>NC_064620.1:371039171-372289171 GCF_023898315.1 Schistocerca nitens | reverse complement strand
GTCCCATAGTGCTCAGAGCCATTTTTTTTTTTTAATCATATCGCGAATGGCGGCCCTTTTATCCTTCGCGGAAGATAGACAACACGTTCGTCTACAGGGCTGTGAGAAAACAACTTACTGCTCGCTTTGGTGCAATCACTTCTTTCTTCCTAAGTGACCCATGTTCTACACTACATAGTTGCTATCTGTTGGAAAGAATCTGTAATGTACCTCTTCAATGCTGCAAAATAATTACTTGTCTTGAAACAATTATTTCGGAGTGAGCTGCATCGAAGGACACATCCACATATGAAAAGATGTAATTTTACGTAGTTGATTATCTTGATGAAGAGTTCGTTGTCTTCTTCAGAGGCATGGTAATGTCTGCAGCTCCTCTTACAGTATGGAGAAATTTAACTGACGAAAGGATTGTGAAAATCGGATAATTCCCGATAAACTGAAGTAAAGATTTAAACTTTTAAACGTTAGTATTCGGTAAAATTTCACACATTGTGACGCACAATTTGTTCAAATACAACCAGTAAAACATTTTCTTCTATAGCCTCACAAACGTCTCGACTTCCATTTACAGTCATCTCCCGCCACGTCCGCCAAGAACGAAGAACGAGACCCTACACAAAGCAAAAATTTACATCTTCAGAGACAAGCGGTGGTAGATATGTAACAAAATTGACAGAAATGAATTTACAAAATTTTATGTAAAGTGCTTCACCATTGCTTTAAATGCGTAGATGTACGTATTTAAGGATGAAAGAATTAATTTTTATGAACATGGATATATTTGAATTTATTTTTATGTAAATGCAGGTACCGACACATTAGGGTTCCTAATGTGTCACTGGCTCGATTACATTACATATGATGAATAAAATCTTTCGCATTGGTTGTTAAATATTTTATTAAAGGGTCACTACCCGTTCCGCAAGAGTAGAGGTGAATCTCCAGGTGATACAGTTTTAAAAAATCATTGCATGGCAAAGTGGTTTCTTACAGCCAAGTCTCATAGTTCATCGTCTAGATAAAACCGGTAGCACACTAAAAGAGCGATACCACTCATTTTAATCATAGACAACCCCTTTTAGTGTTCCATCGGTTGAAATGGCTCTAAGCACTGTGTGACTTAACATCTGAGGTCATCAGTCCCCTGACTTAGAACTACTTAAACCTAACTAACCTAAGGACATCACACACATCCATGCCCGAGGCAGGATTCGAACCTGCGACCGTAGCAGCCGCATGGTTCCGGACTGAAGCGCCTAGAACCGCTCGACCACAGCGGCCGGCTCCCACCGGTTTTATCTGGATGATCAAATATGGGACATGGCTGTAAGCAACCACTTTTCTGCGTCATCTTTTTAATCTACCACCTGAAGATGTATCTCTACTTATTCAAAACCATTAGAGTGTTTTTACTAAAAATATTTTAACAGCTAGTGCAGAAGATTTTGTTCACCATGTGGAGTTTTGGGTACAGTTGTCCGACTTTAAAATGATTATTACATTACAAACTGAATCTTTATTTTTTTCCCAAAATTAATAGGGCAGTTCATCTACATCTATGTGATTACTCTGCTATTCACAATAAAGTGCCTGGCAGAAGGTTCAATGAACTACCTTCAAGCTGTCTCTCTACCGTTCCACTCTCGAACGGCACGCGGGAAAAACGAGCACTTAATTTTTTCCGTGCGAGCCCTAATTTCTCTTATCGTGATGATCATTTCTGCCTATGTAGGTGGGTGCCAACAGAATGGTTTCGCAATCGGAGGAGAAAACTGGTGATTGAAATTTCATGAGAAGATCCCGTCGCAACGAAAAACGCCTTTGTTTTAATGATTGCCACTCCAATTCACGTATCATGTATGTGACACTATCTCCCCTATTTCGCGATAGTACAAAACGAGCTGCCCTTCTTTGTACTTTTTCGATGTAGTCCGTCAGTCCCACCTGATGCGGGTCCCACACCGCACAGCAATAAGTTACTCCACAATAGGGCGGACAAGCGTGGTGTAAGAGTCTCTTTGGTAGACCTGTTGCACCTTCTAAGTGTCCTCCCAATAAATCGCAGTCTTTGGTTTGCTCTACCCACAATATTATCTATGTGATCGTTCCAATTTAGGGTACTTGTAATTGTAATCCCTAAGTATTTAGTTGAATCTACAGCCCTCAGATTTGTGTGACTTATCGCGTAATCGAAATTTAGCTGATTTCTTTTAGTACTCATGTGAATAACTTCGCACTTTTCTTTATTCAAGGTCAATTGCCACTTTTCGCACCATACAGATATCTTATGTAAATCAATTTGCAAGTCGTCTTCAGAGAATAATTCTTTGAAAAACATCATTAACAATTTCCTCTGTTGGATTTATTTTAATATTGGTATCGTCCTTCTAAAATGTTTTGCAACCAGGGAAGAAGAATTCCGGAGCTCCGTCGGGAAAGGAGCACGCTATCAGTTGGGCATTCTGTTATCTCCGCCAACTGCTTCCGAAGGCGGCACAGCGGTGTGCGTTTGAGGCTGGTGCTAGCGCCCCGTGTTTTACTGTTTGGCCGTCGGCTTGCCGTGACTGGCGTTCATTAACTAAAAGAACGCGGCGCGGCTGGCGGTCTGGTCTGAGGTGGGGGCGGCGTGGCTTGGCTTGGCGTGCAGCGATGTCTGCGCCGATGGCAGGCCTCCTGGGCCGCCGCCGTCTTATCTGGGGCCCGCAGTTTCGTTGCTCGGGGCAATAAATTCCCGGCATACCACCCGCGGACGCGTTAATTCCCCTCAACTGCAGCCGTAAATAAGGCACAGACGAGGCAGCGCGGCGCGGTGCGGTGCGGTCGCGAAAGTTAACGGCAGGTAATCGCGCCCTTTCGATAATGCGCTAGAACAATGTTTGCACCGTAGGCGCGATAGGGGGTTGTTTGTTGACTTCCGGGATGGAGATTGGGTCTCATGTTCTGGGTTGTTGTACGAGAATCAATAGTTACTGAACGATTGTGCCGCCACTAAAACGGAGAATAGTACAGAGACGGCCAGAATACTGAATATGGTCTTCCGAAATTGTTCCACTGAAAAAACTTATAAAACGGTTGCTTGGTTTGGTTGCTTGGTTGTTTGGGAAAGGAGACCAGACAGCGTGGTCATCGGTCTCATCAGATTAGGGAAGGATGGGGAAGGAAGTCGGCCGTGCCCTTTCAGAGGAACCATCCCGGCATTTGCCTAGAGTGATTTAGGGAAATCACGGAAAACCTAAATCAGGATGGCCGGACGCGGGATTGAACCGTCGTCCTACCGAATGCGAGTCCAGTCTCTAACCACTGCGCCACCTCGCTCGGTAAAAACGGTTACTCCTCCGTTCAATCATTGCACGAAATCACAAGCTACCGCGAAGTAGAAAATCGACTAAAATAGATTAAAAGAGGAAGACAAGAGGATCTAACGGGATACCCGTATGATTATACGAGGATTGGGTGAGCTGTGATGCATCCACCTTTGTAACTTGGGTCGTAGGACGGACGCGCGGAAGTGTAGTCCCAATTCTGGAGGACTTTCTTTGCTCAGAAATTCATCCTTAGTAGAGCAGCGCAAACAGTACATCATACTCTTCAAATGGAAATGCCGTGTGGCTAAGGCCTCCCGTCGGGTAGACCGTTCGCCTGGTGCAAGTCTTTCGAGTTGATGCCACTTCGGCGACTTGCGTGTCGATGGGGATGAAATGATGATGAAAGACACACAACACCCAGTCATCACGAGGCAGAGAAAATCCCTGGCCCCGCCGGGAATCGAACCCGGGACCCCGTGCGCGGGAAGCGAGAACGCTACCGCAAGACCACGGGCTCTTAAATGGTTCAAATGGCTCTATGCATTATGGGACTTAACATCAGAGGTCATCAGTCCACTAGTCTTAGAACTAATTAAACCTAACTAACCTAAGGACATCACACACATCCATGCTCGAGACAGGATTTGAACCTGCGACCGTAGCAGTCGCGCGGTTCCGGACTGAAGCGCATAGAGCCGCTCGGGCACAGCGGACGGCTTCAAAATCTTAAATGCTTCATTATGGACAACATGTACGTCGATAGCATTCGAAAAATGGTTCAAATGGCTCTGAGCACTATGGGACTCAACTGCTGAGGTTATTAGTCCCCTAGAACTTAGAACTAGTTAAACCTAACTAACCTAAGGACATCACAAACATCCATGCCCGAGGCAGGATTCGAACCTGCGACCGTAGCGGTCTTGCGGTTCCAGACTGCAGCGCCTTTAACCGCACGGCCACTTCGGCCGGCTAGCATTCGAAGGAGGGTGGCATCTCTACTAGTTCAAAGTTTCAGAGAGCAGAGATATGTGGTACCCCTCGTTCTAGCAGACTCTCTGCCTCCTGCATTTAACTTGGAATACGAAGTCCTGAACTACTGACACACAGTTTTGTATCAGTCCAGAGGGTCGGATCCAACTTCCAGTACTTCTACTGGCGTTGCCCATCTGATTGAATGAACGTCGCCCTCATCGGTCAAAATATTCACTGACGGTTCCAAAACAAGGGAGTGCATGGGCTTTCCTTACCTCTGAGGGGTCAATGTCTTGGGCTATGTTTAAGCTTCCAACGAGAGCCAGCACCTTCACTGCCGAAGTCCTTAAAATTAAGGAGACCCTTCGATATGCGGCAAATCAGTGCGACGACATCCTTATTGTGACGGATACGAGAATTGCACTGGAAAACCTGGAAAAGCAGCAATGGGGCTCCAACACTAACCGCCATGTGCTCGATGTAATTAAGCTAATCTATCAGTTGAAAGTTAACAGAAACGTGTCCAGTTATTACAGATCAAGGGACACTCTGGTATCTCATGTAAAGAGATGGCGGACCACCTGGTGAAACAATGTGTGACTGATGGCTGAACTGTCTACACGTGCCTCCCACATACAGATTTTGTTGCTGGCGTAAGGAAAAAGATTTATCAAGAACGGTCACAAACGTGGTGACCCCATAACAATCTAAGAGAAGATGTTAAGCCGCAATACAGCCGAATATTCAACGAAAAACCTGGTTCTCCCAAATCAGGCTAGCTAGATGTCATACCACTACTATATCGCAGCTCCGGCTGGGTCACAGCTGTTATCCTTCACACATTTATAATATTTAAGTTGAGCCATCTCCGTTCTGCAAAGACCATCCAACTGAGATTTGATACCTCAACCGTGCGATATAGGGTGCCAACGCTATGACAAACAACGCCGCAAGTTTCTTAAGGCCTTGATCAGAGCAGGAATTCCGCAACCTCAACCTGTCATAGACCTGTTTGGACAGCTGTACACGGTTGAATACATCAGTATTGCCCGGCTCCATTTATAAATCAGACACAAAGGATGCGGCGTGTGAAGTTGTGATGTATGGATTGTGTTGAGTGTGTGATTATAGAAAGTGTAGCATGAAGTTAACCTGGAATTAATGTAATTTCTAACATCTGTGCTGTATATGATATTGGATGATAAGTATGTAGTTACTCATTTCTCTGGCTAAATGGTTAACGCCAGAGGCCAATAAAATAAAAAAAAAAGTACCACATCGTTGCCGTCCATTCGTGGTAAAAATATTGGACACGTTTTATGCGTTACCGGAAATCTCCCAGACGGGAATAAAAATGGATTCCGCAGGGAAAGATATTGTGAGACAGCTCATAAATAAATGTGAATTGAACATAAATAAGCGGAAAGAGCCATTACTGTTCGATTACGCAATTGGCTATCATTCAAGGGACAGAGTAAAAACAGTGAACGATTTGAGAATATGCTTTAGAAGTGACATAAACAGAAACGACCACATAAAACTAGTCAGAAGAGCAATATGCGGAAGAATGGAAAATAAAATTGAGGATCTGTTAGGTGGTGAACAGTTTGGCTTTCTGAAAGATAAGGGCAGCGACTGAAATGGACGCAAGGCATGAGAAAAATTAAGACACGTTCATTGGATTTGTCGAGAAAAAAAGCGTTCGAGAATGTAAAATGGTCGAAGATGTTTGGAAATATTGAGCCAAACAGGGGTAAGCAATAGGCAAAGACGGATAATACACGATAAGAATGGAAGACGAATAACAACAACGTGCTCGGATTAAAAAGGATGTAAGGTAGGAAAGTAGACTTTTGCCCCTACTATTCTACCTATACATCGAGAAGCAATGACGGAAATAAAAGAAAAATTGAAGAGTGAGATTAAATTCCGGGTGTAAGGATATCAGTTGCAAGATTCGCTGATTATACTGATACCCTCAGAGAACCTGAAAAAGAATAACACGGCGCGCTGAATGGAGTAAAAAGGCTACTGCGAATAGAATATGGACTGAAATAAACCGAAGAAAGACGCAAATAATGAGGATAGCAGAAATGAGATTAGCCACGAACTGAACATCAAAACTGGGGATCTCGAAGTGGACGAAATTAAGGAATGCTGCTACCGTATAAGCAAAATATCACATTATAAACGAAGGACACAAAAAGCGGATTAGCACGTGAAAAGAGGGCATTCCTGGTCAAGAGAATTCGGCTAGTATCAAACGTCGGCCTTAATCTGAGGAACAAGCTTCTGACATGTACATTTAGAGCACAGCAGTCTAAGGTAGTGAACAAGGACTGTGAGAAAACAGGAAAAGAAGAGAAGAGAAGCGTTAGGAATGTGATGCTGTAGAAAGATGTTGAATTTAGGTGGACTGATAAGAAACGAGATTCTTCGCAGAATCGGCGACGAACGATGTATGTGGAATACACCGTCAGGATCGAGGGATAATGTCCATGGCACTTGAGGAAGCTGTGTACGGTAATAACTGTAGAGTAAGACTGAGACTGGAATACATCCAAGAAATAACCGAAGACGTAGGGTGCAAGTGCTACTCTGAATGAAGACATTAGCTCAAGAAAGGAATTCGTAGCTGGAAGCATCGAAGCAGTCGGGAAACTGACGACATTTCCATTGAAGGGATGCTGAGCAAATGTCGTTCAGCCAACAAAGACGTTGCTTACAAAACCTTCGTTGCCCTGATTATTACGTACCGTTCATTATTCCCAACACTACGTAATACTGAAACTAGTGCGACACGTGTTCCCACGGTTTCGTTCAATGAGCACAAGAGCGCCACGGAAATGCTCATCAAACTCTGTCACTGAAGCTACAAGAGGAGCGGTCTCCATTAATGAGGTTCTTAGTGTTAAAATTCCTACAGCGCACGCCCTGAGAAGAATTAGGAACAAATCACTTCCTTCAACATACGTCTCGCGAAATGACAACGACATTTATAGCTCATACGGAAGCGTTCTTCCCAGTCACTATTGGCAACTGAAATGAATGTCCTACGTACCCTCCGCCGTACACCGTAAGATGGATTGCAGAGTAGATATGTAGCCGTAGCGAAAGCATCGGTAAGCCGTACGGGCTTGGCCTTGTATCGATTTCGCCCCTCGTTGGCGATCTTTGTCTGGATAACTTAGGGGGTACGCCGGTGGTGCCATTGGTGGGGACAAAAGCCGCGAAGCCGGAAGGATTTGGGGCTAAGTCTGTGGCGTGCGGAGGGAGTCGGCGAGGTGCGCTACAGATTTGGAGTTCTGGATATACATCTACATCTACATTTATACTGCGCAAGCCGCCCAACGGTGTGTGGCGGAGGGCACTTTACGTGCCACTGTCATTACCTCCCTTTCCTGTTCCAGTCGCGTATGGTTCGCGGGAAGAACGACTGCCGGCAAGCCTCCGTGCGCGCTCGAATCTCTCTAATATTACATTCTTGATCTCCTCCGGAGGTATAAGTAGGCGGAAGCAATATGTTCGATACCTCATCCAGAAAGGCACCCTCTCGAAACCTGGACAGCACGCTACACCGCGATGGAGAGCGCCTCTCCTGCAGAGTCTGCCACTTGAGTTTGCTAAACATCTCCGTAACGCTATCACGCTTACCAAATAACCCTATTGCGAAGCGCGCCGCTCTTCTTTGATTCTTCTCTATCTCCTCTGTCAACCCGACCTGGTACGGATCCCACACTGATGAGCAATACTCAAGTATAGGTCGAACGAATGTTTTGTAAGACACCTCCTTTGTTGATGGGCTACGTTTTCTAAGGACTCTGCCAATGAATCTCAACCTGGCACCCGCCTTACCAACAATTAATTTTATACACTCCTGGAAATTGAAATAAGAACACCGTGAATTCATTGTCCCAGGAAGGGGAAACTTTATTGACACATTCCTGGGGTCAGATACATCACATGATCACACTGACAGAACCACAGGCACATAGACACAGGCAACAGAGCATGCACAATGTCGGCACTAGTACAGTGTATATCCACCTTTCGCAGCAATGCAGGCTGCTATTCTCCCATGGAGACGATCGTAGAGATGCTGGATGTAGTCCTGTGGAACGGCTTGCCATGCCATTTCCACCTGGCGCCTCAGTTGGACCAGCGTTCGTGCTGGACGTGCAGACCGCGTGAGACGACGCTTCATCCAGTCCCAAACATGCTCAATGGGGGACAGATCCGGAGATCTTGCTGGCCAGGGTAGTTGACTTACACCTTCTAGAGCACGTTGGGTGGCACGGGATACATGCGGACGTGCATTGTCCTGTTGGAACAGCAAGTTCCCTTGCCGGTCTAGGAATGGTAGAACGATGGGTTCGATGACGGTTTGGATGTACCGTGCACTATTCAGTGTCCCCTCGACGATCACCAGTGGTGTACGGCCAGTGTAGGAGATCGCTCCCCACACCATGATGCCGGGTGTTGGCCCTGTGTGCCTCGGTCGTATGCAGTCCTGATTGTGGCGCTCACCTGCACGGCGCCAAACACGCATACGACCAAGGCAGAAGCGACTCTCATCGCTGAAGACGACACGTCTCCATTCGTCCCTCCATTCACGCCTGTCGCGACACCACTGGAGGCGGGCTGCACGATGTTGGGGCGTGAGCGGAAGACGGCCTAACGGTGTGCGGGATCGTAGCCCAGCTTCATGGAGACGGTTGCGAATGGTCCTCGCCGATACCCCAGGAGCAACAGTGTCCCTAATTTGCTGGGAAGTGGCGGTGCGGTCCCCTACGGCACTGCGTAGGATCCTACGGTCTTGGCGTGCATCCGTGCGTCGCTGCGGTCCGGTCCCAGGTCGACGGGCACGTGCACCTTCCGCCCACCACTGGCGACAACATCGATGTACTGTGGAGACCTCACGCCCCACGTGTTGAGCAATTCGGCGGTACGTCCACCCGGCCTCCCGCATGCCCACTATACGCCCTCGCTCAAAGTCCGTCAACTGCACATACGGTTCACGTCCACGCTGTCGCGGCATGCTACCAGTGTTAAAGACTGCGATGGAGCTCCGTATGCCACGGCAAACTGGCTGACACTGACGGCGGCGGTGCACAAATGCTGCGCAGCTAGCGCCATTCGACGGCCAACACCGCGGTTCCTGGTGTGTCCGCTGTGCCGTGCGTGTGATCATTGCTTGTACAGCCATCTCGCAGTGTCCGGAGCAAGTATGGTGGGTCTGACACACCGGTGTCAATGTGTTCTTTTTTCCATTTCCAGGAGTGTATGATCATTCCACTTCAAATCGTTCCGCACGCATACTCCCAGATATTTTACAGAAGTAACTGCTACCAGTGTTTGTTCCACTATCATATAATCATACAATAAAGAATCCTTCTTTCTATGTATTCGCAATACATTACATTTGTCTATGTTAAGGGTCAGTTGCCGCACCAAGTGCCTATCCGCTGCCGATCTTCCTGCATTTCACTGCAATTTTGTAATGCTGCAACGTCTCTGTATACTACAGAACCATCCGCGAAAAGCCGCATGGAACTTCCGACACTATCTACTAGGTCATTTATATATATATTGTGAAAAGCAATGGCAGGCCAGAGGTTACTTTAACGTCTGTAGACGTCTGTTAATTGAGAACAACATGCTGTGTTCTGTTTGCTAAAAACTCTTCAATCCAGCCACACAGCTGGTCTGATATTCCGTAGGCTCTTACTTTGTTTATCAGGCGACAGTGCGAAACTGTATCGAACGCCTTCCGGAAGTAAAGGAAAATGGAATCTACCTGGGAGCCAAATAAAGGGAGTTGGGTCTCACACGATCGCTATTTCCGGAATCCATGTTCATTCCTACTGAGCAGATTCTGGGTTTCCAGAAATGACATGATACGCGAGCAAAAAACATGTTATAAAATTCTACAACAGATCGATGTCAGAGATATAGGCCTATAGTTTTGCGCATCTGCTCGACCGCCCTTCTTGAAAACCGCAAGTACCTGTGCTCTTTTCGAATCATTTGGAACCTTCCATTCCTCTAGAGACTTGTTGTTAGAAGGGGGGCAAGTTCTTTCGCGTACTCTGTGTAGAATCAAATTGGTACACGAGAGAAAGAATCGGCTCCTGTGAAGGTGCCGAGCCTGGTTTTGATTGTCGGTTATCACCTGCCCTGCAAAACCATTTCCGTGAGTGGGGGTGATATTCTCGAAAACACACCAGCGACTGGGAGGTTATTTGGCAAGTGAAGGCCGCCCAGTCTCTTGCAGGCTTAAGGAGTGGAAGGACGGTGGCCATCCTGTCCAAGGTAAGTAACTTCCGTGTATGTCATTACCTCTCGCTCCCCCGCCCCCCCCCCCCCCCCCGGTTAAAGACTGATCAGTGAATTTTGGCTAACTGTATCTGCCTATTCAGTGGTTGTTAATTATTCTACAATTCTGTACTTTGTGTGTGTACTGAATGACAATGGGTTCACAATTAATAGTAGCTGTTTACATGTCATTTGCTTAAAATCTAATCAGTTGTATTTTGCTGTCTACTGAATGACAGTAGGTTCATAATTCATAGCAGCTGTTTAAAGATCATTTGCTTAAAATCTGATGAGTGATCAGAGACACTTAATGTTGGTTGCGGATGACGCTGCAGTGTCGTTCGATGATGTCCGACATGTGCTGGACTAAAGACAGATCCGGTGATCGAGCAGGCCAAGGCAACATGTCGACACTCTGTAGAACAAATTGGATTACAACAGCGGAAAACTTTTGGAAAACTCCCCCTGGAATGCCGTTCATGAATGGCATCACAGCTGGACGAATCACTAGACTGACATACACTCTTTCAGTCAATGTGCGTGGTATAACCACGTGAATGCTATCACACCCCAGATCATAACTCTAGATATAAGTCTACTGTGTCTACCCAACACCGACTCAAAGGAAGGCCTCGGCGCTTGTTCGTGACGTCACGTCAGCTAGGCACGGCGAACGCCAGGTCTGTTGCAGGCATACTCATAATGGTGGTGTCTCCCTCTCTGACACAGGAAAATGTGAAATTATTGGCGGTAGTTGACCAACACACATTATTCTGAGAGATTTCTGCAATCAATCAATTGTGCAATTCATTACACTTCTTAACAAATAGTGTACTCCTGAACTTAAATTTCCACCTGTTTTAAGGATTGACATAAAAAACAACTTCATGGTCCAGCAGCAACAGAATTCGTGCTTCTTTACCTTATTTGTAAATCTGAGGAAGTTACGTTTGTGCTGGGTTGCTTTTACAAGAAACTTGAACATATTGGTGCTGTTCTTTAGGTATCTTGGTTGACTAGAGTGTGAGGAGCACTGTATGTTAATGAAATATCTTGCGATTGTACACGTTGGGGGAGGGGGTGGGGGGACAGAAGAAGAGGCGCAAGAGATATACTTGTTTTATCAAATAAAATTTTTTATCGTATAAAGTTTCTCCTTTCAGTTGCAAGAGGGGAATGTTTAAAAAAGTTTAAGCTCAGCAGTATTTTCGATGTATGAAGCTATTTTGTTTCCTGTTTAGAATTCCTTTCGTTGAAAACGACTGTAATCTAATGACTGGCAACAGTTGGACATTTACACATGTAAATTAGTTCACATTTCCAGTGACGATGTCAAACGAAAATAAATAAATAAATAAAAGAAACGAGTTCATTGTAAGGGGGCTGGGGTAAGTTTCGATAGCAAAATGGATCAAGTAAATATAGTTACTTGAATGTAAAATTTCCGAAGCTTGCAATGGGGCAAAGCATCTTCTCATATTGATCTACGTTTGTTTCGACAGGATTCAGTAATACAGAACTATGATCTTCATTTGTAGCTTTACGATAGTAAGAAAATCTTTTATCTAAATAAAACTGCAGAATCCAAAACAATACCAAACATTTCGTCCAAAAATAAGAGATTTATATTGATAAGCACGCCGAGGTGTTTCAGCCTCCAACAGACCTGGCGTTCGCCGTGCCTAGCTGACGTGACGTCACGAACAAGCGCCGAGGCCTTCCTTTGAGTCGGTGTTGGCCTACCACGCAGGCAGGTTGGTTGCTGGCCATCAACTGGCCTCCTCTTAACCAACACACGGCCACCACTGGCACCGAGACCATATCAGCTTTCATCAGAAAACACAACAGACCTCCATCCAGCCCCATCATTGAAGTCGCAAATGGCGGTGGTCTGGGGTCAGTGGAATGCACGTTACAGTGCGTCTGCCTCGAAGTTGTACTGGAAGTAATCGATTTGTAGCAGTTTGTTGTGTCACTGTGTTAACTGCTGCTCAAATAAATGCTGCAGATGCAGTACGATGCGAGAGAGCCCCACGCCGAAGACGATGGTCTTCTCTCTCGACAGTGCCACATGGCCGTCCGGAGCATGGCGTTCTTGCGACCGTACAGCCTCGTGACCACCGCTGCCAGCAGTCACGTACAGTGGCTACATTCCTGCCCATACTTCCTGCAGTATCGCAGAAGGAACATCCAGCTTCACAAAGCCCTATTACATGACTTCGTTCAAATTCAGTGGGGTGTCAGTACTAACTTTTCTTTTACTAACATCAACTCACCAAGTCCAATCTCAAAGGTGACTAACGCTCACGACCGATGGAGCGTGTAATTACAGCAAACCTGATTTGTATCCTCGTAGTGGCGCTACTAGCGACACTGCCATCTTTCAAATGGAGAAATACACCTAACAACTTCCATTTATGTAGCACAAGACTTTCTTGGTGCTGTTAGTTTTTCCTGTCTGCATTTCCGCGGTTACAGACACTATACACGGACCAGTTATCGTCACTTTTAGGATATTTTAATGTTTGTGGCTTCAGTGATGGCGAAGAAAAATGTGAGAAACTGGCACCTAAATACCTTTCTCAAGATAATACTAATTTGCAATTTTGTCATATCATGACACACACAAAAACAGTACCCCAGAGTACATCCTTAACGAACAAACTGAGTTAGCTAACATCCATTCCTGAAAAATTTCCAAAATTTATTTTCCTCCCTACAAAGCAAATAATATTCCTACACCTATCTGCAGATCAATTAGCAAATTTATATGTTACTACAATTCTCATGATGCTTAATGTACGAAGGTGAGTCAAATGAAAACTTAAATATTTTTTAAAATATTATTTATTGTGCAGAAGTGGTACAAAGCTGTATCACTTTTCAACATAATCTTCCCCACGCTCAATGAAAGTCCTCCAGCAATTACAAAGCGCATAAATTCCTTTAGAAAAAAATTATTTTGGTAGTCAGCCCAACCACTGATGTACCGCGTGGCGTACCTCTTCATCAGAACGAAACTTCTTTCCTCCCATTGCGTCTTTGAGTGGTCCAAACATATGGAAATCACTTGGGGGCAAGGTCTGATGAGTATGGTGGATGAGGAAGACACTCAAAACGCAGGTCTGTGTTTGTTGCAATTGTTGTACGGGCAGTGTGGGGCCTTGCATTGTCATGTTGCAAAAGGACACCTGCTGACAGCAATCCACGTCGCTTTGATTTGATTGCAGGCCTCTGATAATTTTTAGGAGACTGGTGACAGTGGTCCCTCTAGGCATGTAATTCTCAAAAATGATGCCTTTTTCGTCCCAAAAGAGAGTCAGCATAGCCTTCCCTGCTGATGGTGCTGTTAGAAACTTCTTTGGTTTTGGTGATGAGGAATGGCGCCATTCCTTGCTCGCTTTCTTCGTTTCCGGTTGGTGGAAGTGAACCCAGGTTTCGTCCCCAGTAACGATTCTTGCAAGAAAGCCATCACCTTCTCGTTCAAAGCGCCGAAGTGGTTCTTCACAAGCATCAACACGTCGTTCTCTCATTTCGCGAGTCAGCTGCCGTGGCACCCATCTTCCAGACACTTTATGAAACTGGAGCACATCATGCACAATGTGGTGTGCTGACCCATGACTAATCTTTAAACATGCTGCAGTGTCATTCAGTGTCACTCGGTGGTCTTCCTTCACTATGGCTTCAACTGCTGCAATGTTCCGTGGAGTCACAACTCGTTGTGCCTGACCTGGACGAGGAGCACCTTCCACTGAAGTCACACCATTTGCGAACTTCCTACTCTATTCGTAGACTGCTGCTGTGACAAACATGCATTACCGTATTGAACCTTCATTCGTCGATGAATTTCAATAGGTTTCACACCTTCACTGCGCTAAAACCGAATAACAGAACGCTGTTCTTCCCTGGTGCAAGTCGCAAGTGGAGCGGCCACCTTTATACTGACACTGCGACGGTATGTGTGCATCTGCACTATGCTGCACCTACATACCATTCTGCACGCTATTTGTAGCACGCTTGCCAACTTAAAGAATAACGGCTCCAAATTTCGATTTGTTATTACAAATTTAAGGGTTTCATTTGACTCACCCTCGTAAACAAATAATGCACTGTCTTACCTGTACAGCACTCACAAAAAAATTATCTTTGACACGGAATATCTTTATAATCAATGTAACAGTATTCTCTCTAAAACTCACAAAATCAATGTCTCTTTGTACTAGTGTAAAAGGCGTTTCAGTTGCATAAGTGAATATATGATCTTTTTCCAAACATGGGACATCTTTATAATGTTACGATGTATCATAGCATCTTTGACACTCGTTTGTTTGTAATAATTTTCTATCTATCAAAACATGTGGTGCATGTTAGAAATCTGTTCTGTGACAAACCTACAGTGTTCAGTGAGAAAAATTTACGTGTGCAACGATAAGAATGCAGTGGGAATGTATTCACGTCTGTTGAACGAGAACTATGAAAACAAACACTCCAAACCGACATTTCACGTAAGTCACATCCAATGCAAATCTGTAACGCAACCATCTGTGTGGCGTGCTTATGATTATGTATTATTTATGTTTTAGGATAATTAATCTCTAATAAAAACGCTCCACATGTTCTAATGAAAGCATGAAATCGTCTGAAGATGAATCGTAATGATTCGAAACCGGTAACGGTACCTTTGGAATAAAGGAACTGAAAATAAATTTGTGGCTGTTTGCTGTCTCAATACCATCTACATTTGTCTTAATACCAATTTATTTTTCGCCCGCCGTAAAATAATGTACAGTTTTGTTACGACAGTGCTTGGTTATACGCGTAATTGTTGTATCAGAAGACGTATTCAGTTGTCTGCGGTTCTTCAATTGGTCACAGTGTCTGCGAGCAGTTTGTGAGTTACTAATAAAAGTAGACAATTATTTTGCCTTCATCAGTTTAATATGAAAATACCCAGCATAGCATGCTGCAAAGTTGGGGTCTTCATGCTTACGGTCGACTTCTGCAAACTGACCCCAATGTTAAATAATGGCGACAAAATCTGTAGAAATAATGATTTTTCGGTCGTACGGAACATAATAACTGAAATGATGAGAAATGGTTAATGAAAGATGCTAGATAAGAGAATAAAATAGTCTGTGGTACAAAGTCAGACACTAGACGTCAATAACGCAAGATTACTGCTGATTCTTGAGCAGATAACTTACTCCGTCCTTGATTTCTAGACGTCCGATACTGCAGCAAACTGTTGCTAACCAGTCAACATATCTTCTGGGGTATCTTCTCAAAGGTGAACTTGGCTTGAAAAACATGTGACTGATAGGACCTAGCTAACAAAACCGAATGAGAGAATCATTCAAAAGCTACGTAGGAAACATGGGATGCGGCATGGTCCGAATACACAGACACGATTTACAGACATGATCTGTCCGATTGTTAGCTAAAGTATATTCGCTGGATGATTGTGTGGGCTCTTTTCCCCTCGTCAGACTAAGTTTCTTGTGTTTTACTGCCTCGCCAACTGTCCAGTCGTGAATTTTCTCCCTTACAATGGGGGGTTGTTTGGGGGAGGAGACCAGACAGAGAGGTCATCGGTCCCATCGGATTAGGGAAGGACAGGGAAGGAAGTCGGCCGTGCCCTTTTCAAGGGAACCATCCCGGCATTTGCCTGGAGCGATTTAGGGAAATCACGGAAAACCTAAATCAGGATGGTCGGACGCGGGATTGAACCGTCGTTCTCCCGAATGCGAGTCCAGCGTGCTAGCCACTTCCCTTACAATTTTTCTGTTTGTTACATCAGATTGTGTTATTCCCTGATGACTTATTTTACTACAGCAATTCATTTCATAGTTTCAAATTTTAGCTTTACTGCGAGTTTAGTACAATTTCACAACCTGTCTATTTAATCTGAGTGGTTCAATTGTATTAACATGCCCATAAATTTTAGTCTGTGTTTTACATGTACAAATAAATGTTGTTATACTTTCCAAGTTCTTTATTTACTCTCAGATCTGAATGTCACTTCTTCACTGTTTGATTCAGCCCTGTAAGTACACTCTGGTTTGATGTCAGTATATTAATGTATCAGTTTTGTGTATTTTGAGATGCATTATTGTTATACATTTCTTTTTTGATCCTGAAATGTATTTTCATTTTGTGAAAACGAATTTTCTGACAATTTTTTTTTTCCAGGGTAGTTTTCCGAATGGTTTCGCTTAAGTATTTGAACTAGGAAACACTCTCGGTAGTCCAGTTTTTAGAATTCTGGATGCCAGGTTATTACTGAACATGTACACTCCTGGAAATGGAAAAAAGAACACATTGACACCGGTGTGTCAGACCCACCATACTTGCTCCGGACACTGCGAGAGGGCTGTACAAGCAATGATCACACGCACGGCATAGCGGACACACCAGGAACCGCGGTGTTGGCCGTCGAATGGCGCTAGCTGCGCAGCATTTGTGCACCGCCGCCGTCAGTGTCAGCCAGTTTGCCGTGGCATACGGAGCTCCATCGCAGTCTTTAACACTGGTAGCATGCCGCGACAGCGTGGACGTGAACCGTATGTGCAGTTGACGGACTTTGAGCGAGGGCGTATAGTGGGCATGCGGGAGGCCGGGTGGACGTACCGCCGAATTGCTCAACACGTGGGGCGTGAGGTCTCCACAGTACATCGATGTTGTCGCCAGTGGTGGGCGGAAGGTGCACGTGCCCGTCGACCTGGGACCGGACCGCAGCGACGCACGGATGCACGCCAAGACCGTAGGATCCTACGCAGTGCCGTAGGGGACCGCACCGCCACTTCCCAGTAAATTAGGGACACTGTTGCTCCTGGGGTATCGGCGAGGACCATTCGCAACCGTCTCCATGAATCTGGGCTACGGTCCCGCACACCGTTAGGCCGTCTTCCGCTCACGCCCCAACATCGTGCAGCCCGCCTCCAGTGGTGTCGCGACAGGCGTGAATGGAGGGACGAATGGAGACGTGTCGTCTTCAGCGATGAGAGTCGCTTCTGCCTTGGTGCCAATGATGGTCGTATGCGTGTTTGGCGCCGTGCAGGTGAGCGCCACAGTCAGGACTGCATACGACCGAGGCACACAGGGCCAACACCCGGCATCATGGTGTGGGGAGCGATCTCCTACACTGGCCGTACACCACTGGTGATCGTCGAGGGGACACTGAATAGTGCACGGTACATCCAAACCGTCATCGAACCCATCGTACTACCATTCCTAGACCGGCAAGGGAACTTGCTGTTCCAACAGGACAATGCACGTCCGCATGTATCCCGTGCCACCCAACGTGCTCTAGAAGGTGTAAGTCAACTACCCTGGCCAGCAAGATCTCCGGATCTGTCCCCCATTGAGCATGTTTGGGACTGGATGAAGCGTCGTCTCACGCGGTCTGCACGTCCAGCACGAACGCTGGTCCAACTGAGGCGCCAGGTGGAAATGGCATGGCAAGCCGTTCCACAGGACTACATCCAGCATCTCTACGATCGTCTCCATGGGAGAATAGCAGCCTGCATTGCTGCGAAAGGTGGATATACACTGTACTAGTGCCGACATTGTGCATGCTCTGTTGCCTGTGTCTATGTGCCTGTGGTTCTGTCAGTGTGATCATGTGATGTATCTGACCCCAGGAATGTGTCAATAAAGTTTCCCCTTCCTGGGACAATGAATTCACGGTGTTCTTATTTCAATTTCCAGGAGTGTATTATCGTTTTTCAAAAGATATCCGAAGTACTACTATTTCTGATGTTTCTTTAAAAATTTCCATTAGTTTTTGGGCTATTTCAGTGTCCTGACGTAGCAACGGCAGATCGTCTGCAAAAATTAAGCAGTCATTCCCAATACTAATGCTTCATTATTTCATTGGTTTGCCTTATTTAGTTTATATCACATCTGGATTACATTTTCTAAGACACTGTGTGTATTAAACTTGAGACCTAGAAACGACGGAGAGGCTTCGTCCCGTCGTAGCCCTCAGTGGTTCACAACCCCAAAACACACTGCATGGGGGCTTAATAAAAATATTAATGCAAATAATTTTAATTTTTTTTTTTTGCTTTAGTAGCTGTCTGTCCGATTACGAAGTCTCGTAACGGTTGGCCCTGACTGTTATTGTTACGCAATCTGACTGCTTAGAACAATAACAAAGAATGAAATGGAAATTTTCATTAACACAGTTAATTAATTAAGCCCCCAGCAACTATAAAACCAACGCAACAACAAGCACAAGAGTAACTGTTCTGTGTGTGGGAGTGTGACTCAACGTACGCATCTGGCACGGTTCTTCTTCAACAACACAACAATTTTTAAATAACATTATACTGAATTAATTAAAGAAAATACAAATACCATAATTACTCAAGAGAACCACAATTACACTCTAATCCAAGAACCCAAGCCAGATGCTTTGTTGACTGAACCTGTAATGACACATTATTTAAAACATGGAAATAATGAAAAATAAATCAAGTTTCGTTACCTTCATATATTGACCAAAATCACTCTCATAATTACAATATATCTCCACACCGCCTCGCTATTACCACATCTGAACAAGAACCTTTCAGTATCACATCTCAGCAAGCACTCCCTACTAGCACATCTGAACACCAACTGACTACTACGAGCTCTCCCCAAGCAGTGACCTCTAGCACATCTCAATAATGACAGCCCGTGGAGGCGGCGGAACAATGCTCTCTAGCGATCTCTGGCGCTGTGGCTCAGTGTAGCCACCTTTCAACACCACAGCAGTCCACCCACCCCACCGCCGCTCCACACCGAACCCAGGGTTATTGTGCGGTGCGGTTCGGCCCCCAGTGGACCTCCCCCCGCCCTCCCCCCCCCCCTTCCCCCCTGGAACGTCTCATACCAGACGAGTGTAACGTCAAATGTTTGCGTGGTAGAGTAATTATGGTGTACGCGTACATGGAGACATGTTTGCGCAGCAATCGCCGACATAGTCGACATAGTGTAACAGAGGCGGAATAAGGAGAACCAGCCTGCATTCGCCGAGGTACATGGAAAACTTTCTAAGACATAATTGAAAAGTAATGGAGAGAGTCCATCACTTTGTCTAACCCCTATTTTAATTTCACTGTGTCAAATTTCTCAATCGAATTTTATCTTTGATTTTGGACCATTTACTGTTTCGCTAGCAACTACTATATTTTTGAGGAGCAGATTTAGTTCTTTCAGAATCTGCTCTTTTAATCTGAGAATGTGTGAACTACTTTATTATAAATCTTTTGATGTCTGTAGAGTTTGTTTCCGAATTAAGCTCTGTTCTGGGCGATACCTTTTTGGGCGGAAATTTTAATGTCAAATTTTCATTTTGCATTTTTTAATAATGCATAATAGCTTTTTATGTCTAATAATAATTTTACATTTTTGATTCACCTGAATTTTTAGGTCTGATGGCTGCTATTAAGGGACGAAATCAGTAACAGAACAAAATACCACAAAACACGAAAAGACAATCCTGATCAACAGAAGCATTTTTCGAAATAGATCGCATGCTGAAATTTGACTGTATCAAATTTCATTACTTAGTTTGGTACTCTTACGCCCTGAATATGTGTGTACTGACGTCATAGGCCGAGAGTTTTTATAACAATACCACTCCCACCATCTAGGCTGTATACGTCGCCTCACTGGAGCAGGTATTCGAACAGGAAGTAAACAGGTTGGGCGGTTTCACGGAGGGAGACCGAGTGGACAGAGGTCCCGTCATGTTCACAGCGGGACAACTCTGTTACCAGATGGCAACAGAGACCGCTGTCCGTTGTGTTCTGCTAACGCGTAACGTGTGACTGCATTTTCCTGTTACAGTCGCCCCATCGTAATTGGAACTACAACTGTAATCCGGAGCCGCATTCGCTTGAACAAGCTTATTAGCCTCACTGCAACAGCCAGTCTGTGCATTATAGTGTAATAAAGGAAATTAGGATACTTGATAATAAAATACTATCACTAGTTGGGATTAGCAGAAGCTACAGAGGAAAGGCTACGAAGTTTCGTCAGGGGATCGTTTAGCAGGGGCCAGACCGATATGGAGACGACTACCAAATCTCGGTAGCAGACGCTACAAGAGACACATTCCACTTCACGGAGAGGTTTAAACCTGAAATGAATCACGGATGTGTGAGAAAGAAAAAATTCCGTTGATGAAGTAGTCGATAGTCACTTTCACTTTCCGAAACGAGTTTGTTTGCGAGTTACGCGATTTTATGGGTCAAATAGATGTAATTATTTGAATTATTATGGATCAGAATTAACAGAAGAATTGCATTCGTTTTTTTTTTTCATGTACAGTTCGTACCTATGACACAGTAAAGAAGGTTCATCGGCCCATTATCTCTTTAGGAATAGGAATAGAAACTGAGAAAAGAAGTGGGAGACATGCAATCAACACCAGATTTTTCTTTTATACAGTGTTATATATAACGAAGAATATTTAAATTTCAGAAACTATCGAACTTCTTTTTACAATATTTCAGATTTATGTTTATTATTCGGTACTTAGTTACCAATCTCCTGAGTCTAACTACATAATTAATTTTCCTACAGACAGTTTACTTAAAGAAATATAATTAAAACTGAGATTTAAACAAAGCTACGTAACGGAAAATTATATCTGAATTAAGATTATCATCCTTTATTTGAAAGCTCTTAATATATTCTTTTAATCAAACGTGTTATTTTGTCTGGAATTTTATTAGTTCAAAAGTAAATCGTTTAATAAAAGACTGTTTTTGTGTTGCATAATTTCAGCAGGAAATTTTAAGAAATATTTTGCAAGAAAATAAACTAGAAAAGGAAATATGCATTTCAATCATAACGGATGTAAATCATACCTTTTAGACGACGACGCCTGCAATGATCTGCTGATAATCAACGAGACAATGTCAAAATTATTGGTCATAATTATTACTCCCTACAGATAATCACACAGTGCAAAGAAGGTTGTTAAATGCGCTAGAAATGCACGTACCATGATCCACGTAGGCGGTTTTTCTCAAAATTATTTAGCTATACAATAATAACTGGAGATCTTGTAGAACGAAATATTATAAATTCGAGTAACCTAAATATGGGAGTAATATTACAAACTCCGAGGGCATAGATTCCTGTAAGGGTCAGGTACCGTATTGCTTCCTGCCTTATACTCCTTGCAACGGGATATTGAAGCTGTTACGAAAGCTTCTAGACAGTCGTCGTTACCACACTCCAATCGCTAAAGGAACAGGGAAGTGGGTACTGATAATAATAGACTTCTCATTTCGGGCCGCCCCTCCTCCTCTCCCATCCCCCGTCCCCGCGCGTCCTATTCCTCCGACATTAATTGCTTTTCCTTACACTTTTACTCCGTTTTACTTGCGTTATAAACACAATACATTCCCTCCGTAACTGAATGATAACATTCACTCTTTGCACGCGGTGGACGTGGGTGTCTGGAGCCAGCACCAATGTAACGCTTTCCTATTTCTTTTCTGGAGTGAAAGACATTAATGTATGGTTTTTAATTAACGTCGAAATCAGAAGTAACAGTACGAAAAAATATTTTGCGCCATTTCGTTTTCCAATGTTGGTAGTGTTGGAACGTAGAGGGTCATTGGTAAGTACTTCTCAGGTTTCAGAAGACTGGTGTGCAAAAAATACAAGGTATACATCAGTGGATAGCGCACCTCCCCCGAGTTTTTAACTCACATTACGCGAGCTCAGTATGAGCACCGTTTGTGACACAGCGGGTGTCAGTAAATGCGTGCAGTTCATTTACACGAATTGTCCGGGAAGGCGAGAGAGCAGCCCAATTTACAACGCAATGAACTAATTCGATGCAACAAAACGGAGCGTAGCGGAAGATTAACAATGAATCTCTAAGACAGCACAACATAGAGGTGTGAGCTGCAACTATGAGAATTCTGCAGACCTTTAACGGACTGCCCTTTACCAGCGGGACACTAATAAATGGCAACAACATGAAGCAGATTTTCAATGATTCTATGATAACGTCTTCTGGGACTCATACGTCGCAATGATAATCAAAGGGTTAAACTGAAATGGGGTCAGATGAAAATATTTGCACCAAGCTACGAGCCACACGAGATTTATTACTTAGTATCTACAAAAATTATAATAATTTTGATATTATACAGTGTGTAATGGTTATAAGTGCAGATATTTGTCTTGTTGACTAAGGATGATGTACTGAATAGCATTACAGCTGCAATTACATCATTTGTAGACTAATAATTATAGCTATTACAGGTCCGCAACCGCGCTGCTGCTACAGTCGCTGGTTCGAATCCTGCCTCGGGCATGGATGTGTGTGATGTCCTTTGGTTAGTTAGGTTTAAGTAGTTCTAAGTCTAGGGGACTGATGACCTCAGGTGTTACGTTCCATAGTGCTTAGAGCCATTTTATTACAGGTCGTTTGCTTTTAAGTGTATTAGTTCCTCCAAGTACATGTGGCAAGAGCAGGCCATTAATGCTTACTTTGCCCGGAGCAGCAGGTCAGGTATTGAAGTGTGGATGCGTGAACGCGAAAAGGTTAGTCTATAACGCCAGGCGTCGTTCACTTTGCGGCCCAGGTACAGCCATGCAGAAAACTTCGGGTCCTGAAGTTTGTGATTTGTTTGAGGGAAGAATGTTCGATGGAGAGAAAAACCAACCAATAGCGTGATGTGGGTACATATATATAATAGTAGCTGCACTTGTATCACTACACCATGTATATATGGGGTGAATCGACCTGGCTGGATAGCCGTGTGTGTTAGAGCCCCGCTTCCGGGACAGGGAGGTGCGGCTGCTCCAGATCGAATCCACCTGACACTGTGTGAGCCAGCGCGGATGTGATTTTTAGGCGGTTTTCCACATCCCACTGGGCGAATACCGCGCTGATGCCCTAGTCCCGCCTCAGTTACACGATTCGCAAACATTTAGTAAACTTTCGCTCACTTTCACATGAACAACACTACACGAAGACAATTACGGAACACATATTCCGTCCCGGGGTGTAACGGCCTGGCGACAGGAAGGGCATCTGGCCACCCCTTAAATTAGCAATTGCAAGTCCGTATATTATCCCTTCCTTTCTGTGGTTATTAATTATTATCATTATTAAGTGAAACACAAGAAAGGGATAGTGTATATATATATATATATATATATATATATATATATATATATATATATATATATATATATATATTGATTTCTAGGTGGCCAAAGATAAATATTAAATTATGTTGCAAATGATCCCCAGGCTCCCTACAGCTTATTTCAAACGCTTTCGGCGAAATGTAGTGTAGGCTAAGTTCACTGACCTAGAATAAATCGTATCTTTGAAAGTATGCATTTTTTGACGAAATAAAATTAGTGAAGCTTTCCTCCTTAGTTATTTGAATAACTTGAAATGATTGTTTCTGCTCCAGCTGTGGTGATATGTTACACAAAAAAATAAATTTAAATACGCCACGTAATGGCGGCCAATTGTTGCCAGTCAAAGATCACCGCTCCTCGCTTCGCAGAGACTGAAAAATTCTAAAAAACTTCTTGTAGTTATTAATTCGGGAAGAATTGTTTTGCATGGGTTCTTTAAGTAACAAAATGCTCTCAGTTTTTGTAAATATATTTCCACTAAGCACAGAAGACACACTTGAATTATTCGCTACGTACGAGAAGAAATAGAACAAAAGCTACCGCAAGCGTACCTTACATACAGAAGAAGAGATTATGTAACTCAAAGTCTTAAATATCTTTTTTCTTTCATATATAATGACAAAGATAATAATGTTAGTTTCGAGAACGTTATGCACTATAATCTCATCTAATATAAATAATGTCTTTTTATTACATTGCAATCGATATTGTATTTCTTTGAAGCTAATTTAATACATTTTCATAATTAATTTGTCGTTTGTGTCCATATAATATTATTCAGAGTCCTTTTATTATTTACTTCAGCCAGCCGAAGTGCCCGAGCGGTGCTAGGCGCTTCAGTCTGAAACCGCGCGACCGCAACGGTCATAGGTTCGAATCCTGCCTCGGGCATGGATGTGTGTGATGTCCTTAGGTTAGTTAGGTTTAAGTAGTTCTAAGTTCTAGGGGACTGATGACATCAGATGTTAAGTCCCACAGAGCTGAGAGTCATTTTTGAACCATTTACTTCAAATATATCGGCTTGAATATTTCAAAAGGGACACTATATCCGTTACTATCCATGCCGATCCTTCGTCGACGCGGAACAAAGACACAGGAAAAAGAAGAAATATGTGGGGTGAATCACAATCAATAAAGAGAGCTGCCACAAGTAAAAGTATATGTTAAAAGCGGTGGCGCTCCAATAAACGTAGGTCTGCAGGAGAGTCGTCCACAAGGTAACTGCGAATTTCTGGTTACGAGGCGCCATTGATTTTACTTTGTAATATTGTCTTAGGTGGTACAAATGTATTTGAACTGTAATGTTGTCGGTTAAGTCCCATCTAATTTAAGTAGGGGTAACGGACAGGCCAGTTTATTCGCCGAATATCCTCTCGTTTCAATATCTCCTCCACCTACGCTGTTCCGTGCGGTCGTGCATTGTAATACATAAACATGAAGTCGGGGCCGAGTGCGTCCTGAAAAGACGCACGTGGTGAACAAATTCAGTGTCATAATAACGTTGACCGGTTAGCCAGTGCTAAACTACGCCTCCCCATACCGTACCACCTGGACCACTAAAACGGTCATGTTCGGCAAGGTGGACCTGCTCTCATGCCAGGAGAGGTGGGCACCCAGGAACACTGTCGAACGTAATCGTTTTGGCACTCCAGGTGTTATGGTGCTGGAAAAAGGCATAATGTTGCGTGGTCGTATTGACTTCCAAATCTTTGAACACGGTATATTCACTGGTCACCGTTATTGTGGCTCTACACTCCTTCCCCAAGCGCCTCTTTTCAGGGACGCAATCGTCCCTGACTTCATTTTTATGTATGACAACGCGCGACGGCATCGAACTGCGCAGGTGGAAGAGCTTTTGGAAAGAGAGGATATTCGGCGAATAAACTGGCCTGTCGTTTCCCTCGAATAAGTGCGGGATGCGTTGGCGAGACGTACTGAAGAACGTCCACGTGCACCAACGACTATCCACCAGATGCCAACTGCGCTGGTGAGGAAATGGAATGCCCTGCAACACGAACTCCTTACCAATGCTACGGCCAGCATGGGAGCATGTATTGTCATCCGTAGTGATCACACATCCTATAGAGATCCATGTCACGCTTTTTATAATGTCCACAGCAACATCAGGAGTCGTGGTGAGTTCAGGTAATTACTGTCTTTCAGTAAAAGTGACATTTCTCTTTGTCTCGTTGCGTACTTCTTCCAGTTAGCTTCTGTATTCGTATATTGTAGCAGTTATTTAGAGGTATGGTCCAAATTTCATCGAACTGTGTTACCTAGTTGTGGCATGTCATGTGAATGTTGCTTTCGTCCTTAAGTTTTGCACGCCAGTGTACTTTTATACCAACTAAGATGATATTTGGTACTGAATTCAGTGGTGTCTGGTAACCACACTTTTGCAATTATCTGGAAAACGCCTCGCTTGCGGGCTATTGTTAATTGGAACATTTTTTTTATCTTACCGTATACATTCACCCGCTTCAGTTGTCGCTA
Organism: Schistocerca nitens; assembly: GCF_023898315.1. NCBI lineage: Eukaryota > Metazoa > Arthropoda > Insecta > Orthoptera > Acrididae > Schistocerca > Schistocerca nitens. The sequence goes on along the minus strand of NC_064620.1, from coordinate 372,262,916 downwards.
CTGATTACGATTCAAATTTTGCACCTCGACTTTCTCCAGCGCCCCTCTCAGTTTGGCGCCTATATTGGGACACACTACTCTCACTTACCTTTTTTATATAGAAATGCCCGATTCCAGAAATACGAGGTTTGGAACTTTAATAATGGCAACTATTTATTTACAGCTCGTACAAGTTTTACGGACCATAAAAGTAGTCACCAGCATTGTGTATAACCCGTTGCTAGCGATGTGGAAGTCGTATTGTGTTCACAGTTCGAGCGGCGCGGTCTATCGCCCGACGAATTTGTAACAGTTCTGAAGCGAATGCTGTGAAGTGTTTCCTTCAGTTTAGAAATCGAGTTGAACTTACGAGGGCTTAAGTCAGGAGAGTGTAGTAGGTGGTATAGCACTCAGCAGCCCCAACTGTCAAACAAATCAGTAACAAATGGTTCAAATGGCTCTGAGCACTATGGAACTTAACTTCTAAGGTCATCAGTCCCCTAGAACTTAGAACTACTTAAACCTAACTAACCTAAGGACATCACACACATCCATGCCCGAGGCAGGATTCGAACCTGCGACCGTAGCGGCCACGCGGTTCCAGACTGTAGCGCCTTTAACCGCTTGGCCACACCGGCCGGCCAAATCAGTAACAGCTTGCACTGTACGTGCTTGAACATTGTCCTGCAAAATAACGTTCAGGTCGTGCAGAAAGTGTCATCACTTCTGTCTCTATGCTATTCATTTCTGGAACACAACCTACGACCAGCTTAGAGACAGAAGTGATTACACTTTCTGCACGACCTGACCATCATTTTGACCGAGCGAGGTGGCGCAGTGGTTAGCACACTGGACTCGCATCCGGGAGAACGACGGTTCAATCCCGTCTCCAGCCATCCTGATTTAGGTTTTCCGTGATTTCCCTAAATCGTTTCAGGCAAATGCCGGGATGGTTCCTTTGAAAGGGCACGGCCGACTTCCTTCCCAATCCTTCCCTAACCCGAGCTTGCGCTCCGTCTCTAATGACCTCGTTGTCGACGGGACGTTAAACACTGACCACCCCCCACCCCACCCATCATTTTGCACGACAATGCCCGACCACGCACAGTGCAAGCTGTAACTCATTTGTTTGACTGATGGGGCTGCTAAGTGCTATACCACCTACTGCACTCTCATGACTTAAGCCCTCGTGAGTGCAACTCGATTTCTAAATTGAAGGAAACACTTCATGAGACTCGCTTCAGAACTGCTACAAATTCGTCGGGCAATAGACCGCGTCGCTCGAACTGTCAACACAACTGGCACTGCTGAGAGTATCCTACGATTTCCACATCGCTGGCAACGGGTTATCCACAATGCTAGTGACTACTTTGAAGGTCAGTAAAACTTCGAAACACGTATCTATTTTGTACGAGCTGTAAATAAATAGTTGCCACTATTTAAGTTCCAACCCTCGTATTTTCGAATCTTCTATAGGTGAACACTATCTCAGCTGTTTAACTAAATTAATTTCATTTGATCTTGTAGATATATAAAAAGAAATAAATTTATTACAATCGATATGTAATAACAGTATGTACACTTAAAATCAATTTTCTTTTAGCAATATTTGAAAGTATGAAATCTCTGGCATACTTATAATTCATATTATTAATTGTTCAATCTAATGGTAATTATTAAATTCATTTCTGGATTCATTTACGAAATAATGATATAATTAAGTGAAGATTCTGCTTTTGCCAAGAAAGTTTTTGTAAACTCTTTGGAATACTGTTAGTGTCGCAGAATGAGTTAGGAATAGTGGGCATACCTTTGATGGAAACGGATGTGTTTTTAATTTTGGCAATAATAACGTAATTTTTGGTTTTAAGAAAATGAGGATTGTGAAGTCAGTGTGATATGGAAGAATGAGATATAAAAAAAACATAGAAACAGAAAGTACTTCAGCAATTATTATGTCAACTAAAACCCAAAAAGTCAAAATTGCTGCCTCAAGAACCTACCCCTAGACGTACTGCAGCCAACAACGAGAAAATGAAGATAATTAAAAAAAGGTTTTGTATATCTTACGCCTATCGAAGCTTTTGAAACTAATGAAGAGACTGAAAATTTACTGGTGATGTGTGGGGAAGGTACGATTACACGCCCCAAGTGGCCGCTTGCGTCGCTTGGGGTATAAACCAGCCCCGGCTCTACAGCGACGTAGCTCGAGCAGTAGTAGATGTAGGTTGATGTAATGGGACGAAGCAACAAAGGCACTTTAGAGCGCTGGAAGATGTCATAAGGGTCCTTCTTGCCTCCCCCATTAGCCTATGAACTTAGTACCTTATGTCCCCCGTTTCCTTAGACCTTTGTGTTGCTCACGTTTCTGATAGCTAGCGATAGGAGCTGTGCAAGACGATACTTCCACAGGCGGACCGGGCCCGTCGCACTGCAGAAACCGCCGAGATGGTCCGGGAGATTGCGGAACTTCCGGCACGCCGGAAGCGCGTGATTAATGGACGATAGAGAGAGAGAGGGAGGGGAGGGGGTGCAGGGAGAATCCCCAGTGCAAGGGGCCGCCCTGCGACCTACTGGCTTCACGCCAGCACCTCTAACCCGGCTGCGGCACCCGTTTACAAGCACTGTTCCTCACGCCTGTTTGGCTGCAAGCGCGTTGTGATACGTCACGGCATTCCACGTGCTAAAGCAGGGGGCAGAGGGGAGGATGGATTAGAATAGCGGTCTCTATCCAATACACTGATGCATCAGATAGAATACATTACATGACATCACATTCATACTTCTTCCATACATAACAAATACGAAATTTCGTAATGATGTGGAGCTCTTTACGTGATACAATTAATTTTTTTACAGTTACTACTTCATCTATTGAGTAGAAGGAGTTGTCACTCAGAAATTCATCCCATTCTGAGGCAAAGTCAGATTTAACCAAAAATAGTGAGGATCATCCTTTCTTCTAGTGTGTAGTAATGCACTTAGCCATTATTTTTGTATTGGGATGGGTTATTAATAACAAATTTCATTTGTGAATATATTTATTGTGAAGGTACTGTGAACTCCCCTAATTCCTTAAATAAATGTCTGGAAGGTGATCCTGGGTGGGCTCCAGCTATTATTCTGATTACGTGCTTTTGGGCAATGAATACTTATTCTCTTAATAATAAAATGACCGCAAAATACGATTCCACACGAAAGCAGTCAATGAAAATATGCAAAGTAGGCTAATTTATTGATATGTTTATCACTAAAATTTGCAATAACCGTAACAGCAAAAGTAGCTGAACTCAAACGTTTCAGGAGATCATCCATGTGTTTTTTTTTTTTTTTTTTCAATTCAATTTCTCATCAATACACACACCTAGAAATTTTGGCTATTCTGCCTTAGCAACACAATTCTGTTCAAAGTCTATGTTTATCAGTGGTGTTATGCCATTTACTGTAGAGAACTGTGTAGACTGTGTTTACTCAAAATTTAGTGAGAGTCCATTTTCAGAGAACAACTTAATACTTTAAGACATTATTTACAATTTCCTCAGCTAATTCTTGTTTGTTTGGTGTGATTACCATACTTGTACCACCAGCCAAAAGAACTAGCTTTGCATTTTATGAAGATGGTAATATATATACATATAAGAACAATAAGGGCCCAAGACTGAACCCTGGGGCGTACCATTCTTATATCTCCCCAATTAGAGGACACCGCTGACTTTTTAAGACTATTTGTACTGTTCATTTGAGTTTTCTGCATTTAGTTTCAACTTTCTGTATTTTCCGGTTAAATATGAATAACCATTTGTGCACTGTCCCTATAACACGATATTTTTGCTTACCTACAAGAATTTCATGATTCACACAGTCAAAACCCTTTGAGAGATCACAAAAAATCCAATCGGTGAGGTTGGGTTATTCAGAGCATTTCATATTGGGTCAGAGGAAGCATATATAGCATTTGCTGTTGGAAAGCCTGTCTGAGAAGCAAATTGATATTTTGTCAGTACTTCATTTTACAAATAGCTTGTGTGAAGCTACTCTTGAACACATTACTTTTTCAAGAATTTCAGATAAAGCTCTCAGAAGTGAGATTGGGCGGTAGTTGTTAGCATCAGATCTATTCCCCTTTTTATGCAATTTTTTAACAATAGCATATTTCAGTCTATCCTGAAAAATGTCCCATTTCAGTGAGCTACTACATATGTGGCTGAGAATCCTACTTATCTGTTGGGGACAAGCTTTAAGTACCCAGCTGGAAATGCCATCAATTGCATGCAGTCTTTTACTTTTGAGTGAATTTATTATTTTCCTAATTTTAGTAAGAGAGGCAGAGTTGAGAAGGTAAGAGGGCTATTGGGAGAGTAAGTTGTGATGTGTTGATAAATGGAAAAGGCAGTGAAAATCCGTCAAAGCTTTGCACGGATTTGTTGGGCAGTGTCTTTAGTATGACAGCCGATGGCGTCATGTTGCTCTTTTCAGTTATGAGAACACAGTTGGCATGTAAAGATGCCAAAACAATAGTGCTTCCCACCAGGTTATGGTGCACACTGTCAAGTTTCGCCTGATTTTATGCAACCCCACATAACGTACCTATCATGCATTTTCTTCTTCGTGACAAATCCGTGGCAGCACACTTCAGTGGCAATGAGGATACCAATGATGCTTTTTCGATGGGAAGTATTTGATCACCCAACCTACACCCGGGACTTAACTCCTTCTGATGTTCATCTCTGCTCACATGAAACTCTGGCTAGGAAGACAACATTTTGGCACAAACATCGAACTTGGGGAAGTTGGGGAATTGGAATGTTGCTGCGCGGAGTGGCCACGCGGTTCGAGGCGCCGTGTTACGGATTGCGCGGCCACTCCCACCGGAGGTTCGAGCCCTCCCTCTGGCATAGGTGTGTGTGTTGTTCTTAGCGTAAGTTCGGTTAAGTAGTGTGTACGTCTAGGGACAGATGATGTCAGCAGTTTGGTCCCTTAGGAATTCACATACATTTGAACTTTCTTTTTTTTTTTAATGTTGGTACAACCCTACGACAAATGTAAGTCGGAGCGGTGATTTTGTAGAGAAGCAGTTGGAAGGAGTAGCAAACGGTTCCAAATAAAACACTTTTGATGTTCACTGTGGTTTCCATTTCGCGACCGATCGGACCTTGATTTCCGAATAGTCCTCGTAAATAACAGTCCACGTACTTCGTAGCACCAACGACTTTCCATCACTCTTATCATGAGATCCTTGAGGACATTACGCCACTTTTTAATTAATGATTTAACACAAACAAACCGTGTGAATGATGTGTTGCATTTGTGTGAATTTCTGCATAATGAAGGTCTCACCAACTTATGACTAAAAAGACTACTGCAGGGAATAGAGGGAGAACCACACACACACACACAGACACCATTTTCAGTACCTACGTAACCACCCACAGTCTACAATTTCGCGTTATTAATTACTTACTGGGCTAACCCGAAGTCTGCAAATTTCGTAGGTTGTTTTTAAAGTATTTTTGTGTAAGGCACTTATGGAATTCAACCACTCTAATTTCCTGATTTAAGTACCAATGCAATAACAGAATTAAAATCCCTACCAGATATTTTCTGCAAGGGCAGTGGCTGACCTTGAACGCTCAGAATCACACGAAAATGTGCTTTCAAAATAAATTTCTCATCACAAAACCAGTGTTATGAGCCATTCGCATGAAAAAGTGACATTAGAATGATCACCTACTCAGGGTCTAAGAGAGGGATTTTCGTAACGCGAAGAAACAGAATATAGATATAACAGGACCAAAAACAATATATTTCAATGTCGTGACGTGTTGCTGTATCTTGTTATTGCTATATTCCGCAGAATACCGATCGAATAGGACCAAAAACACACATAGTTCTAGGTCGTGACTTATTGCTTTATTTCGCTCTTCTTAAAATAGTTACGCCGGGTCAGCAACAGACGTTTTCTTCTAACCTGATAGTGTTACATAGCTATTCGGTCTTCAAAGAGATGGTGTGTGCAACAGAAGTTTTCTTCTGACCTGATAGTGTTACATAGCTATTCGGTCATCAAAGAGATGGTGTGTGATTTGAATTCAATGGCCACAACAAAGTGGAGGAGAACAATATGCACATCTGACTAAGGCCACTGTTTGGCATTCGATATCACTTTTCCATTCAAGCAACCCAGTATTAAACGCCACATTTATTACATTTTCAAATGATGATATTGGTATCTCATCTACATCTATACTCCGCAAGCCACCTTACGTTATGTGGTGTGCGGTACTTTTGTGTACTACTGTCAGTTACCCGTTTTACTGTACCAGCCGCGTATGACTGGCAGGAAGAACAATTGTTGGTAAGCCTCCGTGGGCACGCCCGGTTAGCCGTGCGGTCTAACGCACTGCTTTCCGGGCGGAAAGGCGTGCCGGTCCCCGGCACGAATCCGCCCGGCGGATTAGTGTCGAGGTCCGGTGTGCCGGCCAGCTTGTGGATGATTTTTAAGGCGGTTTTCCATCTGCCTCGGCGAATGCGGGCTGGTTCCCCTTATTCCGCCTCAGTTATACTATGTCGGCGATTGCTGCGCAAACACTTTCTCCACGCACGCCTACACCATAATTACTCTACCACGCAAATATTGGGGTTAAACTCGTCTGGTGTGCGACGTTCCCGGGGAGTCCACTGGGGGCCGAACCGCACAATAACCCTGGGTTCGGTGTGGGGCGGCGGTGCCTGAAGCGATCTAAAGAAATCACGGAAAACCTAAATCAGGATTCGGTTTGAACAGTCATGGCCTGTTGTGAGGCTGTGAACCACTGAGGTCTACGGCGGGGACAAAAACTCTCCTTTCTAGGTCCCCAGTTCCATAAAATACAATACAAGCCTCAGTGTGGGCACGAATTCCTCTTATTTTATCTTCATGGTCTTTTTGGGAGATACAGACAGGAAGAAATAGTATATTGGCTGACTCTTCTAGGAACCTATACTCTCGGAATTTTAACAGTAGATCATAACGTGACGCAGAACGCCTCCTTTTCAGTGTCGGTATCTCCACATACCACCCCCCCCCCCCCCAATGAACCATGGACCTTGGGGGGAGGCTTGCGTGCCTCAGCGATACAGATGGCCGTACCGTAGGTGCAACCACAACGGAGGGGTATCTGTTGAGAGGCCAGACAAACATGTGGTTCCTGAAGAGGGGCAGCAGCCTTTTCAGTAGTTGCAGGGACAACAGTCTGGATGATTGACTGATCTGGCCTTGTAACATTAACCAAAACGGCCTTGCTGTGCTGGTACTGCGAACGGCTGAAAGCAAGGGGAAACTACAGCCGTAATTTTTCCCGAGGGCATGCAGCTTTACTATATGATTAAATGATGATGGCCTCCTCTTGGGTAAAATATTCCGGAGGTAAAATAGTCCCCCATTCGGATCTCCGGGCGGGGACTACTCAAGAGGACGTCGTTATCAGGAGAAATAAAACTGGCGTTCTACGGATCGGAGCGTGGAATGTCAGATCCCTTAATCGGGCAGGTAGGTTAGAAAATTTAAAAATGGAAATGGATAGGTTAAAGTTAGATATAGTGGGAATTGGTGAAGTTCGGTGGCAGGAGGAACAAGACTTGTGGTCAGGTGAATACAGGGTTATAAATACAAAATCAAATAGCGGTAATGCAGGAGTAGGTTTAATAATGAATAAAAAATAGGAGTACGGGTAAGCTACTACAAACAGCATAGTGAACGCATTATTGTGGACAAGATAGACACGAAGTCCACGCCTACTACAGTACTACAAGTTTATATGCCAACTAGCTCTGCAGATGATGAAGAAATAGATGAAATGTATGATGAGATAAAAGAAATTATTCAGGTAGTGAAGGGAGACGAAAATTTAATAGTCATGGGTGACTGGAATTCGTCAGTAGGAAAAGGGAGAGAAGGAAACATAGTAGGTGAATATGGATTGGGGGGAAGAAATGAAAGAGGAAGCCGTCTGGTAGAATTTTGCACAGAGCATAACTAAATCATAGCTAACATTTGGTTCAAGAATCATAAAAGAAGGTTGTATACATGGAAAAATCCTGGAGATACTAAAAGGTATCAGATAGATTATATAATGGTAAGACAGAGATTTAGCAACCAGGTCTTAAATTGTAAGACATTTCCAGGGGCAGATGTGGACTCTGACCACAATCTATTGGTTATGAACTGTAGATTAAAACTGAAGAAATTACAAGAAGGAGCTAATTTAAGGAGATGGGACCTGGATAAACTAACTAAACCAGAGGTTGTAGAGAGTTTCAGGGAGAGCATAAGGGAACAATTGACAGGAATGGGGGAAAGAAATACAGTAGAAGAAGAATGGGTAGCTCTCAGGGATGAAGTAGTGAAGGCAGCAGACGAACAAGTAGGTAAAAAGACGATGGCTAATAGAAATCCTTGGGTAACAGAAGAAATATTGAACTTAATTGATGAAAGGAGAAAATATAAAAATGCAGTAAATGAAGCAGGCAAAAAGGAATACAAACGTCTCAAAAATGAGATCGACAGGAAGTGCAGAACTGCTAAGCAGGGATGGCTAGAGGACAAATGTAAGGATGTGGAGGCTTATCTCACTAGGGCTAAGATAGATACTGCTTACAGGAAAATTAAAGAGACCTTTGGAGATAATAGAACCACTTGCATGAACATCAATAGCTCAGATGGAAACCCAGTTCTAAGCAAAGAAGGGAAAGCAGAAAGGTGGAAGGAGTGTATAGAGGGTCTATACAGGGGCGATGTTCTTGAGGACAATATTATGGAAATGGAAGAGGATGTAGATGAAGATGAAATTGGAGATATGATACTGCGTGAAGACTTTGACAGAGCACTGAATGACCTGAATCGAAACAAGGCCCTCGGACTTGACAACATTCCGTTGGAACTACTGACGGCCTTGGGAGAGCCAGTCCTGACAAAACTCTACCATCTGGTGAGCAAGATGTATGAGACAGGCGAAATACCCTCAGACTTCAAGAAGAATATAATAATTCCAATCCCAAAGAAAGCAGATGTTGACAGATGTGAAAATTACCGAACTATCAGTTTAATAAGTCACAGCTGCAAAATACTAACGCGAATTCTTTACACACGAGTGGAAAAACTGGTAGAAGCGGACCTCGGGGAAGACCAGTTTGAATTCCGTAGAAATGTTGGAACACGTGAGGCAATACTAACCTTACGACTTATCTTAGAAGAAAGATTAAGAAAAGGCAAACCTACGTTTCTAGCATTTGTAGACTTAGAGAAAGCTTTTGACAGTGTTAACTGGAATACTCTCTTTCAAATTCTGAAGGTAGCAGGGGTAAAATACAGGGAGCGAAAGGCTATTTACAATTTGTACAGAAACCAGATGGCTGTTATAAGAGTGGAGGGGCATGAAAGGGAAGCAGTGGTTGGGAAGGGAGTGAGAAAGGGTTGTAGCCTCTCCCCAATGGTATTACATCTGTATATTGAGCAAGCAGTAAAGGAAACAAAAGAAAAATTCGGAGTAGGTATTAAAATTCATGGAAAAGAAATAAAACCTTTGAGGTTCGCCGATGACATTGCAATTCTGTCAGAGACAGCAAAGGACTTGGAAGAGAAGTTGAACGGAATGGACAGTGTCTTGAAAGGAGGATATAAGATGAACATCAACAAAAGCAAAACGAGGATAATGGAACGTAGTCAAATTAAATCGGGTGATGCTGAGGGAATTACATTAGGAAATGAGACACTTAAAGTAGTAAAGGAGTTTTGCTATTTAGGGAGTAAAATAACTGATGATGGTCGAAGTAGAGAGGATATAAAATGTAGACTGGCAATGGCAAGGAAATCGTTTCTGAAGAAGAGAAATTTGTTAACATCGAGTATAGATTTAAGTGTCAGGAAGTCGTTTCTGAAAGTATTTGTATGGAACGTATCCATGCATGGAAGTGAAACATGGACGATAAATAGTTTGGACAGGAAGAGAATAGAAGCTTTCGAAACGTGGTGCTACAGAAGAATGCTGAAGATTAGATGGGTAGATCACATAACTAATGAGGATGTGTTGAATAAAATTGTGGAGAAGAGGAGTTTGTGGCACAACTTGACAAAAAGAAGGGACCGGTTTGAGGCATCAAGGGATCACAAATTTGGCATTGGAGGGCAGCTTGGAGGGTAAAAATCGTAGAGGGAGACCAAGAGATGAATACACTAAGCAGATTCAGAAGGATGTAGGTTGCAGTAAGTACTGGGAGATGAAGCAGCTTGCATAGGATAGAGTAGCATGGAGAGCTGCATCAAACCAGTCTCTGAAGACCACAACAACAACAACATCTCCACATACTTTGCCTTTACTAAACGAACCAGTAACGAAAGGTGCTGCTCTTCTTTGGATCCTCTCCTATTTTGCCTATTAGTCCTATCTGGCGCGGATCCCAACAATATTCAAGTATTGGTCGAACTTGTAAGTGGATTATATGTCCTGGCAATTCGTTTCAATTCGTTTAATGAATGGTATCTTCATTACCAGCGATTAGTTTCGTGTTGTTGTTCCACTTAAAATTGTTCCACACGCTTACTCCTACATATCCTAGGGTAGTAACTGCTTCCAGAGATAGTTCTGCAATCGCGTAATTCTACTATGAAGGGTGTTTCTGTTTATGTATTCGTAATCCGTTACATTTGTTGATGTTGAGGGTCCATTGTCACTCCCTGCGTCGATCCTCAGCAGGTCTTCCTGCATTTCGCTACAATTTCCTAGCATTGCGACTTTCCTGTATACAACAGCATCATCTGCGAAAAGCCTTGTGGAACTTCTGATGTCCACTAAGTCATTTACACATACTGCAAAAAGTTGATTGGTTGGTTGATTTAGGGGAGAGGACCAAACAGCGAGGTCATCGGCCTCAACGGGTTAGGGAAGGATGGGGAAGGAAGTCGGCCATGCCTTTTCAGAGGAATCATGCCGGCATTTGCCTGAAACGATTTAGGGAAATCACGGAAAACCTAAATCAGGATGGAGCTTGAACCGTTGTTCTCCCGAATGCGAGTCCAGTGTGATAACCATTACACCACCTCACCTGATTTATGAAAAGTAACGACCTATAACACTTGTCTGGGATACTGTGGTGTTGCGTTTTGCATGAGAATAGCTCATACCACTGTTTTTGGGATCAGCGATTTATAATCGATGCATGTTTTCATTCGGTTCTCAATGCTCGAGATCACGCACTTCCCTTGTGAGTATTTTTGTATAAGAAACCAGCGGCATCCGGACACTCTAATTAATTTGTTGAGTCAGTTATCAAAGTATTTACAAAATTAAAATCCTTTCTATTCACTTAAGTTAAAACATAAAGTATTTTGCTATTTTGTATGAGAGTAAACATAAGGAGAATCAGAAATCATTTGTTTAAATTAAAATGAATCTGGATTTCCTCCACGCTGCGCCTCGTTTAAAATGGTTCAAATGGCTCTGAGTACTATGGGACTTAACATATGAGGTCATCAGTCTCCTAGACTTAGAACTCCTTAAACCTAACTAAGCTAAGGACATCACACACATCCATGCCCGAGGCAGGATTCGAACCTGCGACCGTAGAGGTCACGCGGTTCGAAACTGAAGCGCCTAGAACCGCACGGCCACAACGGCCGGCCAAATTGTTTAGTGTCAATTTACATAACGAACGAAGATTTTTCATGTTGGGTAAGGAATTTCACATCACTAACCATATATTTTTGCATGATTTTATTGTAATGTTTTGATATTTTTTCTGTTGTGCCTATATGACTTTAGGCGACTCAGCTCCAAGAATACGATGTGTGCTGATTTTCACACACTGAACAGTATTTTAAATTGGTAAGTACTGCATAATGGAAATTCAAATATTGAATCTATTTTGTGTTGTTTACTTTTTATATGCAATTTTCCGTTTTTTAGACCTGAATATGGATCGTCAGTGAATAAAGCAAATTTGCGATCTTGACGTAGAAATTTTATGCACGCATGTTTTAAATCAACAGATCGAGTATCTCTCCAGCGAAAATGTCAAAGGATAACGATAATTATATAAGCAGACGGTCGAGCGAAATGCTGGATCTGACGTGGAAATTTGCGCTTGCGTCTGTCGGATTTACTTTACACTGAGCGCGATTCCGACCTAATACGTGAATAGCACAGTTACTTCGGCGATTGCGCTTCGATACCGAGCGAACGAGCTTCAACCCAGAGTTAACGTTGCGCGTCCGGCGTGGCAAACATTCGCACGTGGCATCCGGAGAGAAAGATGCCGTTGAGCGGCGGGCAGCAGGTGTAGCGGCGTGTGACCGACACATACACGACGCGGTGCGAGCAAATATTTGACTCGCTGAGCAAACGGGGCACGAAGCGCCTGTGTGACGAGTTCAGATGGCTGATACAGTTCACACGGTAGAATAAACATGTTTTAACTACAAAAAAAGTACTACCTTGCTGTGCAAGCAAAAATAAATTACTAGTTCGCTAGCGGCCGAGATGAGGGTAAACTCGAAGAGCACAGCAGAAAACATTCTGCACCCCAGTTTACTTCTGCTTTTTTTGCTTTAGTAAACAGATGAACACAAAAATCGATTCACCACCCAAAACATTCAGTTACAATAACGACCAAAAAAATTCAATACCGTCAAGGACAAGGTGATTGACATTTGAGGTGAGAGGTACTTCATCATTGAACATGATAAATTCAGATCAAATAAATACACATTTCACAGTGAAGAGTGACCAAACAGTCGCATCAGTACACCGTGTAACCCCTCTGGCGCCAACACAGGTGTGTATTTTCGCATGCAAATGGTCGTAAAGGTACATGAAATGTACTCGTAGTTGCAAATACTAACAACCATCATCTGTATAAAGGAACCATGAAAATTTATGTCGGACCAGGACTCGAAACCGGATTTCCCCACTTACGCAAGCGGTCGCCTTACCCGCTCTGGCTATCCGTGTACGACTCACAGCCACATACGAGGGTCACTCCAAAAGAAATGCACACTATTTTTGTAAAAATACAGTTTTCATTCTGCATGTGTGAAAGTTTTACAGTGTGTAGATACATCCTTCCCGCTTGTTTTCAAACTTAGTTCAACCTGTTCCCGTGAGTGGCGCCGTCACAGCATGACTTCGTCAGAAGCAACGTTCTGTCATAGAATTCCTGTGCGGTGAAAGCGAGACGGTGGGAAACATCCACAAGTGGTTGAAAAAGGTGTATGGAGGTACTGCTGTCGATCGCAATACAGTTAGTCGGTGGGCAAGCAGGTTACGTGATGACAGCGGGCACGGCAATATTGAGGACTGTCCTCGCAGCGGCAGGCCTCGTACTGCACACACTCCAGACAATGTGCAGAGAGTTAACGAATTGGTGACTGCTGACAGACACATCACAGTGAACGAATTGTCACGCTACGTTGGGATAGGGGAAGGAAGTGTTTGCAGAATACTGAAAGTGTTGGCGTTAAAAAAGGTTTGTGCCAGGAGGGTTCCCAGGATGTTGACAGTGGCTCACAAAGAAACAAGAAAAACGGTATGGAGTGAACTTTTGGAACAGTACGAGAATGGTGGGGATGAATTTCTTGGAAGAATTGTGACAGGTGATGAAACATGGCTCCATCATTTTTCACCAGGGACGAAGAGGCAATCAGTGAAGTGGCATCACGTAAATTTACCCAAGGAAAAAAAAAATCAAAACCACACCTGCTGGAAAAGTTATGGCTACGGTGTCTTTCGATTCCGAAGGACTCTTGCTTGTGGACGTCATGCCAAGTGGGACTACCATGAATTCTGATGCATATGTGACAACACTGAAGAAACTTCAAGCTCGACTGAGTCGTGTTCGACCACATCGCAAAAGCAGGATGTTTTGCTGTTGCACGACAATGCACGAACACATGTCAGTCAAAAAACCATGAAAGCGATCACAAAACTCGGATGGATAACACTGAACTGAAACACCCGCTTTACAGTCCTGACCTGGCTCCATCTGGCTATCATCTCTTTGGGAAACTGAAACACTCTCTTTGTGGAACAAGGCTTGAAGATGATGACTCCCTTGTGCTCGCTGCCATACAGTGGCTCCAACAGGTTAGTCCAGAATTTTACCGTGCGGGTATACAGGCTCTGGTTCCAAGATGGCGTAAGGCAGTTGAGAGGGATGCAAATTATGTGGAGGAATGAAAATATTGTTGCTATAAGATGTATCTACACACTGTAAAACTTTCAAAGATGTAGAATAAAAGATGGATTAAAAAAAAGTAGTGTGCATTTCGTTTGGAGTGACCCTCGTACAAACGCCCGTCTGTCGTCGTTCCTGCATCGCAACTTATACTCGCACGCATATTATGAAATTTCCTATAGAGGAGAGGACATTTTAATTGAAAGTCGCTGCCTGATATCTGTGGGTAAATACAATACTGTACTACCTATGTTGTTAAGAAGAACTATGCAATTATGATCATAATAGTGCCGACTGTACCAAGCATCTTGCCAATTTTGTTGCATTTCGGCATTGGTTCCTGAAGGGCCCGGAGAACGAGTAAGTTCCTGTCCTCATCACGTCTCGTGTGTGTCCAATGGGCGAGAAATCTCGTTATCTTGCTGGGCAGTGCAGCTGGTGTACACCATGAAGAGCACGTCGCATCACAGCAGCCGTAAGTGGACGCGTAACGTCCTGCTGAAAGAGCACTTCATCTTTCCGCCGAAGAAATGGCAGCGCCACAAGTATAACAGTCTGTGCAATGTAGAGGGCAGTGTTTCTCTTACCCCGCAGAAACACCAAACGTGACCGCGACGTGTAGAGTCCACGCAGAATACGGTGGCCAATGCACAGTCACCAATTATCGTCCAAACCGCTGGGCGAGTTCATTTGTTTGTTCGGAAGGGTAGGGCGACAGTGTTGGCCACCTGTCGGCCGGTCGGCGATGACAAAATCGAGGTGCAAGCCCTGCAATCTTTCTCAGGGAGCAGCCCCGAATCCTCCCGTAACCAGGTAGGTAAGCAGGTAACAGGACCGAATACTCTCAAATTGACACATTGTATGTTACATTGTTGTTGTTGTTGTTGTGGTCTTCAGTCCCGAGACTGGTTTGATGCAGCTCTCCATGCTACTCTATCCTGTGCAAGCTTCTTCATCTCCCAGTACCTACTGCAACCTACATCCTTCTGAATCTGCTTAGTGTATTGATCTTTTGGTCTCCCTCTACGATTTTTACCCTCCACGCTGCCCTCCAATGCTAAATTTGTGATCCCTTGATGCCTCAAAACATGTCCTACCAACCGATCCCTTCTTCTAGTCAAGTTGTGCCACAAACTTCTCTTCTCCCCAATCCCATTCAATACCTCCTCATTAGTTACGTGATCTACCCACCTTATCTTCAGCATTCTTCTGTAACACCACATTTCAAAAGCTTCTATTCTCTTCTTGTCCAAACTATTTATCGTCCATGTTTCACTTCCGTACATGGCTACACTCCATACAAATACTTTCAGAAACGACTTCCTGATACTTAAATCTATACTTGATGTTAACAAATTTCTCTTCTTCAGAAACGATTTCCTTGCCATTGCCAGTCTACATTTTATATCCTCTCTACTTCGACCATCATCAGTTATTTTACTCCCTAAATAGCAAAACTCCTTTACTACTTTAAGTGCCTCATTTCCTAATCTAATCACCTCAGCATCACCCGATTTAATTTGACTACATTCCATTATCCTCGTTTTGCTTTTGTTGATGTTCATCTTATATCCTCCTTTCAAGATACTGTCTATTCCGTTCAACTGCTCTTCCAAGTCCTTTGCTGTCTCTGACAGAATTACAATGTCATCGGCGAACCTCAAAGTTTTTACTTCTTCTCCATGAATTTTAATACCTACTCCGAATTTTTCTTTTGTTTCCTTTACTGCTTGCTCAATATACAGACTGAATAACATCGGGGAGAGGCTACAACCCTGTCTCACTCCTTTCCCAACCACTGCTTCCCTTTCATGCCCCTCGACTCCTATAACTGCCATCTGGTTTCTGTACAAATTGTAAATAGCCTTTCGCTCCCTGTATTTTACCCCTGCTACCTTCAGAATTTGAAAGAGAGTATTCCAGTTAACGTTGTCAAAAGCTTATTATAGACAATAATATAATTAGCTCTACCTTGTTCCTTATCTCCTTCCCCCTACTCCTCCCATGTTTTAAACAAAAAAATATTGATTCACTTATGCACGCTTTGCACGTGACCTTGAACGGGACTTCAGTCGCTGGCTGGCGCTATGCCGGCTGGACTTTATCTCAATAAGACGAAAGATAAAACGTTTAAACATACTCACAATACACGTGAAAATTTTTTACATCCTCTACAGTAACTTCATACGCTTTCCTTTGCCTGCTTGGAGTATTCATAACGTTTAGTACTGCTACCTGCTTCAAACAGGAGGATTCGGTTCCATCGTTTTTCAGACCCTTGCAGGCTTGGGAGGATTTGGTACCATTTTGCTGACCGCGGGAGGATTCAGAGCTGCGCCCCTTTCTCAAACAATTTCACAGAAACTATTCCGTAAATAAACTGACCCGCCAGGTTAGCGGAGAGCGCTAATGTGCTGCTTCCTGGACTCGGGTAGGCGCGCCGGCCCCGGATCGAATCCGTCCGCCGGATTAACGGCCAGCCTGGATGTGGTTTTTGGGCGGTTTTCCACATCGCTCTAGGTGAATACCGCGCTGGTCCCAATGTCCCGCCTCAGTTACACGAATCACAGACATTCGAATCACATCCGCACTTTTCCATGATTTAGACTAGACGCAGACAGATGGGGTACTCTGATTCCGTCCCAGGGGGTACAGGGTGGCGGCAGGAAGGGCATTCGGCCACCCCTTCCAATTAACATGCCAAATCCGACTTAACCACGCCGACCCCGCGCAAAATGCGGGACAAAGTCGCAAGCGATAGATAGCGATAGAATTCGGTAAAAAAATTCATTTTGCGTTACTTACAGCTTTATAGGTCACGTTCATGATGACGTGTCCATCATTTCGTTAATAGCTCCCTACTTAGCAATCATATACAACCGCTCGCTCACCGA
The DNA here is from genome assembly GCF_023898315.1 of Schistocerca nitens. Classification (NCBI taxonomy): domain Eukaryota; kingdom Metazoa; phylum Arthropoda; class Insecta; order Orthoptera; family Acrididae; genus Schistocerca; species Schistocerca nitens. The sequence goes on along the minus strand of NC_064620.1, from coordinate 372,245,838 downwards.
TAGATCTGTACCTACAGATTGGAAAATTGCGCAGGTCGCACCAGTGTTTAAGAAGGGTAGTAGTAGTAATCCATCGGACTACAGACCTATATCATTGACGTCGGTTTGCAGTAGGGTTTTGGAGCATATACTGTATTCAAACATTATGAATCACCTCGAAGGGAACGATCTATTGATACGTAATCAGCATGGTTTCCGAAAACATCGTTCTTGTGCAACGCAGCTAGCTCTTTATTCGCACGAAATAATGGCCGCTATCGACAGGGGATCTCAAGTTGATTCCGTATTTCTAGATTTCCGGAAAGCTTTCGACACCTTTCCTCACAAGCGACTTCAAATCGTGCTGCGTGCCTATGGGGTATCGTTTCAGTTGTGTGACTGGATTCGTGATTTCCTGTCAGGAAGGTCACAGTTCGTAGTAATAGACGGCAAATCATCGAGTAAAACTGAAGTGATATCAGGTGTTCCCCAGGGAAGCGTCCTGGGACCTCTGCTGTTTCTGATCTATATAAATGACCTGGGTGACAATCTGAGCAATTCTCTTAGGTTGTTCACAGATTATGCTGTAATTTACCGTCTAGCAAGGTCATCCGAAGACCAGTATCAGTTGCAAAGCGATTTAGAAAAGATTGCCATATGGTGTGGCAGGTGGCAGTTGGCGCTAAATAACGAAAAGTGTGAGGTGATCCACATGAGTTCCAAAAGAAATCCGTTTGAATTCGATTATTCGATAAATAGTACAATTCTCAAGGCTGTCAATTCAACTAAGCATCTGGGTTTTAAAATTACGAACAACTTCAGTTGCAAAGACCACATAGATAATATTGTGGGGAAGGCGAGCCAAAGGTTGCGTTTCATTGGCAGGACACTTAGAAGATGCAACAAGTCCACTAAAGAGACAGCTTACACTACACTCGTTCGTCCTCTGTTAGAATATTGCTGCGTGGTGTGGGATCCTTACCAGGTGGGATTGACGGAGGACATCGAAAGGGTGAAAAAAAGGGCAGCTCGTTTTGTATTATCATGTAATAGGGGAGAGAGTGTGGCAGATATGACACGCGAGTTGGTATGGAAGTCATTAAAGCAAAGACGTTTTTCGTCGCGGCGAGATCTATTTACGAAATTTCAGTCACCACCTTTCTCTTCCGAATGCTAAAATATTTTGTTGAGACCAACCTACATAGGTAGGAATGACCATCAAAATAAAATAAGAGAAATCAGAGCTCGAACAGAAAGGTTTAGGTGTTCGTTTTTCCCGCGCGCTGTTCGGGAGTGGAATGGTAGAGAGATAGTATGATTGTGGTTCGATGAACCCCCTGCTAAGCACTTAAATGTGAATTGCAGAGTAATCATGTAGATGTAGATGTAGCCATAGTTATTGTGATATTTACATGGAAGTAAGACGCCGCGCGAAATACAAAAAAGTTTGCAGTGAAAAATTGGAGTCGCTATGGTTTTGTGTTTGGTGCATACTACATAATATATTGGTGCGTATGAAATTTAGCTAATATGTTGAATTCTTCTTTAGACTTGGGCGCATTTCTCTGTCACCAATCTCAAGAAAATTTATCTGATGTAGCTCACTCATCTCTGATCGCGCCGTACCAGCTATAAAGCCAGAATTAAACATCCAGAACATTCCTCCTATTTCATAAACGGTTTGACATATCAAAAGGAGATTTTACCAATCGATAGCACGCAAAGAGGAGAGTATTTTTTCATGTGGTTATTAAGCAAAAGTTCATTATCTACCATGTTATTCCACTAACTACAGACTTTTCCGCTGAAAGAATGTAATTTTGAAAGGCCGTCGATCGCTGGTGAAAGAAGAATGCTGTGGGTTTTGGAACAATATAAGTGAAGAAACTACACGTTTATTTTGTATCGAGGCCTATGCTTTTTCATAAGCTACTGACCTTAATTTTCTTCAGCTCCTGACTCAATAAACCACTGTTTCAGAATTCTTTCACAGCTGAGCCTGCACAACATGTTCATCATGAGACAATGTGTAAACACCACTGTGTTTTGCCAAAAGAGGCAAATTTTAACACGGAGAGAAGAGAAATGTGTGCTTTGCTCAAATTTTGCAACTCATGGCGCTCGTCTGAAGGTTACAAATGTTTAATAACCCAGGCGAAAATAAATCGCTGCGTTTTCAGCGGAATTCTTTTTAGATACCAACCAAAGCAGAGGAGACAGATCTCTTTCAATAGTCAGCGTGGAGGGGCTTCAGACATTATTAACAAGAAATGTGATGATGATGACGATGTTTCGTTTGAGGGGCGCTAAACTGCGCGGTTATCAACACCCGTACAAATTCCCAACCTTTGCTCAGACCAATCGCGCCACTTACGTGAATGATGATTAAATGATGAGGACAACACAAACACCCAGTCATCTCGAGGCAGGTGAAAGTCCCTGACCCCACCGGGAATCGCACCCGGGACCCCGTGTTCGGGAAACGAGAACGTGACCGCGATACCACGAACTCGGATTACAAGAAATGTGAGCTTAGGCTTCTGTTTAGAACGGCACTTCAACTCCAGTGCTCAGCATTTCTCCTACAGCACAGGTCACAGTTCGTAGTGATAGACGGTAAATCATCGAGTAGAACAGAAGTGATATCCGGCGTTCAGCAAGGGAGTGTCATAGGACCTCTGCTGTTCCTGATAAATGGTCTAGGTGATAATCTGAACAGCCCCCTTAGATTGTTTGCAGATGACGCCGAAATTTACCGTCTAGTAAAATCACCAGATGATCAGTTCCAATTACAAAATGATATAAAGAGAATTTCTGTATGGTGCGAAAAGTGGCAGTTGGCACTAAACAAAGAAAAGTGCGAGGTCATCCACATAGGTACTAAAAGAAATTCGCTAAATTTTGGGTATACCATAAATCGCACAAATCTGAGGGCTGTCAATTCGACTAAATACCTAGGAATTACAATTACGAGCAACTTAAATTGGAAAGACCACATAGATAATATTCTGGGGAAGGAGAAACTAAGACTGCGCTTTGTTGGCAAAACACTTAAAAGATGCGACAAACCCACTAAAGAGAAAGCCTTGTTGTCCGTCCTCTGCTGGAATGTTGCTGCGCGGTGTGGGATCCTTAACAGGTGGGATTGACGGAGGAGATCGAAAAAGTGCAAAGAAGGGCAGCTCGTTTCGTGTTATAGCGCAATAAGGGTGAGAGTGTCACTGATATGATACGCGAGTTAGGGTGGCATTCACTGAAAGAAAGGCGGCTTTCTTTGCGGCGAGATCTACTTACGAAATTTCAATCACCAACTTTCTCTTCCGAATGCGAAAATGTTTTGTTGGCACCCACCTACGTAGGGAGAAATGATCATCATAATAAAATAGGAGAAATCAGAGCTCGAACGGAAAGATTTAGGTGTACCTTTTTCCCACGCGCCATTCGAGAGTGGAATGGTGGAGAAGTAGTATGAAAGTGGTTCAATGAACCCTCTGTCCGACACTTTAAGTGTGAATTGGAGAGTAACCATGTAGATGTAGTTGTAGGTGCCCATAACCCCCACCACTACCGCTCTCCCAACGCATGCCCTGCCAACTGTGCCTCTAGTGGCCACGTTCTCCATGGACTCTACATGATGCCACTCCCCCCCCCCTTTCCCCTCACACACACCGTTTTTTCTGAATGGGACCTGTGTGTCGTGAGTGAAACCACTCTGGAATAGGCAGTTCACCAGGTCTACGATATCCACGTGCATGCCCGTAAGTTGCACACAGACAGAGAACCTACTCTCATCGCTGAAGGCAACAGAGCGCCATTCCACTCTCCAGACGACACCAGAGTAGCCACGCTTGGTGGTGTGGTGTCAGTGGTAGCCTGGCCAGAGGCGCATGTGACCTTAGCAGGCAGTTCCCAGTGGTCCCTGATGCCCCGATTTCGTCCTTGGATGGTGTTCGGTCGGCCGCCGTTGCTCGCATAATGCTTCGATCTTGACGTATGTCTGTACTACGCGGCGTTAAGAACCTGATCTACAGGTGCGGGAAAGTTCCACTGACCACTGATGAAGGGAGTGATACACCACCAATGATATATACGTCCGTCCAGCTTCCTGCAGGCCCTGACTGGGATCACATTCAAATGGCTGAAGCTGCTCAACAGCAGTATTTAATCGTCGGTGGAGTGTGGTTATACCCTAGAATGAATGTTGCAAACACTGTTCATGTCTAAACTTAGCATAGTTACTGCATGCTGGGTCAGAACAGAGGGTCACAGACAGCTCTCCTAAGCGCCACCTGTTTGCTGGTGACCAGTGAAAATGAATCACCAACATTACAACCCGTCAGTATGCATATGGGCCTAATATTTCCACTGAAATACAATGCAAGTAAAGAAAAGACGCGTCACGAAGGCATTACACGAATGGGACGGAAATCGATAGATGTGATGGACACGTACAGACATACTCTGGAGCCACTGAGCACAATACTGGGAGGTTTTTGATTTCTTTAACGGTGTATTTGTTGGGTATATTCTAACCTCTGCCACCCCCTAAAGTCTTTACCCCACTACAGTCCCGTCTAGTTCCACGGAAGTAATTCTCTGACATCTTTACGCTTGTCCTGTAATTCTGATCCTCATTCTTCTTAGCGTTTTCGACATTCCTTTTCTCGCCGATCCTGCAGTGGATTTCCTTATTTATTATCCTATCAGTTCACCAGGTCTGCAAAATTATTTTCTAGCACTACATCTTAAGCGCTTCGATTCTCTTCTTTTTTTGCGCTGCAGTCTGGAACCGCAAGACCGCTACGGTCGCAGGTTCGAATCCTGCCTCGGGCATGGATGTTTGTGGTGTCCTTAGGTTAGTTAGGTTTAACTAGTTCTAAGTTATAGGGGACTAATGACCTCAGAAGTTGAGTCCCATAGTGCTCAGAGCCATTTGAACCATTTTTTTCTCTTCTTTTCCTACTTCCACACAGTCCATCAATCACTTCCAAACAATACTTTGTTCCAGACGTACACTCTGAGGAATTTCCTCCTCAAATTAAGGCCGATGTTTGATACTAATAAACCTCTTTTGGCAAGGGATACTATCTTTGCCTATGGAAGTCTGATTCTTCCTTCGGCCATCGTGCGCTATTAGAATTCCTTTACTTCGTCTACTAAGTGGTCCCGGATTTTGATATTTAGCTTATCGTTAAACTCATTTCTGATACTCCTCATTACTTTAGTCTTACTTTTGTTTCTTCTCAATGCATAGATCGGATTCGTTAGACTGTTCATTCCACGCAACAGGTCCTGTTCTCACTTTCACTGAGGATAGCAACATAATCAGCGAATTTTGTCTTTGATTATCTTTCACCCTGAACTCCCAAACTTTAATTTTATTTCCCTCACAATCTCTGCGATGTACAGATTGAATGGCAGAGCAGAACGCCTGCATCTATGTCTTACATCATTTTTAATTCGAGATTAGTTCTGGTTGGTTTTATGAGTGGGCTTGACGGGCGTAATATTTCCACGTGAAATACATTGCAAGTAAAGAAAAGACGCGTCACGAAGGCATTACACGAATGGGACGGAAATCGGTAGATGTGATGGACACGTACAGACATACAAATTATTACAATTTCGGAAAAACTGAATTGTTTACTCAAGAGATAGAACAAGTCAGTAACGCGTTGATCCACCTCTGGCACTTATGCAAGCAGTTATTAGGCTTGAAAGTGATCGAGGGAGTTGTTGGACGTCCTCATGAGGGATATAATGGCAACTTCTGTCCAACTGGAGAGTTAGGTCGTCAAACTTTCGAGCTAGGTGGAGGGCCCTGCCCATAATGCTCCGAACGTTCTCGATTGGAGGGAGATCAGTGGACCTTACTGGGATGGCGGGCACGAAGACAAGCAGTAGAAATCTCGCCGGTGGCGGGCGGGCATCATCGTGCTGAAATGTAATGCTGGTTGTTGGGCCGTAATGTCGGTGATGGTCAGGTTAGTATCCCACCGCTGCCCGGGCAGTCTTTAGACCGTCTTCGCTCGTTGTCGTCGCTCAGTGTGAAGCGGGCCTCATCACTGAAGACAATTCTACTCCAGTCAATGAGATTTCAGGCCGGAGACACGTCTGGAGACTGTCTGGACAGGGCTTGGATACCAAGCCTACCGTCGCTCGCCATATGGCCCGACAACCAGGAGTCATTGTCTGGAGTGCCATTTCTTTTCATAGCAGGACCTCTTTGGTTGTCATTTGCGCCACCTTTGTAACACAGACGTACGTCGACGATATTCAACGCTCCGTTTTGTTACCCTTTTCGGCAGGCCATCCTGGGCTTAGATTTCAGCATGATGCCCACCCGCACACGGCGAGAGTTTCTGCTGCTTATCTTCGTTTTTGCCGAAACTACCTTGGCCAGAAACGTCACCAGCTCTTCCCCAGCCGGCCGCTGTGGCCGAGCGGTTCTAGGCGCTTCAGTCCGGAACCGCGCTTCTGCTACGGTCGCAGGTTCGAATCCTGCCTTGGGTATGGATGTGTGTGATGTCTTTAGGTTAGTTAGGTTTAAGTAGTTCTAAGTTCTAGAGGACTGATGACCTCAGATGTTAAGCCCCATAGTGCTTTGAGCCATTTCTCTTCCCCATCTGAAAACATTTGGAGCATTATGCGCAAGACCTTCCTACCAGATCGAGAACATGGCGATCTTAAGCGCCAATTGGACCAGGAAGATATCCAACAACTCTATCAGTCAATGTCAAGCCGAATAACAGCTTGCGTAAGGGCCAGATGTGGACCAACGCGTTATAGATTTGCTCAATTTGTGAAGCTCTTTCTCTTGAATAAATAAGCTGACTTTTCTAAAACAGAAATCATATGTTTGTCTGTACAGGTATATCACACGTACCGATTTCCGTCCCATTCGGATAATTCCTTCGTGGTGCGTCGTTCTTTGTCTTAAGAGTGATAGTGCATAAATAAAGTAATCAGTTAATTAAGTACGAAAAGAACTAAGTAACAACAGAAATAGGGGAGGAATAAGTTTCACTATCAGTAAAAATATGCAGGGTGTTACAAAAAGGTATGGCCAAACTTTCAGGAAACATTCCTCACACATAAAGAAAGAAAATATGTTGTGTGTACATGTGTCCGGAAACGCTTACTTTCCATGTTAGAGCTCATTTTATTACTGCTCTTCAAATCACATTAATCATGGAATGGAAACACACAGCAATAGAACGTACCAGCGTGACTTCAAACACTTTGTTACAGGAAATGTTCAAAATGTCCTCCGTTAGCGAGGATACATGCATCCACCCTCCGTCGCATGGAATCCCTGATGCGCTGATGCAGCCCTGGAGAATGGCGTATTGTATCACAGCCGTCCACAATACGAGCACGAAGAGTCTCTACATTTGGTACCGGGATTGCGTAGACAAGAGATTTCAAATGCCCCATAAATGAAATTCAAGAGGGTTGAGGTCAGGAGAGCGTGGAGGCCATGGAATTGGTCCGCCTCTACCAATCCATCGGTCACCGAATCTGTTGTTGAGAAGCGTACGAACACTTCGACTGAAATGTGCAGGAGCTCCATGGTGCATGAACCACATGTTGTGTCGTACTTGTAAAGGCACATGTTCTAGCAGCACAGGTAGAGTACCCCGTATGAAATCATGATAACGTGCTCCATTGACCGTAGGTGGAAGAACATGGGGCCCAATCAAGACATCACCAACAATGCCTGCCCAAACGTTCACAGAAAATCTATGTTGATGACGTGATTGCACAATTGCGTGCGGATTCTCGTCAGCCCACACATGTTGATTGTGAAAATTTACAATTTGATCACGTTGGAATGAAGCCTCATCCGTAAAGAGAACATTTGTACTGAAATGAGGATTGACACATTGTTGGATGAACCATTCGCAGAAGTGTACCCGTGGAGGCCAATCAGCTGCTGATAGTGCCTGCACACGCTGTACATGGTACGGTAACAACTGGTTCTCCCGTAGCTCTCTCCATACTGTGACGTGGTCAACGTTACCTTGTACAGCAGCAACTTCTCTGACGCTGACATTAGGGTTATCGTCAACTGCACGAAGAATTGCCTCGTCCATTGCAGGTGTCCTCGTCGTTCTAGGTCTTCCCCAGTCGCGAGTCATAGGCTGGAATGTTCCGTGCTCCCTAAGACGCCGATTCAATTGCTTCGAACGTCTTCCTGTCGGGACACCTCCGTTCTGGAAATCTGTCTCGAAACAAACCTACCGCGCAAAGGCTATTGCCCCGTGCTAATCCATACATCAAATGGGCATCTGCCAACTCCGCATTTGTAAACATTGCACTGACTAACCTGTTGATGCTACGTACTGATGTGCTTGATGCTAGTACTGTAGAGCAATGAGTCACATGTCAACACAAGCACCGAAGTCAACATTACCTTCCTTCAATTGGGCTAACTGGCGGTGAATCGAGGAAGTACAATACATACTGACGAAACTAAAATGAGCTCTAACATGGAAATTAAGCGTTTCCGGACACATGTCCACATAACATCTTTTCTTTATTTGTGTGTGAGGAATGTTTCCTGAAAGTTTGGCCGTACCTTTTTGTAACACCCTGTATATTGGCGGCAGTAGAACAGTTCTGCAGACTGTCGCAGGTACCGGTTCTCTCAATTTTCGCAATAGTGATCCGCGAAAAGAACGTCGTTTTCCCATCCACGAATTTCCATTAGAGTTCCCGAAGCATCTCCGTTTCACTTGCGTGTTAATCGAACATACCAGTAACGAATCTATCAGCATGCTTCTGAACAGCTTCGTTGCCTTTCGTTAATTCGACCTGGTGGGGAACCTAACCACTCGACCAGTAATCAGGAATGCGTCGCATTAATGTTCTATACGTAGTGTCGCTTACAGACTTACACTTTCGGCCAATAATAAAGCGAAGTCAATCATTTTCCTTTCCAGCTGTTTATATACAATGACATTCACGTACTTACAGATCTAGTCTGACAAGTACAGTCTTGATTATGAAGCCAGTCTGTTATAAACAGCTTAACCTCGCTCATTACCTGCAATACAAGCAAGCGAAAATGTGGAATGGATAGAGTATTGCAAGAATGTCCTTAGAAAAAAAATCTAAAAAGGAACGAGAATAAGGTTACTGGGGTTCACTGTAAAGGCGATCGTGGTTGTAATGATTTCGTTGCATAAGAAATATTACCATTAATATTGGAAATTCCTGTCCACCAATAGCTCATCCACAGGATCACAGCAACACTGATGTTTAAAACTACCGTAAGATGTGAGTTCTCAGAAGCGCTGTTTGCGAAGGAAGAGTCTGCATAAGCATGCGCTGAGCTAGAGCAGCAATAAGCTAACTCACCCGAGGAGAATGCTGAAAAATAAGAGAAAAAGTCTGCGCATTCCCGTTGCCAGTAATGCAGGCACTGCGGCGTTTTCGCGCTCCAGTTTCTGGAGAAAACAAACAATTTACGATTCTGCTTTTGCGCGTTACAAACAAAATCTTAAAACTTTCATTGGAACTGTACAACGTCTTGCAGAGAATCGCCGGTCGGTAGGCAACACTGAAAACAAAGCAAGCGCGTCGAGGAAGGGCAGTAGCAGGAAAAGTTTAACTAGCAGCAAATAACTCCCACCTGAAAGAGGGAACAAGGAATTAGCTGGCTGCTCCGACACACACACACACACACAAAAGGGGGGAGAGAGAGAACAGGTAGACGAAATGGAACACTGAGATAGTTACAACGTGAAACTGGCGAAACAGCACGGAGACATGTCCTGGAGGGGGCAACAATGTGAAATTAAGAAAGAGGAGGAAAAAAAAAAACGTTTCATCCGTGTCATTGGATGTAGGAAGGTAATTATAGTTTAAGATTATTTCCAGTAGAGGTTACTTTTTTTTCTATTGTTCCATACCTTAATCGATAAAAACGGGACCCTTATAGGATCAGTTTGTTGTTCTTTTGTAAGGCTTGAGTTGGCGTATTATGTTGAAATTTATGTCACATATTAAAGTCTATGCTCCCTTGAAGGCGTAAGAAACTGAGGCTTCTAAGTCAATGCGATAAAAAATACGGCCATTTAGGTAACATGTTTTGCCGGCCGGTGTGGCTGTGCGGTTAAAGGCGCTTCAGTCTGAAACCGCGTGACCGCTACGGTCGCAGGTTCGAATCCTGCCTCGGGCATGGATGTGTGTGATGTCCTTAGGTTAGTTAGGTTTAAATGGTTCAAATGGCTCTGAGCACTATGGGACTCAACTGCTGAGGTCATTAGTCCCCTAGAACTTAGAACTAGTTAAACCTAACTAACCTAAGGACAACACACACATCCATGCCCGAGGCAGGATTCGAACCTGCGACCGTAGCGGTCTCGCGGTTCCAGACTGCAGCGCCAGAACCGCGCGGCCACTTCGGCCGGCAGTTAGGTTTAAGTAGTTTTAAGTTCTAGGGGACTGATGACCACAGATGTTAAGTCCCATAGTGCTCAGAGCCATTTGAACCATTTTTTTTTGTAACATGTTTTGATACCGCAAACTCACTCATCAAAACTTCCCGTTGACCTTAGAATAATGAAATTTGGCAAAGCGAGGTTTCACAATACAACTAAAGGAAAAAGTACGAAAACTATTAATCTGTATTTATATCAAACAAAATAATTTTTTTGTAATTTATTGTCCGATCGTCTGTCTATCGGTTAACACATGTTTTTCTCAGGAGGGCTTCTGTAAAGTTTGGAAGGTAGGAGACGAGATACTGGCAGAAGTAAAGCTGTGAGGACGGGGCGTGAGTCGTGCTTGGGTAGCTCAGTTGGTAGAGCACTTGCCCGCGAAAGGCAAAGGTCCCGAGTTCGAGTCTCGGTCCGGCACACAGTTTTAATCTGCCAGGAAGTTTCATATCAGCGCACACTCCGCTGCAGAGTGAAAATCTCATTCTGGAATGTATCTGTTATTTCCAATTATTTGAGGTTCTTTCCTTTTCTTGGATTTGTCATCAACGCTACTGTTGATTTCTTTTTTCAGAAATAAAGGAATACTTGTTTTGTTAGCCTGTTCTGATTCACTTGGTGAAAGTATCCAATAACTGTATCAAAAGGCACAGAGGTGTCAAATAGATCAGATAGACCACAACCAATGCTGTCAGATGTGCGTATAGAGCACGTCCGCTTCACTTCAATGGTTGTGGCTTTTATTTTAGTGTACTTATTATGGCATGGGAGTGGCTTTTTTGTGAATTTACCTCAACGTTTTCAATGGGCAAATGGCAATATGTCGTACGTGCGGCCTTTATGATTCAGCATTCCATGATCTGAAGATGGGAATATAAATTTGCTGAAACTAATAACTAGGATATGCATCAAATGTGATCTCGGCAATACAGCTATCTTGGAAGCTTTTTTACACTCATACAGAGATGCTCTCCTTTCAACAATGTCAGGTAATTACACTGGCCTGCATTTTAGACTCTTGTCCTTAACAACTGCCGACACCTTCCATGTTCTCGTATGTTTCCGACCTAAAAGTGTAACGTTAAATCCTCTGGTCGACTTTCCATGTAGTTTGACATAGTATGTTTACCAAGTTAAACAAATTTTCCCTGCGGTGAAATAAGAGATTTGTAAGCCTCACTGCCAACGCATATCACACACAAATTAAACGGAAAAGAACTACACTTGTTAGAAATACATCAAAGACGTTTACATTAAAAAATTCAGGAAGCAATTTAAACAAACATAAGAAAACACATAGCCTATTTTCTAGAGTAACTTTTTCCAACAGAAAAGCATAAAATTCACAAACATAGCACAGTGAATCATACAAGTCGTGCATTCAATCTTTGAAAATCTGTTATCTTATCATAGCAGTAGTAAACTCAAAGTCATCTCAATACTAGTAATTCCAAAGTATGTAGATGTGTATAATACCTATTTATATCCTTACATGTTAGGGCGAACTTAACGGCTTATCAAGTGAAAACAAAAACATAAACGATTGTAACGTGTGTTTGATACTTCTCGGCTTAGAAGTATAGTGAAAGCGTCATTGAGATACATAAATCGAGCGAAGGAGAACAAATTCGTACGTATTCGTAAACAATCAGGATTAACGTTGGATCAGATGCCATCTTCACTAGCGTACGTTACAGAAGACAAACAAACGTTTGTTAGAGAATCTACGGTTTTTTTCTATCTTTAAGTCATCAGTCTTCTGACTGGTTTGATGCGGCCCGTGCCAGCCTTTTCATCTCACAGTAGCACTTGCATCCTGTGTCCTCAATTATTTGCTGGATGTATTCCAATCTCTCTCATCCTCTACAAGTTTTTCCTCTACAGCAACCTCTAGTACCCAAAGCTATTTCCTGACGTCTTAACAGATGTCCTACCATCCCGTACCTTTTTCATATATTCCTTTCCTTGCCGACTGTGTGGAGAAACTCCTCATACCTGAACTATCGTTGTCGGTATAAATTTGGAAATTTGTGGTAAGGTCTTATAGGACCAAACTGCTGAGGACATTGGTCCCTAAGCTTACGCACTACATAATCGAACTTAAAGTAACGTACGCTAAGGACAACGCACACACCCATGCCCGAGGGAGGACTCGAACCTCCGACGGGGAAGCCGTGCGGACCGTGACAAGGCGCCCTAGACCCCGCGGCTACCCCGCGCGGAGTTGTAGGTGTCAGTTTGCTGATGAGAACAACCCTGTCACTGAACTGTTCACAGTAACTCACTATCTGCGCTAGCTTCCTACTGATAACGAATCTTACTCTCATTATACCATTTTCTGGTGTTGCTCACATTACCCTATACTCTTCTGACCAAAAATCCTTGTCTTCTTTCCATTTTACTTCACTTATCCCCACTATGTATAGATTGAGCTTTAGCTGTTCCCTTTTAAGATTTTTTAGCTTCCCTAGCACGGTTAAAATTCTGACTTTTGTACTGCAGTTTACATACCAATGCGCAAACCGGCTACCATACAACCAGGTAGTATCAGACGTTCTCCAGGATTCAAATTTAGCTCCTGTTCTATTTTCATTGCACGTTAATGACCTGTCGTACCATACGTATGCTGAAGACATCCAGTTATAGCTTAGTGAAAAACCAGTCTCGACTGAGGATACATCTACAATGTGTAAAAATGAACTCAGATCCTCTTCACACACTAAAAAAGTGTAAAATCGCTTTTGACCTGAAAGGAAGCTGTACAAAAGTTTGTACTTCTGATCGTTGGTTACACCAATGTTACCGTACAAGGTCTTTCTCATTAAAGATCTGGATGCCTGGAACTAGCGATGGACGCCTGCGCGTACCATTTTCAATCAAATTTCACCATTTTATGCACAGCTATCCTGGCAACGTGCAGCAGACAAGTGCAGAGATTGCCACACAGTCTGGCTCCTTTACCGTCTTATCAAAGTCTGCAGTCTCTCCTATATCTTGTTGCTCTTGTCTGAATAACATAACAGAAACACTCATTTTCATTACAGCAGAATCTTCTCCGTCCCACACCGTCACCCAAGCGCTTTATCATGGCGTTTTTTCAGTAGCAGAAACCAGTCACTGAAATGATCTGCCTCACTGTATCACAGAACTGAATCATACCTCTGACTTTTGTTGTTGCGGTCTTCAGTCCAGAGATGGGTTTGATGCAGCTCTCTATGTTACTCTACCCTGTGCAAGCTTCTTCATCTCCGAGTAACTGTTGCAACCTACATCCTTCTGAATCTGTTTAGTGTATTCATCTCTTGGTCTCCCTCTACGATTTTTACCCTCCACGCTGCCCTCCAATACTAAATTGGTGTCGGCCGAAGTGGCCGTGCGGTTCTAGGCGCTGCAGTCTGGCACGGCGAGACCGCTACGGTCGCAGGTTCAAATGCTGCTTCGGGCATGGTTGTGTGTTAGGTTTAACTAGTTCTAAGTTCTAGGGGACTAATGACCTGAGAAGTTGAGTCCCATAATGCTCAGAGCCATTTGAACCATTTGAAGCAACTAAATTGGTGATCTCTTGATGCCTCAGAACGTATCCCATCAACCGATCCCTTCTTCCGGTCAAGTTGTGCCACAAATTCCTCTTCTCCCCAATTCTACTCAGTACCTCCTTATTAGTTACGTGATCTACCCATCTAATCTTCAGCACTCTTCTGTAGCACCGTATTTCGAAAGCTTCTGTTCTCTTCTTGTGTAAACTATTTATCGTCCATGTTTCACATCCATATATGGCTACACTACATACAAATACTTTTAGAAACGACTTCCTGACACTGAAATCTATACTCGATGTTAACAAATTTCCCTTCTTCAGAAACGCTGCCGGCTGGAGTGGCCGAGCGGTTCTAGGCGCTTCAGTCTGGAACCGCGCGACCGCTACGGTCGCAGGTTCGAATCCTGCTTCGGGCATGGATGTGTGTGACGTTATTAGGTTGGTTAGGTTTAAGTAGTCCTAAGTTCTAGGGGACTGATGACCTCAGATGTTAAGCCCCATAGTGCTCAGAGCCATTTGAACCATCAGAAACACTTTTCTTGCCATTGCCAGTCTACATTTTATATCCTCTCCACTTTGACCATCATCAGTTACTTTGCTCCCCAAATAGCAAAACTCACCTACTACTTTAAGTGTATCATTTCCTAGTCTAATTCCCTCAGCATCACCTGATTTAATTAGACTACATCCCGACTTTATAAGACAGTAACGACATATCTACTGAAACAGCACAATGCTTTTGTACGGTACGCACCCTTTACCCCAAGCGCAGAAGCTTCATGAAACCAACCTCCAGAGCGAAGACAAGAAAGAGAAATGTCGAAACAAAACTGAAAGCCACCAGAGGGTTACGGCTATCGACCTCCGCCGCACGCTTTCCACGTTAGAGGTAGAGACAAAGTGGTCACGCAGCTGGGTCTGGCAGTGGCTGTCTCCAGGGACGCGGCCATCCAGGTCGTACGTGCTTCAGGGAGCAGCCCCCCCCCCTCCCCCACCTTCCGCGCCCTCCTCTGCTGGTCCATCCGACCTCCACCTTTCTTCCGCCTTCACTCTGCACCCTCCCACCACACCAACTCGTGTTTCTTCCACAGGGAGCATCCGGCTGCATACTTGGAATTTCTGACAGTCGTGCGCAGATGAAATGTGAACCTAATCTAGACCTGGGCTATGCTTCGGATCAATCTGTCACTACAGCCAGGTTTTTCTTATTTTCACATTCGTTGGCTTCGCTAACTCACAAATATATTATCACTCTTCAACTTATCATAGACCTCGGGCTCAGTTACAGATAAGTGTCTCAAAACAACCAAGTTCTTTGTTCTCACATGCGTTGCCTTCTCCAAATCACAACCAATCCGTCACTTTCCATCCCAACATAGACCCCGTTCTGAAGATGGGGAAACCAGCCTAAAACCTGAAAAGGCAAAATATGTTGTTGTTGTTGTGTTGTGATCTGTCCTGAGACTTGTTTGATGCAGCTCTCCATGTTACTCTATCCTGTGCAAGCTGCTTCATCTCCCAGTATGTATGGCCGGCCGCGGTGGCCGTGCGGTTCTGGCGCTGCAGTCCGGAACCGCGGGACTGCTACGGTCGCAGGTTCGAATCCTGCCTCGGGCATGGGTGTGTGTGATGTCCTTAGGTTAGTTAGGTTTAAGTAGTTCTAAGTTCTAGGGGACTTATGACCTAAGATGTTGAGTCCCATAGTGCTCAGAGCCATTTGAACCATTTGAACCAGTATGTATTGCAGCATACATCCTTCTGAATCTGCTTAGTGTATTCATCTCTTGGTCTCCCTCTGCGATTTTTACCCTCTACGCTGCCCTCCAACACTAAATTGGTGATCCCTTCATGCCTCAGAACATGCCCTACCAACCGATCCCTTCTCCTAGTCAAGTTGTGACACAAACTCCTCTTCTCCCCAAGTACATTTAGTACCTCCTCATCAGTTACATGATCTACCCATCTAATCTTCAGCATTCTTCTGTAGCACCACATTTCGAAAGCTTCTATTCTCTTCTTGTCCAAACTATTTATGTTTCACTTCCATACATGGCTAGACTCCATACAAATACTTTCAGAAACGATTTCCTGACACTTAAATCCATACTCGATGTTAACAAATTTCTTTTCTTCAGAAACGCTTTCCTTGCCATTGCCAGACTACCTGTTATATCCTCTCTACTTCGGCCATCATCAGTTATTTTGCTCCCCAAATAGCAAAACTCCTTTACTACTTTAAATGTCCCATTTCGTAATCTAATTCCCTCAGCATCACCCGACCTAATTCGACTACATTCCATGATCCTCGTTTTGCTTTTGTTGATGTTCATGTTATAGCCTCCTTTCGAGACACTGTCCATTCCATTCAACTGCTCTTCCTAGTCCTTTTCTGTCTCTGACAGAATCACAGTGTCATTGGCGAACCTTAAAGTTTTTATTTATTCTCCATGGATCTTAATTCCTACTCCGAATTTTTCTTTTGTTTGCTTTACTGCTTGCTCAATATACAAAATGAATAACATCGGGGTGCTCAGTGCTCAGAGTCAATAACATCGGGGAGACGCTACAACCATGTCTCACTCGCTTCCCAACCACTACTTCCAAAATAAATTAACATAAAAAACTGACTGGTCGCAGTTACTTTAATCTTTCAACGGACAGCATGAGCCGAAACTCCGCCGACAAACTTTCATAGACTGTTCATGGATACCTTCTGCGTACGGATAAAAATCGCAACACCAGAGATGATTAATATAGAGTAATGAAATTTCGTAAATATATTGCTCTGGGTAAGATATATTGCAAGAACGCAGGTTAATGTAAGCGCGGGGTAGGCCATTGCAAATGTGAAATGCTGCTACTACAATAAACAGTGTAACCGACAGAACACTGAATTCATGCATGAAAACGAGTATGGGTTGCGTTGTACAGGTGCATGATGTCAATTTGTGGGACGGGGTTCGACGCCCGTTGCACGTGATCCGTCTACAGACGGACGGTTAACGCAGTTTGTGGATGGCGCTGGAGTTGTCGTCCGATGATGTCCTTATGTGTTAGATTGGAGACAGATCTGGTAATCGAGCAGGCCAAGGCAATATATGGACCCGCTGTAGAGCATGTTGGGTTACAACAGCAGTATATGGACGAGCGTTATCGTGTTGGAAACATCCCTGGAATACTGTTCATGAATGTCATCACTGTAGGTCGAATCACCAGATTGAAGTACAATTTTGCAATCAGGAAGCGCGGGATAACCACAGGAGGGCTCCCGCTGTCATACAAAATCGCACCTCAGACCATTGCTCGAGGTGTAAGTCCAGTGTGCCTTGAAGACAGACAGGTTGGTTGCAGGCCCTCAACTGGCCTGCTCCTAACCAACACACGGCCGTCACTGGCACCACGGCAGAACCAGCTTTCACCAGAAAACACAACAAACCTCCACCCTGCCCTCCAGTGAGCTCTCACTTGACACCACTGAAGCCGCAAGCGGCTGTGGTTTGGGGTCAGTGGAATACACGCTGCAGAGCGTCCATCTCGGAGCTGTATAGGAAGTAACCAATTTGTAACAGTTCGCTGTGTCACTGTGGTGCAAACTGCTGCTCGAAATGCTGCTCCAGATGCAGTACGATGCGCCAGAGCCACACGCTGAACTCGATGGTCTTCGCTCTCGGTAGTGCCACGTGGCCGTCCAGAGCCCGGTCTTCTTGTGACCGTACATTCCCGTTACCATCGTTGCCAGAAATTATGTACAGTGGCTAAATTCCTGGCAAGTCTTTCTGGATTATCGCAGAAGGAACATCCTGCTTCTCGTAACCCTGTTACAGGACCTCGCTCAAACTCAGAGAGCTGTTGATAATGTCGTCTTTGTCGTCTTAAATGCTTTCTTGACTAACAGCAACTCACCACGTCCAGTCTCAAAGGTAAGTTGGTTGCAGGCCCTACTAGCGCCACTGTTACGCGATTGGTGCGAAATTTGGATATGCAACAACTTTCAGATGTAGAAACACGCCTCCCAACTTTCGTGTATGTCGCATAGCTCCTTCTTAGTGTTGCGATATTTTTTCCGTCAGCATATTTGGGTATAAGGGACAAACGGTCTACGGCGGCTCGTTATTGAGTAATGATGTAATTATGTTTTATTCGGTTTGTTACCAGGATGGTCCTTGTTTACTTGAAAATAGCTTCAGAATATTTGGAATGCCTGTAATACGCAATCACCAAACGTACAACACAAACAACATAGCAAAGCAACAAACCTCAGTTGCAAACTTACTGTGCAGGAACAGCTCAGCATAGAGTCGTTGGACCGCTCTCCCATTTCACTCAGAGAATACGTACACGAGCTGCATATATACCACCTCTTCACCAGCAAACCTATCCATAATACTGCCGTGTGTCGAGCAGACCAACGCAACATGCGGGCCCACTGTAGAGCATGTTGGGTTACAACAGCGGTATGTGGACGAGCGTTATCCCCTGGAATGCTGTTCATGAATGTCAGCACAACAGGTCGAACCACCAGAGTGACGTACAATTTTGCAACCAGGATGCGTGGGATAACCACAGAAGGGCTCCCGCTGTCATACGAAATCGCACCTCAGACCATTGCTCGAGGTGTAAGTCCAGAAAAACCAGAAAACAAAACTCTGGAGAGATCAGTACTGAATACAAACTTGTGGGCAACGAGTTAATGATCGTACTAGCACTACTGATATCAACAGTAATAACTGCGAAAAAGTGGGAACAAGACACTCTTCGCATGCCGTCGACTGCACCGTTGTGCACAATTTTCAGTGCAATACAGATACAAAGCAAAGAGCAAAGCAAAGCAAAGCAAAGCAAAGCAAAGAACAAAACTAAACATAATAACTCTATAGCAAGCCGCTGGAAACAGCATGTCCCTTATTCCAAAGTACTCAGAAGGTATCCCTAAAGAGCCTCTGACTTTGTTTTAGAAAGACATTTCCGCCATTTGACTTAAATTATTATCCATTTATTTCACACAATCGTGCTTTCGGCTTTCTAGCTATTGTCAAGAGCAAGTTGAAATGAAACATAATGTCCGACATGACTAATTGATATGTTACCGTCGAAATAACATACGTGTGGTCGTCGCATAGCAGGATGTGAATACATATCAAGATAAATAATAAAGCTAAGGTTGTGCATATATATGTAGCCATATTCTGTAATAACACAGCTGGTTTATAATACCAGATATATTGCGTTGGGCCATAAGTGAAACTTTTGCACGAAAAATAATATGTTTTGGCAGAGCGTTTTATGTTATTCAATAGAGAATTATGTGCCCATAAAAATGGTAAGTTTAGTTTATTATGGTGCTATACTTTGTTCTTTTCAGGTCGTTAAAATTGAGTGTCAAGTCGACAGAAAGCAGCATTTTCGGCACCTTCTGCTTCCTGCGTTTAATCGAGGCGCCAAAGTCACACAAACTGCTCGAAAAATTTGTGAAGTGTACGACGAAGAAGCGATGACTCTTAGGAAGGTTCAGAATAGCTTTAAGCAATTAAAAGTACGCAATTTAGTCCACGAAGACAACAATGCTCCACCATGAACTGCTTGATCGGAACCAAACTGTGAATGCGGAACTTGACGTCGAACAAATGCAACAACTCAGCAACGCTATCCACCAAAAACTACCTCATCGAACACGGGGCGTTCTTCTGCAACATGACATCGCCACCCCCCCCCCCCCTCTATTGCCAAGGAAGCCATTCAAGCCGACCGCTGTGACCGAGCGGTTCTAGGTGCTTCAGTCCGGAACCACGCGGCTGCTACGGTCGCAGGTTCGAATCCTGCCTCGGGCATGGATGTGTGTGATGTCCTTCGGTTAGTTAGATTTAAGTAGTTCTAAATCATCTAGGGGACTGATGACCTCAGATGTTAAGTCCCATAGTGCTCAGAGCCATTTGTATCATTTGAACCGACTGAAAACTTGTGAGTGAGTCGCTATAATTGGCGTCTGCAATTCCGACGATTGCAAACGTTGAGAGGTCACAGATAAATCAATACAGAGGTTAGAAATATTGCCAGTATCTTCAGCTATTCTTCCTCAGGTGTTAGGTCAATGACAATTATCGTGAGACACGAATGAATGTAATCCCTCTTTCGCAACCGAATTATTATAATAGTTTTTCAGCCAAACACGCTTCGCGTAATCGTATTAGGCACCATCAGTTTTCTAAGGAGACAAAAACAAATAGTTAACTATAAACGCTTTTTTGTGATATATGTAATGTTTCCAGACTGTACATTTAAGTTATCTTGCTACTTACACTATTTACAGTTGCACTTTTGTAATTACTTTCATATCTCACAAGAAAGGGAGAGAGACTTAAAGAATAGGACAGAATGGTCATCAGTCACAAGGCTAGATACTATATTTGACGATTACTTGAAACAGGACAATGTACCTGAAAACAACTTACCATAATAGTTAAATTTTCCTTTCAAGCCATTATCCCAGAAATGCACTTGGTCCTCATGACTTTCAGTAGCTCCGCGAATCGGACCACTGTAGATTATGTTCAGTTCCATACGCGAATAGATTCATGAGCTTACCTGCAAGACAAAGGAAAAATGTATTAGTCTGGCATAATATCTCGTACTTCTAGTAAAACTGTTTCGTTATGGGAAAATTAGCACAAGTATAACGTTATACAAAACAAGTTTCCAATACCGTGCGATGCATTGCCCATGGTAAGAAATAGAATATACGTGTGCGTAAAAAGTCACAAAGAGGTTGCCGGCTGCTGTGGCCGAGCGGTTCTAGGCGTTTCAGTCCGGAACCACGCTGCTGCTACGGTCGCAGGTTCGAATCCTGCCTCGGGCATGGATGTGTGTGATGTCCTTAGGTTAGTTAGGTTCAAGTATTTCTAAGTTTAGGGGACTGATGAGCTCAGATGTTAAGTCTCACAGTGCTTAGAGCCATTTGGACCATTTTTTTAACAAAGCGGTTACAACTGTGAATAACTTTTTTATTTGTCATTAATTTACATTGATATTTTAGAGACTTAAAGACCAAGGATAAGAGACTACTTACGCTTATATGTGCAAAATAATCTCAGACATGTGCCCGCATAAATAAATAAAACAGCTATTCACAGTTATAAGCAATTCGTCACTGCGGCTCACCCTGTACGAGCGCTTCAACCTTAATTTCCTCAAGCAGCCTTACGCACCAGCTAATCTGATCTCATCATATTACTGATATTAAAATAAAATAACATTCCGGTATTTTCAAAGATTTATTTGCGTAGCAAGTAGGAATTCTGAATTGTTTTCATAGCATCCTAATATTAACGTCAAAAATTTGGGGAAAGGCGTCGTAAATCTGAAATGTTTTTACAACGAAGCAGTCCGTTCATCTGTGAGCTCCTCCTTCAGTAATCCGTTTGTCTATGCACTAATGAACGACCTGCCAGTAATTACTTATTCAATGAAATCACAAGCGACGTAAGCAAGTAATGCGGGTGACAGCGAACGGGAAACAGCAGTGTTGCGCGTAATTCAGCACGCTCCATAACTCCGATAACGCTCTTCGGGTATTCGCACCAGCTTTGCATAAAACCATTTCCATACCCTGGCGTTTCGTAAATTCCATCCACCGTGCTCACCGAATTTGTTGAAAATACAAATGGAAAAACGTGTGCCGTAGAACTGACTTACGCAATTTCGTTATCGCGCCCACATATTCGGCTCCGAACCGGAGGATTAACATACTGCAACTCGCGCCGCTGGCGGACTACTTCGTTCGGAGTTTTCGATGAAAATTCATGGAAACGCTAAAAGTTCAGCGCTTGCACCAACGACTCACATTCGTCAAATTCCTTTTAACAGTCGAAAATTGCCGATACTCTTGTTTCGGCTCTTTGCTCCTGTTGACAGACTGTTTCAATGATAATTAACGACTAAAGTGGAAGCAGATGCGATGAGCGGAATACCGAACAAACAAACAATTCAATGCTGATTACGTTAATGTTTTCGACGACAATTAAAATCTAATGGTATGGCAAAATTAATATGTTTCGTTAATTCCGATGTAGCTGGATCCATAACCGCAATACAACATTTGAAGGTAAGAGCCATTTTGTGCCCTCAAGCTGTTTAATTTTTTTAAAGGCCGTTTGTCCTATGAAAGTTGTTATTTCTTAGGTAACTGTAAAAAAGGTACTGTATTTGTGAAACCCTGGTATGATGTTAAGATACAGCTTGATGGACCTAATAAGATCAGATTAAATAAATAAATAAAATATTTCAATGTTTCCACGTTCACTTGTTCACTACTTGCTGATTTCAGCGCGTGGCGAGTATCGTGCGCTTCCTCAAGCGCCCAACAAACCGAGAAATAATATTGGTGTAACACTGGTAGAGAAAAGTAGCACAAATTTCGAAATATTGTGTTGTCAAGCAAGGATTTTATCCTTACACATACACAGGCTTTCGCAGCTGCTGTCAATGTCATTAGAATCCTTTTTATTGCCATATCTATAAGTACATCTACATGGCTGTTCTGCAATTCACACTTACGTTTTTGGCAGAGGATTCATAGAACGACATGCACACTATTTGTAGTACGTTCCACTCTCGAATCGCCGTGCGAACTCCGATTTCTCTTACTTTATTAAGATGATCATTTCTCCCCTTGTAGGTGGGGTGAAAAAATATTCTCGCATTGGGAAGAGAAAGTTAGTGATTTAAATTTGGTGAAAAGATCTCGCCGTAACGAAATTCTATTTTGTTTTAATTGTCACCCCAACTCGTTTATCATATCCATGCCTCTCTCTCCCCTTTATTTCACGATAATAAAAAAGAGCTGCCCTTCTTTGAACTCCGTCAATGCTGACTGGTAAGGATCCCATACCGCGGAACAATAGGGGAAGTTAGGGTATAATCGGGTAAGGGGGTGAAACTTTGAAGCCTCATATTTCTCTTTACGAGTTAGTAACATTGTGTTTTGGCCATTAGCCTATGGCGACATCGGCAACTTCAATACCACCATGGTAGTGTCAGACGCGTTGTTGTTGAGCAAAAAAAAAAAATTGTTAGATTTTTATGGTTGTGTATCTTACTTTCTGATATTTCGTGCTCGATTAGGAACTTATACCGTCATATTACAAGCTGAAACTAGTCATACAACGAATAATACTTTTAACAGGCTTTATGAATATATGCCATGTTAAAAGAGTCTTCACCTTCTTTCTCATGCAGAAGCAATTTTACAGATAAGGTACAGTTGGGGTAAAACCAGGTAGAAAGAGTGGGGTAAAACCGGAACTGTCTAATATTGCCCCATGAGTTAATAACCTATAACTCGTATGTGTAACGTAAGAAATATATGTTTTAAAACCGTGCGCTACTTGCGTGTGCACGTTTTAATAAGTACAATGTAATAATTCCATATAGAATTTTCAATTATTTTGCGTCAATTTTTTTTTGTCACTAATAACTTGATTAGTTATCCCTTATTGAAGAGGTATTTGATCATTTGAGATGGGACCATTAAGCGCTTTATACCGTTAGGAAATTAAGACAATGCTTAGGAGCCATCCAGAAAGAGTGGCAGCCCAGTACCAAATAGCTCAGTTGTTCAGACTTTCATATGCTAGAACAGCAACAGTGCAAAATGACCTACTTGGGTTAAAAAAGACGGATATTTTTCCGCTTGGTGAAGGGGAATTTGCATCATTAGCAACAGAAAGAATAATGCCGGATTCCCAGAATACAACACAGTCAGCTACCGCTTCTTCTCCACATCCTATTCCGTCGACTGGCGTGTAAACACAGTATTCATTCACTGTATCACCGGTGGGTGTAAAGCCAGTTCCTTATTACAAGAGATCCCAACCAACCATGTTAAGAGGAAAATGAGCCCTTAACACGGAACCAGCCTACAAAAATGAACTCAATGCAACAAAAGCACCTTCCTGCAGATTAAAAAAACTGATGAAGAACCGCGGGTATAGAACATAAAAAAGAGTCAGAAGACTCAGAAGACGTATGAGGCAAACAGCTCTTCTGAAGATGAGGATGAGATGAAACGCTGAGTCTTCTTTGCAAAGAGACGTACTGGTTAACAAGAAAATCAGGTGACTGGTTAAAGTATTTAAAGTGCGAGAAGTGGACCCTTGAGGATTGTACAGGGTGGACTTAAGATGACTTGCGTCAGTGTCGGTGGGTCCAATCTCTGAAGTGGAAAATGTGACATCTCCCGTTTGTGCCCCACAGAGTACCTGCTTTTACCCCAAGGTATGGAGTATAACCGTATGTTGCACAATGCTGAGTATATTAAATATAATTTAAACCATCATAAACAAGGCCTCACAATTCATATATGTTGTTCGTGCCTTGTTTGTCTTTCACTGAAATAAATTTGAAGTCCGAACAATGAAATTTGTGAGTGTTATCTAGCTATCTCGTTGGCTTGTTGTTGTGGTAGCCGGCCGTGGTGGCCGAGCGGTTTTGGGCGCTTCAGTCCGGAACCGCGGGACTGCTACGGTCGCAGGTTCGAATCCTGCCTCGGGCATGGGTGTGTATGATGTCCTTAGGTTAGTTAGGTTTAAGTAGTTCTAAGTTCTAGGGGACTGATGACCTAAGATGTTAAGTCCCATAGTGCTCAGAGCCATTTGCACCATTTTGTTGTTGTTGTTGTTGTGGTCTTCAGTCCGAAGACTGGTTTGATGCAGCTCTCCATGCTACTCTGTCCTGTGCAAGGCTTCATCTTTCTGAATTACCCGCGCTTGCTTGAATTTCTTCACGTTGACATTCAGAGCACTGGGCAGAAATCACATTGCGTCAACACCCGCTAGGGCCATCGCAATGCTTTGTTTTAATTAGACAGTCGGATTCCCCCAGTCCGTGCCAGTTCTGAGTTGATCGTTGAATGGCGGCCGAAGAGAATCCGCGCCCCCGCGCGCCCCCGGAGGAGCACGCTAAGGCGGACGCGGCCTCGCAGCAAGAAAGATCCGTGGGAGGCAAAGGCACGGGACCGAGCTCGGATCCTGCACGCAGGTTGAAACACCGGGGCGCGAACGCCGCACAGGCGCGCGCATCCTGCACCGCCGGCCAGCACGAGGCCGACCAACGGTGAGAGCAGACCACGCCCGCGCTAAACGCCCGCACTTACCGGCACCCCTACGGCACTCACCTCGCCCAGGCCCGGCACGTTAGCGCTGACCCACTTCCCGACCAAGCCCGACATGCCCCGATCCTCAGAGCCAATCCTTATCCCGAAGTTACGGATCCAATTTGCCGACTTCCCTTACCTACATTATTCTATTATTACTCTTGGTCCTATCAACCGATCCCTTCTTTTAGTAAAGTTGTGCCACAATTCTCTTTTCTCCCCGGTTCCGTTCAGTATCTCCTCATTAGTTACGTAATCCACACATCTAATCTTCAGCTTTCTTCTGTAGCACCACATTTCAAAAACTTCTACTCTTGAGAGGCACCCACGTACCTTACTCATACTGTGGCATCAAGCAGTCAGGCCTGCAAGATGTGTGGTCTGCCAAGCGAGTGGATTCTTTCTTAATTTATCGAGTAACATGAACTCTCATATCTTACTATTTAGTTACAAATTATCCTCCTGTATGAATAATACACAACGGAAACGCATATCTGACTATCAGTGAATTACAGAACTCTGACTGTACACTACGCATTGGCAATACCACATTTTCTTTTTTGTCTTTTATTTAACGGCTTTTATTAACACGTGGCCACCGCACTGAATGTGAATGGCGCACACATTATAAATTCGGGGCATCATGACAACATGCAATTCAATGGAAAAATCCACCAATCTTTTTCTTTTCACTATATTATTTATTCCAAAACACACAAATTCTATAACCTACACAATATCACGTGAGAAATTCCGCCCAGTGGGCCTGTCTTTACATTAGTGAATCTCTATATTATGGTCTCGTAATTTATTTAACGCTACAGTGCACTTTCTGGATAGGATGGTGGATCTTTTATTATACCTCATACTTCGACTCTCACAATCATCACGAAACTTTCCTCCAGATCGAGCGATACAGAAGGAACAAGCATAACCCATAAATCTTTTTAAACTACCTCGCTACTCTCCCATGCAAACCACACATACCCAAATTACATGACATACACCACACTACGACAAGAAATACAAAACACTAAATAGTCACAACATTATCACTTTCAGCTTTCCCACTTCAATCAATATTTATCCCAGTTTCACACGACACTGGCCCACTTTGTAATTCTACTTTCCTACTGTGAACTCTGGAGATAAATGCACGTCTTCCTGTGCAATGCAAGCCAAGTGGTGTTGCTGGATAGACGGCCGACTCACCTTGATTCTCTCTCAGAGTTTAAATCTAGCGTCACACGAAAAATGGTTCAAATGGCTCTGAGCACTATGGGACTCAACTGCTGTGGTCATCAGTCCCCTAGAACTTAGAACTACTTAAACCTAACTAACCTAAGGACATCACACACATCCATGCCCGAGGCAGGACTCGAACCTGCGACAGTAGCAGTCGCACGGTTCCGGACTGCGCGCCTAGAACCGCGAGACCACCGCGGCCGGCAGCGTCACACGGAATCATATCATGCAGTTTAATATTATGCTCACACGCGAGTCCTCAACTGATACCATGGACGAGTACTTCTCTTTATCCTTTGTCTCATACACAGGTTGAGACTCACACAGTACTCACCACGTGGAAGTACTCGTCTCCAATTTCAAGTCCTGCACACGTAATTTCTTAAATATTTCAACTTATGATACACACGCTATTTCTTAAATATTTCAACTTATTGTACACACGCTAGTAATTCAGCTTAACTTAAGCACACGGAAGTATTTGAACTTATAACTACACGTGGTTTCATTGTGACCGTTGGTCACTTCCTAAGATTACTACAATCCCCTTAATATTACCTGCGTGACATTTAATTCTCCCCACAAAAGTTCCTGAGATAGAGAAATTATTAATTCAAACTACTCTTAAATATTCCACATGCATACCATGCCTCCACTCTTTCGTCATAACGGAGCACGACAAAAACAGGTCTTAACAGCAGAAGATCCAGCGGCAGAGTGCTGAAATATGGCCGTTCTCTAGGTCCCATCTCTGTCGAGGTGGGGGAAGCACCTTGCTATCGTATTGGTCAGCCACATTTCAGGCGCTCAAAGCTTTGGTAAATTTCATGTCTTTGGTCCCACCAAAGGATCGACTCAAAGATGATCATATATTCACATTCACTATCTGTGGTTAGCAGACGACCATACATTCATTCATTTCACAGATCTCACCAAACAAGATGTAGGGATTTACTTTGTGGGAGTGCACATGCGATCAATTAAATAAATAAATTGTCATTCTTTCCCACACTGGTATCCGGCTTCGCTGCATTAATTGAAACTGAGTTATTTTTACACAAAAAAATGTGTTGTTCTGACAAGAATAATGAAGTATTTTGTACCTATTTTCAATGTCGGGCGGTACTGTACCCTTTCACTCTCTTCTTGTATAAACTGTTTATCGTCCATGATTCACTTCCATACATGGATACACTACGGGCAAATAACTTAAGAAAAGACTTCCTAGCACTTAAGTCTATATTCGACGAAAACAAATTTCTCGTCATCAGAAACGCCTTTCTTGCCACTGCCAGCCTACATTTTATATCCTCTATACTTCAGCCATCATCAGTTATTTTGCTTTCCAAATAGCAGAACTCATCTACTATTTTAAGTGTTTCGTTTCCTAATCTAATCCCCTCAGCATCAACTGATTTCATTCGACTACACTCCATTAACCTTGTCTTGCGTTTGTTGATGTGCAGCTTATATCCCTCTGCTCTTCCAAGTCTTTTGATGTCTCTGATGTTACGCCGGAACGTCGGCATGGAACGTAACCGCAGAGATGGCTGTAAGACGACGTCAGCCAATAGCACTCTGACTAGGACCGCACCACGACAGCAGCGGCCTCTATCCGAAGAGAAAATAAGAGCCGCTCCTGCCAGCTTCGGCGGCACTACAAGAGCCGCACCAGAAGATGAGCAGTGATATTAACGATGGCAGTGGCTTATAAACTTATGTGATTAGCTCACATGGAAACTGTATCTATCGAAGGACATTGATTATTTGCATGTCACCAATTGCTTGCGACCCACCTTGTACATACGCAAGTATTGTCAATTCAATTACTGTAATAAACTCCATTGATATGATTTGCTTGTATGTTGTCTAGCTGTCCGAGAAAGCAGATTCCTAGGCATCATCCGCCCCCCCCCCCCCCCATTACACGATTGGGCAGGATCACACAATAGTGTCACTGGAAAATCTCAACGTTTTTATTTCTTCTCCTTGGATTTCAATACCTAATCCAAATTTTTCTTTGGTTTCCTTTACTGCTTGCTCAGTGTGCAGATTGAATAATGTCGGGAGTAGGGTACAACCCTGTCACACTCCCTTGTCAACCACTGCTTCCCTTTCATTTTCCCCAGTTTTATAACTGCCGTTTGGTTGCTGCACAAGTTGTAAATAGCCACTTGCTCCCTGTACTTTACACCTGGTATCTTCAGAATTTCAAAGAGAGTATTCCAGCACTTCTCGTCAGTTAAATGTCTAGAAGGGGACGGGCAAGCGTAGTGTAAGCAATTTCTTTAGTAGATTTGTTACATCTTCTAAGTCTTCTGACAATAAAACACACTCTTTGGTTCGCCTTGGCGCAAACACAATAAACTTCACATGGATCTAAACAAAGCAATTTGTATAGTACTCAAAGGACCATTACAAAGTAATCCAACCATAAAACTACGCGACATTAGCATAGGCAGAGAACGGAAAACACGATATCTTGGTGTGCAACTTGACGAACGTCTGTCCTTTGACGATCACGTCAGAACAAAGACTGACAGGGCTGTCAAGATCATGCAGAAGCTGGCTTGACTCAACAGAACACACTTCAGGGAACCATTACACACACTGAGAACTTACCATTATGGGCTCTTTGAGTCTGTGGTCTGTTTTGGAGCCAATGCATGCGCTCGGCGAGTACGTCTGGTGACGCATAAGAGCATCGTACGGCAACGACAGAGAAGTGCTCTGGTAAGCATTTCAGGAGCTTTCAACACCACGTCAGTCTGCGTGGTGTTTGGAACCTTCCCTATCGACATAACTATTCAGCTTCGGGCTGCAGTGTATTGGCTGAGGAGGGAGAGACAGGAAAAGGTAATCAAGATTACTGGACAGGACATCACAGAGAAGTGCCAACTCGTTAAAATGGCGGGTTAGTACTTGGCAAAGGACCGTAGGGTATATCACTTCTTTCCGGACATCACAGAACG
Source organism: Schistocerca nitens (assembly GCF_023898315.1). NCBI lineage: Eukaryota > Metazoa > Arthropoda > Insecta > Orthoptera > Acrididae > Schistocerca > Schistocerca nitens. The sequence continues at coordinate 372,216,513 of NC_064620.1, read as the reverse complement.
TCTGAGACTGAGCCATATCAATCCCAGCCGGGTTATGGTTACTTTAACATACTTTACACTCACACACCACTACGCTTTCCACGATATACGTAATAGTTATAGTGTTTTTGTAAATAGTGTTCAGAAATATTAATTCGCAAATTAAACTGTAGCGAATCGGGACTGCAAGGATCTGAGTAGTTTCGAGGCTTTCAGACCAGGCTGGCTCAGATAGGATAACAAATCTCTCTATCTTTCGATTCAAGTCTTTCCTACCATCTGTCGTCATATCTTCTTAAAATCTGAAAATTTCTGTGCATTTTTTTAAAGTTTCTAATGTATTTTTAATTTATTAATACTTTCACTGTAATTCCTGAAAATAATAATTGCAGTCTGTAATATGGAATACGTTTTTTAATCTACAGGGAAAGCTTTAAAATGAGCTACCTGTTATAAAATGTAAGGCAACAGGTCTGTAAATGAACTATAAATCAAGTCAAATCAAATCAGTTGCCTTCTCCAAAACATCACCTGTGTCGTGGTTCCATTTTTAGACACACGCTGCCCTGCACAGTGGCTTTTCACAACTGCATGGACTAACCTAGCAAGCCTCTCTCTTCCATAGCAGTTCCCATTCGCGCCGCAGCCCACTTGGTATTCCCCGTAAACTCTAAAAGCATTGCAGAGGCTCTACGACACCTTCGGAATAGCAGCTCACCGTCGAATGAAAAGCGGAATCCTGCCTGAAACCCAGGCACCGGTGTTTTAGCCACATGAAATATCACTACAGTCGACGAAATTGGCTTGAGAGAGTTAGCATATTTTTAGATAATTAGGATAATTCTCATTTATTGGTCCATCTCAGTCGCATATTTTTAATTAGATTAAGTGTTTAGATCCCTCTAAATCATCTTCAGATCTAGTGCGTCAGCATCCCGTCATGTCTAATCAGAACCACTTATCAGATGTGGTTCTGTGTAGACAAGACGGATTGCTGAAACAATTGCTTCGAGGCTCTAGGCACTTCAGTCCGGAACCGCGTGACTGCTACGGTCGCAGGTTCGAATCCTGCCTCGGGCATGGGTGTGTGTGATGTCCTTAGGTTAGTTAGGTTTAAGTAGTTCTAAGTTCTAGGGGACTGATGACCTCAGATGTTGAGTCCCATAGTGCTCAGAGCCATTTGAACAGCCCAATTGCTTCGATCTGAAGATTATCCAGAATGATCGAAACATGTAATCTAATTAAAAATGTGCGAGTGACACACAGCAATAAGTGAGAATTATCTCAAATGAAATCTGATTTTCACGCAACCGCTGGTACCAGTTTTGCACTATCTCCAGAGCATCAAAGAAAACGATGCGGTCTTTTAAATGGGTGACTAATACACTACTGGCCATTAAAATTGCTACACCACGAAGATGACGTGCTACAGGCGCGAAATTTAACCGACAGGAAGAAAATGCCCTGATATGCAAGTGATTAGCTTATCATTCACACAAGGTTGGCGCCAGTGGCGACACCTACAACGTACTGACATGAGGAAAGTTTCCAACCGATTACTCATACACAGACACCAGTTTACCTGGTTGCCTGGTGAAACGTTGTTGTGATGCCTCGTGTAAGGAGCAGAAATGCATACCATCACGTTTCCGACTTTGATAAAGGTCGGATTGTAGCCTATCGCGATTGCGGTTCATCGCATCGCGACATTGCTGCTCGCGTTGGTCGGGATCCAATGACTGTTAGCAGAATATGGAATCGGTGGGTTCAGGAGGGTAATACGGAACGCCGTGCTGGATCCCAACGGCCTGGTATCACTAGCAGTCGAGATGACAGGCATCTTATCCGCATGGTTGTAACGGATCGTGCAGCCACGTCTCGATCCCTGAATCAACACATGGGGACGTTTGCAAGACAACAACCATCTGCACGAGCAGTTCGACGACGTTTGCAGCAGCACGGACTATCAGCTCGGAGACCATGGCTGCCGTTATCCTTGACGCTGCATCACAGGCAGGAGCGCCTGCGATGGTGTACCCAACGACGAACCTGGGTGCACGAATGGCAAAACGTCATTTTTTCGGATGAACCCAGGTTCTGTTTACAGCATCACGATGGTCGCATCCGTTTTTGGCGACATCACGGTGAACCCACATTGGAAGCGTGTATTCGTCATTGCCACACTGGCGTATTACCCGGCGTGATGGTATGGGGTGCCATACGTAACAGGTCTCGATCACCTCTTGTTCGCACTGACGGCACTTTGAACAGTAGACGTTACATTTCAGATGTGTTACGACCCGTGGCTCTACCCTTCATTCGATCCCTGCGAAACCCTACATTTCAGCAGGATAATGCACGATCGCATGTTGCAGGTCCTGTACGGGCCTTTCTGGATACAGAAAATGTTCGACCGCTGAGCTGGCCAGCACATTCTCCAGATCTCTCACCAATTGATAACGTCTGGTCAATGGCGGCCGAGCAACTGGCTCGTCACAATACGCCAGTCACTACTCTTGATGAACTGTGGTATCGTGTGGAAGCTGCATGGGCAGCTGTACCTGTACACGCCATCCAAGCTCTATTTGACGTAATGCCCAGGCGTATCAATGCCGTTTTACAGCCAGAGGTGGTTGTTCTGGGTACTGATTTTTCAGGATCTATGCACCCAAATTGCGTGAATATGTAATCACATGTCAATTCTAGTATAATATATTTGCCCAATGAATACCCGTTTATCATCTGCATTTCTTCTTGGTGTAGCAATTTTATTGGCCAGTAGTGTATCTAATACTTTGTTTCGTGTTATCTAGGTTCACACAGATGAGGTGGGGGAGGAGGAAGTAATCGAAAAATACGAGACGTCATACACTAGGACAATGTGTAAGGATGAACGCGTCATGTGGGTCAGATCGAAGCGTCGGGCGGCTGATGGACGACCCGCCGTGGCACTTGGTTGGCACAGCCTCCGCTTTTAGGACCACCGCCGGTCAAACTCCGTGCAAACTTGGCAGAGTTTTGGTGCTTCCCGAGGACAGCCGTCAGCGACTAGGGACCCGCCCTCCAAAGTCTGCCGGCGCCGAAAAATGAGCTGACCCGAAACTTGCAGCGCCCTCAAGCACGGAGCCGCGGCAACCACTGATTCACAGGCTTCTGCGGAGGTGTTCGCGCCGTGTCCAGCAAGGAGGTTCCCACGACAGAACATTTCGTATTATCGTGCAGAAGGTGCAGGCGTCACGGCAGCCACTTGTTTCTTGCTTATACAGCAATTATGGCTCAACCAACTAGAGCCCCTTTACTGACGCAAGTGGGCACGGAATGCGCTGATTTCGTCTTCAGAAATAGCCAGTTAGCGTGTTAGACTCTTTTCACCAACTGCGACATGGTCGCGTATACAAACAGTGATCCAAAACTGTGTGGACGATGCGGCCTATTCTACACCTTATTTTAGATCTATGTGACAATGCTGTGCTGATTATATGTTTTGACGATGCCATTACGGACTGAAACCGGTCATCGTCTAAAGAATGGATATTGTGATCAAAGACTGGAATAAAAAACATTTGTTAAACTCTTGCCATGCCACAAAATAATCTGCTTATGAGTATGTGTGACTAATGCTATTTTCTTCGATCCATGATGAATTAGACCGCGCCGGCCGGAGTGGCCGTGCGGTTCTAGGCGCTACAGCGTGGAGCCGAGCGACTGATAATTTAAAATATAGAGCTGAATTTTCCCCTATATTATTGACGGTTAGTTTTATCACCATAGGACAAAGAATGTTGCGTCCTCCACTACTTATCATGTCGAATAAATTATAAATCTGTATCCCTGAAGATGTTGCTTTTCCGCCGCGGAACTAAATGAATCAGAAATAAAGATTTGTCATACAGCTGAAACTATGCTATTCATCATGGTTCAATTCTACAGCTGTGTATACCCGCAATACAATATTTGATGACATTTTCTTTGAACAAGGATCCACAGTAGTTAGATATTTTTGATGACTCCTTTCGGCCTGCAGCCGTAAACTCTTCGATTATCTTTCGTACTATCGTACAATTTCGGCCTCAGATCATTTTCAGGTGTCTAAAGGCAATTACTACGAGGGTTGGAACTTAAATAGAGGCAACTATTTTTTCACAACCGATACAAAAGAGTTACATGTTTGCAACTGTTACAGTCCTTCAGAGTAGACACCAGCGTTGTTTAGAACTCGTTGTTAGCGATGTGGAAGGCGTAGTATACCGTCAGCAGAGTCTGTTCTTTTAATTGTGCGAATGGAGCGGTCTACTGTCTGCTGGACCTCTAGGACAGTTCTGAAGCGAATGGTACGAAGTAGTTCCTTCATCTTCGGAATCAAATCAAAGTCACAAGGACTTAAATCCGGGGAGTATGGTAGATGGTACAGTACTTCCCAGTCCCATCGACCGAACAAAGTAGCCACAGCTTGCGCTGTATGCGGCCGCGCGTTGTCGTGCAAAATGATGGGTGGGTTGCGCAGAAAGTGTCGCCGCTTCTTTCGCAAAGCTGGTCGCAGGTGATGCTCCAAAATCGAACAGTAATACTGTGCATTGACGGTCTGACGTGGAATAACGTAATTCATTAGGCTAACACTATCACAGTCGTACGCGAGACTCACCATAACTTTAGACCGCTCCATTCGCACCATCAACAGAACAGGCTCTGCTAACGGTATATTATGCCTTTCACATCGCTGGCAACGGCCTCTACACGACGCTGGTGACTATTTTGAAGGACAGTAACAGGTGTATCGGTTGTGAATAAATAGTTGCCACTATTTAAGTTCCAGTCCTCGTATCTGGAAGATCATAAACCTACGTATACTATGACAGTAGGTTTGCCTCTGTTCTACCAATCCTCAAAGACAAGTTACAGTGTCAGTACTGTCTCGAGTGTTCCTACATTTCTACATCAATATCTACAGACATACGGCGCAAGCAACCATATGGCGCATGGCGGACGATGCCTTGAACTACTTTTAATCATATCCTTCCCTGCTCCACTCATACAAAGAGCAAGGGAGAGACAATTCTCTATATGGCCCCGCACGAGCCCTAATTTCTCGTATATTGGTTTCGCGGCCTTTACACGAAATGTACATTGGCATCAGTACAGTCGCTCTGCAGTAAGCTTCAAATGCCGATTCTCTACATTTTTTTCAATCGTGTATCGCGAAAAGAACGCCATATTCCCACCAGGCATTCACATGTGTGTTCACCAAGCATCTCCGTAATACTCACTCGTCGCTCGAGCCTACTGGTATCAAATCTAGCATCCGCCTCTGAACTGCTTCGATGTCTTCCTTTAATTCGACCTGCTGGGGATACCAGACACTCAATCACTACTCTAAACGCCTCCTCCTTTACAGGTGAACCACACACTCCCAAAATTCTTCCAATAAAACGACGTCGGGCATTCGCCTTTCCTACCACAATTATCACATGTTCGTTCTATTTCATATCGCTTTGCAACATTACGCCTAGATATTTACCCGATCTGACTGCGTCAAGCAGCGCACCACTAATGCTGTATTCGAACACTGCGGGATTGTTTTTCCTACTCAGCTTTCACTGTTCCATTCATAGTAGTTCACCTTCATTCCTATTTTATTACTTGTTATTAGACCTACTCCTGCATTAACCTAATTTCTTCTTCTTCTCCTTTTTCTTCATTCATCAAGGCCTAGGATCTATGCCTTAGACTTGTTACGTCTTCTAAGCGTCCAGTGCTAGTTTTCTTGGTCTTTCTATGGATCTTATATCTAAAGGTCTGGAATTTATGGTTTGTTTTGGTAGTCTCGAATATGGCATTTTTTGTAGATTTTGTAGCCAGTTTTGTGTATTAAACTTGATCTTCTCATTTACAGCAGATATACCAAGCTCTGCTCTTATGTCTTTATTTCTTAGTCTATCTAATCTTGTGCAGCCTTTCACTCCTCTAAGAAATTTCACTTCTGCCGCTCGGTTACTGCTTTCTTGCTTTTTAGCAGTTGTCATGTTTCACTTACAACTAGCAATGTGGACCCTGCCAGTACCTCATAAAATTTGATTTTTTCTGTCTCTTCTCAGTTTATTTCCCAATGTTGTATTGATTGCTCCACCTATCGTTTGATATTTCTGCTGTTTGTTGTCAATGTTGTGTTCATTCTGGTAGCTTACAATATTTGCCAGATAACTAAAGTGACTGACAATCTTAGTCCTCAGCGGTTTTTTCATTTACAAAGTCGTCACTTTGGTTTTGGGAATGGATATTTTCTTATTATATTCTTTACGAATTTGGTTAATTTTATAGATGGATCTTTGTAGCGAAGTTTAGCTATCCTGTACAACTGCAAGGTCATCTGCAAAAAGTAACTGTATTACTAAATAAGTCATATGACAATATCAAGTGCGGATCAGTTGTTGTTTCCATGTTTCAATCGTATCGTCAATGTATATATTTTATAAGTGTGGGTGGTAAGCTACACCCTTCTCGGACCCCTTGGTTTGCAGGTTACCCTAATTTGATTTTAAGTTTGTAGCCTTGTACTTGCCAAACGACATGTCCTGCCATCGCACTTCCATAGATAAAAATTAAATTATATTCGTATATTTTTCATTTACAGTTCACTATTTTTATTACTTCGAAATTCAATATCGATATGTAATAATAATAATAATAATAATAATTTTTATTATTATTAGTAGTAGTATTAATATCACTGTCACTAGTTGTTCAAAAACACAGACTATGTTGCCAAATTTTTAGTATTACAGTGTTTCGTCAATAATAATTTATGTTTATGTATTTTTTACATCCGCAGATAAACAAATGACACTTACGCACCTGTTTGCATGTAAATAAAAATGTTACTAGATCGAGAATTGATTTATTCTATGTATCGTATTGTGTACTATAAAATAAAAGTGTGTCACTGGCCAGTTCCATTATACAGTCCAACATAATTTTTGAAGCTTATTTCCTGAATCGTTAGGAATGCTACGTTAGCGAGCGAATCGAGAGAATTTACGACGTACCCTTGAACAAAATTTACGACCGGCGCGCACGCTACGGTGCTGCAGAGCCCGTCCCTTTTATTTTGCGTCTCCTTTCTGGCGTCGCTAAATATAAAGCGCCGTCTTCCTGATTCGCGGGACCCCATCGGATCGGCGGCGTCTCGGGAGCGGCGTGGGCGCGGGCAGACACGGCGGCAATCGTGCTTTCGCTACACGTCGCGCGCCCTATTGATCTCACCGCCTCGTCTTCTCAGATCCGCAATTTGCGCCCTGCAAATATAATTCCGAGTAGGTGCGCCTCTGTCAGACCCCGGGATTCCCCCCCCCCCCCCCCCCCACCTCCTCACCCTCCCCACTCCTGCAGTTCCCTGTCCACCCCAGCAACTCCCCAACACGCAGACTTAAGTAGTTTATCGCCTCAGCAGCTCTGCTACAACTGCGGAGGAACGTTTTGTTCTTCATTCCTCTTGCTCTGATCAGCACAAATATACATATACAAACACCGCGTTCCCCATTCAACTGCAGGCATACCTCAAAGATCCTTCTTATGACCGCTCCTTTATCTGCTATGCACAGGCGACGTTCTGAAAACATCCCCTCCTGTGTATCTTGCGATGGTGTGCCTACATGCCGGCCGAAGTGGCCGTGCGGTTAAAGGCGCTGCAGTCTGGAACCGCAAGACCGCTACGGTCGCAGGTTTGAATCCTGCCTCGGGCATGGATGTTTGTGATGTCCTTAGGTTAGTTAGGTTTAACTAGTTCTAAGTTCTAGGGGACTAATGACCTCAGCAGTTGAGTCCCATAGTGCTCAGAGCCATTTTTTGTGCCTACATTGGCCGTCCAGCGGATTTTTTTTCTTTTTCTTGCTCTTGTTCTTCTTCCTCTTCTTCAGCGTTTCCCAAAAGGAGTTAACAGTTTTTGATTTCTACAGGCCTGTTTGGTTCTAAGTTATCCGGTCCTAGTTCTATGTCTTCCATTGCTTCCTGTATGTTTTTTCTCCACCACAGCGCTGACGTTCCTCTCCTCCTTCTTCCAGGCGGCTTCCAGTTGGAAATCTTTCTTGGCCACCTACGGACAGACATTCTCTGTACGCGTAAGTACCCTAAATAGGGCAAAAAACGACCTGATAAAACCGACACCGATATTTCAGTTCTGAGTAATCGGTATTTCTTGGTATTTGTTTAGTCTCGGTTACATCATATGCTTTTTAGTTTTTATTAATAAGCGAGTAAAATACCGAAATACCAATTAATCATAGCAACAGTGCAAAAAATTTTCGTTTTTAAATATTCCTTTTTTGTAAAAAGGAATAATTTTACTCTTAAATTTTGAAATGGTTTGAAATATTACGTTATTACAGTAAATGGTAAAAGCGGTCAGTACTGTTCTATCTACAATGCCGACAGAAACGAGCAACACATGGCATAAGAATTGCTACATCACTGCTGTGACAATGACGTCCTTGTTTCTGGCCTGCCCTTGTGGCCGAGCGGTTCTAGGCGCTTCAGTCCGGAACCGCGCTGCTGCTACAGTGGCAGGTTCGAATTCTGCCTCGGGCATGGATGTGTGTGCTGTCCTTAGGTTAGTTAGGTTTAAGTAGTTCTAAGTCTCGGGAGCTGATGACTTCAGATGTTGAGTCCCATAGTGCTCAGAACCATCTGAACCTTGTTTCTCCCTGTCATGCCTTAAGGTACGCGTGTATGTGTAGTCAGCAAGGCTTGCCCCACTTGGTCTACACACTGTTCCTTGCTCTCGTTTCCGGACATCTTTTATTTTGCATAATGGCACCATCCATAGTCTGGGAATACTGTGATGAAGCGACGTAGCATTGAATTACAATGCTTCATTTGCTTTAGAAGCTTAGAAATTTGTATTCCACTTCTATGAAATAATGAAAGAGGAAGCAAATTATGGCAACAGAAGTAAGTTAAAAAAATAACAACAGTTCATTCATAGTATACAATAAAAATAGAAAGTAGTTCATCTGCTGCCTGTGTCTACATATATGCCTTTATTTGCTCGTAGCCCCGGAAACGGACAACTTAAAAAAAAAATAAAATAAAAAAAAAAACAGAGATTCTAACCTCAGTTTTCATCCTTGAGCACTAACGATTTGTAATGCGCAAATAGTGGTATGATTTTTTAGCAGCGTTTAAAGAAATTAGAATCACCAGGGAGCACTGCCGATTTCTGTAGTATCCAGTCACTTATCACTGTTCGAGTAAAGCATCGAATGGTGGACGGATTAAGTTTTCTTTTATTTAACTGAACATTTGGATTCTATGTATCTTGAAACAGAAAGAGTCAAAAATTTTGTCTCTGTTTGATTTCTACCTATATTTATTACAGGAAATAATAGGAATCAAAAACCGAAAATCGCTTATTTCAGAAACCGGTTACTTTCAGCAATTTTAACAATCATGTTAAACTGGCGTGAAAAAAAAAGCGGCGAAACCCCATCCCTACTCCTGAAAGGCCCCGTTCTCCACTTCTTTTTTTTTTATGAAGCAAAATGTCTCCATTCGCCGCCATACTTTCTCATTTCGTATCCTATCTCGCCTTTTTAATGGCAGACATCTTCACACATAGTCCATTTCCACTGTTCTGATTTTCTCCCTAACTTTCCTTGTTTGATGCTATATATCAGCTTCATAAACAATTATGTACACCGTCACACTGCGAAATGTTCTTTTCTTTGTGTCCCACCAAATGTTGTTATACCATATTATCCCACGCAAAGCTTTAGTAGCCCTCTTTCACATTGCTATTCGGGAACTATATTTTTAATGTCCTTGTCACATGTAATGGAGTTACCTTTATTTTTACCAAATATTTGTACGCTTCTCCAGGATTTTATTTCTCGTTCTTCTGTGTCAATTTTCACCAAATCCTGTTCCACACACATACAATCTGCTCTGTCCAGATATATTCCCTCCTGCTTAATAATACGGCTAAGGCCATGAGGAAAAATGTGTCTAGGCGATAGGATTAAGTTACAAGCGGAGGATAAATGTTGTACCCTGCCTGAAAAATACTTTAGTAAGAGTAACGCGCCGCCACACAGTATTTAGACCGGCTGGGAAACATAGCACCTGGCCATAATAGCGTGTACGATGACAGCAACACGGCATGGGGTATAAGGACAAGGAGACCAATTGAATTAAAGTCTGTAAAGCACCACTGGTAGCTGAGTAACGATACTGGTTGTGCCAGGCCAGCTTGTATGAATGAACCTCTCGTTAATATTGATGGAATTATTTAATCCCATTTGACTGACGAATTCATCCATGTTTGAGGTACGCGAGCATTCAGATTTGGCATGTAATAAATTCTTGGCGACGTCTTGGTCGCAGACAAACTTATTTATTGTGACGCGATGCTATAAATCATCTTCAGAAAACTGTGGCAATAAAAAGCAGTACAAAAGTCATGAATACAACATGCTTTGATACGTGACAAAGAAATATCAACTAGCAGCAAGAACGAAACTCATGCTGATAAGTATATTGTGGACTTTTAGTACGTATACTTTATGGTGCAATACAAAAGTCTTCATGATACAATTTTTTTATTACTTTTCGTAAGGATAATGTCCGTCAGCATATATTTCACAATACATTCCATTGAACATTTCTGTTTCATTGCTTTTAGTATCTTTGTGCGTTTATGGTGTCTGTTATCCGTAATGAAATTTTGTTTGTTTTATTCGCGATCGAAGCCCATTTGTTCATACAATCGGTTGATACTTGCTCATTTTAATGAAATATTTACGATTTCCTTACAATTTGGTTTCCACTAGCTTGCTGATCTTCAGTATGTGTTACGATATTTCTTTGGAGTACTTCGATGTCGTGCTTACAGCATTTTTACATGGTACGGTGCCTGAATTCCATAGTAAACTTTATTCATGACGTGCGTTGTGATGTCTGTAAAAAGAAATTTGATGTACCTCATTGCTTACAATATACGGTGTCTGTATGCCATATCAAGTTTTTTTATTTGTAAAAAAAATGATGTAGCATGGAAAATTATTTTTATGATTATTTTTCAAAACTGTAAACTTTATTGTACCGATCTGTCATCTTTTCTGCCTTTGATACCAACGCCAACTGGCGTCTTCTTCAGTTTCAACGTTCACGTGGTTGCTGCCAACGGCAGTCTGGCATGTGACGTCTAAAACTGCACTTAAAGTGTCTATACTTTAGTCTGTATGAAAGTCTATATTTTACTTGTACTGCTTGTAGCGTCGGTATGTTTGACCAATTTGTAAGTATTTACTTATCAACATGAGATTCGTTGTTGCTGCTACTTCAGTTTTCTTTGCCACATGTCCTTGCATGTTCTATTTATGTCTTTTACTGTCACGGTTTTCTGAAGATTGCGTATCGAAAAGCGCCAGAATAAATAAATTTGTCTATGACCAACACGTCTCCAAGAACTCATTACATGCCAGGAATTATCTAAAGAATAGCTATGGAATTACGAGAGACACTGCGTGCATATAAAAAGTTTCGGAACATATTTTACAAGTTTGCTTCAAGAGAAGACTTATTTCATGAGTATATTTGAGTGATGAGGTTGAAGTGTTATGATCCGCTAATTTACAGTGCCATGCAATGTTTCATTACTGCGAAGAATGTTACGTGAAAACGACGTTTATTCCTTGAAATTCATTGTATCATTTAAACTTTTACGTATGGAAGAGCTCTTTTTTAACATGCAGTGAGATGCTTATTTAGGGCCATAAACAGTTTTGTTAAACATAATCGGGAGTTTGAGTATCAGGCCGTTATGTGATGGATGTTTCACCTGAGCAACAACTTTATTATTATTATTCACGTGCTCAGGAACCGGATCTGAAACAGGTAGCAGTCACTCTAAGGTTTCCAGCTAACGCCACTAAGTAAGAGAAACAGCACAACCTCTTCTAATATGCTGACGACACCGCATTCCTATAGTCCATCCCATATCACGTCCATCTCATCGAAACCTCCCCGACTCCATCACACCAACTTCACTTGCTGTTGTAACCAGAGGCTCCTTCAATCCTGCGAAAATCCAGGCAACAATTATAGAAAAACCACCAGAGCATCCCACATCAGAGATCTTTACCTGGCATTCAACACACGTCCAAAGGTCTGTCTATCGCATTGGACTAATACTAAAATGCTTTGGAATGCATCAAAAACAAATCTGGAAACCATACCTACCAAACATCCATAAGAAAATCCACAGTAGATCGGGAACAGGGAGAGAAGATGCTAGTTGTGGTACGAGGTACCCTCCGGAACGCACCGTATGGTGGATTGCGGAGAATGTATGTAGATGTAGATGTAGATGAAGATGGGATTAAAACAAACAAGCACAAATACACACACACACACACACACACACACACACACACACACACACACACAAACTGACTTTGAACACATACATCACTAATATACATTTCACAGTTGGCAACACTATGTAACACTAAATATGTTATCATGGTGGAAGAGTGTGTGCATTTTGTGGCCTCAACTGTAAATTGTGTTCAGTGCTACAGACAGCACAACAATTTTAGCAGCTGTACAGCAGAACCGTATGCGGAGCAATATGAACAGCCAACGTAACTAATAATACATATATTGATCAAAAGGTGCCTAGGTCAGAACCATTTGTAATTTACATATACCATAACAGAATAAGTAAGGCGAAATTGCTGCATGCTGCATACTATCCTAAAGTAAAAAATATTCGTATAATATTAATGCTAGAGCACCAAAGAGCTGGGGGGTGGGCGGTGGGAATTGTTTCGTTACCACTAAACCATGGTAAATTTTACTACTACAAATTTTTTTTCAAAGGGATACATAATTTATAGGTTATGCGCTAGTTAATTACAATTATTAGATCTCCAGTGGTATTTTACATACAAAATAATTACAAAATGCTCTGTTTTATATCTAATAATGACAATTTCACAGTCCAAAATGTTAGGGGGAAAGAAGTCATAATTTATGATAGACACTAGTTACAAATTATTATAATTATCATGTCTCCAAGAGTATTTTACACAAAAAATGGAAAGAGAGTCTTCTGCTCTCTTCAACGGCCACCAAGGGATTCTTCATCCGATTCCTCATTTGCTGCTTCAACGTATGTGTCTGCATCACTGCCATTTGTACACATAAGATTTTCTTCAACACAATCTTCCTCTTCGTTAAATTCTCCACTGTCTGTGTCTTTATCAGCTTCTTGAAGGAAATCATCCGGTATTTTTGTGTCAAAATCAAACTCAGCACCACCCATATTGAGCTAATTTTAATAGAAAAAGACGAGATAAGCACTGAAAAGGGGCAATGTGACATAAGCTAACACACTCTTCTAAATGCGACTGCTTGATATCTCACATACGATGCCAAACTGAGATAAATTCTAAGCGATGCCGAGTATTAGAAAACAGGCACACCATCACTAAACATTCGTATTATTTACGACAAGGGCACCAGTGCCAGCAAACCGCTGGAGTCAGGCAATAAATAATTCAGCCATTGTTAACAACTACGTTTTTTTGTGAAATTGCTCAAGAGCACGTGTCGCTAATGTGTCGAGATTGGCGGGAACCATGAAGATATACCAAATGCAATCGTAAATTTTAGGAGGGTTTAGTAATCTAGGGTTAATAGCGACTAAAGATTGACAGATCAACAATATTAAAATATTAATGGCGACTCCAGTGTTATTCGAAAGTAGCAGGGTGTGTACTGCTTTCTTCCATTCCATAATCTACAAATACCACACTACACATGCATTCATCACATCCATACGTCATCTACTGCCCGTTTTAGATTCATATCACTTTCTATCACGAAATGTGGATCAGTATCACTGACGTCCAAAACTTCATTAATCAATTCCTGCAAATGCATTTCGAAGTTTGGTTCACTGACCCTCAGAAATCATGGGGAATAATTATCTGTTGAAGCTGTTTTGAATAGTGAGCTGGACCTGGTAGAGGCTCCATATTGAGAAAATTAATTGCGAGGTGCTTTCAGTAATAATCATAATATGCAACACCAGAATAACAACAATAAACACGAAAACAAGTCTGACAAATTATAATCACGTAACTGGTATCATATGTCTGCGAGACGTCACGGTGACTTCACTGTGGATTAACTTAAACTCATGCAGTGCGATCGACAGCCCACCTTCACAGAGGGAAACCGGCACTGCAACTGAAAGATACACGCAGCGAAAAGTTGAAACATCCCCGTAAGGGAGGGTGTGATCACCAGAAAGGACGACAGCCGTGTCACAGTCGTGTGACACCAGTTAAGGATTAATGATGAAAACTAAGTTCTCCTTGCAGAAATCACTCTAAGTGGAAGGGCATCATGCTACTTTCTGGGCGAGAGTCTCTCTAGTTACCAAGTATGTGGCCGTTCGTCCGCCACTCCTTCTTCCGGCACAACGGCGCTGATAAGCGGGTAGTCTGCTGCAGGGCTACAGGCGCTCCTCTGTCGGAGACTGTTTAGGCGCCTCGCCAGTACGTTGCTTGTTGTGGACACCGAATTGATTGCAATTTGTTCACAGGTTAAACGCTAGCAGGCGTTACCAGGAGCACCAACATCGCCTGTAAGCAGTGCGTGTAGCAACAATGGCGGCGGTGCAATCGAGGGAATTGGCTTGCATCCGCAGGTCATGTGTCCGCCAAGCGCACGTGGATATTCCTCCGCCTGTTCAGCTCTTCGCTCAGCTTTCTTACCCGTCAGCCGGAGCTTCTGCTGAGTCCGGTTCGGGTCTCATATCTACAGGACACTATACATACGACATCGCTCCAAATGCCCCTACAGGCTTGAAATTGCTACAGTGAAACTTTGGCTGCATACTTGTATTAGTGGAATCACTGCACCGACATCCCTACGGACTTTGATTCTGTTACTCAGATCTCATCAAAGACGATCATCTCGATTGTTATTCGTTTTATTTATTTTGTGAGTCTTCAATAAAAGTGTATTTAAAGGCTACCTGAGAATCATCACACAATCATCAATCATGAGCGTGCAGTTTACAACAAAGGCTGCAGGAGTCACTATCGTGGAAACCTCTGCCTACCCGAATTAACTGGTTGGCCACATGAAGGCTTGTCCCATTTGGCGATGTGTCTTGTATGACAGCCGATTATTGCGACTAGACATTGCCTATGACGCAAGTCTAGACGCGATAGCTGAGCAATTTGTTACAGACAGGTGTGCAGAGGACATGACAGCTCATCGTCAGCCAATCGTGCTATGATAATGGGTGCAAGATGCTTAGGTCATCCCCTATCAGACATAATAATTCTGGTTTTCGAGGGCAGCAATACATAAGGTTGCTCTCCAACGTCACATGTACCGTGTTTTCACACGCGCAAACGTCTGACTGTTGCCTCCGCATGGCAGTACGGGGCGTTCGGCGGTCTTGCAGGAATCAGCTCGACGCGAATTTAAATGCAGAGCGTCAGGAAAGAATCTACCACCTAGGAAACAGCAACCGACGAGCGACATTACACTCAGTGCCACCCCATGAGTTTTGGCTACTCAATCTACAACGTATCTATGCAGACTACACTATCTGATCAAAAGTATCCGGTGAGAGCTAACATCCCATAGATGTTCGGGCTCACATGCGGTTCCTCTTCGTCGAAATGTCTTGGCTCAAACTCGTCTAGGGGTTGAACCGACCCTGTCGCATTACACGCCCTAAATTAGACACTTGCGAACCTTTGGTTAAACTGTCTGGCTGACGGCAAGTTTGCGAAATACACAGTTAATATAACATATAATAACCGTAATAATAATAATATCGGGAACTAACCATAGATGACAGGGGCGGACGACGGTTGCGGAGGTATGCACAGCAAATAGACGCGCGACAATTCAGCAAATAACCGCCTAGATGAACCACGGGGCTACCAAGTGTTCCCTCACCGAGCGGGCAGCGAACTTTGCTGTTCATGAACGTCGGCAGCAGGTATCTGGTTCACGCACTCAAGCTGACTACTGTTCATTGGCGACCAAGGTTGAACGCCAGCACCGCAACCGGACGCCCACTGAATGGTGACTGGTGACATTTCAGATGAATCATGAATCACACAAATGATCGTTGTCGTGTACGGTGAGGAAAGTCTGAAAGCAGACACCGGCCGGCCGCTGTGACCGAGCGGTTCTAGGCGCTTCAGTCTGGAACCGCGCGACCGCTACAATCACAGGTTCGAATACTGCCTCGGGCATGGATGTGTGTGACGTCCTTAGGTTACTTAGGCTCAAGCAGTTCTAAGTTCTAGGGGACTGATGACCTAAGATGTTAAGTCCCATAGCGCTCAGAGCCATTTGAACCAAAGCAGACACCCTCCAACAATCATCAAAAGGGTTCCAGGCCGTAGCGCATCTCCTAGGTGATTTCGTCATTTTGGAAGGTCCAGTGCATCAGCACAAGAACGCATCTATCGTTGAGGACCATGTCCACCGCTAATGCAATTTGTTTTTCCTCGGTACGATGTCATCTTTGAGCAGGATAACGCAACGTGTCACACAGTTCGCAACGTACGTGCATGGCTCGAAGAGCACCACGATAAATTTATTGTAATTCCCTTGTCAACAAACTGTCTGCATGTAAATCCAATCGATCCTCGGTCGGGCTGTTCATGTCATAGAACCTCAACCGACTACCCTAGCGCAGTTGGCCACGGCATGGCTCCACACCACATCCCTGTTGGTACCTTTCAGAACCTCACTGTCATTTTTTCTTCACATCCGCTCTGCAAAAGGTGATAAATGTAAATGTCGTGTGACTAGGGTCTCCCGTCGGGTAGACCGTACGCCGGGTGCAAGTCTTTTGATTTGACTCCACTTCGGCGACTTGCGCGTCGATGGGAATGAAATGATGATGATTAGGACAACACAACACCCAGTCCCTGAGCGAAGAATATCTCCGACCCAGCCGGGAATCGAACCCGGGCCCTTAGGGTTAACATTCTGTCGCGCTGACCACTCAGCTACCGGGGGCGGACAAAAGGTGGTTAAATTAATGAGAGTAGACAGTGTCCATGAGTAATTCCTACTTCCAGTGGTCTTGCGACACCAGGCTCAAAAAATGGTTCAAATGGCTCTGAGCACTATGGGACTCAACATCTTAGGTCATAAGTCCCCTAGAACTTAGAACTACTTAAACCTAACTAACCTAAGGACATCACACACACCCATGCCCGAGGCAGGATTCGAACCTGCGACCGTAGCAGCCTCGCGGTTCCGGACTGCAGCGCCAGAACCGCACGGCCACCCAGGCCGGCCGACACCAGGTGCTTGAGCATTGCAACTGGTGTCCAATTGCAGGACACATGTGTCTTTACTTGCGGGTAAAGTTTACATTGACACGTTATAGCAGTTTTTAGATGCAACAACGCCCGTATCGTTGTCTTTAGCCTCAGGAACCATATAATTGAATTATTTTTTACTCGCACAGCAGATTGTACGAATCGAAACTTGTGGGAGGGGTAAACAAATTTCATATGTCCTTCACCTTTTTTACCTGCTAACTGCACGGTCGGGACTCGTTCCAGCCCTCAGTAGGTAGAAAGCGGCAAAAACCAGAATCATTCTGTCAAACAGCGTATTTGCTTCAGCAACAGCTCGCCAGCCTTTCGGGTTCTACAATACCGTAGCATAGTAGAAGAAAGAAGATTATCCTCCCCACACCTGGGATTAACAAATTCACAGGAATTTTTTCATATTATCCAACAAACTAATTAACAAGCATGACACACAAATGCAGAGGAATTATTTTTTTGAAGACTCACTAAGGTAAAAATGAAGTCCATGTGTGTGGACCCCCAGTCTCTCTTGTCGTAAAAACGTACGAGCCTTTACTTTGTATTTTCTCTTCCTGTTACGGTCAAATACTTATTTAATTTTAAACAGTCAACTGCATAAGCTAAAGTATACAGAAAATAGGTTTCTTAATGTTAACATTTTCGAAATACATGATTTCAAATACGGGTTTTTGTTGATGCCGTGATGTAGCTTCATAAATGCAGGGAAGTAATAATCATACAAAAATTTCTGGCAAGCAATAATCTGGTACAGCTGTTAAAAAAATCTTCAGTTTGTAGTACAAAGATGAAAACAGTTGTTTTCCACAAAACCTAAATACATTTCACATTTGATGAACATGACTCTTATCTTGGAATTGCACCTAGGTTTCCTGTATTTTGAAACATTCTGAGGTATCGATAGCAACGATGCAACGGAATAGTTTCTCAAGTTGGCACTACGAGAGACACCGACGACAGCGCCCTCCAGCCGGTGCTGTCGAGGACTACGAGCTCCGCGACTGCTTCAGCCACTTCATCAGGAGCAGCCAGCCAGGACACTTCGCTTCAGCATCACACTTACGTACAAAGTTATGTAATCATTCATCACCTTGTTTTTGCACCAGTAAACCACGTTCTTGCAGTACCGACTTGTATTACCTTTGCCCGTTCCTACACACGCGCCGCCTCCCAGGCGGGATACAAAACGTTCTTTGACTGTTCGGTGCTCAACATTGTCAAACTCAACTTCCGCAAAAGAGCTCTGCTTGGATATTTATTAAGATTTTCTGTATCACCTATATCTTCACTGTCAGAGAGATTAACTGTATAGAATGTTCTCAACTAGCATGACATATTTGAAATTGGCTCAAATGGCACTGAGTACTATGGACTTAACTTCTGAGGTCATCAGTCCCCTAGAACTTAGAGCTACTTAAACCTAACTAAAAGGACGTCACACACATCCATGCCCGTAGCGGTCGCGCGATTCCAGACTGTAGCGCCTAGAACCGCTCGGCCACACCTATAATTATAACTTTGCCAACATGTATTTGATTCACTGAACGCCGTCTGTGGTATATCACCCATCAATTGGCAATCACACGATCTACAAAATGATTGAAAATTCATACCGACCGTTTTTCAGTGCGAATGTAACACTTCTAATGTGATAAAAATCTGTCAAAAAGATCAAAATTCTTCCTGTTTTCATGATAGAGTTTAACTATCATTGGTTCTGAAACATCCTACTTTTTTTTCTCCTATTTGCATTATGAGTTGAGGTCCAGGTACGAGGACGTTAAGAAAATGTGTTATTTCATGGCAATGAACTATTTTTATGCAAATGTGAAGTAATTCGCACCATCTAGAATAGTTAGCGAATTTTAGACAAAAAAACATAGGTTTTCATTCTAAAGTTTAGGTATAATAGTTATTTACAAATCTTTTCGATTTGTAGAAGCAGCCATTTTCAGCATACGACCAACTCAAAACTCACACACGAATAGTTCTTTGCAGCAAGCTGCGCTATAGTGTTAAAACGGAGAAGGTCCATACCATCACCCTCCTCTTATTTGTGGAGAAAAAAAATAATGAACGAAGAAGGTCCATATTTGTGGACCGAGAGGAAGAAGAAGTTATTGTTCAACACGAGCGATCTATGTACGCGTCAGCCAAACGCACTGATGCGAACTGTTCGGAAGTAGTCGTTTCTATAGGATGTAATGTGGACGAAATGACATGAGAGAAATGGCACGTTGACAACAAAGTGCGTTTGCAGTCGCGGGCTGAGGGAAAGGCTTCTTCTTGGAGGCAAAAGACAGCAACACGTGCAGCGAGGGGGTTGGTGGTGGGGGGGGGGGGGGGGCAAGGGGAAGACGGGAGGAGGTTGGAAAACTTGCGTACCTGTCCCGGTTAATACTTAAACCGTCTTTCTTTCTTGCTTTTCTTTTTTCATTTAGTTTTTCCGCAGCTTCTCCCTGCTCCCTACTCGCACTATCTCGCAACGCCCTTGGTACAGCCCTGTTCTTATCTTGTACGAACTGGTTCACTTCGGTACAAGACTAAATCCTTTAGAAAAGTATTCAAGGCAATTTATGCTCGAAGTTAGAAAATATGGTACTGCAGTGCCTGTTTTGGTAAAAAGAACGCTTTAATGTTCCTTCGGATATGCATGCATGCATGCATGAAAATTTGAGCCGGACCAGGACTCGAACCCGGATTTCTCCCTGCACGCGAGCGGTCACCTCAGCCGCTTCGGCTGTCTGTGCACGATTCAAGGCCAGACCTTAACTTCAATATGTCGTCGATCCTGCGTCACAACCTATACTCGCACATAGGTCTTAATGAGAGTGGACGATCAAGAACGAAGTGCTCGTATTAAGAAGGGTGTAAGACATGGCTGTAGCCTTTCGCCCCTACTCATCAATCTGTACATCGAGGAAGCAATGATGGAAATAAAAGAAAGGCTCAGGAGTGGAATTAAAATACAAGGTGAAAGGATATCAATGATTCGATTCGCTGATGACATTGCTATCCTGAGTGAAAGTGAAGAAGAATTAAATGATCTGCTGAACGGAATGAACAGTCTAATGAGTACACAGTATGGTTTGAGAGTAAATCGGAGAAAGACGAAAGTAATGAGAAGTAGTAGAAATGAGAACAGCGAGAAACTTAACATCAGGATTGATGTTCACAAAGTCAATGAAGTTAAGGAATTCTGCTACCTAGGCAGTAAAATAACCAATGACGGACGGAGCAAGGAGGACATCAAAAGCAGACTCGCTATGGCAAAAAAGGCATTTCTGGCCAAGAGAAGTCTACTAATATAAAATACCGGCCTTAATTTGAGGTAGAAATTTCTGAGGATGTACGTCTGGAGTACAGCATTGTATGGTAGTGAAACATGGACTGTGGGAAAACCGGAACAGAAGAGAATCGAAGCATTTGAGATGTGGTGAAAATTAGGTGGACTGATAAGGTAAGGAATGACGAGGTTCTACGCAGAATCGGAGAGGAAAGGAATATGTGGAAAACACTGGTAAGGAGAAGGGACAGGATGATAGGACATCTGCTAAGACATGAGGGACTGACTTCCATGGTACTAGAGGGAGCTGTAGAGGGCAAAAACTGTAGAGGAAGACAGAGATTGGAATACGTCAAGCAAATAATTGAGGACGTAGGTTGCAAGTGCTACTCTGAGAAGAAGAGGTTAGCACAGGAAAGGAATTCGTGGCGGGCCACATCAAACCAGTCAGTAGACTGATGAGAAAAAAAAAAGGTCTTGTAATACCGGTGCAAGCTGGGGGCGAGAGGAATTTTTAATTGAAAGTCGATGCCTGATATCGGTGGATAAATACGATATGCCTGTGTTTTTGGGTCTGTCTGGCCGTGAGCTGTGCACGGGTGGTGGTGGTTAGTGTTTAACGTTCCGTCGACAACGAGGTCATTAGAGACGGAGCGCAAGCTCGGGTTATGGAAGGATTGGGAAGGAAATCGGCCATGCCCTTTCAAAGGAATCATCCCGGCATTTGCCTGAAACGATTTAGGGAAATCACGGAAAACCTAAATGAGGATGGCTGGAGAAGGGATTGAACTGTCGTCCTCCCGAATGAGCTCTACACGGGAATCCAAAGCGGTTAAAGTGACTGCTCGCGATAAAGGGGGAAATTTCGTGTATTTCATAATGGCTGTAGTCACCGCAGTAACTGTTCCTTCGGTCATGGCCGGCCGCGGTGGTCTCGCGGTTCTAGGCGCGCAGTCCGGAACCGTGCGACTGCTACGGTCGCAGGTTCGAATCCTGCCTCGGGCATGGATGTGTGTGATGTCCTTAGGTTAGTTAGCTTTAAGTAGTTCTAAGTTCTAGGGGACTAATGACCACAGCAGTTGAGTCCCATAGTGCTCAGAGCCATTTGAACCATTTGAGCCTTCGGTCATGCATCCATGTCCTGGGCAACATTGCAACATTCTTCTGAACAAAACAAGCACCGGACTATCGTACTTATCCGCTGACACCGGGCGGGTCACTTTCAATTATAATGCCAACCTGTGCGAAAATGCAGATAAGGAACGTACGAGTGCAGGATGTAGATACATGGTTGACGAGACATGGAAGTTTACGTAAAGCTGCCGCTCGCGATAAGCGAGAAATCCGGTTTCGAGTCTCAATCTGGCACAAATTTTCGTTGTCGTCATTCCATTTTACAGAAGAAGGTTGTCCTTCGTCACAACTGCGAATATACACTACTGGCCATTATAATTGCTACACCACGAAGATGACGTGCTACACAAGCGAAATTCACCCAACAGGAAGAAGATGCTGTGATATGCAAATGATTAGCTTTTCAGAGCATTCACACAAGGTTGGCGCCGGTGGCGACACCTACAACGTGCTGACATTAGGAAAGTTTCCAACTGATTTCTCATACACAAATAGCAGCTGACCAGCGTTGCCTGGTGAAACGTTGTTGTGATGCCTCGTGTAAGGAGGAGAAATGCATACCATCACGTATGAGACTTTGATAAAGGTCGGATTGTAGCCTATCGCGATTGCGGTTTATCGTATCGCGACATGGCAGTTCGCGTTAGTCAAGATCCAATGACTGTTAGCAGAATATGGAATCGGTGGGTTCAGGAGGGTAATACGGAACGCCGTGCTGGATCCCAACGGCCTCGTATCGAGATGACAGGCATCTTATCTGCATGGCTGTAACGGATCGTGCAGCCACGTCTCGATCTCTGAGTCAACAGATGGGGACGTTTGCAAGACAACAACCATCTGCACGAACAGTTCGCCGACGTTTGCAGCAGAATGGACTATCAGCTCGGAGACCATGGCTGCGGTTACCCTTGACGCTGCATCACAGACAGGAGCGCCTGCGGTGGTGTATTGAACGACGAACCTGGTTGCACGAATGGCAAAACGTCATTTTTTCGGATGAATCCAGGTTCCGTTTACAGCATCGTGATGGTCGCATGCGTGTTTGGCGACATCGCGGTGAACGCACATTAGAAGCGTGTATTCGTCATCGCCATACTGGCGTATCACCCGGCGTGATGGTAAGGGGTGCCACTGGTTACACGTATCGGTCACCTCTTGTTCGTATTGACGGCATTTTGAACAGTGGACGTTACATTTCAGATGTGTTACGACGCGTGGCTCTACCCTTCATTCGATCCCTGTGAAACCCTACATTTCAGCAGGATAATGCACGACCGCATGTTGCAGGTCCTGTACTGGCCATTATGGATACAGTAAATGTTCCACTGCTGCCCTGGCCAGCACATTCTCCAGATCTGCCACCAATTGATAACGTCTGGTCAATGGTGGCCGAGCAACTTGGTTGCCGTTATTACGGCCAGAGGAGGTCGTTCTGGGTACTGATTTCTCATGATCTATGCACTCAAATTGCGTGAAAATGTAATCACATGTCAGTTCTAGTATAATATATTTGCCCAATGAATACCCGTTTTTCATCTGCATTTCTTCTTGGTGTAGCAATTTTAATGGCCAGTAGTGTAGATGTTCATACCAGACGTAGGACAGTGTTGTGCTTAACGTTGAGTGGCTTCCCTGAACCCGCTTGCATATTTAGATACATAATTTCAGGCAAGCCAGCAGCAGTGTGGAGCAGAACACTACGACCGCCGCGGGATTATCCGGTACGTGACGTGGTGTGGACAGGGCGCACGGCCACGAATAGATAATTAGTTAAGGGACCCCCCCCCCCCCCCCCGCCGCCATTTGTACCCCTGGGCGTGTTACACAGCTACTTCCCTACAGAGGCGCTGCTCCCACTTAGACATCTGTCGTAGGGTGGTACCCAGCTTACCAATACCCTCGTCATAGAAGGCATCCGCCTGTGATATCCGCCTATTCCATATGCTGGTCTGCAGCTGGTTGTCTGTGACAAAATGCGGAGATGAAAATCAGAGGGAGACAATTTCGGGCTGTGTGGTGGGTGATCAAACACTTCCCACCGAAAGCGCAGCAGGATCATCTCCTTTGCACCTGCAGCGTGCGACCGAGAATTGTTATGAAGAACGAATATCACGACAACTAACTCTGTGTGGGCAGAAAGAAGTCAGACGGAACGCCCCAGCAGGCACTTCACAATTGGCGGGAGATCTAGTGTTTTAGGCATCTTTACGTTCTCACTGTGCGTTCAGAGCTGAAAAGTGTGACGTGACGCGATCGACGAGCGTACTAGAGACATTGTGCAACAGATCTGTGTACAGCTTCATTGGGTATTCACGGTGGTTTTAACTTCGCGACCGATCGGAGCTTCTCAAAAAATATCCCTCGTATATTCCCTCTGGTTTGCCATCATCAGTTATTTTGCTGCCCAAATAGCAGAGCTCATTGACTACTCTTAATGTGTTCATAAAATTTCTTCTTTTGTTCCTTCAAAGCTTGCTCAATGTACAGATTAAATAACGTCTGGGAGAGGTTACAATCCTGGACCACTCATCCTCTACTGCTGTTTCCCTTTTGTGCCTTTCGCTTTTCATAACTTCAATCTTGTTTCTGTACATGTTGTCGATAATGTTTCTCTCCCCGTATTTTATCCTACTACCGTCAGAATTTGAAAGAGTGTATTCCAGTTAGCATTGTCAAAAACGTTCTGTAAGTCTACGAGGGTAATCCCAAAATAAGGTCTCCAATTTTTTTATAAGTACATAGACTTGTTTATTTCTGCAATGGTTTACATCAGTTTACAGCTTGAACATTTAGCTATTTTTCGACATAATTACCATTTCTATCGGTGCATTTTTGTAGACGCTGTGGCAGTTTTTGTATGTACATGTCATACCATCTCACCACCATGCTGTTCAGAAAGTTATGAACCTCTTCTTTCACCTCGTCATCGGAACTGAATCGCTGGGACCACAATTAACGCTGACAGGTACTGTGAGGCTCTGAAAAAACTCCAACGGGCAATTCAGAACCGGAGAAGAGGGATGTTGAGCAAGAGCGTACACATTCTCCGTGAGAACGCTCGCCCACACATCGCTCGGCAAACCGTTGCTCTCCTGCAACAGTTTCAGTGGAACATAATCACCCACCCACCCTATGGCCCTGACTTGGCGCCCAGTGACTATCACCTGCTCCCTAGGTTAAAAGAACATTTGGCCGGAAAGCGATTCAGCTCCGACGACGAGGTGAATGAAGAGGTTCATAACTTTCTGAACAGCATGGCGACGAGCTGGTATGACATGGGCATACAAAAACTGCCACAGTGTCTACAGAAATGCATCGACAGAAATGGTGATTATGTCGAAAAATAGCTAAATGTTCAAGCTGTAAACTGATGTAAACCATTGTAGAAATAAACAGGTCTATGTACTTGCAAAAATATAGACCTTACCTTTGGGATTACCTTCGTACAAATACTATAACGTAGATTTAACCTTTGATGTCAGCTTCTATCAGTTTCCCAGTTGTTCTGTAAATAATTCGTGTCAGTATTATTATTTTGACTTATTAAATGATCACATAAAATAGAATAAAAAGTGTAAGAGTGCCGCCGCTGCGTGGAAATTTGTTTGATAATCAACTATGTCAGTAACAACTTCATACAGCAGAAGTTAAACCAGGACAAAAAGTTTTTGTATCTATTGATGTTGTTGTTGTTGATGTGGTCTTCAGTCCTGAGACTGGTTTGATGCTGCTCTCCATGTTACTCTATCCTGTGCAAGCTTCTTCATCTCCCAGTACCTACTGCAACCTACATCCTTCTGGATCTGCTTGGTGTATTCATCTCTTGGTCTCCCTCTACGATTTTTACCCTCCACGCTGCCCTCCAATACTAAATTGGTGATCCATTGATGCCTCAGAACATGTCATACCAACCGATCCCTTCTTGTAGTCAAGTTGTGCCACAAACTTCTCTTCTCCCCAATCCTATTCAACACCTCCTCATTAGTTATGTGATCTACCCACATAATTTTCAGCATCATTCTGTAGCACCACATTTCGGAAGCTTCTATTCTCTTCTTGTCCAAACTATTTATCGTCCATGTTTCACTTCCGTACATGGCTACACTCCATACAAATACTTTCAGAAACGACTTCCTGACACTTAAATCTATACTCTATGTTAACAAATTTCTGTTCTTCAGAAACGCTTTCCTTCCCATTGCCAGTCTGCATTTTATATCCTCTCTACTTCAACCATCATCAGTTATTTTGCTCCCCAAATAGCAAAACTCATCTACTACTTTAAGTGTCTCATTTCCTAATCTAATTCCCTCAGCATCACCCGACTTAATTCGACTACATTCCATTATCCTCGTTTTGCTTTTGTTGATGTTCATCTTATATCCTCCTTTAAAGACACTGTCCATTCCGTTCAACTGCTCTTCCAAGTCCTTTGCTGTCTCTGACAGAATTACAATGTCGTCGGCGAACCTCAAAGTTTTTATTTCTTCTCCATGGATTTTAATACCTACTCCGAATTTTTCTATTGTTTCCTTCACTGCTTGCTCAATATACAGAGTGAATATCATCGGGGAGAGGCTACAACCCTGTCTCACTCCCTTCCCAACCACTGCTTCCCTTTCATGCCCCTCAACTCTTAAAACTGCCATTTGGTTTCTATACAAATTGTAAATAGCCTTTCGCTCCCTGTATTTTACCCCTGCCACCTTCAGAATTTGAAAGAGAGTATTCCAGTCAACATTGTCAGAAGCTTTCTCTAAGTCTACAAATGCTAGAAACGTAGGTTTGCCCTTTCCTTAATCTAGCTTCTAAGATAAGTGGTAGGGTCAGTATTGCCTCACGTGTTCCAATATTTCTACGGAATTATTAAAGCATGGAGACCTCCCAGTATAATTTTTCAGTTTTTGCAAGTAGTTGACATGCTTCTCAGCGAACAATTGGACCTCGTATCACTGTTATTTTTGCGACGCAGCGATTTCCATTGTCTTAGATTAATAACTGCAGCAACCAACAGCAAATCGTGGAACGGGGGTAGTGTTCTGAACGTAATGTGTGCCTAATCCCAGAGCGAAAATATGTTACCCGTAGCGCAGTTAGCGTTAAGCTCTCTGTGGATCTTCCGTTTTTCGTCTATAAAACACGCCTTAATCCTGGGAGCCCAGAGGTGCGAAATATGTTTCAGACTACGAAGTAAGCAACGCGAAGACAAATGGTGAGAGTAACCATGTCGTAATAACCATGACACTCCTCTGGGGCCCATTTGTCTCTCGGCCCGCTAGAGAATATGATAAACGTGTAGGGTTATATATGAGAACAAATGAAGAACGGGGTAGCGAATAAAACAACGCTGCTCAAGAGAGAGTGAAAATGGCGTTGCTCTCTGCCCATCACACAGAACTTCACCATTGCTGCTGTATGGCTAAAGTAACTAGCAGTGTGCACATGTTTCGTGCTTTACTGAATAAGTTAGAAACAAGCTATTAAACGTCAAATGATGCATCTGTACGCACACGTTTTTTACTTTAAAACTGCACGACGCTTTGCCGAGTGTGTAGCATCATCATTGATAGCGAATCTGTACTGACGATTCTGTTGACCTCTGCATCGACATCGGAAAGTGAAATGCGAAAGAAAAACAATCATAAGAGTGTTTCAGTACAAAAGTCTCAAGCAGTTCAGGTGACTACATAGTCCACAGTTAAACAGCACTACAATTACTGCAAAACACATGTAGGCTACATATGAAGCGCTATGTGGTGCAATTTTTATTCCAACCATAGACTATCAGCTTTCTTATAACAATAAACAGTAATGCTTCCAGTAGAAAAGAGTACCATATGATTCCTTTTCTTTGCAAATATTTCTGACAGAATAGGCAAATGCCTGGTTTCAAAAAACATAACTCCGGCTTATTATATTCCTCAGAGCAACGGACAAAAATTCAGACACGAGGAAAGTATGTCTCAGGACAGGTTCAAGTTATCGCGTATCGCTTATGAGCAACATCAGCGAACATCATGTCATCTGCAACTGTGTGAGCGGCTGTTAGTAAACAAAATACTAAAAGGTGAACTCAGTATATCAGCAATATACCCTTGGGGTTGC
Organism: Schistocerca nitens; assembly: GCF_023898315.1. NCBI lineage: Eukaryota > Metazoa > Arthropoda > Insecta > Orthoptera > Acrididae > Schistocerca > Schistocerca nitens. Next base: position 372,188,631 of record NC_064620.1, on the reverse strand, counting down.
GGTAGGGTTGTGGAATCCAGTTTTTGGTGTGTCGTGGACTGTTACTTATTTATTCGTGTACTCACGTTCGTTGGACGGCATGTAGCTGATTCAATACACAGATAAACAAAACATTCACCCTTTGTTTATGGTCAAGAACATTACGCCATATTGCTGTTCGCGCGTGTCGCGAGAGGTGTATCGCATGTTGCGAGAAAGCTATGAAAACTGTAGCGGGAATTACCATTTCTGTTCCTTATTTATGTCTCTGTGATAGGGAAGTTATACCGACAACTAACAATATAATAAAATTATTACATACAAAAGGCTATAGTGGAAGGGAAAAATGTGATAAACGAAAACACAACGCTTTGCAACAACCCACTCTTTACCGCTGTGAGAGAACTGACCAAGGACACACAATATAAAGCACACACGCAAAAAACCACTGCCCCGTCACACGCAGAGACGTAAATAAGGAACATAAGTCGTCGAAACCCCCGCTACAGTTTTCATAGCTTTCTCGCAACATGCAATACACCCTCTCGCGACACACGCGAACAGCAAGATTGCGTAATGTTCTTGGCCATAAACAAAGTGCGAAAGTTTTGTTTTTCTGTGTATTGAATCAGCTACATGCCGTCCAACGAATGTGAGTACACGAATAAATAAGTAACAGCCCAGGACACACCAAAAACTGGATTCCAAAACCCTACCGCAACCCCAAGAGTATGTTGCTGACATACTAAGTTCACCTTTTAGTATTTTGTTTACTAACAGTCGCTCACACAGATGCAGATGACATGATGTTCGCTGAGAAAAAACGGCAACAGAAAAAAAAACACAAAGAATATGTCGCAAACAGCGACAATAATTCTCAAAAACATGCCATAACATACAATAAATAAGGTAGTATGAGAGTATCCACAGAAAAATATATTTCAAAAAACGAACAGTAAAAATGTAATAATGTGTTTGTATAACTATGCTTTTTCTGAATGTTTTAGATTTTAAAAAACCACTGATGATGGTGATATTTGTCGCCGAAATTAGTTTGGGAAATAAAGAAGTAAACAAAAGACAAGGTATTCAAAATATCCACGGGTGTGCTGCCGGTCTGTAGTGTCCAACGGGCACAATATTTCGGCGATCATACATGTCGCCATCATCAGGTGAACTGACGGACTGAGCTCCTGTGAACGTGCCGGCCCGGAGATCCGTACGCTATGGCTGCTCAGAGGGAACTGGGTTCGGTCGCGGCGGCGGCCGATTTAAATACCCTCCGCCCGCGGCGCGCTCCCTCCGCCGTCCGCGCACCGCGCCGCGGTCGCGCGGTGGAACAGATAGCGACGGCGTCTGAGATGACGTCGGTGTGATGGCTCTGTCCGCCGTGGTCGTCACAACCATACGTTTGCTCGATTTACTCTTGATTAACCCAATCGCTGGTTCCCAAGCCTTGCTAAGATTATAGCCACAGTCACGGTTTATGAAGTCGTCATTGGTGCGAATTTCGATGGCCTGTCTAACAACACTGTCCCAGTATCTCGACGTCTGTACCAGAATCCTCGTACGGTCATACTCCATGGCGTGATTTTCCGACAAACACTGTTCAGCGACTGCCGACTTGCTCGGATACATCAGTCGAGTGTGCCTCTGGTGTTCACGGCATCGATCCTCGACGGTACGCCTCGTCTGACCAATATACGACTTGCCACATTGACACGGAATCTGGTACACGCCGGCCTTCCTCAAACCGAGGTCATCTTTGGCGCTCCCCACCAGTGCACGAGTTTTATTTGGAGGACAAAACACAGTTCCGACCCGGTGTTTCTTCAGAATGCGGGCGATTTTCCCCGAGAGTGAGCCTGTGTATGGAATAAATGCAGGATATTTAAATCGGCCGCCGCCGCGACTGAACCCAGTTCCCTCTGAGCAACCATAGCGTACGGATCTCCGGGCCGGCACGTTCACAGGAGCTCAGTCCGTCAGTTCACCTGATGATGGCGACATGTATGATCGCCGAAATATTGTGCCCGTTGGACACTATAGACCGGCAGCACACCCGTGGATATTTTGATTATCAAATACGCCGGGAGAAACTCAAGAATCACAAAAGACAAGGTGTTTTGCATCAAGGCGGACCCAATTTCTGATATCGTTGTTTTTCGGATATGTAACGTTGAAAAGCGACATGGAATGGAATGAGCACGTGAGGTCGGTTGTAGGAAAGACCAACGGCCGGCTTCAGTTTATTGGGGTGTAGCTCATCTATAGAAGAGACTGAGTAAGGAATACTCTTGTAGTCCATTCTTGAGTGTATGGGATCCCTATCAGGTCGGATTAAAGGAAGACAAAATATGGTCAAATGTGTGTGAAATCTTATGGGACTTAACTGCTAAATTCATCAGTCCCTAAGCTTACACACTACTTAACCTAAATTATCCTAAGGACAAACACACACACCCATACCCGAGGGAGGACTCGAACCTCCGCCGGGCCCAGCTGCACAGTCCGTGACTGCAGCGCCTCAGACTGCTTGGCTAATTCCGCGCGGCAAAGGAGGACACTGAAGCAGTTCAGAGACGTATTGCTGCAGTAGTTACCGATAGGTTCGATCAGCACGCGAGTATTATTGAAATCCTCCATGACCTCAATTGGGAATCCTGGAAGGTAGAAAATGTTTTTTTTTTGTTTGTTTTTGCGAAACACTGTTGAGAATAGAGAATCGGCATTTCCGAAAGACTGCCGAAAGGTGCTATTGCTACCATAGTCGTACGGGACGAGAAGACGAGAGAAATCAGGGCTTCTATGGAAGCATGTATACAATCGTTTTTACCTCGCTTCACTATCAAGTGGAACAGAAAAGCGAATTACTAGCAGTGGTACGAGATGTAATACCGTATGGTGGCTTGCCAAGTGTGTATGCATATGCAGATGTTAGTCCGTTTTCACCCTCTCTCCGTTGGGTTTGTGCATGTGTTTCCTGCAACATTGGTTCAAATGGCTCTGAGCACTATGGGACTTAACTTCTAAGGTCATCAGTCCCCTAGAACGTAGAACTACTTAAACCTAACTAACCTAAGGACATCACACACATCCATGCCCAAGGCAGGATTCGAACCTGCGACCGTAGCGGCCGCGCGGTTCCAGACTGTAGCGCCTTTTCCTGCAACATTCATAACATTCATTTCGTGTACCTCACAAAGCAGAGCCAGTTATTTACTGCAACGAATGGGTCGTACATTATTGACTTGTCAGCAGCGTGATAGAACCGGAATAGTTGAGCGCCATCGTGTATTATACACGAGAGCAACTTCCCCGCGTATGAACACGCTAGCTGCGGTACTCCAGCGTCGCACTACTCAGCTGTCAAGCGGGCGTCGTGAAACATTCAGAATGATGGCCTCGCATTCCTGCGCGGCCTGTGGCTTTACAACGCCACGGGGACACGGCGACACGAATTATTCACGCTCACTGCAGATGACCACACTGCCGATCGCCCATAAAAGGCCAGTAAACTGCAGGCAGGAGACTCCGCGCCAAGCCTGCAATCAACAAGTCCGGCCCAGTAGACTCACTTTCTATTAATGTGCCCTCGGCGGCGATGCCGCTGCGTTCATTTGGTGCGCCAAACATCAGGTGACTGGTACCAGTGCTTATTAGTTCCATTCAGGATTCTGTGGGCCTTTAAAAAAAAGCATACGCAAGAAATTTTCCGAATTGGAAGTAAATCGGTAGACGCGATGTACAAGCACAGTCAAACAAATGATTACAATTTCAGAAAAATTAGATGATTTATTCAAGAGAACTTCACTAATTGAGCAAGTCAATAACGCGTCGGGTCAGCTCTGGCACTTCTGCAAGCAGTTATTCGGCTTAGCATTGATTGATGAAGTTGCTGGTTGTCCTCCTGAAGGACATCGTGCCAAATTCTGCCCAATAGGCACGTTAGCTGGTTGGAGTGCCTTCGCATAATGCTGCAAACGTTCTCAATTGGAGAGAGAAATTTGAAAATTTGTGGTAAGGATTTTATGGGATCAAGCTGCTGAGGTCATCGGTCCCCAAGCCTACACACTACTTACTCTAACTTAAACTAACTTACGTTATGGACAACACACTCACCCATGCCCGAGGGAGAACTCGAGCCTCCGACGGGGGGAGCCGCACGGACCGTGACATGGCGCCTCAAACCACGCGGCTACCAAGGTAGAGTTCAGCTAGAACGAAGATAAGCAGTAGAAACTCCCGTCGTGTGCGGGCGGGCATTATCTTGTTGAAATCTAATGAAAAAAGAGTTCTTCTTTTCGAGCAGCCGCCAACTCTATGTCAGTTCTGGCCAAGCATTTGACTGACAAACAGCATTATCTGCAGCGGGTTAGCGATGGTTTGGTTGTCTTACACACTGCGGAGAAAGGTCGTATACTTAACGTGCTGGAAGAACTGAAATTTTAAGAAGTGTACATTCTTATTCTCTTGATACTATCAATGAACGCAAGAGACCAGTATCATAAAATATTTTCGTTAATTATCACATTATCCAGGCCACCTACCTTTTCTCTGTATCTGATTATACAAATATGTTCGTTACACAGTACTGTTCTTCGTTGCTTTGAAGTACACGTTATCCACCCTCCTTATGTTGTGAGTTTTCTCCTAGTTTCACTCTAGTTTATACTGTGTCTGCGTCATTACGGCGTGTGCCCTCGCTGTCCACACCGAACTGTTTACCTTTCACAGTTTTCCTGTTTGTGGGGCCGGTCGAGCAGCACAAAAATTGTTCCTGAAATCTATATAAGTGTTTCTACGTAATGTATTCGTTTTCCTTTTGTATCTAATCTTAAATCCTGCGTGATTCAGTTGACCTTGTTTCCTCGTTGTGATGTCGTTTTAGTAAATTCTCAACTTCATTCTTTTATACTTCAGACACTGAACTTTTGTCCCATGTCAACATAAGGGTGGAAGATGACCTCAGTTGGTTAAGTGTTTTTTTATGTGAGTAACATCTCGTCTACTTTTTTTTATTGATTCCTTTAGGAATTCTTAAGTGTGTATAATAGCTTATCCGTTACTTTCTGATTTTTTGAGGTTTGCTTGCCCAAGCCTTGTAATATATTCTTTTAATTCCTACAGTTTCCACCAGCTGAAGGAAGTAAGCTTTATAGAGCTTTATATCTTTATAGATATTGTTTATTCAGCAACCGTTCTGCAGTACCTTCTGTTTACAAAATTACAAAAAAGTTTCTGGATACTTTCGATCTGATTATATATATTCTCACCTCTATCTGTTCATATCCTCCTCCCCACACTCTGTCCACATTCTTTAGCCCCTCTCTCCCTGTCTTTTGACCCACTTCAGTTACAAGAGGAAAGGGTACAAGAGATGCAATTAGACTGTTGAGAAATATGGGTGATGGATATATTGAAGGATGTAGAGAAGTTTGGAGAATGCATTTGATGAAGTGGAACAAATTAATACATATTCTAAGAAAGAATGGAGTCGTCTGGAGGGATAGAAAACAGAAAATAGCAGTACACATTGTGAATGAGATGCTGGAGGAAAGCGCAATAGGAAGGATACTGCTGCCGGCCGCGGTGGTCTCGCGGTTCTAGGCGCGCAGTCCGGAACCGTGCGACTGCTACGGTCGCAGGTTCGAATCCTGCCTCGGGCATGGATGTGTGTGATGTCGTTAGGTTAGTTAGGTTTAAGTAGTTCTAAGTTCTAGGGGACTGATGACCACAGCAGTTGAGTCCCATAGTGCTCAGAGCCATTTGAACCAAGGATACTGCTGCAAGGCTGCTGTTCTCCCTAGTACTGTTTGACATATACTCATATTCAGAAAAACGGGAACACCGTGAATGACTAGAGATAGCAAATTTAATAATGTACTCTTCGTACTAAAGCTAGCAACAGAAATATTACGTCACTTCTTTGAAATCCCATATTTGTCCCGCACTGCGACTCAGAAGTTTGAAATGTGGCTCGAATGTAAATCGCACTATCTTCTACTGGACGCAGAGTGTGTGTACAGAGTTATTTTCCAAGTGCCAAACAGAGGTCCGCAAGTGACACTGATAGTGTTGCCGAACTGGGGAGTCTTAGCGGCGGCGTGTTTGAAACGTTTTCCTTCGGCACCCACAATAAACCGGCATGATTTCAACTGTTGGGCCTCACGGTTCTGACCACCACCGCAAGGGCGTCAAACGAAGGGGTTAAATGTCGGTAAGAAATGATGCGACAACCTCCACATTGTGTGAGACGTCAACAGTGACTTTAGGCAGAATTTTGGCGAAATTTGGTGGCAGTGTGACATCATAAACTCACCTTACAAATCATATGAACCTCCAATCTCTGGCCTTTTGTTCGCATGTATCGATAATTTTCTTTTTGAAGTATACCCGAGCCCGAGGATGACGTCGCAGGGCGCCACGTGTTTACACAATTACAGAGGAAGCTTGTAGCCCCCTTTAAGCCAACTTTCAAAATCCTGCGCAGCAACTGGAGACAATTAGGAATTTTAAATATTGTCCCTTTAAGTTTGTTGCACTGTGTACGAGGACTTGCTGAAAAGTAATGCCTCCGAAATTTTTGCATGAAAACTGTTGAAGCTTTTTAAATAAAACAAACTTTATTAACATTATGCGTATTTAGTCTTCACGTCTAGATATTTATTTATTTTTTTATTATTTGAGATTTTCCTCATTACATAATAATTTACTCGGAAATGACTATACAAAGAATAAACGTTCTTAAACTATATTTTCAAAATATTCCTCCAGGTGTTTCAATCTTGTGTGCCCTCGTCCTCTGCACCCATTCTCCTCATTGTGTGCTGTACATTTTGGAAACAGGTGGTCATAGGTCGACTTCTTCTTCTCCCCTCCGGTTCCCACTCCAGTATCAATTTTGGTATTCTGGCTTCCTCCATTCGTCGTACATGCCTGTACCACTGTAATTTCTTCCTATCCATTACGTCGTATATTCTTTCTTTTATTTCCATTCTCCTTATTATTTCGGTGTTCCTTATCTTCTCTTTCCTGGAGAGTCTTGCCGATCTTCTCCAGAAGTCCATCTCTAGAGATTGTAATTTTTTGATGTGCTTCAGGTTAATTATCCAGGTCTCCGTTCCACACAGAACCACACTCTCTAGTATATATTTGTATATTAATTTTTTAGTTCTGCTCATCACATTCCTGCTCCATAAGACTGAGTTAAGTATCCCAATGACCTTCCATCAACTGGTAATTCCTTTATTGATTTCTTACTCTGATTTTTCCTCGATTTCTAAAATGGATCCCAAATAACAGAAAGTGTTTAGCTTTTTGATTTTCTTTCCTTCAATGTATAGCTCGTCTGAATCATTAGTCAAGTATTGTTTTTTGGTAATTAATCTTGAAACCCCAAATTTTGTATGCTACTGCTAGTTGATTGCACATATAGTTAGCATCCTCCCCATCTTGTGCTATGACTACTTGATCACCAGCAAACAATAAATGATGGAGGTAAACTCCATCTATTATTTCTTATCCCGTACTATTACATTTACGAGACCATGTTCTAAGGCTAATATCTATATAGGTTTTGAATAATGATGGTGACATGAGGCAGCCCTGTAAAAGGCCTTTGCATGTTCTAAATTTTGTGAAAGTTTATTACCCACTACATATTTTTTTCTCGATATCATCACCATCGCGACTAACATGTTTCTCCAAATGAGAGACCAGTTTGTTGATAACGACACTGTAAAATGTGTGACATTGTTGACGAAGCCACGGCCACACCTCTGCTTGCAGCGCTGTTTCACTATCAAAGTGAAGTCCTCGAACTTCTTCGTTAAATTTTAGAAACAGATGAAAAGCGGATGGGGCCAAGTCGGGACTGTGTGTAAGATGATCGCTGACAACGAACCGAAGGTGTCGGATTGTTGCAAATGTCGCAGCGCTCTTGCGTAGTCTGGCACTGTCTTGCTGAAATGAGAGATGGATTGCAACTGTAGCCACGTTTCCCTCGATTAGAAACTCGATTACAGCACGCTGTTTCTCACGCACAGACATCATTATGTTGCACACCGCCATGTTACACGCTATAATTCGGAGTTATCTAGCGACAGAGGGTTGCAACTTGCGTCAGAGAATCGGGAAAGTCGACCTCAAGCGATACCGAGAACAGAATTAAAAACAAAAATAGGCGGTATTACTTTTCAACAAGCCCTCTCATATCGTAAACACACAATCAGTAAAAATTCGATATCTGCTATCCTTCCTGCAGTTGAAGTTTTAAACGCTAACAGTGTATTACATTACAGATACCGGTTATGGAGGCAAAAGGAAAGCAAAGAAGCACAATGTTTCCCTCGGCAAACATATAGAAAAGAACTGCCAGCTAAGAAGTCTGCGAGAGGAAGGTTCACCAGCACCTTTATTACCACTCTTGCCAACTGACGAAATTTCTCCGAGCCGGACGCGTGACATACACGACAGTAAAGCTCTGGGAACAGCAATCTCGGTGGGTGGATAACATCACGTGACGGTGAGCGAGCGACACCATTATGGGTTTACGACCGGAATTCGAGAGTCGCGCCAGGAGAGGCTAATGCGGATCGAAGCACTTAATACAGCTATAAACGAACATTGTTATGCCCCGAGTTCCTAGCAGGCCCCGCTGCCAGTTATCACAGCAGGCCGTAAAACAAAACGGGCTTTTATTGCCCCGTACATGTGCTTTACAGTTGTCTGTCGTCGGTGTTTACCCTTTCGCCTACACTAACTGCGTCAGCGAGCCACTGTTGTGGCATTAGTGCAATGATCATGATGGCACTCATTTGATAATACCTTACTGATACTCCGAAATGCATGTAAACGTAAAACAAGATGCCCAGGTCGTTCTCGTAACAGGTGCTATTTTCGCTGGAACAATTCGGCAATAGTTGATTTAATATTCTAAGTCGGAGAGAGAGAGAGAGAGAGAGAGAGAGAGAGAGAGAGAGAGAGACAGAGAGAGAGAGAGACAGAATGGCCGGCCGTGGTGGCCGTGCGGTTCTAGGTGCTTCAGTCTGGAACCGCGTGACCGCTACGGTCGCAGGTTCGAATCCTTCCTCGGGCATGGAAGTGTGTGATGTCCTTAGGTTAGTTAGGTTTAAGTAGTTCTAAGTTCTAGAAGACTGATGACCTCAGAAGTTAAGTCCCATAGTGCTCAGAGCCATTTGAACAATTTGAACGACAACTTTCCGTCCACAGGTCTTGGGGGAGGGTCATTGTTACCGACCGACTATCGTGTCATCCTCCAGTAATGTCGTCATTGGATGTGATATGAGGTGTGTGAGTTCAGTTTCGTGACCTGGAGCCGATACTACCCGTCAAGTGGCTCCTCAACTGACGTCAAGTGGCTGAGCGCACCCCGCACCAGCATCCCACCAAGGAAAAATCCCCAGCAGTGCCGGGAATCGAACCGGGGTCCGCCGCGTTGCAGTCAGCCGCGCTGACCTCTCAGCTACGGAGGCTGACAGACGACTGTCTCATAGATGCGGCGAGAATACTCACAAAATTTTATGCAATCATGATGTCGCGAGAAATTTCCTTTCCAAACGTGGTAAAGTGTCGTACGCATTTCGGAAATATGAGCGACGGAATTAAAGTGTTTGTTAGACAAGCGGGCCACATCGTAATCGGATTTTTGTATTTCTTTATATTTATGACAGTACTCTAACATTATTCCACGAAAGTACTCAGATACTGCTCTCAAAAATTCTCGAGAAAATTGACTGAAATTTTCTAACCTTCTTTTATAGCTAAAGGAAGGTCAATTTTTGTCGACAGATCTTGTGGTAGAATACCCGCCAGATTAATTTCCCAGCCCTGCCAAAGCTTTTAACAAACGTGCATGCTCCATGTACATTTCCATGAAGGGTAAAATACATAAGGATGAAAAAGAATTTAGTTTGTTATTTTTTTAGTTTAAACAGTCCTTTACAAAAGAGCTGTAATAAAGGGTGTATATTTTCAATGAAAGTTGGATTTTTGTTTGCGAAATGTAATTGGAAGTAAGAAGACGTGTACTTTTCATAAAAACAATAAATTAAATATCTATCAGCACATATTTGAAGGAATTTATATTTAAGAGAGGTAGGTATAAGAACTGAGCGAAAAAAACGAAAAAAATTATGAACGAAGTAAGACTTGAACCAACGATTACTAGTTTCGAAAGCTACTGATTTTTTCCTATATTTATGTATTTTACACTTCACAAAATTGCAAGCAGGGCAGGCACCACAGTTTAAAATTTTGTATCATCCGGGAATCTAACGTAAAACACGGCCTTTCTAGAAAAATCGACCTTGTCTTAACATATTAAAGACTGCCGGAAAACTACAAAATTGATTTTCTCGAGAATTTGTAAGAATTTGTAATGAAGCTTGTTCCTCAGAACTTTCGTACTACAATTGAAATAAATTTTGGCCTGACTTAACTTTTATACTTAAATTATTTATTTCACATCTAGAGATGATTATGCATACATTTGACCACTAAAACACTATTTTTCTCATAATATAGTTTTATTTTACACATCGATCCATTCAGCAACATCGATATTGAATGACGAAAATTAGTAATCACAACTGTTAACTTAAATGAGTCAAAGACACTTTTCAGTGTAACTAATATTATTATGCTTTAGTTTTCACGTAAACAAAATTTCTGTTTTCATTTCTCTTTTCCTAATTTTCTTATCGCTAATTCATCGACAATTATACAAAGACACGAAGCTGGTAGTTTTTATAGTCAAAATTTGCAATCTACGTTGTTCATTATTAGGTGCATAAATCTTTATATAAGTAATTATTTACAGAAACATTATGTAAATCACACCTGAAAAATAATTTCAATAATAAAATTCATTTTAACTACATTCTGTTCTAGAATTATCTGCGAGCTATGTGCGTAATACTTATGAAATTTTTGGAGCTAAACGCTCCAAAATAGTCAGTGTTAACTATAAAGTTCCTTGAGTTCTGTTGAAGTGTTGCACAATGCATTTACTTAACAAGAAGTGTTGTAGAAAGTACCAGGAATTTATGAAAAAATACTGATGATGTAAAAAAAAGCAACAATATTCCACCGTCTTTTACTGAAACAAAATTCCTTGGATTCTTTTAATGGAAAGCATAAACAGAACCAACACTCCAGACAACAAGACAGCCATAGCAAGATACGCAACATTTATGTGCTAACATAATGTTGCTGTCCTTATGAAATCATATGTAAACGTTGACAACACTAGAATAGTTAGTTCAACGTAGGCTGTTTACCTTCTGTACGTCTACGAACATTTTGAATGTAAGGGATATCTAACATTATAAGCTGCATTGAAAAATTTTGAGGGCTTTGTAATTGAGTTCTGTATTTCACGTACCACAACAATCCTACTGCCACGTCGTCCACTCGTGAGTCCTGTATTTGGAGAATGTGATTTGTGGAAGGATATATATTATACAGAAGCGATATTCCCTAAACCCATGCTTTACTAGGGGATATTTTGTTGTTAATTTTGAGCTCGCTCCGTGGTGTTTTGACATAAGACTTTTTTTTTATGAAATTAGTAGTCAACCTTTCTCTGCTTCTTCCTGCAATATTTCAAGTTGGTTTTGCGTATCAGTGCATCTTTTGCTGATAATTTTGTGAAACTGGAACAGGCAGCCACTTTGTCAGGCCTTACGTATTACATACTTCATCCTAAAAAGAAGCAGTTGTGATAACGCTCAAAACGTTAAAATTCACTAAACTATAATTGTCATAATCTCTTTAGTTTCATTTAAAATTATTTCGATGGATAGTGAACAGAAAACTAAATTTTATAGAAATACGAGTGAATCGTATTTATCGCGGCTCAATAGGTTATCCTTTCATATTGGAGGACAGAGAGATAAATATTTCGAAAGAGATTTTCTGCGAATATTTTGCAATACAAGATACATTCTCTCTTCCCTCGAAATTTTCGTCGAGTTTTGCTCTGAGTACATAGCTGGTCTCGGCTGTGTAATCCGATTTTAATTGGACGAAGAGGTTAAAAGAAGATAAGAACTGAGAGAATAGAGGAGAGCGTTTCTGTGAGGAGATCTCAAGCTCCCGTGTAACGAACAAGGATGTGGATTTTTAATTGGCTCTTCGACGCTGTTCTTTCAGCAGAGACTAATTGATTATTAACGTTGTAGTCTTTTATTTACGGCGAACTCTCGCCAGAGCCAGTACCGGTCAAAGTACGTGCAAGCTGAAAAATGAAGAACGCACTTGATAGCGAATTTACCTCATCTTTCCGTCAGTGCAAGGGGAACAATGTTCGGCGACGCAACTCGCAACGGATGTGATATGGTTCTTTTTGTGTACCTCCAGCTTTCCGAGAATCTTACACGATAGCGACTGTAATAAATTTAAAACGTTACATTTTCTAGAAAACTCGAACGTGCAAAACACACACACACACACACACACACACACACACACACACACAGGCTTCTCAAACGTAACAAGGAGTATGCGAGGTTGCAAAGAGAGATAAAAATATTAGATACTACATCTCATACTGTTAACTGATTATTAGATGTATGGTAGCGGCAACTGCTTTGTAATGCAACTTCAGGATGAAAGAAAAATTCGCATGATGTATCAAAGCCAAAAAATGCAACTTAGACTATGTATATACGAGGGTAAGTCTATTATTATCCGCAATTTAGTTACAGTTTTGTTTATTTTGGTAGAACTGTCGTTTTACGTTGATGACGCATGATTTGCTTATTTGTTGTTATATCTTTACAATTTTCAAACTGCTAGGTTAGTTTCGTTATTGCTGCTGCACCAAAGAAAAGCAATGTTCAGTGATCCGTTTTTTGTGGTTGGAAGGCGTAACAAGGGCGAAATTCGTCGAAGACTTTCGGCACAGTACGGGAACAGTGTTTTGCCGCAACGGAGTGTCTACGAATGGACTGAAAAATTCCAAAATGTTCGGACAAATGTTACGCACGATGAAGGAGCCGGACGACCGTTTCCCGCCACAAATGAAGAAACTATTCAGCATTCATGGGAAATGATTCTCTTAGACAGACGATTAACTATTGATGACGTGGCACATCGTCTGCAAATTAGTCACGGTTCTGCCTACCAAATCATCTACAACAGACTTAGGTTTCATACAGTTTGCGCAAGATAGGTCCCAAAACAGCTCACACAATTGCATAAACAAACGCGCTTGGACATCTGCAAATAAACCATTTGGATCGCTATGGTAACGAAGGGGACAACCTCTTAAACAGGATCGTTACTGGAGACGAAACATGGATCCAACATTACGAGCCGGAGATTAGATGGCAGAGTATGGAATGGAAACATCCAAATTCGCGGTGCAAGAAAAAGTTTAAGACCCAACCGTACGCAGGAAGACGGATGCTTACGGTTTTTTGGGACGCACAAGCTCCAGTACTGGAACACTATGGGGAAAGGAGCACAACAATAAACAGTGTACGTTATAGTGAGATGCTTACCGCCACGCTAAAGCCTGCAGTTCGGAGCAAACGCCGAGGATTGCTGTCAGAAGGTGTTGTGTTGTTGCACGACAATGCCCATCCGCATACTGCTGCCCATATTGCTGAAACGCTCCAGGAACTCAAATTTGAAGTACTGGATCATCCTCCATATAGTCCCGATCTTGCCCCTTCTGACTATCACTTGTTTGGTCCACTCAAACAGGCATTAAAGGGCCGTCGATTTGACTCGGACGAAGCAGTGAAAGAAGCGGTGCATTCCTGGCTAGCCGGCCGATGTGGCCGTGCGGTTCTAGGCGCTTCAGTCTGAAACCGCATGACCGCTACGGTCGCAGGTTCGAATCCTGCCTCGGGCATGGATGTGTGTGATGTCCTTAGGTTAGTTAGGTTTAAGTAGTTCTAAGTTCTAGGGGACTGATGACCTCAGAAGTTAAGTCCCATAGTGCCCATAGCCATTTGAACCATTACTCGCTCGCAGCTCAGCCGAGAACCCTCTTTTATGGGCGCATCGGGAAGCTTGTACAACGATGAACCAAGAGCGTTGAAACGCGAGGAGACTATGTCAAAAAATTATGTTCCTATTTGATAACAATAAAATTTTATAACTACTTTGCGGATAATAATTGACATTATTTCTCTCTCTCTCTCTCTCTCTCTCTCTCTCTATATATATATATATATATATATATATATATATATATATATATATATATATATATATATAAGAGAGAGAGAGAGAGAGAGAGAGAGAACTGAAAGAAATACGCAATAAGACGGTCAGAAGTGACTTGGTCAATGACAGTAATTAAACTGAAGTCACCGTGATTGATGATGGTTTCCTGCAGGACTTTACAAAAGGTTAATAGGGCATGTGATCAGTACAACAGCAGTACGTGCTCTGCAGTATGCCCACATGTTGGCCTAGCCACACAGGCGGAAGCACTAGTGTTACAAGAAAGTTGATCCGTGAGTGTACCGTGTTCAAATATTTGGACGTGAGTACGCCCATGAAGCATGTTCACCGTACCGTAACACCTACATCACCGAAACACTAATGTTTGACTGTGTTCCTGGGTGCAATGCGTGTTTCCTTCTCTCGTCCTATGAGCGTACGTCCAGAATCGCTATTCAAACTAAATCCGCCCTCACCCGAGAACAGAACACTACCCTATTCCTTGATGGTTCAGTCTCTACGCTCTTGGCATCATCGCAAACTGTGTCGCCGATGTGCGGGTGTCAACGGCACACAACACACTGGTCGTCGAACAAAGAGCCCACTCCCGTGTAGCCACAGTACCACTGTGGGTCGTAAGACTCCGTGCCTTGCGGTCTTGTTAAACGTGGTTGCAACTGCATCCACTGTTCGACGTGGACCCCTTCTTGCCTATTGTACATTGCAGAGGTTTTCTGCTTGCTGCAGTTGACCGTCGTCGACCACCTTCTCTCCTTCGGACAGCCGTGTCTCTGGCTCGGAACGCTCCTCATACACCTAAAACCGTGCTGTGAGCCCTACCAAATTCTTGGGTTACATTCTCCAAATTCGTCCTCCTTCCAATTCCCCGATGATTCTCCCCCATGTGAATTCACGCACATGTCTTCTCAGGGCCACGTTGTAATGAAGAACACTCCACACTGCACCATATCTGCTCGAGCACTAACGCATACTGTCGTTCGCCGTTCTTTCAACTGCCTTGTGTTGTGATGTCAGCTTCTTTTGGCGCCATAGTCACTCTGAACTAGCGCCACTTGACGTATAGCTCTCTGTGGACAACTGGGAGACCTCTGGGAACATACTACTGCATTTTCATTTGTTTCCACCAATTAGTTAATATGTTACAAATACTTTACTTATACTGCCTTATCTTTATGTTTTGCAGAGCAGTGTATATTAAATACTTCATCCTATAAGTAGTTTAGCCATAGAATGCCAGAAATTGTTTGGATGTACTCCACCCAGCTTGCATTCTGTGACCTGTCTTAGGATCCAGATTTCCGTTATTTGTCACAGTTGACCCGCAAAACTTAAAGCCATTCTCCATGTCAACATAGCAATTTTAAACTTCACCCCTCTCCAGGCACAATATTCCATTCTACTTTTGCTGATTTTAAGCCCCCTCTCCTCCAACGCACATCTTCCAGGTTGTTGGCCACGCCATCCTCAGTAATGCTTCATAAAGCGATATCGTCTACAATTAGCAAGAATTTATTCAGAGAAAATACTCTTATGATTGGGAACACATTGTTTGAAAACAATAGAAGATTAAGATATACATGGATATCTTGGTTGAATGACGACGGACACCAAATTGACTGTACAATAAGTCGGAATGGGTACAAAAACTGCCTAAAGAATGTCAAGGCATGTCCTGGATTGTATTGTATTGTATGTTAACCGGGGGCCTAGAAACGACGGAGAGGCTCCGTCCCCGCCGCAGCCGCAGTGGTCCACAACCCCACGACGACTACAGCAGTCCACTTCACCCCTCCGCCACCCCACACCGAACCACCCTTTCAGGGTTATTGTGTGGTTCAGCCCCCGGTGGACCCCCAGGGAACGTCTCATACCAGACGAGTGTAACCCCTATGTTTGCGTGGTAGAGTAATAATGGTGTACGCGTACGTGGAGAACTTGTTTGCGCAGCAATCGCCGACATAGTCTAGCTGAGGCGGAATTAGGGGAACCTGCCCGCATTCTCCGGGGCAGATGGAATACCGCCTAAAAACTATCCACAGACTGGCCGGCTCACCGGACCTCGACACAAGTCCGCCGGACGGATTCGTGCCGGGGACCCGGCGATCCTTCCCAATCCGGAAAGCCGTGCGTTAGACCGAACGGCTAACCGCGCGGGCACTATGCATGTCATTCGACCGCTCTTCCAATTGCGCCACACTTCACAGGGATCAGATCACTTTTAATAGGGCTGCAGCCCCGCGATGTCCTTACCTATGGGTTGAATAGCCCGAGACGTGCCAGTATTGTCGAAGGTTGTGAAGAACGTCGTCCTTTTGCACACCGAACTGCAGACTGTCGTTTTCTATCGCAAAATGTGTGGAAGTGGACGCCCCAAGAAAAGAGGTGGCTTTATGGACGCCCTTATTGCCATTTCCTGAGGCCTTTTCGAGTCGATTCTGCGCTGTAGTGTGTCTGGAATGTTTTCCTGGGCTACTGATAAGAAAACCGCGTGAATTTAACGCTGGATGTTTCTGTTGTGATCTCCATCGCGTAGGCCTAAAAAAAACAAAAAACAAAAAAAAACCAGATGAAATATGGACAAGGGAAGGTGTGACGACCTGCCCATTGTGTGACACGTCTTCCGCGGCTTTGGGCAGAGTTGTGGTGAAATCCGGCGACAATGCGACATTGTGACATCATTAACCCACCTTACACCTCACATGAACTTCCGAGTTGCGGCCTTTTTCCGCATCTTTGAGGCGTCATCGAGCCTTAGGAAGACGTCGTAGGGAGCCATGGTTCTCCCACCATTAGAGAGTAAGGTTGTAGGCATCTTTGAGCCAAATTACAAACTTACGCGTCGTAATGAGAGACAGTTACCGTGTTTCAAAAAAGTGACCCTTTAATTGCGTTGCGCAGAGTAGATAGATACTTTTTAGCCCAGTGTTATCGTAAACACAAGATTAAATCCCAATTGTCGTTTCTTTTTACGTTTCTTAACAGATGTGAAGATAGGCGATTCTACCCGGAACCTGTAATTTTGAGGTAACAAAACAGCAATTATTTACAGACGAATGGAAAAACTGGTGGGAGCGGACCTCGGGGAAGGTCAGTTTTGATTCCGTAGAAATGTTAGAACACGTGAGGCAATACTGACCCTACGACTTACCTTAGAAGATAGATTAAGGAAAGGCAAACCTACGTTTCTAACATTTGTAGACTTTGAGATAGCTTCTGACAATTCTGGCTGGAATACTCTCTTTCAAATTCTGAAGGTGGCAGGGGTAAAATACAGGGAGCGAAAGGCTATTTACAATTTGTACAGAAACCAGATAGCAGTTATAAGAGTCGAGGGACATGAAAGGGAAGCAGTGGTTGGGAAGGAAGTGAGACAGGGCTGTAGCCTATCCCCGATGTTGTTCAATCTGTATATTGAGCAAGCAGTAAAGGAAACAAAAGAAAAATTCGGAGTAGGAATTAAAATCCATGGAGAAGAAATGAAAACTTTGAGGTTTACCGATGACATTGTAATTCTGTCAGAGGCAGCAGAGGACCTGGAAGAGCAATTGAACAGAATGGACAGTGTCTTGAAAGGAGGATATAAGATGAACATCAACAAAACCAAAACGAGGATAATGGAATGTATTCGAATTAAGTCGAGTGATGCTGAGTGAATTAGATTAGGAAATGAGACACTTAAAGTATTAGATGAGTTTTGCTATTTGGGGAACAAAATAACTGATGATGGTCGAAGTAGAGAGGATTTAAAATGTAGACTGGCAATGGGAAGGAAAGCGTTCCCGAAGAAGAGAAATTTGTTAACACCGAGTATAAATTGAAGTGTCAGGTAGTCGTTTCTGAAAGTATTTGTGTGGAGTGTAGCCATGTATGAAAGTGAAACATGGACGATAAAAAGTTTGCACAAGAAGAGAACAGAAGCTTTCGAAATGTGGTGCTAAAGAAGAATGCTGAAGATTATAGGGTAGACCACATAACTAATGAGGCGGTATTGAATAGAATTGGAGAGAAGAGAAATTTGGAGCACAACTTGACTAGAGGAAGCGCTCAGTTGGGAGGACATGTTCTGAGGTATCAAGGGATCACCAATTTAGTATTGGAGGGTAGCGTGGAGGGTAAAAGACGTAGAGGGTGACCAAGAGATCAATACACTAAGCAGATTCAGAAGGATGTAGGTTGCAGTAGGTACTGGGAGATGATGAACCTTGCACAGAGTAGAGTAGGATGGAGACTCTAGACTGAAGACTCTAGACTGAAGACCACAACAACAACAACAACAACAACAACAACAAAACAACAATCGACAGACTGAAGATTTTCGAGAAATAAATATCGTGGATTACTTCCTACTGTCAAATACGTCCAGTTTTGATTAACAAAGAAAAAAAAAAGATATCTGCTAGACCTTCAAAAATCATTTACACTGCCAAACAAAGTGAAAGCTAAGCAGCAAGTAGATATAATAGTTAACAGACTGGCAAACAATTAGTCACATTAAAGGTAAACATTCTGAGACGCTATTACAGCTACTATTAATTTCTCCCTGTAGTAAAGTGTTCTCACTTGCTTATTAACGCTGAAAACAGTTCATGGAGTACCTTAATGCCAGCTGTGTCAGGAAGGAAGGGCTAAAGACGTGCACGGAAGGAGGCAGCTACTAAATGAATGCCACACTCGACACCCGCAGCTGTTGCAGCAGACAGGTTTCGGTCTCGGTAAGTTTGGCTCCCATATGCGGTCCCGCAAATGCCGTTCGTGAGTGTTGGCAAACATCAAACGGGGAGCACAAAGCGATGCTGCTCTTGCCGCGTACATGCGTCAATTCGCAGCGGAGGGACCGCAAAAACATACAGCAGCGCGAGGCAGTTTGGCAGCCAAATAGCACCGAGCAATTACACCAATTACTCCTCGCGGAAGACCTGGCATTACGTTTACAACGTAGACGAATATCTATGGATGCAATACCCACTTGCATTCGAGAGCAGTTTTCTGACTGCTGCACGACTGCAGTGAATTAGATTGTGTACAAAAACGTACGAGGGTTGGAAGTTTAATAATGGCAACTATTTATTTACAGTTCGTACAAAATAGATACGCGTTTCAAAGTTTTACTGACCTACTGTGTAACCCGTTGCCAGCGATGTGGAAGTCGTAGGATACTCTTAGCAGTGCCAGTTGTGTTGACAGTTCGAGCGGCGTGGTCTATTGCCTGACGAATTTGTCGCATTTCTGAAGCGAATGCCGTGAAGTGTTTCCTTCAGTTTAGAAATTGAGTTGAACTCACGAGGGCTTAAGTCAGGGGAGTGCAGTAGGTTATAGCACTTAGCAGCCCCATCAGTCAAACAAATCAGTAACAGCTTGCACTGTACGTGCTTGAACATTGTCCTGCAAAATGATGGTCAGCTCCTGTAGAAAGTGTCATCACTTCTGTCTCTGTGCTGTTCATTTTTGGAACACAACCTACGACCAGCTTAGAGACAGAAGTGATGAAACTTTCTGCAGGACCTGACCATCATTTTTCAGGACAATGCTCAAGCACGTATAGTGCAAGCTGCTACTGATCTGTTTGACTGGTGGGGCTGCTAAGTGCTATACCACCTACTGCACTCCCCTGACTTAAGCCCTCGTGAGTTCAACTCGATTTCTAAACTGAAGGAAATACGTCACGGCATTCGCTTCAGAACTTACCATTTGGTCGGGCAATAGACCGCGCCGCTCGAACTGTCAACACAACTGGCACTGCTAAGAGTATCCTACGACTTCCACAACGCTGGCAACGGGTTATACGCAATGCTGGTGACTACTTTGAAGGTCAGTAAAACTTTGAAACACGTATCTATTTTGTACGAGCTGTAAGTAAATAGTTTCCACTATTAAAGTTACAACCCTCTTATTAAGGCGCCATTGTTTCTCTGCAGACGAATCGTTAACGTTCGTAAGTGATCGCTTATATCAAAGAGAAACAAGACGTGGAAAATAACTTAAAAATTAAATGGCTGGAAAACAGGTTGCCACTTGTAATAAGAACTATAGTAAAAGGGTTGCATCATTACAGTTTTCTAACACGGAGGTTAATGATAAGAAATGTAGTTTTGTCACATGATGACGTGATGGAGACCGTGGCTGTTGTTTGAAGACAAATGTTGATGGTGTTAGGACAGCAACCAGCCACAAATTTACTTTCAGTTCCTTTATTTAAAGGGTACCGTTGCCGGTTTCGAATCGTTGTGATTCATCCTCAGGCGGTTTACACGCTTTCTTTATGACATGTGGTGTGTTTTCTACAGATTAATTGTCCTAAAATATAAATAATACATAATTATAAACACGCCACACACAGATGGTTACGTTACAGATTTTCGTTGCATGTGACTCACGTGAAACGTCGGTTTGGAGTGTTTGTTTTCATAGCATTCGTCCAACAGATGTAATTGCATTCCCACTGCATTCTTATTGTTGCACACGTAAATTGTTCTCACTGAACACTTTAGATTTGTCACTGAGAAGATTTCTAACACGCAACACATGTTTTGATACATACAAAGAGCTTACAAACACATGAGTATCACAGATGCTATGATATATCGAAATATTTTACGATGATGTCCTATGTTTGGAAAGGATCATATGTTCATTTATGCAACTGTAATACCTTTTACACTAGTACGCCGGCCGCGGTGGACTAGCGGTTCTAGGCGCTCAGTCCGGAACCGCGAAATTGCTACGGTCGCAGGTTCGAATCCTGCCTCTGGCATTATCATAGTGAATGACATGTGTGGATGAACTCTCCGAACTTGAAACTCGAATACAGCACGCTGTTTCTCACGCACCGACAGCTACGTCGCACAACGCTGTGTTACACGCTACAACTCGTAGCCCTCTAGCGGCAGAGGGTTGCAAATATGTAAACATGAAGAATCAAGATTTAAAATGTTAATAACGTTTGTTTTATTTAAAAAAACCATTAAGAGTTTTTACGTAACAAAATTCGGAGGCATTACCTTTCACCACGGAATCTTATGTCAATGTACGACGCATAGTTGACTTCACAAATATTGAACTGCATGCAAACGAAATTGCAGGCCGAAATTCGATAGAGAGGCAGATGAACGATGTGTGAAATATGTTAAATATACGTGACTTGCGCATACGCGGGCGAAACCACGTGTACAGATCTGCTACTAAATCCCTGGATCGATTTCAACCAAATTTGGTACACATACTACTTACTGTATGGAAAGAAATGCTATGGGAGTAAGAACAAGCAACACTCTATTGAGGTAGGGGTGATAACGTGAAGAGAGAAGTGGGTAGGACATGGACAGAGAGAGGGGAGGGGGAAATAGAGAGAAAGGGAAGGATAGGATCTTATGGGCGCCCAGCAGCGAGGCCATCAGCGGAGAAAGGGGAGAGGAGGAAACGGACAAAGAAAGGAGGAGATGGGGAGGGGGGGGGGGGGAGGAGAAGATGGACTAAAGGAAATTGAAATAAATACATATCTAGGCAACGCCGTCAGCTAGTAATAAAATACTATCGAGAAGGTATAGTTCCAGCAAAAGCACTATGGCTTCGAAACTCGACACGTACCACTGCCGGGAGAGATATATTAGTTCATCAAAGCTTTCATGCCGGGCTGCGTCCGGAATCAGGGCCACCAAAGGTCGACAACGGCTACTCTCAGACAGGTGAGGTTCCAGAATAGAGACAAAGGGCGGAGGTATAGATAGTCGCTCTTCCTCCCTGCCATTCCACCACCCCTTTGAGAGCACACCGTGTCCTCGGATGTGACCTGCTACCGCGCATTTTATGGGCGAACCCAATATAGCGTTGATTAAATTCTTGTCTGGCGGAAACAGGTCAAGCGCGCTTTAGCTAATTCCGCGGAGGAATTGAATTTAGCGGAAAACGCCGCCGGCGCCAGCGTCGCATTATCTCGTCGCTTGGCGGCGCAGCGCAACGCCGGCGGCCTTATGAACTACTTTCACTGCCGGCTGTGCGCCTGGCTGGCTGGCACGGACCCCTGTGTACCAAAAAACAAAAGACACGGCCATCGCAACCGTGGCAGAGCGGTTGGACGCGGCGCGACGCTCGGAATCCAGTTACCAAGTCTGGTGGGCTGAGAGCGTTCTGCGAGATAACGCGCACTGGACGCTGGCTCTCCTGAAAGTTTGCTGGCGATTTCTTTCCCCCCTCATTTCACAGTTGTATCTAATTACATCGAGCAGCCGACTTTTTCACGAACGAAATTTTTCACAGAATTTTATCGCCAACGGAAAAATGAAATTACCGAGAGAGGAAATATATCAGGTGACAACAAACTTCACATACCTTTCTCTTTCTCTCTCTCTATCTCTATCTATCTCTCTCTCTCTCTCTCTCTCTCTCTCTCTCTGCCTCTCTCTCTCTCTCTCTCTCTCTCTCTCTCTCGGTACGAGGGTTGTCCAAAAAGCATCGGAATCTATAATTTCACGGGTTGTATTGGGCCGATTCGCACGATTTTTCGTCGTTGTATTGTAAACGTATCTGTACACTGGTAACCATATTGTCCAGAACGTTACATGTTGTGTACATAGTTCCGCGTAATCAGCGCGTAGCCGGCCGCGGTGGTCTAGCGGTTCTAGGCGCTCAGTCCGGAACCGTGCGACTGCTACGGTCGCAGGTTCGAATCCTGCCTCGGGCATGGATGTGTGTGATGTCCTTAGGTTAGTTAGGTTTAAGTAGTTCTAAGTTCTAAGGGACTGATGACCACAGATGTTAAGTCCCATAGTGCTCAGAGCCATTTGAACCATTTGAATCAGCGCGTACACAACTTTCCCACTAGAGCGCGCCCCGCTAAGCACAACAGCGCAGGCGCAGCGCTCGTCCGTCTCCGTACTACGAGATGGCGCTGCCATAGAGACGAACCAAATTCTGCTTCCGCCGATCCGCGTATTAATATGTAATGAGATTGTTGCTAACGTAGAACCTTTTCTCCTCGCGGATCACACTCGCGCAGTGGTGGTAGTGGTTAGTGTTTAACGTCCCGTCGACAACGAGGTCATTAGAGACGGAGCGGGTTAGGGAAGGATTGGGAAGGAAATCGGCCGTGCCCTTTCAAAGGAACCATCCCGGCATTTGCCTGAAACGATTTAGGGAAATCACGGAAAACCTAAATCAGGATGGCCGGAGACGGGATTGAACCGTCGTCCTCCCGAATGCGAGTCCAGTGTGCTAACCACTGCGCCACCTCGCTCGGTCACTCGCGCAGTGATACATGAACGCGCGTGGTATTATACCGAGTGTGAAGACATCCGATTAGTCAGTCTGCATTTGTCTGTACCAGTCTGCATTAGTCTGTGCCAGTCTGTACGAGTTCTACATTTGTCTGTACCAGTCCATAATCAAGTTTCAGTCTGCGCCCAATAAGATTACCATATTCCTCTACATAGCCATGAAGATAAATGTATAGACACTTTTGTCAAG
The DNA here is from genome assembly GCF_023898315.1 of Schistocerca nitens. Lineage (NCBI taxonomy): Eukaryota > Metazoa > Arthropoda > Insecta > Orthoptera > Acrididae > Schistocerca > Schistocerca nitens. The sequence continues at coordinate 372,164,970 of NC_064620.1, read as the reverse complement.
TATCAGAGATATATGTCAGAATAAGATTAACGTACCAGTACCAAAGGAACTTCAGATTGTCAATTGTAAATAGCATCCAGAACCAAGTTAAGTAATTTTTATGCTTGTTATTATTAAAAAAAAGTATGAAAATTAATCGAGTTCTGTTTAAAGTTGGTCACCGTCAATCTGCTACTCTAAGCGGGCAAGTGGCATTTCTATCGTCTGACCTAACGGCAGAAGATAAACACGCCACGATAAGACCACGAGACACATTACTGACACTCGCCTACTTCGTTAGAGCGACAAGTCAAATAATCCGATGGTGTGTGTACTGAAGGTCTTACAGTACATGTGTTTACTTTCTTGCCCAGAAAGGAGTCCACTATTCAGCAAAGTATATTTTCTATAAGTTACCAGCAACCATTAAAGAGTTTAGTTTCAGACGAGGCACAATTTGAACATAATTTAAAAGAATTTTTGGTGGCCAACTCCTATTCCATCCATGAGTTTCTCAACAAGCGCAGTAGACCATTTTAATGAAAATTTATTATACTTTAATTTTTGACAATACTTGGTTGTAACAGCCAAGTAACTACCTACTGTGTGAATGATGGATGTATGGAAAGCAGATGTAAGTCTTGAGTCTGTAAATAGTGGAAGTTTAATTTTAAATCTTGTACATAATCTGACTGTTCTTAACTGAGGATCACTGAAATGAATAATTTACTTTAATTTTTGACAATACTTGGTTGTGATGGCCAAGAAACTAGCAAATGTCTGAATGATGGATTTAATGAAAGCAGATGTAAGTATTAAACCTGTAAACATTAGAAGTTTACATTTGATTCATGTATATAATTTTACTGTTTATTGACTGAGGATGAAACTAAAGTTTTTCTAATTACATTTTTGTAATGTGTTTATCTGACATGTTCCACACCCAGGAGGATTCCCTCTTTTCTGGGTCTATAGAATGAATAATTAATCTAATCTAAACGAATGGCGATTATTGATTAATTTTAAATGTGGATCAGAAAATTTGCATTAAATTTGACTATAAAAATGGAATAAAAAGTAAATAAGGTTTGGAAATGTTGAATATTGCTTTTGGTGAGTCTGCTATGAGAACGACAAGGATATACGGTTGCGGAAGATAAAGATTGTTCTGAACGCCCCAACACATTAAGACCCGATGAAAACGTGTTAAAAGCGACAGAAGTGACTATGAACTATCGCCAAATCACAACCAGAGTAGTTGCTGATGAACTGGCTTAATAATTGGCTCATACCATGAAAAAGTTTCGGATTTTTGGGTATGAAAAGTCTGATAGTAAAATGTGTGCCGCAGGTGAATTTCGAGCAAAAACAGTGGCGAATTGAAGTTGCTCAGGAGGTTGAGGCCCGCATCTCGTGGTCGTGCGGTAGCGTTCTCGCTTCCCACGCCCGGGTTCCCGGGTTCGATTCCCGGCGGGGTCAGGGATTTTCTCTGCCTCGTGATGGCTGGGTGTTGTGTGATGTCCTTAGGTTAGTTAGGTTTAAGTAGTTCTCAGTTCTAGGGGACTGATGACCATCGATGTTAAGTCCCTTAGTGCTCAGAGACATCAGGAGGTTGAAATCTTTTCGGGTGATTTGCGTATGAAATATGTGGCAGAAAAATGTGTGCCAAAAGTGAATTCAGAGCAAAAATAGCGGCGAATGGAAAATGTTCAGGAGTCGCTAAATGAAGTCAAAAACGATGAAGAACTATTCAAACGTGTTCTAACAAGTGACGAAACATAGGTATACGGGTATGATGTCGAAAGTAAGGCTCAATCGTCCCAGTGGAGGCACACTGGACCGCAAAGACAGAAAAAAGCTCGGCAAATGACGTCAGATGTGAAGGTTGTGCTCACTGTTTTCTTCGATTTTAACAACATAACGCGTCATGAGTTTTTGACAAAAGTCAAACGAACATCACACAGGTTCAATGCCACTGGCGGAAAGCAACCTGAAAAAGACACCCGGATTTGTGGCGAAACAATTCATGACTTTTGCACCACCATGCGAGGGCTACTCGGAAAGTAAGTTCCGATCGGTCGCGAAATGGAAACCACTGTGAAAATCCGATGCATTTTTGCACAAATGTGTTGGCAGCGTGTCTCATACGCCCGTCGATCGCAGCACGTCGCTCTTCCCAGTACCGAGCGCACAGTGAGCACGTCAAGATGCCCAGAAAATAGTGTCTCCCTCCAAGTATGAGGGCCTGGTGAGAGATTTAGACTGATGTGCAGCCCATATAACGTAACTGTCATGCGTTTCGCTCTTCCTCATTCGGGAGGACGACGGTTCAATCCCGCGCCCGGCCATCCTGATTTAGGTTTCCCGTGATTTCCCTAAATCTCTTCAGTTAAATGCCGGGATGATTCCTTTGAAAAGGGCACGGCCGACTTCCTTACTCATCCTTCCCTAATCCAATGAGACCGATGACCTCGCAGTTTGGTCTCCTCCCCCAAAACAACCCAATCACCCTTCTGGACTCTCGGCCGCATTCTGCAGGGGCAATGAAGATGCTTCTGTATAGTTTCCGATGGGAAGTGTTTGATCACCCACAAACAGCCTGTAATTGACTCGTCCTGAGTTTCATCTTTGTAGCCGGTCGAAGTGGCCGAGCGGTTCTAGGCGCTTCAGTCTGGACCGAGCGACCGCTACGGTCGCAGGTTCGAATCCTGCTTCGGGCATGGATGTGTGTGATGTCCTTAGGTTAGTTAGGTTTAAGTAGTTCTAAGTTCTAGGGGACTGATGACCTAAGATGTTAAGTCCCATAGCGCTCAGAGCCTTTAGAACCATTTCTTCATCTTTGTACACATGAACTGCTGGCTTTGAAGACGGCGTTTTGGCACTGAGAATGAGCTGCAGACGAGCGTAGAGAACTTGCGGAAAACACGGGCGGCTTCCTTCTATGACACAGTATTGGAAAGCTGGTACAACTCTACGACAAATGTCTAAGTCGGAGCGGCGACTATGTAGAGAAGTAGCTGTAAGATACAGCTACCTATTGCCAATAAAATATCTTTGATTTTCACGGCGGTTTTCATTTCGCGACCGATCGGAGCATACTTTTCGAATAGCCCAAGTAGTTTGTGTGTACTTATCTTAGAAGAAAGATTAAGGAAAGGCAAACTTACGTTTCTAGCATTTGTAGACTTAGAGAAAGCTTTTGACAATGTTGACTGGAATACTCTCTTTCAAATTCTGAAGGTGGCAGGGGTAAAATACAGGGAACGAAAGGCTATTTACAATTTGTACAGAAACCAGATGGCAGTTATAAGAGTCGAGGGGCATGAAAGGGAAGCAGTGGTTGGGAAGGGAGTGAGACAGAGTTGTAGCCTCTCCCCGATGTTATTCAATCTGTAAATCTGTATATTGAGCTAGCAGTAAAGAAAACAAAAGAATAATAGGGAGCAGGAATTAAAGTCCATGGAGAAGAAAAAAAACAACTTTAAGGTTCGCCGATGACATTGTAATTCTGTCAGAGACAGCAAAGGACTTGGAAGAACAGTTGAACGGAATGGAAAGTGTCTTGAAAGGAGGATATAAGATGAAAATCAACAAAAGAAAACCGAGGATAATGCAATGTAGTCGAATTAAGTCGGGTGCTGCTGAGGAAATTAGATTAGGAAATGAGACACTTAAAGAGGTAAAGGAGTTTTGCTATTTGGGAAGCAAAATAACTGATGATGGTCGAAGTAGAGAAGATATAAAATGTAGACTGCCAATGGCAAGGAAAACGTTTCTGAACAAGAGAATTTTGTTAACATCCAGTATAGATTTAAGTGTCAGGAAGTCGTTTCTGAAAGTATTTGTGTAGAGTGTAGCCATGTATGGAAGTGAAACATGGACGATAACTAGTTTGGACAAGAAGAGAATACAAGCTTTCGAAATGTGGTGCTACAGAAGTATGCTGAAGATTAGATGGGTAGGTCACATAACTAATGAGGAGGTATTGAATAGGATTGGGGAGAAGAGTCGTTTGTGGCACAACTTGACTAGAAGAAGGGACCGGTTGGTAGGACGTGTTCTGAGGCATCAAGGAATCACAAATTTAGCATTGGAGGGCAGCGTGGAAGGTAAAAATCGTAGAGGGATCCCAAGAGATCAATACATTAAGCAGATTCAGAAGGATGTAGGTTGCAGTAAGTACTGGGAGATGATGAAGCTTGCACAGGATATGGTAGCATGGAGAGCAGCATCAAACCAGTCTCAGGACTGAAGACCATAACAACAACAAGTAGGTTGTTCGTGAATTTTTGGCGAGAAACAATATTGCATTGATGCCCCAGCTTCAATACTTGCCAAATTTGGCTCTGTGTGACTTTTTTCCGTTTCCTAAAATAAAGGTAACCTTAATGGACCGTCGTTTTACAAATTCAGGCGGGATTAAAAGGGCATCACTGAAAAAGCTACGTGCAATCCCGAAGATCGAGTTCCAGAAGTGTCTTGGGGACTGGAATAAGCGCTGTGTATAATGTCTGATGTATACTACTTTGAAGGTGATGGCATTAATGAAGACGAGTGCCGTCCGGCGTGGCCGAGCGGTTCTAGACGCTACAGTCTGGAACCGCGCGATCGCTATGGTCGCAGGTTTGAAACCTGCCTCGGGCATGGATGTGTGTGACGTCCTTAAGGTAGTTAGGTTTAAGTAGTTCTAAGTTCTATGTGACTGATGACCTCAGAATTTAAGTCCCATAGTGCTCAGAGCCATTTTTGAAGACGAGTAAATTAAATTATTTCAGAAAAATGTAAGTTTGCGATCCTTTTTGAACACATCTAGTACACTATTTCATTAAAACTAGCAGGTCAGTCCTTTGTAATGTGGAATTGATCACTGTGTGTCACGGGCCGGCCGCTGTTTATTCCTGACGATCAGTTTTAACAATTAAGACTGCCATCTTCTCACCTGTAAAGTGATGCATTTACGTATAGCACATGTATAACCATTATTTACATTTGCCATTACAAATGAGGATTTCGAAACCGTCAATGAATTTGTTTCCACACGTTCTGTTCCGTAATGACAGTATCACACACGTCATGTTGACATTATAGCAGACAGTATGTAGCACCTTCCACAACGGTTTGTGATAAATGAAACTAGGTTTGTCACAAATAAAAACAATACAGCACCTTACGCAGTTAGAGGTGTCCACACATATGACCTTCCACAGACACTCGTTAGATGTTGAACTGCGCATATTTCTTCACATGTTTACGTTTACAAGACGAGTTAAACACATCACGGATCCACTTTCTTTGAAGTAAACAGTTCAGCTGATTGACAGTAAGGCACAGATAAGGCATGCAAATAACTGTCGCCGCTAGAAGGCCCTTACATAGATATTTTCATTTCATTTGAAATTACAAATTTCCTTGACCGCTCTTCTTCAACATTTGAAAACTAAACTGATTTTTATGTAATGACAATTTATAAACTTCTACAAAAGGTTCTTATTTACAATATGCTTTACAGATTGGATATTTGCATTTATTTTATTACATTATTGTGTACCTATGCAATCGGTAAGTACATCAGCTGTTTATTTCTTTCAATATCCCCTTAGGACACGTGAAATAAATGGTACTGAACGTGATCTTGGATATTAAAAGTTTCTGCAAAAGTACCCATTTTAAAATTACTTGGTTTTTGGCAATTATTTACTCTAAGAATAGTGAGGTAGGCTGCAGTATAATGAAACTTTATACAAGGTAACTGTTCATCTGAATCTCTGTCGACTGGTATAGCAAAACCTATTCACAAATGATTTGGATTGACTTTTTTGAGGTATCTATGACCGTCATTAGGCATCCTTAAAAATGATATGAAAATTGATTCCTAAAGATTCTCTTAGATGGTGTAGCTTGTTGCTGGTTCCTTCGATCATGTGCACGACACTTCTCACGTTGTACAACGTGTCATTATGATATAAAATGAAAATGCCACACAAATCTTTTACGCGGTTCTGCAGCTGTATTATGCCTATTGATGTTCTTGTCGTTTACCATGTTTGTTTTATGACTGCTATAAATGAATTTGTTTCTAGATTTGACATAACAGAAACGCAAAACAAACACGCATATGTTATACCTAATTTGATGAATGTGAGAATCTATCAACCAGAACAATTTTAATTAGTGTTTAAATTCTTTCCGTTGGCTGCTAGATTCCGTACATACCTCTGTGATTTGTTAGCTACATTACTCACTTCGTTCTTAGTTGCTCTGAGCTTAAGAAATGTATAGTGTTTATTGATTTATGAACGTTGTAGATATTTCCAAAAGGATGTTCTTAACAAATAAACTTCATAAGCGGATAACCTGTAAAGCTACTATAAATAACTTCAGCTGCGTAAAAATCTGCCTATATTATACGTTCCAGAGTAATAAATACTTTTTTCCACAAGGACGAAGTATCCCAAAACACTAGTTATACCAGAAGACGAAACGAAAGGGGATAAACAAATTAAATTAAGACAGCAGTTTTAATTACCATGTCTTTCCCAATCCATATTCAGTGAAACTTCTGTATTTCTGCTACATTTCACCTTCAAACGTGATCGAAAGAAATAAACCTTGTGTTTCCAGTTTAAACAATAAGACAATCGTCACTACATTATCTATGCTGGGAGGACATTTGTTTTACAGTAAATTTAGAAAACAATAGTTTCGTTGAGTACATCTGTAGAAAGAAACTATAACAAAATTTCCTACATTATAACGTCTTCGGATCGATGAAGAAGCCTGAAGAAGTAAAAAAAAAAAACTATTACAAGTAATTTCTCTCACTTTAATCTCAAGACTGCTGTTACTGTAAAGGTTAAGATCTTAAATTGAATTTACCTTTAGGGTAGATCAGGCCTAGGGGAAATTGTGCTCTCCCTCATACAAGTTATAGCGAGTCCACTTCCAAAGAAGGCGAATAGTAATGTACAAGATAATTGCATTTATGTGTCCTCACTTTGAAGCTTTCCCTCAGTTTGTAGCGTGGTGTGTCGATTTTGCACTGACCCAAGAGAAATGAACATCTGCGAAGACCAGCAAGTGCACATCCTTTGATTTTTCGCTGCACACATTTACTGAAAAAGTTAAGCACGCAGTTTTGTGCTCCGTTCGATGCATGCCAGTAAATATTTGCCTCAGAAGAGTTCCCGTCAGGATTTCATGTTTCATTGTCATTTCCTGTGTGCGGAAACGGAAATTTAATACGCAGAACACGTGCACCATCGGAATTTCCCAACTCGTGGCTATGTTAGCTGCTTTACAATGTTTCCATATCAGTCTGCTATTAAATCACAAGTATACTTGCCAGCGCATGACGTATCACTTCTATAATCTACTACCAGAAGTTTGACGAGACCGCAGAACCTGTAGAAATCATTTCGCAGCATTTTGCAACAGACCAGGTACGACCAAACACAGTTCCTAGAGTCAGTAAAAACAAAATTATTACTGTACTTCCGTTGTTTTAGCTACGTTTCTTTTAAAAACTTTGTGCATTCATTTACCCCACCGATCGTACTGTTGTTCAAAACTGTAGTCAACCCACTTGTCAGCATGTGCGCCCAGTTACCTCGTCGCTTTCTCCGCCACATACTGGGAGTTCTTCAAGGTTTGTAGTATTACATTTTTGACATGCATTTCATCATGTTGATTCAAATGGCTCTGAGCACTGTGGGACTTAACATCTGAGGTTATCAGTCCCCTAGAACTTAGAACTGCTTAAACCTAACTAACCTCAGGACATCACACACATCCATGCCCGAGGCAGGATTCGAACCTGCGACCGTAGCAGTCGCGCGGTTCCGGACTGAAGCGCCTACAACCGCTCGGCCACAACGGCCGGCTTTCATCATGTGATTATATCTAATAATGGCAAATACAGGATTTCTCATAATTAATACTATTATCGCATACAGTTCAAAGGACACGATATCACAAGCAAAAATGTCTCAGTAAAGATAGATCGGCAAACAAACCGTTTGCGAGATAACTGCGACTTTGTCGTTACCATCCACTACTGACATGATTCTGTGTTAACACCGAATACCGGGACTTGGTGTGGTCTTTGTATACAATCTCGAGAGGTTGAGTTGTAAACGGAAAGGATACGACAGTACAACACACACAGTCAGAGAACCACTCATATCAGTTGCTTGCGGAGCGTCAATTGTGTTGTACCAGTGTTGGTGGTAACGTGGAGCAGTAACGAGAAGTATGCGGATATGCATTTCATGTATGGCAGGACTAACGGTACTGCACGGGACGCTGCACGCTTGTACCGAAAAGCATACCCTGCCCGAAGACAACCAATGAATCTACTGTTTACAAGGGTGCACCACAGCCTCTGGGAAGCTGGGAGCTTTGCACACCCCGCGAGAGAGAGTAGGCCTGCATCAATTACACCTGTGCTTGAAGATGGGGTGCTCGAAACAACGGAACGCTCTCCAGGAATTTCGGCAAGGAGACTTGCCAAACAAGTTCCTAGAATGAGCCGCAGTAGTGTTTCGAGAATAATGCTTCGCACTGCAGAGTACTCGTACGGTCTCCACCTAGTCCAGTGGCTTCGTTCTGTCAATGATGCAACAACAAGCTGTAGGCAATCCTAAGTTTGACGATAACATTTGACTCACGGATTAAGTTGAGTTCAGTCGCGATGGTGTGTTTAATTATCACAATTCTCGCGTTTCTATTCATCTAGGCTCCAATCCACATGCTGTGCATGAGACCTCCGCCTCTCACTGAATGTTGGACGTTCATATCCTTTTTTCGGAACGTTGGCTACTATTTCTGCTGTTGCGTGCATACACAATCTCTGAGTCTAAGATGTTATTATCGCGAGTGGCAGCGAGCGAACAGAATGGACGCAGAATGGCATGGTTAGAAGCCGCACCAGGAAAGTCCGCAGCCATTCCTAGCCGTGCTAGTAGTTCCGGAGGAGATTTTGGTATTAATCGAGGATTTTTGGTAATTTGCCTTCCTGCTGCACATAGTTGTTGCTTGCTTGCGCACTGGAGAGATTTTGTCAGATTTGTGTATGCATACATTGAAGGTACTATTCGTATCTTTGTTGTGATCATACACATGATTATTGATTACAGACATTGTGGAAGAATTAAAGTTTTTGCTAGTCAAAATGTCCAAGATCTGAGCAAAGTTTTCAGCGTATGAGTCATCAATTTTTAGAATATAGTAAATTAAAAGGTTTTGTTGATTTCTTTCATTTTTTTACACTTCTTACAGCTTGTTGACTAAATCCCTCCCGATTGCTGTGTTCGGATGAGGGCTGAGTTGGCATCCCTTCGCTCACAGCTGCTAGCGGCGCTGACATCGGTCTCGCAGCTTGAGGCTGTTGCCAATGGGCACCACTGTGGGGAGCCGGACTTGGGTATCACGGGGATGTCAGCCACGTCCCGTCTGTCCCCAGATCGGTCTGCCGCTGTGGTTGCCCCGGTTGCTGCCCGCAGTGGGGCTGAGCCCTCGCCTGTGGTTGATTGGGAGGTCGTTCCAAGGCGTGGCAGGCAGCGAAAGACGTCCCCGGAGAATGATCAAAAAGCCTCTCCGGTGCGTCTGACAAACAGGTTTCAGGCACTGTCTCTGGCGAGCCAGATGCAGCTGCCTGCCTTGTTTCAGAGGATGATTCTCAGCCTTCAAGGTCCGGGCAATCACAGAGGGTGGGCTTATTGGTAGTTCGGAGCTCCAATGTTAGGCGCGTAATGGGGCCCCTTAGGGATATGGCGGCTAAGGAGGGGAAGAAATCCAGTGTGCACTCCGTGTGCATTCCGGATGGAGTCATTCCTGATGTGGAAAGGGTCCTTCCGGATGTCATGAAGAGCACAGGATGCAGCCAGCTGCAGGTGGTGGCACATGTCGGCACTAATGACGTGTGTCGCTTTGGATCTGAGGAAATTCTCTCTGGATTCCAGCGGCTATCTGATTTGGGGAGGGCTGCCGGTCTTGCTTACGAGATGAAGGCAGAGCTCATCATCTGCAGCATCGTTGACAGAACCGACTGCGGACCTTTGGTGCAGAGCCGGGTGGAGGGTCTGAATCAGGGGCTCAGACGGTTTTGCGACCGTGTTGGCTGCAGATTCCTTGACTTGCGCCATAGGGTGGTGGGGTTTCGGGTTCCGCTGAATAGGTCAGGAGTTCACTACACTCAGCTGGCGGCTACACGGGTAGCGGAGGCTGTGTGGCGTGGACTGGGCGGTTTTTTAGGTTAGAAGGCCTCGGGAAAGTACGGGGTGGGCTGCAATCTCAAAGTGTGCATGGCAAATACAGGGCGTGCTTGGATCAAGGAACAGTCGGAATTGTAGTTGTAAATTGTTGTAGTTATGCTGGGAAAGTCCATGAGCTTCAAGCGCTAATAGAAAGCACAGAAGCTGAAATCGTTATAGGTACAGAAAGCTGGCTAAAGCCTGAAATAAGTTCTGCAGAAATTTTTACGAAGTCTCAGACGGTGTTCAGGAAAGATAGATTAGGCAGAATTGGTGGTGGAGTGTTTGTGTCTGTCAGTAGTGGTTTATCTTGTAGTGAAGTCGAAGTAGATACTCCGTGCGAATTGGTATGGGTAGAGGTTATACTTAACAGCCGAACTAAGTTAATAATTGGCTCCTTCTGCCGACCCCCAGACTCCGATGATATAGTTGCCGAACAGTTCAGAGAGAATTTGAATCTCGTAACAAATAAATACTCCACTCATACGGTTATAGTTGGTGGGGACTTCAACCTTCCCTCGATATGTTGGCAAAAATACTTGTTCAAAACCGGTGGAAGGCAGAAAATATCTTTCGAGATTGTCCTAAATGCTTTCTCCGAAAATTATTTCGAGCAGTTAGTCCACGAACCCACGCGAATTGTAAATGGTTGCGAAAACACACTTGACCTCTTAGCCACAAACAATCCAGAACTGATAGAGAGCATCATGACCGATACAGGGATTAGTGATCACAAGGTCGTTGTAGCTAGGCTCAATACCGTTTCTTCCAAATCCACCAGAAACAAACGCAAAATAATTTTATTTAAAAAAGCGGATAAAGTGTCACTAGAAGCCTTCCTAAGAGACAATCTCCATTCCTTCCGAACTGACTATGCAAATGTAGACGAGATGTGGCTCAAATTCAAAGATATAGTAGCAACAGCAATTGAGAGATTCATACCTCATAAATTGGTAAGAGATGGAACTGATCCCCCGTGGTACACAAAACAGGTCCGAACGCTGTTGCAGAGGCAACGGAAAAAGCATGCGAAGTTCAGAAGAACGCGAAATCCCGAAGATTGGCTAAAATTTACAGACGCGCGAAATTTGGCACGGACTTCAATGCAAGATGCCTTTAATAGGTTCCACAACGAAACATTGTCTCGAAATTTGGTAGAAAATCTGAAGAAATTCTGGTCATATGTAAAGTACACAAGCGGCAAGACGCAGTCAATACCTTCACTGCGCAGTGCCGATGGTACTGTTACCGACGATTTTGCCGCTAAAGCGGAGTTATTGAACGCAGTTTTCCGAAATTCCTTCACCAGGGAAGACGAATGGAATATTCCAGAATTTGAAACACGAACAGCTGCTAGCATGAGTTTCTTAGAAGTAGATACCTTAGGGGTTGCGAATCAACTCAAATCGCTTGATATGGGCAAGTCTTCAGGTCCAGATTGTATACCGATTACGTTCCTTTCAGAGTACGCTGATACAATAGCTCCCTACTTAGCAATAATATACAACCGCTCGCTCACCGGTGTATCTGTACCTACAGATTGGAAAATTGTGCAGGTGGCACCAGTGTTTAAGAAGGGTAGTAGGGGTAATCCATCGAACTACAGACCTATAACATTGACGTCGGTTTGCAGTAGGGTTTTGGAGCATATACTGTATTAAAAATTATGAATCATCTCGAAGGAAACGATCTATTGATACGTAATCAGCATGGTTTCAGAAAACATCGTTCTTGTGCAACGCAGCTAGCTCTTTATTCGCACGAAGTAATGGCTGCTATCGACAGGGGATCTCAAGTTGATTCCGTATTTCTAGATTTCCGGAAAGCTTTTGACACCGTTCTTCACAAGCGACTTCTAATGAAGCTGCGGGCCTATGGGGTATCGTCTCACTTGTGCGACTGGATTTGTGATTTCCTGTCAGGAAGGTCGCAGTTCGTAGTAATAGACGCAAATCATCGAGTAAAACTGAAGTGATATCAGGTGTTCCCCAGGGAAGCGTCCTGGGACCTCTGCTGTTCCTGATCTATATAAATGACCTAGGTGACAATCTGAGCAGTTCTCTTAGGTTGTTCGCAGATGATGCTGTAATTTAAGGTCGTCCGAAGATCAGTATCAGTTGCAAAGCGATTTAGAAAAGATTGCTGTATGGTGTGGCAGGTGGCGGTTGACGCTAATTAACGAGAAGTGTGAGGTGATCCACATGAGTTCCAAACGAAATCCGTTGGAATTCGATTACTCGATAAATAGTACAATTCTCAAGGCTGTCAATTCAACTAAATACCTGGGTGTTAAAATTACGAATAACTTCAGTTGGAAAGACCACATAGATAATATTGTGGGGAAGGCGAGCCAAAGGTTGCGTTTCATTGGCAGGACACTTAGAAGATGCAACAAGTCCACTAAAGAGACAGCTTACACTACACTCGTTCGTCCTCAGAATATTGCTGCGCGGTGTGGGATCCTTACCAGGTGGGATTGACGGAGGACATCGAAAGGGTGCAAAAAAGGGCATCTCGTTTTGTATTATCACGTAATAGGGGAGAGAGTGTGGCAGATATGATATGCGAATTGGGATGGAAGTCATTAAAGCAAAGACGTTTTTCGTCGCGGCGAGATCTATTTACGAAATTTCAGTCACCAACTTTCTCTTCCAAATGCGAAAATATTTTGTCGAGCCCAACCTACATAGGTAGGAATGATCATCAAAATAAAATAAGAGAAATCAGAGCTCGAACAGAAAGGTTTAGGTGTTCGTTTTTCCTGCGCGCTGTTCGGGAGTGGAATGGTAGAGAGATAGTATGATTGTGGTTCGATGAGCCCTCTGCCAAGCACTTAAATGTGAATTGCAGAGTAGTCATGTAGATGTAGCTGTAGATTTAAATTCTATAAAAATAAAACAAAGGAGTAGCTGCATCAGTAGTTGGGACCATGCTTCTCAATCTGCATGGATCGCAGTACTGCTTTTGATTTATTTTAGCACGTTGCTGGCTACAATATATTTATGCAGATGCAGCAGCAAGACGAGGTAGGTTGTCTGTTGCGTGCAGTTGTACTGCAACATAATTGTTTGGAGACGTTAAAGAATATTTTTAAAAAGGCGCACTCAGATAGTAGAGAATTGATTTTTCATGGTTTATAGAAAGAGTGATTAATTTCTGTTTTTGTTCTCTATCAGCCGGATAGTAGGAGGTTCCAGAAAATGTTTTTCATAATACAAGTTGTACGGCTACATATCAGATTTTATGATAACGATAATTAAGTTTCACTAGACTGCCTTGCAGTTTTTTGGAGAAAAAATGTAGGTAACGATAGCATTGTGAGAGTTAGTTTACACATTTCTGTACGTCTTTCACCAGGTTAACAATAAACAAACAATCTTTGATAAAAAAACTTTCAATGTGTAGTCACGGGTGCTAGGTGATCGTCATATTCCTGGCAGTGGTGGTCGAGCGGTTCTACGCGCTACAGTCTGGAACCGCGCGACCGCTACGGTCGCAGATTCGAATCCTGCCTCGGGCATAGATGTGTGTGATGTCCTTAGGTTAGTTAGGTTTAAGTAGTTCTAAGCTCTATGGGACTGATGACCTCAGAAGTTAAGTTCCATAGTGCTCAGAGCCATTTGAACCATTAGATCGTCTTATTGGGCAGTTCATGTCACCAAACAAACTCTACGGACGCAGTTACTTTCGGTTTTCGTGGCAGCATCTTGCAGGATTGCTTGAGGATGTTCCCTTAGACCAACGCAACAGGATGTGGTATATGCACGATGGAACACCGGTACATTTTGCTGCCATCAACCGCGTCAATATCGCCAAAACGGATTGGGTGAGAAGGATCTGTACCGTGGCCTCCGAAATCACCTGATCTGAGCCCCGTGGATTTTTGTGTTTGGGGTCACCTTAAAGGTAGATTATGCGCCACTCCGGTTAACGCGATTGAAATACGTAATTGGAGCACACGCTTGTTAATGCTTGTCAAAAATTTCGAATGATCCAGGCGTGTTTGAAAGGATATGAAACTCATTTCGGCAACGGGTGCAGCCCAGCATGAACGTACTAAGACGACACTTTGAACACATTCTTTAACTACGAAGAGAGTCTTATCATTCAAAAAACCTGCACTACTACCAAATTATCTTTAATAGTTTTTCTTAATTTTGTGCAGCATTGTTGCCTTATCGTAACTTTAATGACGTTTCCACAAAATCAGTCAGTGGTGACTGGTAGCCGCAAAGTAGCCCGGTTTTTTTGCTGACCTACGTTTACTGAGACTTTTTCTTCTAGTGAAGTGTATTGTAAACTGTACGCGGGGCTGGTGGTCTAGCGGAAAATGGAACTTGATTACTGGTGGTACCTGCAAAACGCTCACAACCATCTCGAACTCTCACCGAGGTACAGTATGCTGGTTGCAAATTATTTACGCAGTGTTTTCGTAAACCCCTTCGTTAGTTGGGGAGTGGCAGGCTCAGTGTGACGTTCCGTGCAGCACCATATCGAAGACAGAATGACCCGAACTGCAAGCATTGAGGAAGGAAAGGGACTGGCTGATCAATGAACGTTGCTTTCACTGAGGCGTTAAAATGCAGCAAGAGTCTGCTGCAGATATTTTAGACGGCAGACATTCTTGGAGATAGAAAACGCCAGTGCAGTGGACAATAAAACTCCAGTTGCACCATCCCTTGAAGAAAGACTCTTTTAGCTGCAGTAGCGCAAGCAATATATAAAGTTATTTAAGTTTAAGCTTTGAATCAAATTTTTTGTGTATTCTGTTTTACAGAATTTTTACCAGTTCACATTTACTAATTATGACGGTCACTCCCAAAGAAATGCACACTATTTTATAAAAAAATCCATATTTTGTTCTACATGTTTGAAAGTTTTACAGTGTGTAGTTACATCGTTTAGGAACAATATTTTCATTTCTCCACGTAATTTCCATCCCTCTCAACTGCCTTACGCCATCTTGGAACCAGCGCCTGTGTACCCGCACGGAAAAATTATGGACCAACCTGTTGGAGCCACTGTTTGGCAGTGTGCACAAGGGAGTCATCATCTTCAAACCTTGTTCCACGAAGAGAGTCTTTCAGTTTCCCAAAGAGATGATAGTCACATGGAGCCAGGTCAGGTCTGTAAGGCGGGTATTTCAGTGTTGTCCATCCGAGAACCCATCTGGCACAAACTTTTTTTAACGCCAACACTTTCAGTATTCTGCAAACACTTCCTTCCCCGATCCCAACGTAGCGTCACAATTCGTTCACTGTGATGCGTCTGTCAGCAGTCACCAATTCGTTAGCTCTCTGCACATTGTCTGTAGTGTGTGCAGCACGAGGCCTGCCGCTGCGAGGACAGTCCTCAATATTGCCGTGCCCACTTTTATCACGTAACCTGCTTGCCCACCGACTAACTGTACTGCGATCGACAGCAACATCTCCATACACCTTTTTCTTCAACCACTTGTGGATGTTTCCCACTGTCTCTTTTTCACAGCACAGGAATTCTGTGACACCGTGTTACTTATGACGAACGTCAAGCCATCCTGAAGACATGCTGTGGCGGCGCCACTCACGGGAACAGGTTGAACTAAGTTTGAAAACAAGCGGGTAGGCTGTATCTACACACTGTAAAACTTTCACACATGCAGAATGAAAACTGTATTTTTACAAAATTAGTGTGCATTTCTTTTGGAGTGACCCTCGTATAATTCATAATAAAAATAAATAAATAAAAAAGTGTAGACACTTGGATGCTATTGCATTGAAAGAATTTTTGGGAAAAGTTAGGGGCAACGCCTGAAGAGGGATAGTTCACTTCTTTTATGGTAAGATAGATGTGGCAGTGCCAAGTAGGGGTAGAACTGAATTTCGTTTATGCGAAAAAAAGATAAAAATAAAAAAAAGATATACCGTGTGTCCAGGTACCGAGAGATCGCGGGATCGAGTCACGGTCGGACTACGGGGTATTCAATTTTCGTCTTAACCTTGTCTTCACCTATCAAGGATGTGAAGAGCTGCCAGAAACAACAAGGCGTTCGGATTCTACCTTAAACTCTAAGTCCCCATTCCCAGGCTGGATAAATTCTTCTGAGGTATCAGTCCGCTAGAACTTAGAACTAATTAAACCTAACTAACCTAAGGACATCACACACATCCATGCCCAAGACAGGATTCGAACCTGTGACTGTAGCGGGCGCGTGGTTCCAGACTGTAGCGCCTAGAACCGCTCGGCCACTTCAGCCGGCGACTGCTCGTTACTTGCCGCGATTAAATCAGAGAAACACAGATAGCTTTGTAGAGCAATCAGTCTTGTTGCACGGTTGAATGAAAGTGCTGTTCAATGCGACCGAAACGGGGACAGAGCGTGGGTGGCATTTGTCTGGCAGAGCGCCCCCACCCGGACGCAGCGGGCTGGCTCCACTGCTCTGTACGGGGGACAGCGATTGCTGGAAACACTCGCAACCTGCTACGGTTCCCCTCCCTTTCCCTCCCCTTCCCCGCCCACCCCCACTCTTCGCCTTCTGTCTCCTCTCTCAAATTGATGAGCGCGCCACGCCGACCTAATTTCCAGTGAAACAAAAACAAAAGCCGCCGGCCAGCATTTGTCAGCGTCAGTTAGACTACCCTACACTAGATCCAGTGGACACTCGGTTGCTTCCTGTGTTTGCGGGTGGCTGGAAGAAGGGGTCAGAGAGAGCGACAGAGGGGAGAGAGAGAGAGAGAGAGAGAGAGAGAGAGAGAGAGAGATTGGGGGGGGGGGGAGGAGGGATGGAGACAAGGGGCGCTGCATAGAGGGAGTGTTAGGAGAATAATTACACGAGGAGGATGCAAACATTTACAAACTCAAATGAAACGACGCAACTGCTATTCCTGCCAGGAGGTAATCCTGAAATATAATTTGCTTCTTACTCAAATACTCTTCAAACGGTACCGTGCGCACTTCCTCTCACCGATCTGTTTCATGTTGACGGAGTGTGTAGGGCACAACTACGACTTCAAGACGTGTGAACAGGAAGGCGCAACTCTTAACCGTTTTCGTGGAAATCGAGTTTGAAAACTTTTGGCGTGCTTATATACTTTGTATGGTCTAGGGGTAGCGTCTTTGATTCATAATCAAAACGTCTTCGGTCCCGGGTTCGATCCCCGCCACTGCTTAAATTTTGATAAATAATCAGCATTGGCGGCCGAAGGCTTCCGGTATAAGAAGTCAGCCTCATTCTGCCAACGGCCTTGTCAAAGAGGGCGGAGGAGCGGATAGAGGTTCAGGGCACTCTCTTGTCCTAGGGGTGGGAAATTGCTCCTACAGGCGAAAGAATCAGCAATGATCAACGACATGAGGATGCAGAAGGCAATGGAAACCACTGCATTAAAGACACGTAACGTGTATCCACAGGACATGTGGCCTGTAATTGAAGAAGTATCATGATGATCTCTCCATTGGCAAAAGATTCCGGAATAGTCCCCCATTCGGATCTCCGGGAGGGGACTGCCAAGGGGAAGATTACCATTAGAAAAAGATTGAATAATCAACGAAAGGATAACGTTCTACGAGTCGGGGCGTGGAATGTCAGAAGCTTGAACGTGGTAGGGAAACTAGAAAATCTGAAAAGGGAAATGCAAAGGCTCAATCTAGATATAGTAGGGGTCAGTGAAGTGAAGTGGAAGGAAGACAAGTATTTCTGGTCAGGTGAGTATCGGGTAATATCAACAGCAGCAGAAAATGGTATAACAGGTGTAGGATTCGTTATGAATAGGAAGGTAGGGCAGAGGGTGTGTTACTGTGAACAGTTCAGTGACCGGGTTGTTCTAATCAGAATCGACAGCAGACCAACACCGTCAACGATAGTTCAGGTATACATGCCGACGTCACAAACTGAAGATGAACAGATAGAGAAAGTGTATGAGGATATTGAAAGGGTAATGCAGTATGTAAAGGGGGACGAAAATCTAATAGTCATGGGCGACTGGAAAGCAGTTGTAGGGGAAGGAGTAGAAGAAAAGGTTACAGGAGAATATGGGTTTGGGACGAGGGATGAAAGAGGAGAAAGACTAATTGAGTTCTGTAACAAGTTTCAGCTAGTAATAGCGAATACCCTGTTCAAGAATCACAAGAAGAGGAGGTATACTTGGAAAAGGCCGGGAGATACGGGAAGATTTCAATTAGATTACATCATGGTCAGACAGAGATTCCGATATCAGATACTGGATTGTAACGCGTACCCAGGAGCAGATATAGACTCAGATCACAATATAGTAGTGATGAAGAGTAGGCTGAAGTTCAAGACATTAGTCAGGAAGAATCAATACGCAAAGAAGTGGGATACGGAAGTACTAAGGAATGACGAGATACGTTTGAAGTTCTCTAACGCTATAGATACAGCAATAAGGAATAGCGCAGTAGGCAGTACAGTTGAAGAGGAATGGACGTCTCTAAAAAGGGCCATCACAGAAGTTGGGAAGGAAAACATAGGTACAAAGAAGGTAGCTGCGAAGAAACCATGGGTAACAGAAGAAATACTTCAGTTGATTGATGAAAGGAGGAAGTACAAGCATGTTCCGGGAAAATCAGGAATACAGAAATACAAGTCGCTGAGGAATGAAATAAATAGGAAGTGCAGGGAAGCTAAGACGAAATGGCTGCAGGAAAAATGTGAAGACATCGAAAAAGATATGATTGTCGGAAGGACAGACTCAGCATACAGGAAAGTCAAAACAACCTTTAGTGACATTAAAAGCAACGGTGGTAACATTAAGAGTGCAACGGGAATTCCACTGTTAAATGCAGAGGAGAGAGCAGATAGGTGGAAAGAATACATTGAAAGCCTCTATGAGGGTGAAGATTTGTCTGATGTGATAGAAGAAGAAACAGGAGTCGATTTAGAAGAGATAGGGGATCCAGTATTAGAATCGGAATTTAAAAGAGCTTTGGAGGACTTACGGTCAAATAAGGCAGAAGGGATAGATAACATTCCATCAGAATTTCTAAAATCATTGGGGGAAGTGGTAACTAAACGACTATTCACGTTGGTGTGTAGAATATATGAGTCTGGCGACATACCATCTGACTTTCGGAAAAGCATCATCCACACAATTCCGAAAACGGCAAGAGCTGACAAGTGCGAGAATTATCGCACAATCAGCTTAACAGCTCATGCATCAAAGCTGCTTACAAGAATAATATACAGAAGAATGGAAAAGAAAATTGAGAATGCGCTAGGTGACGATCAGTTTGGCTTTAGGAAAAGTAAAGGAACGAGAGAGGCAATTCTGACGTTACGGCTAATAATGGAAGCAAGGCTAAAGAAATATCAAGACACTTTCATAGGATTTGTCGACCTGGAAAAAGCGTTCGGCAATATAAAATGGTGCAAGCTGTTCGAGATTCTGAAAAAAGTAGGGGTAAGCTATAGGGAGAGACGGGACATATACAATATGTACAACAACCAAGAGGGAATAATAAGAGTGGACGATCAAGAACGAAGTGCTCGTATTAAGAAGGGTGTAAGACAAGGCTTGTAGCCTTTCGCCCCTACTCTCCAATCTGTACATCGAGGAAGCAATGATGGAAATAAAAGAAAGGTTCAGGAGTGGAATTAAAATACAAGGTGAAAGGATATCAATGATACGATTCGCTGATGACATTGCTATCCTGAGTGAAAGTAAATAAGAATTAAATGATCTGTTGAACGGAATGAACAGTCTAATGAGTACACAGTATGGTTTGAGAGTAAATCGGAGAAAGAAGAAGGTAATGAGAAGTAGTAGAAATGAGAACAGCGAGAAACTTAACATCAGGATTGATGGTCACAAAGTCAATGAAGTTAAGGAATTCTGCTACCTAGGCAGTAAAATAACCAATGACGGACGGAGCAAGGAGGACATCAAAAGCAGACTCGCTATGGCAAAAAAGGCATTTCTGGCCAAGAGAAGTCTACTAATATCAAATACCGGCCTTAATTTGAGGAAGAAATTTCTGAGGATGTACGTCTGGTTCAAATGGTTCAAATGGCTCTGAGCACTATGGGACTCAACTGCTGTGGTCATAAGTCCCCTAGAACTTAGAACTACTTAAACCTAACTAACCTGACAGCACACAACACCCAGCCATCACGAGGCAGAGAAAATCCCTGACCCCGCCGGGAATCGAACCCGGGAACCCGGGCGTGGGAAGCGAGAACGCTACCGCACGACCACGAGATGCGGGCTGTACGTCTGGAGTACGGCATTGTATGGTAGTGAAACATGGACTGTGGGAAAACAGTAACTGAAGAGAATCGAAGCATTGGAGATGTGGTGCTATAGACGAATGTAGAAAATTAGGTGGACAAGGTAAGGAATGACGAGGTTCTACGCAGAATCGGAGAGGAAAGGAATATGTGGAAAACACTGATAAGGAGAAGGGACAGGATGATAGGACATCTGCTAAGACATGAGGGAATGACTTCCATGGTACTAGAGGGAGCTGTAGAGGGCAACAACTGTAGAGGAAGACAGAGATTGGAATACGTCAAGCAAATAATTGAGGACGTAGGTTGCAAGTGCTACTCTGAGATGAAGAGGTTAGCACAGGAAAGGAATTCGTGGCGGGCCACATCAAACCAGTCAGTAGACTGATGACCAAAAAAATGGTCGGCAGTAGGTAACGTGTCCCCAGCCGAGAGAGTAAGTGCTTAATTCCATAAGCGCGAGGTCTCTTCATCGAATCTCGCTGCTGGTACTACTTTTTATGTGAGTTATCTGCGCTAATAAACGGTGCTACGCTTCGTTATGCGTCGTACCGAGAACCGTTTATGAATGTAAACGAAATTTGTTTTGCAATACGCACATTGAAAAATACCATGGACATGCCAAAAGTCGGAGTTCCTTACGTCTGCTGTGGGGTTGGAGGGGCACGTTGCAGCAAAAGACAGTTTTTAACTTTTATTACTTTTTTACGTTAAACGGGTGAAATTTGAAAATGATTTTGAGAAATTAAATACTTTTACACACAGAAATCACTAACAGAATGTCCGTTTCAACCATTAGAATAGCTACAACAAAATATATAAGAGAGGTAAGCACGTGTTTCAGTTTACCCCAAAACGGGGCACGTTGTAACATACCAAAATTTCACTGAGAATAGCGTACTCACTTCGAAATGTCTGACATGTGAGAAGTGTCTTCATTGTGTCCCTTTCTACACACTCGTAGCATGGATCACATAATTTGCAGGTGACCAGTGAGAAAATAATTTGCATGTAGTACATTCTCACCATAGATCAAACAATTATTTTCTTCTTCTTCGGAACATGGATGGAACTGCAATTTTACTTTACTGCTAGTTTTTGCTTCCCTATTCCCTTTTTTCCTTTCCATTCCTTGGTGCCTTCTTATCATTTCACTCCTCTCTTTCTTTTTCTAGGGTATCTATTAAGCCAAATTTCTCAGCTGGTAGAACCTGCATCTTTATTACCAACAGTCTATGATTTAAAACTAAAAGTAACAGCATTTACTATGTGGCCACTCTAAGGCACAAGCAACTTACGACTTTCTGCAATACGTCACTGCCACAGAGATGGTTAAAAAAAAACTCCACGAGAAAATAGCGTGAACAAATGAGCAATAGCTATTCCTCATCCTGACGCTCATATTTTCAATTCCTCGCTGCCACTCAACAATGGATACATCATCTGTCTACAAGACCTGTAAAGTGCTCTAAAGTTGGTGGTGATATCTATGAACAGTTGAAAAAAGAAAAACATCAACAGCTTTTCAGACCGTATTCATTCTGAATGCATTTAGTAATGCGTTATTTTTTTTTTTAACTTCAGCTCCAATGCAAGCTACCACGCATCCTGCGAAAAAAGTTAAGGACGAGATCCAACAGGATGTTGAGTAATTCACTTAACATGGGTAGTCTACTTCAAATACAAAAACCGATGTTGAAATTTAGTGTCGTCTAACATCTCGCAGCATTGCGTGTAGTCACCATCAAAGATGTTTTCCACAACCACAACATTGCACAACAGAGATCAACTTCAGTTGTACTAATATTTATTTAAACCACGACAGGTTTTGTGATTTTAAAATCGCATCTTCAGGTGTATGTAATTATTCTATGTGGCAACACATAACATGCAGTCGGGTCAGTCAGTGCAAGAGCTGCAATCACTGCAGAAACTGTCCGCCCGCATGAGTCGTTTGGTAGGTTCAAATGGTTCGAATGGCTCTGAGCACTATGGGACTTAACTTCTGAGGTCATCAGTCCTCTAGAACTTAGAACTGCTTAAACCTAACTAACCTAAGGACATCACACACATCCATGCCCGAAGCAGGATTTGAAACTGGGACCGTAGCGGTCTCGCGGTTCCAGACTGAAGCGCCTAGAACCGCTCGGCCACTCTGGCCAGCCATTTGGTAGGAACGGCAACCACTGCTGCACACACTGGCCTGACTGCGTGATGTGTTTTAGTAAACACAATAATTTCATACACCTGAGGATGGGATTTTAAAATCCCGAAACCGCGTTGTAGTACCTATTCTCATCTGCAGCTGCAAAACGCGGGAACATACAAAAGACAACTAAGATATTTGAGAGACATCACCAGCTATGTCAAAATAAAAATTACTTCCACTGAACTGGTGATATCTAGCACAATTACACCACCTGCAAAAAAAGTTACGCACCGAGAAGTCAGCCGGCCTTTGTGGACAAGCAGTTCTAGGTGCCTCAGTCCGGAACCACGCTGCTGCTACGGTCGCAGGTTTGAATCCTGCCTCGGGCGTGGATATGTGTGATGTCCTTAGGTTTAAGTAATTCTAAGTTCTAGGGGATTGATGACCTCAGATGTTAAGTCCCATAGTGCTCAGAGCCATTTGAACCATTTTGAACCAGTTACAAGAACTGTGGACCAACTTGTCTCAGAAGAGAATGAGACATTCCCCAGTTCCCAACCGAATGAGTGCACACATCCGGGCCAGATGTGGTTCAACGTCATACTGACACATGAACTCGTATTGCCAAGTGCTTTGTAAATCTGGCGCGATTTTGTAATAATTTTTCCACTCCGGTGTGGAAGAACGAGTGTGCAAGATGCGTCAAGGAACGGAAGGCCTGTCACCTTTGCCACTGATGAGACGGTGACAGCAATTCACGATAAAATTTTGCAGGATCGTCGAACAAAGTTGAGGCACATTGAAAACACATTTGGAATCGCCCATGGGCGTGCTCATGAGATTGTTATGTATTTTTTGGGAACGCGGTAATTTTCATTTCGGTTGGTCCCGGAAGGCTGCACAAAAACAGTGTTAGAAGGAATTGTCCGCCAGTTTGAAGCGGACGAAGACGGCTTTCTCGCAAGGTATACAACAACCACAACAATGTAAACATCCTTCATCCTCTACCCCAAAAAAATTCCGGGTGAAAAAATCAACCGGTAAGGTGATGGTATCGGTTTTCTGGGATGCAGAACCGGTAGTTTTGGGGCATTACTTGCAAAAGGCCGTAACTATGAATGCATCACACTATTACAGCATCCTGCGCCGTTTGAGAGAAGACACAAAAAAAGGCGCAGAAAATTGGCGCGCGGAGTTTTTTTGGATCAGGACAACGCACCGGCGCACAAAGGCCTCGCAACATTGGAAACTCTGCGTGACTGCGGGTTCGAATTGTTACGTAATCCGCCATATTTTCCAGATTTGACACCATCTGACTTGTTTCTTTTCCCAAACATAAATCAAGATCTCAAAGGACGACGATTTGACACTGATGATAAAGTGATTGATGCTGTGAATGCTTGGTTGGACTCGAAATGGGAGATTCGTTGCGGAAGTTATCTGAACGTGCCCGCAAGTGTATTAGTGTAAACGGATATTATATTGAAAAATAGATTGGTATTATGAATTTTTTGTCATCCATTATTTGTTGTGCTAGAAACTATTCGACCAACCCGCCGTGTATTTATTTTGAAACAAATGTGAATCACTTGTGTTGAAGCTACACTACTGGCCATTAAAATTGCTACATCACGAAGGTGGCATGCTACAGACGCGATATTTTAACCGACAGGGAGAAGATGCTGTGATATGCAAATGATTAGATTTTCAGAGCCTTCACATAAGGTTGGGGCCGGTGGCGACACCTACAACGTGCTGACATGAGGAAAGTTTACAACAGATTTCTCATAGACAAACAGCAGTTGGCCGGCGTTGCCTGGTGAAACGTTGTTGTGATGCCCCGTGTAAGGAGGAGAAATGCGTACCATCACGTTTCCGACTTTGATAAAGGTCGGATTGTAGCCTATCGCGATTGTGGTTTATCGTATCGCGATATTGCAGCTCGCATTGGTCGAGATCCAATGACTGTTAGCAGAATATGGAATCGGTGGGTTCAGGAGGGTAATACGGAACGCCGTGCTGGATCCCAACGGCCTAGTATCGCTAGCAGTCGAGATGACAGGCATCTTATCCGCATGGCTGTAACGGATCGTGCAGCCACGTCTCGATCCCTGAGTCAACAGTTGTGGGCGTTTGTAAGACAACAACCATCTGCACGAACAGTTCGACGACGTTTGCAGCAGCATGGACTATCAGCTCGGAGACCATGGCTGCGGTTACCCTTAACGCTGCATCACAGACAGGAGCGCCTGCGATGGTGTACTCAACGACGGACCTGGGTGCTCTGACTCAATGCCCAGGCGTATCGAGGCCGTTATTACGGCCAGAGGTGGTTGTTTTGGTTACGATTTCTCAGGGTCTATGCACCCAAATTGCGTGAAAATGTAATCACATGTCAGTTATAGTATAATATATTTGTCCAATGAGTACCCGTTTATCATCTGCATTTCTTCTCGGTGCAGCAATTTTAATGACCACTAGTGTACTATTGTCAAACATCAACTACGTTGGGTAAGGCTTGTCTCAAGTCACGAAGAGCCATCTGCTATGTATACCAACGTGTTCCGTTCGTAAGATTCCCTCGCCTCAAACACCCACCACCGCACATCCCTCGCCCGCGCGGCCCTGACGTAAACAGAAGATATTCTCCATAATGGCGGGAGCACAGCGGCTTGAGGTAAGCAATTGTGCCGCTAGGGGGCCGCGCATTCGCTCCGGGTAGCGGCGAATATCGCAGCCGACGTATAATCCGGCCAGCTGCTGTGAAATTCGGTGCGCGCGGCTGCTAAATGTCTGGCTGGAATAATCCTAGCCAGGCGAGGGGTAACGTGGCGGAGCCGAGGCGGCGGGGAGCAGCCAGGCAGGCGGGCAGGCAGCGCGCCCGCGGTGGCGGCGGCGTGGGCGGCTTTGCCTCGCATTGTCTCGGAATAACGGCAGTGCGGTCGCCGGCAAAATGCTGCCCGGCTTAGCGCGCAACCGCCGCCAATAGCAGAACATCCTGCCTGCTGAGAAGCGCAGCGGGCGCGCATTTCTCACCGATCCACAATAATGCTACTCAACTGCCCCCTCCCGCTCTCCCCTTCCCCATACCTCGGCGCACACAAAGAGAATGAAATTACATCACTGACAATAAGTAACTGTTTACGAAGGACTTTACATTCTGCAGTGAAATAGAGGTAATTATTCTTTTCATATACTGAAACGCCTAACATGTTTGTATTAGATCGCTTTCATTTTCGGTGTGTCTGCTGGGTACAAACGTACAATTCACTTTAAACAGACTTCCTGATGAGGTAGAGATTTGAAATTTTGTTAGCTCAGAACGGGATGATGATGCAATGTTAACTCATTGTATTGTCAGTCTGTTTGCTAGGGGTGGGTAAGGCTGGAAAACGGTGGTAACGCATGACATCTCGGCTGTCTTGTGGGTTCCGTGTGTTGTGTTGATACACTGCTGACCACCGTAAATGCAACACCCTGAAGGAAGCATCCGAATCAAGTGAAATTTACACCATGGGTTTGCAGCGATGAGATATGCAACTGATTAGAATTTCAGCGCAGACGCACATCACGCGCGCCTGTGGCGCCACCTCATAGCGCCATTTAAGGCTTGGCGATTTCGACGAGTGTACGTTCGGCACGTGTGTTTACCTTGTGGTTGTTTCACAAGACGATCAGTTATGCCTCGTAGACAAAAGCGAACATCTTTTGATCATGTATCCGAGTTCGACAGAGGAAGGATAGTGACTTACCGATATTGTGGATTATCATACAGAGAAATCGCTAATCGTGTTGGACGAAACCAAACAACTGTAATGCGGATATGTGACCGTTGGATGCAGGAGGGTACGACGGACCGACGTGGTCGATCGCATTCACCTCGGTGCACCACTGCACGTGCTGATAGGCAAATTGTGCGCATGGCAGTGACGGATCGCTTAGTGACATCCCGAACCATAGCACAGCACATTGCGTCTGTAACGCATCATCCAGTGTCTGCGCGTACCATTCGACGCCGTTTACAGCAGAGTGGTCTGTCCGCAAGACGTCCATTGCTTCGTCTACCATTGACGCAGAACCACAGACGTCTCCGTCGCCAATGGTGTGATGACAGACGCATGTGGACGGCAGAATGGAATGACGTTGTCTTTACTGACGAAGCACGCTTCTGTCTGCAGCACCACGATGGTCGGATTCGAGTGTGGAGACACCGTGGAGAGAGGATGCTGGACAGCTGCATTATGCACCGCCACACTGGTCTTGCACCGGGTATTATGGTATGGGGCGGTATTGGATATTACTCTCGCACGCCTCTAGTACGCATTGCCGGTACTTTAAATAGCCGGCGCTACATATCCGAGGTGCTGGAGCCACTTGTCCTTCCTTACCTTCAGGGCTCGGCCACAGCCGTATTTCAACAGGATAATGCGCGACCACACGTGGCACGCATTGTCCAAAGGTTGTTCGTCAATAACCAGATTGAATTGCTTCCCTGGCCGGCTCGCTCTCCGGATCTTTCGCCGATAGAAAACATGTGGTCCATGGTTGCTCAACGAATGACCCAGATTACATCCCCAGCTGCCACACCAGATGATCTTTGGCAACGTGTGGAAGCTGCTTGGGCTGCTGTACCCCAGGAACACATCCAACGTCTCTTTGACTCAATGCCGAGACGTGTGGCAGCGGTGATCTCCAACAATGGCGGCTACTCTGGCTACTGATTCTGGCAGGAACCACATGTCACAGACGTCTGTAAACGTAATCATTTGATACTTGGTCAACATGTTATCTACAAAATAAATCTTGTTGTGCTACCTCTTGTCTTTCTTGGTGTTGCATTTACGGTGGCCAGCAGTGTAGTATGAGATTGGTTCGTGCGCACACGGGGGGCGAATTCGTTAGCCGGCACGGTATCTCAGCGTGTTTGGTCAGAGGGTTAGCTGCCCTCTGTAATAATAATAATAATAATAATAAAAACCGAGTCAATGGATCAACGACGAACTTTCAAACGGGTGTCTTGCGACGTCCGCCACGAGCAGATACAACGAACGAAAACGAACAAAATAAGATTAAAAAAATTAAAAAAAGAGGCAGAGAGAGGAAACGGCAAGGTATGTGGAGTACACAGTACGTGATCAAAAGTATCCGGACACCCTCAAAAACATACATTTTTCATATCAGGTGCTGCTGCCACCTACTGCCAGGTGCTCCATATCAGCGACTTCTATAGTCATTAGACATTGTGAGAGCAGAATGGGGCGCTCCGCGGAAATCACGGACTTCGAACGTGGTCAGGTGATTGGGTGTCACTAGTGTCATACGTCTGTACGCGAGACTTCCGCACTCGCAAACAGCCCTAGGTCCACTGTTTCCGATGTGAAGTGGAAACGTGAAGGGACACGCACAGCACAATAGCATACAGGTCGACCTCGTCTGTTGACTGACAGAGACTGCCGACAGTTGAAGGTCGTAATGTCTAATAGGCAGACATCTATCCAGACCATCACACAGCAATTCCGAACTGCATTCGGATCCACTGCAAGTATTATGACAGTTAGGCGGGTGGTGAGAAAACTAGGATTTCATGGTCGAGCGGCTGCTCATAAGCCACACATCACGCCAGTAAATGCCAAACGACGCTTCGCTTGGCGTAAGGAGCGTAAACATTGGACGATCGAACAGTGGAAAAACTTTGTGTGGAGTGACGAATCATGGTACACAATGTGGCGATCCGATGGCAGGGTGTCGGCATGGCGAATGCCCGGTGAACGTTATCTGCCAGCGTGTGTAGTGCCAACAGTAAAATTCGGAGGCTGTGGTGCTATGGTGTAGTCGTGGTTTTCATGGAGGGGACTTGCACCCCTTGTTGTTTTGCGTGGCACTATCACAGCACATGCCTACATTGATATATTAAGCGCCTTCTTGCTTCCTACTGTTGAATTGCAATTCGGGGATGGCGACTGCATCTTGCAACACGATCGAGCACCTGTTCACAATGCACGACCTGTGGCGGAGTGGTTACACGACAATAACATCCGTGTAACGGACAGTCCTGACCTGAATCCTACAGAACACCTTTGGGATGTTTTGGAACGCCGACTTCGCGCCAGGCCTCATCGACCGACATCGATACCTCTCCTCAGTACAGCACTCCGTGAAGAATGAGCTGCCATTCCCCAAGAAACCTTCCAGCACCTGATTGAAATGCCTGCGAGTGTGGAAGCTGTCATCAAGGCTAAGGGTGTGTCAACGCGAAACTGAATTCCGGCAATACTGATGGAGGGCGCCACGAACTTTTAAGTCATTTTCAGCCAGGTGTCGGGATACTTTTGATCGCATAGTGTATGTGACATATGCATACATGGACGAAGCTGCTGAACAAAAGCTACTACATATGTACAAGGTGTTTCTCAATTCATTCAATTCATGTCACATCCTTCTCGAGTTTGCAGACGGGACTTAGTATATCACAGCCTTTCGTACGAAGTTACAAATCTTATTTTTTAAATACGTATACGTCCGTTCTTTGTGGGAAGTGTGCGGTCGACACCTAGTTCCCTAACCAGATGCATAATATTTTGTTCCTTGTTTAAGTCTATTCACTCAGTACTTTAAGATATCTCAAATAACTTCATTATCCCATTACCAAAATGCTAATTTATATTTTCTGTGCAGATACAAATAGAAAATGCAACTTCGGATAGGGGCCTCAAGATAGATTTAATTTTTTCTCGTTTACTAAACCAGACACTGATAACCTGCCCATGAGCTGAGTCACTTACGCAAGGCCTTCAGAAAGTAAGAATTACAATGGCTGGCTCTGAGCACTATGGGACTTAACATCTATGGTCATCAGTCCCCTAGAACTTAGAACTACTTAAACCTAACTAACCTAAGGACATCACACAACACCCAGTCATCACGAGGCAGAGAAAATCCCTGACCCCGCCGGGAATCGAACCCGGGAACCCGGGCGTGGGAAGCGAGAACGCTACCGCACGACCACGGGCTGCGGACAAGAATTACAATAAATACATCGACTAGGAGCAGGAGACCAAGTTTGCGTTTATACTGTTCCTTGGCTCTTTGTAGGGGAAGATGAACTGTCTTCTGAAGAGTCTTGTCTAGTCTGGGTCAGGCAACGACATAACATAATCAACCAGCATTACACTAAAGTAGGATGCGGAACAACCCTCTCGAGTACCCCGTGTGTAACAGCGGCACGGGAATACCCTGTCGTATATTTTTCACATCTGAAACAGGTTCCGGGTACGGACTTAAGTCTTTGTCAGAAACTTGCCTTCTGTGTTATATCTATTCTTCGTCATGTACGGTACTCTCTGAGTACGTTCTGCGGCAGTGTACACAGAACTTCTGAGCCTTAATTATTTTCGTGATTTCTCCTTGATTTACGGAAACGTTGGCCGCAGTGGTAGTAGTTCTTCAGACTTGTCGGTCATTTGTCTTTATATTGTCTGGCGCTGCGTTGTTTCTCTGGAAGCTTCGCCGTTACGGCCTGCAGAAGGAAGGCGGAGCTGGTCTGCAGCCTCACTTCTCCAGGCTTTATTATTACGCCCACGCGCTGCGAGGTCTTCCGCCTGCCGCCATAACCTTCCACTACATTACCTCCGCCGCAGCCCAGATAACAGGAAGTTTCCGACGTGCGCTTTGTTGCGGGCATTACGATGGACAGATGACCACAGAAGGTGGCTTTACTTTTCTGTGCCCATCTTAGTAGCAGCGGTGCGTTTGAGCGCGACTAGACCTGGTCGAACAGTTTACGTCTAAAGTCGAGAAATCTCGACTTCTGCTCGAGATTTCCATCGTCCCGCGATCTAATAACTTCTATGCCTTACGCTGGTTTGAGACCGATATTACATTATCAAATTTCTTTGACAAAGTTATCTTGTCAAATATATTTGACGTAGTGTACTAAAGAATGAATGTCAAATGATGTCTTTCGTCAATTTTATTTCTACAACTCTAGTACCTTGCGTTAGCTTTGATCAAAGAAAACATCGTCCTTTGTTTACTGCAAGCCACTGGCATATGTAAATACACTGCTAAACGACGATGTGTTGTCTTCTGCCTGAATTTTAACCAACTCCCACTCCCCAACAGCGAAATCCGTCCCGAGATATACCTTTCTCTCTAACCCTAATCAGAATCCTCGACCTCAAACTGTTGTTGTTGTGGTCTTCAGTCCAGAGACTGGTTTTATGCAACTCTCCATGCTACTCGATCCTGTGCAAACCTCTTCATCACCAAGCAACCATTGTACCCTACATCCTTCTGAATCTGCTTAGTGTATTCATCTCTTGGTCTCCCTCTACGATTTTTACCCTCCACGCTGCCCTTCAATACTAAATTGATGATCCTTGATGCCTCAGAACATGTCCTACCAAACGATCCCTTCTTCTAGTCAAGTTGTGCCACTAATTCCTCTTCTCCCCAATTCTATTCAGTACCTCATCATTAGTTACGTGATCTACCCATCTAAACAGAATTTTTCTGTAGCACAACTTTTCGAAAGCTTCTATTCTCTTCTTGTCTAAACTATTTATCGTCCATGTTTCAAATCCATACATAGCTATACTTCACACAAGTACTTATCCTTCCAGTTTTTCCTCGTCCCTTCATCCACCTTACTGATATCTGGTTCTACAGGGCCCATAGTCACATTCATCGTCGCACTCATTTTCATGTATCACCTAGCATCATCCTTACACCATGACATCATTCATTCACATTCATCAATGACTATATTTTAACTAAAATACACAATTATCAAACGGGTTTTAAAAA
This sequence comes from Schistocerca nitens, assembly GCF_023898315.1. Taxonomy (NCBI): domain Eukaryota; kingdom Metazoa; phylum Arthropoda; class Insecta; order Orthoptera; family Acrididae; genus Schistocerca; species Schistocerca nitens. The sequence goes on along the minus strand of NC_064620.1, from coordinate 372,133,568 downwards.
CCATGAATATTTTCCATCTGTGTATTTTACAAAAACCTCATTTACTGTCTTTCTTTAAAAAATTCGTAAATATCGTTATCAACGATTTTTTTTACAAAATCATCTGTTATTGTCATCTTTTAAATAGAATTTACGCAAAGAGCAGTTTATATTCGCTGTCAGCTCATGCCCTTTGTGAGGAACTGAAATACCAATAAAGGAAAAAAAAAGTGTATTGTGTATATGGAGTGCAGAAGGACGTTCAGAATGCAAAGCAGGTCGGATTTTGGAGCTTATTGTGGCGCTATAAATTTGGAAAGGCAGTTTATAATCTGGGATGAAATAAAATGTTTTTCCTTTTTTAGGCAGGGAGATGGAAACTCACTCTTTCTTCAAAGCGAATTCAAATATTCTGCAGTGACAGAAAAGATGTAAAGGAAGTTCATTTTCACGATTGAAGTTTATTTTGTTCATTGAAAAGGAAATTAAAGAACTGTTGTTGTTTGTCAAGGACAGAAAATTAGCACAAAAAGACTCATTGATGATACAGCAGTGGTAACTGACAGTGAGTAGAAATTGAGTATTGTGCTAAATGTAATGGAACATAGGCTAGCTGTAGGTTAAGATACGTATGTAAACATGATGGACATGCTAGAGCCGGACATGCTGCGGCCGGAAAAGTGAAACTTGATAAGTACACGCAAAGACTATGCCAAAATGTCTATTTTGACTATAAATAATGTCGGAGACGTAAAGATAGCGTCTAATTGCAAAATTATTAGAATGAGTCTGAAGTTCATAAAGAAATTAGCGAAACTAACTACAGTTGGCGCCAAGCATCACAAAGCGGTTGGCAAGCAAGCGAATAGTTTCTTCTGAACTTAGAGACATCAGGTCACAATTCATTTCTCACGTTAAAGGATTTTTGATGATACTTGCTGCGAACTGCATAATACTGCACTGAGATTTTATTATTATATGTCAGCACTAGCAGAAGGAGGGATATTATTTTAATTACAATTCGTATTTATAAAAACCACTGCCCAGTATATATATATATATATATATATATATATATATATATATATATATCTCGGGGCGGTTAGTAGACCCGCAACCGAGCGCCTCCCCAGGTGGCGGATAGGGGAATGCCTCCTAGATATAGGTGGTACCGAGGAAATGAAATACTCGGGGCGGACCAAAACTACTAGTAGCGTCTGTTCTCACAGTGGGCGGCTACAAAAGGCGTCTGCTCCACATGTCAGTGGCGGCCTCAACCAACCTCCTGATCTGGAAAGTCAGGTTGTAGTCGGCAGCATGCCATATATCCAACTACTAAACATCATGATGGTACAACGAGAAAAATCTCATTACCCCGGGCCCCAGTCAATAGACTGGGATCGTCGTGAGCATCGGATTCCGAGGGCTCACGGACATCATGAGAAGAATCGGAGCTTCTCAAACTCCCTCAAGACCAAACGCAAACACTACATCGGCACACTCAACGTGAACACACTGATGAAGACAGGAAAGATGAAACAACTGACAGACACTCTCGAAAAATTTCAAATCAAAATATGTGCACTGCAAGAAACACGATTCACAGACGAAGACCATTTCAACACGGAGAATTTCAGAATATACAAAGGAAAACCATCGAGACAACTGAAAAACCTAAGGCTTTTTGGCACAGGATTTGCAGTACACAGGTCCATCACGGACAGCATAATCCACTTTTCGTCACCAAACGAAAGAATCAGCACCATCACAGTGAAATCAGCCAATAAATCCTACACAATAATCAACGCACATGCACCGACTAATGACTACAACAGGAAAAATCCGGACGAAATTGATGACTTCTGGACGACAATGGAAGAAACTATCAGAAAAATTCCTGCACATAGAGTCAAAATAATACTGGGAGACTTCAACGCCAAACTCGGAAAAGAAAAGATATACAGACATATCACAGGAAAACATACTCCACACAAGGACACCAACAAAAACGGAAAACATCTGATAGACTTTTGCAAAAGCCACGACCTCGCCATTATGTCAACAAAATTCAAGAAACCAACACGAAAACTTACCACATGGAAATTCCCCAGCGGAAAGCAAGAACTACAAATCGACCACGTAATAGTGCAGAAAGACTCACAAAAAGAAATTTTGAACATAGACACCCGTAAAGGCTACTTCGACTCAGACCACCACCTACTACAGATCAGGATTCGCCTTTTGCCCAAGAAAAAGCTCCAGAAGAACAAAATTGTTAGACCAGATCCAGAATACGTTACTTTAAACCAGACACAAATATTACACAAAATTAAAATGGAGAAAACGACAGACTGGACACAACTTTCACGAAGAATCCGAGAGGCCATGAAACTAGCACAAGCACCACGAACACGGAAACACCGTTGGTGGAACCACACATGTGACCAAGCTATTGACCAACGAATCAGTGCATGGAAAAAATTTAGTTGCCATAAATCCCAAGAGAATTGGATGAGCTTCTTGAAAACACAGAAGCAATCAAGCAAAATCATTCGCAGTGAAAAACGACAGTATGACAAACGGCGACTGACAGAGATCGAATCGGACTTCATGAAGAACAATATAAGAAACTTCTACAGAACGTTCAGAGAAAATATGACTGGATATCAACCACCCAACTTGTGCTTCAGAAGACCGGATGGAACCCTAGAAACCAATACCAAAAACAATTGTGACATTCTGGCAAAGTACTTTGAAAAACTGCTCAACACGGACCCCCCCATGAAAGAAATGATGACAGAAACGAGCACATACAATCCAGATAGTGAACCTCCAACTCTAGAAGAAGTTAAAGAAATAATAAAGTCACTCAAGAATCGTAGAGCACCAGGAGAAGATGGCATCATCGCGGAAATCTGGAAGTTACAAGACCCAGAACTCACCAAAGACATCCACAGGATCTTGGAAGACATCTGGAAGACCATCAAAATTCCTGACGACTGGAAAACTGCCCTGATACATCCACTACACAAAAAAGGTGACAAGACTAACCCGAACAACTACAGAGGAATATCCCTACTACCGGTCACATACAAGATCCTCTCTAAAGCTTTACTGAACAGACTAGAATGCCAAACCGACCACTTGATTGGGGAATACCAAGCAGGCTTCCGTAAAGGGCGGTCTTGTGCGGAACAAATTTGGAACCTGAAAATGATTTTACAACACAAACAGAACCTGATCATTACCTTTGTTGACTTCAAAAAGGCGTACGACTCTATCGACCGGAAAACTCTCTTCAAAATTCTAGCAGAATACAAAGTAGACAACAAAACACGGGCTATCATAGAGCAAACTTTAACCAACACGACCTCCCAAGTAAAGTTCTGTGGGGAACTATCAGAGCCCTTTGAAATTCGCACAGGTGTCCGACAAGGCGATGGCCTCTCACCTCTCCTTTTCAATCTGGTGTTAGATAAGGTCATAAAAGAATGGGAAACATCACCTTAGGAAACCTACAGATTAAATGCCTGGCTTTTGCAGACGATTTGGCGATTGTCACGAAAGGTATAAAGGAAACAAAAGACGCTATTGAAAAACTGCACGAAATCGCTGCCAAAACTGGACTACAGATCTCTTACGAAAAGACACAGTTTATGAGCACAAAGAAACTCTCATCTCTGAACACAAAGTATGGCACGATTTACAAAACGGCAAACTTCAAATACCTCGGTGAAACACTACAAATGAGTGGACATAACAGAGACTCAAACGAAGAAAGAAAGACTAAACTGGACAAGGCATACAAAGTAGTGTGGAATCATTACAACAAGAAGTCTATCTCACAAAAAGCCAAATTACGCCATTACGACACGGTGGTGCTCCCCGAGGCACTATATGCAGCAGAGACCACACTAATCCTAGGGCATACACGTATCAGACAATTAGAAAAAGTAGAACGGAAAATACTTAGGAAAATATTTGGCGCAACTAACAACAATGGAATATGGATCAAGAAACCTACAGAGGAACTGTACAAACATACGGAGACAATCACAGAAAAGATTAGAAAACGCAGACTACAATTCTATGGACACCTATACAGAATGCCATCACACAGGCTGACCAAACAGATCTTTGACTGGGTAACCACTAGAAACAACAAATGGGTGGCAAAGGTAGAAAACGACCTGAACCAGCTCAACATAACAGCAGACACAATAAACGACAGAAAGTTCAGAAACATCATTAAGAAAAGTAAACTACATGAGATACAATGCGACAAACGAACAGGCATAAAATGGACCGAAGAACGCAAGCAAGATCACAGCCAGAAGATGAAAGAAATATGGGCAACCAAAAAGGCAATCAAGATGAAGCCGAAGACACAAAGCCGACAAGAAGCATGGACAGAGGACCGGAAACAGAAACACAGCGAGCGAATGAGGGAAGTTTGGGCAGCAAGGAAGGCAGCAAAAGGAACTGGCCATGTAGTTTAGTCCAAATGCGCTCTTTAAGGGCAAAACACCAATAACAATATATATATATATATATATGGTCTACAGTCCTGAGACTGGTTTGATGCAGCTCTCCATGCTACTCTATACTGTGCAAGCTGCTTCATCTCCCAGTACCTACTGCAACCTACATCCTTCTGAATCTGTTTAGTGTTTTCATCTCTTGGCCTCCCTCTACTACTTTCACCACGCTGCCCTCCAATACTAAATTGGTGATCCCTTGATGCCGCAGAACATGTTCTAACAACCGATCCCTTCTTCTAGTGAAGTTGTGTCACTAACTCCTCTTCTCCCCAATCCAATTCAATACCTCCTCATTTTGACGATAAATAATGTCGGAGACGTAAAGATAGCGTCTAATTGCAAAATTCTTCTGTAGCACCACATTTCGAAAGCTTCTATTCTCTTCGCGTCCAAGCTATTTATCGTCCATGTTTCATTTCCAGACATGGCTACACTCCATACAAATACTTTTAGAAACGATTTCCTGACACTTAAATCTATACTCGATGTTAACAATTTCTCATTTTCCGAAACGCTTTCCTTGCCATTGCCAGTCTACATTTTATATCCTCTCTACTTCGACCATCATCAGTTTTTTTGCTCCCCAAATAGCAAATCTCCTTTACTACTTTAAGTGTCTCATTTCCTAATCTAATTCCCTCAAAGTTTTTATTTCTTCTCCATGGATTTTAATACCTACTCCGAACCCCCTGCTGTTCCTTCGGTGTTCCGCGCATCTCTCTTGGACTGTACGCGTCGTCTGCCCGATACATGAAAGGCCACACTTCAGTGAATCAGGTACACTCCTGCCTTGTGGAGCACTCAACCGTCCTTCACGGAGCACAAGTGTTGCTGTGTTCGGATGAAGGCGACAGATCACTTTAACTGTGTAACTGGCGGGCAATCGACTTATTTTTGAAAGCTTCCCATACATGGCAGGTAAGCCATTGATTTAAATCTCTCTACTTCGTTTTTCCCATTGCTTAAGCCCACATTAGGTCATATCTACATCGCCTTATTTCTGCATGTTAGCTCACTCGGAAAATTGCCGAAAGTTGTATGGCCGAAGTATCATGTGAAGGCATAGTTTCTGCGGCTCCAACGGATGAAAACACTAAATCGAAACTGTATGAGGGTTATGGCAGAATAATCTAGAAAGAAGAGTTGGTATGTGATGTTCTCGAAGAGTAATGGAACAAGGGCTGAAAATTAGGCTACCTCCATTCTCGTTATAGGCCTATACTGTGAACAGTGAAAGGCAGTGATCGGAATGATGTCAATGTGAACATATTTAGGAGAATGGCAAGCAATCTAAAGGGAAATATGATTAGGGTGCTAACTCAACTGTTACGGATGCACAAAGTGTTGTGCCGGTCGCGGCCTGTTAAGAGTGCTTCAGTTCTAGCAGCGGCACAGTTCGTTCTGCAGACTATAGGAGGGAAATACCAACTGCCTGCCCACGTATTATTTCTATTTAGCGGCATGGCGCATAGTAACGAGTATGAAAGCGCAAAATAATAGCGGAGCACGCTTCAAGCGACGTACAACACTGTTTATTATTCATCAAGTTACGGCCTACGGAATTTACATGCGTGCACAATGCTCCGTTGCGAATATGAGTGTAAACGCCCTCCGTGTTGTTGCAAGTATGTCATGCAAATACATATCTTTGGACAAAAGTTTTAAAATGCCGTGACACATAGTCTCGTTAAATTGTATGTGGCAGGTTAATAGGTAGTACGTAGTTGTTTGTTCGGTCAGTTAGATACATGCAAGCTAGAAAACGACCATGTAATAAATTTACCTGAAAGACAATAATAAGAATGGAAGGCTTCAGCTCACGGGGTGTGACTACAAATCACAAGTCTATCGTAAATCAATCATTAAAATGATTCAAATGTGGAAACACTTTGTGTAAAAAACAGCATTTCGCATCGTGATTCGCAATCCATGCCAAGGGGGACCGCAAAGTAATATCGTTTCTATATATTTCGATATTCGTTTGTCATTCATCAACTCATTTTTGTACATCAAAGAAAGTCGTGCCAAAGAGATTTTAAGGTTATAGTGACTTGTTTACTTGTAAATAATTAATTTTATTTCTTTATGGTGAAATGGCCAGCCGACTACCAGGGGAAGTACATATCCGGCATTGTATGCTTTTTGGGTTTTGAAAGGGTAGTAATGCATCAGTTGCTACCAAAAATACTTGCGAAACTGATACAAGTGGCTTAGACGTTCGTAAATGACAAAGGTGGATTTAAGTTCAAATCCAGTAATTTTGACCTTTGCAACTCATCTCGATCAAGAAGACCAGCGACTTTAGACAAAGACATGATTACGGCGGAAGCGGAAGCAAAGCTTTGTCCAAATACTTTTCACCGATCTTTGTCAACCACCCAAGATGATTTGCAGCAGGTTGGTAGAGACAAACGAAGCTAATCAATATACGACATACTACTTATGAAAAATGTGATGAAAAATGGGTCCTTTATGATAATCCAAAACGCAAAAAGCACTCTCTCCGAAGCAATCGCTACGAAGTACAGTTAGTGGGAGGTATTGTGTCACCCACCACATCCGCCTGATATTGCGCCGTCGGATTTCCATTTATTCCCATCGCTACAGCATTTTCTAAGTGGTAAAAATGTGAAAAGGTGGATGATGTCTAAAAACCATCGCCAGATATTTTTCTCAAAAACCCGTTCATTTTTATCGATTCGGTATTGAAAATTTGTACCTTAGATGGCAAAATGTTGTTGATAACGAAGGAGATTAAATCATTCGACCACTACGGTCGCAGGTTCGAATCCTGCCTCGGGCATGGATGTGTGTGATGTCCTTAGGTTAGTTAGGTTTAAGTAGTTCTGAGTTCTAGGGGACTGATGACCTGAGAAGTTAAGTCCCATCGTGCTCAGAGCCATTACATCATTGATTAAAAATAAAAAGCTTTTAATAAAAAATCTGTTTCAATGTAATGTAAAACTACGCTATAACTTTCCGGTCCCGCAAATATTTGGTCTTGCTCAATGACGTGGAATATTTAGGAAATTTATAGCACACTGAGGAACCACTTGGGACAATTAATGGGACCAGATTTCTGACTGGATTCAGATCATCTTTGCAGATAGAGTTGGACACTTTGTTCTAAACAAAACCAAATCAAAAGATATGAAGGTGATTTCGGGAGTACCCCAAGGGAGTATTATAGCGTCGTTACCGTTTACAATATGTACTAACGACCTAATGGATAACGTTGCAGGCAACATGATACTATTCGTGGACGACACTGTTATCTGTGGAAAGGCTGCAACGCCACACTAACGACATGCAGGAAGACCTGCAGACTATCAGTGATTGATGCAGGGACTGGTTGTTGACGTAAATTAATGTATTGCTCATAAATACGCCAAAATTGACCGGTTACACTCCTGGCGGCAAATCACTGAAAACAGTAACTACCGTAAAACGCCTAGGAGCTATCACCTGGAATAGTTTAAAATGGAATGACCACATAAAACAAGGTGTAGGCAAAACAAATGCCAGGTTGAGATTCGTTGGTAGCTGTGAAGGGTCACAGGCCTGGTACCAGGTGTAGCCATCTGCAGGGCTCCAAAGCGACCAGTGTGAAGGAGGTGATGAATCTTTCGCCCGATGTGCGTATACACGCATAAACAAAAGCTTTGCGTCACCCCTTTATTTCGAAATTCAAGGCACAGAAAACAAAAATTAGCTCTGAAGCATGCGTATATATTCATTTGCAATGTATTTAGCTCACCAGATAAAACCAAAAAATGTGCAACGACAGAAGTGGCTGTTTCCCATGGGGGGTTTTTCACAATACTCTTCAGCAACATGAGTAAGTGGTGGAACGTGGCCTTGCTCGGATGCAGGTTTGAATCCTTCGTGACACACCGTTGATATCATCAAGCCACCACCTTTGGTGAGAACTATCCCGTTCTTCAATGGCGATTCTGCGTATATCGCGTAGGGTACACGATCGTTGTCGACGTTCAAAAACAGCTCGTTTCAATCGATTCCCCCCCCCCCCCCCCCCCGCCCCAACCTCATTTTCGTTTGGGTTCATGCAGGCCATTCGATTCTGCTCATCCTAGCATGCTGAAGGAAAGTGATCACGACAACAGTGCGATGATCACATGAGTTATCATCCATCAGGATGAAATTCTCGACAAAATCTTGGCGATATTGTCCCACTATTCGTTGCAGAATCTAGTCCCTGTACAGAAGAGCACTGAGAGTGCCCTCAATAACCACGAGATGCGTATGATGGCTCCATGTAATGCTACTCCAGAACTCCAAACCACCACCTTCCTCTTGCACATACAAGGCACAGTGTCCGAGGCGACCGAGATCACCGGCTTGTCTCCAAACACATTGTGTGTGATTACCAAGGTACAAAGAGATCCGAGTTTTATCCGTAAACAACACCCGATGTCAATCCTGGGGTGTCAATTCTGCGTGATTTCTTGCCCATCTGTAGCGGGGTCCATGGTGTTTTGGTGTACGGCGTGGTGCTCGCCATGGTAGTGGGGAGTTAATATTCGCATTACGTAGTCGTCTACTATTTGATGTGATACATGACGTCCTGTAGCCGAATTCGGTTCTGGAGTGCTCTGTATGTTTCCTGTGACTCAAAATCGCAGATACCGATCGTCCTGTGCATTTGTCGAACGTGGGGGCCTTTGTCACGACTGTCCTTCGTGGCATGACGGATGTTCACGCTACTCTTCCACAGACGTCCTACTGATGTTTTACTTTCATCTCAAATGCTCCAATCCATTTGAGTGCGGAATTCTACCCGAAGGCAGCGCTCGTGGTAACTGTGTGAATATTTACAAACACCGTCAGTTGTTCCTATCGGTACAGGAACAGTCACAATAGCAACACAAATGTACGATATATAACGGGGTGATGCAAAACTTCTGGTGACAAGTGTGTAAATAAGTCATCTATACATAATGATTTCATCATTTATTGCTCTTGTACACGTTAGATTAAGCCGCATGACAAGGCATGTGCCGCTGAACTACGAGGATTCTAGTGCCGCAAAAATTATATGTCACTTTTAATCTTCTCCATCTATAATGTTAACCTACGTTTTGATTTTTAGATTTCTTTTTATTATTTTCTTGTTTATATATTCGAGGATGGCTATAAATCACACACAATATGGGCAATTGTAAAAGCAAACCGTTGAATATCAAATGGTTCAAATGGCTCTGAGCACTATGGGACTTGACATCTGAGGTCATCAGTCCCCTAGAACTTAGAACTACTTAAACCTAACTAACCTAAGGACATCACACACATCCATGCCCGAGGCAGGATTCGAACCTGCGACCGTAGCGATCGCGCGGTCCAGACTGAAGCGCCTAGAACCGCTCGGTCACAGCGGCCGGCCCCAGTGATTATCGTAAAGTAAAAGAAGCAAGTAAAAGAAAAAAAAGTTTCGTTTTTATTTGTATATGAAAAATCCTATTACACTGACGGCAAAAAAAGAAAAAAAAGAAATTTCAACAGCAAGAAGGAGTTGTGCGACATAAAGGAAAATTGGTAGGCGTGTTGCGTGTTTCTACATCTGAAAGATGACGTCTTTTCAAATACCACGCCAGTCGCGTTAGAGTGAAGCCAGTAGCACCAGTATGAGGACGCAAATCACGTTTGCTTTAAACACATGCTGTACGGTCGTGACCGTTACTTTTCTTTGTAACTCAGCTTGATGTGTTGATGTTAGTCAAGAAACCCTTTAAGGCGACAAAGACGCCGTTATCGACAGCTGACTGAGTCTGAACGAGGTCGTGTGATAGGGCTATGACAAGTGGCTGTACATTCTGCGCTACTGCTGGAATGTAGCCACTGTTCATGACGGCTGGCAGCGGTGGTCAGGAGAATGTACGGTCGCAACAAGACCGGGTTCCGAACGGCCACATGACACTACCAAGAGCAAAGAGCATCGTGTTCGGCGTATGGCTCTGGCGCATGGCACTGCATCTACGGTACAGCAACGGTTGGCACCACAGTGACACAACAAACTATAACAGATCGGTTACTTCCGGACAGCTCCGAGACGGACGCCCTGTAGCGTGCATTTCTCTGAAAGCCATTTGAGACTTCAGTGGTGTCAAGGGAGAGCTCATTGGAAGGCAAGGCGGAGGTCTGTTGTGTTTCCTCATGAAAACTGCTTCTGCCTCGGCGCTAGCGGGGGCCGTGTGTTGGTTAGGAGCAGGCCAGCTGAGGGCATGCAACCAACCTGTCTGTGTTCTAGGCACCTGGAGCTCTGGTCTAGCGTGCGATTTCGCATGACGGAAGATGTGGTCTCGTGGATATCGCACGTGCCCTGACTGCAGTTTTGTACAACAGTCAGGTGATTCGACCTGTCGTGCAGTCATTTATGAGCAGCATTCCAGGGGGTGTTTTCCAACAGGATATCGCTCGCCCACATAGCGCTGTTCTAACCCGACATGCTCTACACAGTGCCGACATGTTGCCTTGGCCTTCTCGATCTCCAGATCCATCTCCAATCTAGCACATATGGGACGTCATCGGACGACAACTGCAGCGTCATCTACCGACCAATTGCAACAAGCATGGAACTCCATCCCACAAACTGACATTCGGCACCTGTACAGCACAATGAATCCACGTTTGCAAGATCGCATTCAACATTCTGGCCGTTACACAGGTTGACAAACTGCCTATTGGCTTCTGTCTCGGGTTCTTTGGCCGACGTTCATCTAATGATTTTTCTGACGTTTCGCCAGCACGAGTGGCTGGCATTGTCAAAGCTTCACCCTCCATTGCCGGTGGTGAACTGGAGCCGAGCTCGCGGGCGCAGACTATATGTATCTGGCGCGCCAACGTCCGAGGGCTTCTCCGCGCTCATTTCCGGTGCGGTTCTCCTCTTGCTACTTGCGACGGTCGTTCGCTGCAGTACGGGAAGCCAGGATCCGTTGACCTTAAGGCTTTCCTCTTTCTTGTTCAAACTGTTCGCGTGCTTTTGTACAAAAACACGCGAACAGTTTGAACAAGAAGTACAAAAACACGCGAACAGTTTGAACAAGAAAGAGGAAAGCCTTAAGGTCAACGGATCCTGGCTTCCCGTACTGCAGCGAACGACCGTCGCAAGTAGCAAAAGGAGAACCGCACCGGAAATGACCGCGGAGAAGCCCTCGGACGTTGGCGCGCCAGATACATATAGTCTGCGCCCGCGAGCTCGGCTCCAGTTCACCACCGGCAATGGAAGGTGAAGCTTTGACAATGCCAGCCACTCGTGCTGGCGAAACGTCAGAAAAATCATTAGATGAACGTCGGCCGAAGAACCCGAGACAGAAGCCAATAGGCAGTTTGTCAACAGGTGGCCACGAAAGCATTAACAATTTTGGGTTACACAGGTTATTAATGTACCAGCATTTGACATTTCCAACGACTTAACCTGCGATTTTGCAATGTTGATCACCTTAGTGTGTAACCTTGAGAAACGTATTCGGAAATTTCATTACTCTACATTAATTACTTTTTCATGTTGGCTTTCTTTTCTGTTTGTGTATTTAATAAATTTCACCTCGTTTCATAGCTCATAGCTATGATAGTTGCCTCTGCACTTACTGAGAAAGAGCGCTGTGCACTGAAAACCACTGTAAAGAAGTGTAATGTGCAAATCAGAGTTTTTAAATTGTAGCAATGAAAGGAATAGTTGTACAAAATAGAGACAGACATACGAACGAGGAAAATGACCTCCGTTCTGCATTGAAAAAGAAATACAAACTACCGTTTCTTGCGTGTCTTTGGAGGACAACGCAATTTTATACATTTGCTGTCCTTAGTAGCCTGCGGAACAGCAGTAGTGTATTAAAGGTTTCGCTCATATCTGCGGAATAATTTATAGGACTCATTAAGGTCCTGCAGCAGAAAGTAAGCGGTTAATATTTTTGCTAATAACTGCAGTCGGAATGGCCAGTGTAGCGCGCAGGGCTAATTAATGCGAGACCAAGATGGCGGCTGCGCTGGTCGATAAGGTCGATACAGATGCGAGAGCTGGGCTGACGAGCCGGGATGAGGCGTCACGTCGACGGCACTTCCTGACGCAGCTGACACCCCTCCCTGACCGAGCACTTACAAAGTACGGAACCTCCATTTTACTTCTCTCCAGTACAAAAAATGCTCAACGTAACTGCAATGATAATGAGTGTCGCTAAGCCGGGCGCACCATCTGCGGGCAACCCGGCCGCCTGGTACAAGCCTTTTTAGTTGACGCCATTTCGGCGACTTGCGTGTCGACGAGGATGAAACGATTACGAATACAACGCAGCACCAAGTTGGGCTTGGCATTGCTACAGCCTACAATATATTGAATGTCAGTTGTACCTAAAGATACTGCAAAAATATAATATCAGTTAACTTGCAAACAAGGTACAAAACACTGAAGTTACCGTCGTGCAGCTAAAAACAAAGTAGTAGTTCAAATGGCTCTGAGCACTATGGGACTTAACATCTGTGGTCGTCAGTCCCCTAGAACTTAGAACTACTTAAACCTAACTAACTTAAGGACATCACACACATCCATGCCCGAGGCAGGATTCGAACCTGCGACCGTAGCGGTCACGCGGTTCCAGACTGAAGTGCCTAGAACCGCACGGCCACACCGGCCGGCCAAAGTACGAGTAGTAGATACCTTGTTGCCACTCCGATGCGCACGGTCGTTTTGATTCAAAATCGCGTGAGGGTGTTTTTCTCCACAGTTCACATCTGAGTGGTGCTTTAGGTGCTTCCACCTGCGCTTGAATTTTACAAACAGCTCATGGCCGATAGAATCCACTGTCCCATGCTACCCGACCTTCCACTACTGCAGCTGTATTTTTTCTGTCGCCTTTAAAAACTAAATCCCACAGCATAATTTTCCCATTTTTTTGCGTTCTAGCCTTGAATTCCATTTCTATTCGATAGAGGTTGCGAAGTTTTCGCGCAGTTGTCTATTCTCTGCACTTCCTGAAATAACGAAGAAATTAGTGCATAATAACACATTTATCCATGTAGCCCATAGATATTTACTGTGTGAACTTTGCCTCTTGTTCTCGAGAGAGATATCTGACTCCCGCTGTCTTTAGTCTCCTGTCCTTAGTGTGTAGTTTGCACTAACCGCCTTACTCAACTTTAAGGTTTTGCTCGCACGTCGCGTCAGGTTTTCCTTCAGCACTGACACTCCTTTCTCCGTCTCACCGTCATTAAATTTATGACCTTAACAATAAATCGTCGCGCCTGCCCATCATGGCCATTTCTGTGACCACTCTCCACAGTTTGTTCTATAACCTCACAGATATTCTATGGGTCCACAAACTCTACAAAGATATGCTGATTTTTCTTTCACCCTTCCTTCTTAAACTAAACGCTATTCAGAGTTGTTTCTCTGGTGTCGTTCCCCTTATTGAAACCTCACATGCTTCCCTTATTGAAACCTCGCATGCTCGTTCCATATCACTTTGAAAAGAGACATCCAGTTACTTAAACGGCGTGACTGTGTCAAACACAACTCTACTGACGCTGTATCCGAACACTATGCGTTTGTTTTTCCTACTCATCAGCAATAACTTCCATTTTTCCACATTTAGTGCCAGCTGCCATTCATAACATCAACTAGAAATTTTGTCTAAGTCATCTTGTATCCTCCTACAGCCATTCAAACCCGACAGCTTAGCCTACATCAAAGCATCATCAGCAAACAACCGCAGATTGCTGTCCACCCTGTGCGCCAAATCACTTATGTATATTGAGAACAATAGCAGTCCTACCACTCCTTATGATACCCTTGTGTCTGATGAACAATCGCCGTCGATGACAACATACTGTGTTCTATAACTTAAAAAGTCTTCGAGCCGCTCACATATCTGTCAACCTGCTCTATATGCTCGTACCTTTTTTAACAGCCTGTAATGGGGCACCTTGTCACACACCTTCCGAAAATCTAAAAATAATGAATCTGCCTGTTGTCCTTCATCGATAGTTCGCAGTATATCATGCGAGAAAAGGGTAAGCTGAGTTTCACACGAGCGATGCCTTCTAAAACCACGCCGATTCGTGGACACAAGTTTCTCAGTCTCAAGAAGATTTATTATATTCGAACTGAGAATATGTTCAAGGATTCTGCAGCAAACTGAAGTTAGGGATATTGCTCCACTAGAAATTTTATATTGTCGAACTTTGAGTTCAATGCAATTCTCCTACATAGTGGAAAGCAGAGCGATAAATTTATCAAATGAAGTCGCTATTTTTACACTTGGTCTGTATTTATTCAGATATATTTTTCGTTTAAAACCTATTTGATAGGTTGTGTAGTTAGAGAAATATGCCACACGTGTGGAAATGGCAACAAAACACCAGGAACCCCTTCCATTAGCTTTTGTACACAAGTTGTACTGTAAAGCCACCAAGAATAATACGATTTATAAATCAGATCTAATGGAAACAAATATTATGAAAACTCTGTCATTTTCATAGTTTTGGCACCTTAGCTAAACACTCGACAATACCTTTAAAAAAGCCGCAAACAGTTATGAAACAAGGAAGTCCAAATAAATACAGCCTAAGCAGAAAGGAAAGGTTATTAAACCAAAATTCTTCTCCACGAAATGTTCTAATTTCTGTTTCCCTCACGTTATTTGTGACTAGAAATCAGTCTTCCAGTCAACGGCCTTGCCACAATGGCAACACCGATTCCAGTCACATCACCGTAGTTAAGCGCTGTCGGGCCGGGTTAGCACTTGGATGGGTGACCATCCGGTCTGCCAATCACTGTTGGCAAGCGGGGTGCACACAGGCTTTGTGAGGCAAACTGAGGAGTTACTTGGTTGAGAAATAGAGGCTCTGGTCTCGAAACTGACATACGGCCGGGAGAGCGGTGTGCTGACCACATGCCCTTCCATATCCACATCCAGTGACGCCTGTGGGCTGAGGATGACACGGCGGCCAGTCGGTACCTTTGGGTCTTCGTGGTCTGTGCGGGAGGAGAGAGTTAATCAGTCTTCCGATATGTTTAATGCAACATGCTATGAATTCCTCTCCTGCGCCAACCTCTTCATCTCTGAGTACTTCTCAGTTATTTATTGGATATACTCCAGTCTCTACCTTCCTACTAAGCTCCACCAGATACCACGGCAATTATTTCCTGTATGTGCAATCACCCTGCTCTTTCTTCTCGTAAGTGTTTTCCACATTTTCGTGTCTCTGGAAAACTTCCTAATTTCTTATCTCATTAGTCCATGTGATTTTTAAGATCCTTCTATTGCACCACCTTGGATGGGTGACCATCTAGCCGCCATGCACTGTTGCCATTTTTCGGGGTGCACTCAGCCTCGTGATGCCAATTGAGGAGCTACTCGACCGAATAGTAGCGGCTCCGGTCAAAGAAAACCATCAAAACGACCGGGAGAGCGGTGTGCTGACCACACGCCCCTCCTATCCGCGTCCTCAGTTGAGGATGATACGGCGGTCGTACGGTCCCGATGGGCCACTTGTGGCCTGAAGACGGAGTGCTATTGCACCACACCTCAAACACTTCAGTTATCTTTGTTGTGTCCTCTGCTGCCTGTACGTGGGCCCACAGGTTAAATCTCTCAACCAACAGAACCATTGTACGTCGAGGCCAAAGAAGTGTTCTACTTCGACTAACAGGGGCATTCAATACAACATCAAATGACGCACTATGTGTCGTCATGGGAATTTTCCCCATAGATATCACCATCAGGTACCGCGCAGCAATGTACTGGCTTAGGATGGGGAGAATAGACCAGGTTCGGCAGATCACTGGTGTACCGATTGAGACAACACGCCAACTCAGAGCATGGCGAGTGGATACCTGGCAGAGCGAGTGGGCTAACAGCGATAAGGGCCGCCGTGTATACAACTTCTTCCCTGACATCCGGGAAAGACTAAAACTAAAACATATTGATCCCAGCCGCGGTATGGTACATTTCATCACAGGACATGGCCCTTATCCCACGCACCTGTACCGCGTGAGTCTGCAGCAGACTAATAGATGCACATGCGGGGAATAAGGTTCCCCTGAACATACTGTCTTCTTCTGCGGACAACGCACGAACATAAGACACACAGTACACATAAATCGCCTGAACACACAGAACGAACTACATGCCATAATACGCGACCCGGAAAGGTGGACTGAACTCAACAAACTAACGGACGAAATCTCGAAGATCCAACAAATAGAATACTTGCGCAACAGACCCTACCGAAGGCAAGTCGGTCCAAACAGACGTCACGATGCCCAGGGGGACACAGATATGATTAGCACCACGAGTGATGAAGAAGAAACAGATACAGACCAGGGCACCAACACAGATATTGAAGCGTCCAGCGCGGATGATCCATAGTGTCAACCAAGTCAAATTCAAAGAACAGAGTGGAACAACCGACAAGAGGTGCACAAGTCACACACAATCCTAAAAACAGATTGCACCTTATATATAAATAGTTAACAGCATCTCCATGTCCAGTAAGAGCTTAAAGCTAGGTACCTCTTCAAGGGACCTACGCCTTCCGTTAAGAGGCAGCGCACAGTCTGTATGGAAGGATCTTAATTGTGGTCCCTCTCTTTTGAGCCCAACCCGACGGATACCTATGGTAGATCGGGGAAAACCACCGCTCAGGCTGTGTTGCTGGCGGGGCCGGAAGGTGCTAACTGCCACACCACGTATCATTGTAAGTCTCATTGGCTCAGTGTGAACTGTTTGTACAACCAACCTACACAGCCTATACCTCAACCTCCACTATACTAAGTTCTCATCTGAAGCTTAAAGTTGGGCACCTCGTCAAGGGACCTACGCCCCCCTGGTAAGAGGCGGCGCACGTCCTGGATGGAAGGATCTTAATTGTGGTTCCTCTCTTTTGAGCCCAACCCGACGGATACCTATGGTAGATCGGGGAAAACCACCGTTCAGGTCGTGTTGTCGGCGGGGTCGGGAGGTGCTTGCGCCTGATGTACTCTACTAGGAGCCTTGTAGGCTCAACACAAACCGTTAGCGTCATTACCTTATTACTTTTACCACGAGTACCCTTTCATTAGCAACTTTGAACCAAGCACAAAATCAGTTACCTCTCTATTGTATATCGTAAATAGTTTAGCAGGCTGGACATGGAGGTCTTAGTCTTAGTTTCTAGCTTTAACGTACCCTAATCTCTTCTAGTTAAGGTAGTTTTTAGGATGGTAGATGTTAAAGGCATGGTGAGCAACGGCCAGCGTCTTGAGGGTCATTCCAAGACCCCGGGCCGCCGCCCACAACCAGGTGACGGGCAATATTATACCTGTAACTTCTCTATTCAGTTCTATTCAGTTCTCTTCCTTCCTTCTTTCTAAATATTTAATTTAGTTTTGTTTATTAATATCTTACTTGATTTTGTATTAGTTATACGTTTTTCTAATTCTGCACAAAAAAAAAGATATCAAATGGATCTAAACAGAGCCCGCCTCCACGTGGCGGGACACGGGCAACGGTGTGAGTGGGGACGGGAGCCGGTGTGGTGTTACTTTCAGTCACTGCGGACCCCGGACCCGGTCACAGTGGCTAAGTGGCAATATACGACCCACCATAAGAAATTAGACGGTGGGTCATAAAATATAAGCAGCTAGTGAAAAAAAAAAGTGTCCTCGCCGATGGACGCAACCAGAGCTCGCCTCGCGCACTGAGACAGTTTGTCACCGGCGCCTACAACCACGAGCACGGCTCGATTAGCAACCTTCGTGCCGCCACCAATGAGGTGGACTTTCGTACTGTGATAAGCTACGGTCACAGGTAGCTATGCACAGTTTATCTTCGGCGTTGCCGTACGACAGTTCCAGTACGGCGTTCCAATGTTGCTGCTCGTATCTACAGTTCGCAGTGGAGATCAGTCTACAACTGGAACCTCTTACAGACTTCGCATAGGGACAATTGATTACTACAGTGATTGACAGTGTTTCACCCAGGACAGACATACTCTTGTCGACATTGTATTCAGTAACGTACGCCTTGAAAGGCCACTGTTTAGTTGTATCTGTCCACGAGCACATCTAACGAGTTGCTGTACAACTTTAGTTAAATACTGCAGTGCAGTAAAGTGTATATTCGTGTGTCACTAATTTGTGTGCACTATCACAGTTCCTCCGTCCACCTCGGAACATCTAAACGTAATACGACGTGTGCGAGCTGTTCCACCAAGACGACCCGTACACATCACTCTTCTTTACCGATTTCTCTACAGTCCACGATTCACTACTACGTAATTCTGTGTTCCAAATCTTGTATCCCGCCTGGAAGGCTGCGCATGAGTCTGTTCCTGTAAACTGAAGGGTAGACCGAATGTAGGAAGTGAGTATGAGCAGGAAAACGTGAAAATCTCTCGGTACTGCTCTTAGACCTGGTTTTACTATATCACAATATCAACTGAATACATAATAACGTAAAAGTACTCAGTCTTCAGGCCACGAGTGGCCTACCGAGAGCATCCGACCACCGTGTCATCCTCAGTGGAGGATGCAGATAGGAGGGGCGTGTGGTCAGCTCACCACTCTCCCGGTCGTTATGATGGTATTCTTGACCGAAGCCGCTACTATTCGGCCAAGTAGCTCCTCAAGTGGCATCACGAGGCTGAGTGCACCCCGAAAAATCGCAACAGTGCATGGCGGCTAGATGGTCACCCATCCACGTGCCGGCGACGCCCGACAGCGCTTAACTTCGGTGATCTTACGGGAACCGGTGTATCCATTGCGGCAAGGCCGTTGCCTACATAATAACGTGAATACCTAAATTTGCACTGAGGAGCACGTAGGTGCGAAGTCTTAGACCCGTCGTAAGTAGTGCAAAGTCTCTATATGAAGCGATGCTGAAGCGAAGTGTCTCGGCCGTCTGCTCTTGATCAAATGGGCAGAATCTGGAGCGACGCTCGTAGAGCTCTACAGCGCCGGTTAGAGGGCGCTGTCGTCGGTGTCGGTGTCGTAGTGCCAACCTAACAACTTGCACCTACGCCGTGGCATCGTAGCTATCGATACCATACCAAAAGTACCTTCTCAAACTTTTCTTCCTCAAACTGAGGCCAGTGCATGATACTGGTAAACTCTTTCGGCCAGGAATGCCGTCTCTGCGTGTGCTAGTCTGCCTCTTACATCATCCTGGCTTCATCAAAAAATGTTCAAATGCGTGTGAAATCTTATGGGACTTAACTGCTAAGGTCATCAGTCCCTAAGCTTACACACTATTTAACCTAAATTATCCTAAGGACAAACACACACACCCATGCCCGAGGGAGGACTCGAACCTCCGTCGCGACCAGCCGCACAGTCCATGACTGCTGCGCCATAGACCGCTCGGCTAATCCCGCGCGGCTGGCTTCATCCATCACGAGTTCTTTTCCTTCCAAGATAGTAAAATTACCTCACTTTGTCTAATTCTCGGCCCCCCGTTCTCTTATTAAAGTTATCGCTGACCCCATTTCTGCGACTACTCGTCATTATTTTCGTATTTTTTTTACTTTCAAACCTTAGTGTGTGATAAACTGTCGATTCCATTAAACAAGTCCTGCAATTCGTGGTCACTTTCACTTGGGATACAACGAAACGAGGAGGACTGGTTGCGAACAGCACCGAGACCATT
Source organism: Schistocerca nitens (assembly GCF_023898315.1). Taxonomy (NCBI): domain Eukaryota; kingdom Metazoa; phylum Arthropoda; class Insecta; order Orthoptera; family Acrididae; genus Schistocerca; species Schistocerca nitens. The sequence goes on along the minus strand of NC_064620.1, from coordinate 372,113,410 downwards.
GCGAAGGAGAACCGACCGTCTGCTACCTCAGTGTAATTTAGACTAACGGCCGCCGTAAGCAAACATTCAATCCCTCAGTGTGAGAGAAGTGCAGTCACTTCGGCGTGCAGAACACGCAATATGTGCCGCAGCCTCCCCACGCCGTCTAATTACTTCGTCACTAGTCTTATCAGCCCGCTTGTCACAGCAGCCCGCCGAAATATATTGCGTTTCGCATAGTAATCAGCTCCAGAGCTGTCACGCATAGCCTCCCAAACGCGCAACGAAAGCTAGCTCAGTGAAAAAGACACAAGTCTCCCTACAGATACCTCATTGTTCCACAATCAGACAAGTGTATTCTTAATCAATTGTGAGTACCAGAGTAAAATAACTAGGCATCGCAGTTTGTGCTAATTCAGGGGTCTCCAAACTTTTGAGTCCGCGGGCCACATTGACTCCTCCACGAAGTCATAAGGGCCAAGATTTACCTAGTGGGATTAAAGCACCCAGGCACTCCATGATCACCGTTATGTAAGGCTAAAGGAAAGATGAAATCGCAAAAATCTAAGGTTGTGGGAATAGCTAGCACTGAAACGAACTACGATTTTTATTTAATTACATAATTTTGATTGGTGGACGTACCTGACCGAAATTTTGGCGTATTTTATTCTGACGAATTCCACCGACAAAAAAGTATGTCACTGCACATTCGGTATGTATTTTACAACGTAATCAAAAGAAAGTGAAACCTCGCTTAAGAAGCATCTTCCATAATGATTGATTACTAAGGCCAGTCGCCGAAGTGGCGTCCATTTGAAAGACTTGCAACAGACTCGTGAGTAGAATAAAATGCAAAGAATTTTTTCACTTAAAATGTTTACGCCAAACTAGTCTGTTAACCGTTCTTTTTTTTTCACTATCGCACGAAGAATGGTCTGTCTGTTTATTGTGGATAGCCACAACTTTAACCATCACCTTCCGCTTTGTAAAGATAGAGCTCCGACAATGTCGCGGTGTATTGGTCGCGACAGGCCTCGAAACTCAATTGTTGCCAGTAGAGGTACCACCTCAAATATTTGGCGGGCCGGATACCGGGGATGTCCGGCCAGCTAACGCGGGCCGGTTTGCCGGCCCTCGCGGGCCCGTTTCGGCCCGCGGGCCGTAGTTTGGAGACCCTTGTGCTAATTTGAAACTTCCTGATAGATCAAAACTGTGCACTGGAGAGGGACTCGAACCCGGAACCTTTGCCGTAAGAGGCCAGAGCTCTACCTACATTTTTTCCTTCAGCGAAACCAAAAGTTCCTCCTATCTTAAAATAATGATACAATTTCTACTCGTAAAAATTTATTTCGTATGAACAAACAAATCCTTGCTCTTCTGTCGATCTGTATCTGTTCTTCAGCAAGGAAAACAGCAAAGTGAAGATTTTGTAGTCCTTAAAAAATGCAGTATACTATTGGGAAATTGAATAGTTTCTTTGGAAACCAAAGGTTTCTGCTTGAGGGAAGAAAGAAAGTGTACACTTTCTAAGGAGCTGACTCCCCCTCCCCCCCTCTTTTATTTTCTAACCAAAGGCGCTGTTAAATAAGGAAACAGCCTTAGCGCAGGGGATACACCGGTTCCCGTCAGATCCCCGAAGTTAAGCGCTGTCGGGCGTGGCCGGCACTTGGATGGTTAACCATCCGGGCCGCCATCCGCTGTTGCCATTTTTAGGGGTGCACTCACAACGGAACCTCCCCATCGCACCCCCCCCCCTCAGATTTAGTTATAAGTTGGCACAGTGGATAGGCCTTGAAAAACTGAACACAGATCAATCGAGAAAACAGGAAGAAGTTGTGTGGAACTATGAAAAAAATAAGTAAAATATACAAACTGAGTAGTCCATGCGCAAGATAGACAACATCAAGGATAGTGTAAGCTCACGAGCACCGTGGTTAGCGTGAGCAGCTGCAGAACGAGAGGTCTTTGGTTCAAGTCTTCCCTCGAGTGAAAAGTTTACTTTCTTTATTTTCGCAAAGTTATGATCTGTCCGTTCGTTCATTGACGTCTCTGTTTACTGTAATAAGTTTAGTGTCTGTGTTTTGCGACCGCACCGCAAAACCTTGCGATTACTAGAGGAAAGGACGTGCCTCTCCAGTGGGAACCGAAAACATTTGATCGCAAGGTCATAGGTCAACCGATTCCTCCACAGGAAAACACGTCTGATATATTCTATACGACACTGGTGACGGCATGTGCGTCACATGACAGGAATATGTTGTCGACCCACCTAACTTGTACACTTGGCGAATGGGTAAAAAGATTCTTCTACCTTGCCCGATTTAGGTTTTCTTGTGGATGTGATAATCACTCCCAAAAAAGTGATGGAAAGATAAGAGTTTGTCACATAAACTGCAACAAATGACTGCAACAGTTTCACAGTCGCACAGTTTTCCTTGTGCTCTGTCAAAACATATGTTTTTAACGTTTTCAAATTTTTCCGTGTGTAGACCGTCAAATCCTGCATATGTCCAAGCAAATCTGAACATGTCCCGGAATTCTGGAGAGCGAAGTTGATCATGTGTACCCACACTACGGCGCAGTTACCTCGCATCGGACGGACGGGCGGACAGATAATAATTGTCTGAAAATAAAAAATTAAACTTTTCAGTCGATGAAAGACTTTTTTTCACTTTTTTTTTAAATCTCATTTTCTTCGTCTGCGTTCTTTGTATCTGCTCGGAGCGGACATCGCATGACACCAGTTTCAGTTCGTCGTTGATCCATTAACTCAGTTTTTTTGTTACAGAGGACAGCTAACCCTCTGACCGAACACGCTGAGTTACCGTGCCGGCTGACTTGAACCAAGGACCTCTCGTTCCGTAGCTGCTCACGCTAACCACGGGACCACTGAGCTCACACTATCCTTGACGTTGCTTATCTTGCGCATGGACTACTGAGTTTGTTTATTTTGCTTCCACACAACTTCTTCCTGTTTTCTCGATTGATCTGTGTTCAGTTTTTCAAGGCCTATCCACTGTGCCAACTTATAACTAAATCTGAGGGGGGTGCGATGGGGAGGTTCCCTTGTCAGCCTCGTGATGTCACTTGAGGAGCTACTCGACCAGGAGAGCGGTGTGCTGACCACACGCCCCTCCTATCCGCATTCTCAGCTGAGGATGGCACGGCCATCGGATGGTCCCTGTGAGCCACTTATGGCCTGAAGACGGAGTGCTTCTTTTGAATAGCATGTATCAGTGTGATAGTACAGCAATAAACAATCTGCCTAAGTTATCTTTGTACTTCGTGCAATACAGCAGTTCTTTGTGCTCCACTGTCAGGTAGTACAGTAATCTTCAAGACGCATTTCGGTTTTCTTGTTAATTCAGTAGCAGTTATAACTGGCTTCGAACCAGAAAAATGCGTTGTTTTTCATTCTCGGATAAAAGAACTCGTCCGGGAACAGAAAGCATTTTGAGCCGGGTGTGGATTGTGAATTACACGTTGTGATTGCTACTTTTTGTTCCTCCATTGCCGAAAACGTGGAACACTTCACGATTTTGCACGTGATTCTTGCTCAGGGGACATACTAATCTTCACCGTATCATTTAAATTTTACTGTATATACCGCCGAGGCGAGGACATCGACTCAGCTATCCAATCACGACTTAAGACCCGTCCCCACAGCTGCAAGTCGCCCAATTGGCGTCCAATTGAAAGAGTTGCACCAGGTCATTGTACCACACTTTTTTTTCAGCTTTAGTTAGGCCAGGACCTTATTTCGTACCTTACAAAGTTCATTCTGGAAAGCATCCCCTCAGGCAGTGGCTAAGCCATGTCTCCACAATCTCCTTTCCTCCGGGAGTGCTTGTCCTACAAGGCATGCAGCAAAATTTCTACGAAGTTTGTAAAATAGGAAAGAGATAACGACGGAAGTAAAGTTGTGAGGGCGGGACGGGAGTCGTGCTTGGATGGCTCAGTCGGTAGGGCACTTGCCTGCGAAAGGCAAAGATCCCGGCTTCGAGACGCGTACCGGCACACAGTTTTAATCTTCCAGTAAGTTTAAACTACGAATACGTTTAACTCCGGAATAAATTATTAAAGGATGGGACCTACTGAAGACTTTCATAGGTACTACTTTACTGGCCATTTTAAGTCTGTATATGCGTGTGTTGTTGACACATTTCCGTTGTCCACTATGGCAGCGCACATAGAGTGCTACGAAGGGCTAATGTAGTGGTATGAAAGAGCGTTTAGCCTCTTGAACCCGTGTTGGAGCTCTCTGATGAAGGAATATGAACCAGAGAGAGAGAGAGAGAGAGAGAGAGAGAGAGAGAGAGAAAGAGAGAGAGAGGAATGAACCAACAAACAAACCAAAAAGAAAGGAATTTACAGTTGATATCTGATGACCATTTAACGGAACCACAGAAAATGTGATCTTTCAACTTTAATCAATACAAAAATTTACGAAAGTGAACATCTACAAAAACGAAACGTTTGTAATGACAATAAGGAACCCCTGACGGGCTCTTACCGTATGAATGTGATATCACGCCAGTTCGTAGCCATTTTTCCATAGCACAGCACTCACCTAAAACAAGAAGAAACAAAGGTTTTATTTCATATAATATAATGAAATTATGTATACATACACTCCTGGAAATTGAAATAAGAACACCGTGAATTCATTGTCCCAGGAAGGGGAAACTTTATTGACACATTCCTGGGGTCAGATACATCACATGATCACACTGACAGAACCACAGGCACATAGACACAGGCAACAGAGCATGCACAATGTCGGCACTAGTACAGTGTATATCCACCTTACGCAGCAATGCAGGCTGCTATTCTCCCATGGAGACGATCGTAGAGATGCTGGATGTAGTCCTGTGGAACGGCTTGCCATGCCATTTCCACCTGGCGCCTCAGTTGGACCAGCGTTCGTGCGGGACGTGCAGACCGCGTGAGACGACGCTTCATCCAGTCCCAAACATGCTCAATGGGGGACAGATCCGGAGATCTTGCTGGCCAGGGTAGTTGACTTACACCTTCTAGAGCACGTTGGGTGGCACGGGATACATGCGGACGTGCATTGTCCTGTTGGAACGGCAAGTTTCCTTGCCGGTCTAGGAATGGTAGAACGATGGGTTCGATGACGGTTTGGATGTACCGTGCACTATTCAGTGTCCCCTCGACGATCACCAGTGGTGTACGGCCAGTGTAGGAGATCGCTCCCCACACCATGATGCCGGGTGTTGGCCCTGTGTGCCTCGGTCGTATGCAGTCCTGATTGTGGCGCTCACCTGCACGGCGCCAAACACGCATACGACCATCATTGGCACCAAGGCAGAAGCGACTCTCATTGCTGAAGACGACACGTCTCCATTCGTCCCTCCATTCACGCCTGTCGCGACACCACTGGAGGCGGGCTGCACGATGTTGGGGCGTGAGCGGAAGACGGCCTAACGGTGTGCGGGACCGTAGCCCAGCTTCATGGAGACGGTTGCGAATGGTCCTCGCCGATACCCCAGGAGCAACAGTGTCCCTAATTTGCTGGGAAGTGGCGGTGCGGTCCCCTACGGCACTGCGTAGGATCCTACGGTCTTGGCGTGCATCCGTGCGTCGCTGCGGTCCGGTCCCAGGTCGACGGGCACGTGCACCTTCCGCCGACCACTGGCGACAACATCGATGTACTGTGGAGACCTCACGCCCCACGTGTTGAGCAATTCGGCGGTACGTCCACCCGGCCTCCCGCATGCCCACTATACGCCCTCGCTCAAAGTCCGTCAACTGCACATACGGTTCACGTCCACGCTGTCGCGGCATGCTACCAGTGTTAAAGACTGCGATGGAGCTCCGTATGCCACGGCAAACTGGCTGACACTGACGGCGGCGGTGCACAAATGCTGCGCAGCTAGCGCCATTCGACGGCGAACACCGCGGTTCCTGGTGTGTCCACTGTGCCGTGCGTGTGATCATTGCTTGTACAGCCCTCTCGCAGTGTCCGGAGCAAGTATGGTGGGTCTGACACACCGGTGTCAATGTGTTCTTTTTTCCATTTCCAGGAGTGTATATCGCGATATTTACAATTATTTGTGAAAGTATCCGCCCTTATTTGTATGCTCTTCTTTTGTTCAAGTGCATAAAGAAACACGATACGCCGCGAGGTGTAGCCGCGCGGTCTATGACGCTTTGTACGGTTAGCGCGGCTTCCCCCGTCGGAGTTTCGAGTCCTCCCTCGGGCATGGGTTGTGTGTTGCCCTTAGCGTAAGTTAATATAAGTTAGATTAAGTAGTGTATAAGCAATGAACCATGGACCTTGCCGTTGGTGGGGAGGCTTGCGTGCCTCAGCGATACAGATAGCCGTACCGTAGGTGCAACCACAACGGAGGGGTATCTGTTGAGAGGCCAGACAAACGTGTGGTTCCTGAAGAGGGGCAGCAGCCTTTTCAGTAGTTGCATGGGCAACAGTCTGGATGATTGACTGATCTGGCCTTTTAACACTGACCAAAACGGCCTTGCTGTGCTGGTACTGCGAACGGCTGAAAGCAAGGGGAAACTACAGCCGTAATTTTTCCCGAGGGCATGCAGCTTTACTATATGATTAAATGATGATGGCGTCCTATTGGGTAAAATATTCCGGAGGTAAAATAGTCCCCCATTCGGATCTCCGGGCGGGGACTACTCAAGAGGACGTCGTTATCAGGAGAAAGAAAACTGGTGTTCTACGGATCGGAGCGTAGAATGTCAGATCCCTTAATCGGGCAGGTAGGTTAGAAAATTAAAAAAGGGAAATGGATAGGTTAAAGTTAGATATAGTGGGAATTAGTGAAGTTCGGTGGCAGGAGGAACAAGTCCGCAGCTCGTGGTCGTGCGGTAGCGTTCTCGCTTCCCGCGCCCGGGTTCCCGGGTTCGATTCCCGGCGAGGTCGGGGATTTTCTCTGCCTCGTGATGAATGGGTGTTGTGTGATGTCCTTAGGTTAGTTAGATTTAAGTAGTTCTAGGGGACTGATGACCATAGATGTTAAGTCCCATAGTGCTCAGAGCCATTTGAACCAGAAGGAACAAGACTTCTGGTCAGGTGACTACAGGGTTATAAATACAAAATCAAATAGGGGTAATGCAGGAGTAGGTTTAATAATGAATAGGAAAATAGGAATGTGGGTAAGCTACTACAAACAGAATAGTGAACGCATTATTGTGGCCAAGATAGATACGAAGCCCATGCCTACTACAGTAGTACAAGTGTATATGTCAACTAGCTCTGCATATGACGAAGGAATTGAAGAAATGTACGATGAAATAAAAGAAATTATTCAGATTGTGGACGATGACGAAAATTTAATAGTCATGGGTGACTGGAATTCGGTAGTAGGAAAAGGGAGAGAAGGAAATGTATTAGGTGAATATGGATTGGGGCTAATAAATGAAAGAGGAAGCCGCCTGGTGGAATTTTGCACCAAGCACAACTTAATAATAGCTAACACTTGGTTCAAGAATCATAAAAGAAGCCTGTATACATGGAAGAAGCCTCGAGATATTGACAGGTTTCAGATAGATTATATAATGGTAAGAAAGAGATTTAGGAACCAGGTTTTAAATTGTAAGATATTTCCAGGGGCAGATGTGGACTCTGACCACAATCTATTGGTTATGACCTGTAGATTAAAACTGAAGAAACTGCAGAAAGGTGGGAATTTAAGGAGATGGGACTTGGATAAACTGACTAAACCAGAGGTTGTACAGAGTTTCAGTGAGAGCATAAGGGAACAATTGACAGGAATGGGGGAAAGAAATACAGTAGAAGAAGAATGGGTAGCTTTGAGGGATGAAATAGTGAAGGCAGCAGATGATCAAATAGGTAAAAAGACGAGGAGTAGTAGAAACCCTTGGGTAACAGAAGAAATATTGACTTTAATTGATGAAAGGAGAAAATATAAAAATGCAGTAAATGAAGCAGTCAAAAAGGAATACAAACGTCTCAAAAATGAGATCGACAGGAAGTGCAGAACTGCTAAGCAGGGATGGCTAGAGGACAAATGTAAGGATGTGGAGGCTTATCTCACTAGGGGTAAGATAGATACTGCTTACAGGAAAATTAAAGAGACCTTTGGAGATAATAGAACCACTTGCATGAACATCAATAGCTCAGATGGAAACCCAGTTCTAAGCAAAGAAGGGAAAGCAGAAAGGTGGAAGGAGTGTATAGAGGGTCTATACAGGGGCGATGTTCTTGAGGACAATATTATGGAAATGGAAGAGGATGTAGATGAAGATGAAATTGGAGATATGATACTGCGTGAAGACTTTGACAGAGCACTGAATGACCTGAATCGAAACAAGGCCCTCGGACTAGACAACATTCCATTGGAGCTACTGACGGCCTTGGGAGAGCCAGTCCTGACAAAACTCTACCATCTGGTGAGCAAGATGTATGAAACAGGCGAAATACCCTCAGACTTCAAGAAGATCATAATAATTCCAATCCCAAAGAAAGCAGGTGTTGACAGATGTGAAAATTACCGAACTATCAGTTTAATAAGTCACAGCTGCAAAATACTATCCCGAATTCTTTACAGACGAATGGAAAAACTGGTAGAAGCCGACCTCGGGGAAGATCAGTTTGGATTCCGTAGAAATGTTGGAACACTTGAGTCACTACTGACCCTACGACTTATCCTAGAAGCTAGATTAAGGAAGGGCAAACCTACGTTTCTAGCATTTGTAGACTTAGAGAAAGCTTTTGACAATGTTGACTGGAATACTCTCTTTCAAATTATGAAGGTAGCAGGGGTAAAATACAGGGAGCGAAAGGCTATTTACAATTTGTACAGAAACCAGATGGCAGTTATAAGAGTCGAGGGACATGAAAGGGAGGCAGTGGTTGGGAAGGGAGTGAGACAGGGTTGTAGTCTCTCCCCGATGTTATTCAATCTGTATATTGAGCAAGCAGTGAAGGAAACAAATGAAAAATTCGGAGTAGGTATTAAAATCCATGGAGAAGAAATAAAAAAACTTTGAGGTTCGCCGATGACATTGTAATTCTGTCAGAGACAGCAAAGGACTTGGAAGAGCAGTTGAATGGAATGGATAGTGTCTTGAAAGGAGGATATAAGATGAACATCAACAAAAGCAAAACGAGGATAATGGAATGTATTCGAATTAAGTAGGGTGATGCTGAGGGAATTAGATTAGGAAATGAGACACTTAAAGTAGTAAAGGAGTTTTGCTATTTGGGTAGCAAAATAACTGATGATGGTCCAAATAGAGAGGATATAAAATGTAGAATGGCAATGGCAAGGAAATTGTTTCTGAAGAAGAGAAATTTGTTAACATCGAGTATAGATTTAAGTGTCAGGAAGTCGTTTCTGAAAGTATTTGTATGGAGTGTAGCGATGTATGGAAGTGAAACATGGACGATAAATAGTTTGGACAAGAAGAGAATAGAAGCATTTGAAATGTGGTACTACAGAAGAATGCTGAAGATCATATGGGTAAATCACATAACTAATGAGGAAGTATTGAATAGGATTGGGGAGAAGTCTGTGGCACAACTTGACTAGAAGAAGGGATTGGTTGGTAGGACATGTTCTGAGGCATCAAGGGATCACCTATTTAGTATTGGAGGGCAGCGTGAAGGGTAAAAATCGTAGAGGGAGACCAAGAGATGAATACACTAAGCAGATTCAGAAGGATGTAGGATGCAGTAGGTACTGGGAGATGAAGAAGCTTGCACAGGATAGAGTAGCATGGAGAGCTGCATCAAACCAGTCTCAGGACTGAAGACCACAACAACAACAACAAGCCTAGGGACCGATGACCTCAGCAGTTTGGTCCAATAGGAACTTACCACAAATTTCGAAAATTTCGAAACACGATACATGTTTTTGAGGAACTCTCGTCGCAATTTACACTTTTGCGTCTTACAGAATACAGTGTTAATGTCGCTGGTATATCTTCAGCCGCTGCTGATGTTCACATCTGGGGCTAAACGAACTACGTTTACGAATTCTCCACGCGCGGAGGTGTGTGTGTGTGTGTGTGTGTGTGTGTGTGTGTGTGTGTGTTTGTGTGTTTTCAAATGGCTCTGAGCACTATGCGACTTAACTTCCTTTAATCTGTCAAATAGTGTGCTACTGCATAGTGTCGTTTTCTATCTGTTAATACCTTCTACACGTGGAAGTTTTCTTATATTGTTTTTGTTATAGACTATGGGTGCATTTTAGCAGTTTTAAATTTGTGTCTATTCGGCGGTTGTTGTGGGCTATTAAGTGGTCAGCAAATGTGCTACGGTAGGTTTTACTTTTTGGAGTTCTCAATATTTTCTCTTAACTTTCTGCACGTTCGCCCTACGTTTACTGACCGTCAACAACTGAACAGCTGCATATCACTGGGTACATGCCTTATATGCTGAATTTGCATGTGGGAATTTCATGTGTTCTGAATTTTATCTAGTTTATGTTGTGTGTTCTGTGTTCTATCAGATTCCACTGTTTCTTTAAAATGTTGTGCATTCTCTGAACTATTTTGTTATTGCAGCTTAATATGTGCGATTTTGTTGTGTGTGTTGAGTCTTGCTCTGTTTTGTTCTGTGTGTGATCATTGTTTGTGTGTTATGTTTCTCTGTGTAGTTGTGCAAGGTCTTTTATTCATGTGGCATGTTCATTCCCTGTCTGTCTGCATATTTTATGGCTTAGTTTACTGTTTGTTAATGAGGGTGCTTAAACCTATTGCTTGCTAGTTTGTGTGTCAATGTGTGGTTAGGTTGACTGTAAACATTATGGGTTTGCTGTATATTGCAAAACTGTGTGTGTTGTTGGTTCTTTTTATGGTGAGATATAGAAAATTTAGCACGTTGTTTGTTTCTGTTTCCAATATTAAATGAATTTTAGGGTGTTAATCGTTTATTTAGACATGTAGCTATTTCATGAGGCTATGTGGTTTGTCAATCAGGTACATTATGTCATCGATATAATTATACCAATATATAACTTCGTATTTGTTGTTATGCGTCTAAGTACCATACTTTCTAAGACGCATATGATTGTATTAGCTAAGAGACCACTACTTGGTGAGCCCGTTTGCAGTGCTGTGAACACAAAGTAGTTTTTTCAGTTACGTATTTGTGCTGTCTTGCTGTCTTAGTATTGTTGCGATGAGGCTCATGGTTTCATCTATTGGACTGAAGTACAAATTGATGTGACATCAAACGATACAGTGATTACCATGTCTGGAATCTCTGTGGTCTTGATCGAACTTATGACTGGTCTTCTAGGAATATTTTGTTGGTGTACTTTTGGTAAGGAATTCAGAGTAGGTCTTTGGATTTTTCTGTCATTATTATCCAGCCTTTGGTAAATATGTTTTAATGTTTTTAAGTAGTTGGTGAATGTTTCTCTGGTATCCTGGAACTGGGTCACTTGCCATCTTGGTGATGACGATACCCTCCAAAAACACTAATGTTTTGTAGATGTAGTCTTTTCATTCATGATCATAATTACGTTGACTTTATCCACTTTGTCAATTTGGCTTTGAGCTGTTTCATTTTTTGCCTTAGCTTCTTAGATGTAATATCTTTGCATGTTCTGCTTTCGGAGATTAATTATGGTTTTGTGGGTTTTGATTATTTGTGTTCTTTCTACAGCTAATAATTCTTTTGTCAGGTTTACATTAAAATTTGATTTGCTGTTTTTCTCTTGTTTTATAATGTTTTTCTATTGTTTACGTTACTTTTGAGTCTTGTTGTGTTTTGGTCCTCTATCAAGAAAACACTTCTCTGGTTTCGGTATATTTATGTCAGCTTGATGATATTGTTGTGGAAAATATCTTTGAATTTGATGTTATTTACATATCTGAGCGTTTTTCCTTTTGTTTCTCCTGTTTTCGTATAGTACCTCTTATCTGTGTGCACCTTTACTCTTTCTATAATTTGCTCAAAGTAAGCTATAATTTTGAATTTCTCGGCCAATTCTGGGCGTGTTTTTGTAAATTTCAATGTTAATCAACTGTTTTTAGGCAAATATTTCCAAAATTTCTTTTTTTTACCACATTATGTCGACCTTCCTTTTTACTTTTCTGTAGGTGGCATGCTATTCTGAGTCACATTATGGTACAGACAACTTTCATTTATGTCGAGGATTGTCTTCCGATGTTTCGATAGGGTTTTCCCGTATTTATTACTGAGATTTCTCCGAAATGCCAGGCTATACGATTAAGCGATGAAATAATTACTGTTCGGTTTTGTAGCTCTTACTATAGCCGTATTTGTGTATTAAATTATGAAGATTCAGGTCCCACTTATTACACAAGCAACTGTTTATAAATGTTTATAAAGAATAGTTTTCGCCTAATGGGCAGACGTGAATTTCCATAATTTAGACAGCAAACACAGCTACTGCTAGAGCTTAAAACCAACTCAAATGAATTGGGAAAAATGACATTCAGAAAGAATGATGCTACTGCTTCTGTGTATCCCAATGGAATTTTTAGGGTGGCGCAAAGTCCATTGCGTGTAATATGATGACATCACTTTGACACTGGCTGATACAAAAGAAGTTGCGTGACAGATGGGTATTTCCCGGAATAGAATGCATCTCCGTATACCTTCGTTTAAATCTGTATCTTCGTGCTTAAGTCACCGTGCGAGCTGTTGTAGAGATTTTGGTTCGTCTCAAATAAACTACAACGAACCTGGAGTGGAGGAAAGTGGAAAATTTGAGAGTAAATTACCAATTCAGGCATTTACCTGGCAAAAAAATTTCCCGAAAACCTTACTTGGCATAGTTTTTCTGCAATGGCACTTTCTTGCTTTATGGTTATTTTACTAACGTGTAATCGTCTCAGGAAATCAAGTATTTTTTGAAGTTAAAAGATCGATTTCGCACACGTTATTCATCGGAGACAAAGAGATTGTCAGGAATACCCCAGGGAAATGTGATACGACCTCTCTTGTTCTATATATACATAAACAATGTGATGCACTGGATGAGCAGCAATCTGCGACTGTTAGATCAATACACTGTAGTAGACGACACAGTGTCGTCTTTGAGTGATGTAGAACTATATACCTTGACTTCGATAGAATTTCTCTGTGGTGTGAAAAATGGCTACTTACTCTTATGAGGGTAATGTAAGCTGATCAGGTGAGTAGTAAAAAAAATCATGTAATGTTCGAATACAGTATTAGTTTCCTTCCACTTGACACAGTCACGTTGATTACATATCCACGCGTAACGTAAACTCGTTTGTAGGGAATAAGAATGCTCAACTACAGTTTATTGGGAGAATTCTAGGAAAGTGTAGCTCGTCTGTGAAGGAGTCCACGTACAGAATACTTATGCGACACATTCTTATGTACTGCCCGAGTGTGTGGGATCCACGCCAGATCGGATTAAAGGTAAACATCGAAGCAAATTGGAGAAAAGAGGACCACTTGCATGAATATCAAGAGCTCAAATGGAAACCCAAGCAAAGAAGGGAAAGCAGAAAGGTGGAGGGAGTGTATAGAGGGTCTATACAAGGGCGATGTACTTGAGGAAAATATTATACAAATGGAAGAGAATGTAGATAAAGATGAAATACGAGATATGATACTGCGTGAAGAGTTTGACAGAGCACTGAAAGACCTAACTCGAAACAAGGCCTTGGGAGTAGACAACATTTCATTAGAACTACTGACAGCCTTGGGAGAGCCAGGGCTAACAAAACTCTACCATCTGGTGAGCAAGATGTATGAAACAGGCGAAATACCCTCAGACTTCAAGAAGAATATAATAATTCCAATCACAGAGAAAGCAGGTATTGACAGATGTGGAAATTACCAAACTGTCAGTTTAATAAGCCACGGCTGCAAAATATACTAACTCGAATTCTTTACAGACGAATGGAAAAACTGGTAGAAGCGGACCTATGGGAAGATCAGTTTGGATTCCGTAGAAATGTTGGAAGACGTGAGGCAATACTGACTCTACGAATTATCTTAGAAGAAAGATGGAGGAAAGGCAAACCTACGTTTCTAGCATTTGTAGACTTAGAGAAAGCTTTTGACAATGTTGACTGGAATACTCTCTTTCAAATTCTGAAGGTGGCAGTGGTAAAACACAGGGAGCGAAAGGCTATTTACAATTTGTACAGAAACCAGGTGGCAGTTGTAAGAGTCGAAGGACATGAAAGGGAAGCAGTGGTTGGGAAGGGAGTAAGACAGGGTTGTAGCCTCTCCCCGATGCTATTCAATCTGTATATTGAGCAAGCAGTAAAGGAAACAAATGAAAAATTTGGAGTAGGAATTGGAATCCATGGAGACGAAATTAAAACTTTGAAGTTCGCCGATGACATTGTAATTCTGCCAGAGACAGCAAAGGACCTGGAAGAGCAGCTGAACGGAATGGACAGTGTCTTGAAAGGAGGATATAAGATGAGCATCAACAAAATCAAAACGAGGATAATGGAATGCAGTCGAATTAAATTGGGTGATGCTGCGGGAATTAGATTAGGGAATGAGACAAAGTAGTAAAGGAGTTTTGCTATTTGGGGAGCAAAATAACTGATGATGGTCGAAGGAGAAAGTATATAAAATGTAGACTGGCAATGGCAAGGAAAGCGTTTCTGAAGAAGAGAAATTTGTTAACATCGAGTATAGATTTAAGTGTCAGGAAGTCGTTTCTGGAAGTATTTGTATGGAATGTCGCCATGTATGGAAGTGAAACGTGGACGATAAATAGTTTAGACAGGAAGAGAATAGAAGCTTTCGAAATTTGGTGCTACAGAAGAATGCTGAAGATTAGATGGGTAGATTACATAACTAATGAGGAGGTTTTGAATATAATGGGAGAGAAGAGAAATTTGTGGCACAGCTTGACTAGAAGAAGTTGGTAGGGCATATTCTGAGGCATCAAGGGATCACCAATTTAGTATTGGAGGGCAGCGCGGAGGGTAAAAATCCTCGAGGGAGACCAAGAGATTCAGAAGGATGTAGGCTGCAGTAGGTACTGGGAGATGAAGAAGCTTGCACAGGATAGAGTAGCATGTAGAGCTGCATCAAACCAGTCTCTGGACTGAAGACCACAACAACATCGAAGCAAATTCAGAGGCATTTTGCTAGATTTGTTACTGAAAGCTTCCATCTACACGCGAGTATTACAGAAAGTCTCCGTAAATTCAAATGTGAAACTCCAGAGGGAAGAAGAGGTTCTCTTCGCGAAACAGTACGCAGAAAGTTTAGAAAACTGGCATTTGCGGCAGTCTACAAAACGAGTTTGATTGCCACCAACCTCCATATCGCGCAAGGGCATCGAAGACAAGATAAGAGAATGGGGGCTCGTTTTCAACCATGTAGACAGTCGTTTCTCCCTCGATCAATTTGCGTGTGTAACAGATAACGGAATAATTAGCGGTGGAACAGCGGATCTTTTTCCGTGGCTATTTGTGAAGTATGTACGGAGATGCAGGTTCAGAAAGTAGCAAGATGCTGTGTGGAATAGAACATAAACGAAGGTACAAGGAGTTTGCATAAGCCTCGTCTACACACCGGGAGGGGAGATGGAAGCTCACGGTCGACATGTGAGCTCCCAGTCACATCACTCCGTCATCGACACCCCAAACCCTCACCCCCCTCTAGTCGGCCGAGGGTAAGATACACTTGGATTGCGTCGCAATACACTTGGATTGCGTGGCTAACTGGTAAGAGACTGCTTTTGCGACCGTATTCCTTACAGATAATTCTTCCCATAATAGCTTTACAACCGTGTTGTATTGTGTGTATAAGTGGATACACTTTGTCCACAGTTAACATTTCGACCCTTTTCGTTCTAATGTAACTTCCATTACCCAGTGGGCAGCAACTTCCTTGCCCAAATATTGCGAAGTTGCACATGTCATACAAAACAAAAGAAAGAAAATATGAATAACCCTCTGAATTATAGATCCATATCACCGACACCGATTTGGTGGAGGGGGAGGAGGATATTAGTGTTGAACGTCCCGTCCACAACGAGGTCATTATAGACGGAGCCCCAGCTCGGATTAGGGAATGGTAGTTAAGGATATCGGTCGAGTCCTTTCAAAGGAACCATCCCGGCATTTGCCTGGAGCGATGTAGGGAAATCACTGAAAACCTAAATGAGGATGGTCAGACGCGGGTTTGAACAGTGAGGGGCAACGGGCGAGTTGTAGCGCCCTGGAAATAGAAAAGTTCAGAGTTGGCGGCCAGCGCTGGGGCCGCTCGGCAAGGCGCGGCTCTTCAGCAAGCACGTTATCTGAGTAGCAGGGGTCGAGCGACCGCGTGGCTGGGAACTCCATGTTGACGCTGTGACGAGGACTGTGCTTTGTGTCTTCGAAGGAGATTTGTATGCCGAGAGTGCCAAAGATGGCGGACTTTGTGAATCCAGCATGCAGACATTTCACAGTTCGTATAGAAATTAATAGTAACCAGAGGAATTATGACACCTTAAAAAGAAACATGTACATTACCATTATTTGCACGACGATTCCGATGGTTGAATCAGATTTTCAATATCTTTATTAGTTTAACGTTTAGGATCTGAGTGTAAATTATGCAAGTAGCAAACAGCAACGAATTTCCAAAATCTAAACGGCTCATCCGATTTCGTCGATCGGCGTGTCCTTAGAAAGCTATTAGTGTAAACCTAATTTGGTATTAATTACAGGCATGTAATTTGAATAGTACATGACACCGCCCGAGTTTGTTATATAGCCTAACAGGCTTTGTAGCAACACTAAACACGAACAACCGTAATACGCTCTCATGGCCGTTCTACCTGTCACCCATCATTTATATCCCCGCCGATGGTGTGCACGTGTACGAAGCTACATTGATATTAGATCATGTCTTCTGGGTGCTTCCCTTCTTTTTATGGCAGTGTAACTGTAGTAACAGTATCATCATGATGGCGTGCTCTCTAAATGTCATTACGTCGATCTTTTTTTTTTTTTTTTTTTAAAAAAAGAGAGAGAGAGAGAGAGAATTAATGGTTGTTGGCTGTGGACCCAAGCATAAAGAAAACAATTTCGATACTGATGGTCTTATCTATTTACTAGCTTTGCGCCCTCTGCTCCGCTCGAGAATACTGTAGAGCCTGCAGAGATTTTTTTTTGTTTTTATTTAATCGCATTTTTGTGCTATTCACAAATTGCAACACTTTCTAAGCTTTTCACGCTAAGTGATGCCATATAAGCATGGTCTGTTTCGGAATGTACTTCTGATCAAAAAGCGCTTCTGGTAGCTGGAGTCCAAAGCTTTTGTTAATCATGTCTTCCGCGTTCTCGAGGAGGAATTTTCATACTAACTTTCATCCCCTAACAAATATTTCTTTTTATTTAACCGAGAAGTGAAATACCAATTTTCATAAATTAAGATTTAAAATTTTTTAAATTAATGAAATATTTTCTTAAAAATTTTCAGTCCCTGTTGCACTCCCTTCAGGGTTGAATTTCCAGAAACTCTCATATACGCATTTTTTTTATTTCTAACCTTGAAGTCAGATACCAATTGTCATAGCTGTAGCCTTCAAAATCCGTTAGTACTTCTTTAGTAATCATTTTGCAAAAACTTTCACCCACTATTTTACCCTTTTAGTGGTTAAATTTACAAAAATACTGAAACACATATTTTTTTATTTTCTGACAGAGAAACCAAATACCAGTTTTCGTAGTAGCTTCAAAATTCCCTTAATAGCGACGTACTTTCAAAAAGACTTTCATCTCTTCTTTTACCCCCTTAGGAGAGGAATTTCGGACAGTCTTTTCTTCAACGATGCCTATAGCGTAAGATCCACACCAACTGCAAACTTAAAGTTTCTGTCCTTAGCGATTTGGGCTGGCGATGATGAGTCAGTGATTCCGCCTAACACTGTTTTACCCCATTACCGATGGAATTTCCAAAACAGTGACTTGCGTATGTTTTGTAGCAGAGAAGTCAAATACTAATTTTCATACATTTAGTTTCAAAAATGCTTGCAAAATGAAATATTTCCATAAAAAATTTCATCCCCGTTTCACCCCCATACGGGTTTAGTTACCAAAAATAATGAAACGTATTTTTTATTTCCAACTGAGAAGCCAAATTTAGTTCTTCACAGATTTAGCTTCAAAATGTTTTGATAATAAAATAATTTGATAAAAAACCTCATCCCCTATTTCACCCCCTTACGGCTTCAGTCTACAAAAACGCTGAAACATTTTTTTGTGCCCGAGAAGTCAAATACCAATGTTCATAGATATAACTTTAAAAATACTTCAGTAAATCTTTGTTGTTGTTGTTGTTGTGGTCTTCAGTCCTGAGACTGGTTTGATGCAGCTCTCCATGCTACTCTATCCTGTGCAAGCTTCTTCATCTCCCAGTACTTACTGCAACCTACATCCTTCTCAATCTGCTTAGTGTATTCATCTCTTGGTCTCCCTCTACGATTTTTACCCTCCACGCTGCCCTCCAATGCTAAATTTGTGATTCCTTGATGCCTCAAAACATGTCCTACCAACTGATCCCTTCTTCTAGTCATGTTGTGCCACAAACTTCTCTTCTCCCCAGTCCTATTCAATACCTCCTCATTAGTTACGTGATCTACCCACCTTATCTTCAGCATTCTTCTGTAGCACCACGTTTTGAAAGCTTCTATTCTCTTCTTGTCCAAACTAGTTATCGTCCATGTTTCACTTCCATACATGGCTACACTCCATACAAATACTTCCAGAAACGACTTCCTGACACTTAAATCAATACTCGATGATAACAAATTTCTCTTCTTCAGAAACGCTTTCCTTGCCATTGCCAGTATACATTTTATATCCTCTCTACTTCGACCATCAGTTATTTTGCTCCCCAAATAGCAAAACTCATTTACTACTTTAAGCGTCTCATTTCCTAATACCCTCAGCATCACCCGATTTAATTCGACTACATTCCAATATCCTGGTTTTGCTTCTGCTGATGTTCATCTTATATCCTCCTTTCAAGACACGGTCCATTCCGTTCAACTGCTTTCCCAAGTCCTTTGCTGTTTCTGAAATAATTACAATGTCGTCGGCGAACCTCAAAGTTTTTATTTCTTCTCCGTGGATTTTAATACCTACTATGAATTTTTCTTTTGTTTCCTTTACTGCTTGCTCAATATACAGATTGAATAACGTCGGGGATAGGCTACAACCCGGTCTCACTCCCTTCCCAACCACTGCTTTCCCTTCATATCCCTCGACTGTTATAACTGCCATCTGGTTTCTGTACAAATTATAAATAGCCTTTCGCTCCCTGTATTCAACCCCTGCCACCTTCAGAATTTGAAAGAAAGTATTCCAGTCAACACTGTCAAAAGCTTGGTAAATCGTTAATAACGATATATTTTCAAAAAAAGCTTTCACCCACTAATGACCCCAAAATTTCCAAAAATGCTGAAACATGTATTTATTTATTTCTAGCTGAAAAACCAAATACCAATTTTTATAGGTCTAGCTTCAAAATTGTCTTAATAGAGACAGCGATAAAAAAACTTCAACCTCTATTTCACACCCTTAGCGTTGAAATTTCGAACAATACCTTCTTAGCCGGCCGCGGTGGTCTCGCGGTTCTAGGCGCGCAGTCCGGAACCGTGCGACTGCTACGGTCGCATGTTCGAATCCTGCCTCGGGCATGGATGTGTATGATGTCCTTAGGTTAGTTAGGTTTAAGTAGTTCTAAGTTCTAGGGGACTGATGACCACAGCAGTTGAGTCCCATAGTGCTCAGAGCCATTTGAACCAATACCTTCTTAGCCGACGTCTACAGCGTCCTTAGCGGTCTGGTTTGAGACATGGTGAGTCAGTAAGTGAGGACACTGTCTTTTGTATATAGACTTGTCAGTATTTCATTACTTATGGGAACTGAATTTAAATCCACGTTGACCACGGTGTAGGTTTAACTCTCCGAGAGTTCGACCAGTGTTAAAAAAATTTCACTCCACGCTTACATTTGTTTTTAGACGCCATTACACTACAGACAGTTTTGTCGCTCGGCGACGATGTTCGACTTCCGTCAGATGTGGCCTGCCCTGTAGGCAAGTATGCAGAGAACAAGAACGAAAGAAAGAAAGAAAGAACGGGGAAAGCACTTCTGGAAGAGTACACGTCGGAAGCACCGGAGGCTAAAATTTGCGCCGCTGCTCTGCCGGAAGAGAATAGTTTCCAGAGCGCCAAATAGAGCAGAATAACGAGCACAGCTGCGACTTAACTCGGCCCCGGGGCTCAGTTCTGAAATCCGTCATAAAAAAAAAAAGAAGTGGTGCGGGGGCGCCTCCTTTGACGGCAAGCGCCAAGCGAGGAGCTTCCGCGGAAAAATGAACGTGAAAAGCGGACGACTTTTGAAACGTAGTTCCATAGAAGGCCAAGAATAAGCGGAACTGGCAGGTGCTACATGGAAAAAGAGGGACGACGTTCCTTCGAAAAGCGTCAAAGGTCTTTGTAACAGGTAGGCTTCAGTCCCAGCGCTACAGTATTCTGTTGTGAATGGAGACCTGCCCGAATAGCTGCAAGCCACGTGGGTACTTATTCAGTTGCTTCTGCTAGAAGTTGATAAAAAATAATATACCTCGTAAGACTTATGCTTCATCAGTTTGCAAAGTGAGCACATTCACGGGTAGCTCAGATGTCACCTCACATTTTTATTGTCATACAATTTTTTTGTTTTTAACACGTAAATTAATGTCTGAGTTAACCAACCAAAGCGGTGTCCCTTTGATTTCATTATTTGATTAAGAAAGTACTGTGGAAAAATGAAGCGTTTATAAAACTATGGTTCTCATCAATCTATCACGTGAGAAATACATTTTTTTGTTGCTGCTGTGAACCCTGGAGTTGTGTTGATGTCATCAGAGCATGCTACAGGGTCGCCAGTAGAGTATTCGGAAGGTCACAGAGGGAAGATAGGCAAGGCTGAAGTGGCAACAGCGGATGGCGTGTGGCTACGGTCGGAAATGTGTGCGCAGAACTGACAAAATTAAACACTTATAAAAATTATATTGAGGGACCAAGAAAGGTCAGACATTCACGAACCAGTAACAGGCAAAAATACTGTGTTCATCTGAGTGCTCAGGGAACTGCGTACCCGTCATTGACAACATGCTTTAATCACTTCTAGCTGCTGCCGAGAATCTAACAGTAATAATAATAACTTTTAACTCAAAACAAATAAAATTGTGGGCTTCTTATTTAACATAATTATCTCCTCAGGAATATCACTTCAAAAATTTACAGTGACATCACCATAATGGGAGTGACGCACTCAACCAGCGTTCGCCGCTTTGATAAACCTAACATAGCACATTATTGGCATGTTCCGGTAACATGACTTGGAGAACAGGTCAGGTCACACGTTCAACATGAGAAAAAAGATATTCAGTATTCCAGAACAGATCTTGCATATCGCAGATTCCTTTACCAATATTACACAGTCAAACTGAAATACGATCGCTCCTTTTGGTCTAATTGTGTCATATAAATTTCTACTCTCCCAAATTCGATTCAGTGCCTACTTATTAGTTATGTGATCCACCCATGTAATCTTCAGCATTCTTCTATAGCACCACATTTAGAAACTTCTATTCTCTTCTTGTCTGTACTGCTTATCATCCGCGTTTCATTTCCATACAAGCCCACTACCCAGGCAAATACCTTCAAGATATAGGTCCTAACATTTAAATTTATGTTAAATGTTAGAAAATTCCTCTTTACCTATTTTATGGTTTTGGCACCAGTATAAAACCAAAATTACATTTCTTTATTTTTAAACAGGATGCCCAGAAATATTGCGACAGACTTCTAGGGGAGGAGGGGTACATCATAAGGATTAAGAATTGCACAGCAAATCATGGACACAAACAGCAGGAGTAAATGGCAGCAGAGGTCGCAGATCGATAATGAATCAAGAGAGTGATTCATCTGAAATATTTATTAGACATAGTGAGTATACATGATGTACGACATGAACACAGCTCTAATGTTATAACAGAAGACAGAAGTTTTCACCACCAGATGCGACACATGCCTGACACTCACAGGGCGTCGACTGCCAGACATGCTCGAACGGACCCAACATTTCTTCGATTGTAGTAGCTGCGCAAACAATTCTTGTGACAAGATCCACTTAAGACCACGTATGCCTTACACTGACAGGGCACTGATTGCTGGATATTCTCGAATACATCGGGAGTTTCCTTGATTGTAGCAGCTGCGCACACGATTCTTGTGATGAGATCCATTTCAGACCTTGCATGCCTGACACCAACGAAGCGTTGACTCCTGGGCACACTCAAACATACCAGGAGTTTCTTTGACTGTAGCAGTTGTTCAGATCATTCCTGTGAAGAGATCTACATTACTGGCCATTAAAATTGCTACACCACGAAGATGACGTGCTACAGACGCGAAATTTAACAGACAGGAAGAAGATGCTGTGATATGCAAATGATTAGCTTTTCTGAGCATTCACACAAGGTTGGCGCCGGTGGCGACACCTACAACGTGCTGACATGAGGAAAGTTTCCAACCGATTTCTCATACACAAACAGCGGTTGATCCACGTTCCCTGGTGAAACGTTGTTGTGATGCCTCATGTAAGGATGAGAAATGCGTACCATCACGTTTCCGACTTTCATAAAGGTCGGATTGTAGCCCATCGAGATTGCGGTTTATCCTATCGCGACATTGCTGCTCGCGTTGGTCGACATCCAATGACTGTTAGCAGAACATGGAATCGGTAGGTTCAGGAGGGTAATAACGAAACGCCGTGCTGGATCCCAACGGCCTCGTATCACTAGCAGTCGAGATGACAGGCATCTTATCCGCATGGCTGTAACGGATCGTGCAGCCACGTCTCGATCTCTGAGTCAACAGATGGGGACGTTTGCAAGACAACAACCATCTGCACGAACAGTTCGACGTTTGCAGCAGCATGGACTATCAGCTTGGAGACCACGGTTGCGGTTACTCTTGACGCTGCATCACAGACAGGAGCGCCTGCGGTGGTGTGCTCAACGACGAACCTGGGTGCACGAATGGCAAAACGAAATTTTTTCGGATGAATCCAGGTTCTGTTTACAGCATCATGATGGTCGCATCCGTGTTTGGCGACATCGCGGTGACTGCGCATTGGAAGCTTGTGTTCGTCATCGCCATACTGGCGTATCACCCGGCGTGATGGCATGGGGTGCCATTGGTTACACGTCTCTGTCACCTCTTGTTCGCATTGACGGAACTTTCAACAGTGGACGTTACATTTCAGATGTGTTACGAACCGTGGCTCTACCCTCCATTCGATCCCTGCGAAACCCTACATTTCAGCAGGATAATGCACGACCGCATGTTGCAGGTCCTGTACGGGCCTTTCTGGATACAGAAAATGTTCGACTGCTGCCCTGAGCAGCACATTCTCCAGATCTCTCACCAATAGAAAACGTCTGGTCAATGGTGACCGAGCAACTGGCTCGTCATAACACGCCAGTCACTACTCTTGATGAAATGTGGTATAGTGTTGAAGTTGCATGGGCAGCTGTACCTGTACACCTCATCCAAGCTCTGTTTGACTCAATGCCCAGGCGTATCAAGGCCGTTATTACGGCCAGAGGTGGTTGTTCTGGGTACTGATTTCTCAGCATCTATGCACCCAAATAGCGTGAAAATGTAATCACATGTCAGTTCTAGTATAATATATCTGTCCAATGAATACCCGTTTATCATCTGTATTTCTTCTTGGTGTAGCAATTTTAATGGCCAGTAGTGTATTTTACATCACGCATGCCTGACACTGATGGACCATTGACTGCCAGCCATGCTCGAATACATCAGGAGTTTCTTTGATTGTAACAGCTGCACGAACTAATCTTGCAACAGTATCTATTTGACACCACCCTATGCCTGACACAGACAGAGGACGAAATGCAGGACATACTCAAATACAGTGGGAGTTTCTTTGATTGTAGCAGCTGCACAGACGATTCTTGCGACGAGATTCGTTTCAGGCTCCAGTGGATCGCAGTGCATGTGAGGTTTGTCCATTTTGGACTGGCTGTTCTTGTATATTTTAACAGGTCGATCCTACACCGGTTCCCTGGCCCTCACACAGAATGGGTTTATCGATACTTGATCTCCCTCTGAGGGGAGCCATGAAATCTCTCATGTATCGCGATCCTGTGGGATCTCTCATTGCAAGAATCGTCTGCGCCGCTGCTGCAATCAAAGAAACTCCTGGTGTGTCCGAGCATGTCCAGCAGTCAGTCTTCTGTTCATGCCACGCAAGCATGGCTTTTGATTGCGCCAACTTCGAGCATTTGTTGTAACATTAGAGCTGCATGTCTTACATCTACGTCCATACACCGCAAGCCACCTGACGGTGTGTGGCGGAGGGTACCTTGAGTACCTCTATCGGTTCTCCCTTCTATTCCAGTCTCGTATTGTTCGTGGAAAGAAAGATTGTCGGTATGCCTCGGTGTGGGCTCTAATCTCTCTGATTTTACCCTCATGTTCTCTTCGCGAGATATACGTAGGCGGGAACAATATACTGCTTGACTCCTCGGTGAAGGTATGTTCTCGAAACTTCAGCAAAAGCCCGTACCGAACTACTGAGCGTCTCTCCTGCAGAGTCTTCCACTGGAGTTTATCTATCATCTCCGTAGCCCTTTCGCGGTTACTAAATGATCCTGTAACGAAGCGCGCTGCTCTCCGTTGGATCATCTCTACCTTTTCTACGAGGGTAATCCCAAAAGTAAGGTCTCCTACTTTTTTATAAGTACATAGATCTGTTTATTTCTACAATGGTTTACATCAGTTTACAGCTTAAACATTTAGCTATTTTTCGACATAATCACCATTTCTGTCGATGCATTGTTGTAGACGCTGTGGCAGTTTTTGTGTGCCCATGAAATACCAGCTCGCCGCCATGCTGTTCAGAAAGTTATGAAACTCTTCTTCCACCTCGTCGTCGGAGCTGAATCGCTTTCCGGCCAAATGTTCTTTTAACCTAGGGAGCAGGTGATAGTCACTGGGCGCCAAGTCAGGACCATAGGGTGGGTGGGTGATTATGTTCCACTGAAACTGTTGCAGGAGAGCAACGGTTTGCCGAGCGATGTGTGGGCGAGCGTTCTCACGGAGAATGTGTACGCTCTTGCTCAACATCCCTCTTCTCCGGTTTTGAATTGCTCGTTTGAGTTTTTTCAGAGTCTCACAGTACCTGTCAGAGTTAATTGTGGTCACAGCTTTTCAGCTCCGACGACGAGATGAAAGAAGAGGTTCATAACTTTCTGAATAGCATGGCGGCGAGCTGGTATGACATGGGCATACAGAAACTGCCACAGCGTCTACGAAAATGCATAGACTGAAATGGTGATTATGTCTAAAAATAACTAAATGTTCAAGCTGTAAACTGATGTAAACCATTGTAGAAATAAACAGCTCTATGTACTTATAAAAAATAGGAGACCTTACTTTTTGGATTATCCTCGTATCAACCCTATCTAGTACGGATCTCACACCGGTGAGCAGTGGGCGAGCAAGTGTACTGTAACCTACTTCCTTTGTTTTCGGACTGCATTCCTTAGGATTCTTCCAATAAATACATCACGTGTACCAATTACGAACATAAATATTTCAAATGAATCACTGTCTTGTAACCTTCCGATCTTCGACTTCTGCTACCAGTTACCCCTGGCGTTCGCAGCAAATCCTTATAGGTGTCACATCTCCGCTACATGTTTGTCGCATGATTTCCGTGACACCCTGTTCATGTTCTTCAGTGCTAACTTCATGTTCCGTAACTGCAGCGGAACTGCAACCCCTAAAGTAATAGCAGCTTCAAGGTAAATGGTAACAGCCAAACAGTTGCAGGATGTTGTTGTTGTTGTGGTCTTCAGTCCTGAGACTGGTTTGATGCAGCTCTCCATGCTACTCTATCCTGTGCAAGCTTCTTCATCTCCCAGTAACTACTGCAACCTACATCCTTCTGAATCTGCTTAGTGTATTCATCTCTTGGTCTCCCTCTACGATTTTTACCCTCCACGCTGCCCTCCAATACTAAATTGGTGATCCCTTGATGCCTCAGAACATGTCCTACCAACCAATCCCTTCTTCTAGTCAAGTTGTGCCACAGACTTCTCCCCAATCCTATTCAATACTTCCTCATTAGTTATGTGATTTACCCATATGATCTTCAGCATTCTTCTGTAGTACCACATTTCAAATGCTTCTATTCTCTTCTTGTCCAAACTATTTATCGTCCATGTTTCACTTCCATACATCGCTACACTCCATACAAATACTTTCAGAAACGACTTCCTGACACTTAAATCTATACTCGATGTTAACAAATTTCTCTTCTTCAGAAACAATTTCCTTGCCATTGCCATTCTACATTTTATATCCTCTCTACTTGGACCATCATCAGTTATTTTGCTCCTCATATAGCAAAAGTCCTTTACTACTTTAAGTGTCTCATTTCCTAATCTAATTCCCTCAGCATCACCCGACTTCATTAGACTACATTCCATTATCCTCGGTTTGCTTTTGTTGATCTTCATCTTATATCCTCATTTCAAGACACTATCCATTCCATTCAACTGCTCTTCCAAGTCCTTTGCTGTTTCTGACAGAATTACAATGTCATCGGCGAACCTCACAGTTTATATTTCTTCTCCATGGATTTTAATACCTACTCTGAATTTTTCTTTTGTTTCCTTTACTGCTTGCTCAATATAGGGATTGAATAATATCGGGGAGAGGCTACAACCCTGTCTCACTCCCTTCCCAACCACTGCTTCCCTTTCATGTCCCTCGACTCTTATAACTGCCATCTGGTTTCTGTACAAATTGTAAATAGCTTTTCGTTCCCTGTATTTTACCCCTGCCACCTTCAGAATTTGAAAGAGAGTATTCCAGTAGCAGGATAAAGATTTATTGAAATCCTTGACCGTTATCTTTTACCGTGAAGATTTTCAACAGTTGCTGTTTCAGCATCTTTAAAATCTTGTAATAGTGGCTGTTTCCAGAGTATAACAGAAAGGGTAAAATCCTTGGCTTGGCAGTAGTTTCGCTATGACATCACCTACAATAAAAGTACTGTTAGATGTTTTACTTTGAACATACACTTACTTCCGTTAATTAGAGATGTTTTGTTAAACTAGTAATTTTAGGAAAGACTTTATTGCTAGTGAGAAATTTGTTGGAAGCTATTGAGTAACAAGCAAATAGAGCACAACGAGGCGAAAGCGAGCTACGAAATACGGACGTGAAAGGGAGGGGGCGTGATAAACGCGGAGCCCCGTTAATTATTCGGGGAGAGCGCGTTTACGACACACACTTTGCAGATGGCAGTGACGGAGAAACTTAGCGCTCATGAGCGCCGCTTTGACAGGCGGCAGAGTAATTAACAGTACAACGCGGCGGGTAATTGAAAGTGAAGGTGCACCTCAGACGGGCGATACACAACGCCGCGGCTCAACCTTTGTTGGCGGCGAATGCGCTGCTCTCCGAGCGTCAGCGGGCACTGGCTGCGGGGGCAGGCCGTGTGAGAAGCCGTTTGGGTGGCGCCTTTCAGTATGGAAAAACAGTGTGAGGAGCAACGAAGAGAATCAGCACATTTTCAGGCCGTTTTCCTAACGTATAATAATAAATGCTCCCATACCCAAGGAATGAGTGTAGAGAAAACATAGCCGCGCGTGATTAGCGGAGCGGTCTGAGGCGCTGCAGTCATGGACTGTGCGGCTGGTCCCGGCGGAGGTTCGAGTCCTCCCTCGGGCATGGGTGTGTGTGTGTGTTTGTCCTTAGGATAATTTAGCATAAGTAGTGTGTAAACTTAGGGACTGATGACCTTAGCAGTTGAGTCCCATAAGATTTTACACACATTTGAACATTTTGAGAGGAAACATATGCAGAAATCCTGCAGCGCCGTTCATGACAAGGCCTTAGTGGAGTTGGTTTCCCATTTTCGACTTAACCTAATGGTTATTATGCTGAGCAATAGGTTATCTAAACAACATCCCATATTAGCAAACGAAATGAGATTTTACCTGCGGTCACTCGTACTTTATTGGGCTATGTACCGTTCTGTTTAAAAAAAAAAAAAAAAAAAAAAAAAAAAAAAAAAAAAATGTTCTATAATGTCGTACATGGAGCCACACACGTCTGCTTGCATGTCCAGCAGCTAACTCGCTGTACTCTGAACCTGTGATCCTGCAGTCATATAGTCTAAGCACTACCTAGAATTGCGAATTAATTAAATAAACAGACATATTAAACAAAAGATATTGATTAATAAAAAGGGTTCTCTCCTAATAGCTATAATTGATATAGACGACAGAGAATCATGTTTATTCAAGAAAGTATATCTCAAATAAACAGAAAGTGGTCCTATACTGTAAAGTTGCGTTAGGAACATTACGAGAATGAAAACAGAATCCCCAAGTCATCCAGGAAGCATGAAAAACTAAGTGAATTTCATGAGCATAATATATGAAATACTCGCCAGCTCAAAATAATTCAGACTTGATTATGAAGATTTGCTCAATAACACAAGAGATATACCGAACAGAAGCTCATGATTTGTCTATTCTGAATTCCTTGAAGTAAGTGGAAAAACTAGAGTTCTACATGGGCACATTCGGACCTCTCGAAATATATCCCTTAAAAAGTTGAAGTATTGTAGCATCCATTCACTGTCTAGGATATAAATCGTACAAGATCGATTAACATACGGTAGGGTACCATAGGTAGGTCTGACTTATTACCAAAATCACATAAAAGTGATCTGAATCGATCCCTGGAGCACACCACTAAATAAGTTTCAATCTCCACTTGAGTCCAGCGGTATTCCGTCATTGTCTGTTCCTCCATTGGCTGAAAGCCGTTCCCACCAAAAAATACATCGTTCTAATGTTCTAGAGATATGACTTGACTCAACTTGACCCCTTTCCACACTAAGCTAATACATTTTGACAGTATTTAAATAACGAAATGTCGTAAACATTCAGTCACACTCAAATCATTCACAGTAAATATAAATTAAGGTTTGTTCTTGCGTCATTATGCTCACATTAAATGAAAACAAATTGTCATTAAATATTGTTTAAGGAATTATTTATGTCTGCTGGATAGAAGCGTTTTTTAGTTCTATTTTCAATAGTGATGTCAACTAAGACATGCGACTGACCACTGAAATTATCACGATTTTTACTGTAAGTTGTAATCAAAATTTAAATAATCCTATTGGCAAAATGGTAGACTTGTCCTTAAATAACCACACAACTATGAGAAGATATGATTTATTCATGTAGTGAGTTGCTGAGTTAATGTGGAGATTGCTACGTTCTGACAAACATTTGCATAATGAAAAAGATACAAATACAGACATCAAAAAAGTTTTGCGTCACCCCGGTTCCCAGAACTCCTGAAGATAGACGTTGCTGTGGACATTGTATCATAGACACAGTCTCTATGACTGTTCAGAGATGTCACTAAACCTGCCCAAAGATGTAAAAACCATGCATGAGCCGTTCCTATTAGACGGATGGGGTCTGAGAGCCGATAAGTTGCAGTCATTCCACCAGAAAGGAGGTACACGGCTCGTGTTATCTGTAGTTCAAACTTGGATAGACGGTCAATACCACGGTTCGATCGCGTCCGCATTGTTACTTTGTGCCAGGATGGGCTGTCGACTAGGGAAGTGTCCAGGCGTCTCGGAGTGAAACAAAACGATGTTGCTCGGACATGCAGGAGATACAGAGAGACAGGAATTGTCGATGACATGCTTCGCTCAGGCCGCCCAAAGGCTACTACTGCAGTGGATGACCGCTACCTACTGATTCTGGTTCGGAGGAACCATGACAGCAACGCCACGCTGTTGAATAATGCTTTTCGTGCAGCCACAGGACGTCGTGTTACGACTTAAATTGTGCGCAATAGGCTGCATGATGCGCAACTTCACGGCCGACGTCCATGATGAGGTCCATCTATGCAACCACGAGACCTTGCAGCGCGGTACAGATGGGCCCAACAACATGCCGAACGGACCGCTCAGGATTGGAATCACGTTTCTTCGCCGATGAGTGTCGCATATGCCTTCAACCAGACAAATGTCCTAGACGTGTTTGGAGGCGACCCGGTCAGGCTGAACGCCTTAGACACACTGTCCAGCGAGTGCAGCAAGGTGGTGATTTTCTGCTGTTTTGGGGTGGCTTTATGTGGGGCCGACGTACGCCGCTGGTGGTCATGGAAGGCGCCGTAACGGCTGTACGGTACGTGAATGCCATCCTCCGAACGATAGTGCAATCGTATTGGCAGCATATTGGCGAGGCATTCGTCTTCATGGACGACAATTCGCACTGATGACCATAGATGTTAAGTCCCATAGTGCTCAGAGCCATTTGAACCATTTGAACTTCCTTCAGGATAACGACATCGCTCGTCTAGAGTGGCCAGCATGTTCTCCAGACACAAACCCTATCGAACATGCCTGGGATACATTGAAAAGGGCTGTTTATGGACGACGTGACCCACCAACCACTCTTAGGGATCTACGGGGCATCGCCGTTGAGGAGTGGGACAATCTGGACCAGCAGCTACTTGAACTTGTGGGTAGTATGCCACGACGAATACAGGCATGGATCAGTGCAAGAGGACCTACTACTGGGTATCAGAGGTACCGGTGTATACAGCAATCTGGACCATCAACTCTGAAAGTCTCGTTGTATGGTGGTACAACATCCAATGTGTGGTTTGCGCGAGCAATAAGAAGGACATAAATGATGTTTATGTTGATCTATATGCCAATTTTCTGTACAGGTTCCGGAACTCTCGGAACCGAGGTGATGCAAAACTTTTTGTGATGTGTGTATACAATAAATCCACAAATAAATTGGATACAGATGAAGAGCTTTCACGGATGATAGCTACAGTGCAGTGCTATGATCTGAGATATTGTTTCTTGATATTTCACGAAGCGTTTAAAAATTGTGAACTCTAAAGTTATGGTGAAAATGTTTAATACTGTAAAATATTAACTGCTGCAGTTTTTAAGATATTGCAAATATTATTGATTCGTTGGTTGCAGCTCAGCCTCCTGAGGCTGCAGATGTATTTAGATCTGCTCTTTCACTTAACTGCGATTTATTATATAATTTATAGGAGCCGTAAGTAGCCATATTTTAGACTGATTTCTTCTCCATCATTTCCAGTGAATCTTCTGCACGCTGTCCACATGCTCTGGGGGTTACGCATTTCAGGCACAGCACTCCTCGCCTTTGCACTTGGTCGGACGAGCCAGCAACGGTCTCTGCGTCTAACAGAGCCAGCCACAGCGCACACGGGTCTCTTGGCCCGCTAGCGTTCAACCGCACAAACAAATTCACCTCCTATCAATTCTAGGCAGCCAAATAATTCGACTACACATGCATAACGTTACGCATTGCCATAATCTGACATGTCATGAAGTGTCAAGTTTGTATCTGTGTTATGTGGATTACTGTGATGAATGCTTGTTCAGTGCAGTGTTGTATTTGTGTTGTTACAGTGAAGGGTAGGGAGAGGGTAAAACCTGGTGCTGGCACAGGACCACGGCGACCACCAGACTTAACATCCTCAACAGACGGATGGATCATCATCAACATTGTCATATGCCCTCACTTCATGAGAGATTACAGAGAGGTTTGTTATTTAATCCAGGACATTGGTGCAGAGACTGGTGACGAGAGACTTTATGCTGGCCAAATACTGCCACCTTCAGGATTAGAACTGGCTAACCCCCGAGTCAAGTGCCACAGCAAATGTGTTCATCAGCGACTTCGGACACAGAGGTGGCTTCCGCACATATAGAGGAACAATGTACTTATTTATAGATATCTAACCTGTTTAGACTAAAGTCACTACATCTTTCATTACGATCATTTTGAAGATCATATTATATGTCTAATATAGAATTTTATAAAACATAGACCTACACTGAGCTGACAAAAGTCATTGGATAGCGATATGCACATATACAGACGGTAGTGATGAAATTGTAATTTTTCACGATCAGTATGTATGAGGTTATGTCAATGAATTTTTCGTGCCTATTTTGTTAGTAGGGCTCCAGACCCAAGGATTTCCTTATATGGTGTTACGTGTAGGACCTTGTGTAGGTGCCACCTTTGTCGAAAATTATTCCACAACGAATTCATAATACAGATCCTGTGGTGCACCCATGGTCTGCCGGCACGATAGCTCAGCGTGTTCGGTCAGAGAGCTGGTTGGCCTCTAGTAAAAAACTGAGTGAAAGGATCGACAACGAACTTGAACGGATGTCATGTGACGTCCGCAACGACCAAACACAAAAAAAGAAAAAAAAAATGGTCTGGAGCTAGTCTTTGATTAGTAACCAAAACGTCCTCGGTCCCGGGTTCGAAAAGAGTCCACGTCATGCGCCGAAGTAAGTATCTGGAATAATACACAGAAGAATGGGAAAGAAGACTGAGGATGGGCTAGATGACGATCAGCTTGGCTTTAGGAAGGGTAAAAGCACCAGATAGGCAATTCTGACGTTGCAGATAATAATGGAAGCAATACTAAAAAAAAATCAAGACACTTTCATAGGATTTGTCGACCTCGAAAAAGCGTTCGACAATGTAAAATGGTGTAAAATGTTTGAAATTCTGCGAAAAATAGGGATGAGATATAGGGAGAGATGGGTCATATACAATATGTACAAGAGCCAATAGGGACTATGGACGAGCAAGAACGAAGTGCTCCGATTAAAAAGGATGTAAAACATGGATGCAGTCTTTCGCCCCTACTGTACATCGAAGAAACAGTAATGGAAATAAAATAAAGGTTCAAGAGTGGAATTAAAGTTTAAGGGGAAAGGATATCAATGATACGATTCGCTGATGACATAGGTATCCTGAGTGAAAGTGAAGAAGGGTTGCATAATCTCCTAAATGAAATGAACAGTCTAATGAGTGCAGAATATGGATTGAGGGTAATCGAAGAAAGACGGAAGTAATGAGAAGTAGCAGGAATGAGAATAGCGAGAAATTTAACATCAGGATTGATGGTCACGAAGTAGATGAAGGTAAGAAATTCTACTACCTAGGCAGCAAAGTAACCAATGACGGACGGAGCAAGGAGGACATCAGACTAGCACGGGCAAAAAGTGCATTCCTGGTCAAGAGAAGCCTACTAGCATCAAACATTGGCCTTAATTTGAAGAAGAAACTCCTGAGACTGTAAGTTTGGAGCACAGAATCGTATGGTAGTGAAACGTGGACTGTGGCAAAACCGGAACAGAAGAGAATCGAATCATTTGAGATGTGGTGCTACGGACGAATATTGAAAATTAGGTGGACTGATAAGGTAAGGAATGAGGACGTTCTGCGCATAATCGGAGAGGAAAGAACAGAAGGAGAAGGGACAGAATAATAGGACATCTTCAGGGAATGACTTCCATGGTACTAGAGGGAGCTGTAGAGGTCAAAAACTGTAGAGGAAGACGGAGATTGGAATATATCCAGTATATAATTGAGGACGTAGGTTGAAAGCGCTACTTTGAGATGAAGAGGTCAGCACAAGAGAGGAATTCGTGGCGGGCCGCATAAAACTATTCAGAAGAGTGATGACATAAAATAAGAAAAAAAAACTCTTGTTGTGGTGATTCCATATACACATAGCACTTATAGCATGAGATTGATTACCGCTTATATTTTGACAGTATGACGAAGGGGACTCATTTATAACACCAGTGAAGTATGTATATGAAAAAAAAAAGCTTTCTGTTGTATTTTCTGTATATCTTAGAGATGTATCGCTATCATTTTAGTAGTTACAACAGTTCGTAATTCTATATTCATTTTGAATTGCTCCGTTTTAACCAGTTGAGCGCGATGAGAGTATCCAAAGCGAAACAGGAGGATATTAGCAGGTGCTGCTACCTCTTGAACATAATAACGGGAAATAAATTTGGTTCAGTCAGTACGAGTTACTAGGCACAGAAGAATCAGTCTCTGAAGAGCTCTGGGGTTAGTGTGAGCGAGCGACACGGTTGCCATAAGGATTTCGTCTGCTGCTTGTGAGCACGGGCAATTAGACGTGCGTTAATTGTACCGCTAAGAGCTCATACCCGTTGAATGGCGGTGGAAGACCAGTCAGCTATTTCTATCCACAGAGCCTCTGATTTGACCATCAGTTGGCTGCGGAGCTAGTTGGCATATGTACTACTGTGGTAGGCGTGGGCTTCCTATCTATTTTGGCCACAATAAGGCGTTCACTATGATGTTTGTAGCAGCTTACCCGCATTCCTATTTTTTTATTCATTATTAAACGTACTCCTTGATTACACCTACTTGATTTTGTATTTATAACCTTGTATTCACCTGACCAGAAGTCTTGTTCCTCCTGCCACTGAACACTAATTCCCACTATATCTAACTTTAACCCATACATTTCCCTTTTTAAATTTTCTAACCTACCTGCCCGATTAAGGGATCTGACATTCCACGCTCCGATCCGTAGAACGTCAGTTTTCTTTCTCCTGATAATGACATCCTCTTGAGTAGTCCCCGCCCGGAGATCCGAATGGGGGACTATTTTACCTCCGGAATATTTTACCCAAGAGGACGCTATCATCATTTAATCATATAGTAAAGCTGCATGCCCTCGGGAAAAATTACGGCTGTAGTTTCCCCTTGCTTTCAGCACAGCAAGGCCGTTTTGGTTAGTGGTACAAGGCCAGATCAGTCAATCATCCAGACTGTTGCCTCTGCAACTATTGAAAAGACTGCTGCCCCTCTTCAGGAACCACACGTTTGTCTGGCCTCTCGACAGATACCCCTCCGTTGTGGTTGCAACTACGGTACGGCCATCTGTATCGCAGAGGCACGTAAGCCTCCCCACCAACGGCAAGGTCCATGGTTCATGGGGGTAAGAAAGCTTTGATAGAGAGACTTTTTTTTTTAACAAGACCAAAAAGGTCCAGTTTGATGACAGAAGTTTGTTATTTGTGGCCAGATGAAGTCCTCTTTCTCTCCATGCCACGACATCCAGAGACTCTGATTGCAACGCGGCTGATTGCCATGCGTGGGACCTCGGTTAGATTCCCGGCCGGATAGGAGATTTTATCCGCTCGGGGACTGAACGTTGTATTGTCATTATCTTCATTGTGATAGACGCGCAAGTCGCCGAAGTGGCGTCAAATAAAAAGAGTGCACTAGTTGCCTGAACAACTCCAGATGGGATCTCCCGGCCAAAAATGCCACGCTATCATTTCATTTTCTCACTGTATTGAATTCTTACGGTCACAGTGTGCGTACAGTTCCGTAATTCCTATTTGGGCATTGCCATCTATCCTTGATGTTGCAATTTTCGCGAACAATAGTGTAAATTCAGTAACGTATATGAACAACCTGGACAATAATATTAGCAAAACGTCTGTTGTTAATGATGAGTAACCTATCTGCTTACATTCCTTTGCATGAGGACCATGTACTCCACGTAGGGTTCTTGGCACAGAAAGACATGTACGAAAATCGTGTTTCTAGAGCGACTGACATGTGCACCGTAGTACAAGCAAACAGGGAACTATTTCACTATTTTCTAGATCAGTGGTTCCCATCCTTTACCTCCGAGTACAATCACACCACGTATTCGTTCGTCCCCTCCCCGCGCTACCATGATGCCTAAGTGAACTTGAGAATGAGAGGGAATTTTCTTTGAACTTTAAAAAAAAATCACGAAAAACAAATGATATGTAGTAGTTTATGTAGATGTTTTATTAAACCAAGAACTAATGAGGCAAATGGAGAATTGGCACTGCTTATTTAACAACCTTTCTTATATATACACATCGCTAGCGGTACTGAAGCTCCTTCTCAAGAAAGAAACCTAACTACCCAAATTGAGGGTAGACGCTTGTTGCGAACATGCTTCCGTTGCACCACATCCATTCCTAGCGACATTTGCTTCACACATACCCTACACTTCCATTTAAAATGAACCAAATTAAAATGTGTGTTCAATACTTAGGATTACAGTTTGTAAATCGCTTTATTGCTGGAAAATACTAATTAATGCAATTTAAGTTTCGTGTATCTAATTTATTAGCAAATATTATTAATTCTTATTTCTGTTTCTTACGCGTACTCTATGGAAATTAAATTTTAAGTCCATTGCCAGCAATAATTCTCACAGTTATTTGTAATAACCAACATAAGATACATTCCGCGTGAATCACAGGCGATGTTATTTCGTCTCTCTCCTATTAACTAACTGTATTACATCCGCTTTTACGTCTTTGACGTGACCCTCGTCCACACTGTATCTCCAAACTCAACGGACTCCAAAGAATGCCTATGGTGCACTCTAGCTGTGCTGCAGCTCAAGAGAACCGACGACAGAAGAATGGGTACATCGCGCATGTGAAGGTTAGCGGTGTGCTTACATGCAAGTTAGGCCACTGCAGATGCTCTCTTACGGAACTATAGACACGTGGTACAAATACTGGCGTTGTCTGCGAACCGTATTTGGCTGTACAGGTCGGGAAATGGCAACCGCTACACCAGCAGAAATTCAGTTGTAGTCGAGCTCTCGTTCGTGAGAGCACTCACGTGAATTATCTATCGGCAATGGCCGGCGTTACAAGCGAGCCGCCTCTGCTGTAGCATTTCGCGTTAACTGGAAATCGTGCGCCAGGCTACATACGACTGAAGCACAAACACCAACCTAGCTCGCAAAGCCCTTGGGTCTTTGTCCTGGTTACGAGCTTCCAATTGCACACACCACAAGCCGTCTGCAATCTGACCGCGACGCCAACGCAAGCACTTCAACCGAAAGCTCTTTAGTAACTCGCATCTAAAGCCCTGCTGACCCTACTACAGTTAAGTGCGCACTCGGACAACAATTACTTCGCATCACATGCGATCCCTAGCGACGTGGATATTATCCGGCAAAGCAAACTGAGCACCTGCGCAGCGTGAAGGTATAGGAGTGACTACCACAGAGAATCAAGGAGGGGAAGTATTCACAGCGTACACTCCAATATTCTTACGTCAGCAGGGTGAAAATTATTTAAACTGACAGTATCTTGGAGGTTCCAAGGGACACCAAACCGAACATTTTTCTCGAATTATGTTAATTAAAAGTGGAGGGGGAGAAAGGATAGGAAAGGGAAGGGAAGGAACTATTGATCAAATGCATCGTGACTTTACGCGGAACCAGCGACGACGAGTGAAAATGTGTGCTTGACCAGTATTTGAATCCGGGATCTCCAGACGACTAGGCAATTACGTCAACTACTGCGCTATCTCGAACAGTGTTTAATGCAGTTGTGCGGACTGTCACAGCACGCCTCCTGGACGACTCACATTCCCACCTGGCGCTTAGACACTGGACTCGCATTCGGGAGGACGACGGTTCAATCCCGCGTCCGGCCATCCTGATTTAGGTTTTCCGTGATTTCCCAAAATCCCTCCACGAAAATGCCGGGATGGTTCCTTTGAAAGGGCACGGTCGACTTCCTTCCCCATCTTCCCTAATCCGATGAGACCAATGACCTCGCTGGCTGGTCTCCTTCCCCAAACAACCCAACCCCCCCCCCCCCCACCTGGCGCCACTTACCTGCAGTCTCTGTCCTACATACCCGCTGCTTTCCCACAGGAGGTCCAACATAATTGTGCATCCGGACTGAAGAAGGTGGATTCGTTGCCCATCGAGGTGAATCAGTTATACGAACATGTCCGAAACAACTGCCACCACGCATTCATACCGGGTGATCAAAAAGTCAGTATAAATTTGAAAACTGGATAAATCACGGAATAATGTAGATAGGGTGGTGCAAATTAACACACATGCTTGGAATGACATGGGGTTTTATTAGAATCAATAAAAGTTCAAAAAATGTCCGACAGATGGGCTTCATCCGATCAGAATAGCAATAATTAGCATAAAAAAGTAAGACAAAGCAGAGGTGATGTTCCTTACACGAAATGCTCAATATATCCACCATCATTCCTCGACAATAGCTGTAGTCGAGGAATAATGTTGTGAACAGCACTGTAAAGCATGTTCGGAG
The DNA here is from genome assembly GCF_023898315.1 of Schistocerca nitens. Classification (NCBI taxonomy): domain Eukaryota; kingdom Metazoa; phylum Arthropoda; class Insecta; order Orthoptera; family Acrididae; genus Schistocerca; species Schistocerca nitens. The sequence continues at coordinate 372,075,388 of NC_064620.1, read as the reverse complement.
TTATGGTGAGGCATTGGCGCCGGACTTTGATAAAGGTCGGATTGTAGCCTATCGCGATTGCGGTTTATCGTATCGCGACATTGCTGCTCGCGTTGGTCTAGATCTAATGACTGTTAGCAGAACATGGAATCGGTGGGTTCAGGAGGGTAATACGGAACGCCGTGCTGGATCCGAACGGCCTAGCATCGCTAGCAGTCGACATGACAGGCATCCTATCGGCAGGGCTGTAACGGATCGTGCAGCCACGTCTCAATCCCTGAGTCAACAGATGGGGACGTTTGCAAGACAACAACCATCTGCACGAACTGTTCGACGACGTTTGCAGCAGCATGGACTGTCAGCTCGGAGACAATGACTGCGTTTACCCTTGACGCTGCATCACAGGCAGGAGCGCATGCGATGGTGTACTCAACGACGAACCTGGGTGCACGAATGGCAAAACGAAATTTTTTCGGATGAATCCAGGTTCTGTTTACAGCATCATGATGGTCGCATCCGTGTTTGGCGACATCGCGGTGACTGCGCATTGGAAGCTTGTGTTCGTCATCGCCATACTGGCGTATCACCCGGCGTGATGGCATGGGGTGCCATTGGTTACACGTCTCTGTCACCTCTTGTTCGCATTGACGGAACTTTCAACAGTGGACGTTACATTTCAGATGTGTTACGAACCGTGGCTCTACCCTCCATTCGATCCCTGCGAAACCCTACATTTCAGCAGGATAATGCACGACCACATGTTACAGGTCCTGTACGGGCCTTTCTGGATACAGAAAATGTTCGACTGCTGCCCTGGCCAGCACATTCTCCATATCTCTCACCAACTGAAAACGTCTGGTCAATGGTGGCAGAGCAAGTGGTTCGTCACAATACGCCATTCACTACTCTTGATGAACTGTGGTATCGCGTTGAAGCTGCATGGGCAGCTGTACCTGTACACGCCATCCAAGCTCTGACTCAATGCCCAGGCGTATCAAGGCCGTTATTACGGCCAGAGGAGATTGTTCTGGGTACTGATTTCTCAGGATCTATGCACCCAAATTGCGTGAAAATGTAATCACATGTCATTTCTAGTATAATATATTTGTCCAATGAATACCCGTTTATCATTTGCATTTCTTCTTAGTGTAGCAATTTTAATGACCAGTAGTGTATATGTTCCAAAATCCTGCTGCATATCGATATGGGCCTGTAATTTAGTGTATTACTCCTACTACCTTTCTTGAATATTAGTGTGACCTGTGCGACTTTCCCGTCTTTGGGTACGGATCTTTCGTCGAACGAGCGATTGTATATGATTGTTAAGTATGGAGCTATTGTATCAGCATAGTCTGAAAGGAACCCAACACATAATCCGGACCGGAAGACAAGCGTTTGTTAAGTGATTTAAGTTGCCTCACTACTCCGACAAAATTACTCATATTTGCAGCTGTTCTTGATTCGAATTCTGAAATATTTAATCCGTCTTCTTTGGTCACGGAATTTCTGAAGGCTAACTCTGCTTTGGCAGCAGAATCGTCGATAGTATTTCCACTACTATCGCACTACCGACCTCCTGCGGGAATCTCAAAGTAGCGAGCATGGAGAACATGGATGGCGACTGCAGGTAAGGGCTCCAGGTGGGAATGTGGATCGATCGGGAGGCATACCGAGATAGTCCGCCCAGTTGTGATAAACGCAGTGTCCGGATGGCGCAGTGGCTAACGCATCTGGCTAGTAAGCAGGGGGTCACGGGTTCGAATCCCGGTCGGCACACATTTTCACTCGTCGCCGCTGATTACGCATAATGTCCCGAGGCTGCTGACATCAATAGTTCCTTTCCTTTCCTTTCTCCGCCCTCCACCTTTAATTTACGTAATATGTATTTCAGGTGCTGATTCCGCAGGGCCGCGCGGGACTAGCCGAGCGGTCTTAGGCGCTGCAGTCATGGACTGTGCGGCTGGTCCCGGCGGAGGTTCCAGTCCTCCTTCGGGCATGTGTGTGTGTTTGTCCTTAGGATAATTTAGGTTAAGTAGTGTGTAAGCTTAGGGACTGATGACCTTAGAGGTTAAGTCCAATAAGATTTCACACACATTTGAACATTCCGTTTAGTGTTGTTACCAGGACTGTTACGGTACGTAAGGGTCGCGAACAGCGTCAGATGTTGTGTGATCACTGTGAAGGACGCGGAGGTGCCGCACACTCGTGTGAGACAGCGCAGTGAGCGCCTCACCGACTTTGTAAGACATCTCACTGCGGGTCTTCATTTGGCCAGCTGTCCGAATCGTGCGATGTACAGCGTGTGTCAAAAAGATTCATCCGGTTCGGCACACGTATATTTCTGAAACTGACAAGCATATACCACGAACTTCGTTTTATGATGAACGGGAAACTTAAAAAGTCCTTTTTTTATACCTTTCAACAGCTGTTCAATATGCCCTCTTTGAGATGCACGGCATATGTCAATTCGGTATTCAAATTGTTCCCACACTGCAGCGAGCATGTCTTGAGTTACAGCTTTAACAGCTGGTGTAACGCGATGTCTCAGTTCATTCATTGTCGTTGGTAACGGAGGCACATAAACAGAGTCTTTTATAAACCTCCACAAGAAATAATCACTTACAGTCAGGTCCGGTGACCCTAGACGCCAATAATGTAAGGCTGAATCATTTGGTCTAGTGCGACCATTCCATCATTCAGTAACACTTTGATTTAAAAATTCCCACAGTTCCTGACGCCAGTGTGGTAGTGCCCTATCCTGCTGGTAACTGAAGTCGTTCGAATCAGTCTCCAACTTGGGAACAGAGAGTTCTGAAGCATATCGAGATACTTGCTTCCTGTAACAGTGTTCTCGGCAAAAGAAAGTGGACCACACACTTTTCCCGTGAAATTGCACAAAACACATTAAATTTTGGAGAGTCCCTCTCATACTGTACAATCTCATATGGTTATTCCGTACCCCATATTCCCACATTATGACGGTTCACATTTCCCTTTAAATGGAATGTTGTCTCGTCACTAAACACTAAGCGTTGAAGAAAATAGTCGTCCTCCATCTTGCGAAGAACGAAATTGCACAACTCCACACTTTGTTGTTTGTCACCTTCACGAAGAGCTTGTAGTAGCTGAATTTTGTATGGTTTCATGTGTAAACGTCGACGTAACACACGCCAGACGGACATAGGAAGCATGTTGAGCCATCGAGCTGCACTGCAAACGAATTTCTGTTATCGTTTAGTGCTCTGCGCTGTTGGAGGATGCACACCATACCTAGTACGGAAGTCACGCTGACAATTATTACAGACCCGCACTGCGCAAAACGTAGGACACGAAACGTTTTCTGTTATCCCGACTCCATTTCTACTAGAACTCAAGTGGGCGCACACTACTGCTACCTAGCGAGAACCATAAAAAACTCGAGAATTTGCTCTTTCCAACAGTATGTTGTTCACGCACATATCTCAAGTAACATAATAGTTGCCCGCCCGGTTAGCCGTTCGGTCTAACGCACGGCTTTCCGTATTGGGAAGGAGCGCCTGGTCCCCACCACGAATCCGCCCAGCGGACTCGTGTCGAGGTCCGGTGAGCCGGCCAGATGGATCTTAGTCAGTTTTCCATTTGCCTCGGCGATGCGGGCTGGTTCCCCTTATTCCGCCTCAGCTACACTATGTTGGCGATTGCTGCGCAAACAAGTTCTCCATGTACGCGTACACCACGATTACTCTACCGCCGTGCAAACATAGTGGTTACACTCGTCTGGTGTGAGACGTTCCCTGGGGGGGGGGGGGGGGGGGGGAGAGGGGGGGGGGCACCGTGGGCCGAACCGCATAATAACCCTGAAAGAGTGGTTCGGTGTGGGGTGGCAGAGGGGTGAAGTGGACTGTGGTAGTCGTCGTGGGGTTGCGGACCACTGCAGCTGCGGCGGGGATGGAGCCTCACCGTCGTTTCTAGGCTTCCAATACAACATAATAGTTATGAGTTTTTTTAATCGGATGATTCTTTTTGATACACCTTGTATTTGTGGGACAGTGCTCCGATGCTGAACTGGATGGGAACGTAAGGGCAGGCATACTCCTTCCACTCCACCACGTCCGACGCTCACTAGGGAGGTTCGCTGTATTGTGCGCCAAGAAAGTCGTAAGCGCTTCACATCAGCGCCAGCCAACCCAGAACAATCAGTGGACTTTCTCAAACATCCTGCGTCACTTCACACTATTTTTCGCACAGTAGCAGCAGCATCTGTACCGTGCGTAGCCTGCCGTTTGAAGTGATGCTGACATCGGGAAGCACGGACTGCTGGTGAACGACATCGCACTGTGTTCAGGGATGTATTACGGTTCTGCACTATCGGGGATGACCATCGTCAGCAAGCATGGCGGCGATCTGACGAGAGGCGCCATACTTGCAATGTTTTGAACAGGCACAGCGGTGTTACTCCTGGCGAGAGTGTCTTCGGATATGACGACAGCTCACGGTGGTAGTTCAAAAATGGTTCAAATGGCTCTGAGCACTATGGGACTTAACATCTGTGGTCATCAGTCCCCTAGAACTTAGAACTACTTAAACCTAACTAACCTAAGGACATCACACACATCCATGCCCGAGGCAGGATTCGAACGGCGGTAGTGCATGAGCGAACTCTAATGTTACAAAGGTACGTTACTGACATCCTGCGTCATCATGTGTTAACTGTCATGTGAGAGTGTCGAATTCAACACAACAAAGCTCCTTCACCTACGACGCGTGTGTCTTATAAAATGTCTGCGAGATGCTGAGGTGCGCCCGTGGCCAGCAAGATTCCCTTCTGCCTATGGTCGAACGTGGGGGACCAGCTCGTTACTGCCAATATCCAGGATGCCGATGACAATTTACAACAGTTGTGGGCCAGCTTGCCTCAGGAGAGCATACAACGTCTTTATGACACCCTTCACAAGAGAATCAGTGCAAGCACCAGAGTCAGGAGGAATGCGACACCCTACTCATAAGTGGTTCATACTGACAAATTCTTTATAAATTTGACTCAATTTTGTAATCACTGAAGTAACACCATATACACTCTCAACCCGTGAAGTTTCATTTCGTTTTCTCCTCTCCTCTTGGGTCCTTCACTGTTTTTTTGTCTGACGTCTTGGGATCTTCTACAACCCAATTCCAAAGGCAGAATAATTCCTCTCAGAGTTTCCTCGTTGGCCTTAAAGCCAGTTCTGTATACATTCGCATTGCCACGGCATCGCAAAAATTGTCGCTAAGAGTACCTTTATAGAAAATCACCAGCGTGACATTTAGTGCACTTTGTTTCTTTTTATACGCATCCGACTCCATTGAGCACTACCCCCTCCAATCATAATTTGCTCATAATCTGCTTACTCAACTTCAACATCTCATTTGCGCGGTACATCACGTCTGTCAGCAATGCCACTCTCTTGTCCTTCTCGTATCTGAGATCGCTTTCCATACCTGCACTGCAAGGTTACCTCTTCAAACTGAAACGCACCTGCAAAGTTGTTTTTCGCTACAGCCGGGTCCACGCTTTTGTCGAGTAATTCACTGGACATGTTGAACAAGTCACCGACTGTATACTGTGTACACGTAAACAAATACACTTTCACACCCTGACTAAAAATGTCTCTTAATTAGAGATGGGAAGCAGTTGTCTGTATGTGCTTTGAAAGAACTTTTAATATCAAAAAGGAAGAAGAAAAATATGTAGAAAGTTTTGAAATGTGGCTTTGGAGAAGATCCTACTGCGAAGTGAGCTAACAAACTTAAGAATGGGGAAGTAATGAAGATAACAGGGAAAGAACGAAGATTATTGGAAGTGACCAAGGCAGCTGCTCAGAACAGGGCACGATGGACGACCTCCAGTTGAAACCTGTCATAAGACAATACACTAAAGAAGAATGTTCTAATATCAGCAAAGAGCAAAGCCTGACCGCATGTTTCCTTCAATAAGCAAGCGAAAACAACGAAACAAGAGCTAAACCCTTTCTTAATTTCCAGGGAAGTCCGATTGCCTTAATGTAGAATAGAAATCCAGAGCCCCTAGAAGGAGAAACAAGCAATCGTACAACCAGTCCTACCTAGAGATATTTAAAAAAAGCAATGGCTGTACGCATTTCATTTTCTGAGTTTATGTCATTTTTGTGTTGATTTTTTATCGATACTCCATCATAGCGGGAGGCCGTAATTTGGGTGTCCGCTGCCTCCATTCGGTGTGAAAACCATTTTCAATTTCCCTCTCTGAATTCGGGCAAAAAATTTCTTTTTTTTCCATGCCAGTGTTACCATTATCCCAGATACAAACATAGTTTCAATCGTCCGGTTCATTCCACGAATTTCGAGATGTTGGTTATCAAGCTAATACTCTAACCGGAAATGCCCCTCCTAGATTTCCCACTCTCAGCTTTCTGGGATTTTCGGTTAAAATGAACGGTTATCTACAACAAATTGTCATAATTTTATGAAAGACGTACAAATAAGACTGTGACTGACGTTTCAGCGAATCGAGAAGTGGAGGCACCATATCCCGTACTGGCTGTACACCGGCAACACTGACTTTCGCTACTGCGAACTATCAATCGCAAAGTTAAATCACTACGAAAAATGCTCCTATCGTAGCACAAAAAAGGCGAATATGTCCTATGCAGATTTAGAGATGCATAAGAAAGGAACTAACTTTTCGACCTATATGGCAGTTTCAAAGCCATTTAAATCAAAACATCTTGACAAATTCGCGCGTTTTTACTTGTTAGTATTAGCACCAATGTCATGTAATATAATGAATCGCGTCAAGTAAAGTAGCATGATACATGGTGTCACGTCGTATGACATGACACACACAGTCATGGCATACAACAGGGCTTCCCAACCTGTGGTCCGCGGACCCCTCAGGGGTCCGACGGCTGGTTCTAGGGGTCCGCATCCACCTTCCACCAAATCGTGTAAAATAATGAGTAAAATTATTGAATAAAAACGTGAAAATCAAATTCATCACTATTTTTTTTTTCGTGTGAAAAACATGTGTACTTTTATTTCAGGTCGTATCCCCAAGCAGCCTTTGCGGTCCCTAAGTGAGAACGTATACACAGTTTAGTGCCGGAGGATGCGGCTTCTCTGATCGACTGTTTAGCAACAATACGGGGGTCGTTTGTGGGCCGGCTCACGGCGCTAGATGCGCTGAAACCTTTTACGCATGCGCGGAGCGAGCTTCGTCGACCAATCACAGCGCTCGCTGGCACCTATGCGGCCCCAGGCATCATTAAATGTCAAACTTGCTTTGTCAGTGCACTACCTATTTCATAAGTCGATTTTTTAGCATTTTCTTACTTCTAACATGGATCAGTGGCTGAAGTCAGGATCATTGAAGAAGGGTACAGTTTCTCCATCGCCTTCACAACAAGGGAAGTTTCCAATTGAAATGAATGAGGAGGGAGGACGACCAAAGAAGACTTTACATACATTTGAACATTTTTCTTCGGATTTCACGAAAAACAACACACACACACACACACACACACACACGCGCGCGCGCACGCACACACACACACACACACGACTGTTACGAAATATGGCTGCTCCTTACACAACAGTAGCCAAATAGTGGAAGTAAACAGACCATAAGCGGCAGCTTGTCAACAGCGAACAGTGTGGACGTGACGTTGATTGCTCTTGGAGGACGACAGCTCCATCGTGTGAAATTTGAATTACCAAGTAACTTTAATCAGGCTACAGTGTGTTGAGCAAAGGGAGTAAATCCACTAGTAAGAGTCTGGATACAGTGGGAATTCAAATTGGATCATTAATTACAAGTTGTTTTCATTCATCTCTAAACCATAGACTATTGATACTTCGGGGGAGGGCGGGGGGAGAGAGGGGCGGGCATTGGGAACATGGCACTTGCATTAAGAAGGTTTCAGTTCCCATGAGTTTCGCTCTGAAATTTAAGTTACTGTGCTCTTGACTGACTAGGGGTCCGCCATGGATTTTCGACTGAAGAAGGGGTCCACCAGCTAAAAAGGTTGGGAAGCCCTGGCATACAACATCAACATGGAATTTGTCATGTCGTGGAATATGACACATGGTATCATTAAAATTTAAGATGCATGTATCCCCATTCTGAGGTACTTCCCATTGCAGATGCACCTCCCACTCTTATTGTAGATGCGTCACACTCTCTAGAAGAGCACAAATTTATACGTATTTGTTCTCACATCCCTCACCATACACGTAACAGGGTGTAGGTTTGAGGGAAAATGGTCCTCTCGGAAAAAAAATTAAACCGCCCCGCCGCCCCTTGTAACAAAACCACCCGTAGAAATTTTATCTCCCTACAAAAACGTTTTTAGCTGTCAAAAATGGTTCAAATGGCTCTAAGCACTATGGGACTTAACATGTGAGGTCATCAGTCCCCTAGACTTAGAACTACTTAAACCTAACTAAGAACATCACACATATCCATGCCCCAGGCAGGATTCGGAACTGCGACCTTAGCAGCTGCGCGGTTCCGGACTGAAGCGCCTAGAAGCGCTCGGCCACAGCGACCGGCTTTTACCTGTTACATGTATGCTCCTCAGCCATATGTTATTGTTTACTATGGCTAGCGAATCTTCCGGATTTTAACAAATAATCAGGGACCTTGGCCTACAAATTGCAAGGTACAGGTGTGCAAACACCTTGCAGCTGAGAGAGTTCACTGCGTTGGGGTAGTAGGGTTAACTCGTAAAAGCGCGCATACGTCAAAATATTTCGATTTAAATGTCTTTGAATCTGCCAGGTAAGTCGATTCCCTTCTATTACATGCCGATCAGTGTCCAGGACACATTCGCCTTTTTTTGTGCTATGACAGGAGCATTTTTCATCATGGTTTCCAACTGTTACTGTACCATAACTTTGACATTAGACACCACAGCTTGACAACCGATTTAGATCTCTGCCGATGACTGATCCGGTATAGGTTTTTTCATTGTCTTTCGAATCATGGTGCTTATATCGCGGCGACGCATAAAGCTTTCACAAAACAACAGGACGACCACTAATTACATATATATGTCTAACTCCTTCCAAAAGTTGATCCGATTAGCTGTAGTTTGAATCTTGCCGTGCGTAAAAACTCACAAAAATGGTTTTTGCACGTAAAATCCGAATGAAGCGAGTTTTAAATTTAATAGTAAGAAAGCATTTTTTATTTATCTGTATGACCTTAAACTACTTGCGCGCATTCAATTCATGTAAGAACGTATTTTATGTGCTACATTTAGCTCAACTTTAAGCCATCGTATCTCGACAACGGATGAAGATTATCGGATGAAAAAAATTCGTTTCGTTACTATATGCTTATCTAGCATCGTGCAAAGTTTGAACCGATTCGTACGAGTTTAAATTACAGAACCGGCGCACCTCATAAAACCTCCCAGAAAAACGTGTTTTTGCAAATCTGAACGATGCATATACAAACGGTGCCATTACTTGAGCATTAATTTCAGCCCAATTACAGTCTTTTTCAACACGAATTAATCGATTCGCACAATCCGCCTGTGTGCCAGCCCCAGTTAGTCGTTCAAACATTGCTTAATATACTATAACATGGCTTCAGTAAGCGAGATGTTTGAATGGCCACACAAATGGTCCCAGGTCCACGTTAAATTAAACACTTTTTATGTATATAGACTTATGCGCCGAGTGAAAATTTGTAGCAAGACCGGGAATGGGACCCGGAGCTCCTGCTTACTAGGCAGGTTCGCCAACCACTAAGCCACTCTGTCACAGCGGTTCGCAGAACTGCACGGATTCCTCTGGCGCGCCTCCATCCTCGATCCACTGCCGCCCCAGTCAACTTTAAACTCTTCCTTACAGACAAACAGAAGTGACGAGACTCTCCATGTTCTGGAATAGCACCACAGTATCGGAGGTAGATTCGGGGAACCCAGGTCCAGGTATTTATACGAATAAAATGGCACAGTTTCAGAGGATTTTATGTACCGGGTGATAAAAAAGTCAGTATAAATTTGAAAACTGAATAAATCACGGAATAATGTAGATAGGGAGGTACAAATTGACACACAAGCTTCGAATGACATGGGGTTTTATTATAACCAAAAAAATACAAACGTTCAAAAAATGTCCGACAGATGGCGCTTCATCTGATCAGAATAGCAATAATTAGCAGAACAAAGGAAGACACAGCAGAGATGATGTTCTTTACAGGAAATGCTCAATGTGTCCACCATCATTCCTCAACAATAGCTGTAATCGAGGAATAATGTTGTGAACAGCACTGTAAAGCATGTCAGGAGTTATAGTGAGGCATTGGCGTCGGATATTGTCTTCCAGCATCCCTAGAGATGTCGGTAGATCACGATACACTTGCGACTCCAGGTAACCCCAAAGCCAATAATCGTACGGACTGAGGTCTGGGGACCTGGGAGGCCAAGTATGACGAAAGTGGCGGCTGAGCACACGATCATCACCAAACGACGCGCGCAAGATATCTTTCACGCGTCTAGCAATACTTTTTTTTGTTCTAATAAAACCCCATGTCATTCCAAGCATGTGTGTAAATGTTTACCTCTCTATCTACGTTATTCAGTGGTTTATTAAGTTTTCAAATTTATACTGACTTTTTGATCATCCGGTATGTAGACTGAAGCGGCGAGTGAAAACTTATAGTAAGGCCGGGAATCAAACCAAGATCTCCTGCTTATCTGTATGAGACCATTAAAGTCTCTGAAATCGTGTCATTTCCTTTAAACGCTTTTTACTCCCGTTCGTAGCTCAAATAGGACCAGGCACCAAGATCCTCAAACCCCTATTTTGCGCGCTGTCTTTTCATGCATATTTGTTACGCCGCTTACCCGCTCTAAATATTTTATTCAAATTATGGCACAAAAATTCACGATGACTGTCTTTTCCCCTTTATTTGTTGGCGTCTACTTCAGTTTGCCATTTCTGTTAGCAAGTTGCAATTCACTCACAAAGCTTCAGAATGATAACTGAAATATCATCGTTGCAAGCAACAGTAATGATTATCCCTGGAGTTAACAGTTGGCGGTAGAGTGCACTGTTTTCGCAAACAGAAATTCAGTTGTAAGGTCGAGAACACCCCTCGTAAAAAAGGAGAGAAATGTACATACAAAGTTATTTACTTCCCCACTGTCACTGGGTTCCATAACAGCTCATGCGTTCAAAAAATCTGCCGACCGTAGGCACTAGCGGAAATGTTGCAGCTGTATACGGCCAGTCCGGATAACTTCCTTAGCCACATGATCACCGTGGACGAGAGCTGAGTGCATCACTACGGCTGCAACCAAAGGAGCAAAACGAACCTCCGAAAAAGGTGAAGACACAATCATCATCTGGCTCGGTAATGCTGAGCGGTTTTTGCTACTATCTTGGAGTGCTGCCAACAGATTACGATCGTAATTCTAAGTCCTCCACAGGAGAAAACAATCGAAATCACCCGACGAGTTTACGTAGAGCTGTAAATTCGAAGCCCCACGCCAAATTGTCGATGCGGATGTTTTTGCCCCACGACAACGCCTTAACTCATTCTTCACGGATCACAGACACACACACTGTTCTTTAGACTATTAACTTTTGCTTCATTCCCGTTTTCACCAGACATAGCACCCAATGACATCTTCCACGGATGAAGAAACCATTGCTTAGAAGGCCTTTCTCTGATGACGAAGAGCCGACTATACACACTGTTTGCACAACGCCTGTTCATCCTCTACTAGTGATTTCTGTTCGGTACGGGATCTTTACTAGATAGGATAGACGGAGGGCATGGAAAAAGTCGAAAGAAGGGCAGCTCGTTTTGCATTATCGCGAAATAGAGAAGAAAGTGTCACGGATATGATAAGCGAGTCGAGATGGCAGTCATTACAACAGGGGGCGGGCGTTTCTCGTTCCGACAAGATCTCCACCACCTTTCTCTTAATGTGAAAATATTTCGCATGCATATGAGGATATGACGGCTACTGATTCCTTCAGCGCAGATGTACTCGAAGCTCGAACCTTACAGGAATCGGCGAAACGCTAATGAGCAGGAGCTATAAGTCAGTAGTGTGTGGTGTAAGCTGAGAATTTGAGTTCGACGAGCGGCGTGCTAGGGTAGTCCGTACTACTGTGGTGACCTCTGTGTCCGGAAGGCGTAGTGGTCAGCGCAACAGCCTGATAAACGTGAGGCCTGGGTTCGAATCCCGGTCTCGCACGAATTTTCAACACGTTGGTATAAACCAATGCCCACTGCCAGCTAATGTCTTTAATTCCCTTGTGTCTTGAAAACATTTTCTTGCCTTCAACCTACATACGGAGAAATGATCAGCGTAATAAACTAAGAGAAGTCAGAGCTCACAGAGAAAGACTTAAGTGCTGCTAGAGAGTGAAACGGTAGCCAAATGGTCTGAACGTGTCTCGAAGAAGCCTCTGCCAGGGACTTGAATGTGAACTGCAGAGTACTGTTGTACACTTATGAGCCAAAACATTATGACCCCTGCTTAATAGCCGGTCGCTGGTGGCCGAGCGGTTCTAGGCGCTTCAGTCTGGAACCGCGCGACCGCTACGGTCGCAGGTTCGAATCTTGCCTCGGGCATGGATGTGTGTGATGTCCTTAGGTTAGTTAGGTTTAGGTAGTTCTAACTTCTAGGGGACTGATGACCTGAGATGTTGAGTCCCATAGTGCTCAGAGCCATTTTTGAACCTGCTTAATAGCTTGTTTGTCTGTCTATACAATAAAACACATCACTGATTCTGCCTATCAGGGATCCGGCAGTTTGTAAGATTTTGGAGGTATGTGGCGTTAGATATCTATGCACAGGTCATGTAATTCGCGTAAATAAAGTGCCGTTGATTTACGTGCTCGGTGATGGCGCCCGACAGCGACCCAGATTGTGAGGGTGTGTGAAATCTTATGGGACTTAGCTGCTAAGGTCATCAGTCCCTAAGCTTACACACTACTTAACCTAAATTATCCTAAGGAGAAACACACACACCCATGCCCGAGGGAGGACTCGAACCTCCGCCTGGACCAGAAGCACAGTCCATGACTGCAGCGCCCTAGACCGCGCGGCTAATCCGCGCGGGGACCCAGATAGGGTTCCATAGCATTTTCATCAGGCGAATTTGGTCTTTGAGACATCAACGTGAGATCATTATAAAGCTCCTCCAGTCTCTGTAGTACCGTCCTGGCTCCGAGTTACGGACAATTATACCGCTCAAAACTGATATCGCTGTCGGGAAAGAGGTCAAGCATGAAGCGGTGCAGGTGTTTCACAGCTGTCAGCTTGTCTTCGTTTACTACCACACGTACCACGCAAGCGCAGGAGAATGTCTCCCACAGCATAACACTGTCCACCAGCCTGCGTCCGTGGCGCGCTGCACTTTTCGACTCGCCGTTCACCTCGATGACAACGTTTGTGGAGAGAAGCGAACTATGTAGCAAAAATGTGATGCCCCTAAGAGCCGAAATGTTTCCACTGTTCGACGGTCGAATCCTGATGGTCCCACTGCACTCGTAATTGAGGATGTCGTTGGGTCAACATGTGAACACGAAGGGGTGGTCTGCTGCGGAGCTCCATGTTCAACAATGTACTATGAACGGTGTGCTCTGAAACACTTATGCATGTACCAGCTTTGTGGTCTTTCGGCAGAGATGTCACAGATCGCCATCTATCCTACTTTATAGAGCAGACAAGCCTCCAAACCCCGCGTTCTGTGAAGAGTCGTGGACAACGAACTATTTAGTGCCTAGTGGTAGTTTCACTGTCCTATCTCTTTCCGTAGACGCTCACGACAGTAGCACGTGAACATTCGACCTGCTTCGCCGTTCTCGAGATACTCTTTCACAGGCTCTGCGTAATAATAATGTTCCCTCTGTCAAAGTCGAGTATCTCAATGGATTTTCCCATTTGCAGCCCATATCTCCGCTAGGGTGCTCCCCCGTCCGAGTCTGCTCCTCTTACACACATTTGTTACCGCGTCACGGGCCCGCAACGTCAACAAGCAGCATCTAACGTCGCCGTGGGCGGCGGCCATAACGTTTGGGCTCACCAGTAGTGTAGGTGAGGCGATTTTCGAGACCGAGTGTTTTCTGGACAGCCAAAATGCATACTTCCACTGCAACGTCTCCGCCATCAGTGGCTGGGAAAACGTGTCGTAGCGAAGGAGACCATGTGGAGAATTTACTAGTCACTTGCTTTCACTGTCGCAACTTGTTTTTTCAGGTTTGATATTTTATGTACTTACTTCGTAAAATGGGCTCGAAGCACTGATTTTTTGTTAAGTATTCCTTAGAATTTCACAGGTTCATGAAAACAGCCACGGAAGAACCGTTACCGAACGGATATTACTATAGGCTACAGAGTAAATAAACTAAGTACGGAGTAAAATACGGTGCAGGAAACACTGTATATTACATATAATTTAATCTTTGATAACACGAATATTTGACGACATATGCGAAGTAACTCACTATACTCACGCTTTCCATATATTTTAGCTAGGCTTTAAATTTTAGATCTGCTAGAACTGAATCAAAAAATTACTGTTCGACAATGGAAAAATTCTAAATCAGCCACTCACATCAATTGTGTACTCAGAACCAGACATGAACAACGAACGGAGGTCATTCTTTATTTATAGTCAGATGCGCGAATTAATCACTGCAAAGTTTGTCGGAACTTAGATTGTGTTCTATATCAAGCCGGAACTCTGCTTGATACCCACACTGTTTGTGTACGAGCCTGCGTCAGTGCTTCTTTGTTTCTCATAATTACTCAACTTCGTTTGCTTTCGCCGTCTGCTACAATTGCTAGTCGGTGCGTGGTGTACGAGTGGCAGTTACAGACAAGGAACATTCGTTAGAGTAATGATGACAGTGAGATAATGCTATGATTCCTTTACGTTTCTACACACACTTGTAGCAGATTTAATAAAATGTCAGCTTACTACGTAGATGGAGCTAGCTGAAGACTTTTTAGTTTGCATGTAGTGTATCCACAATGTACGTGTAACATTGTAGAAAAAAAAAGTGTCTTCGGTTCTGCTAATGGACTGGGAGAAACGGTTCTTTCTGCTTAGCTTCGATCCCGCGCAAAAACTAACGTATGCCTATCGGCTGCAAATTATATTTGGAGTTGTCAGTTCACTATGCCCAGTGAGTTCCAATCTAAAGTACTGAAAAATAGTTTAGCGAGTCGGACCTGTTTATCTCGTGGTGAAGCGCGTGCCTGGAAACCGAAAGGCCGCGAGATCGAATCCCAGCTGCACCACGAAATATTTCAGCCTGCTTTTAACCTAGCCTCACCTCTCCGATTAGCCAGAAACAAAACGTGGTTCCGGTTGCACGGCGGACTGTAGGTCACCTTCTGCTGGCAGGATTTCTGGGGCAGTTTAGGGATACGCAAGTGACGAGCCGGCAGCTGCCGGTCGGTCCCGGAAGAACTGGTTCAAATGGCTCTGAGCACTATGGGACTCAACTGCTGTGGTCATCAGTCCCCTAGAACTTAGAACTACTTAAACCTAACTAACCTAAGGACATCACACACACATCCATGCCCGAGGCAGGATTCTAACCTGCGACCGTAGCAGTCGCACGGTTCCGGACTGCGCGCCCAGAACCGCGAGACCACCGCGGCCGGCCCCGGAAGAACTGACCGAGTAGTTAGACATGGCGACCGCCTCACCTTTGAAGGACTGTCTGATGCCACCCTCTGCTATGCTATTACGGCTTCAAAAATAGTGCCAATGCCAGCCTCCATGGCGGGCAAGCGGTTCATTTTAGTCATCAGTCTTCTAAATGCTTTGATGCGGGCCGTCACGAATTCCTCTTCTGTGACAAACTTTTCATCTCAGATTCTCACTTGCAAACTACGTACTCAATTATTTGCTGGATGTATCCCAATCTTTGTGTTACTCTACCGTTTTTATGGTCATTACCCTCTAGTACCAAGGAAGTTATTCCCTCATGTCTTAACAAACGTCCTGTCATCCAACCCTTCTTCCTCTCATCAAAGGTGGAGGTGACCATGAGAAACAGAAAAACGTAATCAAAGGTGAAGAAGACGCAGCGCTTCAGAAAGTGAGATCATTTCAGTAGCACAAAGGAGACGTTTAAAGTACGGGGCGCCCCAAAAGCCCGATAACATTTGAAAATTCAATACTTCACAGAATAATGTAGGTAGGGAGGTGCAGACTGATACACGTGCTTGAAACGACGTGGGGTTTTATTGAAACCGAAAAAAGTGCGCAAAACGACCTATAGATGGCGCTTCACATGATACAAAAGCAATAATAAGTATAACAAATGATTTTTAACAACGACGATGTTCTTTATAACATGTGCTCAACATTTTAGCATTCATCAACAATATCTGTAGACGAGGGACAATGTTGTTAACAACATTGTACAGCGTATCAGCAGATATGGTGAGAAACTGCGATCAGATGTTTTCTTTTAGCACTGTAATGAGGTCGCACGATCGCGGTAGACTTGCGGCTTCAGGTATCCCCATAACCAATAATCACACGGATTGAAATCTGGGTACCTGGAGGGCCAATCATGACCAAAGTGGTGGCTAGAGGGCGATCCTCACCAAAAGATATGCACACGAGATCTTTCATATGTGTAGCAATTAGGACGAAGCGCCATCTGCATAAAAGTCGTACCTTCCAGCAACTATTTATCTGCCACGTTAGGGACGATGCTTTTCTATAATATATCGGCGTACCTCGCACCCGTCTCGCTGATAGTTTGAGAAGCAGCACCCAACATTCCCTCGAAGAAAAAGGGTACCAGCACAAACACTAAATCCGCACCACACCGTGACTTCCTTGTCATGAAACAGGGCTTTCACAAGAGTTCTAGGATTTTCCGTAGCACTAATTCTGCTGTTGTTGGTGTTGCTGGTGTGTGAAATGGGCTTCATCTGTCCACAACACGTTAGACAACCAGTCATCATCTTTCCCATATTCTGAAATACCCATACTGCAAATGCTCTTCGCTCACAAATTCGGTGGCTAACAGTTCTTGATGACGCTGGTATTTTTTACGGATAGCAGTGGATGAGAGAGGGAGGGGGTTGGTGTGTGTGTGTTACGCCTCCGTGCTCTGCAAACAGTAGTGCGCGGAATGCCGGTGCCACGTGCGACTTCACCCTGTGGAGACGAACCCGCTAAAGTCCCAATTTCTTCCTGGACTATCCGAGCAGCAGTAGCCCTTGTGTCTGGTCGGCCGCTGCGGGCTTCGTACTTCGTGATTATTTTTCTCACTTATCACAGGACCTTTATCAGTTCGAATACCCTTTGGATCGTTAAGTTGCAGCAACAGACTCACTATTCTGATAGTAAACTTCATTAAATGTCTTTTCTGGTGAAGACAGCATGCCGCGATTGCTGGCGCATCTGACTCCCTCTCTCACTACAGCTCATTTTACACACGATTATCATGCCGTATCACTGACGTGTTGCCGCTCAGCGCCATCCCTTGGCCATCTTTTGCACTCGTTTGTGGTTTCAATAAGAGTAAAACCTAAAAAAATTCTAAACTCCGCCCGAACAGGATATGAAGGCCCAACGGTACCGACCAGCCGCCGTGTCATCCTCAGCCCACAGGCGTCACTGGATGCGGATATGGAGGGGCATGTGGCCAGCACACCGTTCTCCCGTCTTTATGTGAGTTTACCGAGTCCGGAGCCGTTACTTCTCAATGAAGTAGCTCCTCAGTTTGGTTCACAAGGGCTTAGTGCACCCCGCTAGCCAACGGTGCTCGGCACACCGGTTGGTCACCCATCCAAGCGATAGCCCAGCCCGACACGCTTAACTTCGGTGATCTGACTGAAACCCGTATTTCCACTAAGGCTAGGCTGTTGGCGGTTTCAATAACACTCCATGTAATTTTAGACATGTGTGTCAGCTTTCACCTCTCTACCTACATTATTCACTGAATTACTGCATTTTCAAATGTTAACAGACTTTTGAGTCACACTGCATATTTCTTTGATATATTTTACCAGCTAAATGTCCAGTATTGGCAAATAATTTTCACCATAAGCACGACGTGACAGCGAAAAAGAATTCTTTCTCCAGTATAAATGCATGTTAACTGTATACAATACCATACTGAAAATGCTTGACTCTCTTTCCACACAAAATAATGAAAGCGATGGAAAAAGTCATGTACTGCAACACAGTAAAAACTCTGTTAGAAGCAGATTTGGATAGATACCTAGAAATATCTGAATGGAAAGGAATGCTTGCATAAATTAAACGCAAGACGGGAGGCCTACAGGCTGTAGGACCACTGCGTTATTTAAAGAGCGAAAATCAGTGTCTAATTTATCCCTAACAGGTGACGTCTAGACGTGAACCACTAATTAACAAAGACTGCTACCCGCACTAATACGATGTGCAGTCGAAACTATGGTCAATTGGTAATTGCAGATGTTTGAAGCAACACAAAGCGTAACGAATGCCGTTTTCCACAAACAGCGCTACAAAATTCATTGATATATCTAGACTGTCTGGTCAATACATGTGTTGCTTCTGTCTGTGCCATTTCAATAAGAAAAACGGGAACAATTAAATTGTCTAAATTTTATAAAGAGATGTTGGTTATAAGCTGAAAAACGACTTTTTACGTTATCCCTGTACTACAGGTTATTTCATTCTAAAGCAGCACGGAAATATAGAATAGACAATATTTAAACCAATACAACAGCATCAGAAGTTCTGCGGCTTTTTGTTCTAAATAAACATAGAAATACGAGTGAACTGACTTATCAGAAGTTAAAAAATCTTACGACCATAAGGGAAAACAAACATACAAGAAAATGTAACCAGTCGTATTTATTTTTCTATTTCACAATATATTTCGAAGTACAATACCTGCACCATCACATAGATTCAGGTAATGTTAGTGTACCGTAAATGCTGCTTTTGTGCATAATAGTGTTGGCAACCTGTGGTACTGTCAGCAAGAAAAACGAAATAAAATAATATTTACATTGCCTGAAAAAGAAATTTGCAGCATTTCGGTTGCCAGCACTAGGTAGTCAAACAGTAATACGAGTATAAATATCTTGCAGTGATTACGCGCCTGTTTTCAACATCGTGCACGCTAGATGCTTCACATTTCAGTAATCGATATTGCAGGGATAGTGGACTGCAAACGACATGCTCAGAGGTAGCGGTGTGTCTGAATCGGTAATTGTGTTTTTCTTACAGTATTTCTGCTAACGAAGAAGTCACCTACGTCAGGTGCTTCGAGTGAAGCTCTTTTATTTGCTTATTGTTTAGACTTCAAGCTATTTGAGGAAATTATATTTTCTTGTAGGACATAATTAATTCGTCATGGAAACACTGAGCACAGAAACTGAACCATCGAAGTTGCTAGATACCCATGAAATCTGCTCCCCCCCCCCCCCCCCCCCCAAATGCACTATTCGTGGAAGTATCCTTAATGCCGCTTAAGATACGAAGACAAATGTTGTTAAATACATTACTCTATAGTTCCGAATGTAGTGGGCTAACACTAGAATCTCACAGGAGAAAGCATGAGCCGAACTCCAGCGCTGGTGAGAAGTACAGGGAAACGTAAGTAGTTTTGTGCAGGAAGATGGTTGCAGTGGGTTCGCTCCAAGGATACATGTTAGCTCCTTTCTCTGGAAACATAAATACTGCGCATAAAGAGGCAAAGAATCCGTTTCTGTTGGATTACGCCACTGGAGAGAAATCACTGGTAAAGGCAATTACCGTAAAGCACCTAGCACTAGCCACTCTGAGCCACGTAAATTAGAATAGTCACAAAGACAAGTTGTGAGAAAGGCAGATGCCTGATTGTGATTCATTGTGAGAATGTTAAGCAAGCTCAATTCAGCAACAAAGGAAATGGCTTGCAAAAACACTCTCGTTCGAGCAATTTTTGAGAATTATTCATGCACCACGATCATGATTTCGGCCTGTTGCGTCATTCTCAAGTCATAGCTCACTGTGATGTGTGCGAATGCATATCGTTCCGTTTTAAGAGGACACTGTTCTTGTGTGAACTTTGTTTACGAATTCCCTTTTATAGTAAGATAGGAGTAATAACTAACTCAGAAGACCCGCGTCTTGTTTAATTATTTATTTATTATTATTTAATTTGTTTATTCTCTGAACCAGTAATGGCATCCACTACGCGGTTTTTCTTTTATTGTTTCTGAAATAATAAAAGAAAGAAAAAGAAAACACTTCAGTGACACGAAAGAAACTTTGTTTTCTTGCAAGAAGGCGAAACCTCTTTAAGGGGGTAGGACGTCAAACGGGCCGACTTGGAGCAGGGGAGAGGCACCACAGGACATTTTAATTTCCACTGTCTATACTTTTACAAATAAAATCATAAAACTTTGTCAGTATCACCAGGAAGGATTCAGAATTCACACTCGTAACAGTGGAAGTTCTAAAACATAACGAAGTAATTTTTTTTACATGTAAAATTTCATAATTTTTTTCACTTACTAATGGCAGCATTTGTTGCTATAGGTACACTTTCCTTCATAAGTAAGAGAGATAGTTCGATGAATTTTGCACAGCATACAAACCATACTTAAAGGTGTATGAAACTCTAGAATTTTCGAAATCTATTAAAAACTGTGGTAAATATTGAGGTAATTAACTACAAAATTTGTGTTTTTTCTAAACATGAAGTTTAAAAAACAACAGATCATTCGTTTTTTCACGAATTAAATAAATTCTAGAGTTTCATACACCTGTAAGTATGGTATGTAAGGTGTGCAAAATTCATCGAAGAATCTCTGTAACTTGTGAAGAAAAGTGTACCTATAGCAACAAATGCAGCCATTAGTAAATGAAAAAATGATGAAATTTCACACGTAAAAAAATTATTTTGTTATGTTTTCGAACTTCCACTGCAATGAGTGTGAATTCTGAATCCTTCCTGGTGATTCTGACAAAGTTTTATGAATTTTTTTCTAAAAGTATAGACACTGGAAATTAAAATGCCCTGTGATGCCTCTCCTGCTCCAAGTCGGCCCGTTTGACGTCCTACCCCCCTTAATTCACTATTACTCTCTATAAGCACGGAACAGGGCTTCAAAATTCCATTACGATAAACACATGAGCCGTCGTCATTTCTATAAAAGAACGTAGAACGTCACGTAATAATTATTATGGAATCCATTCATCTGCGCATACAATTTCCACTGTGCGTCCAGGAGCTGTGACGTTTGACATGTGTTCTATAGTAATTACAACAAGAATGTTACGCTGCTTTACACAGGGTGCTTCAGAGTTGTTACTACAGGCTTCTATGAATTACAGAGGGGACTTAGTCGATGAAGTTTTGATCAGCAACCCGTATCTGGAAATGTCCGTTTGGATACAAAGTAAGTGTGAACATCGGATCACTTTGTACGGACACAAACTAAGGAGCAGGTGCTGTCGTCAGCCGCTGTTATAAAAATGGCTCTGAGCACTATTGGACATAACTGCTGAGGTCATCAGTCCCCTAGAACTTAGAACTGCTTAAACCTAACTAACCTAACGACATCACAAACATCCATGCCTGAGGCAGGATTCGAACCTGCGACCGTAGCGGTCGCGCGGTTCCAGACTGTAGCGCCTAGAACCGCTCGGCGCCGCTGTTATAATTATGACATTTAATAACTAACACCTTCGTACGATTACAACGACTACTGCGAGAAATGGGTAGGTACACAACAAAGAGGGTTGACTGTGGTGCTCCACAGACGGGCCGCATTCCCGGCTTGACGTTTTTTGTCACACAGAATAGAGTCCTACGACGAATATCCGAAATATGATCCACGCCGTGGACTTCTGCAGAGCACGCAGGTCGGAGGTCATTGTCTCTGCTGTGTGTGTACACTGAACCTAGAGATTTGATCGTGATCCGACCTTCATACATCGAAACAGTAAATTTCCAGATGAGGGTTCTTTATCAAAACTGTATCTACCACGTACTGTCTACAACGCCTCGAAGCCTGTAGCAGGAATCTAAAAACGCCTCGTATAAACGGCCAAGACTCCCGCGTCATTGTATACGCGAAATACGTAAACATTGTTGTCACGAAGGCAAGAAACGAAATGTAGTGAGGCACTTCATAGCGAACTGCCACTTGAGAATGGCATAATAGACGAGACACAGGTAGTAATAGTCCAGGTGAAATATATTGTCCTTTCTAAAACGGTGCAGTTCTGTGGATGGTTTGTGCGTTCCTAACCACACGAACAACGCAGTGCGACGCGATCACAGTGGTGCGTATAACGCGCTAACAGCTGAGAAGGCCACGTCCAGTAAGCAGCTCGGAGCAGCGACATTCCGGAGAGTGGCGGGAGGCGTGTGCGCCGCACGTACCTGAGGAGGCGAAGAACATGGCGGGGCGGAGAGCGCGCATGGCTGCGGCAGTCACGGCATGGCGTCGCGGCGCCCACTGCGCGGCGCTGCCCAGGCGTCGCTCGCCGCCGGCGTCGCCTGGCGCCCCCCACCCCTTCCGCCCACGGCACCCTTTCGCTGCGCAGACGCCGCCGCCGCTGCCGCTGCTACCTGCCTCACGGGGCGCCGGCGTGGGCGGTGGACGCACCGACGCGGCGGAACCGACGGAGGACGCAAACGCGGCAAACTCGGCCCTTCCTCTCTCCCAGCCCAGATAACGCCCAGCCACTCCGCTCTCCAACTGCGACCGCGGGGAATGAGATTCTTTATGGAAACTGAGCGGGTAAGCGTTAGAGATCAGAAACGGAGCGAGTACTTTTTCGGGGTTGCATGCGGGGTACTTGTAAAGCCAGTACCTATTTGTAACAACAAAAATTTCCATAAATAAACAACTTACCATACTTTTAGTCCCATTGAATATATTATTAGGGTGTACCATTTGCTTATTAAGTCACATTTCAACATATGCACTTGCATTTTCCACGTTGTTATTGTTGTGTTCTTCAGTCCTGACAGCTCTCCATGCTACTCTATCCTGTGCAAGCTTCTTCGTCTCCCAGTACTTACTGCAACCTACATCCTTCTGAATCTGCTTAGTGTATTCATCTCTTGGTCTCCCTCTACGATTTTTACCCTCCACGCTGCCCTCCAATGCTAAATTTGTGACCCATTGATGCCCCAGAACATGTCCTACCAACCGGTCCCTTCTTCTTGTCACGTTGTGCCACAAACTCCTCTTCTCCCCAATTCTATTCAATACCTCCTCATTAGTTATGTGATCTACCCATCTAATCTTCAGCAATCTCCTGTAGCACCACATTTCGAAAGCTTCTATTCTCTTCTTGTCCAACCTATTTATCGTCCATGTTTCACTTCCATACATGGCTACACTCCATACAAATACTTTCAAAAACGACTTCCTGACACTTAAATCAATACTCGATGTTAACAAATTTCTCTTCTTCAGAAACGCTTTCCTTGCCATTGCCAGTGTACATTTTATATCCTCTCTACTTCGACAATCATCAGTTATTTTGCTCCCCAAATAGCAAAACTCCTTTACTGCTTCAAGTGTCTCATTTCCTAATCTAATTCGCTCAGCGTCACCCGACTTAATTCGACTACATTCCATTATCCTCGTTTTGCTTTTGTAGATGTTCATCTTATACCCTCAAGACACTGTCCATTCCTTTCAACTGCTCTTCCAGGTCCTTTGCTGTCTCTGACAGAATTACAATGTCATCGGCGAACATCAAAGTTTATATTTCTTCTCAATGGATTTCAACATATGCACTTGAATTTTCCACACTGACCTTGAATCTACCCCAAAAGCTGAATTCGCGTGGTGTTATAGAAGGGCTGTGTGCAGGCCATTCTGTCGGCCCCCGGCTGTGTAAACTGTCATCCAGGCACTTCCTCACTGGTACTGCGTAGTGGGGCGGAGCTCTATCTTTCCTCAACAGCCCGTGCGGTTCTAGGCGCTTTAGTCTGGAACCGCGTGACAGCTACGGTCGCAGGTTCGAATCCTGCCTCGGGCATGGATGTGTGTGATGTCCTTAGGTTGGTTAGGTTTAAGTAGTTCTAAGTTCTAGGGGATTGATGACCTCAGAAGTGAAGTCCCATAGTGCTCAGAGTCATTTGAACCATTTCCTAAACAGCAGTTCTCTTCCATTTTCCCATTCTTGAATCATAGGTCATACATACGTTCAAATCATTTCCTAGTATTGAGCACCATTCAAGTTGTCGGCGCGTGGTCTAGGGCGCATTCTCACGGTTCGCGCGGCTCCCCACGTCGGAGGTTAAAGTCCTCCCTCGGGGATGTGTGTCTGAGTTGGCATAAATTAGTTTAAGTTAGATTAGGTAGTGTGTAAACTTAGGGGCCCATGACCTCAGCAGTTAGGTCCCATAGGCACTTACCAGAAATTCCCAATTCATGTTGTTACGTAGCAGTTCAAGCAAGGTCGTAGGAGTAATCCACTAAATTACAAGCACATATCATTAACGTCGATATGCAGCGAGATCTTGCAACGTAATGTGAAACTTCCCCTTTGTATGTAAAACATTACAGTGCTGGAAAAACACTTACGTTATTTGATTTTCAAACAGATGAGCAAAACTAAACCTACTCAGACAGTTTTCTGACTAAGAATAACTTATACTTTTCATGAATCACTTACCTCATAAAAATCTTCGTTACTCGAACTACTGCAATACAGCGAGCGGCAATATTGCCAGCTAAATAAAAGGCATAGTTAGCAAATGAAAGATTTTGATAGATAAACAATGTGTTCAAAAGTCATAATATATATCCAGTTAAACAAATTTCCTTTTTCTGACTGACACACGTCCAGATCATACATTCATAGTAACCTCTCAACACTCTAGCGTCTCTCTCCCCACATCCACCACTGCTGGCGGCTCACCTCCAACTGCCCAACGCTACACGCTGTTCACATCCAACAGTTCGCTCAGCTCAGCAAACTGAATGCCTTTCTAAACCTGTTAACCCTCGACTAAGTGTTTACGGTTGAGGGTCACATTTGTACGTTTTTCTTGAGAAATTGGAAAACTAGAGCCTCCAGTACAGAATTTAACTTCATTAAATTTGCTTCAAAAAGGTCATCTTCATAATTTCTGTAGGACTAACAGTTTGCTGTAGTGTGCGAGAGAGATGAAAATCTTGCATCTGGTGTTTTAAGGCTTTGCGGGTAGTAGCATAACACCCATGGGTAGGGGCAAATGAATCACACTGTGAAGCTCCACGATTGTTATGGTCAGACACCACAGGAGACGCACAAAACATGGACTACGTTATGATTCCACCATACGCCATTCAATAATTCCCAATTGGACGTCAATCCGACAAACGTAGATATAAATGGACGCATAGCTCCACTCAAAGTATCAATACCACGCTTCAAGACGGCGTCAGGCCTATATACGGTCGTCGTCCAGAAGAGCCCAACTGGGGATGCACGACTAGATCACTGTTCAAGGTCA
Organism: Schistocerca nitens; assembly: GCF_023898315.1. Classification (NCBI taxonomy): domain Eukaryota; kingdom Metazoa; phylum Arthropoda; class Insecta; order Orthoptera; family Acrididae; genus Schistocerca; species Schistocerca nitens. The sequence goes on along the minus strand of NC_064620.1, from coordinate 372,049,962 downwards.
CAACAGTGTAAGTGAACTTTCAGCAACATTTCCACACTTTATCATCACATGCATGATACATTATGTGCATTTTCTCTTAATACATTACTATAAACTGTTGCTAATATGTTGCTTTCAGTTTTGCTGCAGTTTTCCTAAAACCTACTCGGCGCCCTGACGAGGCGCTGTAGCTGCTGCGTGCAAGCGAGCCACCTCAATAACACCAACTACTATCGGCGGTAGGTAGACTTCTGCCACATTTATGTTTGACGCTAAAGGTACTTGGTGAGTATACACTGAGCAAGGCAAGGCAGAAAGGGAAAGACCCTACGGCCAGAAGAAAATAACAAAGACTAACTTTCTAACACGCATAATAATGATTCTCATGGCAGCGACGTATGTCATACAGATATTAGCATCTGAAGACCTACTCAGAGCCGGCCGGAGTGGCCGAGCGGTTCTAGGCGCTACAGTTTGGAACCGCTCAACCGCTACGGCCGCACGTTAGAATCCTGCCTTGGGCATGGATGTGTGTGATGTCCTTAGGTTGGTTAGGTTTAAGTAGTTCTAAGTTCTAGGAGACTGATCACCTCAGCAGTTAAGTCCCATAGTGCTCAGAGCCATTTGAACCATCTGAACCTACTCAGATAAACGAACGTAACGACTGCGCGCCAGCGGATGGCCTGATGAGTTTGTTACTGAAAGAAGTAGCAAAATGGTGCAAATGGCTCTGAGCACTATGGGACTTAACATCTATGGTCATCAGTCCCCTAGAACTTAGAACTACTTAAACCTAACTAACCTAAGGACAGCACACAACACCCAGCCATCACGAGGCAGAGAAAATCCCTGACCCCGCCGGGAATCGAACAAAGAAGTAGCCATTAGACAAAATAAAAATTGCGTCTCGATGCCAAAGCAAATAAATTTCTCCTGATTGTTTTGCTCGCTGTTCCAATTGATAATATGTCGGGAATATGCAACAAAGTTCTACCAAAAATGGTATCTTCCCTAATACACTATGTGATCGAAAGTATGCGGACACCTGGCTGAAAATGACTTACAAGTTCATGGCGCCGGTATTGCTGGAATTCAGTATGGTGTTGGCCCACCCTTAGGCTTGATGACAGCTGCCACTCTCGCAGGCATACGTTCAATCAGGTGCTGGAAGGTTTCTTGGGTAATGGCAGCCCATTCTTCACGGAGTGCTGCACTGAGGAGAGCTATCGATGTCGGTAGGTGAGGCCTGGCACGAAGTCGGCTTTCCAAAACATCCCAAAGGTTGTTCTATAGGATTCAGGTCAGGGCTCTGTGCAGGCCAGTCCATTATAGGGGTGTTAATCTCGTGCAAGCACTCCGCCACAGGCCGTGCGTAATGAACAGGTGGTCGATCGTTTTGAAAGATGCAATCGCCTTCCCCGAAATGCTCTTCAACAGTGGGAAGCAAGAAGGTGCTTAAAACATCAATTTAGGCCTTTACTGTGATGGTACCACGCAAAATAACAAGGGACGCAAGCACCCTCTATGAAAAACATGACCACACCATAACACCACCACCTCCGAATTTTACTGTTGGCACTAGACATGCTGGCAGATGCCTTTACCCGGCATTCGTCATACCCACACCCTGCCATCGTATCACCACATTGTGTACCGTTATTCGTCACACCACACTAGGTTTTTCCACTCTTCAATCGTCCAATGTTTATGCCCCTTACACCAAGCGAGGCGTTGTTTGGCATCTACCGGCGTGGTGTGTGGCTTATGATTAGCTGCTTATCTATGAAATCCAAGTTTTTTCGCTTCCCGCCCAACTGTCATAGTACTTGCAGTGGATCCTGATGCAGTCTGAAATTCGTGTGTGATGGTCTGGACAGATGTCTGCCTATTACACGTTACGACCCTCTTCAGCTGTCGGCGGTTTCTGTAAGTCAAGTCAACAGACGAGGTCGGCTTGTACGCATTTGTTCTGTACGTCTCCCTTCACGTCTCCACTTCTGCATCACATCGGAAACAATGGACCTAGGGATGTTTAGGAGTGTGGAAATCTCGCGTACAGACGTATGACTCAGGTGACACACAATCGCCGGCCGAAGTGGCCGCGCGGTTCTGGCGCTGCAATCTGGAACCGCGAGACCGCTACGGTCGCAGGTTCGAATCCTGCCTCGGGCATGGATGTTAGGTTTAACTAGTTCTAAGTTCTAGGGGACTAATGACCTCAGCAGTTGAGTCCCATAGTGCTCAGAGCCATTTGAACCATTTGACACACAATCACCTGACCACGTTCGAAGTCCGTCAGTTCCGCGGAGCGCCCCATTCTGCTCTGTCACGTTGTCTATTGACTGCTGAGCTCGCTGATATGGAGTACCTGGCAATAGGCGTCAGCACAATGCACCTGATATGAAAAACGTATGTTTTTTGGGGTGTCAGGATATTTTTGATCTCACAGTGTAGCTTCCTGCCCTGTCCGTGGCGCACTATTCAGATTTTATTTCCTATTAACTGGCTATAATTAAGGCGACACTTTCTTCTCGGTCACAGTTGACTTGTATTATGCCTCTTAGGAGCACACAGGGCGCGAGAGGAGATTATACAAATACCCAGATAAGTCGTACTCAAATGCGAATAAAATAGCTTTTGAGCTTTAGAGCGCATACAGATAAAGCACACTGGTTGATTTAATGGCAGCGAAATGACATGCACGGAGAGCCTACTTCACAGAACTTGATTCCGAGAATATATCCAGCCGATTTTGTCCTAATTACTGGATAATGGAAACCACAGCTAAATAAAAGCCTCAAATGAGGAAACACACACACACAGAAGGGCGCCCTCGCGCGCGAGCGAGAGAGAGAGAGAGAGAGAGAGAGAGCTCATGTAACGATACAATGGCAGCAAAGCATTCGGCGTTATCGTAGCGGCATCGAGGATAGTCTCGTGGGTCGGTAACGGTCTTACATAGGTATTATGATACTACTATCGTTTTATTAGCCAACTAGTTATCACGACTCGAAGAGTAATAACACGATTAAAATCACCGCTCGTTCAAACGGTAATTTTTCCCAAAAACTTTTCACGCTTCAGCACTCAGGTAGACTGCTACTAACACGACGCCTAAATTGTTGATCTGTGTGTTCTTGTGACTCACTAAGCCGACCGCGGAAAGGCGTTTAAATGTGTGTGAATCACTAAGGGACCAACTGCTTAGGTCATCAGCCCGTAGACTACTTAAATTAACTTATGCTAAGAACAACACACACACCCATACCCGAGGGAGGACTCTAACCTCCGACGGAAACGCGTGCTGCTCCTTCGAAGTGCCAGACGAAAGTTGAGGACGTCTGTACTCGTCGGTCCGGTTTAAAAGTCCCTGCCCAGAGAAAAACGAAGGTCTGACCCAAGAGCCGTTACTTTCTATGATCACTTTAACTGGTCTTCTTGAAAGATCACACTGGGATGTTGCGCTGTCAAGCTCCGGCTACAAATTTACTGCCAATTCTGCGTTGCAGGTGTATCGCTACCCGTTTTACCAACACTTACTCTGTTTCAAGAGAAACTATCATACTGGCAAAATTGGTAAATTGTTAATGCATTAATCATTTAGTGATAAAAATGGGAAAAGTACCTCTATACCTCAGTTCATCATTACGTTATTGTCAGATTTATATTCTATTTTTGGTACTTCATAAATAACAGAGTCTTATTACTGATTTTTTATTTTTATTTTAATTAGCCGGCCGGAGTGGCCAAGCGGTTCTAGGCGCTACAGTCAGGAACCGCGCGATCGCTACGATCGGAGGTTCGAATCCTGCATTGGGCATGGATGTGTGTAATGTCCTTAGGTTAGATAGGTTTAAGTAGTTGTAAGTTCTAGGGAACTGATCACCTCGGAACTTAAGTCCCATTGTGCTCAGAGCCATTTGAACCATTTTTATTTTATTACTTCTTCTACCAAATTCTATGTAGGACTTGATTTTATACTCGGTGTCGCCAACTCCAGGTTATGGCATCACAGTGTGCTGCTCATTAGCTGCGATGCCTTGGAGATGTGCAGAATAGAATGAACAGTAGCATGAGCACAGAATATGTGTTGAGGGTAAACCAAAGAAATACAAAAGCGTTGAGGAGTAGCAGATATGAGATCAGCGATAAACTTAACATTAAAAATGGGGGCACGTTCTGAAAGATAATTCCTTTTTCTAGCGTGGCTGTATTGCGATAACAGTCATTTATTTCACACAAGCAGCTCATAGGCAATATGTAATTTTCATGTGCTCACTCGTAAAATTTAGGTCCGGCATTTAAACATAATTGCTGTCGTTGAAGACTCGAACGAGAACAGCGTTCCATAATCGTCACGTAGTAGGCGAAATGCTGCTATCTGCAAACCAAAAGTAACGCATGACGGATGAAGTAAAGGTCATATAACAAGCATCTGAACATAGAAGAGGGCATTCCTCGTAACTGAATTAACTAATGTCAAACACAGGCATTAATTAGGGGATCAGGTTTCAGAGAATGGACCTGTGACGCTCAGCACTGTATGGAAAAGAATTATGCACTGTGAAAAATCCGGAGGAGAAGAGAAAGTGTCTGAGCTGTGGTGCTACAGAAAAAGTCTAAAATAAGTTGGACTGATAAGAAGAAAGGACGGGTTGATAAGACATGTGTTAAGACACTTATTAATACACCAAGGAATAACTTCCACGGTACTAGACGGAGATGTAGAGAGTAAAAACTGGAAACAAACACTGGAGGAATATATCCGACAAATAACCGAGGGAACTGGGTGCAATTATAACCATGAAGTGGACACAGGAGAGGAATTCGTGGTTCGTCACATCAAACAAGTCAGAAGATCATCCCACCGCCCCCCCCCCCCCCCCCCCACGCCCCCACTTCCCAAATAAAAAAAGGAGCTACGAGAAGATTAAAAACTTGTAACTGAAATCTTAAAAGACAACCACAAAGCAGCACGACTTTGAATATTCCGGCTGAAGAAAGGAACTGATATCCTACCTCTGTTTTCCCATTTATAACCATATGTCTAACAAAGCAAGGATCCAAGAAAGGTTTATTCGGATCGAGCACGTGGACACTAGCGTACATCGGCTATGGATAAAGTCCACGAAAGAAACCGCTAATGATGGAACAGAGCAAGTGGGCTACTGCTTTCAGAAGTAAACTACATAGCCAGTAGCATCCTTAAACCCTGATTTTGTGAAACTATGTCTTACAGTCAATAAACTCGTAACCAAATAGACAATTTTGTAAAGCAGTCTGACTTCGAGGACAGAAACAAGAATAGCCACAGTAGCACGTACTCACCATAAATCGGGCAACTAGGAACATTGGCTGGCGCAGTTCGTATAACTGAATATCAAATATTATGAGAAATACTCCTACGATCCTATCAAAATTAAAGAGACCGTCAGACTGTTGAATGCAGCCGCGCTAGGTAGCCGGCCGCGGTTCTAGGCGCTACAGCTGTCTTAAATACTCTGACGGAAGAAATGCAACATCAAAAACCCGTTAATATAGAGTAATGAATTTCTGGAAAAACATTTGTGTCGTTGACACACTAACAATACACGATCACAGGTTGGTGTAAGCGCGAGGTAAGCCATCGCAAATGTGAAAAGCTGGTGCATTAATAACCGATGACCTCAGCAGTTTGGTTCCATAGTCCTTACTACAAATTTCCAATTTTTATGAAGTGTGTCGTACAGATTCAAAAATGGTTCAAATGGCTCTGAGCACTATGGGACTTAACTTCTGAGGTCATCAGTCCCCTAGAACTTAGAACTGCTTAAACCTAACTAACCTAAGGACATCACACACATCCATGCCCGAGGCAGGATTCGAACCTGCGACCGTAGCGTCTCGTCACGGTTCGCGCGGCTTCCCCCCCCCCCTCCCCTCCCCTCCCCCGGAGGTTCGAGTCCTCCCCTGGGCATGGATGTGTGTGTTGTCCTTAGCGTAAGTTAGTTTAAGTAGTGCGTAAGCCTGTCATCCGGTGATGTCCCACATGTGCACGATTGGAGACAAATCGAGAAGGTCAAGGGAACGTGTCGACGTTCAAACTCAGTCTTTGTCGTCTTAAGGGGAGATTTACTATCTTTGGCCCGAAAAAAGCATGTTCCTTGAGATTTTTTCTCGGGATGTGTTATAGATATCAATGTCAAATTTGGTCAAAATGTTTATTGATATTTCCTCTACAAACTGGAATCTTGTCGACCGGAAATGTGGAAGAGCAAAGGCGAAAGTGCCGTCGGAAAGAAACAAAATTTCGATGTAGACCTGCACGCGCGGTATGTCACAGGTCAGCCGGCTCGTCTGAAATCAAAATTGAGTTGACGTTAGCGAAGTATATAAGATTCTTTAGGAGTTGTACCTCGCTTAAGGTATTTGGACCATAGGAAACAAAATGGCGGCCATCGGGAAAAAATAGGGTTTTTTTCATCGATTTTCCGACTTCGTCGGTCAAGTAAAAATATTTATAGTTGATGGCTCGGAATAAAAGTGGTAAACTCCTAGACAATTTAGTTAGCTTCGTCGGAAAGAAAGAATCATTCCAATCGGTTCATTACGTTTGAAGTTACCTTAACATGCGATACAAAAAACGTCATTTCGAGAAAAACGCGTTTGAAGTTTTGACTACATATAAATGAAATATTATGCAACGTACGTCAATCTGCTATTCCGGGTCCATAAACCAGTCCTTCCTCTTCCTCATAGAGGGCGTTCTGCTCGATCTGGGCCATCCTGCGCTGCTCCAGAGCCGCCCGTACGGCCGGTGACAAACGGTTTTCGGCCGCTTGAAAACGGTGGTCGTTCGAATGCTTGGCGAACTGCGGCGAATAGAGTCCAAGGGTGACGTCCATCGTTGTCATGGTCTTCAGAATTGCTGAGTACCCTTCGTTGAAGCTGCTTACTGCAAGTGGCAATCTCCACTCTTCGCACCAGAATGAAAATGCTTGGGGGGCTAACTTGCAGACACATCCGTTCAAACTTTCAATTGAATTTTGTGCTTCCTCCCAAGCACCGGTACAATAACTTGTGCTCCGAAAGAAAAAAACTGGTGCGTGAAAAAGACCGATTTCAGTCAGATACATTTTTTTGTTCAACCGCGAATAACAAACATTTCCGCCGGCCGCGGTGGTCTAGCGGTTCTAGCGCTGCAGTCCGGAACCGCGGGACTGCTACGGTCGCAGGTTCGAATCCTGCCTCGGGCATGGGTGTGTGTGATGTCCTTAGGTTAGTTAGGTTTAAGTAGTTCTAAGTTCTAGGGGACTTATGACCTAAGATGTTGCGTCCCATAGTGCTCAGAGCCATTTGAACCATTTTTGAACAAACATTTCCGTTCCGTATTCGGAAAAACCGTTTCAGGGGTGGATTCTAAACACTTACATGGATCCAAAACTGCAATTAAAAAAATCGATTTTTTGAACCAAAAGATAGTAAATCTCCCCTTAAAGGCATTATTGACTATCATCAACTCACCACGTCCAGTTCCAAAAGTAACTAACCCTCGCGACCGTTACAGCGTGTATTTAAAGGCGATTTGCACCCTCATAGTGGCGCTACCAACCCACTATTATACGACTGGTGCGAAATTTGAATAGATATGATCAGATGTAGAAACACGCCTACCAAATTTCGTTTACGTCGCACAGCTCCTCCTCGGCGTCGTGATTCTTTTTCTGTCAGTGTACATTACTTTCGGCTCTCACATTGGTCGCATCTACTGCGAAGCCACCGACAGATCAACATGGAAACTGTATCAGACAATAATTTACGCAGTATCTGAAGTCAGAAAATCTGAAAATAAAACGACTTTTCGCCACGGTTAACTGGTGTGTGTTTCGTGGCGAAACGTAAAAATTGCTATGCGTTTCACTTTGGCCGGGCAGAGATTGGACGCTTTATATCCGGCGTGCCGTCCTCGCTAATCTTGGCAGCCAGGAGTGAAATCGTTAGCACCCAGGCTGGCGCAGCGAGACGACGTTAATCAGGCGTGCGCTTGAATTGCAGGTAGCACGTTACACGTGCTTAAATAAACCTCCCCAGCCCGGAGCACCAGACTCCGATGCACACGGAGAGCCAGCCAGCTCCATGCATACTAACTAGCAGCTAGCAACCGCCACAGAGGGAGCCTTGGCTGAGCGTGGGGTGGGGTGGACTGGGGCAGCAGATCCTTGTATACATCGGCGCTCATTCTCAGGCCTTACACATACAATGTGGGTAGATCAAAATGTGATTAAAATTTCACAAAGCTTTCTTTCAGTGGAGCGTGAATAGCGAATGATTTATATATTAATATTTGTTAAAACAATCTCGATTGCAACAAATATTTATTTTGGTTTGCAACCAGTTTCGGTCTATAATTTAGCCCATCTTCAGGCAGTAGGCAGCGTGATGTCGGCTAGCGGCGATGGACGGAGCAAGATCAGTAAGGACACGGACGTCAATTGTAGATTGTTTAGCTGCATTTCAAAATGTGTATATCATCTATTACGACGAAAATAAATGGCTCTGAGCACTATGGGACTCAACTGCTGAGGTCATTAGTCCCCTAGAACTTAGAACTAGTTAAACCTAACTAACCTAAGGACATCACAAACATCCATGCCCGAGGCAGGATTCGAACCTGCGACCGTAGCGGTCTTGCGGTTCCAGACTGCAGCGCCTTTAACCGCACGGCCACTTCGGCCGGCTCTATTACGACGAGTTACTGCCCTAGTTGTAAACTGTGACATACCTATCCTTTGCTTAAATTTGTTAAATCATTTATTTAAAGTGGCTAGATTGTGTTGTTGTTGTGGTCTTTAGTCCAAAGACTGGTTTGATGCAGCTCTTCATTCTGCTCTCTTCTGTGCAAGCCTCTCCATCTCTGAGTAACTACTGCAACCCATATCCCTCTGAATCTGCTTACTGTATTCATCTCTTGGTCTCCCTCTACGATTTTTACCCTACACGCTTCCCTTCAGTACTAAATTGGTGATGCCTTGATGTCTGCCGGCCGCTGTGGCCAAGCGGTTCTAGGCACTTCAGTCTGGAAGCGCGCTGCTGCAACGGTCGCAGGTTCGAATCCTGCCTCGGGCAGGGATGTGTGTGATGTCCTTAGGTTAGTTAGGTTTAAGTAGTTCTACGTCTAGGGGACAGATGACCTCAGATATTAAGTCCCATAGTGCTCAGAGCCATTTGAACCTTCATGTCTTAGAACATGTCCTACTAACCGGTCCCTCCTTTTTGTCAAGTTGTGCCACATACTCCTCTTCTCCCCAATTCTATTCAATACTTCATCATTAGTTATGTGATCTACCCATCTAATCTTCAGCATTCTTCTGTAGCACCACACTTCGAAAGCTTCTATTCTCTTCTTGTCCAAACTATTTATCGTCCATGTTTCACTTGCATGCATGGCTACACTCCACATAAATACTTTCAGAAAAGACTTCCTGACACTTCAATCTATACTCGATGTAAACAAATTCCTCTTCTTTAGACACGCTTTTCATGCCATTGCCAGTTTTTATTTTATATCCTCTCTACTTCGACCATCATCAGTTATTTTTCTGCCAAAATAGCATACCTTATCTACTACTTTAAGTGTTTCATTCGCTAATCCAATTCCCTCAGCATAACCTGATTTAATACGGCCGGCCGGAGTGGTCGAGCGGTTCTAGGTGCTACAGTCTGGAATGGAGCGACCGCTACGGTCGCAGGTTGAAATCCTGCCTCGGGCATGGATGTGTGTGATGTCCTTAGGTTAGTTAGGTTTAAGTAGTTCTAAGTTCTAGGGGACTTATGACCTAAGATGTTGCGTCCCATAGTGCTCAGAGCCATTTGAACCATTTGATTCAATACGACTATATTCTATTATCCTTGTTTTCCTCGTGGCAAGATTAAGACCAGTAAACCCTCTCTTACACCAGATCAGATACTCTTCATATACTGCCCGACAAAAGACGGAAGCACCCGGAAAGTGAACAGGAAATTATTTCGGTGATTACAAAATCGAGACAAATTTGCGAAAACTTTGCAGTATGAGCCCACTTATCAGTATGACGTCGCAACCCCTCTGGCCCGGTCGCATACTTTGATTCGCTTAGGAAGGGTGTCGCTAAGTCTTATTCTCTCCTGAGACAAACTGGTCCGCAGTTTATTTTAAACTGGTCTTTAACACCCTGGATAATGGTACTGGGACGATGCTGAAGTACGAGCTGATCCCGTACATGCTATATCGCGAACATACCTGGCAAAATTGCTGGCGATGGGGTACCTCAACATCACGCAGACTATGCGGAAGACTTGGTAGTCGGGACAGCCACAGCCTGGATATGTCATTCATGGGGATAAAACCGCTTCAGCTGTAATTACTTCATTTACAAGCACGACCGGTTTCGTAACATTTTAGCTGCACCATAAGGTGTAATATAATGAAGTCATGTTCTGAGCAAGAAAAGAGAACAGGATGACCCATCGTTCATAGTCAGCAACTGTTCGCTAAGTAGCGGACGTAAAATTTAAAATAGCATAAACCATATGGGGGAGCAGGTTGCTTTGGTGTGTTAGTGAGTGTTTCGACATGGATAAGGTTGGCTTCAGAGCTATATGTTCTGTGATATCACAAGAGACAAAAAGAAGATTGTATTGTTTTTGAGAGTTGTAAAATGTATCGTTTCCTAAGCAACACACCGATTCACGTCTTGTAAAATGTTATAATAAAGAAGTTTTAAGTTCTTATTTGTGAGTGTGTCTACCTGTGCTAGACGGTGACCCCGACGTGATCGGCGAGACAACAAAAGAAACCCTGCAACGTAACTGTCGGCGAATTGTCCAACGCGGAATCTACTGGAATTCGGCGCAATAAAATACTCAAAATGCAATCAGGAAGTTGACTTGAAGGGGACAATCCTGTGAGTACTCCGTAAATTAATAAGGTAAGCGTAAAGCTTCCTCCCTTTTGGGTAGAAAAGCCCGATATTTGATTTTGCCAAACCGAGGCTCAGTTCACAATCGCTGCCATAGCAACGGAAGCAACTAAGTTCAATTACCTGCTAGCCCAGGTCAAACCGAAATATGTCGAAAACATCTGGTATCTGGTAACCAGTGATAAAATAATTAATATTCGCTGGCAAAAGAACGACTCTTAACAATTTTCAAGGAAAGTGAGGAGCGCAAAACAAAAAAACTGTTGAGTAGGTTGGAACTTGGTGATATGAAACCTAGCCAGTTATTACGAAAAATGCGAAACTATGCTGGCACCTACTTGTCGGAGAACGCTTTAAAAACATTGTGGCTCGATAAACGTCCTAGTAATAGTTGAAGTATATTAGTGATATTGGAAGAAACGACGGCAATATCACGCAAATGGCCGATCGTATAGTGGAGATGCAATATGCTGAGGAGCTTCAAATTACCTCAGCGCAGTCAGTTCCTTCCACATCATTATCAGTCCAAGATCTTGTAAAAATTAAAGACTAAGAAAACGAAGTTAAGACACTCCGAGAACCATATAGATCCAGGTCGTGCAGCAGAAGTAGAAACAGAACACAATTAAAAAAAATGGTAAATATTATCACTTCAAATTTGGCTCACGCTGTAAACCTGAAAAGTGTGTACAACCTTAACAATAGAAAAATAAGGAAAACAAGGAAGGGTAGAGTCATAAGCGGCTGAGTGTTCTACCCTAGCTCCTACAGTAAGCCGCCAACATCGATTATTTGTTAAAGACAGAACTTACGAACGATCTTATCTGGTAGATAGCGGTGCAGATTTGTCTGCTATACCATTGGCAAAAACTAAGAAGCTTGAACCCTCTGACTTTAGTCTCTATGACGCAAATGGTTCTGAAATAAAAACTTAAGGGTCAAAGCTGTTAACCATTGATTTAAGTCTTAAACCTAAGTTTGAATGGCCATTTATGGTTGCAGATGTATCAAAAGGAATATTGGGAGCTGATTTTCTTCATCATTTTGGTTTACTCGTAGATCTGAAAAATAAAAATCTTATAGATAACATTACTAAGATAAAAATTTCAGCAGATGTAACCGCTGTGGATGCTAACGATTCAGTACGCTCAATCTATGCAAAATGTCAGTATTCAAAGCTGTTAAGAGATCTTTCCTGAGCTAATAAAACCATCTATAATACCAAAGGTGTTAAAGCATAAGGTATAGCATTATATTACTACTTTTAGTGGTTCAAAAATGTTCAAATGTGTGTCAAATGTTATGCGACGTAACTGCTAACGTCGTCAGTCCCTAAGCTTACACACTACTTAACCTAAATTATCCTAAGGACAAACACAAGCCCGCATCTCGTGGTCGTGCGGTAGCGTTCTCGCTTCCCACGCCCGGGTTCTCGGGTTCGATTCCCGGCGGGGTCAGGGATTTTCTCTGCCTCGTGATGGCTGGGTGTTGTGTGCTGTCCTTAGGTTAGTTAGGTTTAAGTAGTTCTAAGTTCTAGGGGACTGATGACCATAGATGTTAAGTCCCATAGTGCTCAGAGCCATTTGAACCATTTTTTTTTTTTTTTGACAAACACAAACACCCATGCCCTAGGGAGGACTCGAACATCTGCCGGGACCAGCCGCACAGTCCATGACTGCAGCTCCTCAGACCGCTCGGCTAATCCCGCTCGGCACTTTTAGTGGTACACCGGTGTATAGTGAAGCTCGTAGGTTGGACCCACATAAATTGCAAATAGCTAAGAAAGAATTTCAGTTTCTGCTGAATAATGGTATTTATTACACGTCCATCACGATCACAAAGGGCTAGTCCACTGTACCTTGTTATGAAGTCAAATGGTGAGTGGCGAGTGTGGAGATTATCGTCGTCTTAGTGACAGGACTCTCCCAGACCGGTATATAGTCCCTCGAGCAGATGAAGTAAATTTGATGATACAGAATAAGAAGATATCTTCCAAGATTGACCTACTAAAAGCGTATTATCAAATTCCTTTAGCCGGAGAAGGCAAACCAAAGTCAGTGGTTATTACTCCTTTTGGTCTGTATGAATTTAATTATATACCCTTCGGACTTCGAAATGCACCTAGCGCATTTCAGAGGTTAATACACGAAGTTGTGAGAGAGCTGGATTTCTGCTTTCCCTATATGGATGATATTTTAGTAGCATCAGAATCTCCCGAACAACTTACTGAGCATCAAAATTTACTCTTTAAACAATTGAATCAGTATGGTATGGTAATAAATGTTGCAAACTCCGTATTTGGGGTGAAAGAACTCACATTCTTGGGACAATTAATCGCACTCTCGGGAACTAAGCCGGATCCAGAAAAAGCGTCTGCGCTAATGAACTACAAGCGACCTGAAACCACGAGCACGAAAATTTTCAGGAACCATCAATTTTTATCGTAGATATTTAGAACATGCTGCAGAAAACCAAGCCTCGTTGAATGATTACCTAAAAGGAACAACTAAAAATGACAGAAGACATATTGACTGGACAGAAGAGGCAACTGCTCAGTTCCAAAAATGTAAAGAAGATCTCGCAAATGCAACACCTTTAACATTTCCGGGTTTGCATAGCCAACTCGTATTATTTGTGGATGCATCCGATTCTGCAGCTGCTGCTGTGTTACAACAATGGCAAGATGAACAATGGAAACCTATTGGATTCTTTTCACAAAAGCTCACGAATCTACAAAAGAAGTATTCCACATATGACAGAGAACCACTTAGTATATATATGGCTGTCAAGTATTTCCAATATCTGTTAGAAGGTAAAGACTGTTATTTATACTGATCATGGTTCAAATGGTTCAAATGGCTCTGAGCACTATGCGACGTAACTTCTGAGGTCATTGGTCGCCTAGAACTTAGAACTAATTAAACCTAACTAACCTAAGGACATCACACACATCCATGCTCGAGGCAGGATTCGAACCTGCGACCGTAGCGGTCGCTCGGCTCCAGACTGTAGCGCCTAGAACCGCATGGCCACTCCGGCCGGCTACTGATCATGCCCCTCTAACATATGCATTCAAGCAGAAGAATGAGAACACAACGTCAATCCAATCTGTCACATGTGAATGATCCACAAATCTGGTTACTGTACAATTCGACAGCCGGTCAAACGGAGACCTACGAGAAGGCTCCTTACAAACTCTGTCAGGTGCTCATAACGCTGTCTCAGTTCAGTACGTCTCCGCCCCCGGTAGCTGAGTGGTCCGCGCTGCAGAAGGTCAATCCTAAGGCCTGGGTTCGATTCCCGGCTGGGTCGGAGATTTTCTCCGCTCAGGAACCGCGTGTTATGTTGTCCTAATCATTATCATTTCATCCCCATCGACCCGCAAGTCGCCGAAGTGGCGTCAAATCGAAAGACTTGCACCGGGCGAACGGTCTAGTCGCACGACATTTTCGTTTTTATTTAGTTGAGTACGTGGCATCTGCACGTTCTTCACAGCGATCACTAAACATGTGACGCAGTTCACGCCCCTTATCTAGGCTACGAGGGCTGGTATAACAATAACATGAATCCACTGTAGTAGCCGTTCTACCTATCACAGTTAACTGCAATTCTAATGAATTATTATTGGTTTTTCCGGCTTAGGTTTTTTACACCAGACGCGTTTCGTGTTTATTTACGAAGCATCTTCTGTGGACATTCAGGAAATAGTGATACATATGTTTATATATATATTTATACAGTTTCGTTGTTGAAGATTAAAAAAAGTATTTCTCTATGAAGTTGGCTTGCGATTTACTTCCGGTCGTTCTGCCTATTATTCACATCATTTACATAGGCGCCAACTGTGTGTACGTGTGAGAAGTTACGCCATCCGACCATATCTCATGCGTGCTTCACGTTTTTTGTCAGGCAGTATATTTTATGTTATATATATCACCACAACGGTGATATAAATTACACCTAATATAGGATACAACAACGAGAAACTGCTTCAGTGAAGAAAAAAGACGCAGTGATATATACACCCATCAAAAAAAGTTTTGCATCACCGCTGTTCCCAGAACCCCTGAAGATAGACGTTGGCTGCCGATGTAGTATCACAGACACATGGAGCAGATACAGAGAGACAGGAACCGTCGAACATGCCTCGCTCAGGCCGCCCAAGGGCTACTACTGCAGTGGATGACCGCTACCTACGGATTATAGCCCGGAGGAACCCTCACAGCAACGCCACCATGTTGAATAATGCTTTTCGTGCAGCCACAGAACGTCGTGTTACAACTCAAACTGTGCGCAATAGGCTGCATGATGCGCAACTTCACACCCGGCGTCCATGGTGAGGTCCATCTTTGCAACCACGACACCGTGCAGCGCGTTAAAGGTGGTCCCAAAAAACACGACGAATGGACCGCTCAGGACTGGCATCACGTTCTCCTCACCAATGAGTGTCGCATACGCCTTCAACCAGACGATCGTCAGAGACGAGATTGGAAGCAACCCGGTCAGGCTGAAGGCCTTAGACACACTGTCCAGCTAGTGCAGCAAGGTGGAGGTTCCCTTCTGCTTTGGGGTGGCATTATGTGGAGCCGACGTATGCCGCTGGTGGCCATGGAAGGCGCCGCAACGGCTGTACGATACGTGAATGCCATCATCCGGCCGATAGTGCAACCATATCGGCAGCATATTGGCGAGGCATTCGTCTTCATGGACGACAGTTCGCGCCCCCATCGTGCACATCTAGTGAATGACTTCCTTAAGGATAACGACATCGGTCGACTAATGTGGCCAGCATGTTCTCCAGACATGAAAGCTATCGAATATGCCTGGGATAGATTGAAAAGGTCTGTTTATGGATGACGTGACCCACCAACCACTCTGAGGGATCTACGCCAAATCGCCGTTCAGGAGTGGGACAATGTGGACCAACAGTGCCTGATGAACTTGTAGACAGTATGCCACGACAAATACAGGCACGCATCAGTGCAAGAGGACATGCTACTGGGTATTTGTTGTTTGTACAGCAATCTGGACCACTACCTCTGAAGGTTTCGCTGTATGGTGATACAACATGCAGTGTGTGGTTTTCATGAGCAATAAAAATTGCGGGAATGATGTTTATGTTAAATTCTATTCCAATTTTCTGTATACGTTCCGGAACTTCCGGACCGAGGTGATGCTAAGCTTTTGTTGATGGGTATACAACAATAAAAATAGATTAGTTGAAGACAATTGTAAACTATCAGCGCTACCAGTAATAGACGTGAGAGATAGAGGGTGGAAGAAATGAGAGGAAGTGGAATATTATGGACGCTAAGGTGAAAGAAAGCAAAGCGATTCCTGGAGAAAGTAACAGAGAAAGAAGCGTAACTGGCCTTACTGTTTGACAGAGGGCAAAATTAGGCATATAGGTTACTGTTTTGGGGAAATGTTACGAGAGTGAGAGAAGGAGGTGCTGCAGCTTGTACTTAAAACCAGCAGGACATTTAACTGTGTGCAGGCTGCATGGTAGTTTATTCCTGAGGCGGGCGACAGCAACAGAAGAGTTAGTGAGTGCTTTATGAATAGGTTCAGGTAAGTGAGATCTTACGTTTCGATTAAGATAAGATGACAGGTACTTAATCTCGGCTGCGAGGTACTGCGCTGCATTCGTACTGAAGAGCCGATGAAACAGGCGCAGCGTGCGAGAGCCATGTAATATGTCTGCCCGCAGCCAGCCTAACGGGCGGATGAAGCCCGGACATGGTCACACAGGGTGTCCCACGAGGAATGTTAAGTGTTCAGGAGTATGACAAGAACGATCATTTGAAGCAAAAAAGCCTAGTTACCGTGGACTCCAAAATGCATATCTTAAGATCTCTGATCACTTCTTCATCTTCGATACTGTAAAACAAATCTTTTCTGTTGCAAGCTCTTTGCTCTCCATATTTTTGGAGAGGGCAGTACGAATCAAAACAAGAAAAAAGGTCCATGGAACATGCAAACTTGAAAAGCTATGAGCTCTTGTTCAGAATAGTGACATGCGTTTCAGAAGACGAACAAGTGTTCATACTCTTAATGCACCTCAGAGCCCATGTTTACTGGACAATTTTGGCTTGCTCTGGTACTCGCAAAATATGTAAATCAAAAAGATTGCCATAGCAAAGATTTGTTTCACAATATCAGCAGTGGTCGTAGCTCTTAAGGTGCACATTTCTGAGCACATGTCTTTTTCGTTTCGAATGATCGTTTGTGTAATATCCCAGAGTATTGGCCATTTCTCCGGGGACACCCTGTACATGAAGTAGTGCATGCAAGCTTTCATGACTATTTCCAACCGTTTAATGTTCTTCAAAAATGTGATATATTGCCCAAATGGAAGTATGCGATCTTTTAAATATTCACATAATAATTCATTATTTTTTACAGGTAAGAATTCACATCCGTCTAATGTTCATTTAAGCGCTACGTGTAAGGTTACGTGCGAATTTTGCGATCGGTATGTTCAAAGAAGGAGCAGAGGATCAAGTAGGTAAAAAGACGAGGGCTAGTAGAAATCCTTGGGTAACAGAAGAAATATTGAATTTAATTGATGAAAGGAGAAAATATAAAAATGCAGTAAATGAAGCAGGCAAAAAGGAATACAAACGTCTCAAAAATGAGATCGACAGGAAGCGCAAAATGGCTAAGCAGGGATGGCTAGAGGACAAATATAAGGATGTAGAGGCCTATCTCACTAGGGGTAAGACAGATACTGCCTACAGGAAAATTAAAGAGACCTTTGGAGAAAAGAGAGCCACTTGTATGAATATCAAGAGCTCAGATGGCTACCCAGTTCTAAGCAAAGAAGGGAAAGCAGAAAGGTGGAAGGAGTATATAGAGGGTCTATACAAGGGCGATGTACTTGAGGACAATATTATGGAAATGGAAGAGGATGTAGATGAAGATGAAATGGGAGATACGATACTGCGTGAAGAGTTTGACAGAGCACTGAAAGACCTGAGTCGAAACAAGGCCCCCGGAGTAGACAACATTCCATTGGAACTACTGACGGCCTTGGGAGAGCCAGTCCTTACAAAACTCTACCATCTGGTGAGCAAGATGTATGAAACAGGTGAAATACCCTCAGACTTAAAGAAGAATATAATAATTCCAATCCCAAAGAAAGCAGGTGTTGACAGATGTGAAAATTACCGGACAATCAGTTTAATAAGCCACAGTTGCAAAATACTAACACGAATTCTTTACAGACGAATGGAAAAACTAGTAGAAGCCGGCCTCGGGGAAGATCAGTTTGGATTCCATAGAAATGTTGGAACACGTGAGGCAATACTGACCTTACCACTTATCTTAGAAGAAAGATTAAGGAAAGGCAAACCTACGTTTCTAGCATGTGTAGACTTAGAGAAAGCTTTTGACAATGTTGACTGGAATACTCTCTTTCAAATTCTAAAGGTGGCAGGGGTAAAATACAGGGAGCGAAAGGCTATTTACAATTTGTACAGAAACCAGATGGCAGTTATAAAAGTCGAGGGACATGAAAGGGAAGCAGCGGTTGGGAAGGGAGTGAGACAGGGTTGTAGCCTCTCCCCGATGTTATTCAATCTGTATATTGAGCAAGCAGTAAAGGAAACAAAAGAAAAATTCGGAGTAAGTCATTTCTGAAAGTATTTGTATGGAGTGTAGCCATGTATGGAAGTGAAACATGGACGGTAAATAGTTTGGACAAGAAGAGAATAGAAGAATGCTGAAGATTAGATGGGTTGATCACATAACTAATGAGGAAGTATTGAATAGGATTGGGGAGAAGAGAAGTTTGTGGCACAACTTGACCAGAAGAAGGGATCGGTTGGTAGGACATGTTCTGAGGCATCAAGAGATCACCAATTTAGTATTGGAGGGCAGCGTGGAGGGTAAAAATCGTAGAGGGAGACCAAGAGATGAATAAACTAAGCAGATTCAGAAGGATGTAGGTTGCAGTAGGTACTGGGAGATGAAAAAGCTTGCACAGGATAGAGTAGCATGGAGAGCTGCATCAAACCAGTCTCAGGACTGAAGACCACAACAACAACAATGTTCAAAGACTGATATCACTCTATTCTTAAAAATGTCACCTTCTATATTACGCAATGCACACTTATTGCAGGACACTGCTGTGTAGAATACACAGATTCTGTTTATCGTTCAGCAGCAACGGATTCTTGACGGGAGCGTTAACGACGCAACTTGTTTGCCCGTCGTCATGGGAGTGTTTCTCTCTTCTGCTTGCCTCGCCGTTTGATCGAACTGCAATCCGGTTATGCGACAAGCAGTCTGCAGGAGAGGGGTTCGCTTGGCAGTGGGTCAGGGGAGCAGCAAACGGGCTGGTTCTGCAAGCTATGTGTGTCTTCTCCTGTGCGATTAACAGTTCAGCGACTTAGCCATACAGCCATGTAGTATGAGATTCTTCTAGTAACTTTCGTCTGAACCACAAACATATGTATTTTTTTTCGTTTTGACACTCAATTGTTTCTCAGAATTCCGTTCTTCGTGGATGCAACTTTGACGAGGACGCTTCCTTTATTGCTATGCTGCAATAGAATAGCACATGTGGTCTAGAGGTAGCATATTTGATTAGTAAACAGAAAGCCCTCGGTCCGGGGATCGAATCCTGCCACCGCTTTAAATTCGAGTAAACATCATCGGCAATGGCGGCCGAAGAATTCCAGCAAAAGAAGTCACCCTCATTCTGCCAACGGTCTTGTCGAAGAGAGCGGAGGAACGGATAAACATTCAGCGCACTCTCTTGTACTTGGGGTGGGAAACTACCCCTGACGGCAAAAGAATCAGCAATGATTAACGGCATGAGGATGCAGAAGACAATGAAAACCATTGCATTATCTACACATAATGTGTATCCATAGGACATGAGGCCTGTAACTAAAAAGGCGTCATGATTGTGTCTCCATTGGGACAAGACTCCGAACTAGCTCCCCATTCGGATCTCCGGGAGGGGACAGACAAGGGGAAGTGACGATGAGAAAAGATTGAATAGCCAACGAAAGAATAACTGTCTACAAGCCGGGGCGTGGATTGTCGGAAGTCTGAACGTGCTAGGCTAGCTAGAAAATCTGAAAAGGAAATTACTAAGGCTCAATCTAGATATAGTGGGGGTCAGTGAAGTGAACTTGAAAGAAGACAAGAGTTTCTGGTCAGATGAGTATAGGGTACTATCAACAGCAGAAGGAAATGGTGTGACGAGAGTAGTATTCGTTATGAATAGGATGGTAGGGCAGACATTGAGTTGCTGTTGTTCTATATACACATAAATGATATGATTGACAGGATGAAAAGCAATCTTGCGGTTGTTTGCTGTTAATGCCGCGGTGCACGGTAGGGTGTCGAAGTTGAGTGGCTGTAGGAAGACACAACACCACTTAGTCAAAATTTCCAGTTACTGTGATGAATGGCAGCCAGTCCTAAATATGGAAAAATGTAAATTAATGCGGATGAGTAGGAAGATCAAACCTGTAATGTTCGGATACAGTATTATTAGTGTCCACCTTGATACAATCAAGTCGCTTAAATATATGAGCGCAACGTCGCAAAACGATATGAGATGGAACGAGCACGTGAAAACTGTGGTGGGGGAGGCGAATGGTCTGTTTCGGTTTATTGGGAGAATTTTAGGAAAGAAGACCGCATACAGAACGATGGTGCGACCTATTCTTGAGTATTGCTCGATGTTTGAGATCGGTACCAGATCGGATTGAAGGAAGACATAGAAGCAATTTAGAGGTGGACTGCTAGATTTGTTACTTGTAAGTTCGAAAAACACGTATGCGTTACGGAGATGCTTCAGGAATTCAAATGGGAATCTATGGAGGAAAGGCGACGTTCTTTCCGAAAAACTCTATTGAGAAAATTTAGAGAACTAGCATTTGAAGCTGACTACAGAACGATTCTACTGCCACCAACATACATTGCGCGTAAAGACCACGGAGATAAGATACGAAAAATTAGGGCTCTTAAAAAGGTATACTGATACTAGTTTTTCCCTCGCTCTATTTTCGAGTGGAACAGGCACGTAAATGACTAATAGTGGTGCAGCGTACCCTCTTCCACACACTGAACGGTGGCTTGCGATGCAGATGTAGATGTGACGAGATCAGTGATAGGATTGTTCTCATAGGAATCAACAGCAAACCAACACCGACAACGATAACTCACGTATATATGCCGACGTCACAAGCCGAAGAGGAAGACATCGAGAAAGTACATGAGAACATTGAATGGGTAATTCAGTACGTAAAGGAAGATGGCAATCTATGAATCATTGGGGACTGGAATGCGGTTGCAGGGGAAGGAACAGAGTAAATAGTTACGGGAAAATATTGGCCTGATCCAGGAAAGAGAGAGGAGAAAGGCTAATTGAGTTCTGTAATAAATTTCAGTTAGTAATAGCGAATACTCTGTTCAAGAATCAGGAGAAGGTACACTTGGAAAAGGCCGGAAGATACGGGAAGACACCAGTTATATTACTTCAAGGTCAGACTCCGTAATCGAATACTGGAGCAGATATAAACTTAGATCACAATTTAGTAGTCGTGGGGAGTTGGCTGAAGTTCAAGAAACTAGTTAGGAAGAATCAATGCTCAAAGAAGTGGGATACGGAAGTACTAAGGAATGAAGAGATACGCTTGAAGTTCTGAGAGGCTGTAGATACTGCGATAAAGAACAGCCCAGTACGCAGTTCGGTTGAAGAGGAATACAGAAATATAAGACACTTACGAATGAAATAAATAGGAAGTGCAGGGAAGCTAAGACGAAATGGCTGCATGAAAAATGTGAAGCACCCGAAAAAGAAGTGATTGTCGGAAGGACTGACTCAGCACACAGATAAGTCAAAACAACTCTCAGTGAAATTAAAAGCAAGGGTGGTAACATCAAATGCAGAGGAGAGAGAGCGGACAGATGGAAAGCGTACACTGCAGGCCTCTATGAGGGCCAACACCTGTCTGAGGACTTGATAGAAGAGGAAACAGGAGTCGATGTAGAAGAGATAGGCGATCCAGTATTAGAATCAGAATTTGGAAGCGCTGTGGAAGACTTTAGATCGAATAAGGCAGTAAGGACAGGTAACATTCCATCAGTTTTTCTAAAATCGTTGGGTAAGGTGGCAACAAGACGACTATTCACGTTGGTGTGTAGAATGTATGAATTTGGAGATGTACCATCTGACTTTGGAGAAACATCATCCACACAATTCCGAAGATTGGATGAGTCGACAAGTGCGAGAATTATCGCACAATCAGCTTAACAGCTCGTTCATCCAAGTTGCTGACAAGGATAATACACAGAAGAATGGAAAGAAAAATTTAGGATGTGTTAGATGACGGTCAGTTTGGTTTTAGAAAAGGGAAAGATACCAGAGAAGCAATTCTGACATTGCGGCTGATAATGGAAGCAACGATAAAGAAAAATCAAGATACCTTCATAGTATTTGTCGACCTGGAAAAAGCGTTCGACAATGTAAAATGGTGCAAGATGTTAGACGTTCTTAGAAAAACTGAAGTAGATTATTGGGAAAGGAGGGGTATACACATTATGTACAAGAACCAAGAGGAACAATAAGAACGGAAGACCAAGAATGAAGTGCTCGAATTAAAAAGTGTGTAAGCTTTCCCTCTTACTGTTCGATCTATACATCTAAGAACCAACGACGGAAATAAAAGATTCAGGAGTTGAATTAAAATTAAAGGTGAAAGGATATCAATGATAAGATTCGCTGATGACATTGGTAACCTCAGTGACAGTGAAGAAGAATTACAGGATGTGTTGAATTGAATGAAGATGGGTACAGAATATGGACTGAGAGTGAATCTAAGAAACAAAACTAATGAGAAGTAGCAGAAATGACAACAGCGAGAAATTTAACATCAGGAGTAGCGATCACAAAGTAGATGAAGTTGAGGTATTGTGCTCCTAGGCAGCAAAATAACCCCTGACGGACGGAGCAGCGAGGACATACAAAACAGACTAACATAGGCGAGAAAGGACATTCCCGGCCAAGACAAGTCTATCAGTATCAAACACAGTACTTAATTTGAGATAGAAATTTCTGTAAATGTTTGTAGCACAGCATTCTATGGTGGTGAAACATGCGCTGTGGTAAAACCGAAATAGAAGAGAATCGAAGGTCCTGGAGAAGAATGTTGAAAATGAAGTGGACTGACAAGGTAAGGAATGTGGTTCTCAGGAGAATTGGCGAAGAAAGAAATATATGGAAAACACTGACATGGAGAAGGTACAGGATGGTAGGACATCTGCTAAGACATGGGGGAATAACGTCTATGGTACTGGAGAGAGCTGTAGAGGGCAAAAACCGTAGAGGAAGATAGAGATTGGAATACATCCACTACATAATTGAGGAAGTAGGTTGCAGCTCCTACTCTGAGATGAAGAAGCTGGCATAGGATAGAATTTCGTGGCGGGCCGCATCAAACCACCAGGAGAAGACTGATGACTAACAAAAAAAAAAAAAATAGTATCCATAACCGTTAATACATTTATCCCACTGTGAGACAAGACGATCAATACTTTCACGGAAAAACGTTTGCAGTTGCCTATGGGACCATGGTTCTACCCAGTCGTCCACCTCTTCGTCTGAAGCAAATCGACGGCCCCGAATGTCTTTCTTCAGGGCTCTATAAATATGTAAATCGCGTCGGCAGAGATCGGGAGTGTATGGAGTGTGCGGAAGAACGGGCCCACATGTTGGCACGGTCGTTTTGACTACACAGCAGAAGTTTCGCTGGACGCCTTACACACCCTCCGTAGAGTCCCGATCTCTTCTCATGCTATTGCCTTGAAGAAAGAAATTCGTGGCTGTCGATTTGCTTCAGACGATGAGGTGGACGGCTGGGTACAATCTTTGTTCGGTGGGCAACCGCAAACATTTTCCCATGAAGGCATTTACCATGTTGTTCCACAGTGGGATAACGGTTATGGAGACTATTGTTGATATAATAAACAGTTTACTTTGTTTCTGTTTTTTTTTCATCTGTTTCGTCTTCATATGACTCCCACTTACTGAATAGCGCCGAGCTGTCAGACTCAGGCACAAGCTAGTGAAGGTTAGACTCTTAGAGAGTGAGCACACGACATAAACTATGTTATACATCTGCCATACGTCACACAAATAGTTCCGAAGTCGTTAGCTACGTAGCACCTCGCGACGTATCAGCGAGTGTCTCAGATCCCTACTACAGTGCCGCCGCCCCCCCCTCCCCCTCCCTCTTAAGAATAGTCAAACAGATTATTCAGGTGATTCTCGGTTATTAAATCTATGACTGCACCAGGATTTAAAGACAAATTCGAGGATGTGAATACTGATCGATATGGCGACAGACTGTCTCCATTCTGAAGTTAAATACTGTAAAACGTTTATCAATAAATCATTGTAAATTACTGGTGATCTGAAAAATTCTTCTACGACTGCCAAAATAGTGTTGCTGTTACATAGAATTCTTGCCTCACTAGGATATGAGTTTAGAATTTCTCAGTACTCTGTGCAGTCTGCTAAAAACTGGCACTGATAAATGTATTTTTAAACGTAGTAACACAGATTAAATCAATGTCTTGCATTTTAAAGGTACAGTTTTTTGATGAAACTGAATTAATTACGTTGTCAAAATCTATAAGAACTGTGCATCACTTATAGCTCCATTGTACAATATCGCGCACGGTCTCACATGGTTCCCCTTCAGAAAGCATGAAGTATCTGAAGAAATAACCCAAGGGCACCGGCTGCTCTCCAACAGTCCTAAACGTCGCGTAAGCCTGCTACCTGATTCTCTGAGCGACTTTCCTGTTTCTGTGGCTTCCACCTAGGATCCGCTCTCCCCCCCCCCCCCCTCTCCCCCTCCACGCCCCTACTACCCCCTTCTCTTCATCACAATAACGAGCACGATCAGCACAGATAATCAGAAACTAGCATCTTGGACACTTTGCTGATGATGTTCTACTGGCTACTGCAAAAAAAAAGAAAAAAACTTCATTAATGACAGCACCGGCTCGAAAAATCGGGACTGTGTCTCAGTATAAAGAAAAATGAATTCCTGTCAACAGATGCGACGGTATAGATTTTGCGAAGGCAAATATCATCAATTACCTCGGCTCATAAATCGCTGCCGATGGCTCACTCGTTCCCGAGATGACAAATCGCGTTAGCAATGCATGGTTCTAAATGGCGGGCAATGACCGGTGTGCTTTGTGACAGGAAGATCTAGGACCGAACCAGGTCGAAAAATTACCAACATGCAATCCGCCCATTTGCCTCATACGTTGCAAAATGTTCGTCCACAACGAAAGAGGCAGAGTAACGATTTGCTGTAATGGAAACCAAAATACTTCGGTAGACATCTGGTCAGACACTTTATGTTCATGTGAGCAATGATGAAATTCGCAGGCGCTACGGGGTGCCACCTATCCTTGAGAAGATGATGAAAAGCACTCTACAGTAGTGCGGACACGTAATTCTGGCAGATCCAGAAACAATACCAAAACGCTAGTTTACGCTGAAAGTCGGTGGTAAACTAGCTACTGGGGTGCCCGAAGCATCGGTAGCTAGATGCTCTCCGCATAGACCTCAAGATAGTGGGTCTCCAACCCGACCAAGTGCAAGATCGTGCCAAGTGGAGGTAGAGCCAAAAGGGCGGATCCCATTACACTGCAGAAAAAACGTTGAGCAAGAAGAAGAAAAGAAATATTTCACAATTTGCGAGTAGTTTATTGTGGTGTGCCTAACTCTAAAGCCAACTCGTTTCTTTGCGCAATTAAGATCCTGTGAGGTAACGGGCTAGTTGTGGCGCCCTGGAAATATTCCATGTTCGGAGTTGGGGCGGCCGCACAGTACGCTCGTCAAAGCCGCGGCTCGTTAGCAACAGCATGATGACGCACAATAGCTGGAGCACGTGGTTGCGAGCCGACCGCGTGACTGGGAATTCCTTGATGAGGCTGTGTCGATGAAAGAGACCTATGTGCCGAGAGTGCCAAAGATGGCGGACTCTGTGAAACCTTAATGGCAGACATTTCGCAGTTCGTACAGAAATTAATAGCAACCAGATGAATCATGATACCTCAAAAGGAAACATGTACATTACCATTGTTTGCACGTCGATTCTGATGGTGTAACCAGATTTTCAATATCTGTATTAGTTTAAAGTTCAGTATCTGACGATAAATTATACAAGTAACACCAAGAAACGAATTTCCAAAATCTAAACGGTTCATCCGATTTTGTCGATCGACGTGTCTTTACAAAGCTATTAGTGTAAACGTAAATCGGTATAAATTACAGGCATGTAACTTGAATAGTACATAAATTATTGGAGGTCAAAGTGGCCGATTACTATCGAGTACATAAGTACTCCACAGTTACACGAAAAAAACGGTATCAGCATGCTTGTAAATATATTTGTTTACATCCGATACATACTATTCATGAATAAATTGGTTAAATATTTACTGTGTTTTAGAAAGCACAGAGACATTAGGCTACTGGCCTACCTTTTGTTTCTATTCCTTTGATATATTTTTATTTCATTTGTTTATGTATTTAATAACGTGTGTTAGAGCGTGTTAATGGTCCTGTCGTAGGAATATTTATTTAATTTCAAGTTACTTAAATGTAAATCCAGTATTTCGAATGTGTTTCATTATGTTCGTGAGTGTGCGTTGGCTTGAAGACATGGCGGGAGCGCTCTAGCCAATCACAGCGCTCGTAAATGGGGAGACTGGATGGGAGTGGGATTTCTGAACAGTGCGGCGCGAAGGACAGTCGCACAGGACACGGGGAGTGCTGGACGTGAAGGAGCGACGCACGGTCGCAGGAAAGACTTGGAGAGCGGAGCAGTTTCCGTGTGGTCGCGGGAGTTAGAAACATTTCGTAGTGCCGACGTGTGCACTTGTGAGATTTCCGTGGCTTCTGCAGTGAAGACGTAGTATGCGTTTGGAAGTGAATACCTCGCGAGCTATGCTGTTGTTCATAACTAATTACGTGAAGTAGGAATCTATTGTTTCCCTGTTATTCAAATATTTTAATTAATTGCTGGGACCATCGACACCAATTCCCTGAATATGGAAGTTAATAGGAATATAAAAAAAGGGAGGAAGGTTTATTTGTTTAGCAAGAGTAATAGAAGGCAGATTTCAGACTACCTAACAGATCAAAACGAAAATTTCTGTTCCAACACTGACAATGTTGAGTGTTTATGGAAAAAGTTCAAGGCAATCGTAAAATGCGTTTTAGACAGGTACGTGCCGAGTAAAACTGTGAGGGACGGGAAAAACCCACCGTGGTTCAACAACAAAGTTAGGAAACTACTGCGAAAGAAAAGAGAGCTTCACTCCAAGTTTAAACGCAGCCATAACCTCTCAGACAAACAGAAGCTAAACGATGTCAAAGTTAGCGTAAGGAGGGCTATGCGTGAAGCGTTCAGTGAATTCTAAAGTAAAATTCTATGTACCGACTTGACAGAAAATCCTAGGAAGTTCTGGTCTTACGTTAAATCAGTAAGTGGCTCGAATCAGCATATCCAGACACTCCGGGATGATGATGGCATTGAAACAGAGGATGACACGCGTAAAGCTGAAATACTAAACACCTTTTTCCAAAGCTGTTTCACAGAGGATGACCGCACTGCAGTTCCTTCTCTAAATCCTCGCACAAACGAAAAAATGGCTGACATCGAAATAAGTGTCCAAGGAATAGAAAAGCAACTGGAATCACTCAACAGAGGAAAGTCCACTGGACCTGACGGGATACCAATTCAATTCTACACAGAGTACGCGAAAGAACTTGCCCCCTTCTAACAGCCGTATACAGCAAGTCTCTAGAGGAACGGAAGGTTGCAAATGATTGCTAAAGAGCACAGGTAGTCCCAGTCTTGAAGAAGGGTCGTCGAGCAGATGCGCAAAACTATAGACCTATATCTCTGACGTCGATCTGTTGTGGAATTCTAGAACATGTTTTTTGCTCGAGTATCATGTCGTTTTTGGAAACCCAGAATCTACTCTGTAGGAATCAACATGGATTCCGGAAACAGCGATCGTGTGAGACCCAACTCGCTTTATTTGTTCATGAGACCCAGAAAATATTAGATACAGGCTCCCAGGTAGATGCTATTTTCCTTGACTTCCGGAAGGCGTTCGATACAGTTCCGCACTTCAAATGGCTCTGAGCACTATGGGACTTAACATCTGTGGTCATCAGTCCCCTAGAACTTAGAACTACTTAAACCTAACTAACCTAAGGACATCACACACATCCATGCCCGAGGCAGGATTCGTACCTGCGACCGTAGCAACAGTTCCGCACTGTCGCCTGATAAACAAAGTAAGAGCCTACGGAATATCAGACCAGCTGTGTGGCTGGATTGAAGAGTTTTTAGCAAAGAGAACACAGCATGTTGTTATCAATGGAGAGACGTCTACAGACGTTAAAGTAACCTCTGGCGTGCCACAGGGGAGTGTTATGGGACCATTGCTTTTCACAATATATATAAATGACCTAGTAGATAGTGTCGGAAATTCGTTGCGGCTTTTCGCGGATGATGCTGTAGTATACAAAGAAGTTGCAGCATTAGAAAATTGTAGCGAAATGCAGGAAGATCTGCAGCGGATAGGCACTTGGTGCAGGGAGTGGCAACTGACGTCTAACATAGACAAATGTAATGTATTGCGAATACATAGAAAGAAGGATCCTTTATTGTATGATTATATGATAGCGGAACAAACACTGGTAGCAATTACTTCTGTAAAATATCTGGGAGTATGCGTGCGGAACGATTTGAAGTGGAATGATCATATAAAATTAATTGTTGGTAAGGCGGGTACCAGGTTGAGATTCATTGGGAGAGTCCTTAGAAAATGTAGTCCATCAACAAAGGAGGTGGCTTACAAAACACTCGTTCGACCTATACTTGAGTATTGCTCATCAGTGTGGGATCCGTACCAGATCGGGTTGACGGAGGAGATAAGATCCAAAGAAGAGCGGCGCGTTTCGCACAGGGTTATTTGGTAACCGTGATAGCGTTACGGAGATGTTTAGCAAACTCAAATGGCAGACTCTGCAAGAGAGGCGGTCTGCATCGCGGTGTAGCTTGCTGGTCAGGTTTCGAGAGGGTGCGTTTCTGGATGAGGTATCGAATATATTGCTTCCCCCTACTTATACCTCCCGAGGGGATCACGAATGTAAAATTAGAGAGATTCGAGCGCGCACGGAGGCTTTCAGACAGTCGTTCTTCCCGCGAACCATACGCGACTGGAACAGAAAAAGGAAGTAATGACAGTGGCACATAAAGTGCCCTCCACCACACACCGTTGGGTGGTTTGCGGAGTATAAATGTAGATGTAGATGTAGAATAAGTGTTTTACGGTAATAAAGGGCATTCTTAAAGGTACTTCTGCTATCGTACTCATCATTTAAAGTCGTCAAAATAGTACCTGCAGAATTTATTTAATTACAATGTTTCATGTGTAAATGTATATGTAACGTTCAAAATTCGCAATTGCCAAATGATAGGAACCTTCAATCATTCGATTCTTGTGCATATTCATATTGTATACTGTACACTCAGAAGTATTTGGCTTGTAATGCGGCAACTACGTATCCCAGCCCCTTGACGACGAAACCAGCCAAAACTTCCAATGTTTCGACCCTGAGTCGGAGGATACGTAGTTGAGGGCCACCATTTCATTTAGTATTTGAAAGCCCGCAATCCTAAGTCCTTTTTCCTAATCTACTGATGTCAAAATTAATGAATACATCATATAACATACATAACGAGCTGAGAGGTTCATTTTTATGTTTAGTGTATTTCGTTTTTAGTAATGTGAGACAGTTACAGCTTATTCCTGTTTTATGAAACTGTCTTTCTCCAGAAACGTTCCGTATGTAAGAATGCCGGCTTTCTCGGCGAATCTCGATCGTAAAATCTTCTCGGGTTGACAGCCGAGTCAATGCGTCGTTCTCCGGCACAGATTCAGCAAGTTTCTTACTTGCCATCTTCGCCTGAACTTGCTGAAATATTGTGAGAGAACGACGCGTTGACTCGGCTATCAATCCGAGAAGACTTTATCTTCCCGTAAGTAAATTTAAAAATCCCTTTTAAATTACTTTGCGTCCAGTTTAAGGAAGTTCAGTTGGCTTTTCGCTCTTCGTTCATCAGTTGCTTCATACCATCACCTATTAGTATTTCCCGCATCTTACTGAAACCATGTATCTTAGCATAAACTTGGTATGTCTTTGGAACACAACTCTCCACTCTTCAATACTGATGGCTGTACACCCGTCAGGAGCCGTTTAGTTCCGATGCTGGGCGAGTGTGTCCGCTCGCCCTCTGAACCATTCCATGATCCAGTCAGCCAATAAAAACGTAGTAAGGGAAGAACGAAAATCAAGGAGTAGAACAAGAGAGGCAAATATTGACTCAGGTCTACGGGTCAGTTCAGAAGAAGTGCCCCTTCGATAAAGAGACCGACAAAGGAATTGTGCGAACGGACAGAAATGATTATCGATAGAGAGACAGAGAGAAGAGGGTGGGAGGAAACCAACGGAGACTGGGTGAGAAGGAGATGAAAAGAGAAGGGGTGGGGGGGATGAGAGGGAGAGAAGAGAGGATGCTATATATGAGACATACTTGTAAGCGGATGAAGCTGCGGGAAAAAACTCTTAATAAATATATAGCAGTGGCCAGACTCCACGCTCTGATGAAGACTGCTTGTAACAGCGACCGAAACTTTGGCGGTTTTATGACATGACGCGGGCACACAGGTAGAAGAATTTTACTAGAATGGTCTCCGTCAACGAAAGTCTATGCTCTCATACTTCGTGTTCGCCTCTTGCACCTGGTTGTTGTCTGCCGGTCTTTCACCTCATCTAGGACTTGTATATATAGAGCGTACAACAGATGCAAGCGAAAGAGAACCGGCACGTTCTTGTCACTTGCAAACGTTGAAAACCGTTCTTTTATTTCTCTCTATACTGCGAGCGTATTTCCAGTAAAACAAAAATGAAACATGTCGTAGATATCCATTCATAACACTAATAACGGTATTTAATTACGCTCTACGTAACGAGCATTGTTTCTCGAGTTCCTAGCCTCTATGCGGGGTTTAACGATGTTCGATAAAGCTCAACGCGTGCTTTTTGCTCTATTACCGATACGTTTAGTGAAATACGGCATCCTAACCACAATACAAACGCCATTACTTGTTACTGTTCAAGTGGAGTGTTGTTTAAAAGTATTAAATTCTTTGTCTGTAATAACCTTATCAGTACCGATATCTCATGCTGTAGCCTTCGTTTTAAAATTAATCATATTCATAATTTCCATGACAAGTCCTCAAAAACATATGAATTGTCATTTCATGAATGTCTATTTCATTATGGAACAGTTTGAAGGTTGTGACCATGGTAATAGGTTTGCCAAATCTTGAGCGGAAAGCTACAGGAAACACGGACGGTAGATTGAACGAAACTTGGTTATCAGAGTTACTAAGATATATCATCTCTCCATCAGATTATAGTAAAGCAGTAACTACAAAGTTATAAAAAACTGTAACAAAGATAACAAAATGGTTCAAATGGCTCTGAGCACTATGGGACTCAACTGCTGTGGTCATAAGTCCCCTAGAACTTAGAACTACTTAAACCTAACTAACCTAAGGACATCACACACATCCATGCCCGAGGCAGGATTCGAACCTGCGACCGTAGCAGTCCAAAGATAACAAAGCTGTCTTAATAGGTTGTGTAGTGTTTATCCTTTTGAATTTGGGAACGTCTGGATGAGTGTATGAAAGCAAAAATCTGTCATCCATTTGCTTAGAAAATCGGAGATAGGGTTTTTGTGCTGGCTCGGACTAGGTTCATGAAAAAAAGACAAAAAACACATTAGTTTTAGCTACTTTCTTTGCAATGTCTTTGCTTTCTATAGTATCAAAGTTCTGTTTTTATAAATATCGTAGTAGAGTAACAGATGAAGTCTTAAATCCCAAAACAGGTACTCCGACAAGGTCATAATGATACATCTTGTAAACAGTCGCTCAATATAGAAGTGTTCCGAAGATGCGAAGTGAACTTATGTGGAAATGTTTGGACGGAAAATCATACTTTTTTTTCGTTTAACGCTGTTAGGAAAATTGAAGGAACCATTGTTCTTGGAGGACTTTAAAACAGCTCTTCTGCCGGCACAGTGTACCTCGGCAAATAAACAGAAGAAAAGGATCAATGAGATTACGACGTGTACGAAGAAACGTAGAGTTATATTTTCCCTCGCGCGTTTCGTGAACTCTGCAGGAAAGAAGGATAAAAATGCAGTGTGCAGTATACGAGCACGTAAGGTGTTAGACTTCTTATGCAGATGTGGTTATTTGTGATATTCAGCTGCAGCCGACAATAAAGAAAGATCATGAGTAGTGAGACCTGAGCAGATATCTGCAATAATATTGTCTTCGCGGATTAACTGAAGCCTTCCATACCGCTTCACAGACTAACAACAAAACTAAATGTGACTCAGTCTAACTTAGACTTTGGGCAACGCTACAGGGCAGTATTACCACAACTGAAATATCTAAATTATGTTTTTCGCCTTCGACAATGCACGACCAAGCTGTGACTTTCCACCCCAATAGAAATCAATCTGTCACCACAAACTACCTTCAAAAAATAATAAAGATGCAAGAAAAAATGTAATTGAAAATAAAAAGACAGTCAGTATTATTTTTCGTCTGTTTATGTATTACACGCTGTCGGTAATAATAACAGTAATAATGAAAACAATAACATGATATTACATAATAATAATAATAACAATAATGTTTAAGTTAGTATTATTACCCATTCCGGACGGAATCCCGTAATATTCGTTTGAAGGAAACATAAGAAAAATTTGGAGTAGGAATTAAAATCCGCGGAGAAGAAATAAAAATTTTGAGGTTTGCCGATGACTTTGTAATTCTGTCAGAGACGGCAAAGGACCTGGAAGAGCAGTTGAACGGAATGGACAGTGTCCTGAAAGGAGGATATAAGATGAACATCAACGAAAACAAAACGAGTATAATGGGATGTAGTCGAATTAAATCAGGTGATGCTGAGGGACTTAGATTAGGAAATGAGACACTCAAAGTAGTAGATGAGTTTTACTATTTGGGCAGCAAAGTAACTGATGATGGTCGAAGTAAAGAGAATATAAAATGTAGATTGGCTATGGAAAGCGTTTCTGAGGAAGAGGAATTTGTTAACATCGAGTACAGATTTAAGTGTCAGAAAGCCCTTTCTGGAAGTATTTGTATGGAGTGTAGCTACGTATGGAAGTAGCTGCCTTACGTCTTAGTAATTCTTAATTCATTTCTATTAACAAATGTTACTTACGTAATTAAAAAACAATGTGCCAAGCTCGTAACGCGGTACGAATGCTATTCCAGGACAATCCCTTAGAATCTTCTCTTCATGGCCTGATTCCCATGTATGTTTCACATATGTCTCAATAACATACGGTACGAATTCGGTGATACTGTCAACGCAACTCTTGCAAATATTTGCAAGTGTATAACGCAATAGTGTCACATTGGTATGTGAAGTACTTTTGAAGGACTTAACGTCATCGCGGATTAACGTACAAAAAATTCAAATGGCTCTGAGGACTATGGGACTCAAAATCGGAGGTCATCAGTCCCCTAGAACTTAGAACTACTTAAACCTAACTAACCTAAGGACATCATACACATCCATGCCCGAGGCAGGATTCGAACCTGCGACCGTAGCGTTCGTTCGGTTCCAGACTGAAGCGCCTAGAACCGCTCGGCCACACCGGCCGGCGATTAACGTACATTTAATAAACGAACCCATATGGCTAAAATTAAACATTACGTAAGATGTGACGACTTATAACATGACTTCATTTGATTTACTAGTGTTGAAGTATTCTGCAGAGACAGCAGTAAACTGGCTTCAGTAATTACGTCAGAAAGTTGTTGAGGGACGTATGAAGAATATGACAGACTACTCTGTATTAAAATGTGGTCATGTTCAGCCTACATGAAGTCCAGTTTCAGTAGACGAAAATATAGGGCAAAGGCAATCCTGTAACTTCATAGCTCCAGCGTACCGAATGGGTTAAATTATTTTACAATACCTTAATATCCGAAGATGATGATTAAAGACTTGCGGGTATGGCTAAGGGGCTTGTGAATGCAGTGCGGGTATGGATGTCATTGCCGGTATCCGTGATAACCTATACGCATGAGTAACCGGTTGATTCGATCAGTTCTAAGGGGACATGCAATTTAGCATGGAATCCGTGTCACAATGTATTTTTCCGGAGTTAATAATCCAGTCAACCTGCCCTAAGACGATCTTAGTATCAACTGAGGATAGAATTTTGGATCGGTATTTTATTCCAACACTTATCTGCAGTAATTAATGTGTATACAATAATGATTACTACTGTTAAAATGAAGATTATAATAACTAATTTTTGTTGAAATATTTCACTTTATACAAAATCTTGTTATACAGATAAATAGAACAAATATACAGCCAAGAAATGCTAGAAATAAAATACATGATAATCAAAATCTTTCTATTATTGCTCCTGTTAGTAAACTAATAAGAAATGTTTGTAAAATAATAAAGAAAACTGTTACTGACACAGAACGTCTTCATGTAACAGAATTAATATTTATTACATCTGATAGTGCTATAATTAGTATTTTAATCATTTCAGAGGTTTACTTATTAAAATATCAGCTTTGGAGGCAGAGGATATGAATATTTTCCGTTTGTTGTTGTTTTAAATGAGGGAGATAGTTTATTTCCGATTTACAATACTGGCTTTTTTGGAACTATTAAAGCTAATATTTACTGTTTCTGTTTTTATTTCCTTATTGGTTTATTTTGGTGGAGCTCACGTTTTTTAGTCAAAACAAATAATAATAATAATAATAATTTTGTTAAGACTGGAATATATTGTGGTTTGTCTATTTATATTAACTGTTGTTTTTCTTACTGACTTTGACTCAATCTTTTTTACGTTTTTCCTGTCTATTAAGGTGCTTTAGGTCTTTCCGTTTTGATTTCTATATTTTGTCCTCATGGTAATGATTTCTTTAATTCTTTTGATTTATCTTTATTACGTAACTATTTCGTTGATCCCTCTCTATTTGTTATATAATTATTGAAGATTGGTTCATCCATTGATGTTTCTATAACTTTTCATAGATTGCTCTTTATAGTTGTTACATTATCTGAAAGAAGTATATCTGTGCCATCAGCTGTACAGCCCGCATCTCGTGGTCGTGCGGTAGCGTTCTCGCTTCCCACGCCCGGGTTCCCGGGTTCGATTCCCGGCGGGGTCAGGGATTTTCTCTGCCTCGTGATGGCTGGGTGTTGTGTGCTGTCCTTAGGTTAGTTAGGTTTAAGTAGTTCTAAGTTCTAGGGGACTTATGACCACACCAGTTGAGTCCCATAGTACTCAGAGCCATTTGAACCATTTGAATCAGCTGTACAACTGTATTTTTATTCACAGTAAACATACAGCTGTACACCTAATGGCACAAATATGCTTTTTCCAAAGTTAATGTCCATGTATAGCTTTTTCAAATGATTTGTGCTTATTATTATGCTGCTTCAAATATACATAAACATTACTTAGGTATCGATTATTTATTTGGATTTGTTCTTTAATTATTACTGATAGGGATTTATTTTATTTATGTTCTAGCATGACACACCTGAGCGCGACAACTGTCCTCAAGGGGATGGTCTGATGATGGTTAACCAGTGGGAGACGGTTAGCCAGTAGAAAAAATAAAAATTTGCGTCAATAAATATTTTTTGTGATTTTGTTGGGCACTATTCCAACGCACAGTTTGTCGGAATACGCTTATGGTTTTAATCTTAACGATTATGTTGTGCTGTTCACTTGCTACATCGAGTTTCACTCTGTGATAGCAGTGGTAAACGCTATGAACGTGAGAGTACAGGCAATTGAATGAGACGTGGGGAACTAGTGATTCATGGTTAGGGGACGTGAGGCGGTGGCGGCGCGGCTTACGAGGCGTGAAAGTGTGTCAGCGTGCACACAGCGCGGCCGGCTTAACGACGTGCTGATAAGGCGCTAACGCCGACACATGCGGACGTCGGCCCGCAATTCGGCCGGCAGGCACGTCAGGGAGACGGACGCGCTAAATCGCTTGTTCTGATTCACGGCGCCAAGCGGTGCGTGCCAGATACGTGGTCGCCAATGAAGCTCACACCAAACTTCCTGCCGATACACTGCTTTGCTTTACTTGCGCAAAGCAATGTAAGGGGTTGCTGAACACGAAAAACACAGCCTATTCGTGACAGTATTATTTTTCATTAGTGCTGTTTCATTTCCATCGCTCCATGCAGGCGGATGGAGAGCGCAGTCAGCGAGAAAATAACTCGCTTTTCAGCCAAAGGGTTTATGCATACACAAAAACGAAAAATAATAACAGAAAAGGTGAAATACTTACAAATATTTTAAAATTTTGTAAATGAATGAATTATACGAAGGTTTCTATATAAGAAGAAAATGTTTCATTCTACTTCCACTACAAGTTGAACGACTGCACTGGGAAAAAATTATTATTATTATTTTTTTTTATTGAGGGGAAAAAGTGTTAGGTGATCTGTAGTGTAGAAGGGTGTACGTAAAAGTAGTCTATAGATGTCGCGTTTTACCTATGGAGAAGGTGTTGGAGTGAATGTTGGGGCCGGGCTGAGTGGCCGCGTGGTTTGAGACGCCATGTCACGGATTGCGCGTCCCGTCCTGCCGAAGGTTCGAGTCCTCCCTCGGACATGGCTTTGTGTGTTGTTCTTAGCATAAGTTAGACTAAGTTAGTTTAGTGTGTAAGTCTAGGGGCCGATGACCTCAGCAGTTTGGTGCCTTAGGAAATCACATACATTTCAACAATTGATGTCGGGAAGACGGGAAAGGAATAGTAGTTTAAGATGTGGGTAAGGCTATGGGTTTTTTTTTTTTTTTTGAGTCATCAGTCTTCTGACTGGTTTGATGCAATCGGTCCACCACAAATTTCTCTCCTGCGCCAACCCCTCTTCCTTTCTGAGTAGCACTTGTACCCTACTTCCTCTGTTTCTTGGATGCATTTCAATTTTTTGCCATCCACAGCTCCACAGCTCGCCCTAATGCCATGCAGATTATTCCCTGATGCCTTAATACGAGGGTGAGTCAAATAAAAACCTTAAATTTGTAATAATAAATCGAAATTTCGCGCCGTTATCCTGTAAGTTGGTAAGCGTGCCACAAAAAGCGTGCAGAATGGCCTGTAGGTGGCAGCATAGTGTAGATGCACACGTACCGTCGCAGTATCAGTATAAAGATGGCCGCCCCACTTGCGACTTGCACCAGGGAAGAACAGCGTTCCGTTATTCGGTTTTTGCTTAGTGAAGAGGTGAAACCTGTTGAAATTCATCGACAAATGAAGGTTCAGTACGGTGATGCATGTTTGTCACAGCAGCAAGTTTACGAATCGAGTAGGAAGTTCGCAAATGGTGTGACTTCAGTGGAAGATGCTCCTGGTCCAGGTCAGGCACAGCGAGTTGTGACTCCACAGAACATTGCAGTCGTTGAAGCCATAGTGAAAGAAAACCGCCAAGTGACACTGAATGACATTGCAGCATGTTTACAGATTAAAATGAGAGAACGACGTGTTGATGCTTGTGAAGAACTTCTTCGGCGCTTTGAACGAGAAGGTGATGGCTTCCTTGCAAGAATCATTACTGGGGACGAAACCTGGGTTCACTTCCACCAATCGGAAACGAAGAGAGCGAGCAAGGAATGGCGCCATTCCTCATCACCAAAAACAAAGACGTTTCCAACAGAACCATCAGCAGGGAAGGTTATGCTGACTCTCTGGGACGAAAAAGGCGGCATTTTGGAGCATTACATACACAGATCTCCTAAAAAATCATCTGCGGCCTGCAATCAAATCCAAGCGACGTAGATTGCTGTCAGTAGGTGTCCTCTTGCAACATGAAAATGCAAGGCCCCACACTGCCCGTACAACAGTTGTAACAATCACAGACCTGCATTTTGAGTGTCTTCCTCATACACTATACTCACCAGACCTTGCCCCAAGTGATTTCCATACGTTCATTTTTGGAACCTACGACCAGTTTAGAGACAGAAGTGATGACACTTTCTGCATGACCTGTCCATCATTTTGTAGGACAATGCTCAAGCACGTAAGGTGCAAGCTATTACTGATTTGTTTGACTGATGGGGCTTGCTAAGTGCTATACCACCTACTGCGCTCCCCTGATGCAACCCCTCGTAAGTCCAACTCGATTTCTAAACTGAAGGAAACACTTCACAGCATTCGCTTCAGAACTGCTACAAATTCGTCGGAAAATAGACCGCGCCGCTCGAACAGTCAACACAACTGGCACTGCTAAGAGTAGCCTACGACTTCCACATCGCTGGCAACGGGTTATACACAATGCTGGTGACTACTTTGAAGGCCAGTAAAACTTTGAAACACGTATATAATTTGTACGAGCTGTAATTAAATAGTTGCCACTATTAAAGTTCCAATCCTCGTATTCTATAACCAGTGTATAGTACGACAACTGTCAAGGTTACAGAAGGAGAACAGGCACGTTAGTAACAAAACGGAAAGTTCATAGTTTTGTGAAAATAAAAAAGGGAACGATGGAGTTTTGGACAAGGATCTCTCGCTTTACACCGTGGCCACACTACCACGACGCCGCGGTTCTTCCGTCTCGCTCGATGTTGCACTTGTTGAGTATGGACCGTTCACTGTTTGTATTTTGCTTACTTGTTCACAGTTCGGTACACCTTCTGTCTGTTTTCATGCTTGATCTGTGTTCAGTTTTTGACGGATTATCCACTGGGCCATCTTACCACTAAATCTGAGCGGGGTGCAAAGGGGTTTTCCCCTCGTTAGTGCTTCCCGTGCGAAGGCGGAGCGGATCCCTAGGATACATCTACATTTTTAGTAGGCAAAATTATGAAGTTAATGGCAGTGTTGCAAGATAAGCTGCGTTGTAACAACCGGCGTGGGCTTGTTTCCGCGTTTAACGTTTTTACTGTAGAATAAAATCTTGATTAAGAATACTTCTCAGGTTATTTAGGCTTCTCAGTACGCTTTTCTGAACTTTGGGATCCATTATTAAAATTATAGGCAGTATTTTTCCGAACGACTGCACTGTTGGAGCACGTAATTAATCTTGCAACGACAGTCCGATAGGTGCTTTTTAATTTACGATTACGCCCACCAGGGACAAAATTAAAGATTCTGCACGTTTCTGCACGTTGTGTTGTAGATAACAGAGATAGGTGGTGTGCTTTCAGTAGGCTTAGGAGGGTGATTTTTATTTCGAATCGAACTGCCGAGTTACAGTGCGTTCCAATTATAACGCATGGCTTGCGCACGGGAGAGGTGGGGGGAGAGAGGAGAGAGAAGAGAGAGAGAGAGAGAGAGAGAGAGAGAGAGAGAGAGGGAGGGAGGGAGGGATGGAACTCACAGTATATGCTACGTTCGCCGGAACGTCCGGTTCAAAGCGGTTTGATATATCTGCAGTTCTTAGAGCGGAATAGCGATGCGGACACGATGCTTCGATATAGTAGTCGATAAATTCAGGGCGAGTTAGGAGCTCACAGTGAAAACAATCACAGACGATGTATCATTTTCGTCCTGTGTTGGTCCCATAAATAGTTGCGCGCACTGTAAATCAAAAGCAGAGATCGCCGGTGCAAACTGTCGCCGTTCGCTTTCCTCCTCACACATCGCCTCTACACTGCCACGCCCTTCCCCCTCCCCTGCCCCCTCCCCCCCTTTCGGTATCCCATTCCGCTTGACTCTCCCTACGTCGCTACAGGGTCGTTTCTGTTTGTTCCGATTCCAGATAACTGTTGGCCGCCGGAACCATTACTTCCTTTTTTTTATGCGACCATCCGGAGCTGACATTTGAAACGGGAAGTTCCGGGAATGAGATGCAAAATCATTTCCAGAAAAATATATTCGGTAGATCAATGCGTACAGTCACATTTTACTCCTATTTTAAAACCGATGCAAGCAGGGGATATATTAAAAAGGAAAAAAAATTTAAGAATATCCATAAACCTATTATCAATTATTGTTTCGTTTCCGTCGTTATGGTTTATACAAGCTAGTAGCATTTAAATCATCTACGATGTAAGTATATGCAGAATTGATTAACACAACCAAACATAACATGAAAGGAAATGATCGTATGGCATTACTTGGCCAGGAGGCCCCGGCTGCGTTTGTTCGGCCGTCTGGTGCAAGTCTTTCTATGAGAGGCAAATGGTACAGACAACACAAAAAAAACAGTGCATCAGCGAAGGATTCTCCGACCCGGTTGGAAATCGATCCCAGAACCTCGTAACCCAGACAGAACGCGCTAATCATTAGACTACGAGATTTGGACGAAAGACGACATAACCTCTATTAATGCAAGTCAGTGTTAGATCCATATCCGACTTGAAACACAGCAAAGCAGTCTTGCAGACGTAGTACACCCGTGCTATGTGTGGGTAGCAATTCACAGGTTTGTGACAGGAAAATAAAATGCAGAGAATATACTCCAGATTTTTCCACTAGGAATACTGTTGCCTACCGTTTGATCAACAGTAAAAATAAGATTCCACTTTTAGAACAGAGTGGAATTTAGAGAATTTCCTGCAATCAGTGTGGCAAATCACAATAATGTTCAGAAAAAAACAGAACATTTCGAACGACTACACGACGTTCATATTCACAGGACAGGTACATTAGAATGTTCCGCAGAAATGATTAGTGTTTCAGTCATGTCGATTCAGCATGTGTCCTGTTCCCTAGTAGGCACAGGGTCCGCCATGTCTTGTCCCATGAGTGATAGCATCGACGCATATAAAGCGCGAATGGCGTCCCGCGGTGTAGCCACACATGTTGCTTTCACCTGAGGTTGGCATTCAGTCACAACACTGCACCTGTCGTTTCACCATATTCCACACATTTTCAGTTTGCGACAAGTCTAGTGATCTGACGGGCCAGGGCAATAGGCTGACATCCTGTGACACCAAGAAGGCACATGTTTGTGCAGCAACACGTGGTCGTGCTTTATATTGCTGAAAAAATGGCGTCTGTCGTGTTACGCAGGAAGGAGTGGCCAATATGGCTACGGGTCGCTGGATGCCTTTACGCAGGTCACACTTGTCACAGTGCCCTGGACACGGCCAACTATGACTTGTAGTTCTACCCAATGGTGCCTAACACCATATCACCTTGAGTTGGCGCTGTATGTCTAGTGCGAAATGCAGTTGTCGTGATGCGCCGCGCCCCCCCCCCCCCCCCCCGGCTGTCTGCGGCGAACCAAAATGCGGCTATTATTTTCAAACAAACAGAACCCGGATTTGTCCGAAAACACTATCTCATGACATTCCTGTCCCAAGTGACGACTTTCTATGCACCAATGCCGTCTAGCATGTTTCTGCAGACTCGTCAAAGGTGGGCAGTGAAGTGAACGACGCGTATGTAACTCATGCCGTAATAATGGGCGATGGACTGTCACCCCAGATAGTATACTATGTGATACAGATGCACTGTTCCACTGTTGCGCCGCCGGCTGGGGTGGCCGTGCGGTTCTAGGCGCTGCAGTCCGGAACCGCGGGACTGGTACGGTCTCAGGTTCGAATCCTGCCTCGGGCATGGATGGATGTGATGTCCTTAGGTTAGTTAGGTTTAAGTAGTTCTAAGTTGTAGGGGACTGATGACTACAGATGTCAAGTCCCATAGTGCTCAGAGCCATTTTTGAACCACTGTTGCGCCTGAGCTGAGGAGGACGCATATCTGTCCTGCAATGCCATTCGTATGAGGTGCCCATCTTCTCGGGAAGTAATCTGGGTAGTGCGACCTGACCCATTTCATCGTGTTCTACGGGCTTCCGCGAACCATTCTGCACACACCCGTTCTAATGCCGAAACACTTTTTCCCACAAAAGCAGCAATTTCCCGAATGGAAGCATCACATTCTCTGATGCCAATAATGCGCCCTCTTTCAAAGTAACTAGGGGTTCGCGAATATGTCTACAAGGCAACCTGCACATCTGCTCAAGTCACACTCATCCATTACCTTCCGTTTAGCGACAACGAGAACCGCAAGCGCATTTTAGCGGTAGGTGGTGTTGCGCCGGGATATCGATGTTTACCTTGAACCCGCGGGCCGATATAGTTCAAATGCTCATAATTTCTGCACAACATACTAATGTACATGTCCTGTGAATATGGATGTCCTACCTCTAGTCGTTCAAGGCGTCCTGTTTTTTTTTTCCCTCAACATGAGTGTTATGTTCGGATCAATCAGGTAGGGCCATAGCTACTTACTGACTGAGCATGAAAGGAGCTGGAGACAGAAAAAGAGAGATCCCACCTCTGGTGAACATGCTCTGAATGAATGTCATTCATATGATGTGAAATGTGATGTTCTCCACAGACGACCTACAGGCAGAAAACTAATATTACTCGAAATTCTGGCCATTAATAAGCACCAATCAAAGAATTCTGACCTGGTCCTTAATAACCAAACACAGTTCCATTACTTACTAAAGTAGCAGCAGCCAGTTATTATTTCTCTCAACACTAGATAATAAGCTTGTTATAACTGTTCTACACCCTTATTCCGTAGACTTCTTTCTCTCCCCCCTTCCCCCTTTTTTCGGCTTGTTCATCACATCTATCGGTTTGTGCACATGACATAGTAGCTTGCGTCATTACTCACTAGTACAACGTATTTGGCTGATACCGCTTCGTATAGTTTTAATATTTGAATATGCTGTACGATAAAATATATTTGTTCAGAGCATCTTTAGGTGCTACATTATGAGTGTGTTATAAGTCGGTGTTGTCATAAAATGTAACATATCTTTGTACTACACTCTTGGTACAGCTATGAATTCTTGCTAAAGTTGTGTCGTCTTTTTAGTAATATGTTGTCTAACCATGGACTAAAAAGCCAAAAGCCTGTTCATAACGAAGTATTAAATAAATATTATTATGGAACATTAATACTGCGTATTAAAGTTAATAGTGAGCACCTTTCCATACTTTTTCTGTAGTGAGTTGTAAATAGGAAATCTGAACTTCAGAGAGGAGGCATTAGTTCGTAAACTTTTCGTGATTTTAATATAACTAGCGTTCGATCACTCTATAGGAGACAAATCACTCTAAAAACAATGTGGCATCTACCATTCGAAATTCGCGAAATCAAAAAACTACAAGTGATTCTATTGCAACTACGAAAGTGCATCACCGAGAAGTAAAATTTCGAATGGCAAATGCACAAATAAGAACAGTTTTAGAATTTTACTCATGTGTGGGAAGTGTAACTCGCTTATAGCCTGATTGCATGATAACTGCAGTGATTAAGGCAACACATTTTAAAATTACTTTTCGTTCATTGCTTCTACTTTCACCAGATAAAGGAATACGTTATGATACGTTTCGAAACACCTAACACAT
Source organism: Schistocerca nitens (assembly GCF_023898315.1). Lineage (NCBI taxonomy): Eukaryota > Metazoa > Arthropoda > Insecta > Orthoptera > Acrididae > Schistocerca > Schistocerca nitens. The sequence goes on along the minus strand of NC_064620.1, from coordinate 372,006,500 downwards.
ATTACCGACTCAATGGAGGCTAAAATCATACTAAATTGGCGGGCGCTGCCTCCATAGTATAAATAACATATACCAGTCACCACATTATTCAGTATTGTTTAGATAAGTGTATAATCTGAGCTAAATTTAAAAGTTTTAAATCTCATCTTATTCTAATACAGAAGTCGTTATTGTAAAACATGCTTAGAAATTGTGCGTAAACAGGCTTTCGATAACAATGCATTTTTAGATTAAAGCCGGCAGGTGTGGCCATGCGGTTCTAGGCGCTATAGTCTGAAACCGCGCGGCCGCTACGGTCGCAGGTTCGAATCCTTCCTAGGGCATGGATGTGTGTGCTGTCCTTAGGTTAGTTAGGTTTAAGTAGTTCTAAGTTCTAGGGGACTGATGACCTAAGATGTTGAGTCCCATAGTGCTCAGAGCCATTTGAACCATTTAGATTAAAAATTAATGAAATACATTTAGTAAACAGTTAACACGAAAAAGTTGATTTACATTTCAATTATTCAGTTGTTTTACCTGCCAACATTCTCTCTGGCTCTTTGCTACAATATTGACAAATTTATACAGAGAAAAGTTCTCCTGAAATTTCGTAAGTATTTTTAAGTTAATCTCAAGTTGCTACAAGATATTCTGGAAATAAGTTTGATCTGGAACATAATAATCTGAAGTTTAATGATACGGTATTCAGCATGATTACAATTTCAGACAGACGATACATCGAAATTAGAGGATGACCGCAGTTTACAGTAAGTGTAAAAAAAAAAAAGTTAAAACGGCTCTGAGCACTATGCGACTAAACTTCTGAGGTCATCAGTCGCCTAGAACTTAGAACTAATTAAACCTAACTAACCTAAGGACATCACATCCATGCCCGAGGCAGGATTCGAACCTGCGACCGTAGCGGTCGCTCGGCTCCAGACTGTAGCGCTTAGAACCGCAAGGCCACCCCGGCCTGCCAGTAAGTGCAAAAGTTTACATAATTCCGATCTATGTATCGGTTCCCATTTCAAAGTTAGGAAATCAGACAGAATAGCAGTTTGTAGCATTACGACAATAGCAGCCATAAAATACCTGGGAATAACCATCCGGACTGACGAAATATGGGAAGATAGTACGAAAAGCAGATGCCTGATTATTTATGTCCAGAAACTCAAGGAAATTTAATCCATTCACCAGACGTTTGATTCATTCTTGATTATTGTTCATCAGCCTGGGAGCTTTCTCAGGTCGGTTTAATTGGAGAAAGAGGCAAGATCAAAGAAAAGCTGCACTTTTCGTCACGGGTTCGTTTAATCAGAACATGGGGGCCTTTCAGTTTTTCAAAGGAACTCCGTTGATAGGCGCTACAAGAAAGCGCCGAGCGTTGCGGTGGTTTTTAATACTGAAATTTCGAGAGCGTACGTTACAAGTTGAGTGAGGCAACGTGTTACTTCTACCAAACACAACTGGTGAAACGTCCAGTACGACAAAATCGGAGAAATCAGAGCTCAGATGGAGGTTTATCGACAGGAACAGGCCGGCCGGAGTGGCCGTGCGGTTCTAGGCGCTACAGTCTGGAGCCGAGCGACCGCTACGGTCGCATGTTCGAATCCTGCCCCGGGCATGGATGTGTATGATGTCCTTAGGTTAGTTAGGTTAAATTAGTTCTAAGTTCTAGGCGACTGATGACCTCAGCAGTTGAATCGCTTTGTTCTCAGAGCCATTTGAACCATTTGACAGGAACAGGGAAAGATGGAGGGAGGTGGGGATAGTTGTAGCAGAATACCCTCCGCTACACACTACAAGGTGGCTAGTGGATTATAGGCGCAGAGGTGGAAATAGTGGGTGTAGTGTAACTACCAAACATTGTTACGCTGCTTTATAAAAGGAACAGTATTAAATTCCTGTGGAGCATCCAAGAAGGGATAATCGTGCTACTACAATTTATAAATAAGTCTGTATTCGCTTCACGAAACGTAAACGTACTTCTTAAAACGTTGTTCACCTTTTGAGCAATCTCATGAGTAAGTACTGCTTAAATCACTGGAAGCAAAACAAACAAAACGTCGCTCCAATTAGGACATCTCACTTTTATCCAGCATATGGGGGAATTTTCTTTAGATGTTTTCTGCTTTAAACCACCGATAATTATGTGGTCAAAATAAGTGAAATATTAAAATAAAATAAAATATTTAGAGGAATGAGAAAGACACGAAAAAACAAACAAAAATAACAGACGCAAAATGGAAAATGAAAGTTTGTGTTAGCAGTAGGTGTTTGTTAAAATGTCAATGTTTTGAAAAATAACTAGGCTGCCATTACGAAGTGTGGTGGCGTGAGCTGCCACCAACACACCAGTCGGCAAAGATGAAGCGCAAAGATCGATTAGTAGGCGCTGGATCAAGCATGGCTGTCACGAGAGAGGCCAGAGACTCATCCACAAGCAACTTGCCGCCAACGCCCTCTCGACAGCGTGCATTTAGGCCGCCACCGCAGACCAAAGGACCTCGCTCACTCACTCACTCACTCACTCACTCACTCATCCATTCTAGCATCGGTCAGTTTACTCGCATAGCAGGCTTAGTTCATCACAGGCTACTACAGTACATAGCGACCGGGTTAGTGACTGTAGTGGGACGATTACTCAAGAGCTATTACTACAAACATGGACTCTGTTCAACTTAAGTAAATGTTCCATTTTGTGTAAATAAAGAACTGCATTAATCCACGTGTGCATTGGTGTTGCAGAAAGAGGATATCGGCCACCAAGAACAACATACACTCCCTTGCTTCCTTGTGGTACAGGACTCTACACGAAGTCTATCGCCCATTGGAGGTGATAAATTCGTGTGTTAGTGCGACGAAGTTCTATCAAGCTCATGTTCTCAACCTGCGCGCCGTTGTTAAGGAAGCACGTAAAGCACTGAACAAACAAGGCGCAGAGAAGTGACATTGCGCAACATCTTGCGAGATCTGTTTGTGCGGCATCTTTGTAGTGCAGTGTCACATGTTGGCAGAAATTCCATTCCTGGAAAAGGCGAAAGGCGAAAACATCCACAAGTTTACGTCTCTTTAGAAGATGGAGGTGTTACTAAGGAAACGAAACGGGAAAGAATACATACACCATACGTCCGAATAGTTCCGACGCTGTCGTATTCCCGGCGTATAACTTGACATCAGCGCAGTAACTAAGGTAGCAGCTTGAACCAACGACTGTAAACAACAAATGTGCATTCGACTAAGCAGTTGTGAACCGGCACTGTCAGGTAGTGCGTCAACGTTGTGTCACAAATCGCAGTGGAACAATATCTGTAAATCGTGTGTTCAACGCGTTCTCCAGAATGATTTGGAGAAAAGTGTCTGCTAAGTTTGTCGCGTATACCTTGATCCCCGAACAGAAAACAACGAAGCGTGCACGCCTGAAGCGACTTAGCTGAAATGCAGAACTCCGGCAATATGGAAAAAAATCATCATGGGTTACAAGACTTGGTACTGTCAATAAAAACCTATCACAAAACGACAAAGTGCAGGAATTCACATGAAGGGTCAACGCACTGATTACGTGAGTGACATTCAAGCCAGTGTGACGCGCTGTTTTTTTCCCCTAATCCAGTCTCGATACGTTTTGGACTGACATCTGCAGCTGAGGAAAACATGTTTCTTAACTCTAAAATTGAATTTTATCTTACGTGAGCCGGGGAATGGAGGATTGTAGGATTATACAGGGTGGCGCACGAAATGTGTTGCCAATTGTTTCTTTCACAATTCACGACGCTCATTAGATATCCCGCTGGGATCTCTACAGCAGTACCAGCAGAGCTTGGAAAAACAAATGAGTTACGAAATGACGTGTAATTCACGATACTGCCGCTAGCAGACTAGTAAGCAGCAATGGCTGACAATGGAAGACATACGACACAGCAGCGATCGGCAATTGTGTTACTTTTTTATGAAACGAAAAGCCTTGTTGTGACTCAGAGGCGTTTTCGACAACAGTTTAACACACGATGGGTCCCTTGCAAGAAGACCATCCACAGGTTGTACGATAAATTTGTACAGGAAGGAACAGTATTGGAAGCGCAGCGACCTCGGCCTAAGCCTGTTTGTTCGCCGGAGAATATTGAAGAGGTACGTGTTGCTGTACAGAGAAGTGCCGGGAAATCGTGTAGAAAGGCAGCAGTGCAACTGGGAATATCTAAAAGCTCCGTTCAACTCATTCTTAAAAATGACCTCCATATGTACCCATACAAAATGACCTGTGCACAGAAGCTTACTGAAGAACACAAGCAACAGAGACTACTGTATGCTCAGTGGACGGAGGACAGGCAAGAAACTCTCAACAACGTTTGGTTTTCACACGATGCGCATTTTCATTAAGACGGTGTGGTTAACAAAGAAAATATGAACGACAACATTATGCTCCGAGGATTACAGCGTGGGCAGCAATTTCCAGTCACTGACTTATTGGACCCTTTTTCTTTGAAGAAACTGTGAACAGCGAGCGTTATTTGAGCATGCTTCGCAATAGCTTCATTCCACAGCTTCTTGCTACTGTCTTGCCCTTCAACAAACAGTGATTCATGCAAGGTGGAGCAAGGCCACATACTGCAAACACTGTGTTGGAGTTTTTACACGAGCATTTCGACATGTGGATCATTTCATTCAGGTTTCCAGGTCGCTTCAATGACGGACAAAATTGGCCCCCCAATAGTCCAGACCTCAATCCATGTGACTTTTTTTCTTTGGAGGTACCTAAAGGAAAAAATTTTCCCGAAACGTCCACGTGATTAATGGAGCTCAGAAGACTTATTCCTCAAGCTTGCAGTGAAATTACGGAAGACATGTGCCGTAGGGTAATCACTAACTTCAGTGTTCGTTTGAAAGAAGTTAGGAAACGAAATGGTGGACATATTGAGCATGTGCTGAGCTAGAACAAATCTCCATGGACGGCTCTTCATTCTAGTCTATGTTCCTTTCAGATTGTATTGACAATAAAGTTTATATTCAAAAACAAAATGGTAACACATTTCGTGCGCCACTCTGTATGTGTTAGGAATACTACTCCCGAATAACGTCTCCGTGCCGTAGAGGATACGAGGGTTCGTTATCAATTAATGGAAAACATAAAGTAATGGAAAACAAAAGGGGACGCTTCAGGGGATATGGTACCAATATGCTACGGGAAGAAAAGATGTACTTGCTTCTGGAGGTAGTAAATGGATTTTTAATTCGCTCTGTTCTATAACTTCACTTATTTGTTTCAAATTGGACTGAATTTCAAGACAAAAAATAGGCCCATGTTCTAGATGCAGGGTTGGTGTCCTAGACGATCATCGCATTGTAAGTGCACAAAATTTTACAATAGAAGAAATGTTGATAAAGACTGGCTGTGACCAGAATTTTTTTCTGTCTTGGATTTTCATTGCCATATCGGGACAGGGGAACAGGTTTTGAAAATTGCAAACCTGAAATTGAATAAAGGAGGAAAAAATGCAGATGTCAGTAGAATGACCAATGGTAATGGCGATGACTGCGATGGTGAAGTTGATGTGATACGCTGGAGAGGTTGTTGATGGAGCTACTGCGTTTCTCTAGTTGATGACCAGCTCGGAGTAAACAGTAAAATGGAATGGGATTGTGGAAAGGAAAGTGGGGGCGAGGAATTTAAGAGGGTCTCGTCGTGCTTGTGGTGGGGATCACAAACTGCACGTTTGGAGATGCTGTGGAGGGTTGAGTGGGAGTGTGGTTACACCAGTTTATGAAGGTGGGAGCAACCGGAATGGGTAAGGGTCTGGGAGTATGTGGTGGTCTTATTCAAATGAAGTACAGAACGAGCAATCGGTGGACAAGAGGTGGCTTAAAAAGCATGGTGCTTCGAAGAACGATGTTTATAAAACCAATTTTATCTTCACCGGCAGGAGCAGGCAGAATGCTGGAACTCGGTTGGAAAGCCGGCCGATGTGGCCGAGCGGTTCTACGCGCTACAGTCTGGAACCGTGCGACCGCTACGGTCGCAGGTTCGAGTCCTGCCTCGGGCATGGACGTGTGTGATGTCCTTACGTTAGTTAGGTTTAAGCAGTTCTAAGTTCTAGGGGGCTGATGACCTCAGAAGTTAAGTCCCATAGTGCTCAGCGCCATTTTTTTTCGGCTGGAAGGAGTAAGGAAGAAAGTTTGCGATTTAACATCGCGTCGACGACAAGGTTAATAGAGACTGTCTTGTCTCAGGTTTTCTCAGCCTGACTGATTAATGGTGGGCTTCGGTGCCTTCAGCCTAGTTATTATTTCCTTTAATGTACAAAATTTGAACGACCAGCCTAGTAATCTTCTTCAAGTCCTGAGAGTTGTACTGCTATGTCTACTCGCTCAATGGACTTCAACCGAACTGTGAAATATTGTTGGCCTCGCGCCACTATTTATAGCTAAGTTCGCTCTCTAACACTCACTAAGCTCTCTGTTTTTCAGAGACCGAACTGACATACCGAGAACCGTGAAACGCAGATCCTCTTAGCGCTTCGCAGCTCTGGTGAATGTCACTGACAGTGTGATCTTAATAAGCTAACAAGAGACGGCCACGATGTGTCGTGGCGCAAATTATATTAATGCATACCGCAGTAAATAGAGCAACAAAATATACATACGCCATAAAAATTTTAGCTGCTATCGACTATTAGAATAGGAGATATCAGTCGTCAAAGTTACGATGAGAATAGTGTAAGTATGAATGTTTTATTACACGAATGGATTATCTGAGGCAAATGGTCAATAATATGACATTAAACACTCCGTAACAGAGTTTACTTACTTGACTGTACTATCCGAGGCAAAAAAATACGCAAATCAGCAGTAACAGTACGGTCAATGCATAGCTAGTTCTCATAATGTGCACTTCGATAAAAGCAAGTTGGTCACAAGTCAGGGAAACACTTAAAGACCATTTTTTTCTGGAACAAGACACCTAAAGTAAATAACGTCTGTAATCATCGCAAACGGACAGTAAGAATATTGCATAAAGTGGATAACTGTACCTTTCACAGAAACCTTTTCAAGCATATTTTATTACGACCACTTTTTCAGTACAATTACTTCTCAGAGATTTTTGTTGCTGACAGTAAAAATCAGTTTGATCTAAAACTGTGATTCACGGGGAAAATATTTAACAAGCTTCCGTCCAATACAAGCCAAAAATTGGGAATCCCTATGAATTCAAAAGACAGTTAAAAAATATACGATACCCTTTGTTTCAAGAAGTTATGTGAGTATGTAGATTCAGGGACTGAAAAGTTCTGTCAACTGCTAGTTATAGATGTAGGTACGAACACTGGTGTGCAAAACGTAGGACAAAAGTGTCACTGCCAAGTGACCCATAGCTCCATATACTTGGACCATACACAGAAAGAATTGCTCAGTATACTACAGAAGATAACCGAAAAACGAACAGAAGCGCCACTTTTATTCAACGATTATAATTACCTTGAAGTCACCGCGATTTATCATGGTCCGCTGGACATTACAAAAGACAAGACATGGTTCTTAATAGGGTGTACGATCACCATGGACGGCAGTGAATTCTCTGCAACATACTCCCATATTGGCTACAAGGTTGCTAAGGAGTTTTTGTGGGAGGGCGTTCCATTTCTGCACGAACGCGGTTGACAACAATCGGATGGTCTTTGCTGCATGTGGACGTGATCTACTTCTTCCCAACGTATCCCACACGTTCTCGGTGAATTTTAAGTTGCGGTATTGGGCAGGACAATCCATTCGCTGAATATCGTCTGATTCAAAAAGTTCCATGACCTGCGCTGTTCGATGTGGTCACACATTGTTATCCATAAAAATGAAGTCGTGGCCGAATGCACCCTCAAAAGACCTGCATGGGGAAGGAATAGTGTCACAATAACACTGACCCGTTAGTGTACCGCGGTCAGAGATTTGGAGGTCAGTACGCCCATGCAGCTTTATGGGTCTCCACACCTTAACACTTGCACCACTAGAAGGATGACACTAGACAATGTTCTTGAGTGAATTACGTGTTCCCACGTCTCGGTATATGATGGTATGTCCATAATTGCCGAACAGTGTTCTTCAGTCAGCCGCAAATGGCGGTTCCGTAATTTTTCTCGATAGTCTTTCCCGAAAATTACGTCGTTCTCCCTCCAGGGGTTCCCACTCGAGTTCACGGATCATTTCCGTAATACTCGCGTGCTGAGGGCACTGCTTCGATGTCTTCCTTTAATCAAACACTCGACCATCACTCAACAATGAGTCTCACAACTGTTCTCCACGACGTCTCCTTTACAGATGAGCTACATTTTCTTAGAATTGTCTGAGTACACCGAAGTTGACCATTCTTCTCTACTACCGACCTTGTATTTCATGTTTCTTTGCAACGTTACAGCCGGCCGAAGTGGCCGAGGGTTCTAGGCGCTTCAGTCTGGAACCGCGCGACCACTGCGGTCGCAGGTTCGAATCCTGCCTCGGGCATGGATGTGTGTGATGTCCTTAGGTTAGTTAAGTTTAAGTAGTTCTAAGTTCTGGGGGACTGATGACCTCTCATGTTAAGTCCCATAGTGCTCAGAGCCATTTGAACCATTTTTGCAACGTTACGCCCAGATATTTAATCGGTGTAACTGTGTCAAGTACTAGAACACTAATATTCTATTCGGGCATTACAGGATTGTTTTCCCTACTGATAAGTATTAACTTACATATTACCACATTTAGAGCAAGCTGCTATTTTTCACCCCAAGCGCAAATTAATGGACCATATCAGACAAGCCGCTCCGTAAGTAGGCGAGCATCGCTGTGGTACGTAGTCGCATTTGTTCCAGGGTATGTATATAGAGAACAAGTGTCGTCATGTGACATTTCCCTGGGATAAACCTGACGACACCCTTGTCTCTGATGAACGCTCGCCGTCGAGGTCAACGTATTTGGTTCTATTAAGTGAGAACTGTCCTATAACTGAGACATTACACTACAAGACAAAAAAAAAATACGGCGCGCCACGAAGGAATTATCCGAATGGGACGGAAATCTGTAGCTGGTATGCATACGTACACAAAAAAATCATCACAATTTCAGAGAAATTGGATGACTATTCAAGATAAACAGCTTCACAATTTGAGCAAGTCAGTAACTCGTTTGTCCACCTCTGGTCCTTATGCAAGCAGTTACTCGGCTTGGCACTGATTGACACAGTTGCTGGATGTTCTTCTGAGGGATATCACGCCAAATTCTGTCCAATTGGCGTCAAAATCCCGAGCTGGTTGGACGGATTTGCTCATAATACTCCAAACGTTTTCAAATGCGGAGAGATACGGTGAGCCTGTTGGGCAAGGTAGAGATTGGAAAGCATTATCTCGCTGAAACGTAAGACTACGACGGTTAGCGATGAAGGGCAACAAAGTGGGGCGCAGAACTTCGTTAACCTACCGCTAGGCTCTAAGGGTGAAACCAGAAGGGAGCTGCTATAAAAAGAAATGGCAACTCAGACTGTCATTCCTAGTTCCCAGAATGAGTTTCACTCCGCAGAGGAGTGTGCGCTAATATGAAACTTCCTGACGGATTAAAACTGTGTGTCGGAACGAAACTCGTCCGTACTTGGGTAGCTCAGATGGTAGAGCACCCACCCTCGAAAGACAAAGGCCCCGAGCTCGAGTCTCGGTCCGGCACAGAGTTTTAATCTGTCAGGAAGTTTCATCAGTCCTGGTTGTCGGACCGTGTGGCTGGCGACAGGTTGGTACCCCTCTGCTGTCCCAGGCGTCAGCAGACGCGCCTTCGCTGATTATCGGGGCCCAGTTCGAAGCGGGAAACATAACTGAAGACAATACCATTCCAGTCAATGAGACTCCGTACATGACCTGACTGTTGCTCGTCATAAGGCCCGACAACCAGGTATGATGGTCTGGGGTGCCGTTTCTTTTCATAGCATGATCCACTTAGTTGTCATCACATTAGACTGCAGCACAAGGATAAGTCGACACAATTCTACGCCCCGTTTTGTTGCCCTTCATTGCAATCCATCCGGGACTTACGTTTCAACAAGATAATGCCCGCCTGCACACGGTGAGATTTTCTGCTGCTTGTCTTCGTGCTCGCCCAACCCTACCTCGCTCAGCTAGGTCGGCGGATCTCTCCCAAATTGAGAACGTCTGGAGCATTACGGAAAGGGCCCTTTAACCAGCTCGGGATTCTGGCGATCCAAGGCGCCAATTGGACAAAATTTGGCACGATATCTATCAGGAAGACACCCAGCAATTCTGTCAATCAATGTTGTGCCGAATAACTGCTTGCATAAGGGTCAGAGATGAACAGCGCAGCCGGCGGAGGTGGCCAAGCGGTTCTAGGCGCTACAGTCTGGAACCGCGCGACCGCTACGGTCGTAGGTCCGAATCCTGCCCCGGGCGTGGATGTGTGTGACGTCCTTAGGTTAGTTAGGTTTAATTAGTTCTAAGTTCTAGAGGACTGATGACCTCAGAAGTTAAGTCCCATAGTGCTCAGAGCCATTTGAACAGTGCATTACTGAATTGCTGCTCTGTCTGTGAAGCTATTTCTCTTGAATAAATCATCCAGTTTTTCTGAATTTATAATAATTTGGTTTTCTATACTTGTACAACATGTCTACCGATTTCCATCTCATTTGGGGATTTTTTTTTAATTTTTTTTTTTTTTTACCTCCGTTAACAGTCGATAGTGGGGTACCGTATCAAACGCTTTCAGGTAATCTAGGAATATTGAATCTAACTGTCGTCCTCCATGCATGGCTCGCAGAACATCATACGAGAAATGGGCGAGATCATTTTCCACGAGCGATGCTGAATTGTGGAAAGAAGTGGGAAACCAGTGAATTTATAATACGAACTTAGTAAGGCAAACGTTTTATAGACTAGCGGCTGATAAGGAAAGGGGGCAGGCCTCCAACTGCAGATCCTTCTGTGAGCGGCAGCTGCCAAAGTGGGGCCACGCGGAAACAAAGGCCCGCTGGCCGGCCCGCCACGGCCTCGGCGGCGCCTCGCAAGACGGATCGACCAGCCGCGCCGCCCCCATCGCCGGTCGCTCCACTTCAGTCGAAAACACGTCGCTCCAATTGGCCCATCAGTCTGACGAGGAGGCGCTGCAGGGTCGACTCGAGAGATCCCTGGGATTAAAGGCGCTTCGTCCCAGACAGATGTTACTGTGTACTGTTAGTTTCCCGTGCCGCTCCTAAGGTAGAGACACGGTATCGAACGCAAAGTGTCGTACTATCAAAAATATCGAAATGAAAATATCGATACCTTGAAGTAATTTGTTATTATCTTGTTAAGTAAATAATTCTACCTTGCTGTTATGATTGTTTTTTTATTAAACACTTTCTCGTTGGAAGTATTTCCCAAAGACTAAAAATTTTCTAAACAGATTTTTGACCTCATTTTATTACTATCGAGTTTAGATTAGATTATATTTACTTTCATTCCAATTGATCCATAATGAGGAGGTCCTCCAGGATGTAGAAAATGTCAGAAAAACAACAATACATGACAAATATTTACAACTAAAACAAATAAGCTAATGTACCATTCCACAGGACCCAAGTGGAATGATAGTTATTTTTTAATGAACACTATATGAAAGAGTCATTTTACAAATACAAATGCACTGAATTCAAAATAAAAAAGTTTTTTCTTATTTATAAGGTAATAAACGTGTAATACAACTACTGTAATACAATGAACACATTACTGCGCTGAAATTGTGCAGAAGTTATATTAGTTGGTTTTACTGAGAAATTCATCAATGGAGTAGAAGGAGTTGGCCACCAATAAATCCTTTAGGCTTCTCTTAAACTGAATTTCATTGGTTGTTAAGCTTTTTATGGATGATGGCAAATTATTGAAAAATGTGTGTTCCTGAATAATGCACACCTTTTTGTACAAGACTAAGTGACTTTAAATCCTTGTGAAGATTATTCTTGTTTCTAGTATTGATTCCATGAATTGAGCTGTTGGTTTGAAAAAGAAATATATTTTTAATGACAATTTTCATTAAGGAATAAATATATTGGGAAGCAGTAGTTAGTATCCCTAGTTCCCTAAACAGGCTTCTGCAGGATGTTCTTGAGTTCACACCACCTATAACTCTTACTGCACGTTTTTGTGCCCGGAAAACTTTAGCTTGGCTTGATGAATTACCCCAAAAAATAATCCCATATGACATTTTTCATTTTTATGTCCCCTATGTCTGACACAATTCGCATTGCAAATAGAGATTTGTTAAGACGCTTCACCAGTTCTGTGGTGTGCTCCTCCCAGTTAAATTTATTATCAAGCTGTAATCCCAAGAATTTAACAATGTCCACTTCTTCTATCTGCTTGTCATCGTATGTTAGGCATATACTCGTGGGACACCCCTTACAAGTTCAGAACTGCATGTAGTGTGTTTTTTCAAAGTTTAGTTACAAAGAATTGGCTAGGAACCAGTGATTAAAGTCCACAAATATTTTATTAGCTGATCTATCTAAGACTACATTTGATTTGCTATTTATTGCAATGTTTGTATCATCAGCAAACAAAACGAACTTGGCATCTGGTAATGTTACTGATGAAAGGTCATTGATATACACGAGAAAAAGTAAGGGCCCCAAAATGGAACCTTGTGGGACCCCTCATGTAATTATTTTCCATAATCGAAATACTGCCAAGTTTCAGTTTTGGTAGGCGCCATTCTATCTACTGATTTAGTAATTCTTGCACTTACATTGCTTGCAACAACAATACCAAAACAAGGAAAAAGGATACTCTCAATTGCGCAATAACGTTCACCGTCTGGGACCAGTGTTAACGGTTTGCGTAATATACTGAAGAAGACTACAGATCAAAAAATATTGACACCCGTTCAATGTGTTGCGCAATACATTGTACGATATACGCGTGGTATTGCGCGATTACACGCTAGCTCCTGCCAAGACCGAGAGAAATTCAGTTTGCACCGAACGAGTGTCCTACAGGGAACTAAAAGATGTAAAAGGAAAAAGATTATAAAGTAGGCTGAAGAAGCACATGAAAGCACTGTGTGGTACCTCGAAGACATGAAGTTACTAAGGAAACGGCACATACTTCAGACACAAGGCATTTGACACCGTTCCTCACAAGGCACTTCTAATTAAATTGCGTGCCTAAGGACTATCGCCTCAGTTGTGTGACTGAATTCGTGATTTTCTGTTAAGAATGTCACAGTTCTTAATAACTGGCGGAAAGTCACTCAGTAAAACAGATGTAATATCTGGTATTACTCAAGGAAGCGTTATAGACCCTCTGTTGTTCCTCATCTACATAAATGATTTATGAGACAATCTGAGCAGCCCTCTTAGATTGTTTGTAAATTGTTGTGTCATTCGCGGGTTCCCGGGTTCGATTCCCGGCGGGGTCAGGGATTTGCTCTGCCTCGTGATGACTGGGTGTTGTGTGATGTCCTTATGTTAGTTAGGTTTAAATAGTTCTAAGTTCTAGGGGACTGATGACCACAGATGTAAAGTCCCATAGTGCTCAGAGCCATTTTTTTTGTGGTGTCATTTTCCGTCATGTAAAGTCAACATATGATCAAAACGAATTGCATTTAAACAAGGTGTCTGTATGGTGCAAAAAGTGGCAATAGACTCTAAATCATGAAAAGTGTGCAGTCATCACACGCGCACTAAAACGAATCCGCTAAATTTCAGTTACACGACAAATTACACAGATCTAAAGGCTGTAAACTCAACTAAACACTTAGGGATTACGATTGCTAATGACTTACATTGGCACGATTACTTAGATAATGTTGTGGGGAAAGCAAACCAAGGACTACGATTTATTGGCAGAACACTTAAAATATGTAATAGGTCTACTAAAGAGACTGCTTCACTACGCTTGTCCGCCCTCATCTGGAGTACCACCAAGCGGTGTGGGATCCCAATCAGATAGGACTAATGAAGAACATCGAAAAAGTTCAAAGAAAGGCAGCTCGATTTGTATTCTCGCGAAATAAGGCAGAAAGTGCCACGGATATGATACACGAATTGTGATGGTGTCATTAAAACAAAGGCGTTTTTCGTCCAGCAGAACCTTCTCATGAAATTCAGATCAGCAACTTTCTTCTCAGAGTGTGAACATGTTGTGTTAGCGCCCAGCTACGTAGGGAAAAATGATCATCATAGGAAAGTAAGAGAAATCAGCGCTGGCACGGAAAGATTTAAGTGTTCTTTTTTCCCACGCGTCGCTCGAGAGCGGAACGTTACAGAAGTAGCTGGAAGGTGGTTCCATGAATTGCAGAATAATCACGCAGACGTAGATGTGGGCTGCTATGGGTATGAAAAATTTTTTTGTTCAACGTATTCCCCCTTAGCTCAGCAAATTTATGGCATCTTCGTTCTAGCTTCTTTAACCCATCTACAAAAAGGATTTCGATTGTGTTGGAAACCAATTATCCGAAGCCTTTCTAGGTTCCTCTGTGTTCAGAAATCTTCTTTCTTTGTTTCTTGGGGTTTGGGAGCAGACAACAGTGTGAGGGGGGCAACTCAGGTGAATGGGGTAGATGTTTGAGATTTCAAAATGAAGATCTGCCAATTTTTGTTGCGTGATGGCCGCCTCTGAAGAGGGACATTGTCTTGCTGAGACACGATTCCTTTTTTTCACCTTTCCTAGACGTTGGGAGCCCAATTATTGCTTCAGTTGTACAACATAGCACTTTTCCGTGATGGCTTTACCATGTCGTAAGCAGTCAATAAGTAGGATTGCATCTTTATCTCAGAAGACAGATGTGAGCAACTTGTCTGCTGATATTTGTGTTTTGATGGTCTTTGGGTGTGTGTCTCCGTGCTTGGGATCTAGATCACGAGTGTATATCCATGTTTGGAATGAACAGTATCCAGGGTTTCCAGAACCGGTGACTTGAGTTGGACTCCGAGGACGCCCTTCTTTTTCAGTGCTGAAATGCACTGTTTTAAGTGTAGCAGCCTTATTCTTGACAGTGGAGTAGGAAGGGCAGTTAGTACCCAATATACTAGACACATCATCACAAATTTGTTGGACCGTGTTCCCTTTTTCACTTTAAATTCTCTATTTTATTGCGTTGTATTCACTTCAAACAGCACGGAAAAAAAGAAACCAATCTTACCGCTACGGAGTTACTACACATATAATGTAAAGAACAGGGTTTAATGCTAAAACATCGGAATTAATCTACATCCATTTTAACTTTGAAAAGCCACGGACTTACCAGTACCCCTCGTAGCAGAGGAAATTGAAGGTCGTGGTGTCACGACAGTTAACAGAATTGTTTATTTTATTTGTAGCGCTTCTCACCAATGTTACATAAGATCCCGTCAGTTGTCCAGTGAGCATAAATGTGTATTTTTCTTGCAACAGCACCATAAACCGTAGTTGCAGTACAGAAATATATAGAAAACAATCCACTAACATGACGAATTTTACATTTCACTTATTTAATTAGTACTGCTTGTCGTTTACGAATCAATGGTGCTATGAGTGGCCCACTGAAATCTTAATGGAAGCTTTTCAGGAATGTTTTGCCCGTTCTCCATACTTTCTGCCAGTGTTTTGCAAGTTTAGTAACTGAGTTACTAAACAGTCGCAAGACTCACGTACATTGTCGAATGAAGAAATGTTCACTGTGAAGGCGAAGTTCTAACTGACGCGTTCCGGACAAAATATGGCGCAGTGATATTGAACATGTGACCATTAGTCAACTCGAATCGTAAAAACACCGAGATTCCAAGTGAAGAAAGTGGGAACGAAAAGTTGGAAAGGTTGGCGAGGCACCGCAAATGTTTTCGTACACTCATTATGTTGTTCATTTATACACTGCACGTCCTAATGTTGGCCTGTTAGTGCTCGCACGTTCAGTTGCTGAAATTGTGAGTGACGCGGACAAAATTTTAGGTAAATAATAAAAATGTAATAAAGCATCACTAAGATCATTCGATAGAAAGAAGTGTCGATACTTTTTTTTCCGTGCCCCTATCGGGAGCACTGTGTCTCTGAGCTCGCAGCTATTCTACACTCCTGGAAATGGAAAAAAGAACACATTGACACCGGTGTGTCAGACCCACCATACTTGCTCCGGACACTGCGAGAGGGCTGTACAAGCAATGATCACACGCACGGCACTGCGGACACACCAGGAACCGCGGTGTTGGCCGTCGAATGGCGCTAGCTGCGCAGCATTTGTGCACCGCCGCCGTCAGTGTCAGCCAGTTTGCCGTGGCATACGGAGCTCCATCGCAGTCTTTAACACTGGTAGCATGCCGCGACAGCGTGGACGTGAACCGTATGTGCAGTTGACGGACTTTGAGCGAGGGCGTATAGTGGGCATGCGGGAGGCCAGGTGGACGTACCGCCGAATTGCTCAACACGTGGGGCGTGAGGTCTCCACAGTACATCGATGTTGTCGCCAGTGGTCGGCGGAAGGTGCACGTGCCCGTCGACCTGGGACCGGACCGCAGCGACGCACGGATGCACGCCAAGACCGTAGGATCCTACGCAGTGCCGTAGGGGACCGCACCGCCACTTCCCAGCAAATTAGGGACACTGTTGCTCCTGGGGTATCGGCGAGGACCATTCGCAACCGTCTCCATGAAGCTGGGCTACGGTCCCGCACACCGTTAGGCCGTCTTCCGCTCACGCCCCAACATCGTGCAGCCCGCCTCCAGTGGTGTCGCGACAGGCGTGAATGGAGGGACGAATGGAGACGTGTCGTCTTCAGCGATGAGAGTCGCTTCTGCTTTGGTGCCAATGATGGTCGTATGCGTGTTTGGCGCCGTGCAGGTGAGCGCCACAATGAGGACTGCATACGACCGAGGCACACAGGGCCAACACCCGGCATCATGGTGTGGGGAGCGATCTCCTACACTGGCCGTACACCACTGGTGATCGTCGAGGGGACACTGAATAGTGCACGGTACATCCAAACCGTCATCGAACCCATCGTTCTACCATTCCTAGACCGGCAAGGGAACTTGCTGTTCCAACAGGACAATGCACGTCCGCATGTATCCCGTGCCACCCAACGTGCTCTAGAAGGTGTAAGTCAACTACCCTGGCCAGCAAGATCTCCGGATCTGACCCCCATTGAGCATGTTTGGGACTGGATGAAGCGTCGTCTCACGCGGTCTGCACGTCCAGCACGAACGCTGGTCCAACTGAGGCGCCAGGTGAAAATGGCATGGCAAGCCGTTCCACAGGACTACATCCAGCATCTCTACGATCGTCTCCATGGGAGAATAGCAGCCTGCATTGCTGCGAAAGGTGGATATACACTGTACTAGTGCCGACATTGTGCATGCTCTGTTGCCTGTGTCTATGTGCCTGTGGTTCTGTCAGTGTGATCATGTGGTGTATCTGACCCCAGGAATGTGTCAATAAAGTTTCCCCTTCCTGGGACAATGAATTCACGGTGTTCTTATTTCAATTTCCAGGAGTGTATCTCTATGCTCTACACAGTCAAACATGCTTATATACGAAATGTAACAATATACCTAACGTGCGCAAGTACATGGCGTACATTGCGCAACGTGGCAGCATTTGTTGCAAATATTCCAAAAGCACATTATAAGGGTAGCATTATCGATACTCTGCGACATCAAGAATGTGCTACAGGATTCTGAACGTTACAGTTTCGTACCAACGGTCGGGCAATCCAAGAAAACTGCACACGGTTTCGACACGTTGGAGTCAGTCTTTAGCTATTGGTCAATGGTGGCGGTCGGGCTATGGCTCAGAGACACGTGCGGAAGGTTAATTTTAAAGAATAAATGGTGTCCAAATAGTGCAAATACATATTTTGAGTCGCGACAGTAAAATAATATTTACAGGAAATAATATTGCGAAAGTAATTGTGAAGGATAAAAAGTTGCGAGCAGTCAGGAGGTCCCAGAGTGATACGTGTATGGCAGCCATTAACAGCACATTGCACTTTTTTTTACAAGAGTTACATATCAGAAGAAGTCTTGAGAAATTTCGAGGGAAGTATTTAAATAACTGAAATATTTTTAACACGAAGTACACTTACGCTCATAAATTAAGGATAGCGCTGATACATGGTGAGACAACGCTCTGGTGGGCGGTTTGCGGGTTTCAATCACCTCGGCGTATGACCATGAGGTGCATTTGACCTGCAGTCGTCGCATGGTGGCTCTGGAAGCAGTCCACATACGCAGAGGTGTGTTGGTGCGTGTCAGAGTACGGTGCAGCGAGTAAGTGTGCAGGCGTTTTCAGACGTGCTAATGGTGACTGTGTGTTGAAAATGGCTCAAAGAACACATATTGATGACGTTATGAACGGTAGAATACTAGGGCGACTGGAGGCTGGTCAAACACAGGAGGTCGTAGCACGGGCCCTCCGTCTGCCACCAAGTGTGATATCACGATTATGGCAACGATTCCAGCGGACAGGAAACGTGTCCAGGCGCTACAGTACGGGACGTCCACAGTGTACAACACCACAAGAAGACCGATATCTCCCCATCAGTGCCCGCAGACGGCCACGGAGCCGGCCGGTGTGGCCGTGCGGTTAAAGGCGCTTCAGTCTGGAACCGCGTGACCGCTACGGTCGCAGGTTCCAACCCTGCCTTGGGCATGGATGTGTGTGATGTCCTTAGGTTAGTTAGGTTTAAGTAGTTCTAGGGGACTGATGACCACAAATGTTAAGTCCCATAGTGCTCAGAGCCATTTGAACCATTTGAACGGCCACGGAGTACTGCAGATAGCCTTGCTCGGGACCTTACCGCAGCCACTAAAACAGTTGTCTCCACACACACAGCCTACATACGACTGAACAGACATGGTTTATACGCCTAGAGACCTGAAAGGTGCATTCCACTGACCCCGTGGTCATAGGAGAGCCCGTAAAACCAGGTGTCAAGAACACAGTACATGGTCATTGGAACAGTGGTCCCAGGTTATGTTCACGGACGAGTCCAGGTATAGTCTGAACAGTGATTCTCGTCGGGTTTTCATCTGGCGTGAACCAGAAACCAGTTACCAACCCCTTAATGTCCTTGAAAGGGACCTCTATGGAGGTCGTGGTTTGATGGTGTGGTGTGAGATTATGATTGGTGCACGTACACCCCTGCATGTCGTTGACAGAGGAACTGTAATAGGTCAGGTGCATCGGGACGTCATTTTGCACCAGTATGTCCGCCTGTTCAGGGGTGCAGTGGGTCCCCCCTTCCTCCTGATGGATGATAACGCACCGCCCCACCGAGCTGCATCGTGGAGGAGTACCTTGAAACAGAAGATAGGCGAATGGAGTGGCCTGCCTGTTCTCCAGACTTAAACTCCATCGAGCATGTCTGGGATGCTGTCGGTCTACGTATCGCTGCACTTCGTCAAACCCCTACGACACTTCAGGAGCTGCGACAGGTACTGGTGCAAGAATGGGAGGCTATACCCCAGCAGCTCCTCGACCACCTGATCCAGAGTATTCCAACCCGTTGTGCGGCCTCTGTACGTGTGCATGGTGATCATATCCCATATTGATGTCGGGGTACATGCGCAGGAAACATTGGCTTTTTGTAGCACATGTGTTTCGGGACGGTTTTCTCAACCTATCACCAATACCGTGGACTTAAAGCTGTGTGTCATGTGCGTTCCCTATGTGCCTATGCTATTAGCGCCAGTTTTGGGTAGTGCCACGGTGTGTGGCACCACATTCTGCAATTATCCATAATTTATGAGCATGGGTGTACATGAAAGGAATTGGTTTTTATGGTTAAGCCGATGAGTAATTTTGTAGAGACAAAAAAATGTAACTTACCAGTGTAATTTCATGATGAATAGTGGAAGGAAGTACAAAATATGAAAATTTACAGATGATCACATTCACTTAAAACTATAATTTTTGCTAAGAAAATAACGAGCTCCAGACGGGCGCTTACCATACGTGTGTGAAACGGCTATGGTTCGGAGTTATTCCACCATAATGTGGCACTCACCTGAAAGAAGAGAGAACAAGTGTTTTAGTTAGTACAACACCGTACAATTACAAGACTGCTAAAGTTTTGCAGCAGTGTTACTACATTACGAAGACAATGAAACATAATTTTACGCCATGGTCGTTCGAGGAAATTTATCCAAGAGGGGCAATACTGTAGATTTGCTACTTTTTATGTAACTGGTTTGGTTGGCTTGACAGCGTAAATTGCCGCAAGAACTAAATTCGACAGTAATAACGTAAAACTTACAGTATTTTTAACGATTAATAGATATCCATCCAACGGTTTTTAGTGAGAATAAATTGAAATGTCGTGTGACTAGGGCCTCCCATCGGGTAGACCGTTCGCCGGGTGCGAGTCTTTCGCGGGGTGCAAGTTATGAACCTCTTCTTTCACCTCGTCACCGGAGCTGAATCGCTGCGGCCACAATTAACGCTGACAGGTACTGTGAGACTCTGAAAAAACTCAAACGTGCAATTCAGAACCGGAGAAGAGGAATGTTGAGCAAGGGCGTACACATTCTCCTTGACAACGCTCGCCCACACATTGCTCGGCAAACCGTTGCTCTCCTGCAACAGGTTCAATGGAACATAATCACCCACCGACCCTATAGTCCTGACTTGGCGCCCAGTTCCCTAGGTTAAAAGAACATTTGGCCGGAAAGCGATTCAGCTCCGAAGATGAGGCGATAGAAGAGGTTCATAGCTGTCTGAACAGCATGGCGGCGAGCTGGTATGACATGGGCATACAAAAACTGCCACAGCGTCTATAAAAATGCATCGACAGAAATGGTTATTATGTCGAAAAATAGCTAAATGTTCAAGCTGTAAACTGATGTAAACCATTGCAGAAATAAACAGGTCTATGTACTTATAAAAAAAAGGAGACCTTACTTTTGAGATTATCCTCGTATTTCTTTCAGTGTAAGCTAAGTATATATCTCGGTATTATTAATGTGAATATGAAAGCCAAAATTTCATTTAACGATCTGAAATTTCATCATTTTTATATTTCATCCCTGATTGTTCAAAGAGTGGTCCGCAAGAAATATTTTCAGCAATACACGAATAATGTTGGGTTGTCATGCAAACTGACAATATGAAACAGAAAAAAATAGAACGTTGAAACGCAATAAAATTAATAAAGACAAAAATGCCAAATTCATACTTCTCAGACTGGAGAAATGGAAGTAAATTTTTTAAAAGAAAAACCACACTATTTTCTATTAAAGCACTGCTGAAAGTCCCTTTCAGTAGGTTCGAAAACCATCATTGCTTCATTGCAAAAACTGCGCGATAATACATTAATTAATACCAAGCGCGTTCAATAAGTAAAGCAACAAATTTTTTTAAAAGTAGGTCGGTTTTATTTAGGATACAAAACCCTATTTTTCAACATAATCTCTGTTCAACGCGACGGCTTTACGCCACCTTACTGGGATGGCCTGCATGTCCACATGGTACCACCCTACTGGTCGACATCGGAGCCGACGTCTTACTGCATCAGTAACCTCCCCATCAGCCACATACTGCCTCCCGCCAAGTGCATCCGTCATTAGGCCAAGCAGATGGAGGTCGGAAGGTGCGAGATCCGGTTTTTGGGTTGGTGGAGGAAGAACGGACTAATGAAGTTTTGTGATCTCTGTTCGGGTGCACAGATTTGGGCGAGTCCTTGCGTAGTCGTGGAAAAAGAGAAATACGTTTGCATTTTTGTCGCGATGAACACGCTGAAGATGTTTCTTCAATTTTCTGCAGGCCGGCCCGCCGCACGCGGGAGTTCGAACATGTTTGCGTGACCTTGTTGCGATGATGACAGACGCCTCGCCCAACGATTCATCGTGCTTTTGGTCGCTGCTAGGTCTCCGTAGACATTCTGCAAGCGCCCATGAGTATCTGCGATGCTCTCGTTTTCTGCCAAAAGAAACTCAATAATAGTTCTGTAGTTGATGCGCACCTCCGTTACTGACGCCATTTTGGAGGCTACGTACAGTGTTGCCGCCTACTGGAAATGTGTTAAGGGGCTGAAGCGGAAATATTCCACGATGTGGAGAAAGGAAAGATCCCTGTGTGTGTGTGTGTGTGTGTCAATGAAATTCTAAGTCTGGTACCAAGTCCTTTGCGTCTTACACGATGATGTACAAATGAAGCAGTTGATGGCTACGGTCTTTGTGGAATGTGTCTCAGTATAGCTAGTCAAGTCGACAGTGCAACCTGCTGTAGAGCTTTCGGTTCTTCTCATCTATATAATTCCATCGAGATTGGGGTGGGGGAACACGGGAATATTTTGGGGTGCTTTACCCAGTCAGGTTTCTGCCTGTGTGGGAAATTTCGCGAAAACATTGGTTGGAGCCGAGGGGATGGGAGCTGTTTCAAATTTTTTGTTAGGTGTAGTATATGTATTTGATGGCGACAGGAAGGGCATCCGGCCACCCCTTAAAATTAACGCGCCAAATCCGGTTAACCATAATAGCAGACCCCGCTAGTCGCGACTAATGCTTGGGAAGAGAGAGAGAGAGAGAGAGAGAGAGAGTATGTATTTGCGCCTTTGTGAACTGTAGAAATTTTCTTTGACGAAGAGCTTTTTCTGAATGGAGAAAGAAGTGTTAAAATATTGCTAGTGTACAAGTCTTATGCCACGGTATGTCATTAATAAAACTTTCAAGTCATGGTTAACGCAAAGTGGCCTGTGTCAACTAGATGCAGTTTTTTCCGATAACACGTGCGCACCTTAACGGATATAACAAAACGTGATGAGTCTGGACAGTAGTCTAAAATGTGGCAAGAAGCGACTGAGCCATCTCTCACCTATTACGAGTGAACGCCTCAAAACAGAACTGCTATAACTTATATTATTATCCTTTGATTTGCAGCCGCGCGGGATTACCGACACGGTCTCAGGCGCTGCAGTTATGGACTGAGCGGCTGGACCCGGCGGAGGTTCGAGTCCTCCCTCGGGCATGTGTGTGTGTGTGTGTGTGTGTGTGTGTGTGTGTGTGTGTGTGTGTGTGTGTGTGTGTTTGTGTGTGTGTGTGTGTTTTCGTCCTTAGGATAATTTAGGTTAAGTAGTGTGTAAGCTTAGAGACTGATGACCTTAGCAGTTAAGTCTCATAAGATTTCACACACATTTGAACATTTTGATTCGCAGCTGAATAGGTACGAGTAGTGGTGATATCTTGCTTACAGTCCGCCCCCGGTAGCTAAGTGCAACAGGACGTCAATCCTAAGGGCCCGGGTTCGATTCCCGGCTGGGTCCGAGATTTTCACCGCTCAGGGACTGGGTGCTGTGTTGCGCCAATCATCATCATTTCATCCCCATCGACGCGGAAGTCGCCGAAGTGGCGTCAGATCGAAAGACTTTGCACCCGGCGAAAGGTCTGCCCGACGGGAGGCCCTAGTCACACGAAGCATCTTGGTTACAGTGTGTGTACACTGCTCCGTTATTCTTGTCACTTATTATAGCACTATTGAAACTAATGTTGTGCTAACAACTATTCTTTATTACTCTTTTACTTCCAGGTACTTGAAAAAGGTTTTGGTTACTAATTTATTAGTTATATATTCAAACTGTTTCTATTTCTGGCTTCTTTCTTGCTTTATAGATGATTCTCACCCCGTTTTTGCTAGTCTTCATGCAGTTAATGCAATAGTTTGATCTCTGCTAATGTGTTCTAAGCTATGTATTACATCAAAGTCTGAATTTTACTTCTATCTGTAGGTGGAAGAATGCAATCTCACACAGAATGATAAGACGTGATTTGTCTTTTTGGCAGCAGGCATCCTGAAGACTAGAAAACAGAATAATACACCAGATGCTCTGTCGATCCTCACTATGTTTAAAAATTCTCTTTCTCCGCCAGGAAAGGTGCAGTTAGCTCATGTCATTTCGTTCAAGAGTTTTTGCTCTGTTCACGTTAACTTACGATCATTCATGCCCGTTGATATTTTACTAGCGCTTCGTGCGCAAACACGTAACTTCATACATTACGAAGATAAAGAATCCAAAACAAACAATATTCTCGTTGGCGCATACGAGATTAAGAGACGACAGGCTTTCTCGCAGCTAGGTGCGCTAGTGTCGCTGCAGCCGTCGGTCGGAACGAACTTCCACAGCAGTGTTAAACCTAGTTTACACGGCGACATTGGGTTGCGTCACTCGTTGCGTGGAATGAGTTGCACGCAAATGGTTTCATATTTGACCGTAGACATCTACATCCATACTCCGCTTGCCATCTGACGGTGTGTGGCGGAGGGTACCTTGAGTACCTCTATCGGTTCTCCCTTCTATTCCAGTCTCGTATTGTTCGTGGAAAGAAGGATTGTCGGAATGCCTCTGTGTGGGCTCTAATCTCTCTGATTTTATCCTCATGGTCTCTTCGCGAGATATACGTAGGAGGGAGCAATATACTGCTTGACTCCTCGCTGAAGAAATGTTCTCGAAACTTCAACAAAAGCCCGTACCGAGCTCCTGAGCGTCTCTCCTGCAGAGTCTTCCATGGAGACACGGCGAAACCAGTATATACATCAGTTTTGTTGTTTTGTGGGTTCCTGAGTCGTTCCTGACATGAAAGTTTTGGCAGCTGCACGGCGCACGAGTTGTGATGTGGTTAAAGCTTGTTGCGTGGAATCGCTGCATAAGAAAAACATACGAAACGTGTTTCAATTCATGACTGGATGGAGAAAAGAGGTCAGCTCGGTTGTTCAGCATCCTTGCTGAAATAATTTGTAATGGAAGACCCAAGAAGTTCTTCTTAGAATGTCACCAGAACTGTTAACGTTTCTTCTAAATAGAGTTAATTATGCAATAAGTAATAAAGTTTTGTAATGGATGAAGCACTGTCACCAGAACTGAAATTACATATCACATTGCAAGCACTCGGCATGCTATAAGATGCGGTTTTAGTTGGGGATGACGCTTTTTCATTAACACCAATAATTATTAACAGTGATAATTATTAACATCGACAGCAGTAATTATTCGAAGCACGCCGCATCAAGAAGAGAATGGTTTTCAAACTACTCTCTTGAAGATAGATCTGTGCAGTGGCAGTATTTTAAAATTCAAACATTTGCGAATGGGGAGCACTGCTGCGACGTTTTAATTAGACGAATATTGGATAAAGAATGTAGCTTCTTGATTTGCGTAGCCTTCCATCCTGTCAACAATATTCATTAAAAAAGAGTGGGCCAACTCGAACGATGGGATTTTAGTCTTGTAGACAAGAGCATTTCTACATCTAGAATTACATTTGCTTGGATTTTTCTTAAATCAGTTGTATATGAGCTCCTAATTCAATAAATTACGCCCTGCAGCTCAGATATTGTCAAACTATGTTCTGCTCGCACATGACGGTCTCAGGAGCAGCAATATGTTGCCTATTTTTGTAATCAGCATCACTGAAATCCCACAAACACCTATATCCAAAATGCGAACATGGTTCTCCGTTCCCCACTTCATATTTCAGTTTGTCTACACCCTACGAACACATATAACCTCAAAACTCATGCAACTAGTGTCGCCAAAGTTGGAACGCGCCGAAACTGTTTAGTTTCACAGACGAGTTGCGCAAACGCGCGGCGCGCATGTGCAGTGGCTGGTAGCGCAGTTGCCTGCAACCTAGTGTCGGCGTGTAAACTAGGCTTCAGTCGAGACTGTGGTAGGAGCCCCCGTGTGCGTGACTGGTAGCCTACCCGCACGGGCGCGAGTCTCTGTCGCGCTGCAGCGCAGCGCCTGCGCCCGCGCTTAATAATGTAGCCAGCAGTTCTTCCTCAGTCCCCACTTCTTTACGGCCCTCGCCGGCAGTAAACCGACAGCCGCGCGAGGCAGCCTGTCCACGTACAGGTGGCGTCTGCGCGGCTCGCGGCCCGGCCGCTAATGGAGCGCCCGCTACACGATTATTCACTTACCGCCCCCGGCGTTCGTCTCGAGCCTGAGGTTACGCCCCGCACCTAGAGCGCCCCATATTTTATACAGTGTTTGCCTAACTCACACTGTCGGTATCCCTCCTTCAGGAGTGAGCGAGGACCAGGTCAGCATAGAGGAAATCCTGAACATTCTTGTCAGTTTAAAAAAAACACATTGTGTCACACAAATTACGCTAAGCGGGGTAACTGGTCTAGCGGGAGAGTTATTCAACGCCGTATACCAACACACTCTGGTGTCAAGACAGTCACTACGAAATATGTGCGCCGCGATGGAAAATTTTTTTTCTGTGCAGCTGCCTCTTAACTTGTGATGGAGTCAGCCAAGTTAGGAAACGTCGGTACTGTTAGAGGCAGCAGAGCACGTGCAGGCTCCTAGAATGAATTTTCACTCTGTAGGGGAGTGTGCAGCCAACGGCCTTCTCGCAGTGGTAACACCGCTTCTCGTCAGATCATCGAAGTTAAGCGCTGTCAGGCTGGGCTAGGACTCGGATGGGTGACCGCCCGGTCTGCCGAGCGCTGTTGGCAAGCGGGGTGTACTCAGCCCTTGTGACGCAAACTGAGGAGCTACTTGACTGAGAAGTAGCGACTCCGGTCTCGTAAGCTGACACACGGCCGGGAGAGCGGTGTACTGACCACATACCCCTCCACATCCGCATCCAGTGACGCCTGTGGGCTGAGGGTGACACGGTGGCTGGTCGGTACCGTTGGGCCTCCATGGCCTGCTCGGGTGGATTTAAGTTTTAGTTGAGTGTGCGCTGATTTGGAAGTTCCTGGCAGATTAAATCTGCGAGTCGTACCGGGTTCGGAGCTGGGACGTTTCCCTTTTGCGGGCAAGTGCTCTGCCGACTGAGTTATCCAAGCACGACTCACGACTCGACCTCACAGCATTATCGTTTGGGACGAGAAAACATACCCGCACTTCCTCTCCTACCGTGCAAACTACAAAGAAGTTATCCTGCATATCTTGCGGGACTAACACTCCAGAACTACCTGTGAGAGCGGGTCGCGAGTAGTGCATCGATAATTCAGTTGGTAGAGCACTTGCCTGCCAAAGGCAAAGATTCCAGGTTCGAATCGCAGTCAGGAACCCACTTTTGATCCGCCAGTTTATAGTTGTCCGGACTTCCTCATCCAGAACATGTGGATTCTCTAATGAGGGAGGAGGGTGGCGGTGGCGCAGTACTAATCACTTTGCAGTCATGTAGAGGGTGTAGAGTGTAAAAGACTACAGCAGAACTGCATGAATGCCTGATCACCAACCACACAATAAGGAAACGGAAGCATACATGTAAATCTCCACTATAAAAGCTAAGGCTGGAGATTATTTAATGCATAGAAGCGTAAATATGTATTTTATTACCTTGTCGTCAGTAAAAGTGGTGGGCAGGTTCGCAGTTAAATTTACTGTTGCCTTAATGTCGGAATATGAAATGAATTCATTTCTAATAACGTCGTCGGATCAAGGAGATACAGCGACCTGAATTATTTGTTAAAAATTTTAACAGTCTTGATCGCAACAAAAAGTATAAAATTACAATTTGTGATCACCAAAATCGGTACCTAAGTACAATGTTGGCCACATCAACCTTACGAAGTAACGTGACAACGGGAAAAAGTTGGTCAAAGTAAGACTGTATAGCCATGCTTTGATCAATTTTTTACTGCTGACATGTTACACCTTGTAACGACGACGTGGCTAACATTATAATAAGGTACTGATTCTGTAGTAAGCATAATCTGAGAGTAATTTTCAATCGAATGAAAATGGTAAACAGAAAACTCTAATTTGTAATAGGCAAGCTGTAATTTTTTGCCCGCCCAGCTAGCCGCACGAACTAACACGCTGCTTCCCGAGTGGGAAGGCGTACCGTTACCCGGCACGAATCCGCCCGGCGGATTAACGTCGAGGTCCGATGTGCTGGCCAGCCTGTGGGTGGTTTTTAAGGCGATTTTCCATCTACCTCGGCGAATGCGGACTGGTTCCCCTTATTCCGCCTCAGTTACACTATGTCGGCGATTGTTGCGCAAGCAATGTCTTCACGTACGCGTACACCGTGATTACTCTACCACGCAAACACTTGGTGATACACTCGTCTGCTATAAGACGTTTCCGGGGTGGCGGGTCCACTAGGGGCCGAACCGCACAATAACCCTGGGTTTGGTGTGGGGCGGCGGTGGGGTGGGTGGACTGATGTGCGGTTGTGGACCACTGCGGCCTACAGCAGGACGAAGCCTCTCCGTCCTTTCTAGGTCCCCAGTTTCAATACACAATACACAAATACACAAGCCGTAATATTGTGTTTTTTCGTTACGACCAAGACTTAAATTTTTTAACAAAATACGCTCACTGAAATTTAAGCGTTCTGAAATTCGTACCCCGTAGACGCTACTTAAAAGGTGAATCCTTCGGCTGTAGCAAACAGAGACGGACGAGAAAGATATCAACTCATCTTTGTGACTGAGTTAAGGGGCGCTATGACAGGACTGTTGATTCCGTTACCTGCAGCTCATTGTCCCTCACTTCCAGCGACACATCCTCCCATTGGCACAATTCCATCACTCAACACAGTCTCCTTGTCTGCTAAGCAGTTTTCCCTATTCCCCTAGGGCACTGTCACCAGCGAAATGGAACATACTTTTCCTGCAGTCCCTTGGATGTTTTTCCCTGCTCGGTGCTTCCCTCAAGGGCTTGGCTCTGAGCTCTATGGGACGTAACATCTATGGTCATCAGTCCCCTAGAACTTAGAACTACTTAAACCTAACTAACCTAAGGACAGCACACAACACCCAGCCATCACGAGGCAGAGAAAATCCTTGACCCCGCCGGGAATCGAACCCGGGAACCCGGGCGTGGCCTCAAGGGCTTAAAGAGGGCTAAGCGAACAGGTGCAGATAAGAAACTTCTTACCTTTTTTCATCAGGTGAGAACAACAGCCGTTAAATACTTTATAAAACGCATTTTAATCATCAGCTGTTTTACTTAATCTATGCATCATCTACCGGTTTCGGTCGTAGACGATAATCATGGATGTCTCTCAACATCGAATTAAAAAAAAAAAAAAAACTGAAAATATGCAATGCAAACGAAAGTGACATAAGTCACCAAAAATGTGGGCGCAAAATTACAAATGTATACTTACAAGGTTAAAAACATATCCCACTGCCCTTTTAAGCCGATACAACGCCAAGGGTATCACAGTGAACCCCCCAAACAACTAACGTAACCCGGGATCTAGCAATTTGTTGACAGGTTTGTGGAGGTATGTGGCATCTGATGTCTATCCGCAGGTCATGTATATCGCGTAAATAATGGGCCACTGTTTCACGTACGCGATCATGGCGTTAAAAACATATCCCACTGCCCTTTTAAGCCGATACAACGCCAAGGGTATCACAGTGAACCCCCCAAACAACTAACGTAACCCGGGATCTAGCAATTTGTTGACAGGTTTGTGGAGGTATGTGGCATCTGATGTCTATCCGCAGGTCATGTATATCGCGTAAATAATGGGCCACTGTTTCACGTACGCGATCATGGCGCCCGATAGCGACTCAGACGAATTCTATAAATTACATCAGGTGCATTTGGTCTGTAACTCTCCTCAAATCACTGTAGCAAGGTTCTGTCTCCGAGCCACGGACAATTATACTGTTGAAAGATAGCATCGCCGTCGGGGAAGACATCAAACATGAAGGGATGGATGTGGTTCGCATCTGTCAGCGTGTCATCGATTACTAAAAAAATGGTTCGAATGGCTCTGAGCACTATGGAACTTAACGTCTAAGGTCATCAGTCCCCTAGAACTTGGAACTACTTAAACCTAACTAACCTAAGGACATCACACACATCCATGCCCGAGGCAGGATTGGAACCTGCGACCGTAGCGGTCGCGCGGTTCCAGACTGCGGCGCCTAGAACAGCTCGGCCACCCCGTCCGGCCATCGATTACTACCACAGGTCCTATGCAAGCGCAGGAGAATGTCTCCATAGCATAACACTATAACACTGCTCCCAACAGCCTGCATCAGTGACGCGCTGCACGTTCCTAGCCACCGTTCATTTCGATGACGGCGTTTGAGGACCCGCTAGCGACGTAATGTAGAAAAGTGTGATGTACCCGAACAACCGACACATTTCGACAGTCGAATCCCGATGGTGCCGCGCCCACTGCACTCGTAATTGAGGATGTCGTTGGGTCAACATGTGAACACGAAGGGGTGGTCTGCTGCGGAGCTCACTGTTCAACGATGTAAGATGAACGCTGTGCTCTGAAAATTATGCATGCACCAGCGTTGTAGTCTTTCGGCAGAGATGTCACAGATCTCCATTTATCTTACTTTATAGAGCAGACAAGCCTTCGAACGCCGCTTTCTGTGAAGAGTTGTGGACAACGAACTATTTAGTGCCTACTGGTAGTTTCACTGTCCTATCTCTTTCCGTACGTGCTCACGGCAATAGCACGTGAACATTCGACCTGCTTCGCCGTTCTCGAGATACTCCTTCACAGGCTCTGCGTAATAATAATCTGCCCTTTGTCAAAATCGCGTATCTGGATGGATTTCCCCATTTGGAGCCCATATCTCCGCTAGGGTGATCCCCGAACCGTGTCAACTCCGCTTACTGCCTTCTGTTACCACGTCACGTGCCCACAACGCCACAAGGTGACATCCAACGTCGCGGTGGGCAGTGGTCATAGTGTTTTGGCTTATCTGTGTTCATCTACCTCTCAATGTTTCAAGACAAACAGACAATGTACACTTTGAATATGGTTTATGTGTTTTTGTTATTTTTAAAGTATCTGGTTTCGCTGTTACGTGGATTCACTTTTATTTTACTACTTTGTACTCTAACTTAGAGTCACTGTTCTCCACGTTTTCTGTCTGTAATAAGATGTTCGGTAAAAATATACCATCTTTTGCTCTGATAATGTTGTAATACACTACTGGCCATTAAAATTGCTACACCACGAAGAAGACATGCTACAGACGCGGCAGGAATAAGATGCTGTGATATGCAAATGATTAGCTTTTCAGAGCTTTCACACAAGGTTGGCGCCGGTGGCGACACCTACAACGTGCTGACATGAGGAAAGTTTCCAACCGATTTGTCATACACAAACAGCAGTTGACCGGCGTTGCCTGGTGAAACGTTGTTGTGATGCCTCGTGTAAGGAGGAGAAATGCGTACCATCACGTTTCAGACTTTGATAAAGGTCGGATTGTAGCCTATCGCGATTGCGGTTTATCGTATCGCGATATTGCTTATCGCGTTGGTCGAGATCCAATGACTGTTAGCAGAATATGGAATCGGTGGGTTCAGGAGGGTAATACGGAACGCCGTGCTCGAACCCAACGGCCTCGTATCACTAGCAGTCGAGACGACAGGCATCTTGTCCGCATGGCTGTAACGGATCGTGCAGCCACGTCTCGATCCCTGAGGCAACAGATGGGGACGTTTGCAAGACAACAACCATCTGCACGAACAGTTCGACGACGTTTGCAGCAACATGGACTATCAGCTCGGAGACCATGGCTGCGGTTACTCTTGATGCTTCATCACAGACAGGAGCGCCTGCGATAGTGTACTCAACGACGAACCTGGGTGCACGAATGGCAAAACGTCATTTATTCGGATGAATCCAGGTTCTGTTTACAGCATCATGATGGTCGCATCCGTGTTTGGCGAAATCGCGGTGAACGCATATTGGAAGCATGTATTCGTCATCGCCATACTGGCGTATCAGTCGGTGTGACGGTATGGGGTGCCATTGGTTACACGTCTCGGTCACCTCTTGTTCGGCACTTTGAACAGTGGACGTTACACTTCAGATGTGTTACGACCCGTGACTCTACCCTTCATTCGATCCCTCCGAAACCCTACATTTCAGCAGGATAACGCACGACCGCATGTTGCAAGTCCTGTACGGGCCTTTCTGGATACAGAAAATGTTCGACTGTTGCCCTGGCCAGCACATTCTCCAGATCTCTCAGCAATTGAAAACGTCTGGCCAATGGTGGCCGAGCAACTGGCTCGTCACAATACGCCAGTCACTTCTCTTGATGAACTGTGGTATCGTGTAAAAGCTGCATGGGCAGCTGTACCTGTACACGCCATCCAAGCTCTGTTTGACTCAATGCCCAGGCGTACAAAGACCGTTATTACGGCCAGAAGTGGTTGTTCTGGGTACGCCCGAGGCCTTCCAGAAGGGCTACGAACAGTGGAAGACGCACTGGCAGCGCTGTGTTCATGCTGAAGGATCATATTTTGCAGAATATTAGTCCGCTGCACTTAAATGCCCAATAAATCTCTAGTTCTGAGTTAAGTCTTGAAACTTCTGAATCACATGGTATAATTTTGCACCCATATTTTTGGTGAGTTACGTCATTTTCGTGTAAATTGGAATTTCACTTTTTTTCAGATGTTCTGTTGACAGAGATACCGTCATGATGGTCTATGACCGAACCCGGTAGACGACATACAGGTTAAATAAAACGGCTTAAGGTTAAAATAATTTTCTAAAGATCTTACTTTTGTGTTGCCTCATCTCCTTTAGTCTTTACGATTAAGTACTACTCGGTTCAAATGGCTCTCAGCACTATGGGACTTAACTTCTGAGGTCATCAGTCCCCTAGAAACTTAGAACTACTTGAACCTAACTAACCTAACGACATCACACACATCCATGCCCGAGGCAGGATTCGAACCTGCGCCCGTAGCGGTCGCCCGGTTTCAGACTGAAGTGCCTACAACCGCTCGGCCACAGCGGCCGGCGCGTGGGGCAGAATACAGTCGCAAACTTCAGACTATCTCGCTTGGAGTTTTTTAGTTATTTCCGCATCTTCCTCCGTTCCACCATCGCTGTGTCGTCTGCAAGCGCCAACTGGGCTCTATGGTCCTCCTTGTGCCCCCCCCCCCTCCCCCTTCGCCAGCGTCTATGGTATTCCCATTTGCTCGTTCATTTCTCGCGCCGTTATTTAGAACATCCCTTTTCCTTCTCAGGGCTAAACTGTTGTTCTAGAAGATAGTATTTCCGTCCAAAGCTTATCCCCTAACTTTTCTTAATCCCTTCTCAGATCAGATTTGCACAGTATCCGTTTTTCAAAACTGTTATTTTGTACTGCTGCATTCAGCAGTGTATCGTTCATCCGAACATACAGTGAATGGAGCGTAGCAAAAAGTTGATTTCGCTGTACGCCGTGATTTATATTCCAGCTTTATTAACGGTGAAAAACTTAGTTCGTTTTTAAAACGAAATTTCCGCCCTTCCACCATGTTTACTCGCATCTACCTATCTCAGTCAACATATCGAGAGCAAATTAATAGTTCGGCCAGTAACTTTCACCGGAAATTACACATTTTATCGACAGAGTTCCAATTAACAGACTTTTTTCGCTGGATGAGTACAAATATCTCTTTTAGAGGTATATTCCAATATTCAGTTCTGTTTACATTTTTTCCAATGGACACGTATTTTGAAAGCATAGTGGTCGCTTTTTACATGTCATGTTTACAGTTATGCCCAAGACGAAAAATAATATGACTACGAAGTGACAACAATCGTGTCACTGCTACAGGCGAGCTTACCCACTCTTGTATATGCAGGAGAAAGGGGACCGCTGCTTCTTGAATCTCTTGTTCACGCCCTGGTGGCTCCCTGCTATCCCAGTAGGGAGCCAGGATGTGAATCGGACATTCAAAGGAGCCTCTAGCCCCCTTGAAAATGTCCTCCGCAGATAGGGACGAAACGTTGGGTTTTAAGGTGAAATCCATTCGACCACGGAATAATAGCCTGGAACATTTTATAAATTCTAACCGATAAGTAAACCCATAGCAACCGGAATAACAACATGCAAAACAAGACGCTACGAACTTTTGCACCAACCTAATACTTAACCTGCATTTTGTGACGTGCAACATTCTACTGGCCGACCGCGGTGACCGAGCGGTTCTAGGCGCTTCAGTCTGGAACCGCGCGACTGTTACGGTCTCAGGTTCGAATCCTGCCTCGGGCATGGATGTTTGTGATGTCCATAGGTTAGTTAGGTTTAAGTAGTTCTAAGTCTGCGGGACTGATAACCTCAGATGTTAAGTCCCATCGTGCTTAGAGCTATTTTGATATGGTAAAGATTATATTTATGGTGATGGAGAACACTTACAACACTACTCTGGCTCATGCCAGATCCCCTTGAGATTTGACGCGAACTAATACAAGGATCTCGAACCACAAATGGCAAGAGTACCAATTTTCGTTTCCTCGTTAGTAACTTTCCTTTGTCGGATATGTTTCCGATGCGTTAAAGATCCAGTGGTTCTCAATTTATCATACACATATCTAAATGTGCGACGTGTAGGGTGAGTACGTTGCGGATATCTTTCAGCGTCTAAGTCTCTAGCTCTCACTGAATTTCGTTGGCATTCTCCGTAAATGAGAAGCATATCGACTTGTTCTTCGAAGGAATACATCATTCACATTCGCTTGATTCGACGATATTTACGGTTCCTATTAGTGTTGTATTGAAAAACCGTCGAATGGTGTTTACATGTCAATGGCAGGGCGACTATTTACTATTTGCACGAAATACGAGAGAGAATTGT
The DNA here is from genome assembly GCF_023898315.1 of Schistocerca nitens. NCBI lineage: Eukaryota > Metazoa > Arthropoda > Insecta > Orthoptera > Acrididae > Schistocerca > Schistocerca nitens. The sequence goes on along the minus strand of NC_064620.1, from coordinate 371,972,036 downwards.
CAGAGCATGTGCTTCGATAGGTACCGAAGTGATAAGGAATACAACTCAATCCATGATAAGAAGATTGCATCACTGCATTGATATCAATGGTCATCACTTCGAACACCTCCTGTAAACGGTCGTTCATGCCACCTTTGTGACCTTCAAAGACCTTACTGTTACACATCATCTAATTCGTCTCGATAGCCGCTATCAGAAAATAAGTACCAAACTATAGCATCCCATTTAAAAAAATAAGTTGACCTTCATATCTCTGACGGAACCCCACTTAGCAATAAAAAACCAACGTCATATTATGACCCACGTTGTCCCATGCAACATTTGTCCCACAAACTTTTCAGCTACTATCATACTTTCGGAGTTATTCTACGTTAGTGACTCCCCCTGAATATCATAGTTGCTATGAATATTGTCTGCGGGTAAAAAGGAAGGGTCCTAGTACACTTCCTTGAGTTATACAAGAAGTTATTTCTAGTTCTGTCTAAGGCGCACTATCCAAGATAACATACTGCGTTCGCCCTGTCAAGAAATCCTCAGTCCAGTCACAAAATTTCTTTCATACACCATATGACTGAAATTTTGTTCGTAAATTTAAATGAGCACCTTTTAAAAGAACGCTTATGCATTCTTGCATTTAAAAGGTACATTCAACCATATTAGCTAGAAAATAGGCAATTTTGATCAACAGTATGTTGAGTGACAGAGAGATTACAAATACTGATTATATAGAAAAATACAATCGTTGTAACTATAGTCGTAGTAGAAGTATTAATTCTACATTAATAAAAGTAGCAGCAGTAGTAACACAAATAGTTGGAATCATTTTTAAATTGTTCAAGTTGAAGTAGTAATGGTGCTAGTAGTGGTGGCAATAACAGTAGATGACAACTGGCTTGGGACAAAACAAGAAGTCATGGTTGTGAAGTCATCGTCATCTACGCAGATTATGATGCACCAGTGGTCCAACTGCGGGATTTCTTTAACTCAAAAACACAATACTTTTCGAAAAGCCATGTTCTCATTATCACGTTCTTAAAAGTATTATGGTTGCTTATAGTTCTGGAATGCGTCTAATGGCGTAATACTTTTAACAACTTGATAAAGGCATCAGGTTTTCAATTGAAGACATGAAGTCTGTAAATGAGTCCGTAATCATTTTATTTTTGGTACTTTTATTTTCAAGAATGGTTCAAATGGCTCTGAGCACTATGGGACTTAACATCTGAGGTCATCAGTCCCCTAGAACTTCGAACTACTTAAACCTAACTAACCTAAGGACATCACACACATCCATGCCCGAGGCAGGATTCGAACCTGCGACCGTAACGGTCTCGCGGTTCCAGACTGAAGCGCCTAGAACCGCTCGACCACACCGGCCGGCTTTTATTTTCACAAGTCCGTCTTGATCACATAGATTTCTTTACACTGGGTATAAATATTTTATATTTCATGCATCACTAATACCGTATAGATTTAGTCTTAACTAACTGAACCTGGTCGCTTACACAATATTTATATTTACAACAGATTTGAAGATGGTGGTATGCCGAAACCGGTAATAAAGTGTAAAGAAATCTGTGTGATCCAGACGGACTTTTGAAAATAAAAGTGCACCATGTTTTATTCGACACATCACTTTTAATCTACCCGACTTTTATTGTGGCAATCATTAGCCTTTGCTTCACCACAGCACAATGAATGTTTTTCTCCGTGCTTATATTGTACTTGGGTAAACTTGAAGTTTCTCTCATACCTTAACTGCTACATTCTCGTTATGTACAGTATTTACATAATCACTGTTTCGTTATGTACAACTAATGGTTGTATCTGAAACATTAAGTTTGATTCCATTAGAAAATTGTTTCAATATAAAATCCATTGAGCAAAGTAAAGAACTTTTTAACAAACTGAGCTGCTATTCTTCATCACAGTTCACAGTTGAGCGCTTTGCAAACATGTTTAAATTAACACCCCTGTAACTACTTTGTGTAATGAAACTTTACGAAAAAGAATTCACAGTCTCCCAAGATCTGAGATGTTGAAATTGTAATCCCTGCGAAATATTTTCGCTACATTTTCTTTTGACACAATTTATAGGTCTGGCTCAGTTCTTCTTGTATCACTTTTTAGAATCTTTTCTGTCTCACGAAAAGCAAAAGGTGATGCTGTTATACAGTTTAGATTAACTACATACGATTCAGAGCTGTATTATCTTTGTTTAATATTACTAATATTTTCTGTCCTAACATCGTTTTAACCCCTTAACCTAAAATTTAAGTTCCAACAGCTTAGGCCCAAAATGTAAAGACGACCGCCCGCCCTTCGAGCTATTCCACAGTTCGGCAAATCGCTCCGACGCCGAACCAATCGCGGACGACTTACGGAATGCAAGTACACGTGTAAAATCCAACTGCTCTAACTTTGTGAAATGTTTGATAAGTAATTACAACTTCGAATACTAATTGTGTTACAAATACAACGAAAGATTTATTATCAGACAGTAGATTGTAACATAAATCAGTAACATTTATCTACAATTCCTGAATAAATAATCAATTCACATAATCAGCACTCTTACAAAAAGCAATAACACAAAGCAGTGACCTTCAAGGGTGCAATATCGTTCGAAATATACGGTACATGTAATGGAACTTTGCATCTCTTGCACTGCCACCTTCTTTCACTACGTTTTTCATTTTTCGTGTGAACGTTACAGAGTCTTGATGGCTTTTATTTTGATGCTGTTGGGTCAGTGTGCTTCGTAAAATGTGCCCAATGTTCCGCGTGCAGTCTCTCTAGCAAATCTAAGTACGATATACGTCCTCGTCCTTCGTAATCTGAGTCTGTCATATTCTTCAGTAATTATTCGGCTATTTCAATCCTATAATCAACGTAACTTTGTTTTTTTCCCGTTATTTATTTTGTCGCACAAAACGTACGAATGGAAAACACCAATATCTAACAGATAAAATTCAAAATTTTTTCTGTATTCTTTCACATATTTTCTCATATTTGGGACGCATGCCAGTATTTGGTCTTTTGCCGATCAGTTCCAATCCTTCCCTTTTTTTACTCAATAACACAAGTCGATTTATAAGTACGATTGGAACCTTGTGTAATAATTTCTACTCTTTTGTATTTTGTCGTCATAGTATCGACACTTCGCTTACTTTTCCATTTTACAGAGGGTTTCATCTCCTTATTCTGAATTCCCTCCTCTTTCATTTTATTCAAATATTTTTGCATGTTCTTTTTGTTGCACGTACTGTGCCATTACCACAGCGATTATTGCACGTACTGTACCAATGCCATTTGTTTTATAATTTTGCGATAGTTTCATAAATGATTTGGTGTAGGGTATCAGTTGCCCAGGTGTAAAGCGTGTCACCTGTGTAACATAGACAGTTATAGCACTTTCACAACACTTTTGAAGGCGTTTTCATCCAATTTATCTTATCACGGATTGCATATATTTTAAAGTCAAGAACCTCACTCTGACTCAAATAATTTGTAAAATTAAATGGCGAATCGTGTCAGACCCGTGAAGTTTAAATTTCGCCTGACCGATGTACCACGGGCCAGGCTCGAATACCGTACACCAGTCTCAAATGGTTCAAATGGCTCTGAGCACTATGGCACTTAACTTCTGAGGTCATCAGTCTCCTAGAACTTAGAACTACTTAAACCTAACTAACATAAGGACATCATACACATCCATGCTCAAGGCAGGATTCGAACCTGCGACCGTAGCGGTCACGCGGTTCCAGACTGTAGCACGGAGAACCGCTCGGCCACACTGGCCGGACACGAGTCTCACATGTGGTTGTTGATTAAGTGGTTAAATGCTTACACAGCCTTTCAACGGCGAGCGCCTAACGAAGATGGGTGTTACTATTACAGGGATGATACTGATCAGTTATCATAGCTGCTGCCTTAAATGCATACTGCATGAACACCAAAAGAACCTGCGTTTATTTAAAATACGTTTCACGAAGTCCGATCCTTTCACAATAAATACTGCTATGCAACGCAAACATTAGCCTTGTGATACCTGTATTTACGAATCACTCTGATAGTAACGGACAAACAATTACTGACTGTGCCCATTTTACCGCCGCTACCGTCATTCCACTTGAGGCGTAACAAGTGCTTTATGTAAGAGGTACAGAGGCTAGCGTGTGTCCCAGGGATTACCCCAGTTCGCTAATTCCAGCGCCACGTCACCAAAGAGCTCTTGCGCTAGACATAAAAAGATGGCGCTGAATAATAAAACCAGAAAGCTAAAAACTCCAGAATAAGGGTTTTACTCTGCAGCAGAGTGTGCGCTGATATGAAACTTCCTGGCAGATTAAAACTGTGTGCCGGACCGAAAATCGAACTCGGGAGCTTTGCCTTTAGCGGGCAAGTGCTCTACCAACTGAGCTACCCAAGCGCGACTCAAGACCCGTCCTCACAGCTTCAGTTCTGCCAGTACCTCGTCTCCTACCTTCCAAACTTCACAGAATCTCTTCTGCGAACCTTGCTGAATTAGCACTTCTGGAGGAAAGAATATTGCGGAGACATGGCTTAGCCACAGCCTGGGGGATGTTTCCAGTAAGAGCTTTTCACTCTGCAGCGGAGTGTGCGATGATATGATACTTCCTGGCAGGTTAAAACTGTGTGCCGGACTTGGAACCTTTGCCCGCTTGAAGCTGAAAACTGGCCAGAACATGCAAATATACTTCTCAGTTAAAAGTTACAAGACTCAACTTGATCAGAGCAGTATTTTGGTTAAAATTGGCCTTTCCACGAAAAATTGAAGCCGCTAAATATCAGACTCAGAAAGGTGAAAATTCGATTGTAGCCTCAATTTTTGTAAAAATATTAAATATGTGACACCAAAAAGCTACCTCTATTAGTTTTCAAGTTATTTACTAAAAATCAAATTTGGAACGTAAACGTCCTTATTCATGGTGGATTAAGTATCATTTGTATTTGTAATAAGAAGTTCTAATTACAGCACTCAGTTACATTCATGGAATAATACAGCTGTACTATGTTTCAAGACTGTACTGTAAATAACAATGATTACAAGACGTCTTAAAGAGAGAGTTCAGAGTTTATGTTCTGCTGTCGGTTCAGTTCTAAAAATTCTAGCCGGCAAAATTTAAATGCAGTAGAGCTGAAACATTTTCAGTAACTAAAGCAAGCTTGATTCTATTTATGCGAAAATTAAAAAGATTGTAAATTAACAATCGAGACAGTGATATTAATTAATACGAGACACTTTGCACTGAGAAATCAATCTGTTCGCGTCAGTCAAATGTCTACTTGTGTTGGGGCTTGGATGACCTCAGGACTGAACAGACTTGAAGGCGTTTTCGGTAAAAGCAGGTGGTGACCTCTCGAGGGCTGTACACCGTCCAGGGTCGCTTAGATTCCACGGAAGTAACTGTCTGTGTGCCGTTCGTAGTGTTGACAAAACCGCGTGGCAAGTGGTGAGATTATTTTCCACTGTTGTGGCGAGCAATTAACTCGGATTATTAGAAGTAAGGTCGATAGACCATTTTAGTTGAAACGTACCGCAGAGGTCGCCTCTGAACTGCTAACAGTGTTGTTTCTGATAGGGGTATTAGCTGCAATACAAATACTTATATTTTGTGTGTGTTGAAACGTACCACAGAGGTCGCCTCTGAACTACTAATAATGTTGTTTCTGGAGGGGATATTAGTTGCAATACAAAGACTTATATTTTTTGTGTGTGAACTTTCACAGAATACATCAATCAGTTAAAGCCCAAAACTTTCATTTATAGTCATATATCCTGATCCTGTTGGGTAACTAGCAAGTAGGAACATCGTCTTTCAGTAAGCACAACGAGTAATGTGGACTTTGAGACTGGAAAGTATGGTCAATATATTCTCCAACACTTTACTGCTGACCGCAAAAATAGTTTTCAGGCTCTCGCAGACGGCAAAGGTAGGTGGAAGGCACGCACAGACAATTAAAGAGTCTTTTCACAAAGAAATAAACGAAGTAACGACTATCTGATGACTACTCGCCGCCACCGCACGCTTTCTCCCCTAGCTAATCACATAAAACAAATACAAGGTGTACAACTTTGCTCCCACCGTGTTTTCCCCAACATTTGAGGCTTTAACGAAACAAATTGGTTACACATGTATCATTCAAAATATTTTCCATCACTGGCCACTACTTCTCCCATCTTTCGGGCAGTGTACGAATCCCGCGTCGAAAAAATTGTTCATTTTTTGAAGCGATCCACGAATCGATCCAGTTTGTGACTTCTTCATGAGATCGGAAGTGTTGGTCAGCCAGGCCATGCGCCATTGATCTAAACAGGTGATAGTCAGAGGGAGCAATGGTTCAAATGGTTCAAATGGCTCTGAGCACTATGGGACTCAATATCTTAGGTCATAAGTCCCCTAGAACTTAAAACTACTTAAACCCAACTAACCTAAGGACATCACACACACCCATGCCCGAGGCAGGATTCGAACCTGCGACCGTAGCAGTCCCGCGGTTCCGGACTGCAGCGCCAGAACCGCACGGCCACCGCGGCCGGCGAGGGAGCAATGTTTGGAGAATACGGTGGCTGGGGTAGGACTTCCCATTTTAACGTCTCCATGTACGTTTTGACGTCTTTCGCAACGTGGGGTCGAGCGTTGTCGTGCTGCAAAACTATTAGCCTGCCTCTCACTGTATTGCGCCGTTTGTTTTTTAATGCTCTGCTCAAACGCATTACTTGCGTTCGATAACGGGCACCTGTGATTGTTTGACTTGGTTTTAACACCTCGTAGTACACGACGCCGAGCTGGTCATACCGAATGCAGAGCATGATCTTGGAGCCGTGAACATTCAGATTGGCCGTCGACGTGGAAGCATGGCCGGGATATCTACATGATTTTTTGCGTTTCAGGTTATCGTAATGAACTCATTTTTCGTCCCCGGTCACAATGCGATGCATAAATCTCTCCCGTTTTTGGCTTTGAAGCAACTGTTCACAAGACCACAAACGCCGTTCAACGTCTCCTGATTTCAGCTCACAGGGGACCCAAGTTCCTTCTTTCTGAATCATTCCCATAGCCTGAAATGACTTTCTGTGTCCCACTAATCCTGCCAATTGTTCTTGAGTTTGACGCAAGTCTTCACTCAGCAATGTCTCCAATTTTGCATCCTCGAAAACATTCTCTCTTCCACCACTATGCCGGTCTACGACGTTAAAATCACCGTTCTTGAAATGATTGCTGTATGGTGTGGCAGGTGGCAGTTGACGCTAAATAACGAAAAGTGTGAGGTGATCCACATGAGTTCCAAAAGAAATCCGTTGGAATTCGATTACTCGATAAATAGTACAATTCTCAAGGCTGTCGATTCAACTAAGTACCTGGGTGTTAAAATTACGAACAACTTCAGTTGGAAAGACCACATAGATAATATTGTGGGGAAGGCGAGCCCAAGGTTCCGTTTCATTGGCAGGCCACTTAGAAGATGCAACAAGTCCACTAAAGAGACAGCTTACACTACACTCGTTCGTCCTCTGTTAGAATATTGCTGCGCGGTGTGGGATCCTTACCAGGTGGGATTGACGGAGGACATTGAAAGGGCGCAAAAAAAGGGCAGCTCGTTTTGTATTATCACGTAATAGGGGAGAGAGTGTGGCACATATGATACGCGAATTGGGATGGAAGTCATTACAGCAAAGACGTTTTTCATCGCGGCGAGATCTACTTACGAAATTTCAGTCACCAACTTTCTCTTCTGAATGCGAAAATATTTTGTTGAGCCCAACCTACATAGGTAGGAATGATCATCAAAATAAAATAAGAGAAATCAGAGCTCGAACAGAAAGGTTTAGGTGTTCGTTATTCCCGCGCGCTGTTCGGGATTGGAATGGTAGAGAGATAGTATGATTGTGGTTCGACGAACCCTCTGCCAAGCACTTAAATGTGAATTGCAGAGTAGTCATGTAGATGTAGATGTTGAAACCACTCACGACACGTTCTTTCACTAATAGCGTCATTACCATACGTACTTGAGAGCATTCCATGAGACTCAGCCGCTGTTTTCTTCGTATTGAAACAAAACATTTTCAATCAAGAACAAATTTATGATGCAGACACAAATCGACTAATATTTGAAGAAAGTTATGTTGACAGAGGTCCAAGCTAACTGCCTGACGTCTGCGATCTGTTTCTTTCGACACACTACTTACCGTTGTCGCCACCTATCGGCAAACGGTGGAAGCAAAGTTGTACACCTTTTAGCATTTAACCTTTCACCCAAGAGGAGGAGGAATTATGTGTATCTGTCAAACCTGTGCTGTTATACTTTTTCCGCATTCGAGACGGTAAGCGAAAATGTACTGAGGGTCAGTGTGTTTGGGAAATGTGGTACAAACAACGTGTATGGGTAGAGCAGCAGCGCCGTAAGCAGTCAGTCGTTATCTCGCTGCTCCACGCGCCACCAGCGTCGTGCCGTAGGCGTCGGCCGCGACCTGTTTGTGGAGCTGTGGGAGGCAATTAAGCGGCGCCCGTAATCTCACCAGCCTGCACCGCCTACCTCCACCGACTCATACTTCCAGCGAGGTATTAGCACGGCTAGCAAGCAAGCCAGATCCTGCTAGCCCTGACTCCAAGACTCTATACGCCGGCACAGTGACAAAGTGTAGCCCCAGAAAGTACACTACTGGCCATTAAAATTGCTACACCAAGAAGAAACGTAGATGATAAACGGGTATTCATTGGACAAATTTATTATACTAGAACTGACATGTGATTACATTTTCACGCAGTTTGGGTACATAGTTGCTGAGAAATCAGTACCCAGAACTACCACCTCTGGCCGTAATAACAGCCTTGATGCGCCTGGGCATTGAGTCAAACAGAGCTTGGATGACGTGTACAGGTACAGCTGCCCATGCAGCTTCAACACGATACCACAGTTCATCGACAATAGTGACTGGCGTATTGTGACGAGCCAGTTACTCGGCCATTTGATCAGACGTTTTCAATTGGTGAGAGATCTGGAGAATGTGCTGGCCAGGGCAGCAGTCGAACATTTTCTGTATCCAGAATGGCCCGTACAGGACCTGCAACATGCGGTTGTGCATTTTCCTGCTGACATGTAGGGGTTCGCAGGGATCGAATGAAGGGTAGAGTCACGGGTCGTAACACATCTGAAATGTAACGTCCACTGTTCAAAGTGCCGTCAATGCAAACAACAGGTAACCGAGACGTGTAACCAATGGCACCCCATACCATCAAGCCGGGTGATATGCCAGTATGGCGACGACGAATACACGTTTCCAATGTGCGTTCACCGCGATGTCACCAAACACGGATGCGAACATCATGATGCTGTAAGCAGAACCTGGATTCATCCGGAAAAGTGAGGCTTTGCCATTCGTGCACCCAGGTTCGTCGTTGAGTACACCATCGTAGCCGCTCCTGTCTGTTATGCAACGTCAAGGGTAACCGCAGCCATGCTCTCCGAGCTCATAGTCCATGCTGCTGCAAACTTCGTCGAACTGTTCGTGCAGATCGCTGTTGTCTTGCAAACGTTCCCATCTGTTGACTCAGCGATCGAGACGTGGCTGCACGATCCGTTACAGCCATGCGGATAAGATGCCTGTCATCTCGACTGCTAGTGATACGAGCCCGTTGGGATCCAGCACGGCGTTCCGTATTACCCTCCTGAACCCACCGATTCCATATTCTGCCAACAATAATTGGATCTCGCGATACGATAAACCGCAATCGCGATAGGCTACAATCCGACCCTTACACGAGGCATCACAACAACGATTCACCAGGCAATGCCGGTCAACTGCTGTTTGTGTATGAGAAATCAGTTGGAAACTTTCCTCATGTCAGGACGTTGTAGGTGTCGCCACCGGCGTCTACCTTGTGTGAATGCTCTGAAAAGCTAATCATTTGCTTATCACAGCATCTTCTTCCTGTCGGTTAAATTTCGCGTCTGTAGCACGTCATCTTCGTGGTGTAGCAGTTTTAATGGGCAGTAGTGTACATCGAAACCTATCTTCTTATTCATATGGATGTAATTTGCTTCAGGACGCTCACTACCTGCCCCAGTATTTGCTCAAACAGTAAATAGTTTGAGGATTCCATCTTCCACAGGCCATCATTTCTTGTTGTTCACCATTTTCCTCGTACATACCCTCGAGGAATCCCAAACTGTTAAACCTTGAAAAAAACCGTCATATGCTGATTACACTTTGTGGAGGTGACATTCACATGAAAGGTATTAAATAATTAAGCTTTCCTTCCATTCGAAGGACACTCACACCCCCACTCCCTCCCACCCACCTACCCACCCACCCACCCAGCCACACATACACACACACACACACACACACACACACACTCACTCACTCACTCTCTCTCTCTCTCTCTCTCTCTCTCTCCCCCTCTCTCTCTCTCTCTCTCTCTGTCTGTATCTCTGTCTGTATCTCTGTCTGTATCTCTTCAAGAAGACTGGATGCTTATAAGAAAGTATATACCTTCCAATCCCAACCGAGACACACTCAATGGGCCAGGTAAGCCAGTAAAAATCTGTAATTGAGTGAATTGCAAAAATTATGTTATTGGCATATGCTACTTGGTGCTCTGGTCATGAAGGTTATCACAACAGGCTTCTCTACCTCTTTGTTATGCTTGCCAGAAATCAGCTTCCCTTCAAAAATTACCAAACCAGTACTGTTACATACGAATGCATAAAACGAGGCCATAGAGATTAGAATTTCTGACACCTTCAATAGAGACGGTGGATTGCAGCTGAGTACAGCGTGGGATCCGGTGTTGAGGGAGTTTAAGCGGGCCCGGCGGTCGCGCGGCCAAAACATTACCATATATCGAATTGGAAGGATAATCAGCACTGGTCGTATTTTTGTTTCTTTGTTTTATTATCCGCAAAATCGATTTTCGGTCACTTAGTGACCATCCTCAGTGCTGTAATATACAATTAAAATTCGTAGGCACTGGTGTCAACAAGCTTAGAGTGATCGCTCTAACCTTGTTGATACCAGTGCCTACCAATTTTAATTGTATATTACAGCACTGAGGATGGTCACTAAGTGACCGAAAATCGATTTTGCGGACAATAAAACAAAACAAAAAATACGACAATTGCTGATTATCCTTCTAATTCTATCCACTATTTGGTCGTGGTGCAAAGAACACTCCATGGAGTCGCCAATCAATTACCATATATGGTGCGGGACCGAGAACCAGTGACGTTACGAGCGACGACGCGGCTATATAAGCACGGCAATGACAACCAAATAACAGTCATCCACTTGACAATGGCAGAGGAGATCTCTGCCGAAAGCTCGTGGCAATAAACCACTTGACGCGGCTTGAAACAGTTCTGTTATTATATGCAATTGGTTTCCATATAATGACCACTCAGCATATTTTTTACAGACACATTTGCGGCGATCTGACTACCGCAAGGAGAAGCAATACTCACTGCGGAACACCTCAGAATGGTAGTATTCCAGATGACCTTGGCTATACGCAACGCATGTCTCTGTTGACTGTGACATGATGGTTCAAAAATGCCTCTGAGCACGTGATCAGTCCCCTAGAACTACTTAAACCTAACTAACCTAAGGACATCACACACATCCATGCCCGAGGCAGGATTCGAACCCACGACAGTAAAGGTAGCGCGGTTCCAGACTGTAGCGCCTAGATGGTAATGATGGCCAATGCTTGGGAATCTAAGATATCAACCCAGCTTTTAATAACCTGTTATTGGTTTTTTGTGGTGATATTCTGCCTATAACATCTGCCGGGGTATCAGCTCTTGTCACCCAGTTGAACAATCATACGATCTTTGCGATGTAGTCCTTCTGAACGTAAAAACAAAGGTCGTGTGGTATGGCTGCCTGAAGACCACGAAGGGCAGATTTAGCTACCGAATTGGGAAAGTTTTTCTTGTCTTTCATGCACATTGGCATCTTTCCTTCGCCCTACTATGAAGGTGGGTGTTTAAAGGTATCTCGTAAGTGTTAGTATCTACAATTTTTGCCTGTGTGTATGTGTGTACTTCGATGTCATGTTCGTGTTCTTTGATGATGATGATGAAAGAGGCGAGAGGTTGAAATGTGATGTCGGCTCATTGCCTGCTCCTGTCGAATAGCACATAGGGGGCTGCCGAGATTAAGGGCGTGCACACAAGAAAATTGATTTGCACGAGGCAGCGTAAAGCAGCGCAAAGAATATCTCCATGTCACCCGTTGGAGCAGTACACAGTGGCAGCACCGACTCCAGCGGAGAATCGCCGGCTATCTAGCTAGAATGGAACAAATTTTCTTTGCCAACTTCACCGCTGCAGGTGGCTGATATGCTACACAGTGAAATCGGCAGCATGGTCACCTCGTCTGTTCTGCCATTTTGCTCAAAGGATTTACAAAACCTATTACGTAAAAAAAAAATGATACTTTCGTATCTTGCAGCTTCATTCCTCAGTGGTTATGATTTCGTTAATGGTTACAGTTGTTGTGATATTTCACAATTAAGTAAGAAACTCCACGAAATTCGAGTAGACTCCAATGAATATCAGGGATCTCTATCAGTTTATGTTTGTTGCAGTACTGTGTTTAAAATGTAGCTATCACATTGAATTTTTCTTTAAACTTAGCAAGAAATCTATATCCACCTTCACTCTCGTGAAGATGGATTGTATGTAGTCCATTCACTTATATTCGCAGGCCTACATGCTAACGATAAAGAGAGAATGAAATATTCATAAAGCCGCGTGGGATTAGCCGAGCGGTATTAGGTGCTACAGTCATGGACTGTAGTGGCTGGTCCCGGCGGAGGTTCGGGTCCTCCCTCGGGCATGGCTGTGTGTGTTTGTCCTTAGGATAATTTAGGTTAAGTAGTATGTAAGCTTAGGGACTGATGACCTTAGCAGTTAAGTCCCATAAGATTTCCCACACATTTGAACATTTTTTTGAAATATTGATAAAAGCCATTGTATCTCCTAAGCGTTTGGGATATCGAAACGAGTTTTTGCCAAATGATAGCATACAAAGGGGAGAGTATTTCACCGTATGGTTAATATCCAGAACTTTTTTATTTTCTATGTATACAAGTAAGTAAAGACTTTTTGAGTAGAACAATGTTGTTTTGTTAAGTGCCACAGATATACGGTGAAATGAGAATTTGTGTGGTATTACAACAACTCAAGTGAATAAATTACAAGTTTGTTTTTACACCAAGGATACGCTTTGTGTTGTTATCCTCAGTTTCTCGTTTAGTAAACCACTGTTTCAGGATTCTATCGCAATTGCGACAGCATTAGCATGTTATTGAGATGACATTGTGTAAACAGTCCTGTGTTTTGGCAAAAGGAGGACATTTTAAGATGGCAACAAGAAAAATGTAGGTATTGCTTAAAATTCGACACAAGTGAAGCTTCTCTGAAGAAGAAAGAGGGTAAGCAGTCTGGGGCAAATAAATCGCTACTCATGTTGTAATTTCGGCAGAGTCCTGTAACCCAGGGCATTTCTAATAATGAACAACGAGAAATGAAACTTGCCAATCGATTTTGTTTCTGTATCTCAACATAGTGCACAATCTTTATGCTCCTGCCCCCATTCAAAGTGAACTCCTGTACCGTTTCAAATCGAATATCTTTTGATACGTTAAACATGCATTTTGAATTTTATGAATACTTACAAGTGGCTTATACAAGGAATTAACGATGTATTAATGAATAAAACTATGTGATTTTTTATTATCTGATGTAGGAAGTAAATTATGTTGAAAGTAGATACTTTGATAAGTTTCAGTACCAGCTCTTCGTTATTGAAACCACACTGAGTTACAGGAACGTGCTGAAACGGCAACAGAAGGAGCGATTTATCTCCACCTACTTCATTAACCCTTTTTACTTTCAGAGAAGCGTAATCAGTGGCCAATCTTAAGTAACAACATTTCTCTTTTTTCGATGTCAAAATTTGTTCCTTTTTCTTAAACACAATGGAATTTTCCCAGTTTCGCCCCACTATTGTGCAGTTGCAGTCACGATAGAATCCTGAAACATTGGACAAGTCAGGTCAATAGCACATGAAAAAGAACATACTTGGTATAAAAATAAACGTGTAATTACTTCACTTATACCACCAACAATAATCCACCTTTCACAGTTGTAATTTGATGATCGCTCACAGAATCCTCTTAACTATTTATCTCCATTGTTGCCAGTCTTCTGCATCTCAGAGTAGCTGGCTCTACGTTTCGTTTGTCTTCCCCTTTCTTTGGTTTATCTATCGGTTCAGTGACCTTCCCCACTTCAGCCTGATCCACTGAATACGTCTGTAGTTACTCGTATATAACTATAGATCACAGTGTTTAACAATATTGCAAAGCACTTTCCTCTTTGCATGCTATCATTTAGCAAAAACTCACTTCGGTATCCTGAACTGTTTAGGAGATATAATGGATTTTATGAATATTTCATTGTCACAGTAGGATTAGAGTGCATGAATAGAAGTGAATGTGCTACGCACAATTTATTTGCTCAAGATTGGAGGTAGATATAGCTCTCTTGCCAAGTTAAAAAAAATTCTATATGTTGTCTACATCTGATACACACCAAAAATAACCTTATAGCGACTCCCATTTTTCATTAAGACGTATTCAAATTTGATGCAGTATCTTGTTTAATTGTGAAATATGGCAATAGCTATGACCATTAACGAAATGAAGGCACTTCACCATAAAGCTGACGAATGTAGATACAAGATGCGAACGAATCAGATCTTTTTACTGAATAGTTTCTTTAAAACCATGTGAGGAGGATTTCAGAGCAGCTGGAGCGTGCGCGACGATCCGCGAGGTGAGTTGATCAACAACTGCACTTCTATTCGCCTGCACGCACCTCTGGAGCCATCGATCACCCTGACCCCCGATGCACCACGCTTGCCTCAGCGCCGGTTTTCGATAGCGCTATTTTGCCATGCGCGGTATACTTAAACCAAGGCGGCACGTGAACAGTTTAAAAACTTGGCCACTTCGGAAACCTCTCTTGGGACGAAAGCCAATGATCACGCCCTTTTGGAGGTCATATAAATCATTCTATTTCCTCATTACGACAACAACAGCTGTTTTCCACGTCCCCTCAACACGCTTTATATACATTTTACACACCCTCCATTTCCGTCTGTGAACGGTTATTGCACACTGATATCCAACATAGGTAGTGGTCACTTTAATGTGACTGGACAGTTTGCGTGTTCAGTACCCCATACTTAGTCACACCTGGTATGAGCTGCACACACAGGAACAACATTCTAAAACGGAACACACAAATGTTATGACCGCAATCACCTTTGTAAATTGACTGCCATTTTCCAGTACGCTGTTCCCGAACCGAAGTCTGCCACCCGATTTACCTATGAATGAGGCAGTGTGATCGTTCCATTCCATATGCCTACAAATTTTTACATTAAGGTATAATGAGAAGAGCAATTTCAGCTGTGAGTCATTGATATGTAGCCACAGGATACTACGTCTTTTCGTTTTATGAAGTACACAATTTTACAAGTGGTTCAAATGGCTCTGAGCACTATGGGACTTAACATCTGACGTCATCAGCCGGCCGGGGTGGTCGAGCGATTCTAGGCGCTACAGTCTGGAACCGCGCGACCGCTACGGTAGCAGGTTCGAATCCTGCCTTCTAGGGGACTGATGACCTCAGCAGTTAAGTCCAATAGTGCTCAGAGCCATCTGAACCATTTTTTTTTTTGAGGTCATTAGTCCCCTAGAACTTTGAACTACTTAAACCTAACTAACATAAAGACATCACACATATCCTTACCCGAGGCAGGATTCAAACCTGCGACCGTAGCGGTCCCGCGGTTCCCGACTGAAGAGCCTAGAACCGCTCGGCCACAACGGCCGGCCTTGTTGGCATGGATGAGGTCATTCTGTTCGAGATACCTAATTACATTCTGGCTCAGAACATATTCTAGGATTCTGCAACAAGTGGCCTTTAAGGATACTGTTTGGCAGTTTTTTGAATCACTTCTGCCACCTTTCTTATAGACAGGTATGACCTATCACTGGGGACGGTTACTTGTTCGAGGGATCTACGGTATGGCATGGTTTAAAGAGGGGTTAAATAAGCAGCAAATTCGGTGAAGAATCTGATGGGGATACCATTGGGTGGTGTGCTTTGCTAAATTTTAACAATTTCAGCCGTTTCTGAACGCTAGGGTCACTAGTATCTATTCACTAGAGAATTGGTCTTCTGCGTTGTGGGCGATAATTTGTAAATGAGTTTCAACAGTAAAATTTGAGGCATATCTCTCTCTCTCTCTCTCTCTCTCTCTCTGTCTCACACACACACGCGCGCGCGCGCGCGCGCGCGCGCAGAGCATTCAGTTTTGTGCGCTTCTGACGATAAACACAAATTGATGCATCAGGTAAGAAATATATTAACAGGACACCATCCTCACAGTTTGGTAATAACATTCTAAATGTTTCATACTCACATAACAGCTGAAACTGTTTTTTAAGTTACAACGTCCTGTTAATCCCAAGTTGAAATGTGGTCGACCATTCCATATCATAGGGGGTTAGATAAAAAATGTGAAGACAATGTTTATCAGCAAAACATGGGGAGGGGCGGGGGAAACGACGTAAACATTAATTACGGCCGGTACTTCCTCCCCAGGTAGTGCTGAAACTGGCCGGCAAAATTTAATTACAGGGTGAGCAATGTATTACGAGGTTGCCAGCGGGGGTAGCAGCTCGGCTCAGCGAGGGAAAGAGGGTCTCAAAGTCACGTTAATATGCTGGTTGACATCTCCCGCGTAACCTGCAGCGCCCTTAACTGATTATGTTAAAACGAGGAGTCCCTAGGGAGCAGGGGAGCATCTGTCTTCATTTGGGAATAGCGTGTTGTCGGGGCGAGGGGAAGATAGGCTGAAGCCTGCCATACAGGGAACTACACGTGACGATGGCCTCATATCGAGAGGTTCCTAAACGCGTACGTAGAATGAGAAATAGTTGTTAAACACGACAGCTCCAGAGAGCTTATCTGTCGAAACAACATGTGGCATACATGTCTATTAAGAACGTGCACTCATAAGTTAATAACAGGGGAAAAATCTTAGCAGTCATAAACAAGAAAAGTAATACCATACAGTTTGAAGTCGATTATCTATGCTAGAGAAACGGCCTTGTTCCGGAAGGATTGCAGAGGTCACTGGTGTCACCTACATTTAAAAAGGAGAATGGAATGATTGCAGAAACTACAGACACATAAGCTTACTACACTTAAGGTGTAAGATATATGCCAAGATATTACCCAAAATATTAAATTCTCTAACAGAGACTTTTCTTATAGAACCGCCAAACGGTTTTAGACACGGTAGATTATTTATGGGTTGTGTTTCCTCTGTAACTCAGAACTAAGATAATACAAAAGCATGGAGAATTTATATCCCAATGTATCTAGATTTTGCTGATTACGAAAAGGCCTTCGAACAAGTGGTGAGATATTTGTTATTGGGAAATTTTAGGAGAGTATGCCGATCGTCTGCATTTAGTAAGGTCAGTTAAGATTTTGTATGTCGATAAAATATCGTGATGTGTCTCAGATCAACAATTAGTACAAGAATGAGAAGAAAGACACGAGCAGCCAGACAAGGGTGTCCTTTATTGACCACCCTGCTTAACATACGAGGGATATTCAAAAAGTAGGGAAAATTTCCGTCTGACGCCGCTAGGTGCGCGCCGATCGCGTATATTTTGGTATGTGCGTGCTCGGCAGCTCAGTCGGCATCCATCTGTGACAGCGGGAACGTCTCTGCGCGTCTGGTTTGTTCGATATTCGAATTTGAAATGTGCGCTGCAGTCGCAAATCCCGCCAGTTGTGAGGTGCGGTCTGTGATACGGTTTTTGTAGCCAAAAAACCTAAAAGTTATAGAAATTTATGGTGAACTGTGTGAAGTTACGGAAACAACGTAATGAGTGAATGTTCCTTCAAGAAATAGTGCATTCGGTTTACGATTGGCCGAACCAACGGTCATGATGAAGGGAAGAGTGGACACCCGAGCATTGTGGCAGACGATCTTGTCGCTAAAATTGATGAAACGATTCGTGAAAACAGTCGCTTCACAATAACGCAGCTTTTGCTTTCTTTTCCACAAGTTTCACGGACTTTTCTTTTTGAAATTATCACTCAAAAGCTAGGCTACCACAAATTTTGTGCACGATGGTTGCCCAAAATGCTAACAGAGCACCATAAAGAAGAGCGAATGGGGGCAACGTTGGCATTTCTGGAGGCCTACCACAAACACGGTGATTCATTACTGGATGGAATCGTAACCGGTTACGAGACTTGGGTGAAACGCGTCAATTGCGAGACAAAATTACAGTCCATGGAGTGGGGGCACACAAGGTCCCCCCAAAAACCAAAAAATGTTTGCAAACCTTGTCAGCAAGGAAGTTGACGGCGACAGTGTTTTGAGTTAGGAAAGATTTGCTTCTTATTGACTTTCTCGAACGTGGAGCAACCATAAATTCTGCCCGGTACTGTCAAACTTTGCACAGCCTTAGGAGAGCAGTTCAAAACAAACGCCGAGGAAACCTGACGTCCTAAATTTTGTTTTTGCACGACCACACACGGCAAAGCGCACTAAAGAACTCCTTAATTCCTTCAAATGTGAAATTTTCCCTCATGTGCCTTACAGCACCGATCTTGCACCAAGCGATTCCCACTTGTTTCCCAAAATGAAGAACTGGCTTGCAACGCAGCGCTTTGATTACTACGCGGAAATCCAGGCGGGCGTGACTCACTGGCTGAAGTCTCAGGCGGCAGAATTTTACGACGAAGGTCTTTCAAAGCTTGTCCACCGCAATGATAAGTGCCTCAAGGTGTTTGGTGATTATGTGGAAAAATAGTATGTCAGTCGCTCTTTCAGATGTATATAACAAAATGTATCTAGATCTACATCTACATCCATATTCCGCAAGCCACCCGACGGTGTGTGGCGGAGGGTACCTTGAGTACCTCTATCGGTTCTCCCTTCTATTCCAGTCTCGTATTGTTCGTGGAATGAAAAATTGTCGGTATGCCCCTGTGTAGGCTCTAATCTCTCTGATTTTATCCTCATGGTCTCTTCGTGAGATATACGTAGGAGGGAGCAATATACTGCTTGACTCTTCGGTGAAGGTATGTTCTCGAAACTTTAACAAAAGCCCGTACCGAGCTACTGAGCGTCTCTCCTGCAGAGTCTTCCACTGGAGTTTATCTATCATCTCCGTAACCTTTTCGCGGTTACTAAATGATCCTGTAACGATCACGCCGCTCTCCGTTGGATCTTCTCTATCTCTTCTATCGACCCTATATGGTACGGATCCCACACTGCTGAGCAGCATTCAAGCAGTGGGCGAACAAGGGTACTGTAACCTACTTCCTTTGTTTTCGGATTGCATTTCCTTAGGACTCTTTCAATGAATCTCAGTCTGGCGTGTGCTTTACCGACGATTAATTTTATATGGCCATTCCATTTGAAATCACTCCTAACGCGTACTCCAAGATCATTTATGGAATTAACTGCTTCCAGTTGCTGACCTGCTATATTGTAGCTAAATGATATGGGATCTTTCTTTCTATGTATTCGCAGCACATTACACTTGTCTACATTGAGATTCAATTGCCATTCCCTGCAGCACGCGTCAATTCGCTGCAGATCCTCCTGCATTTCAGTACAATTTTCCATTGTTACCACCTCTCGATATACCACAGCATCATCCGCAAAAAGTCTCAGTGAACTTCCGATGTATTTCTTGTACTTAAGTTTTTTTGATGCCATAAAGTTCCCTACTTTCTGAATAGCCCTCGTACACTGACAAAGTCATGGGATAGTGAAAGGAACATTTACAGACGGTGGTAGTATCACGTGCACAAGATATAAAAGGGAAGTGCATCGGCGAAGCTGTTATTTGTACTAAGGTGATTCATGTGAAAAGCTTTCCGACGTCATTATGGCCACACTACAGGAATTGACAAATTCTAAATGCAGAATGGTAGCTGGTCTTAGACGCATGGAAAATTCGACTTCGTAAATCGTTACAGAATTCAATATTCCGGGATCTACAGTGTGACGAAATTGCAGAGAATACCAAATTACAGGCATTACCTCTCACCTCGGACAATGCAGTTGCCGACGGGTTCACTTAACGACCGAGAGCAATGTCGTTTTGAGAAGTTTTCAGTGTCATCAGATAAGCAACACTACGTGAATTGCCCACAGAAATCAGTGTGGGCCGTACATAACCATATCGGTTGGACTTTTTCCCCAGTATTCTGACTGGTTTTATGCGGTCCGCCACGAACTCCTATCCTGTGACAATCCCCTCATCTCGGAGCAGCACCTGCAACCTGTGTCCTCAGTTATTTGTTGCTGGATCTATTCGAATCTCTGTCTTCCCCCTTTACACCTCCCTCCAGTACCATAAAAGTTATTCCGTCAAGTCTTAATGAAAGCCCTACCATCCTATCCCTTATTGTCAGCGTTTTCCACATATTCGTTTCTTCACCGATTCTGCGGAGAACTCCTCAGTCCTCACGTAATCAACCCATCTAATTTGCAACATTCTGCTGTAGCAGCACATCTAAAATGCTTCGATTATCATCTTTTACAGTTTTCCCACAGTCCTTGTTTCACTACCGTACACTGCTGAGTAGCAAACGTACATTCATCCTCAAATTAAGACCCATGTTTGATACTAGCAGACTTCTCTTGGCCAGGAATGGCCTTTTTGCCAATGCTAGTCTGCTTTTTATGTGCTCCTTGCTCAGTACGCCATGAGTTTTTTGCTGCCTAGGTAGTAGAGGTCCTTAACTTCGTCAGCTTCTTGATTGCCAATTGTAATGTTAAGTTTCTCGCTGTTCTCATTTCTGCTACTTGCCATTACTATTTCTTTGATTTATTCTCAACCTATATTCTGTATTCATTACATTGTTCATTTCAGTCAACAAAAGCTGTAATTCTTCTTCGCTTTCACTGAGGATAGCTATGTCATCACCGAATCTTATCATGATACCCTTTCACCCTCAATTTCAGTTCCACTCTTGAACCTTTCTTTTATTTCCGTCACTGCTTCTTCGATGTATGGGCTGGTCACATAAGTCCCAATTTTAGTTGGTAAGAATTGATGGTACGGTTTGAGTTTGGCACAGACCCCGTGAACACATGGATCCAAGTTGTCTACAAGGCATTTTGCACGCTGGTGGTGGCTGCATTATGGTGTTGGCTGTGTTTACATGGAGTGGACTGGGCAACATGGGAGACTTCTGCAGCTATTCATGGACTTTCTGTTTCCAAAAAGCGATGAAACTTTTATGGATAACAACGCGCCATGTCCCTGGGCTACAGTTGTTCGGATTGGTTTGCCGAACATTCTGGATAATTCGAGCGAGTGCTCTGGCCAACCAGATCGCCCGACACGAGCCGTAAATGTACCACGGATTTGTCAAATCCATGCCAAGTAGAACCTCTGTCGTATTGCTTTCAGCAGGTGCACCAATGCTCTATTAAGCAAGTGGCTATGATATTTTGGTTCACCAGCGTATTTTCACCACGTGGCGAAAATTTCATTTGGCTTTTATAAATAAAAAAAAGGCGGAAGAAATAAATGACTGGACCCTTCCCACCGCGCACAGCCAGTTTAATTATAAAGATGCGAGCCAAAAGATGCTAGGAGGGTTAGTTTGTGCGGAACGCGGCACAATTTCCGCGTCCCTTTTTCAAGCCGCTGCCTCGCTGTCCCCGGCCGCGTCGCTGCCAGGCCCGTGTAAAACCGCGCAGCCCGGTAGGCCCGCCGCCGCCGCCGTTTTTAATTGCCACGACGTGCGGCCGGACGTGCCGTGTATCAGCCGCAGGCATCCCCCGTTCTGCGCTCCGTAGTTAGCGAAAATGATTCCAGCAATTACCGGCGCACCTGCAAGAGCCCTCCGTTAAATTCCGCGCACGGCAATTTTTTTTTACCCGCATCGTCACTGAGAGAGGCCCGACCGCAGTGCAAACATTCATTAGTAGCTCGTTCCCTAAGCGCTGTTGCGTATATCTTGAACAGCAGACGATGGCTTGCAAGATTATGAAACAGATTCTCGTAAAAGAAGACATTCCTCTTATTAATTTAATATGTCGATAATGCGGCAAAAACTGAAAAAAGTTCTCGTTGGGAAATTAAGAGTTAAAAGTCTGTGTCTTATCATACGTCTAGATGAGAAACTAGATATTACCCAAATAATAATTTACACCAGTCTTCTTTTAGTCCATCCCCTCCATCAGCCAACGGCCTTCCCACAGTGGTAATACCGGTTCCCGTCAGATCATATACAACCGCTCGCTCACCGATAGATCTGTACCTGTTGTTGTTGTTGTTGTTGTTGTTGTTGTTGTTGTTGTGGCCTTCAGTCTTGAGACTGGTTTGATGCAGCTCTCCATGCTACTCTATCCTGTGCAAGCTTCTTCATCTCCCAGTACCTACTGCAACCTACATCCTTCTGAATCTGCTTAGTGTATTCATCTCATGGTCTCCCTCTACGATTTTTACCCTCCACGCTGCCCTCCAATGCTAAATTTGTGATCCCTTGATGCCTCAAAACATGTCCTACCAACCGATCCCTTCTTCTAGTCAAGTTGTGCCACAAACTTCTCTTCTCCCCAATCCTATTCAATACCTCCTCATTAGTTATGTGATCTACCCATCTAATCTTCAGCATTCTTCTGTAGCACCACATTTCGAAAGCTTCTATTCTCTTCTTGTCCAAACTAGTTATCGTCCATGTTTCACTTCCATACATGGCTACACTCCATACAAATACTTTCAGAAACGACTTCCTGACACTTAAATCTATACTCTACGTTAACAAATTTCTCTTCTTCAGAAACGATTTCCTTGCCATTGCCAGTCTACATTTTATATCCTCTCTACTTCGACCATCATCAGTTATTTTACTCCCTAAATAGCAAAACTCCTTTACTACTTTACGTGTCTCATTTCCTAATTTAATTCCCTCAGCATCACCCGATTTAATTTGACTACATTCCATTATCCTCGTTTTGCTTTTGTTGATGTTCATCTTATATCCTCCTTTCAAGACACTGTCCATTCCGTTCAACCGCTCTTCCAAGTCCTTTGCTGTGTCTGACAGAATTACAGTGTCATCGGCGAACCTCAAAGGTTTTATTTCTTCTCCATGAATTTTAATACCTACTCCGAATTTTTCTTTTGTTTGCTTTACTGCTTGCTCAATATACAGATTGAATAACATCGGGGAGAGGCTACAACCCTGTCTCACTCCTTTCCCAACCACTGCTTCCCTTTCATGCCCCTCGACTCTTATAACTGCCACCTGGTTTCTGTACAAATTGTAAATAGCCTTTCGCTCCCTGTATTTTACCCCTGCCACCTTCAGAGTATTCCAGTTAACATTGTCAAAAGCTTTCTCTAAGTCTACAAATGCTAGAAACGTAGGTTTGCCTTTTCTTAATCTTTCTTCTAAGATAAGTCGTAAGGTTAGTATTGCCTCACGTGTTCCAACATTTCTACGGAATCCAAACTGATCTTCCCCGAGGTCCGCTTCTACCAGTTTTTCCATTCGTCTGTAAAGAGTTCGCGTTAGTATTTTGCAGCCATGACTTATTACACTGATAGTTCGGTAATTTTCACATCTGTCAAAACATGCTTTCTTTGGGATTGGAATTACTATATTCTTCTTGAAGTCTGAGGGTATTTTGCCTGTCTTATACATCTTGCTCACCAGATGGTAGAGTTTTGTCATGACTGGCTCTCCCAAGGCCATCAGTAGTTCTAATGGAATGTTGTCTACTCCCGGGGCCTTGTTTCGACTCAGGTCCTTCAGTGCTATGTCAAACTCTTCACGCAGTATCTTATCTCCCATTTCGTCTTCATCTACATACTCTTCCATTTCCATAATATTGTCCTCAAGTACATCGCCCTTGTATAAACCCTCTATATACTCCTTCCACCTTTCTGCCTTCCCTTCTTTGCTTAGAACTGGGTTGCCATCTGAGCTCTTAATATTGATACAAATGGTTCTCTTCTCTCCAAAGGTCTCTTTAATTTTCCTGTAGGCAGTATCTATCTTACCCCTAGTGAGACAAGCCTCTACATCCTTACATTTGTCCTCTAGCCATCCCTGCTTAGCGATTTTGCACTTCCTGTCGATCTCATTTTTGGGACGTTTGTATTCCTTTTTGCCTGCTTCATTTACTGCATTTTTATATTTTCTCCTTTCATCAATTAAATTCAATATTTCTTCTGTTACCCAAGGATTTCTATTAGCCCTCGTCTTTTTACCTACTTGATCCTCTGCTGCCTTCACTACTTCATCCCTCAGAGCTACCCATTCTTCTTCTACTGTATTTCTTTCCCCCATTCCTGTCAATTGTTCCCTTATGCTCTCCCTGAAACTCTCTACAACCTCTGGTTCTTTCAGTTTATCCAGGTCCCATCTCCTTAAATTCCCACATTTTTGCAGTTTCTTCAGTTTCAAACTGCAGTTCATAACCAATAGCTTGTGGTCAGAGTCCACATGTGCCCCTGGAAATGTCTTACAATTTAAAACCTTGTTCCTAAATCTCTGTCTTACCATTATATAATCTATCTGATACCTTTTAGTATCTCCAGGATTCTTCCAGGTATACAACCTTCTTTTATGATTCTTGAACCAAGTGTTAGCTATGATTAAGTCATGCTCTGTGCAAAATTCTACAAGGCGGCTTCCTCTTTCATTTCTTCCCCCCAATCCATATTCACCTACTATGTTTCCTTCTCTCCCTTTTCCTACTGACGAATTCCAGTCACCCATGACTATTAAATTTTCGTCTCCCTTCACTACCTGAATAATTTCTTTTATCTCGTCATACATTTCATCAATTTCTTCATCATCTGCAGAGCTAGTTGGCATATAAACTTGTACTACTGTAGTAGGCATGGGCTTTGTGTCTATCTTGGCCACAATAATGCGTTCACTATGCTGCTTGTAGTAGCTAACCCGCACTCCTATTTTTTTATTCATTATTAAACCTACTCCTGCATTACCCCTATTTGATTTTGTATTTACAACCCTGTATTCACCTGACCAAAAGTCTTGATCCTCCTGCCACCGAACTTCACTAATTCCACTATATCTAACTTTAACCTATCCATTTCCCTTTTTAAATTTTCTAACCTACCTGCCCGATTAAGGGATCTGACATTCCACGCTCCGATCCGTAGAACGCCAGTTTTCTTTCTCCTGATAACGACGTCCTCTTGAGTAGTCCCCGCCCGGAGATCCGAATGGGGGACTATTTTACCTCCGGAATATTTTACCCAAGAGGACGCCATCATCATTTAATCATACAGTAAAGCTGCATGTCCTCGGGAAAAATTACGGCTGTAGTTTCCCCTTGCTTTCAGCCGTTCGCAGTACCAGCACAGCAAGGCCGTTTTGGTTAATGTTACAAGGCCAGATCAGTCAATCATCCAGACTGTTGCCCCGGCAACTACTAAAAAGGCTGCTGCCCCTCTTCAGGAACCACATGTTTGTCTGGCCTCTCAACAGATACCCCTCCGTTGTGGTTGCACCTACGGTACGGCCATCTGTATCGCTGAGGCACGCAAGCCTCCCCACCAACGGCAAGGTCCATGGTTCATGGAGGGGATCTGTACCTGCAGATTGGAAAATAGCGCAGGTCGCACCAGTGTTTAAGAAGGGTAGTAGTAGTAATCCATCGGACTACAGACCTATATCATTGACGTCGGTTTGCAGTAGGGTTTTGGAGCATATATTGTATTTAAACATTATGAATCACCTCGAAGGGAACGATCTATTGATACGTAATCAGCATGGTTTCAGAAAACATCGTTCTTGTGCAACGCAGCTATCTCTTTAATCGCACGAAGTAATGGCCGCTATCGACAGTGGATCTCATGTTGATTGCGTATTTCTAGATTTCCGGAAAGCTTTTGACACCGTTCCTCACAAGCAACTTCAAGCTGCGAGCCTATGGGGCATCGTCTCAGTTATGCGACTGGATTCGTGATTTCCTGTCAGGAAGGTCGCAGTTCGTAGTAATAGACGGCAAATCATCGAGTAAAACTGAAGTGATATTAGGTGTTCCCCAGGGAAGCGTCCTGGGACCTCTGCTGTTCCTGATCTATATAAATGACCTGGGTGACAATCTGAGCAGTTCTCTTAGGTTGTTCGCAGATGATGCTGTAATTTACCGTCTAGTAAGGTCATCCGAAGACCAGTATCAGTTGCAAAGCGATTTAGAAAAGATTGCTGTATGGTGTGGCAGGTGGCAGTTGACGCTAAATAACGAGAAGTCTGAGGTGATCCACATGAGTTCCAAAAGAAATCCGTTGGAATTCGATTACTCGATAAATAGTACAATGCTCAAGGCTGTCAATTCAACTAAGTACCTGCGATTTAAAATTACGAACAACTTCAGTTGGAAAGACCACATAGATAAATTGTGGGGAAGGCGAGCCAAAGGTTGCGTTTCGTTGGCAGGACACTTAGAAGATGCAACAAGTCCACCAAAGAGACAGCTTACACTACACTCGTTCGTCCTCTGTTAGAATATTGCTGCGCGTTTTTTTTTTTTTTTTTTTTTTTTGTGGTTTTAGGGCGCACAACTTCAATGGTCATTAGCGCCCTGACTACGTTAAGAATGCACCGCGAGGCACAAGTTTAAAACAACAACTAAAAGGGAAAACACGATAAAAGACAGACTGACAGGCAAAGGATTAAAAAACAGCATCATCAAATGTCCTTAGAGAGGTTTGTCAAATTGATAAAACGAAGAACGCGAGCAGCTGCTCGTGGGTCATCCGCTAAAATGGCATCTAGAGTACATGGCAGGTTAAGATCTATACGCAGTGTGTTAAAATCCGGACAGGACATTAAAATGTGGCGGACCGTCAGCAATTGCCCACATGGGCAGAACGGAGCCGGCGCAGCCGTCAACAGATGGCGATGGCTGAACCGGCAGTGTCCAATGCGTAACCGGGCCAAAACGACCTCCTCCCGCCGAGAAGGGCGGGAGGAGGACGTCCAAGCCGCGGGAAGAGGTTTCAAGGCCCGAAGCTTGTTGTCTGTAAGTGCAGCCCAATCGGCATGCCACAGCGATAAAATGCGCCGACAAATTACCCTGCTACAATCCGACGAAGGGACACAACAAGAAGCTGTCCGAGGCTGGAGGACCGCAGCCTTGGCCGCGGCATCTGCAGCTTCGTTCCCAGGGATACCGACATGGCCAGGGACCCACATAAAGCTAACCGGAGAACCGACGTCCACCAGCTGCTGAAGAGAGCGTTGGATCCGGTGCACGAAAGGGTGAACCAGATACGGATCACTGAGGCTCTGGATGGCGCTCAGGGAATCGGAGCAGATGACATAAGCAGAATGTCGGTGGCGGCAGATGTAAAGAACAGCCTGGTAGAGGGCAACGAGCTCAGCTGTGAAGACCGAACAATGGCCATGGAGCCGGTATTTGAAACTTTGTGCCCCGACAATAAAAGAACACCCGACCCCGTCATTGGTCTTTGAGCCATCTGTATAAATGAAGGTCATATTGATGAACTTCGAAGTTCAACAAAACGGGAGTGGTAGACCGAACCGGGGGTAACCTCTTTTGGGAGCGAGCTGAGGTCAAGGTGAACGCGGACCTGAGCCTGGAGCCAAGGTGGCGTGTGGCTCTCGCCCACTCGAAAGGTTGCAGGGAGTGAAAAATTAAGGTGTTGAAGGAGGCGACGAAAGCGAACTCCAGGGGGTAGCAGGACAGAGACAAACAACCCGTATTGACGGTCGAGAGAGTCGTCAAAAAAGGAACGATAAGACGGGTGGTCGGGCATTGACAGTAGCCGACAGGCATACCGACAAAGCAGTATATCGCGCCGGTAGGTGAGTGGCAATTCGCCAGCGTCAGCATGAAGACTCTCTACGGGACTAGTATAAAACGCTCCGATCGCAAGTCGTAAACCCCGATGTTGTATGGAGTTGAGGCGGCGTAAGATGGATGGCCGTGCAGTGGAGTATACGAAGCTCCCATAATCCAGCTTGGAGCGGACGATCGACCGATATAGACGAAGCAGGACGGTTCGATCCGCTCCCCACGACATACCACTGAGAACACGGAGGACATTTATAGAACGGGTACAACGGGCAGCCAAATATGACATGTGGAGACCAGCTAAGTTTCCTGTCAAATTTAAGACCTAAAAATTTTGTTGTCTCCACGATTGGGAGAGCAACGGGACCGAGTCGTAAGGACGGTGGGAGAAACTCTTTGTAGCGCCAGAAGTTAATACAGACCGTCTTCTCGGCAGAAAAACGGAAGCCATTGGCGACACTCCAGGAGTAAAGACGGTCAAGAGAACGCTGAAGACAGCGCTCCAGGACACGTGTACACTGCGCGCTGCAATAGATGGTAAAATCGTCCACGAAAAGGGAGCCTGATACATCAGCTGGGAGGCAATCCATTATTGGATTGATCGCGATGGCGAAGAGAGCGACGCTCAAAATTGAGCCCTGTGGCACCCCATTCTCCTGGCGAAAGGTGTCTGATAGGACAGAACCCACACGTACCCTGAACTGTCGATCCAGTAAAAAGGAACGAATAAAAAGAGGGAGGCGACCGCGAAGGCCCCATGTATGCATGGTGCGGAGAATGCCCGCCCTCCAACAGGTGTCGTAAGCCTTCTCCAAATCAAAGAACACAGCCGCGGTCGGGCGCTTCCGCAAGAAGTTATCCATAATGAAGGTCGACAAGGTAACCAGATGGTCAACAGCAGAGCGGCGCCTACGAAATCCACATTGTACATTGGTAAGTAGGCGTCGAGACTCGAGCAGCCAAACCAATCGAGAGTTAACCATTCGCTCCATCACTTTACAGACACAGCTGGTAAGCGAGATGGGTCAACTGGAAGGCAAGTGCTTGTCCTTCCCAGGCTTAGGAATCGGGACAACAATAGACTCGCGCCAGCATGCGGGAACATGTCCCTCAATCCAGATGCGATTGTAAGTACGAAGAAGAAAACCTTTACCCGCAGGAGAAAGGTTCTTCAGCATCTGAATATGAATAGAATCAGGCCCTGGAGCGGAGGACCGTGATCGGCCAAGTGCGTTTTCGAGTTCCCGCATGGTGAATGGGGCATTATAACTTTCACGATTCGAGGAGCGGAAGTTAGGTGGCCTAGCCTCCTCTGCCTGTTTGCGGGGGAGGAAGGCAGGGTGGTAATGAGCGGAGCTCGAAACCTCGGCGAAAAAGCGGCCGAAGGCATTGGAGACATCCTCAGGGGCCACAAGGACGTCATTCGCGACCGTCAAGCCAGAAACTGGTGAGTGGACCTTAGTGCCAGATAGCCCGCGCAGGCTACCCCAGACAACAGAAGAAGGAGTAAAACTGTTGAAGGTGCTTGTGAAAGCAGCCCAGCTGGCTTTCTTGCTTTCTTTAATAATACGACGACACTGTGCACGTAATCGTTTATAATTGATGCAATTCGCCACTGTAGGGCGGCGTTTAAAGGTGCGTAAAGCACGTCGACGAGCACGTAAAGCGTCTCTACATGCTGCGGTCCACCAGGGGACCGGTACGCGACGTGGAGAAGAAGTAGGGTGAGGGATGGAATATTCAGCAGCAGCGAGAATGACTTCCGTGAGGTGTGTGACCTGACGATCGCAGCTTGTCAAGGTTTGATCCTGAAAGGTCGCCCTGGAAGAGAAGAGCCCCCAGTCTGCCTTGGAGATGGTCCAACTAGATGAGCACGGAGAGGGGGTATGCTGCAGGAGATGGATAACACACGGGAAGTGGTCGCTCGAATATGTATCAGAAAGTGCATACCACTCAAACCGGCGTGCAAGTTGGGGAGTACATATAGAGAGGTCTAAATGGGAATAGGTGTGAGATGTGTCCGAAAGAAAGGTAGGGGCGCCAGTATTGAGGCAGACAAGATTGAGCTGGTTGAAAAGGTCTGCTAACAGGGAGCCCCTCGGGCAGGATGCTGGAGAGCCCCAAAGGGGATGGTGGGCATTGAAGTCGCCAGTAGCTGAGCAATAAGTTGCATCATGTCTGCCCTGGTAACGGCAGATGACGATGGAGTGTAAACGGTACAAATGGAAAATGTAAAAGTGGGGAGAGTAATGCGGATGGCAACTGCCTGCAGGCCGGTGTGCAACGTGATGGAATCGTAGTAAATATCATCCCGGACCAACAACATAACCCCTCCATGAGCCAGGATACCTACCACAGGGGGTAGGTCAAAACGCACAGAGGTGTAGTGTGCCAAGGCAATTTGATTGCATGGGCGTAGCTTCGTTTCCTGGAGGGCTACGACGAGCGGACGGTGCAAGCGGAGCAGCAACTTCAAGTCCTCTCGGTTGGAGCGAATGCTGCGAATATTCCAGTGAATAAGTGCCATCGTAAGAAGAAAAGGAAGATGAAAGAAGGGGTCACCTCGAAGGGCGCTGAGGGCCTGGCTTCGAGCGAGCACTGCCGCCGCTATCAGTAGGCGGACAGTCATCGTCCATTGGGTCTATAGGTTCATCGGCCATCTTGGGAAGATGGCCGGGAGGGGGAGCTTCCTCCGCCGGTGAACGGCCAGATGTTCGGCTACCAGCGGTGCGGCCAGGCGAAACGGATGACGGCCTGGGGCGGCAACCGCTGGGTGGCGCAGGAGAAGAAATGCGCTGTGGCGGAGAAGGAGAACTGTGCTTCCTACGAGCCTTCTTGGAAGGACGTTTGGTGGAAGTACCGGTCGAAGGCTGGGAGGTCGAGGTACGTAGGAAGTCTGCACGGGACGGTTCCTTCTTGAAGGCCCGTGCATCAGACTTCTGGGTCTTCGTCTTAGCAGAAGCTGATGAAGGGGCTGGTGTCTGTGGGGTGATAGGACGAAGAGGAGACGTCGACCGCGCGATCTTGGCACTGGCCGAACGGACGACCGTGGTGCTGAAGGTCAGATCGCATGTCTGGGTTGCCACCTCCCCCTGGTAGTCCGAGGAGAGGCGAGGACAGTACTGTATTTCCCCGCTGGGAGCAGCGTGGGCTTCCTACTAGCCAACAGCTTGCGAGCAGCCGAGGTGGACACTTTCTCTTTGACCCGAATTTCTTCGATACAGCGTTCTTCCTTATAGACAGGACAGTCGCGGGAGGATGCGGCATGGTCACCCTGACAGTTCACACAACGAGGAGACGGAGGTGGACAGTCACCCTCATGGGCATCCCTGCCACAAGTGACACATTTAGCCGCATTGGAACAAGACTGTCGAGTGTGATTGAAACGCTGACACTGGTAGCAGCGCGTAGGTGTCGGGACATAGGGGCGAACAGAAATAACCTCGTAGCCCGCCTTGATGCGCGATGGCAGCTTAACACTATCGAAGGTCAAGAAAAGTGTCCGGGTCGGTACAAGGTCATTGTTGACCTTTTTCATGACCCTATGGACAGCCGTCACGCCCTGCTCAGCGAGGGAAGATTGAATCTCCTCGTCAGTCAATCCGTCGAGGGAGCTAGTATAGACTACACCACGAGACGAATTCAAAGTTCGGTGAGCCTCCACCCGGACAGGGAACGTGTACAGGAGTGTGGCCCGAAGCAGTTTTTGTGCCTGAAAGGCGCTCTCAGTTTCTAGTAATAAGGTACCGTTACGCAACCTGGTACAAGATTTGACAGATCCGGCTATGGCATCTACGCCCTTCTGGATAACGAAAGGGTTGACAGTGGAAAAATCCTTTCCGTCCTCAGAGCGAGAAACGACGAGGAACTGTGGGGCAGGCGGTAGTACTTTTGTCACTGGTGGCTGGTCATATTTCCGTTTTTGGGCAGAAGTCGAGAGAGATGGAGTGAAATCCATTGCGGAGGAATCCCCCACGATTGCCAGCGTCTCCGATGGCGCGCTCCTTCCTTGTGGGGACCCTCTCAGAGGGCACTCCCGCCTTAGGTGAATGTTTACACCTCAGGTCACACCTCCCGAGAAACAGACGGAGGGACCAATCGGCATGGTCAGAAGGTATCAGCTCAGGCAATCACCCCTCCCTGGGCCTGGCCTTTACCAGGGGGTACGCGCGTGCCTTACATGTCCACCCAGGGCGGGGAATTACGCGTTACCCCGTCACCGGCTACGCGTGCGAACGTGTGGGTCGGCCTTCAGGCACGCACAGGGAGGAAGGAAGAAGAGGAAAAAGAAGAGAGAGAGGGAGAGAGAGGACAGACTGTCTCAAACGCCGAGGCGGAGACTAGAGAAGGCAGGGAGAAGAAGGCAATGAGAAGGCAAGGAGAAGAAGGCAATGAGAAGGCAAGGAGAAGGAGGCAATGAGAAGGCAAGGAGAAGAAGGCAATGAGAAGGCAAGGAGAAGAAGACAAGGGAAAGAGTAAGGAAGACAGTGAGGTGGAGAAGAGCAAAGAAAGGAACCAACCAAAGGAAGGAAGAAACGAGAAGTGAAAAAGCAAAATGACCGCAAATAGAGGTCGTGGAACCGTCCGTCTCCGGACGCAGGCGCTAACGACCCCCTTGAGGGGGTGGGACTCCTTTTAGTCGCCTCTTACGACAGGCAGGAATACCTCTGCCCTATTCTAATCCCCGGACCCGCAGGGGGGTTGCTGCGCGGTGTGGGATCCTTACCAGGTGGAATTGACAGAGGACATCGAAAGGGCGCAAAAAAGGCAGCTCGTTTTGTATTGTCACGTAATAGGGGAGAGAGTGTGGCAGAAATGATACGCGAATTGCGATGGAAGTCATTACAGCAAAGACGTTTTCCGTCGCGGCGGGATCTATTTACGAAATTTCAGTCACCAACTTTCTCTTCCGAATGCGAAAATATTTTGTTGAGCCCAACCTACATAGGTAGGAATGGTCATCAAAATAAAATAAGAGAAATCAGAGCTCGAACAGAAAGGGTTGGGTTGTTTGGGGGAAGGAGACCAGACAGCGAGGTCATCGGTCTCATCGGATTAGGGAAGGATGGGGAAGGAAGGCGGCCGTGCCCTTTCAAAGGAACCATCCCGGCATTGGCCTGGAGCGATTTAGGGAAATCACGGGAAACCTAAATCAGGATGGCTGGACGCGGGATTGAACCGTCGTCCTCCCGAATGCGAGTCCAGTGTCTAACCACTGCGCCACCTCGCTCGGTCCGAACAGAAAGGTTTAGGTGTTCGTTTTTCCCGCGCGCTGTTTGGGAGTGGAATGGTAGAGAGATAGTATGATTGTGGTTCTGGCAAGCACTTAAATGTGAATTGCAGAGTAATCATGTAGATGTAGATCAACGAAGCTAAGCGCTGTCGGGCTGGGGTAGCTCTTGGGTGGGTGAGCATCCGGTCTGCCGAGCGCTGTTGGCAAGCGGGGTGCACTCAGCCCTTGTGAGGCAAACTGAGGAGCTACGTGACTGAGAAGTAGCGGCTCCGGTCTCGGAAACTGACATACGGCCCGGAGAGCGGTGTGCTGACCACATGCCCCTCCATATCCGCATCCAGTGACGCCTGTCGGCTGAGGATGACACGGCGGCCGGTCGGTACTTCCGGGCCTCCATGGTCTGTTCGGCAGGAGTCATCTTCTGCCTCTCTCCTCTATCTGTCCCTCCTTTGTCTGTCCGTCTCCTCCCCCTCCGTCCTTGACTTTCTCCCTGTCCATCTCCTCTCCTCCTCTATCACGTCCATCTCATACCGCTCTATCTGTCCATCTCATACCGCTCTATCTGTCCATCTCCTACCCCATTTCTCACTCTTCCTAATCCCCCTTTTCCTGTCCACATCCTCCTTCCCCCCCTTCTCGGTCCACCACCCTGTTATCACTGCTGTCTGCACCCAGGCTACAGTCTGCAACCACGCGACCGGTACGGTCGCATGTTCGAATTCTGCCTCGGGCATGGATGTGTGTGATGTCCTTAGGTTAGTTAGGTTTAAGTAGTTCTAAGATCTAGGGGATTGATGACCTCAGAAGTTAAGTCCTGTAGTGCTCAGAGCCATCTGAACCGTTTTAACCTGCACCCAAATCCAAGGTTGATGGTTTTTACTCCCACAGTATTACTTTCCAAATTAAGTAATATGTCAACCAACTTTGGCTGAAACTTATCCAGCGATTCCGAAGAAAATAGGTGAATTTCACTTACGCTGCACACGTATATGTCTGATTGTCTGATTGTCTGCTGTTTTACACCATACAACTCCAGACAGGATGTTATATTTACCTGTTGTATTCAGGTGTCTTAATCTGAGGACTCGAAACACACTGACAAGATTATTAGCTCGTTGTGTTGCTCACTCACGCGACCTGGTCGACACACTGAACACAAATAAGAGACAAACAGCACTTCCTGAAAAATCAGCTTTGCCACGGTCGCTTGTAATTCTTTTTATTGAGATTACTGGTTTCCACAAATCTATGCTGTCATCATCGGATTTTGTAACATTATTAGCTGTACGTGCTTTTTTGCAACGCTGAAAGTCACATAGTCATTTTGTGTCAAATTACATTAAAAGGTGCCAGGGAACAGCAGCATGTTACAGAGAAAAAACCACACAATTAAAATATATAATATGTTGTACTGATGCCCCAGCGTGCTGCCGCATTTTATAATAATATGTGACTTTCAGTGTTGTAAAAAGTACGTACATATAATACTGTTACAAGATCCTAGGATGACAACATAGATCTGTAGGATCTAGTAACATTAATAAAAAGAATTACTAGCGATCTTGGCAGACGTCACTTTTCAAGAATAATGTATGTTGTGTCGGCTACTGTGGGAGCCAGCAATGACACAAACAAAGAAGGGAAGACGTTGCGTTGGCCAATGGCAGGTAACATTTACAGATTATTGAAACACTTTATTTCTAAAAAGGAAAGAATCGTAACTTCTCTTTATGAGGTGGCTTGATGTGGTTCCGGTGCCTCCTACATAAATTACTTTTGAATACTACTACTACTACTACTACTACTACTACTACTCGCAGAACGCACGTTAAGTATCGTCTTTATATTACTCAGTAGCGACTTTTTCAAAGTCTGCAATCGAACTACGACCCGACCAGCGATGGGCGGTTGGTTAAGTCAGCGTTGACAGGTGGCACTGAACCGTGTCTTCTTGGATGTGTGGTGCTGCCTGCTCTTCCTATTGGCGCGAGGGTAACAGCCTTCTTTGTTCCGTTTCGCGGCGCAGCGCTGGTTAGTGTGCAGTTGATTATTTAGGACTGCACAATATCCCCCCCACCCTTCCAACGAACGAAAACTGTACTTCATACTTTTAAAAAGTCAACTAAATACAGGAAGTAAATACCAATAGGTCATTTTCGAACATTTTTACGTCAGCATTTCTCATCATACCCCATCCCTAACGGTAGCGAGGAATCTCACTTCCACAATATTATTGTATAGACAATAAGTCGCGTCGTTAACAGATTTGGTTAAAATTTCTGCAGGCGTTTAAAACTGCTCCAGGTGCTCCTGCGTTATACTTCAATGTCACCCTCTTTTCAGTCCCACCCCTGTGGGATGTAGGCTGTTTTTAGTCTCACAGTGCTTCTTTCCGAATAGTAAGTAGCCAGTAAACCCACGATTCTTTAAAGGATCGAACTCCGCTGTATGAAAAAGCTTCAAACTTCTCATTACTTTACAAATGAGTTAAGGTGCTAAGTATATGACGTTAAGCAACTAAGCGAGAAAAATTTTAGGAATGGTTTGAAATCATGTTCCAAGTTAGTTCCTCTCGCTATCAAACACTAGATGAATACAGTCTGGGTAATTTTTCCTCCATTTTAAGGAAACATTTTTTCAAGCATATCAGTGTTTATAAAGTGATGTTCCTGAACTGTGTGTCATTGTTGTATTTGCTGTTAGGGTCTTCAGTCCAAAGACTGGTCTGCTGCAGCTCTCCATGCTACTCTATCCTGTGCAAGACTCTCCATCTCCGAGTAACTACTGCAATCTACATCTTTCACAATCTTTATGCAGTATTCATGTCTTGGTCGCCCACTACATTTTTACTCCCCCCCACACGCTTTTCTCCTGTACAAAATTGATGACCCCCTGATGCCTCGAAGTGGCCGAGCGGTTCTAGTCGCTATAGTCTGGAACCGCGCGACCGCTACGTTCGCAGGTTCGAATCCTGCCTCGGGCATGGATGTGTGTGATGTCCTTAGGTTAGTTAGGTTTAACTAGTTCTAAGTTCTAGGGGACTGATGACCAAAGTAGTTAAGTCCCATAGTGCTCAGAGCCATTTGAACCATTTTGATCCTTGATGCCTCAGAACGTGTCCTACCACCCGATCCCTTCTTCTAGTCAGGTTGTACCACAAATTTCTCTTTTCCCCAATTCTATTCAGTACCTCCTTATTAGTTATGTGATCTACCCACCTAATCTTCAGCATTCTTCTGTAGCACCACATCTCAAAATCTATTATTCTCTTCTTGTCTAAATTGCTTATGGCCCTATTTCATTCCATACATGGCTACACTCCATACAAATACTTTCACAAAGGACTTCCTGACACTTGTATCTACACTTGATGTCATCAAATTTCTCTTTTTCAGAAACTCATTTCTTGCCACTGCCAGTCTACATTTTTTATCCTCCGTACTTTCGACCACCATCAGTTATTTTGCTTCGCCAATAGCAAAACTCATCTACTGCTTCAAGTTTCTCATTTCCTACACTTATTCCCTCAGCATCACCTGATTTAATTCAACTACATTCCATTATGTTCGTTTTGTTTCTGTTTATGTTCATCTTATATCCTCCTTTCAAGACACTGTCCACTCCATTCAACTGCTCTTCCAAGTCCTTTGCTATCCCTGACAGAATTACAATGTCATCGGCTAGCCTGAAAGTTTTTATATCTTGTCCCTTGACTTCAATTCCTGTTCCAAATTTTGTTTCCTTTTCTGCTTTCTCAGTATACAGATTGAATAACATCTGGATAGGCTACAACCCTGTCTCACCCCCTTCTCAGCCACTGCTTCCATTTCGTGGCCCTCGACTTTTATAACTGCCCTCTGGTTTTTGTACAAATTTTAAGTAGACTTTTGTTACCTGTATTTTACCACTATCACCTTTAGAATTTGCTAAAGAGTATTCCAGTCAACATTGTCAAAAGCTTTCTCAAAGTCTACAAATGCTATAAACGTAGGTTTGCCCTTCCTTAACCAATCTTCTATGATAAGTCGCAGTGTCAGTATTGCGTGTTCCTACATTTCGATGGAATCCAAACTGATCTTCCCTGAGGTCGGCTTCTACCTGTTTTTCCATTCGTCTGTAAAGAATTCGTGTTAGTATTTTGCAACCGTGACTCATTAAACTGATAGTTTAGTAACTTTCACAAACGTCACCACCAGCTTTCTTTGGAATTATAATTATTATATTCTTTTTGAAGTTTGAGGGTATTTGGCCTGTCTCGTACATCTTGCTCACCAGATGGAAGAATTTTGTCATGGGTGGTTCTCTCAAGGCCATCAGTAGCTCTAAGGGAATGTTGTCTACTCCCGGGGCGTTGTTTCGACTACGCAAATTCTTCACGCCGTATCATATCTCCCTTGTCATATTTATCTACGTTCTCTTTCATTTCCAAAATATTGCCCTAAAAAAATGTTTAAAGTTCTTAAATTGCTCTCAAATACATCTCACTTGTATAGACCTTCCATATACTCCTTTTGCCTTTCTGCTTTCTCTTCTTTGCTTAGGACTGGTTTTCCATTTGAGCTCTTGATATTCATACAGGTGGTTCTCTTTTCACCAAAGGTCTCTTTAATTTTCCTGTAGGCAGTATCTGTCTTAAACCTAGTGATATATGCTTCTATACGCTTACATTTGTTCTCTAGCCATTCCTGCTCAGCCATTTTGCAATGTATGTCGTACAATGATATAATTTTACAGGCACATTTATTGGTGTATCTAGATGTTGTATGCAAAATGTGTTGCGAACAGAATTAGTAATAACGAAGTAATAGATTAAAAATTCATGCCTAATGCGGAGATTTTACTGTATGAACTGCAAAATATAGTAACCGATAAAATAATTTCATCATTTTTTGGGGGGTGCCAGCGAAAAACGTATCATAAAGGTTTGAAATTATGTCTAAAATTGAAGTTGCTAAGTGGTCTCACTCTCAAATTTGGATGAATGTAATCATGGGATTTGCGTGCGGTACGTTACACTCGATTTCATCCCCACCCCCACACTTTGAGAGGCAGCTGGTTCCTAATATCTCAGCATTTTTTTCCAGATAACAAGTGATATAAGTACCAAGTTTGTTTGGAATCGATACAGTACTTTACGGGGACATGTTGAACATACATACCATACATACATTTTATATGATATAGAGAGTAATGTTTATGAGTATATGATATACGCTAGTAGGGGCCGAATAAAAATAAAACTCTAAATAAAAGATTTCATCGGATGTGAAATCAGTTATGTATATCATGAGAATTTATTTGTTAACAAGGAGATGTTTCAGATTAAATTAAGTATTAAGTTTAACATCTTGGAAAATGAAATTATATATACTTTTAGGACGGGAACAATTATTTATCAAAGATACCGTATCAAGGAGCAAAACATGTTGGAGATACGAAGAAAGGAAATTAAAAGTTTCCTAGTATTTTAGCAACCCACTTTTTCCTTATTTTTAAACATATCATACAACAATGAGTTACTAAGTAGTCGGAAAAAAACGGTGGTGATACCGTTTGTATATTACAATGTCGTTCATAAACCTGATTTTTTCTTCCTAAATTTTAACTACCTTTTGAAACTTCTCTCAGGTTTCTTTCACTGCTTGCTCAATGTACAGATTGAAGAACATCGGGGGTAAACTACAACCTGTGTACCTCTTGTCAACCAGTGCTTCCCTTTCGTGTTCTTTGAGTTACCGCTGTAGTCTGATTTCTGTACAAGTTATAAACAACCTTTCAATCGACGTATTTTCTCCGCTATCTCCAGAATTTAGAGCTGTATATTCCAGCAAAGATTTTCAAAAGCTTTCTCTAATTCTACAAATGCATTAAATGTTGGTTTGTCTTTCTTAGTCTACCTTCTAAGATAATTCGTAGGGTCAGTATTGTTTCACATGTTACTAGCGCTATTTTCCCAAATCCACACTAATCTTCCCCGATGTCGGCTCGTATTCTTCTGTAAATAATTCGTGGCAGTATTTTGCAACCATAGTTCACTAAACAGTTGTTTCGTTAGCATCCTACGAGGTGTGCTGAACAGTAATGTCTCCGAATTTTTTATTCTATTCTCGATATCAGGTATTACCTGTCATGAAAATTACTCGGTCGACTTCCCGTCTCGCCGACGCAAGTTGCAACCCTCTGCCGCTAGAAGGCTTCGAATTGTAGCGTCAACGTCTCTGTCCGTAACGTAACTACACTCATGCTCATAAATTAAGGTTAATTTCAGAATGTGGTGCCACACAATGTGGCACTGCACAAAACTGGCGCTAATAGCATAGGGAACACACACGACACAGATATGTAAGTCTACGGTATTAGTGATAAATTGAGAAAACCGTCTCGAAACACATGTGCTACAAAACGCCACTGTTTACTGCGCATATACACCGACATAAATATGGGATATGATCACCATGCACCTGTACATAGGCCGCACAACGGGTTGGAATACTCTGGATCAGGTGGTCGAGTAGCTGCTGGGGTATAGCCTCGCATTCTTGCACCAGTGCCTGTCGGAGCTCCTGAAGTGTTGTAGGGGTTTGAAGGCGTGCAGCAATACGTCGACCGAGAGCATCCCAGACGTGCTAGATGGGGTTTAGGTCTGGGGAACAAGCAGGCCACTCCATTCGCCTTATATCTTCTGTTTCAAGGTTCTCCTCCACGATGTCAGCTCGGTGGGGCCGTGCGCTATCATCCATCAGGAGGAAGTTGGGACCCACTGCACCCCTGAGAAGGCGGACATGCTGGTGCAAAATGACGTCTCGATACACCTGACCTGTTATAGTTCCTCTGTCACAGACATGCAGGGGTGTACGTGCACCAGTCATAATCCCACCCCACACCATCAAACCACGATCTCCATACAGGTCCCTTTCAAGGACATTAAGGGGTTGGTAACTGGTTCCTGGTTCACGCCAGATGAAAAACCGGCGAGAATCACTGTTCAGACTATACCTGGACTCGTCCTGTATTCTTGACACCTGTAACCAGGGGTCAGTAGAATGCACCTTACAGGTCTCCGGGCGAATATACCATGACTGTTCGGTCGTCTGTAGACTGTGTGTCTGGAGACAACTGTTCCAGTGGTTGCGGTAAGGTCCCGAGCAAGACTACCTGCAGTACTCCGCGGTCGTCTGTCGGCGCTGATGGTGAGATATCGGTCTTCTTGTGGTGCTGTACGCTGTGGACGTCCCGTACTGTAGCGCCTGGACACGTTTCCTGTCTGCTGGAATCGTTGCCATAATCGTGAGATTATACTTGGTGGGAGACGGAGGGCCCGTGCTATGACCTGCTGTGTTTGACCAGCCTCCAGTCGCCCTAGTATTCTACCGCTCATAACGTCATCAATATGTGTTCTTTGAGCCATTTTCAACACACAGTCACCATTAGCACGTCTGAAAACGCCTGCACACTTACTCGCTGCACCGTACTTTGACACGCACCAACACACCTCTGCGTATGTGGACTGCTTCCAGAGCCACCATGCGACGACTGCAGGTCAAATGCAGCTCATGGTCATACCCCGAGGTGATTGAAACCCGCAAACCGCCCACCAGAGCGTTGTCTCACCATGTATCAGCGTTATCCTTAATTTATGAGCATGAATGTATTTGTGTGCGTGAGAGAAGCCTAGGAAAACAGAGCACGAATTCGAAGATTACGTCCACCATCTCTCTCAGCATGACAATGCCACACCTCACACGAAAGCCGCAACATCTGCAACAATGCAACGCCTTAGGTTCATTGTCATCGATCATCTTCCATACAGTCCCCACTTGTCCCCATTCGATTTTCATCTGTTTCCAAAAATTAAAGAACACCTTTGACGACTCCACTTTGATAGTGATGAAGCATTGCAAGCTGAGGTGAGGTTGTGGCTCCGTCTACAAAGTCAAACATTATACAGAGACGGTAACAACGGAAAGATCTCTCTTTGGGACAAAGGTATTCGGCGTGTCGAAAATGGTTACCATATGCTCAACGCATGCGTATAAGCGCCGCAGCGTGTTCTGTTTGCCACGTTCACATCGGCCAGGCTGCATCCGAACAGTGTCAAAGGCCGCATGGATACGCTGCTCCAGTGTCTCCGCGTCTGGAATGGGCTGTGCATACACGATACTTCTCAGGTGGCCATATAACCAGAAATCGCACGGGCTGAGGTCCAGTGAACGAGCAAGCCATGCAACTGGACGCCTTCGT
Source organism: Schistocerca nitens (assembly GCF_023898315.1). Taxonomy (NCBI): domain Eukaryota; kingdom Metazoa; phylum Arthropoda; class Insecta; order Orthoptera; family Acrididae; genus Schistocerca; species Schistocerca nitens. The sequence goes on along the minus strand of NC_064620.1, from coordinate 371,930,601 downwards.
CCGACCTATCGACCAGGGAAGACACGATAGAGATGCGTCCGGTCGTTAACGCTGAAGTGGGCTGGAGCACCATCATGTAGCAGCCACATAACCCATCGAATCATCAATGGCACTTCTTCCAGCAGGGGAGGCAAAGTCACCTGCAAGGAACACCGATAGTTCCGGCCTGTTAGGTGACGTGGAAGGAAGACTGATCCCAAAATACGGTCCAATTATCGAGAACCACACATTCTGCCGGCACCGATGCTGATGATTCGCTGTACCATACCATGAGGTTTCTACACACTACCCCACAGATGACTGTCATGAAAGTTGAAGATACCACTCGGTGTACAGGTGGCCTCATCCATGAATAGGATGGATGACACAACTCCCAGAATCGTGGCTGTCTGGTGAAGAAACCAGTGACGAAACTGCTCCCGATGTGGAAAGCCTGTCGCTAGTAAGCCCTGCACACGCTGTGATAATCGTAGTAATAACTGACATGGATAATATTCCACGAAGTCATCTGGCTTACCCTGCACTGGAGGGCCAACTCTCTGGTACAGATACGGTGGTCGCCCTCCACAGTGTTCCCGGCCGGGTCGGGGATTTTCTCCGGTTTGTATTGTCCTCATAATCATTCGGGAAGTGGCGAGATTGGAACTGGAAAGATTGGGAACTTGTATGGGCGCTGATGACCTCGATCTTGAGCGCCCCAAAAACCATCATCATCATCACCCACAGTGTTAATCACATTTTCAAATGGTTCAAATGGCTCTGAGCACTGTGGGACTTAACATCTGAGGTCATCAGTCCCCTAGACTCAGAACTAATTAAACCTAACTAACCTAAGGACATCACCACACACATCCACGCCCGAGGCAGGATTCGGACCAGCGACCGTACCAACACCGCGGTTACGGACTGAAGCGACTAGAACCGCTCGGTCACAGCGGCCGGCTAACCACATTTTCCTCCAAGTCTGGTGTCCGAACATTTGGGGTACGTTCTTCATGATTTCCTGCATCCTAAAACGACCCTGACTCAGACAAACGGCGAAACGCTGTTGCAAACATTGAATGCTGTGGTTTTTGTCGGCGGGGATAGGTCTCCTAATACAACCTTGCTGCCAGCCGCACGTTGCGATTTGCCTTTCCGTAAGCAAACGGCATGTCGGCAAGCTCTCGATTCGAATACGGAACCATTGTATACAACGGTGTACCACATCCACTACAAGGTGAGTCAGCAAGAGAAGCGAATCGGACACAACATTACGAATTACTATGGCAGGAGAGGGCGCTAGGGCATGACAGGGTATGAAGAACAGTACCACCCTCTAGGAGGAAACGATACACACTACTGTAACTGCAGCTGCATGATGCAGTGAAACTATGATTGAATAAATGGTCCCTAGCTTGAAAACTATGCATTTCCGGACGTAAGTTCATTAGACCCTTTTTGTCCCGTATTCTCTCATCGATCACTCCGTAGAGTTTGTACACGGTGGGAAAAAATCACCCTGTAAATATTGCAGCGCATACTGACGTCATTTGCATTGTTGTGCAAATGTTTTCAGTGACATGAAGACACAAAGATAAATGTGAGTACAAAATCAAAAGAAATGAAATTACTCTGCAACGGACCACCGGAAAGCACGGAAAATACAGAGGAAAATCCCTGTGCAACCCTCCAGATTTTGTCTGTGTGAAACAGCACAGACTTGAAATTAAAGAGACTGCAACGCAGACTTCTGCAAATGTCAGTGGCGGTCGCATGTCCGCGCACGCGTTGCAGAGAGATAAACGGAAGCAGCGTTATTAGTTTTTGCATATAAGGGCGACCAGAGGCAGCGCAAAAGGAGAGCGTAAATAAGAGGACCTGTGCGCTAGCGGCTAGCAAACGCCGTGACGTCATTTTGCCACAGGCGCTGCCCAGTGCAGGAGCCACGTTCACAGGCAGCATTTGCAAAGCGCTGATGGCACCGTGGGGGCACTCGCCCCTTATTAAATGTGACCGCGGCACGTGCGTGCCACAAGCGCCGCCGTCCAACGCCCCGACCGTATCGACTTTGTCCAAATTGCCGCACGAGCCGAACTTTTTTTTTTTTTTTTTGTCATCAGTCTACTGACTGGTTTGGTGCGGCCCGCCACGAATTCCTTTCCTGTGCTAACCTCTTCATCTCAGAGTAGCACTTGCAACCTACGTCATCAATTATTTGCTTGACGTATTCCAATCTCTGTCTTCCTCTACAGTTTTTGCCCTCTACAGCTCCCTCTAGTACCATGGAAGTCATTCCCTCATGTCTTAGCAGATGTCCTACCATCCTGTCCCTTCTCCTTATCAGTGTTTTCCACATATTTCTTTCCTCTCCGATTCTGCGTAGAGCCTCCTCATTCCTTACCTTATCAGTCCACCTAATTTTCAACATTCGTCTATAGCACCACATCTCAAATGCTTCGATTCTCTTCTGTTCCGGTTTTCCCACAGTCCATGTTTCACTACCATACAATGCTGTACTCCAGACGTACATCCTCAGAAATTTCTTCCTCAAATTAAGGCCGGTATTTGATATTAGTAGACTTCTCTGGGCCAGAAATGCCTTTTTTGCCACAGCGAGTCTGCTTTTGATGTCCTCCTTGCTCCGTCCGTCATTGGTTATTTTACTGCCTAGGTAGCAGAATTCCTTAACTTCATTGACTTCGTGACCATCAATCCTGATGTTAAGTTTCTCGCTGTTCTCATTTCTACTACTTCTCATTACCTTCGTCTTTCTCCGATTTACTCTCAAACCATACTGTGTACTCATTAGACTGTTCATTCCGTTCAGCAGATCATTTAATTCTTCTTCACTTTCACTCAGGATAGCAATGTCATCAGCGAATCGTATCACTGATATCCTTTCACTTTGTATTTTAATTCCACTCCTGAACCTTTCTTTTATTTCCATCATTGCTTCCTCGATGTACAGATTGAAGAGTAGGGGCGAAAGGCTACAGCCTTGTCTTACACCGTTGTTAATACGAGCACTTCGTTCTTGATCGTCCACTCTTATTATTCCCTCTTGGTTGTTGTACATATTGTATATGAGCCGTCTCTCCACTTCACTTCACTGACCCCTACTATATCTAGATTGAGCCTTTGCATTTCCCTTTTCAGATTTTCTAGTTTCCCTACCAGGTTCAAGCTTCTGACATTCCACGCCCCGACTCGTAGAACGTTATCCTTTCGTAGATTATTCAATCTTTTTCTCATGGTAACGTCCCCCTCGGCATTCCCCTCCCGGAGTTCCGAATGGGGGACTATTCCGGAATCTTTTGCCAATGGAGAGATCATCATGACACTTCTTCAATTACAGGCCACATGTCCTGTGGATACACGTTACGTGTCTTTAATGCAGTGGTTTCCATTGCCTTCTGCATCCTCATGTCGTTGATCATTGCTGATTCTTCCGCCTTAGGGGCAATTTCCCACCCCTAGGACAAGAGAGTGCCCTGAACCTCTATCCGCTCCTCCGCCCTATTTGACAAGGCCGTTGGCAGAATGAGGCTGACTTCTTATGCCGGAAGTCTTCGGCCGCCAATGCTGATTATTTATCAAAATTTAGGCAGTGGCGGGGATCGAACCCGGGACCGAAGACGTTTTGATTATGAGTCAAAGACGCTACCCCTAGACCGAACTATGCGCCAAAAATTACTTTCCGAGAGAGCCGTCAGAGGAAAAGCCGTTACAAACCGTTAGTCTGGTCTTCATAGAGTAACTCGGACGTGATAAAAGACCGATTTTCCTCTATTATAGCACAGGACAGTGAACTTGGCGAGATTTTCTGTTTATAGATTGAGAGACCTACCAGTAACAAATGCGCATCGAAACTGACCGTTTCTGTCTGCTGTTGATATGCAAACAACTGAAAAACTTATTGATTGGAGACTCCATGTTGTCCTGTGCACCACGACCAGATAACAGGTTTACTTGAAAAAAAAAAAAGAGACAGCATTGGTCGTATATGATCGCCGTAAGCTTAGTGACAACAGTGCATCCCAATTTAAGTTATACAATATAGCACTGAAGATGGTCACTCAGTGACAGAAAATCGATTTTAAAATATACGACCAATGCTGTCTCTTTTTTTTCATGAAAAACTTATTTTTACGTGGGGCGTTCAATAATCAATGCAACACGTATTCTTTCTCGGCCATTTTCAGTTGAAAAAATGCGGAAGCTCTTGTGGGACATCGTGGAATATTTATGCTTGAGCTTCTATAGTTTCATGAAGTTTTGGCAAGTGGCGACACTGTATCTATCCTCCAAAATGGCGTCTGTAATGGGGATACGTTCCTGAGAGCTGCCGTTGAGTTCCTCTTGGCGGAGAACTCGAGCATCGCAGATACTCACAAGCACTTGCAAAATGTCTGGCAGTGAACAAAAGACGGTGAGTCTGTGCACGAGGCTTTTGTTATCATCGCCACGAGGTTGCGCAAACCTGTGTGATCTCCCGCGTGGCGGCCTGCCGCACACATGTCTAACTCCTGCAGTGTTGGAACGTGCAGACACATTCACTCGGGGTGATCGACGGATCACAAGAAGCATCTCGGTGCGCAACTGGACGTCTATTGGTAGTGCTGACATATTCCTCCACCACGCGGGAGAAGCTCACAAAACTTCACTGAACTGTTTTTCCTCACCAGTCCTACAGCCCTAATCTCGCACATTCCATCTGTTGGTTCCAATGGATGGAGAGACTATTGCTGTAGCAAGACGTTGGCCCCGACGTCGACCAGGAGAGTAGTACCAGTAGTAGCCGCGACCGAAGTGAACTATGAAAGACCGTTCCTTAGAATTCGCTCCTCGCTCGTTCCGTTCATCTTGGTGAACTGTTCCTTTGGAACCGTTAGTTCGCGAACGACCCATCTCTAGTCGGAAGAGTCCAGGCTGGAGGGATTCCCTGGGCGATCTCGTCATTGTGGAAGGCACACTGAATCAACACAAGTACGCGTCCACCCTTGGGACCATGTTCCCCCCTACATGCAGCTCTTTTTTCCTCGGTCCCATGGAATCTACCAGCAGAACAATGCAACAGTTCATATTGCACGTGTATGGTTTGAGGAGCACCAAGTTGAGTTTTCTCTACTCCCCTGGCCACCAACCTCCCCGAATTTAAAAATGGTTCAAATGGCTCTGAGCACTATGGGACTCAACTGCTGTGGTCATAAGTCCCCTAGAACTTAGAACTACTTAAACCTAACTAACCTAAGGACAGCACACAACACCCAGCCATCACGAGGCAGAGAAAATCCCTGACCCCGCCGGGAATCGAACCCGGGAACCCGGGCGTGGGAAGCGAGAACGCTACCGCACGACCCCCGAATTTAAGCCCAGTCGAGAATGTGGAGGACCACCTCGACCGGGCTGTTCACGCCATGGATGCTCAGCTGAGAAACCTGTCACATCTCGCCACGACACTAGAGTCGCCACGCCTCCAAATCCTTGCCGGCCCTTTCCAGACTCTCATCGACTTTCTGTACGCACATATCGCAGCAGCCCGCACTGCAAAAGGTGCTTATTCAGGCTTTTGATGAGTGTTCACATTAATGTGACTGGCTAGTGTATAATGGTAAGCCTGACTGTGGCTTTTATGCCGTTTCCCACGTTTGTTTCGGCAAATGCTGGGGTGTTCCACAATTTCCTACTCACAAAATATGATACACAAGCAGGACTTCCCTCCATTAGGTTACCTTGACGATTATGGAGTCCAATTCTTGAATCAGAGGACTCTGTACTAGACAGAATATACGCTACAGGAAAGATGTAAAGCGTGTCGAACGTCCTCATCCAATTCCAATGGAAGACGTTACAAGTGAGGTATTATGCAATACTGTGTGGCCTGCTGTTAAAATTCCAAGGGGATACGACCCTGGAAGAGTCAATCGATTTACACTACTGGCCACTAAATTAGCTACACCAAGAAGAAATGCAGATGATAAACGGGTATTCATTGGACAAATATATTATACTAGAATTGACATGTGATTACATTTTCACGCAGTTTGGGTACATAGTTGCTGAGAAATCAGTACCCAGAACAACCACCTCTGGCCGTAATAACGGCCTTGATGCGCCTGGGCATTGAGTCAAACAGAGTTTGAATGACGTGTACAGGTACAGCTGACCACGCAGCTTCAACACGATACCACAGTTCATAAAGAGTAGTGGCTGGCGTATTGTGACGAACCAGTTGCTCGGCCACCATTGACCAGACGTTTTCAATTGGTGAGAGATCTGGAGAATGTGCTGGCCAGGACAGCTGTCGAACATTTTCTGTATCCAGAAAGGCCCGTACAGGACCTGCAACATGCGGTCGTGCATTATCCTGCTGAAATGTAGGGTTTCGCAGGGATCGAATTAAGGGTAGAGCCACGAGTGGTAAAACATCTGAAATGTAGCGTCCACTGTTCAAAGTGCCGTCAATGCGAACAAGAGGTGACCGAGACGTGTAGCCAATGGCATCCCATACCATCACGCCGGGTGATACGCCAGTATGGCGATGACGAATACATGCTTCCAATATGCGTTCACCGCGATTTCGCCAAACACGGATGCGACCATCATGATGCTGTAAACAGAACCTGGATTCATCCGAAAAAATGGCGGTTTGCCATTGGTGCACCGAGGTTCGTCGTTGAGTACACCATCGCAGGCGCTCCTGTCTGTGATGCTGCGTCAAGGGTAACCGCAGCCATGGTCTCCGAGCTGGTAGTCCATGCTGCTGCAAACGTCATCGAACTGTTCGTGCAGATGGTTGTTGTCTTGCAAGCGTCCCCATCTGTTGACTCAGGGATCGAGACGTGGCTGCACGATCCGTTACAGCCATGCGGATAAGATGCCTGTCATCTGGACTGCTAGTGATACGAGGCCGTTGGGATCCAGCACGGCTTTCCGTATTACCCTCCTGAATCCACCGATTTCATAATCTTCTAACAGTCATTGGATCTCGACGAGCGTTAGTAGCAATGTCGGGATACGATAAACCGCAATCGCGATAGGCTACAATCGGACCTTTATCAAAGTCGGAAACGTGATGGTACGCATTTCTCCTCCTTACACGAGGCATCACAACAACGTTTCACCAGGCAACGCCGGTCATCTGCTGTTTGTGTATGAGAAGTCGGTTGGAAACTTTCCTCATGTCATCACGTTATAGGTGTCGCTACCGGCGCCAACCTTGTGTGAATGCTCTGAAAAGCTAATCATTTGCATATCACAGCATCTTCTTCCTGTCGGTTAAATTTGGCGTCTGTAGCACGTCATCGTCGTGGTGTACCAAATTTTAATGGCCAGCAGTGTATGTCTCTAAGAAAAACCATGAAGGTAAAAATCATGCGTAGGGTTACCAACATTCGTTCTTCAAATGGTGCAAAAGGCTCTGAGCAACATGGGACTTAACTTCTGAGGTCATCAGTCCCCTAGAACTTAGAAGTACTTAAACCTAAGTAACCTAATGACATCACACACATCCAAGCCCGAGGCAGGATTCGATTCGTTCTTCACATGGACCATTCTTGATTGGATCAGGAAAGAGGAGAAATGACAGTGGTATTCAAGGTACCTTCCGCCACATTCCACAAGCTTGCTTTAGGAGTTTGCTGCGTACAATCAACTTGAAGCAATAAATATTTTCTAACTATTGTAAACACAATCAGGTCAGGTTAGTTCGATCTCTTGGCAGCTGCGGTACGCTATAGACAACACCTGTTCCCCTCGCGGAACAACTTCTAGAGCACTGACTACACAGAGGGTGGGGGCGAAATGAGGGCGGAGAGCGGAACTATAACAAGCGACAAGACGAGGCGCCCCCCGTTGTCTGCGTCTGTGCTTACCTCCAGGGCTGCCCGCCCTGAGGGGGAGCGCCCTTCACGAGTGCGTCGTTGTTGTTGCTGTCGCGTTGGCAGCCCTGTGCAGCGCGCCACACGCCCAATTAGCGTCACAACGGGCTGGCGACGGCTGCAGCAGCCGCAGGCTGCCAGCCAGTTTGTGACACAGGCAGCCCCGCCAACGACGTTTTGTGTTGGCAACTCGCCGGTTCAGCGTCGCCGCACCGACGAGTATTTTGACTTTCGCAGGTCCAGCTGACATATTTCAGAGAACTGTGATGACATTTCGCAGGTTTTTCTTACACTATCTATTAAACGTTGTTGGTACACTTATTTGTAATGCGGAATTGACCACTAGATGTCACGAGAGGCAATCCAACAAACTAGAGGCAGTGCATGTCACCATACGCTCTTACTGGTGTGTAGTTGAGTTTCCTTCTGCCTACACACCAGTAAGAGCGTATGGTGACATGCACTGCCTCTAGTTTGTTGGATTGTAACTCAAATTCTTTGAAGACAGCTGTTTGTAGCTGAAATCTAGACATGGAAGTGTAATAAAACTAATACGAGTGCGACTGATTGCCGAGTGCCGCCTGTCCAACTAGCACATTGTAAGTTAGTTTTTTCTGGTCATCAGTTTTCTGACTAGTTTGAAGCGGCCAATCACTCGTATCAACTCCGTCTAAGAGTAGCAACTGCAAGCTACGTCTGCAATTATTTGGGCGATGTGTTTCAATCGTTGCTTCCCCTATAGTGTTTATCCTCTACAGCACCCTCTACTACGACGGTAGTCATTCCCTGCTGTGTTATTCTGTACCTCCGCCTTGTCCATTTTTCCAAATTTATCTTTCTTCGCTAGATCTGGGGATAACCTCCTCATTCCTTATCCTATCAGTCGACCTAATTTTCAACATACTTCTACAGCACCACATCTCAAAGGCATGTTTGATACTACCAGGCTCCTGTTGGTCAGGAATGCCTTCTTTGTCCATGCTAATCTGCTTTTTGCATCACCCTTGCTTCGTCCTTCGTGTGTCATTTTGCCTCACAGGTGGCAGAATTCATTAAATTCGTCTACTTCGTGGTCCCCAATTCTGATGTTAAGTTTTTCGCGTGCGTGTGTAGTGAGTTAAAAAGAAAGGGGGCGGCATGGTCGAGCAGCTTCTAGCCACACACTTCTACAATCAATGCTAAGCGATCCTTGAGATAGTGCAAAGAGCAATGCGATTGGATACTACGACTGGAGATGAACAATTTTTGGGAGATAAATCACGCAATACCCTGTGGCATTCGTAAGGAAATACTTTGGTTTGACAAACAGCTGGAGAGCGTCACCTGACATCATGTGTCGCGCCAGTGACGTAAAGAGCAGATAATTTCACGATAGGGGGCTGTTTTTCTTAGTTAGGGTGCGGTCCCCTCAGAGGGATTACGAAAACGCTAAATGCCACAAGCTATTAACACATTTTACAGCATCATGTATTGCGTACAGCAGGGTGACAGTCTGGAGACAATGATTGTGTTAGCATGACAGTGCGCCCTGTCATAAAGCAGCATCCATCAGGCAACAGTCTGTGGAAAATAACAGTCCTGAAATGCACCGGCCAACTCACAAGGGAACCTCCCCATCGCACCTCCCTCAGATTTAGTTATAAGTTGGCACAGTGGATAGGCCTTCAAAAAACTGAACACAGATCAATCGAGAAAACAGGAAGAAGTTGTATGGAACTATGAAAAAAATAAGCAAAATATACAAACTGAGTAGTCCATGCGTAAGATAGCAACAACAAGGATAATATCAGCTCAAGAGCGTCGTGGTCCCGTGGTTAGCGTGAGCAGCTGCGGAACGCAAGGTCCATGGTTCAAATCTTCCCTCGAGTAAAAAGTTAATTTTTTATTTTCAGGTAATTCATTTGTCGCAATTTATGTGACAAACTCTTATGTTTTCATCACTTTTTTGGGAGCGATTATCACATCCACAAGAAAACCTAAATCGGGCAAGGTAGAAGAATCTTTTCACCCATTCGCAAAGTGTAGAAGTTAGGTGGGTCGACAAAATATTCCTGTCATGTGGCGCACATGCTGTCACCAGTGTCGTATAGAATATATCAGACGTGTTCTCCTGTGGACGAATCGGTTGACCTATGACCTTGCTATCAAATGTTTTCGGTTCCCATTGGAGAGGCACGTCCTTTACTAATCGCACGGTTTTGTGGTGCGGTCGCAAAACACAGACGCTAAACGTATTACAGTGAACAGAGACGTTAATGAACGAACGGACAGATCATAACTTTGCGAAAATAAAAAATGTTAACTTTTCACTCGTGGGAAGACTTGAACCAAGGACCTCTCATTCCGGAGCTGCTCGCGCTAACCACGGGACCACGGCGCTCCTAAGCTCAGACTCCCCTTGATGTCGCCTATCTTGCACATGGACTTCTCAGTTTGTATATTTTGCTTATTTTTTTCATAGTTCCACACAACTTCTTCCTGTTTTCTGGATTGATCTGTGTTCAGTTTTTCAAGGCACTGTGCCAACTTATAACTAAATCTGAGGGGGGTGCGATGGGGAGGTTCCCTTGTCAGAGTCACGGTATGAACACAATGGAATAGCTTTGGGACGTTGTTACAACGCTGACTTCGCTCCAGACCTCAGCAACCAACATCACTATATTCTCTGGTTTCGCCTCTTTACGAAGAATGGCCACAGACGTTCAGACACATCATGGAAAGTGCCTCCAGTAGAGTTCAAGCCGTCAGTTAGGTCAAGGATGGACACGCCTCATATAAGTGTCTACTAACACATGTCCATATACTTTCGATCAGGTACTGTATGTATACTTTCGATCAGGTACTGTATGTATACTTTCGATCAGGTACTGTATGTGTCATCTTTTTGCTGTAGATGATGGCTATCACTGTTTGGACCTGTGACAACGCTCCAAAGTTGCAAGAAACCCTCCTCTTAACAGTGATTACTCTTAGCAGCAGTTGATGAAGAATAGTTTACTGATAGCTTTCTGGAAACGGAATGCCGAAACTGAAGATGAAACTGATGCCGACGCGTCATCAGCGTTGAGGGGGACAGGCGGGAAAACAGTATATCCAACTCTGAGCGTGAGGAAAACTTCTAGATGATTCACGCTTGTTTCTGGACAGGCTGGATGGGGTATGACCACTGCCCCTACACTCCCTATTCGCCCTCGTCCCCACCCCCATTCTTTAAGAAATCGAGCTGATAAGCCTCCAACATCTTAAAAAGTCTGGTCAGTTTACAAATTTACAGGTTTGAAGCAAATCGCTAAAAGTGCTCTCATTGTCAAACACTGCATGTACAGTAACGAACTCCTCGTTCAGGCCTTGATGTCCCTACAGATGTCGACCGGCCGCCGTGTCATCCTCTCCCTTGCGGCGAAATGCGCATGCGGTATGGAAGACGTGTGGTCAGCACATCGCTCTCCCGGACGTTTTACTGACTCCTGACCGTGGAGCCGCTATTTCTCACTCAAGTAGACCCGCAGTTGCCATCACCAGTCCCCACCAGCCAAAAGTCCTTAGAAGTACTGCCAGTCGAACCTGGTCCTCTGTATGGCAGCCATCTACACTGACCATTCGGCTATGGGGGCAGACAGTAGACGTATATAGTCTGGGTAACTTACGCACAGATTTAAGAAAGCGTAGTTCGTCACGCATCTCAGTGTTTATGACGGATTATTTCCTAAACTCCATGTTGTACAGTGGCCTAATTTTGCAGGTACATTGTGTGGTGGATGTGAGTACCGTCTTCAAAATGTGTTACGGTTGGTTGGTTTGGGAAAGGAGACCAGACAGCGAGGTCACCGGTCTCATCGGATTAGGGAAGGATGGGGAAGGAAGTCGGCCGTGCCCTTTCAAAGGAACCATCCCGGCATTTGCCTGGAGCGATTTAGGGAAATCACGGAAAACCTAAATCAGGACGGCCGGACGCGGGATTGAACCGTCGTCCTCCCGAATGCGAGTCCAGTGTCTAACCACTGCGCCACCTCGCTCGGTAAAATGTGTTACGAATAGAGTTATTAGCAAAGAAGTAATGAATCAAAACGCGCTACCCGAAGCTGAAGGTTTACAGCATCAACAGTGAAAATGAAGTAAGCGATAATTTTTTTTTCACAATTCTGTGTGTGTGTGAGGGGGGGGGGGGGGGGGGGATCCATGAAGGTGTCAATGAAGAAGGAAAGTTTCGGTGGTGCAGTTATTAACGCAACTGCATAGTAAGCAGTAGATCCTGTGTTCGAATCCAAGTCCGGTACGTATTTTGTCTCGTCAATGCTGATTCTGCATGAAGTCCCGATGCTGCTGACATCATAAATTCCTTCCCTTTCCGTTCTCCCCTCTCCACCTTCAATTTACTGAATTTTTTCAGTCAATAGTTATATGAAATACTGATAAATCAAATTTTTGTAGCCCATGTAAGTCGTTGTAGAGATAACATGAAATTGGGTTGGTAGTCGTTTTGTAATAGATATACGAAACGTGTGAATATTAGATCAGAATCGTCGAACCAGAATACTATATGTCGCTGGCAAAAATATACCTCCAGCGTATTTCGACACGGGAACGGTAACGGCGTTTTTGACTATGGAGAGACGTCAAAAACTGCTTGCATCGTTCAGCATTCTGCCGCGTGCGACAGAGTACAGTCGGTTGGCACTGACTCGGAAGCGCACCACAGCTGCTCATCCGCGACGCCGCCTGGCGGCAATAATTCGAAATATACGAGTGGCGACAGCTGGCGCCGTGTGGTTATGACCGGCGTCGCACTGGCACACACAGTGGCCGGAGGACTCGCGACAAAATAGCGCCGCAAATGGCACGCCAGTAATGAAATACGGCGACAGCGGCGCTGCAGCGATTTCCAGGCACCACGTGTCGGCGTTATTTACAGAGCAGTGTCCGTATCTTGCCAATCCCCCAACCCGAACAGGGTTAGATCCTTCGAACGATGGGGAGTGTTGCGTTACAGTATAAAGTATTATTTGCGCACGGGAGTTTGAGCGCAAGTAAAAGATAATGCGCATAGCAGCAAATACCATGTAGTGTTTGTGTAACACCAATATACACTACTGGCCATTAAAATTGCTTCACCAAGAAGAAATGAAGATGATAAACTGGTATTCATTGGACAAATATACTAGAACTGACACGTGATTACATTTTCACGCAATTTCGGTGCATAGATCCTGAGAAATCAGCACCAAGAACAACTCCCTCTGACCGTAGTAACGGCATTGATACGCCTGGGCATTGAGTCAAACAGAGCTTGGATGGCGTGTACAGGTACAGCTGTCCATGCAGCTTCAACACGACACCACAGTTCATCGAGAATAGTGACTGGCGTATTGTGACGAGCCAGTTGCTCGGCCACCATTGACCAGACGCTTTCAGTTGGTGAGAGATAGAGAATGTGCTGGCCAGGGCAGCAGTCTAACATTTTCTGTATCCACAAAGGCCCGTACAGGACCTGCAACATGCGGTTTGTGCATTATCCTGCTGAAATGTATGGTTTCGCAGGGATCGAATGAAGGGTAGAGCCACGGGTCGTAACACATCTGAAATGTAGCGTCCACTGTTCAAAGTGCCGAACAAGAGGTGACCGAGACGTGTAACCAGTGGCACCCCGTACCATCACGCCGGGTGATACGGCAGTATGGCGATGACGAATACACGCTTCCAATGTGCGTTACCCGCGATGTCGGCAAACACGGATGCGACCATCATGATAATGTAAACAGAACCTGGAGTCATCCGAAAAAATGACGTTTTGCCATTCGTGCACCCAGGTTTGTCGTTGAGTACACCATCGCAGGCGCTCCTGCCTGTGACGCAGCGTCACGGGTAACCGCAGCCGTGGTCACCGAGCTGATAGTCCATGCTGCATACGTCGTCGAACTGTTCGTGCAGATGGTTGTTGTCTTGCAAACGTCCCCATCTGTTGACTCAGGGATCAAGACGTGGCTGTACGATCCGTTACAGCCATGCGGATAAGATGCCTGTCATCTCGACTGCTAGTGATACGAGGCCTCTGGGATCCAGCACGGCGTTCCTTATTACCCTCCTAAACCCACCGATTCCATATTCTGCCAACAGCCATTGGATCTCGACCAACGCGAGCAGCAATGTCGCGATACGATAAACCGCAATCGCGATAGGCTACAATTCGACCTTTATCAAAGTCGGAAACGTGATGGTACGCATTTCTCCTCCTTACACGAAGCATCACAACAACGTTTCACCAGGCAACGCCGGTCCACTGCTATTTGTGTATGAGAAATCGGTTGGAAACTTTCCTCATGTCAGCACGTTGGAGGTGTCACCACCGGCGCCAACCTTGTGTGAATTCTCTGAAAAGCTAATCATTTGCGTATCACAGCGTCGTCTTCCTGTCGGTTAAATTTCGCGTCTATAGCACGTCATCTTCGTGGTGTAGCAATTTTAATGGCCGCTGTAAACAGAACCTGGAGTCATCCGAAAATGTGTGTGTGTCTAATACTTTAAAAAGTGATAATACTCATCGAAACAAATTAAAAAAAAGTCCAGTAAACATGGGTCCAGAAACGCGTACTTCCTGCGATAAAGACGTGTGTACAAGAGGTGTTCATCAAGGCATCCATTCATGACAATGCACCCCTGAGCCCTCCGATGTAAGCTATGACGCACCCTTTTAAGTATGTCCGGTTGTTGTTGTTGTATCTGCTGGCACGCATGGAAGTCACGACCCGGTAGTGTCCGCACATCGTTGACTGGCGTGGCGTAGACTAACTCTTTCAAGTCTCCCCATAACTAAGAGTCTAGCGGATTGAGGGCTGGGGATTTAGCGTGCCAAAGTGATCTCCCCCCCCCCCCCCCTCCCTCCCCGAGTAATCCCGCGGTCCTGCTTAAATGTCTGCTTCCTGGACATTGTGACGAAAGTGTGCAGGCACGCCGTCATGCATGAACCTCATTTGTTTTCGTTGGTGCAATGGTTCAGCCTCGATAAAGGTAGACAACACATTAATGAGAAATTCCAGATAATGCTCCCCAGTTAACCTTCGTGGTGGCACGTATGGCCCTATTAATCTATCGCCAAGTACGCCTGTCCACAAGTCGATTGAGAATCGGTGTTTACGCCCTCTTTCCTCAATTACTTGGGGATTTACATCTGCCCATATATGCTGATTATGGAAATTCACAACACCATCTCTTGTTAACCCTGCCTCATCGGTAAATAATATCTTGGATGTGAACAGTGGATCTGTGGCACACTTCTGCAACAGCCGTTGACAGAACCGCCGTCTGTAGCGATGACCCTGTGGCCTTAGGGCCTGAGCACTCCGTAGATGATATGGTCACAGCAATTGTTAGTCAAGTACCTCCCTCCCCTCCCCCTCCCCCTTATAAAAGAGTGAAATACGTCTTCTGCTACTGATTCTGTCAGTAGCTCGGTCTCGCGGTCGCGTTCTAGCCTCCCGAGCACGGGGACCCGGGTTCGATTCCCGGCGGGTCAGGGATTTTCACCTGCCTCGAGATGACTGGGTGTTTCTTTTGTCCTCATCATTCATCAACTTGGCGAGATTGGGATGAACAAATGTTGAGAATTTGTACGGGCGCTGATAACCACGGAGTTGAGCACCCCACAAACCGAACATCATCATCATCTGCTGCTGCTGATCATCATCGCACACTGGTCCCAGGGGTTCTTTCACCGATCGTAGCACACGCTCCTCCATGTCAGGCTTGCGGACTGTGCAGGGCCTTCCACTGTCAGTCTTCCAAGGTGCTAGGCTACCTGTATCCCTCAGACGCTGCAAAAGTCTACCGAACAGCTTATCACGGGGAACTCTGAGCTATGGATATTTTTCAGCGTAGAGGGCACGGGCTCGCAAGCTACGTCGAGTAGTGGGCTTCCATTGCTAACAAGAGGTGGAAGAGAGAAAATTTAAATGTACTACACCATCTGTACGTACAAACAGCGCAATAGCAGTGAACACATACGTGAATCCGCAGTTTGGAAGAAGGTAAAACGTCATAATGCGTACAGGTTTCACAGTACTGTACAGTAGTGCGCACTAACACGTCGAAAACTGATTTAGTCTTCAACGTGACTCGAACCACACAACTGACTGCAGACCGCCTAATGGTAGGTAGAGTACTGTGAGTAAGACATCGTAGTACCCTGCCGACACATCTGACGGAGCATCAGTGCAACGACTGTGCTAATATCAGCACCCAAACGTCGCGCAGCCCGTCCTATAAACAAGCGTTTATCTCGGAAAGTGTGCGTCTCGGACCCATGTTTATCTTTCTTGTTTGAATGAGTACTACCACCTCTCAAAGTATTCTACACTTTCCTTTCGAACACCCCGTATATTTCTCTTTAATGAGTTCGAAGGCTCATGTTGTACACACTGGCCACTCATTGAGAGTAAAGATCTAGCAATGGCAGATTGCTAGACCAGCAAATACATTGGAGATGTGCGCCTCCTGCAGAGAACAGAAAAACTGGAACAAACACGCTTAGGCCCGGGAAGACCTGAAGTAGCGTCCACAAGGAAGTCCTTACCCACTAATAAGGTAGAAATAGTTTGACCTTTTTATCTACTGTGTTTTCGAATGTACCGCATGTCGGAAGTATTAGATCCATACTTATCGCTTACTATACAGTTCTGTCTTAATTTATTTCTGTTCCTCTCCTTGAATGTAACCAGGCATACAACACGCAATGTCTTAATACAAGCTCTTGTTGTTTGGCACTTCCACCATTTCCTCCAATTCGCTGAAACGGCCCGCTTCTTTGTTATAAACATTGTAATGGTCGCAAAAGCGCTATTAGACCCTCCTTATAATTGATTCGAGGCAGAGCTTTGTGCTTTGCCAATATACAGTCTGTTAAGTAAGATTGCGGTCGGGTTAGTCAGCAAAAAAGTATATCTGACACTAAATTAAGCATATACACACATAATATATAAACAAGAGAAAAAATGCAGTTAAAATTAATAATACGTCCATTCACCCGCAGCGTCGATAATTGCTTGAGATCTCCGAGCCATGCTTGAAACCAACTTTTCCCCGTATTCATGTGGAAGAGACCTTCAAATGCATCGAATTTGCGTGGACAGGTGTTTCAGTGAACATCTTCTTTCCCTGCAACTTCTTTTTCATGTAAGACCATACAATTTCAACAGAATAAGTGTCAGGTGACTGTGAGCGCCAATACAGTCCCCGCCTAGCTTTCTCTTTTTCACAGTCACTGCAAAACCTGTTGTGGTGCTTCGGATCATAGTCTTCCTCCAGTTTCCAGTCTTCATATTTGTCGATGAACCAACGTTTGACAGTCGGCATCAAACATTTTTTTATGAACGCGACGCGTAAGCTGCAGTCATGAATCTTCTTGTGTATCTTAGTTAAGAATTCAAATTAAACTATTGCTTTATGGGCGTTGCATGAAGGACAAAGGTTCCCTCTGTTGGACTATGAAATAACTATGGCGATGTCTTTTACCACCTATGTGTAATGTCGAACACGCTCTTACTTAACAAACTGTATCACTTTCACCTTTTATTTAATTCTGGTGCGAGTGAATCGAAGGTGGATTCAGTAATAGAGGAAAATAAATGTCGTTTGCTTAGGATAGAAGTTACACATTTTTGCGTAATTAGTTGGAACGTAGGTTAGCCAGAGTGAGCGGCTGAAACGGGACTTATTTCCTTGTTTGGAATGTCTGAAATGCAATTGAGCGCAGTGTTAGAGCGGCCCCTCGAGACGGTTATTTTATTTCTGTTTAGAATTTCGATGCAGCTAGACTTTACAGCGTGGGCCTCCAGAATTCTTCATGAATGTGCAGGATTCATAAGTAAAACACGTACCTTGTATAATGAATATAAATAAAACACATTTATTGTTGCATTACTCATTATTTACTGAAATACTGAGAAGTTAAAGAAAGTGCAGATTTCTCGTAATTAATTAAACAATGCGAATGCGACAACAGGCAGAAAAATGTTAGAATAATAATTTAATTGTGGCGGACTTATCTCCATTTGACATCATGTCCAGTTTTCATAACATTGAGTTTCACAGTACCTATACTGGCCCAGGTCATTGCGGGTATATAATGACATCGAAAGGGAAGGAGGTGGTACAGCCCACGACAAAAAGTTAGACCCACTATCGAGAGCTATTTGTGAGTCCACTGACGCAGTTACTCACTGAATATCGAAAATGGTGCCAATACCAACCAGTCTGAGTTCGCTGAAGCGACACTCAGACATAGTTTTTAGCGAGTTAAATGCCGGTATAATTTCTGACGTAATTATCGCTGGTTTTTCACCTGCACACAAACACGATGGTACTGCTGGCTTGACTGACGAAGTTGGCTTTTAACCTGTAGCCATTATGGAACAAAGTAATGGGATAAATGGAACACCAGGCGAAAACAACTTCGGCCGAACTAACGTTGGTGAAACGCTGGAATCATCGTACTGCATGTAAACAACTTACGAATCTCGCTGAAAAGGAATTTACTGATTACTGCAGACTATAAAATTGGCTGTTTTTCCCCCCTCAATCACAACATGGGAAACTAATCTGTAATTCGTGTGTTTGGCTCAAATGGCCCTGAGCACTATGGGACAACATCTATGGTCATCAGTCCCCTAGAACTTAGAACTACTTAAACCTAACTAACCTAAGGACATCACACACATCCATGCCCGAGGCAGGATTCGAACCTGCGACCGTAGCAGTCGCGCGGTTCCGGACTGCAGCGCCTAGAACAGCGTGGCCACCGCGGTCGGCAATTCGTGTGTTTACGTGAAAATATAGCGTATGTGCTTATGGCATTTAACGAATTTCCGTCACTTTTTTCTGAATTTCCGTATTATTCGGCTTACGTTGACCCGGATGACATAGTATCCCATCTAACTCCGAACAAACTATTTTACACTGTAATTGTAATTGAAACTGCGGCGTTTTCGGACAGCTTCTTCACCTTCTCGAAATGTAGCTCTAGCTTTAGTCAGTAAAACGATTAGCACAGTACTGTATATTTTTTGAGAGTGTGATGGTCCTTGAGCCTGTACGATATTGGCAGCGACTTTCCGCCACGTGACTTCACGGTCTCCGGCGCTAGCTCCGCTCAGCCACGACAATCACCTGTTGATCATCGCCGGCGCTATGGGAATTCACGGGTTTATCTTTGGACGCTGCCCTTTAGTCCACAAATTACGGTACTGGAGTACTTGCAGAGTTTATTCTGTAAGCTCCAGCTCTTTTCAGCCAAGACATGATGGGATTGCCACGCTTCTTTATACTGAAGTAGCAAAGAAACTGGTATAGTCATAGTTATGCGTATTCAATTAAAGAGATATGTAAACAGGCAGAATACGGTGCTGCGGTCGGCAACGCCTATATAAGACAACAAGTGTCTGGCGCAGTTGTTAGATCGGTTACTGCTACTCGTGTGAAGTTATTCTAGGAGCGCTCTCAACATGCAACCTTGAGCAATTGGTTATAAAACCAACTCGAGATGGGAACATACTAGATATCTTGGCAACAAAGAGACCTGAACTTTTTCAGGAAGTTAATCTAGAAGAAGGTATTAGCGGCCATAATGTCGTTGTGGCTTCTGTGTCAGCGTAAGCTGGAAAAAAAAAAAAAAAAAAAAAAAAAAAAAAAAAAAAAAAAAAAAAAAACCAGCGTAGAGTTTTCTTGTTTGGGAAAGCAAATAAAAGTGAATATCTTCATAGTCGACTCCAAGCATTCACCGCGGGACACAAAGATATTGAGCTTCTTTGGTCGGAATTTAAAGGTATTGTCCACGACGTGCTAGAGAAATATGTGCCTAGCAAAAATATCGGGGAGGGAAAGGATCCACCTTCTTTCAACAAACATATTAGGAAGTTGCTGAGAAAGCACAGAATTTCAGAGAATTTTGCACAGTCGCTTTAAACGTAGTCACTGCCCCGCTGACAAACATAAATTATGAGAAATGAAAGCAGCTGTCAAGAGGGCAATGAGGGATTCTTTTAACGAATTTGAAAGCAATATTTTATCTGCAGATTCTAAAAATAACCCCAAAAATTTTGGTCGTACGTAAAATCTACGAACGCTACAAATAATTCAATACCTCCTCTTGCTGACAGTACGGATAACGTACCGGATGATGATAAACTGCAGGCCGAAAATCAAAACCTAGCTTTCAAAAACTCGTTTACGGTAGAGGACTGCAACACCATTCCCCCTTTCACTTATCGAACAAACGGAAGGATGGCCGACATAGTGTTTAGTGTATCTGGGTTGTAAAACAGTTAAGATCCTTAGACGCCAGGAAGGCATGTCGTCCAGACGGTATTCCCGTGAGATTTTATATTGACTATGCTACAAATATAGCACCATTCTTATCCTCCATTTATCAGAGATCACTGGAACAGCGGAAAGTCCCACGGGTCTGGACGAAAGCACAGGTCATAGCAATCTGTAGAAAGGGTAGAAAATCGGGTGCACATAATTACCGGCCAATTTCACTGACATCGATTTGTTGTAGAATCACGGAACATATGTTGTGTTCAGACATAATGACGTTTCCGGACTCTGAGAAGCTCATCTGCAGAAACCAGCACGGTTTTAGGAAACAGCTGTCATGCGAGACACAGCTGGCCCTCTTTGTGCATGATATAGGCCTACAACAGGCTCTAGGTATCGGCTCCCAGGTTGATGTCATATTCCTCGACTTTCTAAAGGCGTTCGACTCAGTTCCGCACTGTTGCTTGCACCAAAAACTACGCCCTTACGGTCAATCCGATGACATACGCGGTTGGATAGAAAGTTTTATAACAAACAGAGAGCAGTATGTCGTCCTCAATGGGGAGACTTCAACAGAAACAAGAGTAACTTCAGGTGTACCCCAGAGCAGCGTAATAGGTCCGCTACTTTTTACGATTCAGATAAACGATCTGATTGATGGTATTGACAGCGGCATTAGTCTGTTTGCCGATGACTATAGTCTACAGGAAAGTAGTATCACACTATAGTTGTGAACAAATCAATGAAGATTTGCAGAAAGTAAATGCGAGGTGTAATGACTGGCAGTTATCTCTCAATATTAGTAAGTGTAACCTGCTGCGTATAACAAAGCCAAAATCCCCATTAATGTACGAGTACAAAATAAATGACCAGTCTTTGGAAGCGGTAACATCCGTCAAGTATCTGGGTGTAACTATTCGAAATGATCTCAAATAGAATGATCAAATTACACAAGTAACGGGTAAGGCGAAATCCAGATTGCGGTTTATTGGTACAATTCTGAAGCGATGCTGTCCTTCAACAAAGGAAATTGCTTACAATACGTTAGTTCGTCCAGTCTTAGAGTGTTGTTCGTCTGTATGGGACCCTTACCAGTTGGGTCTGATACAAGAGATTGAGAAGGTCCAAAGAAGAGCGGCAAGATTCGTGACTGGTACATTTAGCCATCGCGAGAGCGTTACAGATCTCATTGAAAGTTTGAAGTGGGACACACTTGCAGATAAACGACGCGCTAAACGAACGGGGCTGCTCACTAAATTCCGAAATCCGATTTCCGCCGAGAATGTAGAGCATATATTACTACCACCAACTTTCAAATCGCGATACGACCACCATTGCTTACAATACGTTAAGATAAGGGTCGCGCGATCCGCGAGTGGAACGGGTGGGGGGGAATATGACTTTGGCGCGAATAGTGCCCTTCGCCACACACCGCTTGGTGGCTAGCGGGAGTATATATGTAGATGTACAATAGCAGGTTATCAAGATTTGAGTCAGTTTGAACGTGGTGTTATAGTCGGCGCACGAGAGATGGAACACAGCATCACCGAGATAGCGATGAAATGGGGATTTTCCCATACGACGATATCACGAATGTACCGTGAATATCAGGAATCCGGTAATACATCAAATCTCCGATATCGCTCCGGCCGGAAACCAACGACGAATGAAGAAAATCGCTCAACGTGACAGAAGTGCAACCCTTCCGCATATTGCTACAGACTTCAATACTGGGCCAAACTGTCAGCGTGTGAAAATTCAACGAAATATCATCGACCTGAGCTTTCGGAGCCGAAGGCACACTCGTATACCGTTGCTGACTACACGACACAGAGCCTTACGCCTCGCTTGGGCCCGTCAACACCGACATTGGACTGCTGCTGACTGGAAACATGGTATCGAGCGGATGGACTTGTACGGGTTAGGAGACAACCTCATGAATCCGTGGACCTGCATGACAGCAGGTGACTGTTCAAGCTGGTAGAGGCTCTGTAATGGTGTGAGACGTCTGCAGTTGGAGTTATACGGAACCCCTGATACGTCAACATACGACTGTGGCAGATGACACGTACGTAAGCATCCTGTCTGATCACCTGTATACCTATATCCATTCACGTCCATTGTGCATTCCGGCAGGACAATGCGACACTACACACGTACAGAATTGGTACAGAGTGCTCCAGGAACACTGTTCTGAGCCGGCCGGTGTGGCCGAGCGGTTCTAGGCGCTTCAGTCTGGAACCGCGCGACCGCTACGGTCGCAGGTTCGAATCCTGCCTCGGTCATGGATGTGTGTGATGTCCTTAGACTAGTTAGGTTTAAATAGTTCTAATTCCTAGGGGACTGATAACCTCAGATGTTAAGTGCCATAGTGCTCAGAGCCATTTGAACCATTTTGAACACACTTCTGAGTTTAAACACTTCCGCTCGCCAACAGGCTCCCCAGACATGAACATTATTGATCATAGCTGGGATGACTTGCAATGTGTGTTCAGAAAAGGTCTGCACCCCCTCGTACACTTACGGATCCATGGAGAGCCCTGCAGGAGTCATAGTTCCCTGCAGCACTACTTCAGACATTATTCGAGTCCATGCCATATTGTGTTGCGGCACTTCTGCGTGCTCGAGCGGGGCCACACGATACTGGGCAGGTGTACCAGTTTTTTGGCTCTTCAGTGTATTTCATCATTTGCGCCCTAGAGAGTGCCTAGCACCGAGGGCACGATTTTCCTTCTTCACATACACTGAGAACCAAAATAACAGCGCAGTGGTTCACCTTTGGGACGAAACAAAGGTGTGATTCAGCGTGGCTTTGATTCGACAAGTCCATGGTAGTTGGAAGTATCGTACAATGAAGGCGAAAGCACAGTTGCTGATGAATCTTCCAGGCTGTATGGCCATGGTCACAGAAACTTTTCAGCTCCTGACGTTTCGTCCAGAGCTGCACTGGACATCTTCGAAGGTGCTCCTGGCGACGCTGTGTCTTGCCGACTGACGAGTCGGACGTCGGAGAGTGACGTAAACACTGTGTAAAATGGGCGTGGTCGAGTTTACATGTGATCAGCAGACATGGTATGCGCCGGATATAAAACTGAACAGTCGGTTTTCGCCTGACAAGTATAAAATCAAGCAGGAACTTCAAAACCAGATATAAAGAACAGACAAGAAGTTGGAAATATCAAAATAGCGATTCTACCTTCACCGAACATCTGATAAGACATGGACACGAACCATCCAACACGGAACGTGAGATGACAGTTATCAGAGTGAATAATCACAACAAAAAGCTCCTGACATTGCAAGAAAACTTTCACATACAAAGCGCCACTGTAATGGAAAAGAAGGTACTCAATAACCAAACCCATGCAAGCAATAACTATCTGATCATGCTAGCCACGAAAACAATAACAAACAGAAATCCGAAAGGGAACCGGAATAAATAAGTAATGAATCTTCCTCCCCCTACACCCACACACAACCAATGTGGTTACACACACAATTCAAACAAACGACGACGACAGATAAAAGCACAACGGCAGTTGGCGACACTACACACCTAAAACATACATATGTTGACCACAAAATGGAAAGTGCAAGTGTTTATGCGATGTGTTGAATGAAATGTGTGTGAAAAAACGCCGGAAACTAGATCACTGGAACGTGGAAACTAACTAATACATCTCCAGGACCAGACACATATGCTAACAGTGCTGGAAATCGTAATTAACACCGAACGATAATTTCACATGATGAAATTTTTGCTACAAAAATTTATTGTAACCTAAAAACATGAGAAAAACACGAAAAAATGTAAATAGCAACATGCTGTAACTACCAAATAATACGTTTATTGTATGTATAAAAAGAAACATGTATTACAGACCACTGAAGATGCTTCACAAATAAAAGAAGCAAAACCCGTATGGTAATAAACAAACTGCCTTCAATTAGCTGCATAGACAGAACATAGCTCCACGAATAAAAACTTATTTATCGATTCTGCAGACCCACTGTCGACATATCATTAAGTTTCATGGCTTTTTCTTTTCTGTCAAAATGATCACTTTGCCTATAAATTTCAATGCTTCTCTATATCGTCGTGGATAATAGTTTGTTACAGTAGATAAAAATTTTGTTTTCGGCAAACTTTACTTCAAAATTCCTAGTTGAACAGCATGCTACGCCACCGCAGATTTTTCTGTTTTCTCTAGTGGGCAAGGACTTGTATGTGCTTTCAGTCTTGTATTCACACATCGCTTGGTTGTTCCAATGTAGATCTTTCCATGACTATATAAAGAAGCCATCGAGTTACAAAAGCATGGTGATAATTTTAATAGAAAAGAAGAAGCCACGAAACTCTATGGTATATGACTAGTGGTTGTGTAGAATCGATAGCTAAATTTTTATCCTTGTTAGGCGACAAGCGCTAGTTAAGTTTTATCTCTGGCACAGATCATCTCTGCTGGTCATGTGTATTCTCGAGCACGCCAAGTTTACACAGTATTTATGTGCGATCCGTCGCCAGGAGCAGCTACGAAGATGTCCAGTGCAGCTCTGGACGAAACGTCACAAACCGAAACGTTTCTTCGACCTCGACCATACAACCCCGAAGACTCGTCGGAACCGCGCGACTGCTACGGTCGCAGGTTCGAATCCTGCCTCGGGCATGGATGTGTGTGATGTCCTTAGGTTAGTTAGGTTTAAGTAGTTCTAAGTTCTAGGGGACTGATGACCACAGATGTTAAGTCCCATAGTGCTCAGAGCCATTTGAACCATTTTTGAAGACTCGTCAGCAACTAGCTGGAGGTCTGCGGCACCAAATGTCTGCCGCGCGGGATTATCCGAGCGGTCTCGGCGCTGCAGTCGTGGACTGTGCGGCTGGTCCCGGCGGAGGTTCGAGTCCTCCCTCCGGTATGGGTGTGTGTGTGTTTGTCCTTACGATAATTTATGTTAAGTAGTCTGTAAGCTTAGGGACTGATGACCTTAGCAGTTAAGTCCCATAAGATTTCACACACATTTTTGAACTAAATATCTACGCACAGGTCACGCAATTCCTGTAAATCACGGGCTGATTGTTTGTGGAAGGGGAGTAGGCAACTGATAACTACCTAGATGTATTTCATCTGGTTCAAATCAGGCTCCTAAAATCACTGTATCACGATTCTGACTTCAAGAAAGAAGGGATGCAAGTGGTCCGTAATAGCGTTCACGCAGTCTACAGATATAATGATGCCTCTGATTACAACCACAAGTCCCATGGAAGCCCTGGTAAACGTCCCCCATAGCACAATACCACCACCGGCGGCCGCGGTTGCGTTGTGTGAAGTGGATTCAATGTCCTATGTATTTTATTTATTTCATTTTATTTAATGAACGCCAGAAGCCTGATGATGACAGCACTGTGCCTTGAAACGCGTAGTTGAACTGCTTTTTCTCTCTTTTTTTGTCATTAGTCTTTTGAGGGGTTTGCTGCAGGCCGCCATCAATTGCCCTCCTGTGCCAACCTCTTCATCTCAGAGTAGCATTTGCAACCTACATCCTCAATTATTTGTTGAGTGTACTTTAATCTCTGTCTTCCTCTGCAGTTTTTACCCTGCACAGCTCCCCCTAGTACCAAGGATGTTATTCGCTGACGTGTTAACACATGACCTATCAATCCATTTCTTCTTCTTGTCAGTGTTTTCCGTATGTTCCTTTCTTTGCCGATTATGTGGAGAGCTTCCTCATTCCTTACCTCAACAATCCACCTTTTTTCAACAGTCTTTTGTAGGATTACATCTCAAACGCTTGCATTTTCTTCTATTCCGACTTTCCCCACAGTCCATCATTCACTACCATACAATTCTGTGCACAAAATTCTCAGAAATTTCTTCCACATATTGAGTTTGACGTATGTCTCATGTATCTTCGATAGTGTTAACTGTATTAAGTGCTATCAAAGTGTTTGAATACAAATAATTGTTACTGATAAAGTGTAACAGCGGCTACTTCACATAAAAAAAATGGATAAAGAGAAGTAGGTTTTTGTGGTTCAAAAATGGCTCAAATGGCTCTGAGCACTATTGGACTTAACTGCTGAGGTCATCAGTCCCCTAGAATTTAGAACTACTTAAACCTAACTAACCGAAGGACATCACACACTCCATGCCCGAGGCACGATTCGAAACGCGACCGTAGCGGTCGTGCGGTTCCAGACTGTAGCGCCTATAACCGCTCTGCCACACCGGCCGGCGGTTTTTGTGGAATGTAACTTAAATTGTAGTGACTTAATGAATGAATATCTTTACCAAATAGAGAGTAGTAACCTACTCAAAATATCATTGTGAAAAGTGACAGGCTATACGTGACAGATTACCGATTGCCACGCAGAGTGGCCTGTGGTTTGAGGCCCAGTGTCACGGATTGCGTGGCCCCTCCCGCCGGAGGTTCGAGTCCTCCCTCGGGCACGGGTGTGTGTGTTGTTCTTAGCATAAGTTAGTTTAAGTAGTGTGTAAGACTAGGGACCGATCACCTCAGCATTTTGGTCCCTTAGGAATTCAGACACATTTCAACAATTGATTACCGATGTCAGGAAACAGGTCTCGGTCTTCGCAGACAAAGGTCATATTTGGAGGTATGATGGAGTGCTGCCGAACAAATGTTTCATCACAGTTACAGACATCAGCAATGCAAACCCGTCTCAGAGAACGATGGGGGCACCTATGCGACATGCTGTCATAATCTGTTCCCCTTCCACTTACCATCCCCTACCCTCCCCCTCCCTCCTCCTCCTCCTCCTCCTCCTCCTCCCCCCCCCCCCTTCGGCCGTTCCCAACATTCCTAGCTCTCATTGCTATCAGCTGCACTCCCACAGTCCGGCTAGCACTCACGGCTCCATCTGGCCCTCAGTAGATCCGTAAGAATGGCTGCAACTTCTGAGCGGAGCCAATTAGCGGGGGATAATGGAGGCGGGCGAGGTACTAATTAGAACGCTTCTGCGGCAGGCCGCGCCTCGCAAGGGGGAAGGACGGAAAGGCAGTGCTTCCCTGCACGTGACATGGGACGCTGTCACCGTTGAGGACGTGGAAGGGCCGACTCACACCAAGGGCTTCCCGGCGCTCTCAGCGCTGCGGGAAGTGGGAAACTGCAGCAATAACACATAACGCGACGTGCACTGTCAGGTTTTTGAAAGTACACGGGTGTGCAAAACTGAAGATCGAAAGTAACTTTCGAATGACGTGTCGCTGCCAAGAAACATACCTATGTAATCAAAAGTACACGGAAAACCCCGGAAAACATACGTTTTTCATATTAGGTGCATTGTGCTGCCACCTACTGCCAGGTACTCCATATCAGCTACCTCACTATTCATTAGACATTGTGAGAGAGCAGTATGGGGCGCCCCGCGGAACTCACGGACTTCGAACGTGGTCAGGTGATTGGGTGTGACTTATGTCATACGTCTGTACGCGAGATTTCCACACTCCTAAACATGGGTAGGTCCATTGTTTCCGATGTGATAGTGAAGTGGAAACGTGAAGAGGCCGACCTCGTCTGTTGACTGACAGAGACCGCCGACAGCTGAAGAGGGTCGTAATGTGTAACAGACAGACATCTATCCAGGCCATCACACAGGAATTCCAAACTGCATCAGCATCCACTGCAAATACTATGACAGTTAGGCGGGAGGTGAGAAAACTTTGATTTATTGTCGAGCGGCTACTCATGAGCCACACATCACGCCGGTAAATGTAAAACGACGCCTCGCTTGGTGTAAGGAGTGTAAACATTTGACGATTGAACGGTGGAAAAACTTTGTGTGGAGTGACGAATCACGGTACACAATGTGGAGATCCAATGGCAGGGTGTGGGTGTGGCGAATGCGCGATGAACGTCATCTGCCATCGTGTGTAGTGCCAACAGTAAAATTTGGAGGCGGTGGTGTTATGGTATGGTCGAGTAGGCTTGCACCCATTGTTGTTTTGCGTGGCACTATCACAGCACAGGCCTATATTGATGAAGCACCTTCTTGCTTCCCACTGTTGAAGAGTAATTCGGGGATAGCGATTGCATCTTTCAACACGATCGAGCAGCTGTTCATAATGCATGGTGTATGACGGAGTCTTTACACGACCATAACATCCATGTAATGGACTGGTCTGCACAGAGTACTGACCTGAATCTTATAGAATACCTTTGGGATGTTTTGGAACGCCGAATTCCTGCCAGGCCTCACCGACTGACATGGATACCTCTCCTGAGTGCAGCACTTCATGAAAATGGGCTGCCATTCCCCAAGAAACCTTCTAACACCTGATTGAACGTGTGCCTGCGAGACTGGAAGCTGTCATCGATGTCATGGGTGGGCCAACACTATACTGAATTCCAGCATTACCGTTCAGTTTAAGTCATTTTCAGCCAGGTGTCCGTATACTTTTGATCACATAGTGTAGCTCAATGAAAGTTGGACAATACATACAAGGGAAAGTCAGAAAGTAAAAGGACTTTTGAGAGAAGCAGTAGTTATTCTGATGATAGAAAACTGAAACATACAGTATTTTTCTACACAGCCTCCCTGCACTTCAACACACTATGTCCAACGTTTCACAAGGTTTTTGGGTGCATCCGTAACCAACTTTGCACTGCAACAATGGCTGCTACATCTGTTGCAAATCATCTTCCACTGAGCGCTTCCTTCAATGGCCCAAACACATGGAAACCGTTGGAGCCAGGTGTCGACTGTGTAGAGTCTTGTATCGCAAGGAAGAGGGTGTTGCAATGGTTAGCCGGTATCCTCTTTCTACGAGGGTCATTCGGAAAGCAAGGAACGATCGGTCGCGAAATGGAAAATACAGTGAAAATCTGATGAAGCTTTGCACAGATGCGATGGGCACTGTGTGTAGAACGCCCGTCGATCGCATCATATCGCTCTTTTAAGTTCTGAACTCACAGTGAGAACGTAAAGATGGCTAGAAATTAGCGTCTCCCGCCAAGAATGAGGGCCTGTCGAAAGATTCCGCCTGCAGCTATGCAATCCACATAACGTAACTGTCATGTAGTTCGTTCTACACGACAGTTCTCGGCGGCGCTCTGCAGGGGCAATGAAGATGCTCCTGCAGCGTTTTCGATGGTAACTGTTTGATCACCCACAATACAGCCCGTAATTGGCTACCCCTGAGGTTCATCCCTGCTCAAATGAACTGCTGGCTATGAAGACAATATTTTGACACAGACAACGAGCTGCAGTCCACAGTAGAAAATTGTCAAAAAGCATTGGCAGCTGTCTTCTATAACGAGAGAATTGAAAAGTTGGTACGACGCCACGACAGATGTCTAAGTCTGAACGGAGACTGTAGAGAAGTAGCTATAAGCTGTAGCTAACCGTTGCTAATAAAACAGTTTTGACTTTCCCTGTGGTTTCCATTTCGCGGCCTATCGTTCCTTACTTTCCGAATAGCCCTCATACAATGCAATTGCACACGTTGATTAATATGGTTCTTTATTTACATGAACTTGAGAGTATCTACTTTAATAACGTTCATGTGTTGCAATGTAAGCTCAGCAGCAACAGTCCTCTTGCAGACAATATCGGTAATCTCGCTGTTACAAACTTCAGTCTCATGATGGTAAGTATAAACCTCGCTATAGGCACTAATCTGGTCGCTATGTACTGTAGTAACCTGCGACGCGAACTGAGCCCGCTCGGCGAGGAAACTACCAGACGCCAAACTGGAAGTGCGAGTCAGTCACGAGTGAGCGAGTGAGGGCCTCCGGTCAGCGGCACCAGCCTAAATACTTGCAGTAGAGAGAGCTTTGGCGGCGTGTTGCTTGCGGACGTGTCTCTGGCTTCTCTCGTGACAGCCGTGTTTGATCCAGGGCTAACTAATCTATCTTCGCTTCATCTTTGCAGACTGGTGTGCTGGCGACAGTTTATGCCAGAACAGACGGTACGGCGGGTGTTACAGCAGTTCGAGTCCCAACTCCTTTATTAATTCGACCGTCCGTTTGGGAGAATGTGGCCGACCGTTATCATGCTGCAAGATGACACCATTTTGCAGTTCTCTGCTACTTTTGGATCCGATTGCAGGTTTCAGTTTAATCTCCAATACATCACAATAGTTCTCACTGTTCACTGTTTCGCCTCTTAGGGTGAAATCTATGGCCACCACACCTTCCATGTCCCAGAATAGTGTTAGCATAATCTTACCAGCTGATGGCTGATGTTTAAATTTCTTAACTTCTGGTAATGATGGATGTTTCCAAACCATGATCGCACCCTTACTTTCCGAATATTCATCTACAGTAATGATTTGCTGTAAAAATCCATCTCCCCCGCGATCATAACAGGCCAAATATTTACAAGAGATGTCCATCTGAAACTCCTTTATTAAATTTTTAATTATACTGAAATAACTAGGAAGGTGAAACTTCTTAATTTAACTCTGAAACTGCTGATTGAAATTGAAAGCAAGTGAACCTGGTTAAACTACTGAGTGACACCGAACATACTGTCACTTTGCTTGTCTTTATCATTTCATATCTGACCTGAATTATTCCTGACATCCCACGGCCGGGTTCCCGGGTTCGATTCCCGGCGGGGTCAGGGATTTTTGCTGCCTCGTGATGACTGGGTGTTGTGTGATGTCCTTAGGTTAGTTAGATTTAAGTAGATGTTAAGTCCCATAGTGCTCAGAGCCATTTGAACCATTTTTTATTCCTGACAAATACAACACAAACGCAATCTGACTGCTCAAATAAGTAACACAAAAGAATGATCCTGAATTAGAAGAAATCCTAACAATAACCTATAAATTGCGTAGGACTCTTACCTCACAGAAAATCTTCATTACGCGAACTACAGAGATACAGTAAGCACCAATATAGCCAGCTAAATAAAAGATACTAGCTACTGTAGCTTCTAAGTACTAATAGGCATGTGGTTAGTAAAGGAAAGATTTTGTTGCAGAGCAAACAACGTATTTAACAAATTTTACCTTAATAAAGTGACATCCGATTCAAAAAAATATATAATCGTCCGCGACATCCAGTTTCAAAAATTATATGATCCTTAACAATACTACATTTGCATGACGGACACATGTCCAGATCGTCTGCTTGCGCAAACACTTCAGACCTCTAACCTCCATTACTGCTAACTATTAACTTCTAACTGCGAGTCCGACCAGTCACAGAGTCTCTTACAAAAGGCGCACAGCGCTATAGTGATATTAATGCAGTCTATCGCGCTGCCAACATATAAACAGGCTACTTACACATCCTTTGCGCCTTATTCTGCGCTGACAATTCTTTGCTACCCACCTTGCGCACACTTTTCAAAAATTTAACCTCTATTGTATGGTGCAATACACTGACCATGACTAATGTGTGAAGTATTGGCGATTTCGTCCACTGTAATTCGTCTCTTTTCCAAAACCATACCCTCCATGACTTCCAAATTGCCCTCAGTTGTTGATATTTCCTCGTCACATAGAGAAGCTATTCCCTGTCTTAGGCGCTCTATCCATACGTAGATCTCGCTTCGCGATGAACAGCTATCACCATACTGCGCTTGCATTCGATGAACACTTTCCGCATGTCCGACACCTTCCGCGGACAGAAAGCGAATCACTGCCCTCATTTTCTCCTTGGTGCAGATCGACAATGGAGCTGACATATTTCACAGTCTGCTGCAATACAACGACTAACGCGGGAATAAGAGTGATACGTTGTATAGAATTGTTGCAGACGACAATACTTCAGCCCTGGATACTAGCAGCGTTACCAAGCCCTCCGGCGAGAAATTGCAAAAGTCCCTTTACTTTTTGACTTCTCCTCGTAGAAAGCACTATTACAGTACAGTACAGAACAGAAGGCGGTTGAAAGATATACGCTTTGAGCCGAACAGAAATGACACTTTTATTCAGAAACAATGACAACACTGACATCACCGCGATTCACGATGGTCTCCAGCACTTTACAAAGGGGCCGACTTAGTTTTTAACAGAGTGTGCGATCACAAGAAATGACAGTACCTGCTTTGCACCTTACGCCCATGCTTGCCACAAGGTTAGTAATGTGTTCTCGTGGTAGGACGTTCTACCCCCCACCAGCCCAGTTGACAACAGCTGCAAGATCGATGGTACACCAGCGGTGGTTTGCGCCATCGCACTATTCGCACCGATGTCCTGTTTTATTTATTTTGACGGCTTACCCTCTTCACGGTCTTGATATTTGACTACGAACGTTGGGCGCGTCTTGAAGTCCTGATGTGACACTGTTTTCACCTGTGGACACTGTTGCAATGCAGCTAAACCGGTTGTGACAAAGAAATCACCAACTGCTGCTACCTTGCAGTTCATTTTACTTCCATTCCTTATGACCTCTAGGATGAGTTATAATGCCCACTTCGCTCCAGATCCCAGGGTGCAACATCGCTAGCTTCTGACGTTTTGGCTCGTGAGGAAGAATGGACTGGCATTCCTCTAGAGCCATTCAGATAGATAGTTGAAAGTGTTCCCACCAGACTGCTAGCCATCATAAAGGGAAAGGGTGGAAGCTCTACGTATTAATATCCACTAAAAGGTTTCAGAATACCTTTGATCAGGTCTACCTACGCTACTGAAAACGGAAAATATACAGAGTGGTCCATTGATAGTGACCGGGCCAAATATCTCACGAAATAAGCATCAAACAAAAAACTACAAAAAAGGAAACTCTTCTACCTTGAAGGGGGAAACCAGATGGCGCTATGGTTGGCCCGCTAGATGGCGCTGCCATACGTCAAACGGATATCAACTGGGTTTTTTAAAATAGGAACCCCCATTTTTTATTACATATTCGTGTAGTACGTAAAGAAATATGAATGTTTAAGTTGGACCACTTTTTTCGCTTTGTGATAGATGGCGCTGTAATAGTCACAAACATATGGCTCACAATTTTAGACGAACAGTTGGTAACAGGTAGGACTTTTAAATTAAAATGCAGAACGTAGGTACGTTTGAACATTTTATTTCGGTTGTTCCAATGTGATACATGTACCTTTGTGAACTTATCATTTCTGAGAACGCATGCTGTTACAGCGTGATTACCTGTAAATACCACATTAATGCAATAAATGCTCAAAATGATGTCCGCCCACCTCAATGCATTTGGCAGTACGTGTAACGACATTCCTCTCAACAGCGAGTAGTTCGCCTTCCGTAATGTCGCACATGCATTGATAATGCGCTGACGCATGTTGTCAGGCGTTGTCGGTGGATCACGATAGCAAATGTGCTTCAACTTTCCCCACAGAAAGAAATCCGGGGACGTCAGATCCGGTGAACGTGCTTCGACGACCATTCCACCTGTCATGAAATATGCTATTCAATACCGCTTCAACCGCACGCGAGCTATGTGCCGGACATCCATCATGTTGGAAGTACATCGCCATTCTGTCATACAGTGAAACATCTTGTAGTAAAATCGCTAGAACATTATGTAGGAAATCAGCATACATTGCACTATTTAGATTGCCATAGATAAAATTGGGGCCAATTATCCTTCCTCCCATAATGCCGCACCATAAATTAACCCACCAAGGTCGCTGATGTTCAACTTGTCGCAGCCATCGTGGACCGCCGTTGCCCAATAGTGCATATTATGCCGGTTTATGTTACCGCTACTAGTGAATGACGCTCCGTCGCTAAATAGAACGCGTGCAATAAATTTGTCATCGTCCCGTAATTTCTCTTGTCCTAAGTGGCAGAACTCTACACGACGTTCAAAGTCGTCGCCATGCAATTCCTGGTGCATAGAAATATGGTACGGGTGCAATCGATGTTGATGTAGCATTCTCAACACCGACGTTTTTGAGATTCCCGATTCTCGCGCAATTTGTCTGCTGCTGATGTGGGGATTAGCCGCGACAGCAGCTAAAACACCTACTTGGGCATCATCATTTGTTGCAGGTCGTGGTTGACGTTTCACATGTGGCTGAACACTTGTTGTTTCCTTAAATAACGTAACTATCCGGCCAACGGTCCGGACACTTGGATGATGTCGTCCAGGATACCGAGCAGCATACATAGCACACGCCCGTTGGGCATTTTGATCACAATAGCCATACATCAACACGATATCGACCTTTTCCGCAATTGGTAAACGGTCCATTTTAATACGGGTAATGAAGCACGAAGCAAATACCGTCCGCACTGGCGGAGTATTACGTGATACCACGTACTTATACGTTTGTGACTATTACAGCGCCATCCAAGCGAAAAAAGTGGTCCAACTAAGACATTCATATTTCTTTATGTACTACACGAATATGTAATAAAAAATTGGGGTTCCTGTTTAAAAAAAGGCAGTTGATATCCGTTTGACCTACGGCAGCGCCATATAACGGGCCAACCATAGAGCCATCTGGTTTCCCACTTCGAGGTAGACGAGTTTCGTTCTTTGTAGTTTTTTTCGTTTGATGCCTATTTCGTGAGATATTTGGCCAGGTCACTATCAATGGACCACCCTGTATAATCAAGGAGTTGACGCAAGAGACTCAGTGGGGACAGTGACAAAGGGCAATAAGGCCAAAATTTTCTGACTACCATGGTTATGTTAAATGTTCCAGAAGCTTAGTTCTGCACAGCTTGCGAGAAAAGTGAAATTCTGCGGATTCTTTAATGCAGCGCTGGATGGATACAACACCGCCACGCTATCGGCTAAGCCCCCGCATACCGCACGGAATTCTGGCGAAGTTTGCTCAAGTATTCCGAGTCCTACGTCTGGCAGCCGCTGGCATTCCCGTCGATACGAGATACTGCGCCGCAACACAGCGGCTGCCGAGCAAGTTAACGGTAGCGTGGCGGGCGGGCAAAGCCCTGTGGAGAGCCAGCACAAACATCTGCAGCCGCAGAGCAAATTTGGCCACAGCCGCAGACAGAGCCACTACACTGATGACATCTGAGGGGCGGGCAAATTGCGTTTGAACGCACGATTTGCTTCTTGGAGCAGGCTCCCGCGGGAACTGGTGGCTGCTGGTATTACAGAGGCGCTGTCGTACAACTTCATTTCTGGCCATTAAAATTGCAGTTCCATGAAGGCAGCTTGCAACAAGCGCCAAATTGGCGCGAAATGTGCTACATGCCTGGATACGCAAATGATCAAACGTTCAGCGCAATCGAACGAAGTCGATAGAGTAACGGCATCTACATTCTGTGTATAGAGGAAGATCTCAAAAAGCACAAGCGATAGCACCGAAGAGCGTAGACACATTCATGTAAAATATTCTATGTTGTTAGGTTGTGTCATAGTCCTCTTCAATTTCTTCACAGTTACGTGGGCATCATGAGAATCTTCTTCACGATATTAACCAGATCCTGAAGAACGTCCCAGCAAAGGGGTGGAAACGTCAGTTGTCTAGAAGAAACTGAAGACAAACATGACACGGCCGACCATCCAAGAAGATTTTACCATCAATGTGTCCATACTCTCTGGCGCTAGTCGCGTGGGTCTTCTCAGCTCTTCCTTAATACACAGAATTTAGATGGCATTATTTCTATTTTACCTTCTTTGACAAGAGCCTCAAACCTCTGCAGACATTGATACAGACATAGTTCGCTCGGCTGTCAGGAAATGAACTTGTTTGCAGCGAAGCTAGTGCGTGTACAGTGCAACGACGCCTGGTGCACCACCGACCGTCGGTACGACAACCATTGTTGTGGCTTCGCTTAACGCAGCAATAGAGGAAGGCGGCCGATAACTCAATTTAGTGGCACCAGATTGTCTATTCAGACGAGTCCCAGTTTCGCGTACAGCGTCACAATGGATGAATCCATGTATGGAGGCTCCAAGTAGAAATAACTTTAGCAGACTGCACTCCTTATCCTCGTAAGGATCCGGCACTGGTTTGATGGTTTACGATGCCGCAGGGTACATAACGTGAGCACCTCTGCTTCGCATAGCTGGTAACTTGGACATCAGCCGTTTCGTTTCGGAGGTTTTAAGGCTGATGCTTTACCCTATCTTCGAGGTCTCCCCGACGTTGACATTCAACAAGATAACAAAACTGCACGATGGTCGCACTAAAATGTTTTGCATCTGTGCAGTTAGTGTTCAACTGCTGCCCTTCAACAAGATAACGCAGAACTGTATGATGGCCGCTCTAACGTGTTATGCCTCGTACAGGGACTGTTCGACTGTTGCAATAGCCAATGCGTTTTCCGCCTCTCTTACCCACTGACAATATCTGGCCACGGGTCACTGGGAGACTGGGCGCACCGTTGACTGCTCTTGCACGAATATTCACCAGTTTACAAATGATTCTCTGGAGATCCCGCCACATGTCATACAGACAGCTGCTACAGCGTGGTCAATGGAGTAATACCAGGTACACTTAACAGCTATAATTTAAAATACAGTCACTTTTTGATTTAAACTGCTTACGCTCTGAGGTTCATATGTTACTTTCGATTACTATCCACAGCTACAATGGCTGGCCAATGCCTGTTTCCCGCCAAGTACACCCAACACAGGTGTGTAATTTTACTAAATCGATAGACTCGTCTTTAAAGAGTTAAGCAACTGTATACGAGAAGATACGTAAGATAATTTTCATTTATTGTTCCGTCTTAGTTGCATATTTTTTAAATTTGATTACATGTTTCAATCGCTCTGGATCATCTTCAGATTGAACTATTGCATCTGCAACCCGTCTTGTCTATTCAGAACAACATACTTTTAAATAGTGACTACTTTTGATCAAACTTTTGTAATTGTCTGGCGAAATTGCATAAATCTTTTTTGAAACACCATGATTTCAATGGCGAATCCATTTTCATCTTCTTAAAAACTGAGTGGACAGATAAGGTAGACTAAAAGGAAGAGTTCAGTCTCTGTAAGTTCTTAACCAGAAGGCAGAGTTTAGCGTGACGTGCGGTACAGGGTCCAGGAGTAATTAGTTTGGCGCAATAGAGGGGAGCTCAGCGGGACGCGTTCTACGGTGTCTAGTAGTAGTAACTTGGTGCTGGAAGGAGTCCGATACCAGATGTTCAAGTTGATCTCCACCCCTGCAAGAGCTTTTACATCTCCAAACTTCCCCCTCCAAGAACCTTCAACTTAAACATTGAAACTCATTAGGAGGGCCATCCGTACTCTACGACTCAGAATACCTATTGATGAGCAAGAAGTTCTCGAGCACACTGATGCGCATCATTGCCGATCAATGCCTTTAAACAATCTTCTTCAAAACCCGCAGGTCTTCGTGAACGTGGAGAGTCACCGATGTCAAAACGATCCTCATTAAACGAGAAGACCATTTCCTTGCCGTGCTCTGTCCGATGGCATTATCCCCATACACGCCGCCAATATTTCTGGCTGCCTCCGCTTCTCTCAACCCTTTACCGAACTGAAACAGGAATGTTCCGATTTCTCCACTTGGCGCTCCATTTTCTAGCGTCCACAGTTCCATTCATTATCTACAAACTATAAAATGACAGTATGTAAACATGAATAGCAGCAGTGAACTACAAATAAAAACTGACAATCGATACATAAACTCGT
The DNA here is from genome assembly GCF_023898315.1 of Schistocerca nitens. Taxonomy (NCBI): domain Eukaryota; kingdom Metazoa; phylum Arthropoda; class Insecta; order Orthoptera; family Acrididae; genus Schistocerca; species Schistocerca nitens. The sequence continues at coordinate 371,892,916 of NC_064620.1, read as the reverse complement.
ACCAATGGAAATACCAACATGAAAAACAGCACTTGTACGACCCATTCTAGAATAGTCTTGAAGTGAGTGGGACCCGTACCAAATACTGAACGTATACAAAGAAGGACAGCACAAATGGCGACCGGTTTATTTGATCGAAAGGAGAGTGCCAGATGCTGAGAAAACCAAAGTGGCAGATCAATGAAGGTAGACGCGAACTATCCAGAGGAATTTTCAAGAACCAGCTTTGTGTGTTTAATGAAGGAGTGTACTACACCCTCTTACGCACCGCTCCCGTATGAATCGCGAGGAGAAAATCACGCTAATCACAGAGCTCATAGAAGCTTTTAACGAATCGTTCTTCCCGAGCCTCATAAGTGGATGGAATGAGACGTAGCCCTAATAATGGCAGAATGGGAAGTTCCATCTGCCACGAACTTGTTCTGCATCTGCAGAGAGGTGTGGTACCAGCGCTGGCTGGAACGGACAGGGACAGCAGCAGGTGTTGCGTGCCTGCCAAACACAGCCCCCAGGGAACGGCCGCGTAATTAATTCGCGCGGCGCACCAGCCGGGCCCGGCTGCCCGCTTTTATATTGGCTCCCCGCAGAGGTGGTGGCTACTCTGCCCCGAGGCACAGCACGCCACCGCTCTCGGTATGGAAGCCACCGCAGGTGTCCGTGCCGCTACATCGAGGCAGGGCGGAGAATTACCTACCTCGCGCTCAAAGTAAGTTTCTATTGCATCTTAGAAATTATACACGGAGTTTCAAGGGAAATAGCGAATACACTGATGGAACAAAAATCCCACCACCAAGGAACACTTAAAGCAGAATAAAAAAAAATCGGCAATGCATTTGACTGGGTAACATGTTTCAATGCTGAAATTCACAACTTAATGTCAACGTGTAAGCGTACTGTCATATCGCTGGCTTAGTTGTGGAGTATCTTTGCGGGCAGCCGCGTCTGCAGAGACGAGCGCGGGGCTCGGAACTGTTATGTTGTGTAGTAGGTTCAAATGGTTCTGAGCACTGTGGGACTCAACTGCTGCGGTCATTAAACTTAGAACTAGTTAAAACTAACTAACCTAATGACATCACAAACATCCATGCCCGAGGCAGGATTCGAACCTGCGACCGTAGCTGTCTCGCGGTTCCAGGTAGTGAGTAGCTCTGCATGTGAGAGGCATTGTTAGTATGGAAATTGAAGTGTTGCTACAAGTGCTATTACAGTAAAGTGATAAAATAAGCAAATGATTCAGAGGAAAGTAAGTCAAGAAGTAATTAAAAGATGAGCAGTGCCGCCGATAACGTACTTGTGTGTCCTCTCGTTGCGTCTCGTACCGTACAGTATCAATCATCCGCGCCGTGTTCGGTCTCCGAGAATGAACTGATGTAATCAGAAAGAAATTAGTCACCACTAAAGAGTGCAGTCAAGTGCCGGTGTCTTGTTGCGAGCGTGAGAACGTGCGTTCGGTCATCGCGTTCCGCATCATCAACAATCAACCGCGCCGCGACGGTTACGCGCACGCTCGTGCAAGTGAGAACTGAAAAATTAACTTTACGAACAATGCCATATCATTACTAGTGTCAAGGAGGACTGGTACCAAATATCTGTGTATGCATGACGAGCGTAAGAACTTTCGTGCGATCATTCGGCTTCCGCATCATCAACAATCACCCGCGTCGTGTCGGTTACGCGTACGCTCGTCTGAGTGGTATTGTGGACTGTTAATCATCCATTAATTGAGATAACACTTCTGACTTAGTATGTAAACAGTGCAACCTGCGATTTTCCTTTAATCGTCTCAGAATATACACTCCTGGAAATTGAAATAAGAACACCGTGAATTCATTGTCCCAGGAAGGGTAAACTTTATTGACACATTCCTGGGGTCAAACACATCACATGATCACACTGACAGAACCACAGGCACATAGACACAGGCAACAGAGCATGCACAATGTCGGCACTAGTACAGTGTATATCCACCTTTCGCAGCAATGCAGGCTGCTATTCTCCCATGGAGACGATCGTAGAGATGCTGGATGTAGTCCTGTGGAACGGCTTGCCATGCCATTTCCACCTGGCGCCTCAGTTGGACCAGCGTTCGTGCTGGACGTGCAGACCGCGTGAGACGACGCTTCATCCAGTCCCAAACATGCTCAATGGGGGACAGATCCGGAGATCTTGCTGGCCAGGGTAGTTGACTTACACCTTCTAGAGCACGTTGGGTGGCACGGGATACATGCGGACGTGCATTGTCCTGTTGGAACAGCAAGTTACCTTGCCGGTCTAGGAATGGTAGAACGATGGGTTCGATGACGGTTTGGATGTACCGTGCACTATTCAGTGTCCCCTCGACGATCACCAGTGGTGTACGGCCAGTGTAGGAGATCGCTCCCCACACCATGATGCCGGGTGTTGGCCCTGTGTGCCTCGGTCGTATGCAGTCCTGATTGTGGCGCTCACCTGCACGGCGCCAAACACGCATACGACCATCATTGGCACCAAGGCAGAAGCGACTCTCATCGCTGAAGACGACACGTCTCCATTCGTCCCTCCATTCACGCCTGTCGCGACACCACTGGAGGCGGGCTGCACGATGTTGGGGCGTGAGCGGAAGACGGCCTAACGGTGTGCGGGACCGTAGCCCAGCTTCATGGAGACGGTTGCGAATGGTCCTCGCCGATACCCCAGGAGCAACAGTGTCCCTAATTTGCTGGGAAGTGGCGGTGCGGTCCCCTACGGCACTGCGTAGGATCCTACGGTCTTGGCGTGCATCCGTGCGTCGCTGCGGTCCGCTCCCAGGTCGACGGGCACGTGCACCTTCCGCCGACCACTGGCGACAACATCGATGTACTGTGGAGACCTCACGCCCCACGTGTTGAGCGATTCGGCGGTACGTCCACCCGGCCTCCCGCATGCCCACTATACGCCCTCGCTCAAAGTCCGTCAACTGCACATACGGTTCACGTCCACGCTGTCGCGGCATGCTACCAGTGTTAAAGACTGCGATGGAGCTCCGTATGCCACGGCAAACTGGCTGACACTGACGGCGGCGGTGCACAAATGCTGCGCAGCTAGCGCCATTCGACGGCCAACACCGCGGTTCCTGGTGTGTCCGCTGTGCCGTGCGTGTGATCATTGCTTGTACAGCCCTCTCGCAGTGTCCGGAGCAAGTATGGTGGGTCTGACACACCGGTGTCAATGTGTTCTTTTTTCCATTTCCAGGAGTGTAGTTGTTCATACCAGACGTCGAACAGTGTTGTGTTTTAACGTTGAGTGGCTCCCCTAAACCTGCTTGCATAGTTCGATAGATAATTTCAGGCAAGCCAGCAGCCACCTGTGGGGCAGAACAGTACGACCGCAGCGGGATTATCAGGTACGTGGTGTGAACAGGGCGCACGGTCCGAACCGAGAACCAATTTAAGGGTCCCCCTTCCCCCATTCGTACTCCCGGACGTGTTACAAGCGCAAGGTCAGCCACTGAAAAAGTAAAATACTGGTACATTAATGACCGATGTAGCCACCAGAATGTTGAATGCAAGCATGCAAATGTGCATGCATTGTGTTACACAGCTGTCGGAGATCAGTTTGTGGGATGGAATTCCATGTCTGTTGCACTTGGTCCGTCAACACAGGGACAGCTAATGCTGTTCGTGGATAACGTTGAAGTTTTTGTCCGATGATGTCCCGTACGTGCTCGACTGGAGACAGATCTAGTAGTCGAGCAGCTAAAGGCGACATGACGACACTCTGCAGAGCATGTTGGTTACAACAGCGGTGTGTGGGCGAGCGGTATCCTGTCGGAAACACCCCCGGAATGCTGCTCATGAATGGCAGCACGACAGGTCAAGTCACCAGCTTGACGAACAAATGTGTAGTCAGATTGCTGGGATAACCACGAGAGTGCTCCTGATTTCATACCAAATCGCATCCCAGACCACAACTCCAAGTGTGGGTTCATTGTGTGTTGCAAGCAGACAAGTTGGATGCTGGTCCTTAACTGGCTTCCCTCTAACCAACACAAGCCATCACTGGCATCTAGGCAGAACTGACGTTCATCGGCAAACACAACGTACCTCCACTCGGCCCTCCAACGAGCTCTTGCTTGACACCACTAAAGACGAAAATGGAGATGGTTTGGGGTCAGTGGTTTGCACTCTACCGGTCGTCTGGTTCGGAGCTGTTCTTGAAGTAAAGAATTTGTAACAGTTGGTTGCGTAACTGTGGTGCCAACTGCTGCTCAAATCTCTGCAGCAGATGCACCATGATGCTCCATAGCCATGTGCCGAACACAATGGTCTTCCCTCTCGGTAGTGCCACATGGGCGTCCGGAGCCCGGTCTTCATGGTAGAGTAAACACCGCTACAGGTGATCATGTACACTGGATACATTCCTGCAAGTCTCTGTTATATCGCAGAAGAAACATCCAGCAGCTCATAAGCCTATTTATTACACGACCCCGTTCAAGCTCACCAAGCCGTCGATAACGGCGTCCTTCGTCGTGTTAAAGTCATTCTTGTCTAACATCAACTGTCTACGTCATATGTCAAAGATAGCTAAAGCTCACGACCGTTACAGCGAGTATTTAAAGAAACCTAATTTTCAGCCTCATAGTGGCGCTACTAGCGCCACTCTTACGCGACTGGCGCGAAATTCATCTCGCACAACTCCTTGGGGTCACGTTTTTTCCATCAGTGTATTTTATGATATGCTTTTCATCATCATAAGTCTTTCGACTGGTTGGCAGCACTCCATCAAGATTATTAGAAGATAATTTCTTCTTTTTTAATTAGAGACGTATGCATTGTGTACACGTCGATTTAAAAATGCCATCCGTGGTCTTCCTCGGGCTATCTTCCCGTGTAATGTTCCTTCGAGCGCATTTATAAGGAACTGTTTTTGCCGTATTGTATGATCAATTCACTCATGTCCTCTACGCTTTATTGTTCCCGTATCATCTTTCTTCGCCAGTTCTTTGCAGGACTTACTGGTTGATGGTGGTTTTTTTACATATGATCGTGAACCTGTTCTCCAACACAATATCTGAAATTACTGAGGTGATTTCATTTAATTTTTTTTATCTGTTGTCCATGTTCCACAGCCATACAGTGCTACACATCACATGCAATTCTTAATCATCTTTTTCCTCTCTTCAGTGTTTATGATTTTTGAAAAAGGCATTCTTTTATTCCTGAAAACTGATTTTTCTTATCTAACTCTTTGTTTTATATCTGCTTACATTTTCCTTCTTCATTTACCTTACTACTAAAAAATTTGCATGATCTTGTTTGTTTTATTTTATTTCCTCTATTTTTAAAGTTTATTTATCCAGGGAACTTTATGTGCTAGAGTATTTGTGTACTTTTTAAGTTAATTTGCATTTTGTACTCATTTTCTTCGTGCTGTATCTACTTTGCGTACAAAAGAGTTCCGAGAGTAATTTTCTTCCAGGCGTATAAGCGACGTCAGCGCAGCAACTATGACGCCAACTTGAACTAACAACTGTAAACAAGAGATGTGTATTCGATCAGCCATTTGTGGAGTGATCGCATAAAGGTAATCACAGGTAAGGTCATTTAGTCATTGGAAGTGTAGTCCATCCACAAAGGAGGTTCCTTACAAAACACATGTTGGACCAACCGTAGCAGGTAGAACAATTAGAGAAAACAGAGGAGATCCAAAGAAGAGCAGCGCGTTTCGTTGCAGTTTCATTAAGTAAGTGCAAACGCGACACGGAAATGCTCAGCCAACTGCAGTGGCAGACGCTGCAACAGAAGCGTTGTGGATCGCAGTGTCCTTTACCCTTAAAATTCCTACAGCGTAGGTTCTTTGCAGAGTCAAGCAATATTTTAGTTTCTTAATACAATATATTCCTTGTTCCTCTTACGAATGTCCGAGGAAAAGAACATGAAAGTTAAATTTAAGACATTCTAATCCAGCCGGCCGGTGTGGCCGAGCGGTTCTGGGCGCTTCAGTCTGGAACCCCGCGACCGCTACGGTCGCAGGTTCGAATCCTGCCTCGGGCATGGATGTGTGTGATGTCCTTAGGTTAGTTCTAGGGGACTGATGACTTGAGATGTTAAGTCCCATAGTGCTCAGAGCCATTTGAACCATTTGAACATTCTAACTCATATTGAAGTTTAGCGACAATTGTTGTTCTCGCGGATCATTCGTTACTGGAAAGGGAAACTGCAACGTGGCTTGCAGAATATGTATAGATCAGACACACACTCATTGAATACCTACAGGTGATTTAAAAAAAACCAACAGAGTTCAGTTGTTTATTACAAATAAACGGTGAAAGATAGAAACACACTGGGGCATTCAATGGATAGAGGGAGGTTCAACGTTTTACGTTCGCACATACACTATACCATACACTCGACATGAGCACCGTACGTTGCTCGAGAAACGTCGGAACGATAGTAAATTTCATTCCACACGCTAACCAACAGCTCGCTGTTTATTGAATCGATAGCTTCAGCAATTCTATGTCTCATTTGTTGAAGAGTAGCTGCCATAGGTGGGACAAAAAATTGTGTTTTATGTATCCCCAGAGAAAATAATCGCAAGGCGTGTGGTCTGGTGACCTGGGAGGTCAAAACAATGAACAAGATCTTGTATCCACCTCTTCCCAATCCAACGGTTAGGAATGATGATGTTAAGATACCGCCGCACCGCAAGGTAAAAGTGAGGTAGGGTGCGGTCATGCTTAGAAATGAAATCACTGGAATTTTTGTGAAGTTAGGGAAACAATTTTGCTGCGTGTCATGGTATGACATTCCAGTCACAGTTTCCTCCGCAACAAAAAAAGTTTGTGTGTGTGTGTGTGTGTGTGTGTGTGTGTGTGTGAATTCGTAAGGGACCAAACTGCAGAGTCATCGGTACCTAGACTTACACACTACTTAAACTAACTTATGCTAAGAACAATACACACACCCATACCCTAGGGAGGACTCGAACGTCTGGCGGAAAGTGTCGAGCAATCCGTGGCATGACGCCTCTAACCGCGCGGCCACTCCGCGCAGCAAAGAAAGGTCCATAACTAAGTGACCGGAAAAGGTGAAAACACATTTAGTTCCGGTGAGTCTCCCTCATGTTGGACGACAACTCCAGGATTTTTCTGACCACCAAATTCTTACATTATGGTGATTTACTTCACCCGAGATATGAAAATTCGATTCGCCCGAAAAGATGACTCCTTCGAAAAAAGTGTCCTCTGCCATCTACATGGTTAGTCTGCAAATCACACTTAAGTGTGTGGGAGAGGGTTCATCGAATCATCTTCACAGTAATTCTCTGGCATTCGACTCTCGAACAGCGCACGGAAAAACGAACACAAATACCTTCTGTGCGAGCTGTGATTCCTTTTATTTTATTATGAGGATAGTTTCTCCTGAGTAGGGACTTAGGGCTGTATCAACTAAATATTTTCGCATTTGGAGGAGAAAGCTGGTGACTGAAATTTCGTGAGAAGATCCTGCCGCAACGAGAAACCTCTTTGGTTTAATGATGCCCACCCCAAATCCTGTATCATGACCGTGACAGGCTCTCCCTTACTTCTCGATAATAAAAAAAGCGTGCTGTCCTTCTTTGAACTTTCTCGATGTACTCCGTCAATCCTATCTGGTGAGGATCCCACACCACGAAGCAGTACTCCCAAAGTGGACGAACAAGCGTAGTGTAGGAAGTCTATTTAGTAGATGTGTTGCATGTTCTAAGTGTTCTGGCAATAAAACGCAGTCTTGGGATCCCTTTCCCCACAACATTCTCTATGCGTTCTTTCCAATCTAAGTTATTCGTGATTTATACAATGAAATAATAAGCAACCAGTTGCTTATGAACTTATTTATGCAACTGGTTGCTTATTATTTCATTATATACGACTACAGTTGCTGATGATGGATAAAACATTACACTTGTTCGTAATTGAAATTTTTACCTATTAGGTGGATTTACGGCCTTTACATTCGATTGAATTATCGTATAATCGAAATTTAACGGATTTCATCTGGCACTCATGTGGATAACATCACACTTTTCATTATTTAGGGTCATTTGCAATTTTCGGACCATACAGATTACTTATCTAAATCTGTTTTGCAATTTCTGGAGAACTGAAATACAAAATTCGTACCTCCCGCTAAGGATACCGGGACGGAACTGTTGCACTAACTGCAACTTGGAAAGTTTCATACGCAAGCGTCGGCGTCGTTTCAGAACACGCCACACAGTTGTTGAAGTAAGTCGAAGTTTCTGGTTCGCCCGTCTTGTGGACTTCATAGGGCTCCGTCTCGGATACGATGGACAATTTCATCAGACGTGCGTGGACGGTCAGTGCTGCTCCCTTTGCATATGCAACCAGCTTCTAAAAAATTTTTTTATCCCAGTCATAAATGTGCAGGGGCGGCTTCTAGCTAAATTGGCGGTGGAATACACGTTACACTTGAATAAAGGTTTGACTTCGCTAAAATTCCAACATACAAAACGTTTTCTCTTGCGGTGTAAAGACCGTGATGCTATGCAGAAACAACAACAACGAAACTGTGTCACAAACTTGAACCTCCCTCTGAGTCCGCCCCATTAGCTGAATGGTCAGCGCGTTGGATTGTCACGCACGGGAGCCCGTGTTGGATTCCCGGCATGAGACGGAGAATTTCTCCCCTCAGGGGCTGGGTGTTGTTCTGCCCTCGTCATCATTTCATCTCCATTGTCGACGCGCAGGTCGCCCAATGTGGCGTCGCCCTCAGTAAGACTTGCACTTGGCGGCCAAACTTCCCGCCTGGGAATCCCGGCCACTGACGCCATACGCTCATTCCCAAACCTCCCTCTGTCCAGTGACATGCCCAATGTGTTTCTGTCTTTTGTAGTTTGTGTGTCAAAAATAACGGAAATCTGTCCTTTACGTCTGAATCATCCTGAACTCAACACGTAGCTCTAAACGGAACAAAATCGACTGATGTAAAGGTAATTTCCAGTGTACCAGAAGGAAGTGTGACAGGGTCGTTACTGTTTACAACACATACAAATGATCTAGTAGAAAGCGTCGGATGCTCTCTAAGGCTGTTAGCAGATGCGGTTGTCTACAACGAAGTAGCAACGGTTGAAGAGCGTAACGATTTGCAGAAATACCTCCAGAAATTGATGAATGGTGGAGCCTCTGGCATTTGACCATGAACGTAATAAATGTGACATATTTCACATACATAGGAAAAGAATTCCACTACTGCACAGATACACTGTTGATGACAAACCGTTGGAAACAGTATCTGCCGCAAAATGTCTAGGAGTAACTATCCGGAGCGACCTTCAGTGAAATATCCATAGAAAACAAATAGTGGGAAAAGCAGACGCCAAACTCTGATTTAGAGGAAAAAAATCTTAAGAAAATGTAACTCATCCACGAAGGAAGTGGTTTATAAGGCACTTTTTCGACCCATTTTTGAGTATTGTTCATGTATGTGGGATCCCTACCAGATACGACTAATGGAAGAGAGAGAGAGAGAGAGAGAGAGAGAGAGAGAGAGAAGAGAGAAGATCCAGCGAAGAGCGGTACGTTTCGTCACGGAATCGTTTAGTTGGTACGAGAGCGTTAAGGAACTGCTAAACAAATTCCACTGGCAGGCGTTACAAGATGGGCGTTTTGCATTGCGGAGGGACCTACTATTGAAATTTCGAGAGAGCACTTTACCGGAGAGTCGGACAACATACTACTTGCCCCTACATACGTCTCGGTTAATGACCATGAGGAGAAAATTCGAGAAATTAAAGCTTGTACCGAGGTTTGTTGACAATCATTCTTCCCACGCGCTATTCGAGAGTGGAACAGGGATGCTGGGCTCAGTTAGTGGTACGAGTAGGTTCCGCCACACATCATTAAGTGGCTTGCGGAGTATGATGTAGATACACTACTGGCCATTAAAATTGCTACACCAAGAAGAAATGCAGATGATAAACGGGTATACATTCGACAAATATATTATACTAGAACTGACATGTGATTACATTTTCACTCAATTTGGGTGCATAGATCCTGAGAAATCAGTACCCAGAACAATCAACTCTGGCCATAATAACGGCCTTGATATGCCTGGGCATTGAGTCAAACAGAGCTTGGTTGGCGTGTACAGGTACAGCTGCCCATGCAGCTTCAACACGGTACCACAGTTCATCATGAGTAAACTTGCGTATTGTGACGAGCCAGTTGCTCGGCACCATTGACCAGACGTTTTCAATTGGTGAGAGATCTGGAGAATGTGCTGGCCAGGGCAGCAGTCTAACAGTTTCTGTATCCAGAAGGGTCCGTACAGGACCTGCAACATGTGGTCGTGCATTATCCTGCTGAAATGTAGGGTTTTGCAGGGATCGAATGAAAGGTAGAGCCACGTGTCGTAACACATCTGGAATGTAACGTCCACTGTTGAAACTGGCGTGAATGCGAAGAAGAGGTGACCGAGACGTGTAACCAATGGCACCCCAATACCACCACGCAAGGTGATACGCCAGTATGGCGATGACGAATACAAGCTTCCAATGTGCGTTCACCACGATGTTGCCAAACACGGATTCGACCATCACGATGCTGTAAAAAGACCCTGGATTCACCCGAAGAAATGAAGGTTTGCCATTCGTGCACCCAGATTCGTCGCTGAGTACACCGTCGGAGGCGCTGGTGTCTGTGGTGCAGCGTCAAGGGTAACCGCAGCCATGGTCTCCGAGCTGATAGTCCATGCTGCTGCAAACGTCGTCGAACTGTTCGTGCAGATGGTTGTTGTCTTGCAAACGTTCCCATCTGTTGACGGAGGGACCGAGACTTGGCTGCACGATCCGTACAGCCATGCAGATAAGATGCCTGTCATCTCCACTACTGGTGATACGAGGCTGCTGGGATCCAGCACGGCGTTCCGTATCACCCTCCTGAACCCTCCGATTCCATATTCTGCTAACGGTCGTTGTATCTCGACCAACGCGAACAGCAATGTAGCGATACGATAAACCGCAATCGCGATAGGCTACAATCCGACCTTTATCAAAGTCGGAAACGTGATGGTACGCATTTCTCCTACTTACACGAGGCATCACAACAACCTTTCAGCAGGCAACGCAGGTCAACTGGTGTTTGTGTATGAGAAATCGGTTGGGAACTTTCCTTATGTCAGCACATTGTAGGTGTCGCCACCGGCGCCAACCTTGTGTCAATGATCTGAAAAGCTAATCATTTGCACATCACAGCATCTTGTTCCTATCGGTTAAATTTCTCGTCTGTAGCACGTCATCTGCGTGGTGTAGCAATTTTAATGGCCAGTAGTGTATTTAGATTTCATACACGAGAAGGGACTGGAACAGGTGACCTCCAGCTTACGAGGTAGCAGCACTCGCGGAGGCCCACTATTGGCGTAGTTTTGTCAAATGGTTCAAATGGCTCTGAGCACTATGCGACTTAACTTCCGAGGTCATCAGTCCGCTAGAACTTAGAACTAATTAAACCTAGCTAACCTAAGGACATCACACACATCCATGCCCAAGGCAGGAGTCGAACCTGCGACCGTAGCGGTCGCTCGGTTACAGACTGTAGCGCCAAGATCCGCACGGCCACTCCGGCCGGTTTTTGTCGCCCACTGCACAGTTGAGTTCCCTCGCCTATTCTCTCTCTCACTCTCTCTCTCTCTCTCTCTCTCTCTCTCTCTCTCTCTGTCTATCTATCTCTCTCTATCTCTATCTCTCTATCTCTATCTCTCTCTATCTCTCTCTATCTCTCTCTATCTCTTGCGCGCGCGCGCACACACACACACACACACACACACACACACACACACAGTTTCTCAGACAGGGATCACGCTGGCCGTCCTGACCCGCCTCAGCCACTTCCGGACAGTAAGCAGGCAGGCGCTCTTTAATTAAGACGAAGCGCTTTAATTAGCGTGGCGCCGGCTGCCGGGGCCCCGTTTAAAGTAGGATTGCGTCCCGTCGCGCCGCCTGCATTATGTACCGCGGCGTCCCGGCCACGGCTGGCGAGGGCCCGCCGCCTGCCTGGGAGAAGAAGCCCACAGCTCGCGGCCTGCGGTCGTAACTCAGCGCCCGGCGCGCGGCGGAGAGTTGTGAAAGATTTAGCGGGCCATGAGGCACTGCCGCCGCCGCCGCCGCTCCAAAATGTAAATGCCGCGGCCGCCGGCCTTCGCAGCTGATAACGCGGAGCGCCGCAGATTTAGGGGCTCGTGGCGGAAACAAAGCAGCAGTTTTTTACGGCGCAGCTAGGAAATTTCTTGCGGCACCATAGCCAGGAGGGAAAAGAAGGTCCATACGTTTAATGGCCTGCGAAATATGTGAATGAGTTGTGCGACGTGAACGAAAGTTGGTAGACGTGTTTCTACGTCTGAAAGATGCTGTCTGTTCAAATTTCCCGCCAGTCGCATAAGAGTGCAAATCAGGTTTGTGTTAAATACAGTGGTGGAAATATTTATTGCATCGCCATGAATTACTTCGTTTTTTTGTCTTTTGCAGCAGTTTCCTTCAGGTTATACAGTTGCTAAACGTTGTTGACATATTCTTGCCTTAATAATCTGACTTCTTCGCGCATGTTTTCCAACAATACACAACTCTTTGTTGTTGTCGTTTGGTTTTACACTGAAACCAGTGTTTATACTGCCATTTTGAGTTGAGACTTTGTAGTGAGAATACGGGATGGTCAGTTGAATTAACGTCAGAAAAGAAAGTTGTTATACTTGCTTATCCGTCGGTCTCAACACCAGAGAGGTAGTCTCTAAGACAGGATTTAATCAGTCTAAGATTTCGAGGTAACTGAAAAAGTACAGGGAAAAAGGAAATGTTGATCGTGAGAAAGGAAGATGTCGGAAAAGCCCGTCTACTGCCAAACAGGACAGGGTATTGAAAAGGCTTTCGCTCAACGATCGTTGCCTGTCAGCAACTGAACTAAAGCGAGACTGGGAAGAAATGTGCGGCATCTCAGTAACCAGTAGAACTGTAAGAAACAGACTACTGGAGGCTGGACACTCAGCCCGTCGTCCTAGAAGGAAGCCTTTATTGACCAAGATAATGCGACAACAGCGACTACAATGGGCAAAGGCACATGCGACATGGACACCAGAGTTGTGGAACAAAGTAATCTTTTCACACGAGTCCAAATTTAATCTGCATGCTCAGATGGAAAAGTGTTCGTGTGTCGAAGAAAAGGTGAAGAATTTTTGCCCTCATGCATAACACATACAGTGAAACACCCAAAAGGACAGATGGTCTCTGGGGAAGCATTTCCAGTCAGGGAGTGGGTCGTCTGGACTTCATCAATGGCACTGTCAACGCAAATGCCTACATAAGCATCCTTGAAAGGACGCTTATGCCAACCATTAGAGACCAGTTAGGACATGTTTCCAGTTGCACTTTTCACGATGACTCCGTTCCTCGCCATAGAGCTTTTCCAAACACAAAGCTGATTACTTTCTTGGTTATTTATCACGTACTTCTACATTTCAGGTAAAATCTTTCCTTCGACAAAATGGGGTTCGGTTATTAGAGTGGCCTGTTGAGAACTGTTGGATGATTGTGGTAAATGCTATCACCAAAAAGAGGCCACGGAATAAACGGGAGCTGTCGGAGACCCTTGTCCGTATGTGGTTTCATCAACTGAGTGAGGAGTACATCAAAAAGTTAATTCCTTCAATGCCTTCACGATGCCAAGCGGTGATTAAGGCGCGTGGTGGAGCAACAAAGTATTATACGCAACAGTCTGTTCATATGAGGCAATACAACACTAATATGCAGTGTTTCTTTCAATAATACTATTCATATTTCAGAATATGAAATAGAATAGCTGACATATGCACTTACACTCATATTTCAAGAAAGTGTTAAATTACAAAAAACAAACATTTTTATAGAAACAAAAATTAAGAATAAAAACAAATTGACAAAAATTGTGTACATTCATTTCTGACAGAAATAAAGAGAAATCAGGCGAATTTAGCTCAGTTATTCAATGATTGTAACAAATATTGTTAATTGTAAGAGATGATACAATAAATATTTCCACCACTGTACACGCTGTAGCGCGCTTGAGCTTTAGTCACATTCGACACTGGATGTGATGAGCTGATGTTGGTCAAGCACGCCTTTACGGCAACAAAGAAGCGATTGTCAACACATCACTGAGTCTGAACGAGATCATGTAATAGCGTGAGGAAAAAGCTGGACGTTTCTTCTGCGATATTGCAGGAAGACTTGGCAGGAATGTACCCCTGTATTTGACGGTTGGCAGCGGTGGTTACGGGACTGCACAGTTGCAAGAAGACCGGGCTCCGGACGGCCACGTAGCTCTGGTGGATCGTACTGCATCTGCAGCAGCAATTTAAGCAGCAGTTGGCAGCTAAGTGACACAACGAACTGTTACAAATGGTTACTTCTAGGACAGCTCCAACCCAGACGCCCTGTAGCTAACCCCAAACCACCACCATTTGCGACTCCAGTGGTGTCAAGTGAGACGTCGTTGGAGGGCCAGGAAGAGGCCTGTTCTGTTTTCTGACAAAAGCTGGTTCTGCCTCGGTACCAGTGATGATCTTCTGTTGGTTAGGAGGAGGTTAGTCGAGGGCCTGCAACCAATCAGTCTGCATGGTAGACAAATGGTTCAAATGGCTCTGAGCACTATGCGACTTAACTTCTGAGGTCATCAGTCGCCTAGAACTTAGAACTAATTAAACCTAACTAACCTAAGGACATCACACACATCCATGCCCGAGGCAGGATTCGAACCTGCGACCGTAGCGGTCGCTCGGCTCCAGACTGTAGCGCCTAGAACCGCACGCCCACTAAGGCCGGCCATGATAGACACACTAGATCTACACCTGGAGTTATGGTGTGGGGTGCGATTTCGTATGGCATTAGGAGCACTTTCGTGATTCTCCCATGCATCCTGACTGCCAATTTGTACGTTAGTCTGGTGATTCAACTTGCATTGCTATTCATGAAGAGCACTGCAGGGGATGTTTTCCAACAGGATAACGCTCGCCCACATGCTCTGCAACAGGGCCGGCCGAAAATTCTGCACATGTGCTCTTTTCATTGTGTACAATAGGAACGTATCGCGTTATTCCATCACCCAGTCAACGAAAGTCACGGTTCTAAAAAGAACTAAAAACAAATGGTGCATAAATATGCCGGATTGGTTTTACGCCCACGATAGGTACCTAAACACCCTTCATGGCTAGGGTATCAAACATGCCTTACAATAATTAACGGATAATTTTTATGCACGTAAGTATACCGTCAACAATGGGTTTAATACTAAATTTTTAGGGTAACACTATTTGCCCATGTAACTCTGAGTAGGATGAGGTACAATTAGTAAATAACAATTTTAAATTAGAAAAAGAAAGAAATCCAAATCATGTCTGTTATTGGTGTTAAGAAATTCAAGTGATGTCTATTATTGATGATAAAGTTACTGCCAGGTACAAAAGCACGGCACAATGATAAACGCTAACAGTTGCGAAGATTTTTCGTCACTAATAGTCGATCAAAACCTTGATTTATTCATTTCCATTACGGAGAAAAACTTTTCACACACATAAGTAGATCACTACATGGACATAACTCTCGCAGATTCGTGATGCAGGCGTGGAAATTCTTGCTGTCGTACAAATGTACTTTGGACTGCAAAGAACTTGTCCCTGAGCCGTGTACTGCACTGCAAGTCGATCAGTTCCATCTTTAGATCATTCAGAGCACCCTAAAGTGATGAAAACCCACGAATGATAGGAGACACTCGAAATATCTACAAATCGCGCTCGGTATTGCTCCTTAATTTTTACAATTATTGCCACGTTTTCTTGAACTCTAGCACTTTCGTGGACCAGCCAAGGGTGGGGAAATGTACATTGTTTCTAGACAATAGTTGGCTCTCCCAAAGAGCAAGCTTCCTTTGAAAAGATTTTACTTACTGACACCATCAATCGCTTGCTCGATGGCTTGGAGTAAGTTTATACCTGTCGTAGTCCCTTTCAAAGCTACCAAGTCCAAAACGTCCTCTGTTGCATGCAGAGCTTTAGCAACACCTACCGAGCGAGGTGGCGCAGTGGTTAGCACACTGGACTCGCATTCGGGAGGACGACGGTTCAATCCCGTCTCCAGCCATCCTGATTTAGGTTTTCCGTGATTTCCCTAAATCGTTTCAGGCAAATGCCGGGATGGTTCCTTTGAAAGGGCACGGCCGATTTCCTTCCCCATCCTTCCCTAACCCGAGCTTGCGCTCCGTCTCTAATGACGTCGTTGTCGACGGGACGTTAAACAACACTAACCTAACCTAACCTTTAGCAACACCATGTATGTATACCACTACCTGAGCTGCATCTGTGAAACCTGTTGCTTCATCCGACGCAACAGCGAAAGCAACAAAGTCCTTAGCCTTATTTATTAACTGTCTGTGCACATCACTGTCCATAACACTTATACGTCGTGTCGCTGTTTCTTTGGAAAGGCCGATTTCTTGACACTTGCTAACGTTCATGGGACAAAAATGTTCTTCAGTAACAGTGAGATAGTCTTTTCCAACGTCCCTTCAGAAAACCCTTTCCCAGATCATGCTGTTCTTAATATAATTTTGAAACTTGCTCGCCGTTCAGATGCACGGTGGTTGTCATTCTAGAAAACTGAACACAGAACGTTGTAGAGTAACATAGATACTATTGCAACACAAGAAACGAAGAGTTCAAGAGGGTCAAGAGGCATTAATTAATAAGGCTTACATCAAAAACCTGTGACGTGCCCAATCCACTTTCTTAGGCTCACTTAATTTGGCTTACCGTTATTCACTGTTCTCTATGCTACACTTTTCTGTATGAAATAAATTGTAATGTCTTTCAGCCGTGAACTTGTGCTGGCCGCCAGTCATTCAGAGACACAGCAAACACTGTGTTTTCGCCTATTGTAAAGAAGAATTGCAGTTCCCATCCGTGTTTAAATGGCTGAGAAAACACATATCCCGTTATTTTTTCTCAGCACGTATGAGGTAAGGCTACAGTCGCCAGAGGGAAGCAAGACTGGAGGTGCTTCGGTCCTCCTGGTACTGAGTAAACTACGAATCGGAACCGTCGATGCTCATTTGGTATACGTGTCTAGTCAGGGATGTCGCTGTTCCGCTTTACCCTCTGACTGAGATGCGGAAAACTGTGCAACACTTTCACACTTTTGCGCATTGAGCAGCAATTGGCCGGCGCTGCTCTACAGAGCATCGACATGCCGCCTCGTCCTACTCGATCACCACATCTGTCTCGAATGGAGCACATATCGGACGAAAGAGTTTTAACCGTCCCTGTATTGACCGACCAAGTGCAACAAGCAGGGGCTCCATCCCACAAACTGACATCCGGCGCCTGTACAACACAATGCATGCACGTTTGCATGCTTGCATTCAACATTATGGCGGTTACACCGGTTATTAACGTACCAGCATTCCACGTTTGCAATGACTCAATCCGCGCTTACATGAACCTGTGATCTTACAATGTTAATCACTTAAATATGTTAAATGTATTCCCCAAATTACACTACTATAATTATTTTTTGGTATTGCTATTTTTGTCAATGTTTTAGCAATAACTGTATAAACGACTCTGTAGGCGGCCTCATCTTTCGTACCTTACTCTATGATCCCTTCGATCACTTCACGAGATGTGCCATGGCGGCAGTAGAGCCTTCCTAGAATACCAGTTTTTCTAAATCCCGCGATAACAGCGTCTCCATTTTTCTAAAATTCCCGCGATTCTGTGATACACTTCACATGCGCTTACGATCCTAGCAGCGCGTCTTGGATCTTTCAGTGTATCCTGTTATTTCTGTTTCCTAAGTACAGGGTGATTAGAAGAAAACTTTCGCTACTTCAGAGGGCCTCCATGGTAAACGGATAATCTTAGTACAATGAAACTTTGTGGAAACATTTGGAAGGATATTCGGAGGAAAAATAACGAATAAATCACTGAAAGAAACAAACACACATTGTGACTTGTTATTAGTCGACCACGATAGTATTGAACCTGAGAGTGACGGCGCTTCGGTTGGCTTACCGTGAGTTTCTATCGTGATATTTTACAAGGACACTCCGAACCGGTTGATAGTATATGCATTACTGTCCTGAAAGCATTCACACTGCGATGCGTTTTCCTTAATCACCACGGTACTTGTTTACCTTAACATCACCGCATGTTTCCGATAACGGTCATGTGAGGCCATGTGTCTGCATCTGCGACAGTCTATAACTGAGCTAGAGATTACTCTAGTGCAGCCCGAAACATATGAATGGTACAGGGTGTTTCAAAAATGACCGGTATATTTGAAACGGCAATAAAAACTAAACGAGCAGCGATAGAAATACACCGTTTGTTGCAATATGCTTGGGACAACAGTACATTTTCAGGCAGACAAACTTTCGAAATTACAGTAGTTACAATTTTCAACAACAGATGGCGCTGCGGTCTGGGAAACTCTATAGTACGATATTTTCCACATATCCACCATGCGTAGCAATAATATGGCGTAGTCTCTGAATGAAATTACCCGAAACCTTTGACAACGTGTCTGGTGGAATGGCGTCACATGCAGATGAGATGTACTGCTTCAGCTGTTCAATAGTTTCTGGACTCTGGCGGTACACCTGGTCTTTCAAGTGTCCCCACAGAAAGAAGTCACAGGGGTTCATGTCTGGCGAATAGGGAGGCCAATCCACGCCGCATCCTGTATGTTTCGGATAGCCCAAAGCAATCACACGATCATCGAAATATTCATTCAGGAAATTAAAGACGTCGGCCGTGCGATGTGGCCGGGCACCATCTAGCATAAACCACGAGGTGTGCGCAGTGTCGTCTAAGGCAGTTTGTACCGCCACAAATTCACGAAGAATGTCCAGATAGCGTGATGCAGTAATCGTTTCGGATCTGAAAAATGGGCCAATGATTCCTTTGGAAGAAATGGCGGCCCAGACCAGTACTTTTTGAGGATGCAGGGACGATGGGACTGCAACATGGGGCTTTTCGGTTCCCCATATGCGCCAGTTCTGTTTATTGACGAAGCCGTCCAGGTAAAAATAAGCTTCGTCAGTAAACCAAATGCTGCCCACATGCATATCGCCGTCATCAATCCTGTGCACTATATCGTTAGCGAATGTCTCTCGTGCAGCAATGGTAGCGGCGCTGAGGGGTTGCCGCGTTTGAATTTTGTATGGATAGAGGTGTAAACTCTGGCGCATGAGACGATACGTGGACGTTGGCGTCATTTGGACCGCAGCTGCAACACGGCGAACGGAAACTCGAGGCCGCTGTTGGATCACCTGCTGCACTAGCTGCGCATTGCCCTCTGTGGTTGCCGTACGCGGTCGCCCTACCTTTCCAGCACGTTCATCCGTCACGTTCCCAGTCCGTTGAAATTTTTCAAACAGATCCTTTATTGTATCGCTTTTCGGTCCTTTGGTTACATTAAACCTCCGTTGAAAACTTCGTCTTGTTGCAACAACACTGTGTTCTAGGCGGTGGAATTTCAACACCAGAAAAATCCTCTGTTCTAAGGAATAAACCATGTTGTCTACAGCACACGTGCACGTTGTGAACAGCACACGCTTACAGCAGAAAGACGACGTACAGAATGGCGCACCCACAGACTGCGTTGTCTTCTATATCTTTCACATCACTTGCAGCGCCATCTGTTGTTGAAAATTGTAACTACTGCCATTTCGAAAGTTTGTCCGCCTGAAAATGTACTGTTGTCCCAAGCATATTGCAACAAACTGTATTTCTATCGCTTCTCGTTTAGGTTTTATTGCCGTTTCAAATATACCGGTCATTTTTGAAACACCCCCAGTATGTTGGTTACTTCCCCTTCACTATTCTCATCTTCAGCCTGACGTGTATTAAAGCCCATTGGTAAACATTGTCGTTCAGATAATCTCACGGCCAGATATCACACAAGTTTAAATCTGGTGATCTTGGTGGCCACGCAGTTTGTAACGATCCTGAAATGATTCCGTTTATCTCCAAATGTTTGACGAAATATCCGAGTGACCTCACAAACAATGTGTTATGGAGCTACATGTTGCACCAAAAAAGTTGAGTTCAAAGTACCTCTCTCCCGTAGAGCAGGGATCACATGTTATCGAAGCAGATCACAGTAACGTGTGCCGTTCACGCTGCATGCCCTTGGTCCTTGGGGAGTTCCAGTACCGGAAACCGCCGCCTAACGGCAAGTCACGCAGCGCAGAATCTGAACATCACTCCTATAAACTTGTGTACCCATATGGCAAATAGTTTTGTCGTCTACAGTGGGTAAAGCAACGGAAGTTTAATTATAATCACTCCGTACTCCAAATGATGGAATACAACTCTGGACGAGATCGCCCTGTATGGTGTAGGCGCTT
This sequence comes from Schistocerca nitens, assembly GCF_023898315.1. NCBI lineage: Eukaryota > Metazoa > Arthropoda > Insecta > Orthoptera > Acrididae > Schistocerca > Schistocerca nitens. Next base: position 371,872,524 of record NC_064620.1, on the reverse strand, counting down.
TCCTCACAGAGCAATGCACTTTTCCAGAACGTTTCTCACGTTTGCTTTATCTAGTACTGTGTAGGTTGTAGCAACCATTGTTCTTACGTCTTCGCCAATTATAACATAAGTCGACAACATCGTCAATATTATTCCGTCACGTATTTCAGTTTTGGAATTATGAAAGTCTGATAAAGTAATGGTGCCATTGAAACTTCCTGGCAGATTAAAACTGTGTGCCCGACCGAGACTCGAACTCGGGACCTTTGCCTTTCGCGGGAAAGTGCTCTACCAACTGAGCTACCGAAGCACGACTCACGCCCGGTACTCACAGCTTTACTTCTGCCAGTACCTCCGAGTTCGAGTCTCGGTCGGGCACACAGTTTTAATCTGCCAGGAAGTTTCATATCAGCGCACACTCCGCTGCAGAGTGAAAATCTCATTCTGGTAATGGTGCCATTGTTTGCAGCTGATTAATGTTAACCTTCATGTAGAGAACGATTGTAGGAATCATCTGAGTGCTATGTCCTGGTATACATATTCTTTGTCCTCGGCTTTTCCCACAACTTGAGGTCGGTTTTTCTAATCATGCAACGCCATCTATCGATGTTGTAGACATCATCTTCACTAACGTTCAGATACTTCATACTTCGGACAACTCTCAACCAGCTGGTTTGATTTCTTCCACACTCCCTCGTTTCTTTTTAGCGATGGGAAGGCACTTCTTCGCAACATAGTCATCGCGTCTTCGCGTTATGTCTCTTACAACTTCGGCCTCGACTGTGGGGAAGACTTTGAAACTAACCATTTGCGCACTCCGTCTCTCAGTTATACTCCTCCTGCTCATCTCTACATGCGCCACTTCTGGTGAATGGAGCTTCTGTTCGTGAATCTTTTATGATGGCCCGATCGCACTGCCATACAATAACACCGGTCTTACAGCTGTTTTATACAGTTTGCCTTTCTGTGAGCAGTTTTGCTCTACACTGAACTCCTGAAAGCATGCTTCACTGTTCCAACCAATGTTTAACTGATCAGTCCTGTGATATTACTGGTCCCAGATACTTAAAATGTTGAACTCTAGGATGTGTGGCAGCACAACCTTGATATCTAAGGCTAGTGTGGGCTATTAATGCCTAAGCAATTTGTTTCTAGTGCCTTTCTTCAAGGTTCGGTTGAATTTTCTACGTGTATTGGATATAATGGCTACATTATCAGCTTAATAAAGATTGCACAGTGTTGGTTTGTGTTTCTACATCTATATCTACTACTACATGATTACTCTGCTATTCACAATAAAGTGCCTGCAAGAGGGTTCAATGAACCACCTTCAAGCTGTTTCTCTACCGTTCCACTCTCGAACGGCACGCGGGAAAAACGAGCACTTAAATTTTTCTGTGCGAGCCCTGATTTCTCTTATTTTATCGTGATGATCATTCTCCCTATATAGGTAGGTGCCAACAGAATGTTTTCCCAATCGGAGGAGAAAACTGGTGATTGAAATTTCATGAGAAGATCCGTCGCAACGAAAAACGCCTTTGCTTTAATGATTGCCACTCCAATTCACGTATCATGTGACACTATCTCCCCTATTTCGCGATAGTACAAAACGAGCTGCCCTTCTTTGTACTTTTTCGATGTCATCCGTCAGTCCCACCTGATGCGGATCTCACACCGCACAGCAATACTCCAGAATAGGGCGGACAAGCGTAGTGTAAGCAGTCTCTTTGGTAGACCTGTTGTACCTTCTAAGTGTTCTGCCAATGAATCGCAGTGTTTGGTTTGCTCTACCCACAATATTATCTATGTGATCGTTCCAATTTAGGTTATTTGTAATTGTAATCCCGAAGTATTTATTTGAATTTACAGCCCTCAGATTTGTATGACTTATCGCGTAATCGAAATTTTCTTTGCGGTTCGATAATTCATTACAAAATTATGACGGTAAGGAACTTCCCACGCTTCCCTGATGAACACTTACCTTAATATCAAAGCCCTTTGATACGCCTGCAGGCCTTTATATGCAAGCTGGAGATTGTTCTGCATGTCCACAACAAGTCGTTATTAGCACTCCGTGACATTATGTGCGATGTGCGAGCAAGTCAAGAAAAGTGGAGTACGAAAAAACCGAAAAATGACATCACTGACACGGAGCTATGGAAAGTAAACCACCACTAGATACAGATAATTTTTTAACGGAAACTGCTTATTAACCTCTCTGCTGATAACGTATATGCGTCCAAAGATAAATTACCTTTAAGGCAACACGGTAGCGTCAATGCTCCACTGCCCTGACTGCGAATCGAGTCAGTTACAAATGGGCAAACCTGCTGCTCCGTAGAAGAGTTGTGCACAGAATTATATTGGCTGTTATGCACCCAGACAGTCTAACAACGGACCGGCAAAGACACACGGGACACGTTCACAAGCGCTCCCGGGGCATCGTTAAAAATAATGGTGGGCAACCCAGGGCAACAAGGACTCAAGTCGACAACGTCACTAGTTATCTTGAGAACAGTCCGCTCTACTGCATATTTCCATCAACTGCTCATTTAAGCAACTTTAAACTGTATTACGTCAGTTTACCCGTTAATGTAATTGACTTTAACGTCTTACTGATAAAGTCGAACATATATACTTGATTTATTTAATTCTGAGATTAAAATCGGAGGATATTTTGAAGGGTAAATTCAATACTGATGAAATGTGCAAACTTATTTCCAGTGATGGAACACTGGTGCTGTGTTCTAACACCAACTACTCTCCGCTGGAAGTAACTTCAATTGTCTCTTCGAACTGTGGATCTTACCACCAAGTAGTTGCTCTATAGCGTAGAATAGCTGTAATAAGTGCTTGCATAGTGCGATACTGAGTTTGTGTTGTTGTGGATAAAATGCAGTGAATGGAAGGAAAAAATGAAATATGGACTTACTAGAAAAACCACAAAAGAAGAATCGAGATTAACGTTCTCGTTTTCATTTGACCTCACCACTGTTTTCCATCTAACTTCAAGATATGATCGATCATTCCTCTAATTACCGAAACTACTGTACAGCAATTATATTAAATTTCAGCCCCCAGTTGCATAAGCAAAGAAAATTTACCTAGGTTTCGGCTATAGTAATGTAGCCTTCTTTATAAATTTCACAATATAAAATTAAATTAAAACATGCCAGATATTGGCCTTATCAAACTTAAAATGTTGGCACTACAGTACATAGTCATAAGACTTTATATATATATATGTGTGTGGTGTGGACTGAAGAGATCATCCTTGATGACTTATTCTTCTAGGATGGGATGTAAGGATAAAAGGAAAACACTTTATTTATTACACATTCAGTTAGGCTTGGGCACGCAATGGGTCCTTTAGCCTGCTGTCTTTGGTGATGTCTATCTCCTGTGGAGGGTGAAATGTGTCAAGGCTGTTATGTGTGACTGCTTCCTCGTGTTATGACAGATTGCCTATGGGGGGTGAAACGTTATTGACTTCGGTACTCGATACTTGTGCCATCTTGCAGGGTTTACCGTTCCTACCGATTCTAAATGTCGAACTTCGTCCCTAAGGGCATCGATCTTGTCAAAAACTCTTAGAGCCTTGTCATGGACCTTCTCTTGTATAGTGGTCTCGTGGAGTGCGGTGCGGATGTCGACGTTTCTTGTCCACCATGGAGCTCCTGTGATCCATCGATAGCAAATGTTTTGCAGCGCTTGGAGTTTGTTGTAGTTGGAGACGCATGTAGTTCCCCACGAGGTGGAGCCATACAACATTGTGGGTTCCACTGTTGCCTTATACAAGTGGAGTTTAGTCTTAGGGTTGAGATCCTTACTAGCCGGCCGAAGTGGCCGCGCGGTTCTGGCGCTGCAGTCTGGAACCGCGAGACCGCTACGGTCGCAGGTTCGAATCCTGCCTCGGGCATGGATGTGTGTGATGTCCTTAGGTTAGTTAGGTTTAACTAGTTCTAAGTTCTAGGGGACTAATGACCTCAGCAGTTGAGTCCCATAGTGCTCAGAGCCATTTGAACCATTTTGAGATCCTTACTCTTCAGGAACGGAATCAATGACCTGGCCATCTTCTGGGCTGCCGTCTTCTTGTCGTCAATATGCTGCGTAAAGAGTAATTTTTTGTCAAGGTAGACACCGAGATACTTCACTCCCGGCGACCACGGGATAAATTGGTCAGCTATTTGGAGTCTGTCGTTCAGAACTGGTTTCCTCCGTGTGAACAGAATGGCTGCCGTCTTCGTCGGGTTGATCGTTATCTTATTTTGCAGCGCCCAGCGTTCCATTACAGCAAGTTGCCGTTGCATCCTAGCGATTAGCTGGTCCAAGTGTCGTCCAGTTGTCAGAAAAGCCGTATCGTCCGCATAAAAACTCGCCGTAACAAGGGGGACTGTTGGGATGTCATTTATATATAAGTTGAAAAGCAGAGGCGAAATGACAGAGCCCTGCGGAATTCCTGCGGAGATCAGTTTCATTTCGGAGTTTTTGTCGTCGACTCGGACATACAGTTTCCTGTCCTGCAGAAAGCTGTCTATGAGTCTAATGTAACAATCCGCAATAGGGGTAGTGCGATGCAGTTTGACGATAAGGTTGGGCCGCCACACCTTATCGTAAGCTTTTTCGATGTCAAGGAAGACACCAATCGTGAAGTGCTGCTTGTTGTATCCTTCTTGTATCCGTTCGGTGATCCGTAAAAGTTGAAGTTCGGCAGATAACTTGTCGTTGAAACCGAATTGTTCAGGTCGTATAACATCATGCGCTGTAAGCGTGTCATGGAGCCTCTTCAACAGCACTCTCTCGAGCACCTTGCCAAGGGTCGGCAAGAGGCTAATTGGCCGGTAACTGTTGGGTTCTGCTGGGTCTTTACCTGGCTTGGGTACTGGTACTACTCGAGCCGTCTTCCATGCCGTAGGAAAATATACCTGCAGAAGACAGCTGTTGAGAATTCGGGTAAGGAGCACAGTTGGCTTCCTGGGCAACTGTTTCAAATCGGTGTTGCTTATGGAGTCGTTGCCCGGCGCATTATTCCGAGTCTTCCGGATAATTTTACGGATCTCTGCTGGTGTGGTGAGTTGTGGGCGGCTCTGCACAGGCGCAGCACGAAAAGCAGTCCATTCTGCTGTAACGACGGCTTCCTGTTCTTGCAGGCGGACGTCGTTCATGGGGGTCGCTGGTGTAGACATCTGTTCTTGGTAAGTCGTAGCATACAGCTCCGCCTGGGCGAGTTCGTCATAGAGGAGGCCATCTGGTCTTCTGATGGCTCGTTTAGGTGGCCGCTGGTGTCGTATGTTCTTGACTACCTGCCATTCGTTCTTGGTTCGAAGTAAGAACTCATCCATCTTATCTTCCCAGACCTGCTGTCGCCACTCGGCCACTCTCCTGTGCAGTTCTCGTGTTAAGACGTGTGTTTCTCGTCGATCGATCTGGTTTCTATAGCGGAGCCAACGTCGCCTACTCTTGTTTCTCTGTGTCTTCAGTTCTTGGAGTAGAGGCGGGAACTCATCGAAAGCTACTAAAGGGTAGACCGTGTGAGTAGTTGCCCTCCGTTTGGCTGCCTTTATCTTCTGCGTTAAAGTTTGTACCGCGATGTCGATGGCTTCCGGTGTTGAAACGTCCTGCGTCGGGCAGATATTGTTGTCAAGATATGTCCGAAATTGACCCCAGTTCAGAGTTTGTGAGGTTGGGGGCGGAAGGTTGGCCGTTGCGTGTTCCACTATGCTGATAACAGGTCGGTGGTCAGACGAAAGATCGTCGACGGTGCGGAGCTGGAGGTTCGTCTCAATATTTTTGATGATAGCAATATCTAGGACGTCTGCTTCTTGCCGATCGACGTAAGGAATCCGTGTCGGCTCTCGTGGGCCATGGACTGTGATGCCCAGTTCTTCTTCCATGGCAATCAAAGTTCGTCCACGAGGGTTCGTACGCCGGGAATTCCAAGCGACGTGCTTGCTGTTGAGGTCACCTCCGAGGAATATTTTGTCAAAATTGGTGAAGATACTCCTTAGGTCGTCTGGCACCAGGTTTTTACCAGGGCTGTTGTACGCCGCAATGAAAGTGATGTTGCCTGTCGCCGATCGAACCGTTACTGCTGTTGCCTCCAGATGTTGGAGGTGTGGTAGTGTTTCATGATGGTGCCGCAGTTCCCTTTTAAGCAGAACTGCGGTCCCTCCACCTCGTTGGCCTTGTCTGTCCGTTCTATAGACGTACATGTTACGAAATCTGAGCTCAGTTGTTGGACGAAGGTGCGTCTCCGATACAAGTGCGATGTCGATTTTGTGACGTTGTAAAAATTCAGTGAATTCTGTTTTCTTGTGTTTCATTCCGTTAGCGTTCCATATACAGATTTTCAGGTTTCTCGTGGTCCCAGGGCGATCCATCTTAAGGTGTTCCAAAGGCCGTCAATACACTTTCGATTAAAGAAAGTATCCCCACTAGTTGTTGCTGCACGGCGGTGAGAAGTTTCGCGACATCAGAGAGCGCTGGAGCTATGGATTCCATCAAATGAGCTGGTGAGACGTAGGTTTCCGGTTCCGGTCGGCGTGGTGATGCTGCGTGGGCGTATGAATAATGCTGGTGGTGCTGTCGAGGTGGAAGTGCTTCAGGAGGAGGCTGTGTTACTGGCTGCCGTGTCGCCGCCGGCTGTTCTTGTGGCGGTTGCTGACGATGGGGCGGAGGGTGTGGCGTCAGGTTGGAGTTTCGTATTACACGAGTCCTCCGTTGAGAGGGCTGCGGGGAAGACCGTTGTCTGTATTTCCTGAGAAGTTCCTGGTACTTCTGGCAGCCACGCCATGTGGCAGGATGGTCCTTTTCACAGCACATTTAGGCGGAGCCCCTCGGGGATGAGTACAGGCTGAAGATCGGTGTTGCCCTCCACAGCGAACGCAGCGAGCAGGCAAGCTGCAATAATTAGCCGTATGTTCGAATCGCTGGCAGTGGCGACATTGAACAGGTCCTTCCTGTCTGTTGTAGGTTTCAATAACGACTTTAGTATATAGAAGGTATTTGATGTCGTAAATCTTGTAGTTTTCCTTTTGGGCTGGCAACGTGACACAGTAAGCATCTTGAGGTCGTAATTCCTTCGTGTTGTCGTCTCAATTTTTAAACTGGTGGACGTTGATGACAGGAAAACCCTTCTCTATCAGTGCGTCTTTCAGTTCTTCTTCCGTAACTTCGGCAGGTAGACGTTTGACAACCACTTTGAGGTCCTTGTCCTCTGCGGCCTGATGTGTACAAAAGTGGATGTCATTCGACACAAAGAAATTGATGGCCCGCCGTTGATCTTCGTAGGAGTCAAAATGATATTTGATCCTGTCTCGTTGGTAGATGGCCTTAAGACTGCCGTCAATATTCGCTTTCAGCGCCTTGTTGAGTTCCATGTAGTTCTTGGTATGGTAAATAGTAACGGGCGGGACTTTGCGTAGTAAGTTACGGCCAGAGCCATCTGTCCCCTCTTTATCTGCTTCGAGATTGACGCCACGCGTCTGGTCCAAACACTCTGGAGCATCCGTAGTATCTTCCGTCGCAATAGCCGCATAACGGTTGGAAGTTTTCAGTTCTTCTGGACGTTGTCGCTTCCGAGAGTTGTTCTGCTTAGGAGAAGCGTTGAGTCATTTTCTTTGGCGAACTAGTGTAAAATCGCCCTCTCCGTCGGTGGGCTGCATGGTCCAATCTTCTTCAGAGGAGACTCCCTCCATTTCGTCGTCGTCTTCCGGTGGAGAAAATTGTTCCACGTCGCCTACTTGTTCTTCAGGCTGTGAAGTGGGAACCGTACTAGTCCGGTTGTCGTATACTTCCTGACTTTGCAGAATCATGTGCTGTATTTCACGTATTAGTTCCCGTTGTTGCCGATCGTTCTGTGTTAGCTGATTCCTCTCGTCACAGGGGTTTGACGTACGGTGTCCTCCGCTCTGCATTCGCATATCGCTCGTCGAGGTCCTGTCCTCATTATCTTGCCTGTCAGAATCCGTTGTCGTTGCAGGGGTCGTCGCCGTTGTATCCGTCCTGTGGGGAGCGGCCGCCGGGACGGCCGGCGGGGCAGGGCCCACCGACCGGCCAGCGGCCGGCCCCGACGCGACCCAGCCGGCTGGCTCGGACGCGCGCGTTCCGTTGTCCGCACTCTTCGGCATCGCGCGCTCAACTGTGTCATAAGACTGCGTCACTTCTACTAATGTTTTGCCGATAGGCCACACCAACGGGCCAGACAGGTGGGACGCGGGCGCCCAGTTACTACTCCATCTAGTGGTCAATTCAGCATTAAGTACGGGTGTCCGATGGATAAGATTCTGAGGTTGAAGTGTTATAGATGTCAATGAATGGCTGCGAAATAAAATGACACTAATTACTTTGTGATTCCCGTTGACGAAATTATAGCCGTTTGTTCGTGTACAATGTGATGACGGATTAGCTACGAAATTGGCGCCGAATCTGAAGAAATTATGACACAAACGGAGGCAATGGGGCAGTGACTCAAAATAATTGTCTGGAACGCCAGTCGGAAACTATTCCGGCCGAACTAATGCTGATGAAACGCTTCCGCGATTGTGTTGCCCATCAACGGTATACGAATCTGACGCAGAAGAAACTTACACATTATTTCATTCCTAAAACTCCCTCTTTTTTTTTAAGAAAAAATTTAGTCAATATTTATATCAAAATAAATATAACATACATGTGTATATAATGTAATTCACGTATTGCATTTCTTTCTCATTTTCAGGATTGTACGGATTTTCGATTGGACAGATGACCTTAGTCGCACCTGTACAAGTAGTAGTAGTGAGGATCATTTTTACAAGGATATTGGGCAAGTGGGTGACATTACAATGTTAGCACAAAAAGGCATAATTTATACATACGGGCACTTACATAGTTATAGGTCTAGTTTGCCAAGGATGCAGACAGAGGAATCATCCCGGCATTTGTCTGAAGTAATTTAGGGAAATCACGGAAAATTTAAGTGAAGATGGTTGGATGGTGATTGAGACTTCTACATTCCCGAACAAGGGGCTAGTGTGCCTAAAAAGGCACAGCTTTATTCGATTTATATCAAGTGTACAATATTGTCTTTTCTATACATTCTTGCAAATAACGCAAACTGTTAGTGCTACACTGTTTACTCACTTTCCGTCACCAGTTATTGCACATACTAATCACGTAATATTTCTTAATATAAAAAGCTGGTACAACACTACTCACTTATTTCCGCACATCAATGACTGCCTACATTACACTCTCCGCAACGGCTGGCAACAGGACTGTGATGCTAAAACAGTGGTTCGACCCAATGGGAATTTCCGTGATGGAGGCAAAACCCAATAAAACCGTGTCGGCAGCGTTGATCCGTGGAAATGCATGAATATTTAACACTGTCCTGGAGTCGCTCGGATAAAGAGGAGACGTTTCGAGCGCAGGTTTTCTGCGGACAGAAGCTGAGAGCTTTCCTGGGGCGTCCTGAGGGACGCGTGGCTGAGACGCTAGAGATTCTGCTGTTCCTGTGTCAGTCGTGCTCCAGGGGGAGTGAAGGATTTACGAGTCAGGTATTTAGGAGTGCGTGGCGCGGTTACATTTCTTTTCGTGCCTACGACACTTCCCGTTGGGAGACCGTAGCAAGCAGAGGAGATTAATTACCTGCCAGAGGAGGCAACAGTCGCAAAGAACGCACTTGCAGACGGTGAGTCGACAGAATAAACTGTCAGTTACGAACGAAGGCTTTGAGGACCGTTATCGTCGATGGAAAAAGACTTCGTGTAGGATCTGTTGGTCTGACGTTTCAGACTTCTCGCTGCAGCCTTCTTTCAAGACCTGGCTGCACAATGTGGTACACTGCCAAAACGGAGCGAATTAAAGAAAAATAGTATTTCCGGTGTTTATCGCTATAGATGTTGATGATTGACTATTTAGAGAATTACGGCTCACAATTTGATTGAAGTTTCTGATGCTGACAAAATGGAAGGAGCGATCTATATTTAATTTGAAGAAGAACCTTTTTATAATCAGGATCTCGTCAATATTTACTGACGACAGCACTCGACATACAGGCCTTAGTGGAGTGCTGCGTGGGGAACCGCGCCATCACCCAGGATGGGATGGCAGGTTTTATGACCGGTAAAATCTTAAATTTTAAAATGGCCCCAAAAGAACGAATTAAACACGACAACGAAAGTTTCGTGTAAATGAAGTGTGAGAATAAGTTGTAAATACAAATCATCCATACAATCTTGTGTTTTGTGTCTGGAAATTCAGTATTTTGATAACAGTGGACGTGCTGCAGCCGTGCCCTTTCAAAATAGCAAAGACTGCAATTGCAGTACTGGCAAAAAAGTGGTTGAAATGGCTCTGAGCACTATGGGACTTAACTGCTGCGGTCATCAGTCCCCTACAACTTAGAACTACTTAAACCTAACTAACATAAGGAAATCACACACATCCATGCCCGAGGCAGGATTCGAAGCTACGACCGTAGCGGTCGCGCGGTTCCAGACTGTAGCGCCTAGAACCGCTCGGCCACTCTGGTCGGCTGACAACCTTTGGAACCAAGGTGTAGTGATTAAGAGGCATTTACATGTGGGAAGATACATTGCATTCTCCCCCACCACTTACTCGCCTTTGGATCTGCCATGATTATGATTTACATGGTTTTCCTACTTCTGACGGTCTTCTAAATTAATTTTTCTGCTTTGTCTGTAACTTCTTTTAAGATTTCCCTCACTCCCTTTATTTTCTAGGTGTCGAAGCCATAATCAGTAGATATTAATATTTAAGATTATACGGAGAAACCTGTCACACGTTATTTTGAAGCTGAAGCAAATAAAAATGTACAAACTGTCTATCCAGTATCATCGTATTTCATACTGTTTACGTTCCAACAACTTTATTTAGCATAGAACCGTTACTTTCGCTACAATAAATGAACGTGCTTTCAAAACTGCTTGTTTTGAGCCGTAATTCATGGTCGTGGCATGTAGGAAAGCACGCCTTATCGGTAGTCGACCACAGCCGTTTTTCCTTTATGTAGTAAATAGGTACTGGCGATTAATACATTGATTTTCAACACGTCAAGCATTTATACATTCGTGACACTCTGTCATATGACCTTCGACTCTGTACAGCAGAAGCGACGACGATATACCATCGACAATGGAGCACTCAACCGTGCTGCAGGTCTCGCACAGCACGCTCCCTTCTGTTCAGGGAACGATAAAAAGTGAACAGGTTTTAGTTATAAACTCTGTGAATGACATAACTTAATTTTGATGTTATAACTCAAAATGTATAACACTGCAAACGTTTCACTTCCGTTTCACTGACTGGTACCCAATACCTGACTCTGGTCTTAAAGAGTTATCGCGTCAAAAAGACCTATGAGTACGTACGGTATGTGAAAATAAAGTGTGGTGTCTGAAAAGAAGACGTCATGGATGAATGACGATGTGAAAATGGTTGACTACGCCTAAAACAGCAAGGAGGGCGGCGAGGCTGATGTGGAAGGGGGAGAGCGGCGCTTGAAAATTCCGCACGGGGCGGCAAAATTCCCGAAGCCAGCCAGCTCTGACACGATCTGCTCACAAACAACCAACATTCATATGTGATATCTGAATGACAAACGCACCGCTTAATTATTCTTTATATACCAGAGGTTCCCAACCTTTGCTAGACCACTACTTCTAAGAGCAATCAAACATTAGCCAGACCCCCGCCTCCCCATTCACCCCCCCCCCCCCTCCGCGCCATTCCGCACCCGCGAGCGCGCGCGCGCGCACGCACGCACGCACGCACGCACGCACGCAAGAACGCGCGCAAGCGCGCGATCACGCACGCAAGCGCGCGCGCGCGCGCACACGCACGCACGCACGCGCGCAAGCTAAACCTCTTCTTTTAGCAGCTAACTATCCTCAGTGAGTGCAGACACTTCCTACAAAACACGTTTTCGTTTTCTCTGCACCACTCCTGACCCTAGCGATATATTTGCCTCTCCCATACCCTGCACCCCCATTCAGAAACAACCAAGTTAAATTTTGTGTGCACTATGCTTTTATAAATCACTTGATTGCTGGACTGCTGAATTCTGAACTGTCAGAAAATGGGAAACTGTACGCTGTCAATGTTTTGAGTCTGACCACTGCACTAATAATAATAATGATGATATTGCTGTGTCTAGTATTGTAGTGCCATTATGTAGTTACCGTCGTGTGGTGCTGTCATTCAGTTCATTTATCTATAGCGACGTCAATAATGAAGCAATTTAAGGTATATTGCAGGAACCATCTACTATCTGCGGAAGACATTTTCATGAGATGCTTAGAATTTGTAACGTATACATATTACATTTACTGTCTTAGATGCATGGCATGAAACACAACGTACGTCTCTCGTGGGTGAAGTATGTGAGAATGATATTGTTTATACATTTGTTTGACTAGCTGTCATCTCCACCGCATTATCACGCACTAGTGCCATTATAATCGAGAAAAAAAATGTTATTGATAACTTACTCTAACAATATTAGAGTTTTACAAAATTCTACATCTACATTTATACTCCGCAAGCCACCCAACGGTGTGTGGCGGAGGGCACTTTACGTGCCACTGTCATTACCTCCCTTTCCTGTTCCAGTCGCGTATGGTTCGCGGGAAGAACGACTGTCTGAAAGCCTCCGTGCGCGCTCTAATCTCTCTAATTTTACATTCGTGATCTCCTCGGGAGGTATAAGTAGGGGGAAGCAATATATTCGATACCTCATCCAGAAACGCACCCTCTCGAAACCTGGCGAGCAAGCTACACCGCGATGCAGAGCGCCTCTCTTGCAGAGTCTGCCACTTGAGTTTATTAAACATCTCCGTAACGCTATCACGGTTACCAAATAACCCTGTGACGAAACGCGCCGCTCTTCTTTGGATCTTCTCTATCTCCTCCGTCAACCCGATCTGGTACGGATCCCACACTGATGAGCAATACTCAAGTATAGGTCGAACGAGTGTTTTGTAAGCCACCTCCTTTGTTGATGGACTACATTTTCTAAGCACTCTCCCAATGAATCTCAACCTGGTACCCGCCTTACCAACAATTAATTTTATATGATCATTCCACTTCAAATCGTTCCGCACGCATACTCCCAGATATTTTACAGAAGTAACTGCTACCAGTGTTTGTTCCGCTATCATATAATCATACAATAAAGGATCCTTCTTTCTATGTATTCGCAATACGTTACATTTGTCTATGTTAAGGGTCAGTTGCCACTCCCTGCACCAAGTGCCTATCCGCTGCAGATCTTCCTGCATTTCGCTACAATTTTCTAATGCTGCAACTTCTCTGTATACTACAGCATCATCCGCGAAAAGCCGCATGGAACTTCCGACACTATCTACTAGGTCATTTATATATATTGTGAAAAGCAATGGTCCCGTAACACCCCTGTGGCACGCCAGAGGTTACTTTAACGTCTGTAGACGTCTCTCCATTGATAACAACATGCTGTGTTCTGTTTGCTAAAAGCTCTTCAATCCAGCCACACAGCTGTTCTGATATTCCGTAGGCTCTTACTTTGTTTATCAAGCGACAGTGCGGAACTGTATCGAACGCCTTCCGGAAGTCAAGAAAAATAGCATCTACCTGGGAGCCTGTATCTAATATTTTCTGGGTCTCTTGAACAAATAAAGCGAGTTGGGTCTCTCACGATCGCTGTTTCCGGAATCCATGTTGATTCCTACATAGTAGATTCTGGGTTTCCAAAAACGACATGATACTCGAGCAAAAAACATGTTCTAAAATTCTACAACAGATCGACGTCAGAGATATAGGTCTATAGTTTTGCGCATCTGCTCGACGACCCTTCTTGAAGACTGGGACTACCTGTGCTCTTTTCCAATAATTTGGAAACCTCTGTTCCTCTAGAGACTTGCGTTACACGGCTGTTAGAAGGGGGGGCAAGTTCTTTCGCGTACTCTGTGTAGAATCGAATTGGTATCCCGTCAGGTCCAGTGGACTTTCCTCTGTTGAGTGATTCCAGTTTCCATGTCAGCCATTTTTTCGTTTGTGCGAGGATTTAGAGAAGGAACTGCAGTGCGGTCATCCTCTGTGAAACAGCTTTGGAAAAAGGTATTTAGTATTTCAGCTTTACGCGTGTCATCCTCTGTTTCAATGCCATCATCATCCCGGAGTGTCTGGATATGTTGTTTCGAGCCACTTACTGATTTAACGTAAGACCAGAACTTCCTAGGATTTTCTGTCAAGTCGGTACATAGAATTTTACTTTCGAATTCACTGAACGCTTCACGCATAGCCCTCCTTACGCTAACTTTGACATCGTTTAGCTTCTGTTTGTCTGAGAGGTTATGGCTGCGTTTAAACTTGGAGTGAAGCTCTCTTTGCTTTCGCAGTAGTTTCCTAACTTTGTTGTTGTACCACGGTGGGTTTTTCCCGTCCCTCACAGTTTTACTCGGCACGTACCTGTCAAACGCATTTTACGATTGCCTTGAACTTTTTCCATAAACACTCAACATTGTCAGTGTTGGAACAGAAATTTTCGTTTTGATCTGTTAGGTAGTCTGAAATCTGCCTTCTATTACTCTTGTTAAACAGATAAACCTTCCTCCCCTTTTTTATACTCCTATTAACTTCCATATTCAGGGATGCTGCAACGGCCTTATGGTCACTGATTCCCTGTTCTGCACGTACAGAGTCGAAAAGTTCGGGTCTGTTTGTTATCAGTAGGTCCAAGATGTTATCTCCACGAGTCTGTTCTCTGCTTAATTGCTCGAGGTAATTTTCGGATAGTGCACTCAGTATAATGTCACTCGATGCTCTGTCCCTACAACCCGTCCTAAACATCTGAGTTTCATGACAAACAAAACGGATCCTTTTGGTTTCTGTTCCTTAGAACGTTTTCTTTTACACTTGAGGGGGTTATTATCCCTAAGTTCGCAGCCACTGTTATGTACAGAACGCAGGTAGCGTTAATCTTATGTACTTGAGCAGAGATGCTAATCGTATGCATTATCCAATCATGTAAGCTCCATGCCAGTTTCACGAATGTCGTGTGCAGTCTTGACGGTTTTGCAATTTTAATGGCCAGCAATTACAACAAGATTAGTTTATGTGTTGTAGTACACCGACTACATAAAGTTTTACGGTCATCTATGCGAGCAACACGAGTGCGCTACGCTGTGCTTGTCTTCATCAAAGCACTAGAAAGGATGAACGTATCAAACAGCAAAGATATTGCAGAATTGTTTAAGTATTGCCTCACAACCGCGTACTTCAAATGAAACGATAAGTTCTATGAACATACGGATGGCATATCTACGGGAGTCCCCTTAGGCCCAGCTATAGGGAATTTATGTATGGCAAAATTCGAGGAGCAGGCACTAGGAACTGCCAACAAGAAACCGAGTATTTGGTTCCAGTAGGTGGATGATACATTTGTGTTGTGGAGTTACGATACGGAGCAACTAGGTCGTTTTCACAACCGTCTCAGCGGGATTAATCTTACAATGTAGGAGGAAGCAGGCGCAATATTAAATGTTGTCAAGGAAGAACATGGTAGCTTGAGCCACACAGTTTACCAAAAATCCACGTACACCAGCCGTTACCTACACCTACACCGGGATTCGAACCACCATCCACAACAAAAGCGAGGCATCATGAAAACGCTGGCGGATAGGAGAAGGAACACATGCGAACCAGAGCACCTTGAAGCGAAATTAAAACATCTCATCAATGTATTGCTCAAAAATGGTTATTCGTCCGCAGCGGTAAAAAGAGCGTCAAGGCAACCGCGCATTAATCATAGTGATGCACAAGCGCTGGTGAAATAGAAATTTTCCTGCTTTTTAGGCCAACGATGCTCGTAAACCGCCAGAAGAAACAAGAATTTGTAGGATTCCTTGTAGTTGTGGAAAAAAAAACAGCACAGGAGCAATTGCAGAATAGAGGAGACTGACAGATCAGCTGTTCCGGAACATCCTTTGCAGCCAAAAGACAACCACATTCATTTTTATAGAACTCAAGTACTGACAGCCAAAACCGGATGCCATACAAGACTACACAGAGAGACCATACAGATTGTAAAACACGTAGGAATTTCAGTAGGAAGGAAAAGGGCGTGGAACTGAATGACATTTGTGAACCGTGAATTTACTTTCAAAATCATTTCTTAAAGAATTTACTTTATTTACTAGCGATCCATCACGAACATTAACACATTTAATCACACTAGGTGAGCGTGGAAGTAGTTGCCAGGGAGTAACTGATGAAAATGAAATTACCTTTAACAAATGGGAATTTTATTCATAAAAGCCTCTTCAAACACAGATTTAAAATTTGTAAGCAGAAAAGCACTCTCGAAATATCAAGTTACGATTTTATTTAGAGGCAGGAAGAACAATATTGACTGTATGAGCCTTCGGGCTGAGAACCTTGCCGCTCCCTTTCAACACGGCCGAAGTCACGACCGCTCACAACAACCTCTGAAAGACTACACTGGTGCAAATCTGCAACACGCCAGATTACTTTAAACTAAAAATTTTAACAACTCACACAAACACATTAACTACGCACCCCATAAGAGGGATGGAAATGGTACAAACACTCACACCAAGAAATTATTTGCCACCGAAAGTGCAATTTGTTTTTAAAAGGACTCTTACGGTGGAAGGGTGGCAACTTTACAAAAAAGACTATTTAAATAAAACCCATGAAATTCAGACTCACATAAAATGTACAACATGCTCTACATTACACACATACCTCCTCGCAAGGTGATAGGCAAGATAAAAACATTTCAGGAATTCGGCCTTTACACCCTAACTCTATGAATTCGTTAACACCGAATCCGACAAACACGACAGAGGCAGCTATTAACGTATGGCAGATTGACAGGGGGATTACTGAACAACCCGAACCGCAGATTGCTCTAACCCTCCCCAACTCCACAAGGGAAAAACGGACCACCCAATTCACGAATAACCACCTTCCCGCGGGTGGGCCAACGGAGAAGGATGGTGGGACGACCCCAAAAGCGGCTGGTGACCTCACCGAGAAAATAAGTAGAATGTAACAAGTAAATGAAACAACATATCTCCAATCACTTCTAATAAACTGCGATTTCTGGCGAAGACCTGGCGCAGCACCCCCCATCGCTCTCCCGAACCGTCCTCTGTCAACCGCTTCAACGGACGCAGGAAGGCGCGCCGATCTCCCGTCTCACGGCGTCGCATCTCGCCTCGGCCAGTCCGATGCTGTGGGTTGACTCCTGTTGCTCTCGTGTCGGCCGCGAAGCCACTATGCCTCGCTATACGGCGCGGCCACTGGACTCATGTGGGGACCTCACATGCGCCGACGCTCAAGGCCAACAAGTCATCTTGCGTCCCAGTACGCGACCGACCAACCGATCGATCCAACCGCCAACGACCATTGCCTGAGCCAACTCGAGCAGACTGGTAGCCTAACACATACTAGCACTCCGGACGACGGACAGACACTAACCGCGTCACCAATGCGGACGAGAGACAGACCCAGACTAACTTGGCTGACCAATTAACCAGACTCGGCGACTCAGACTGACCGACTACCGAGTTTTTTTTTCCTTTATTGTAATTTTAAACACCTATACAGGCGGGCTGTCAGCAGCATAGTACGCTGCTCTTCAGCCTTAAGTGGAACAATAACATGACATAGAGGTGATACAGACAATACAAAAAACGGCGGGCAAAAAATGGAGATACAAAAAACAATAAACAAGAAGCCGTTCACGTTGGACGATAAAAACACTCACACTGGTAGACACGGCGCACAAAACACGGAGAACGGCGACGGCACATGTGAACAGTTGAGTTGTAACTGCACAAAACACAAAACGATGCACACACACTAGACACTGATGGCGATGATCTCCGGCGCGCGAATGTTCACTGAGCGTGTACGAGTCCGGGGACCTGCCAAGAGAGGAGGTGGAGGAGGAGGAAAGGGGAGAGCAGAGATGCAATGGGCAAAGGAGAGAGGGGGAGTGAGGAAGGGGGAGGGGAAGCCTGGGGGAGAGGGTAGGAGGGAGGGGGGAAAGGAAAGAGAAGGGAAGGGAAAGGGGGGAGGGAGGGTGCCTAAAGGAAAGGACACAGGAGGTCGGGGGGGGAGGATCAAAGTTGATAGGAGGGGTAGATGCAGGGGAGGAGGACATCATCAGGGAGGGGGAGCTGGCGGAAGCCACCTTGGGAGAGGGTAAGGAGGGTTGAGAGATGGAGACCGGGTGGGTCGTGGGAATACAGGCGCGGCAGCGGGTGGGGGTGGGTGAGGACCGGGGAGACGAGCGGGTGAGGAGGGTCGAGTTGACGGGAGGTGTACAGGATCCGTATCCTTTCAAGGAAAAGGAGGAGGTGAGGGAAGGGGATGAGATCATACAGGATCCGCGTGGGGGAGGGGAGACGGATGCGATAGGCGAGGCGGAGAGCATGGCGTTCAAGGATTTGGAGGGATTTATAAAAGGGAGGGGGGGGCGGAGATCCAAGCCGGATGGGCATAACAAAGGATAGGGCGGATGAGGGATTTATAGGTGTGGAGGATGGTGGAGGGGTCCAGACCCCACGTACGGCCGGAGAGGAGCTTGAGGAGACTGAGTCGGGAGCGTGCCTTGGCTTGGATTGTCCGGAGGTGGGGAGTCCAGGAGAGGCGACGGTCGAGGGTGACGCCAAGGTACTTAAGGGTGGGAGTGAGGGCGATAGGACGGCCATAGATGGTGATGTAGAAATCAAGAAGGCGGAAGGAAGGGGTGGTTTTGCCTACAATGATCGCCTGGGTTTTGGAGGGATTGACCTTGAGCAACCACTGGTTGCACCAAGCGGTGAACCGGTCAAGATGGGATTGGAGAAGGTGTTGGGAGCGCTGTAGGGTGGGGCAAGGGCAAGGAAGGCGGTGTCATCGGCAAACTGGAGAAGGTGGACGGGGGCTGACGGCGGCGGCATGTCCGCCGTGTACAAAAGGTACAGAAGGGGGGAGAGAGCGGAGCCTTGGGGCACACCGGCAGAGGGGAAAAAGGTGTAGGAATCTGTGTTATGGACGGTGACATAGGAAGGACGGCGGGAGAGAAAGGAGCCGATCAGACGGACGTAGTTAATGGGAAGGGCGAAGGTTTGGAGCTTGAAGAGGAGACCGGAATGCCATACGCGGTCATATGCACGTTCAAGGTCCAGGGAGAGGAAGATTGCGGAGCGACGGGAATTAAGCTGTTCGGAAAGGAGATGAGTGAGGTGAAGGAGAAGGTCGTCGGAAGAGAAGGACGGCCGAAAGCCACACTGGGTAACGGGAAGGAGGCGGTGCTGGCGGAGATGCTGGTGGATGCGTCGGGTGAGGATAGATTCCAGGACCTTGCTGAAGACCGAGGTAAGGCTGATGGGACGGTAGGAGGAGACGGCGGACGGCGGTTTGCCGGGTTTAAGGAACATGAGGATACGGGAGGTTTTCCACAGGTCGGGGTAGTAACCGGTGGACAGGACTACATTGTAGAGCCTGGCCAGGGTGGAGAGGAAAGAGACAGGAACTTCACGAAGGTGACGGTAGGTGACACGATCGTGACCAGGAGCGGTGTTGCGTTTTGTGCGGAGTGTAGCAATGAGATCCTATGTAGTGATAGGGGCATTGAGTTCCGTGTGTGCAATGTTGTCCAAGTACTGGAAACCAGGAGCGAGGGGAGGGACAGAGGTGTCAGTTCGATCGCGGATATCCGGGAAGAGGGAGTAATCGAACTGGGGATCATCGGGGATGGAAAATACATCGGAGAGGTAGGAGGCAAAGTGATTGGCCTTACTAAGGGAGTCAGGGAAAGGGTGATCATCATGGAGAAGAGGATAATAGGGGGAGGGTTTAGTTCCGGTAAGGCGACGGAAGGCCGACCAGAACTTGGACGAGTTGATTGGTAGGGTAGCATTTAAACGGGTGCATGTCTGTCGCCAGTCCCGGCGTTTCTTAGCCGCGAGCAAATTACGAATGTGTCGCTGGAGTTGCCGGTGGCGTCGTAGTGTGTCCGGGTCACGCGTGCGGAGGAAGGCACGGTAGAGACGACGGGATTCACGGAGGAGGAGGACGGCCTGTGGGGGTAAGGTAGGAGACTACCGAGCTCATAGCGCCCCTTAAATGCACGTGAACAGACAACTTTTCCCCTTTCCCACCAGAGGGAGACACCAAAGCTGCGATTGCCACAGCGGCGCCACCGCCAGAAACGGAAGGCGACTGCTATACACTACGCGCTGCGGCGCGCTCTTCAAAACAGCAAATTTTACTGCGGCTCAATTTGAATCGCGATTCTGAAGAAGGTATGTATTACCACTATGGATTAATGGCAACAACGGGCGACGGCAATCGACAACGGCCAGTTGCACTCGGGTATTGAAAACATGTGACGTCTCGCCACTGCGCGGACGCACGCGTAAACGGAATTTTGCTGCAGTCAGTAGCCAGCCAAGGTGTGAATCAGACACTCAAAGAAACTACGATCCCTCTTGAAAATGCCCTCCGCATGTGGGGACGAAACGTGGGGTTTAAAGGTGAGATCCATTCTACCACGGCATAATAGTCCGGAGCATTCTATTAATTCTGAGCAAAGAGCCTGGAACGCAACTGACAGACATTCGACCATGTCGACCTCGTCTGTCACCTCCCCAACCACTGCCGTAGCTGTTGTGACGCAGTGCAGACTCGTCGGGCGTCGACACCGAGGTGCCGGCGCCGTAAAGCGCACTCCAGACCGCTCAGTGCTGGAGGTAATCAGCTAATAGCTGCAACCATCCCTGCCATAAACTCAGCTGCCGGCACCCCCAGACGCGGCTTCGCCGTTAAAGAGAGAGACTCGACCGTAGAGCATGTCCGCAATTAACAGAGGGCAGTAAAGCACGGCGGCGGTCGTCTGGCGGTATCCGACGGCGCCAGGATCACACCAAGAGCCGCGATAAACGTCGAGTGCAGTGTGGTCCCGACTGTAGGGAAATTCATGGGATTTGCAGGGAAGATAGAAAGAAAAATCGTGTTGTGTCAAGGAATCAGTCGGCTAACGACAGAAGGAACTACCCGGATCATAAGGCGCATTTTACTTTCTCTCAACTCCTCGCCAACACCGGAATTAAGAGTTCAGGGACACGAAATAAAATCTCTGAGGTTTGCGGAAGACATGGTACTTGTAATTCTGCTAGAGAACCAAATAGGGTCATGGAAAAACAATGAACGGAATTAATGTGCCTCCAAAAGAGATTACAAAATGATCACCAACAAAAGAAAAGCAAAGGTAAAGAAATGTAGTAAAATTATATCAGGCGACGCTGGAGGAATTAGGTTACGAAATAGGAAAGTGGAAGAAGTACAGGAGTTTTCCTGTTTGAGGAACAAAATAACTAATGACGGGAAAATAGATGGGATATAAGAGGAATATCTTAAAAAACAAAATACATTTAACTTTTATTAAGGTATTTGTTTGAATCCTTTTGAAACGTGGTGCTACAGACGAATGCTGAAGAGTAGATGAGTAAATCAAATAACTGATGAGAAATCACTGAATCGAATTGGGAAGAAAAAAAGAAATTTATGGCACAGCTTAAAGAAGAGATTGGTTGAGAGGACATTTGCTGAGGCATCAAGAACTAGTTAATTTGGTAATGGAGGCTAAAATATGTAGAGGGACACCAAGGCATGAATACAGTATGCAGGCAGGTTCATACGGATGTAGGTTGTAGTAGTTATCCAGAGACGAAGAGGCCTGCGATAGGATAGTGGAGATAAGAGCACTGCGTCAAACCAGTCTTCGGGCCACGGTTTTAAATAATCATATAACAGGTCTATAATAACCTACTAGACAGCATAGAGCGTTAACGTGTCGCTTTTGGGATTCGGAGAGGTGAGCCCTCCCTGGATCAAATGTACCTCACGGATGAACGATGAGGGCAAGCCGGAATGTGGATTTTAGGCGGTTTCCCGCATCCAACTAGGTGAATATCGAGCTGGTACTCAGGTTCCGCTTCAGATACACGGTGCGGAAACGTTTGCAAAACTTGCTCAGTGGAGCATTAACTCTAGATGCAGTCAGAAGCGGTAAACAAATTCCTTCCCGGAGCAGTGGTGGCGTCAGGGAGTGAATCTGGTCACCAGCTATCACCAATTGATAAAATCTATATAAAAAGGCCGACAAAGTAAAGGAACGGAAGAAGCCAAGAGAGGAGAGGAGGTAGAAGAAGAATATATCAAGTCAATGAAAATAATTTACAAGGAACGAGGTTAAGCTAGTACAACAAGTTTTAAAGCTTGTGCAACAGGCAATATTTCAAGTTAAAACCGTGACGATGAACTTCCCGCACGTGTAGATGAGATGCACATTTGCGTCAAATGGGAACATCCAATTCCGAGAGTTTTGCGTGCAACAAGGAAGTGGGGAATAATGGAGAGGATGCAGCACGAAGTTTACAGGGCCTCGCCGGCTGGCTAGTACTTTCTTACAATACTTGCGCGCCGCCCGCAGGGAGTGCCGTTTTACGACTGCGCCGGGCCTCGCGATGTCCCGCGCCCCTGGCAGCCCGCTACCCGCGGCGCACGGCTCCCAGGGCCGCCCTAAATTCTCATCGCCAGCCCGCGGCAGCACATCTCGCCAGAAGCGACTCTGGCACTCGCACTGCCGCTGCGCTCTCACGTCCAGCCTGTCGTAAGCGCCTCTGCCCGCCAACTGACACGGGCCTCTCTGGCATAATACTGCCTGCTCCCACAGCCAGGCTGGAGCAACTTTAAACTCGCACTTGCCATTTCAGCGCGCCTGTACAGTGGTCTGCTGTACACAGCCTAGTCCTCTCTAACACTTTACATTTCTACACTCACCTACGGTTCGTGTTTTGGTGTTTTTATTCCACCAGGGAGCTTGGACATTTCTGACTCTAGTGGTTCCCAAACTGGGGGTAAAAATGAATGGCCGGCCGCAGTGGCCGAGCGGTTCTATGCGCTACAGTCTGGAACCGCGCGACCGCTACTGTCGCAGCTTCGAATCCTGCCTCGGCCGTGGATGTGTGAGATGTCCTTAGGTTCGTTAGGTTTAAGTAGTTCTAAGGTCTAGGCGACTGATGACCTCAGAAGTTAAGTCCCATAGTGCTCAGAACCATTTGAACCTCAGAAGTTAAGTCCCATAGTGCTCAGAGTCATTTGAACCATTTTGAACCAAAAATGAATGAATTGAATTTCTGTTTTGGTTTACTCACGACTCCAGACTTATACCAGTTAGGTTCCTTTCGGAGTATGCTGATGCATTAGCTCCATACTTAAAAATCATATACGACGATAGATCCGTACCCAAAGACTGGAAAGTTGCACAGGTGACACCAATATTCAAGAAAGGTAGCAGGAGTAATCCATTAAATTACAGGCCCATATCGTTAACGTCGATATGCAGCAGTATTTTTGAACATATATTGTGTTCGAACATTATGAATTACCTCGAAGAAAACGGTCTATTGCCACAGTCAACATGGGTTTAGAAAACATCGTCCCTGTGAAACACAACTAGCTCTTTATTCACATGAAGTGTTGAGTGCTATTGACAAAGGATTTCAGATCGATTCCGTATTTCTGGATTTCCGGAAGGCTTTTGACACGGTAGCACATAAGCGGCTCTTAGTGAAATTGCGTGCTTATGGAATATCGTCTCAGTCATGTGACTCAATTTGTGATTTCCTGTCAGCGAGGTCACAGTTCGTAGTAATTGACGGAAAGTCATCGAGTAAAACAGAAGTGATTTCTGGCGTTCCCCAAGGTAGTGTTATAGGCCTTTTGCTGTTCCTTACCTATATAAACGATTTGGGAGACAACCTGAGCAGCCGTCTTAGGTTGTTTGCAGATGAGGCTGTCGTTTATCGTCTAATAAAGTTATCATAAGATCAAAACAAACTGCAAAATGATTACGAAAAGTTTGAGGTCATCCACATGAGTGCTAAAAGGAACTCGTTCGGTTACACGATAAATCAGTCTAATCTAAAAGCCGTAAACTCAATTAAATACCTAGCTATTACAGTTACGAACAACTTAAATTGGAAGGAATACTCAGAAAATGTTGTGGGGAAGGCTAACCAAAGACTGCGTTTTATTGGCCGGACACTTAGAAAATGTAACAGACGCAGTACATCGAAAAAGTTCAAAGAAAGGCAGTACGTTTTGTATTATCGCGAAATATGGGAGAGAGTGTCACAGAAATTATACAGGATTTGGGCTGGAAATCATTAAAAGAAAGGCGTGTTTTGTTGCGACGGAATCTTCTCACAAAATTCTCCTCTGAATGCGAAAATATTTGGTTGACACCGACCTACATAGGAAGGAAGGATCACCACGATAAAATAAGGGAAATCAGAGCTCGTACGGATACAGGTGTTTGTTCTTTCCGCGTGCTATACGAGATTGGAATAACAGAGAATTGTGAAGGTGGTTCGATGAACCCTCTGTCAGGCACTCAAATGTGATTTGCAGAGTAGATGTAGATGTACATTATTTTAAAACTAGCTGACAAACTCGTCATGGTCTGGATATTCATTTTGGCATTTTTCTATTAGAAATGAAAGTAAAAAATGAACTGTGTTTGTGGTGTACAGGTTCAAATGGTCCTGAGCACTATGGGACTTAACATCTGAGATCATCAGTCCCCTAGAACTTAGAACTACTTAAACCTAACTATGGACATCACACACATCCATGCCCGAGGCAGGATTCGAACCTGCGACCGTAGGAGTCGCGCGGTTCCGGACTGAAGCGCCTAGAACCGCTCGGCCACCGTGGCCGGCGTGGTGTACAGTTTCTGCACTCTGGGCACAGCTTTTCGCATGTCTAAAATGCAATTTTGTAAACGTCTCTAGGCAAGGCCTCTTCATGGTTCTACACACAGCTATTGTTTTCGCCTAAAGTATTTTGGGCTTTAAAGTTGAAAGCTTTCTAATGCGCTGCCAGGTGTCACAGATTTCCGTAAGTTGACTGGACTGTAGGAGTGTCTCAGTAGTAAAGAATAAATGTATTAAAACCTTATGGAAGACGCGGCGTTTTTCACGCTCTCTATGTCTATGGCGTCATATCTCTTGATTGTACAATGATATATTTACATAGGTACATTCAGCGGCATATGTGTGTACTGTCGGCGAAATATGTTGTGAATAGATTTAGTAGCAAGGAAGTAACAAATTTAAACCTAATACACAAAGCGGCAGTTTCTCATGCATGTCAGTGTTTATGATGTCATATCTTTTGGACTATGTGTGGCCACGACATAATTTTGTAGATGCATTTAGCGGCACATGTGGATATTGTCTGCGAAATTTAATGCAAATGTAGTTAGTACCATGGAAGTAATAAATTTAGAAGTCATGCAAGATGTGGCAGTTTTTCACGCATCTCATTGTTTATGACGCAATATCTACTGAAGTATGATAGGCAGGCGGTTCTTACCCCCGTAGCAATTGTAGCCTGACAGTAAGAAATATGTGTCCAAGTTTGGTTGAAATCGGTCCAGTGGTTTAGGAGGAGATGTACACATACACTGATGAGCCAAAACATTATGATACATGCTTAATAGCTCGTTGTCCGCCTTTGGAATGAAACACATCACTGATTCAGCTTATCACGAATACGACAGGTAGGTTTGTAGAGGTATGTGGAATTAGAAGTCTAAGTTATGTCATTCGCGTAAATAACAAGCCGCTTATTTGCATACGAAGTGATGGCACCCAAAAGCGACACAGATGGGTTCCATAGGATATAAATCAGGCAAATTTGTTCGCCGAGATATCAACGTGAGTTCGCTAGAGTGCTCCTCTAAACACTGTAGCACGGTTCTGGCTCCGAGACACGGACAATTATACTGCTGAAAGATGATATTAGCGTCGGGGAAGACATCAAGTATGGGGGGTTCCCGGTAGTTCGCAGCTGTCAGTGTGTCTTCAATTTCTAACATAGGTCCCATGCAAGTGGGTGCACCTTTTATACCAGTGAGTGCAAGTCAGGTGTGTAGGAGTACATGGAGTGGAAAAAACACCACCCGCGCGGCTGAGATATACACTCCTGTGACTCCTCTGTGGTGGAGGTTGTTTTTAATATTCTGGTCGACTAGGTGACAGTATTCTTGTCTATAAAATCACTGCCAGTGCCAGATTCTACATTTTGTCAATGTGCAAATCATCATCACAATAAACTGAATTATTCATCAAACATATTTCAGTGGCTATCGTGAATATTGCAACACAAATGTTAAAATTTGGACGTTCTTGTGAACCACGACATGGCTTGCTTATATACAGTGGTCGACCACAGTAAATTTACCAGGCGGTAGCTCGCGGATATAGCGTAGATAGGGACGTCCACGAATTTGGCATGCGAGCAATGCTCTTGCCCATGTGCCTCGCTCTTTCGCTTGGCTGCACACCAGCACGTCAAACCCACTGATTGTAAGGAGGGGGAAAAAGGGGGAACTATGAATGCATTGTATTTATATGGCAATGCTGTCACGTATGACTTGGTTTCATATTTCGCAGCAGATCTGAAACAAAACAAATTTTCAGTATTATTTCATTATTTTTTGCGTGCTGAACACACAATATAATTTTTCTTTGGTACAAACTGTTGTCACACGGACAGAGATAGACAGTTTCACACATTTTCGTACTCAGGTTGCCGTATAAACATGACTGACTTAGTTCCATATATGAAAGAAGTCTTTCACACGAATGTGTTGACCAAACTATTTTTTCACGTCCGCTACCTCATTATGAAGACGTGGAAACTCTTCCTTCGGAAAACAGTGTAGATCTCTTGGAAAGTTGTAATGTAAAAGAATTAAACTTTTTGCTGACCAGTCAGTTTCTTCTGCATTTGCACGGATGCGCTTTCAATTGAAACGGCAAATGGTCTCTAATACAGTTCGAAAACAGATGTTCGGTTCACAGTTTCCTCAAAACGTTTAGGAAACTGTCCTTGTAATTATTTCAAGGACACAATAAATTCTTCGGACCTTGCGCTTTCTTTAATTCCAGTGAGCTTAGGGCAATGGAAGGTGGTGTTTTGTCAGAATTTCTACCTTTCAGAAAGCAATTTTCTTTTTAAATGCGTCCCCATCAAACCAGAAACAAGTTTCTTCTGAGCTTGCTACGTTACTGTGGGCAGTCAAGTCGACTTAAAAGGCAAGGTCTAAAATCCATTCTGAGTGTTCTAATTTTCGTTCCTGCTCTCCTTTTTCCTTCACAAATTCAACAATACAGGTTTTTAAATCGAAAAATAGTTTCAAGCACGCTCCTCGACTTAACCAACGTTTTTCGCAGTAATATATATAAAGTGTGCATACTCTTCGTTCTGTTGCATCGAAAACTGTTGCAACTGACAAAACAGTGCCGTCGACTTTAGAAAATTTATTATACATACCACCGATTTCGTCATGTGCTCCATGCCTGCAAATTTAACACAACGTGTTTTTTGATATACAGAACAATGGATGCCATGTGTCGATCGTTGTGTTTTCGTGCTCTTTCATTGGCACCTGTTGCCCTGATAGCTGAATGGTCAGTGTCACGGACTGCTGTCCTAAGGAGCCCGGGTTCGATCCCCAGCTGGGTCGGGGATTTTCTCCGCTCAAGGATAGTTGGCCTTTGGCTGTGCTGCACTGAGGACGCGCTGTTTGTGTTTCTGCCGCGGAGCGAGCGCTAGTGTTGTTTACATCGTACTCGGCCGTTTCGCGCGTGCCGTTCTCAGCATATAGATCACTATGGAGCACCAGTACAGAAAATCGACGCTCAAATTTACGTTCCGCAACGAATTTGCACGGCCCAAAGCACTCGAAGTCGAACGATTTCTACGAGAAGAAGTTAAAATCCCGGCGACCGACATTCTCGGCATTCACTTGTCCATTGTGAGCAGTATCGTATATGTCAAGATCATCAACGACGCAACATGTGAACGGATCCTTCGGGAAACGAAACAGGGCCTCCGTTTCTGCCATGCTGATGGCAATGTGGGAACTGTGCACGTCGATTATTCTGGCATGGGACTTCACACGATCAGAATTTTCGAACTTCCTTTCGAACTACCGGCGGAGGACGTCGTGACAGCGCTGCGCCCCTACGGCACGGTGCATGATCATATTGCGGAAAAATGGACGCAATTCCAGACATATCCTGTGCTGAACGGATTCCGCAAGGTCCGAATAGAACTTAAAAGACATGTACGTTCATATCTATCGGTGGCTGCCGTGCCATCGTCATCTACGACGGGCAACCGAAGACCTGCTCTGGTTGTGGGAAGGAGGGACACCTCAGATCCGAATGTATCCAACGTCGAATCACTCAACTGCCGCCGGCTGCCGCGGACCCGCCGTCGCAGCCGACGCTGCTTCCCGTGACTTATGCAGCAGCCCTCACGACAGCTACCACTTCACCACGACAGCCGACATCCACTGTTGGGTCGCGGCTCCATCCTCCAATACAGGGCGATGACGACACACCCGTTCCACAAGCTACGGATTCAACTCCGATGCAGCCGCCCCCGTCGACGGATAACAAGATACATGACGACAGCATGGCCGTAGACTCGCTTATTGTGCCTACGGCTGCCTTTGTGCCGGAACGTCGTGAATCTTTGCCATCGTCTGACACAGAAGGACACACCAGGAAGCAACGCTCTCCGAGGCGACGGAAGCGGAGGCGTAGAGCAACTTCCGAACGGGATGCGACACAGCCTCCAGAGGACGAAGACTCCACCTTCAATGACGACGCTACCACAGAGGCAGCCGCCATTTGCTGCAGTGTGGCACCACCGAACGGAACTGAGGACAAACCACACTTATCTACAGTGACAAAATCGGATGCCGATACGCAGGACAGATGTTGCCCACCACCTTCTGGAGTGCAAGCACCCATGCCGTGTCCTGAGGAAGCTAGGGAAACCGATCTGGCTTTGAGTTCCCCGACGTGGGCGGATGACCACGACGACGACGGCACCAGGCAAGTTACGCCAACAGGGCCCACGCCATTGGCGCCGGCTCTCTAGAAAGGACTGCAGGTGAGGTTTGGGGGGATGCAGAGGTGTCAATACAGTCAGAAGCGTCATAGGTAATTCCAGTCTTAATGGATAACTTAGCACCTGCGGTTCGGCAACAAGCTTATCGTATCGCCACGATTAACCTCAACACGATACGAACGGCAGTGAAGATCCAGTTGCTGCGTGAGATGCTTCGTTCTTCGGATGTTGACATTGCCCTGTTGCAAGAAGTGTATATAGCGGTCCTCCCCGTTTTCTACGGTTATGTGACGTATATGTCACCGGCGGACCGAAATGGCAGCGGTACGGTAGTACTAGTGCAAGACGGAATTGCCATCGAAGAAGTGACTTACCTTCCGTCAGGAAGGGGGCTGGCGATCACAGCACTGGGCACGCGCATCATTAACATTTACGCTCCATCAGGAACTGACCAACGCCGCGAACGATCGCTGTTCTACTCGGAGGATATCGCCCCTCTCTTTATCAGTCGCTTCGATCAATATATCTTCGGCGGCGACTTTAACTGTGTGCTCCACCCCAAAGACCAAGTCCCTCATTTCTCGACTTGTCAAGAACTTCGGCTCCTGGTTCGTGATATGCTTCTCACCGACACGTGGGAGACAGTGCACGGTGACCGTCCCGGGCCGACATATCTTACTAGTCACTCAGCCAGTCGCCTAGACCGCATTTATGTCTCACGAGCTCTAGCGCCGGGAGTGTTGGACGCCGAACTTTGGCCGCTTGCCTTCTCCGATCATAGCGCTTTCATATGCACACTCACTCTACAGCAGCAGCGGATATGGTGCAGCCGAGGACCCTGGAAGCTGAATGTGGCACATCTTCAAGACCCGGAATGCCGTCAGATTATCGCCAACACATGGATGGATTGCGAACGTCGTCTTCCCCGATACCCTTCGACTCTAGCATGGTGGGTGGAATGTGCCAAACCAGCGTTTCGGCGTGTGCTCACACAGTTCGGAAAAGATATCGCAGCGTGGCATCGTCACACATTGGACTTTTATTACACGATGCTCCGCGAACTCTCCAGCCAACCACCATCTCCAAACCGACAAATTGAAAGCCGCCGCATTAAAGGTAAAATATTGTCGCTTACGAGGAAACGTTTGGAAGGGGTCGTCGTGCGATCGCGACGTCAAGACCGAGCGGAAGGAGAAAACCCGTCTATGCATCACATCGTGCTCGACAGCCGCCGACGCCGACAGCAGCTGATCACGGACCTCATATTGCCAGGTGGTACGGTCGTAATGACTCAGGCGGCGGTTACAGAAGCCTTTGTAGATCACTATCGCCGGTTTTACGACGAGGTAAATACAGAGGAAGCGGATGGGCACGACATACTGCAGCACGTGTCGCACACCCTCGACGATGCAGCAGCGGCGACGCTGTTAGCTGGACTTACACGGGACGACACTGAGGACGCGCTTAACAAGGGAGCACTCAACAAATCTCCCGGGCCAGACGGACTGCCGCTCGAGTTTTATCGGACTTTCCGCGATCTAATGATGCCCCGATGGATCACCATGTACCAAGAACTGATGACCCCCGGTTCCCACGTGCCACCTGGATTCGTGGAAGGTCTCCTCATACCGATACACAAGCCTTCCAGAGGTCGGACGGTCGAGGACTACAGGCCAATTACAATGCTCAACGCGGACTATAAAATCTTCGCCCGAATACTCGCCAGCCGCATAAAGAAGGTTCTGCCCCTACTCCTCTCCATGGAGCAAACGACACAGGGTGGAGTGACCAGCATTCAAACGGCAACTAGCGAATGCAGGGATTTAATAGCTATCGCCACATCCTGTCGCCTTCGAGCTGCTCTGATCTCCATTGATTTCGACCACGCCTTCGACAGAGTTCACCACAAGTTCCTTCGTTATGGCCCGCATCGGCTTCCCGCCTGACTTTCTCGACATCTTTCAGCGCCTTTTCCGTGGAGCTGCATCCCGTGTACTGGTGAATGGACGGATTGCGGATCCCTTTCCGATCCGACGGTCAGTTCGCCAAGGATGCGCACTCTCCATGATCCTTTACGCGATCGCACTCGAACCACTTGTCGGAGGGTTGAAAAACAGGCTCTCGGGCATGTCATTGAGGGATCACACATTTCACTGCAGGATATATGCTGATGACCTTCTGTTACTTGTCCGATCTGGTGACGAGGTACGCCCGGTGATACAATGGATCAATCGCTATGGATTGGCAGCGGGTAGCCTCATGAATGTGACCAAGTCGGCAGCGATGCCCATTGGGAGAGGTCTACAGGAGGACGCTTTAGCCCCACTCCCTCTAGTCAACAAGATCCGGTACTTGGGCATAACATTTACACAGGATGTGCGCCGCACGGCTGCCATGAACTATGCACGATTACTACAAGCAATACGCACAGAAGTTCGCCGGAACCTACTTCGACAGATGGACCTCCTACAGCGTGTGGAATACCTCAACCTTCACGTGGCGACTAAGATGATCCACATGGCTCAGGTCCTACCGATATCGACAGCGATGGCACACAGACTGCAAGCAGCGTTTGGATATTACCTTACCGCCGGACACCTATTCAAAGTCCGCTACGAAACACTCACCCTCCCCCCGCGTGATGGCGGACTGGGACTTATAAATGTACGAGCGAGAGCTACAGCGTTATACTTGTGCACAATGATGAAATTGTGGACCCACAAAGATGCTTCCCTTACGGGACATCTCTTAGAGGAATTGCTGCCGGCGTCTCTTCTGCCACCTGTCACGATTGCGCACATTACACCCTCACTCTAGCACCTCTCGGCATTTATTCTTCAGTATAGTTACGTGCACCCATACCTCCCCAACACTCGCACTCCCAAGGCGAGAGACGTTTACAGGCTGCTGCTAAGGTCCATCCCTCGCAATATGATTGAGAGGAAAAGCCCGACCACCCTATGGCCTGCAGTGTGGAGAGCGGTCCACAAGCCGTTCCTCCCCACGCGAGTACGAGCCGCGTGGTACCAGGTGGTGAACGGGAAGGTTGCAACACGACAAAGGCTGCACGCTATTGGGATGACGGATTCCCCCCTTTGCCCACGTTGCCACCTCGTGGATACTAACGAACACCGCTTAACATGTGGATCGGCGTTAGAGGTATGGCTGCTAGTGCAGAGGATCCTCGCCTGCTACCTACGTATCGCGCCTCGCACAGTTGAGCCACGGCTCCTCCTTTGTCCAGAGGGTACACATGGTT
Source organism: Schistocerca nitens (assembly GCF_023898315.1). Taxonomy (NCBI): domain Eukaryota; kingdom Metazoa; phylum Arthropoda; class Insecta; order Orthoptera; family Acrididae; genus Schistocerca; species Schistocerca nitens. Next base: position 371,840,291 of record NC_064620.1, on the reverse strand, counting down.
TAAAGGCATGTCCATATACTACCTCTTTCGAGATGATGAGAAAATGGTACTTGATTACTGGCAATTTCTCCAGGACAGTCATAACACACTTGAGTGTACACCCCGATACCGACAACTATTTGCGAACTATTTGCGCAGTGTCTTCGATAACCCCCCTCACAGTTGGGGAGTACCGGGCAGAGGATGACCGCCGCCATGGAGCTCCACACGCTGCGAAATGTTTTATCAATTTGGAACATGGAATCTGTACGCAGATGAGCCATGCACATGGAATGGCGTGCGGGATTTGGTTACATTTTTCTTTCTTTATTATCTATCATCATGCTATTAGTTTCGAATTCTATTCATAGTTTAGAAGGAACTCTTGTTCTGTTGTTGCTACGGATGTACATTCTACTTTTGTTTGTCGTAACTGAACGACGCCTTTTTCCATATAAAAAAGGTGGTAGAGAAAAATGTACAATTACAAAAAAATAAACTTATACAAAAATAAAAAAATAAAAAAGTAAAAAAGAATAAAAATGTGGTAATCGTCGCGAATTGTAAAAAAAGAATAAAAAAGGACTGGGTGTTGTGTTGTCTTCAACATCATTTCATCCCCATCCAGCGCGCGGGTCGCCCAATGTGGCGTCGGCTGTAATAGGACCTGCACCAAGGCGGCCGGACCTGCCCCGTAAGGGGCCTCCCGGCCAATGACGCAAAACGTTCATTTCCATTTCTATTGGCAACTAAATCTTTAAATTCTTTCTGTATGATGTGGCAATCTCGTTCCAAAGCAACTTTATGGAACCAGTCGATTATGCTAGTGCATAATAGATACTAAGAATTCGCAAACTTCTTCCATTCCCAATCATTTTTAAAGGCATGTGGTGAGAGATCCGTGGACTACCACTTTTTGTGCTAGCAGCCACAAACAGTGAAGAGCAAACATTGATGACATTATGATTCTGCCGAACTGAAGAATGTGTACCGGTCAAAAAACGCTGAACCTTAATGCTAAATCAAAGGTCGTGCTGCACCATGTAGTTCTTAGAAAGATCAAGCAAAGCTGAGGCAGTCGGAGTCTTGGCATGCACGCTCGCAGCACAACGTGCTCATGTGCAGGTTGGCACGCAGTGGCCAACCCTAGCATGGATGTTCCGCGCAATGTTCTTCAACTATACGTAAAGTATTTCCTATATACGACAAATCACACTGACCAGGAAACTTACACACGCCTGCGTTCCATAGCGAGCTCTCATAGACAACAGTACTGTGCTACTGTCGACCAGAATTTGTTACACAACATCCTTCGCAGAGGGCTTCCCCAAATCTATCCACTGTTGTTATCCTGCGCTCACATTGCTCATGAGGGTCCTCCACATGTCGTCAGTGTATTCATTTTTCCAGTACTGTTACCCTCGATGGACTGCAAGACGTTGGAGATCGACTTTCTCAAATGCTCCGTGTTTCTCACTCCTGCCTTACATCAGAACTCCCTGAACTGTCGAGGCTCTTCACCCGTCCGGACGAAGAATCCTGAGACACTACTTCAGTGCTGAAAGATGACAGAGCTCCGGGCAACGACACGAGACGCACATCGCGCACGACGTACGAAATGAGTTCTGCCCCGCCGTACAAAAGAAAACAACAGGCCGCAGGCGTAGTGATCACACAGGAAGACGGCCAGCTATACAGGGGAGTAACAATGGGCGCGCTTCGCAGTCTGGAAATTATAATTTTTTTTCTGCGCATTGTCGCGTCGCCCCCCTCTGGAGTTACGCTTTTTGGGAACGCAAACGTCGCTGAATTAGGCGCCGTGTAGCCAGGACAGAACAGGACGTGGGCCCCCAAGTCAGCTGCGACTGCGGCCCTCTTATAAGGAAGGGGCTGTCACCCGGGGCGGCTACAGTTTCTAGATGGAATTCCAGTATGACAGTCGTATATTGTGTGGCGCAGATAATTGTCTCCAACTTGCTTCGAGGCATCAGGTAGCGCTGACGTTTTTCTAACTCATCAGTTTTTTTACTGGCGTAATACCTTCCAAGAACGATTGAAAGAATATGGGGTTTAACGTACCTCGACAGCGAGGTCGTTAGAGATGGAGAACAAGCTCGGATTCTACATCTACATCTACATGGATACCGTGCAAATCACATTTAAGTGCCTGGCAGAGGGTTCATCGAACCACTTTCACAGTTCTCTATTATTCCAATCTCGTATAGCGCGCGGAAAGAATGAACATCTATATCTTTCCGTACGAGCTCTGATTTCCCTTATTTTATCGTGGTGATAGTTCCTCCCTATGTAGGTCGATGTCAACAAAATATTTTGAAACATCCACTTAGAGAAATTAATGAATTACTGTGCTGATAAACCTCTTACGTTATTTGATTTTCAAACAGCTGAGCAGAACTGAACGTACTCAGTCATTTCTCTCTTTACTTAATCTGATCAATACTAAACTGACACACAATATTTTTAACGCAACGCAATCTGACTTTCAATAGTCCCTACAAAGGAATGGCCCTGACTAACAGTAACCTATACCTTTCATGTATCACTTACCTCACAAAAATTTGCGTTACTCGGACTACTGCAATACAGCGAGCGCCAATACTGCCAGCTAAATAAAAGATTCTAACTACTGAAGGCATAGTTAGCAAATGAAAGATTTTGATAGAGACCAATGTATTTACCTTAATAATGTTCAAAAGTCATCACTACATGATATCCAGTATTACAAATTTACTCTTTCTGATGGACACACGTCCAGATCGTCCGCTCTCAAAATTCTGCCATCTCTCTCCCCACATCCACCAGTGCTGGCGGCTCACCTCCAACTGCGCAACGCTACGCGCTGTTCACATACAACTGCCAAACACTACAATAGCAAATATTCCAACAATGCAAACCAGCCACAGACTGCACACAGCACAGTCAGTGATTTTCATACAGAGCGCTACCTAAACAGCCTACTTACAATTTTCGCATTCGAAGGAGAAAGTTGGTTATTGGAATTTCGTGAGAAGATTCCGTCGCAACGAAAAACGCCTTTCTTTTAATGATGTCCAGCCCAAATCCTGTTCATTTCTGAGACACTCTCTCCAATATTTCGCGATAATACAAAACGTACTGCCTTTCTTTGAAGTTTTTCGATGTACTCCGTCACTCCTACCTGGTAAGGATTCCACACCGCGCAGCAGTATTCTAAAAGAGGACGGACAAGCGTAGTGTAGGCAGTTCCTTAGAAGGTCTGTTACATTTTCTAAGTGTCCTGCCAATAAAACGCAGTCTTTGGTTAGCCTTCCCCACAACATTTTCTGTGTGTTCCTTCCAATTTAAGTTGTTCGTAATTGTAATACCTAGGTTTTTAGTTGAATTTGCGGCTTTTAGATTAGACTGATTTATCGGGTAACCGAAGTTTAACGAGTTCCTTTCAGCACTCACGTGGATAACCTCACAGTTTTCGTTATTTAGAGTCAACTGCCACTTTTCGCACCATTCAGATATCTTTTCTAAAGCGTTTTGCAGTTTATTTTGATCTTCTGATGACTTTATTAGCCGATAAACGACAGCGTCATCTGCAAACAACCGAAGAAGGATGCTCAGATTGTCTCCCAAATCGTTTATATACGTAAGGAACAGCAAAGGGCCTATAACACTACCTTGGGGAACGCCAGAGATCACTTCTGTTTTATTTGATGACTTTCCGTCAATAAGTACGATCGATTGTGTCAAGGATGGGGTAGCAAATCGGCCGTGGCCTTTCAAAGGAACAATCCCGTCATTTGCCTGAAGCGATTTAGGGAAATCACGGAAAAACCTAAATCTGGATGGCCGGACGCGAGTTTGAACCGTCGTCCTCCCGAATGCGAGTCTAATATTCTAACCACGGCACCACCTCGCTCGTTCATGTCTTCCAGTCTAGATCTTTTCAGTGCCTGGGTCCACAGCCGATGTACATTTTTTTAAAGAAGTTATGTTCTTGCATGATTTTTTTTTTCATTTTAAATAAATATTTTACTTCTTTATTTTATTAGTTACAAGCAAAGCCCATTTCACCAGTTACAGTTATGACACTTAATGAAACAAACAAGACTTTTGTCTGCCTATATAACAAAACACATTGTATTAAATAACCGAAGTATATGACGGTTAGTGAATAATTGTAGGAGATAATTTGTCGGCGAAATACACTGCACCACTACAATAAAGTGAGCTGATAAAAGCCATGGGATAGCGATAATCACATACACAGATGGCGGTAATATCGCGTACAGAAGGTTTTAAAGGCAGTGCATTGGTAGAGCTATTACTTATACTCAGGTAATTGATACGAAAAGGTCTCCGACGTGATTATCAGCGACCGGAATTAACATACTTTGAACGCGGAATGCTAGCTGGTGCTAGGCACACGGGACATTCCATTTCGGAAATCGTTAGAGAATTCAATATTCCGAGATCCATAGTGTCAAATTTCAGGCATTACCTCACACCAAGGACAACGCAGTGCCCTACGACCTTCACTTAATGACCTAGAGCAGCGGCGTTTCCGTAGAGGTGTCAGTGGTAAAAGACAAGCAACACTGCGTGAGACAGTCGCAGAGATCAATGTGAGACTTACGACGACGTATCCGTGACGACAGTGCCGTGGAATGTGGCGTTAATGGACTGAGGTGGCGGACGACCGATGCGAGTGCCTTTGTTAGCAGTACGACATCGTATGCAGCGTCTATCCTGGGCGCGTGACCCAAGTGGGCTGGAAAACCGTCGCCTCGTCAGATGAGCCCTTATTTTGGTTGGTAAGAGCTGATGGCAGGATACGAGTGTGCTGCAGACCCCACGAAGCCATATAAGAGCTGACAGTAGATTTGGAGTATGCTGCAGATCCCACGAAGCCATGTACCCCAGTTGCCAACAAGGTGCTCTTTTAGGCCGGTGTTGTCCTCATAATGGGGTGGGTGTGTTTACATGCAGTGGACTAGACCCTCTGGTCCAACTGAACCGATGATTGACTGGAAGCAGTCATTATTGTTACAGTAGATACACCAAATAGCTGCTTATAACAAGTAATCTTTATTTACAATTACGACACAGTGTTTTCGCTTTATCGCCATTTTCAGGTACGACTAGATTGATGTGACGCCCATATTGCGTCGTTAATAGACTGTTTTGTAACTGTCCCTGTTTTAATAAGAAAGTAAATGTTGCTGTCAAGCCGGCCGCAGTGGCCGAGCGGTTCTAGGCGCTACAGTCTGGAACCGCGCGACCGCTACGGTCGCAGGTTCGAAACCTGCCTCGGGCATGGATGTGTGTGATGTCCTTAGGTTAGTTAGGTTTAAGTAGTTCTAAGTTCTAGGGGACTGATGACCTCAGATGTTAAATCCCATAGTGCTCAGAGCCATTTGAACCATTTGTTGTCATCAGGTTGTTAAAATTAAATGTTAATTACGACGTGAAAGCAATTTGACAATTCCACTATTACGACGCTAGTTGGAGATCACTGGCAGCCATTAATGCACTCCATTCTTCCCAAAAACGACGGATTTTGCCATCAGTTTGCGGAACATTCCGGACAATTCGAGCGAATGATTTGGCCACCCAGATCGACGAACATGAATCCCATCGAACATTTATGAGACGTCAGTTCCTGCACAAAATTCTGCGCCGGCAACACTTCCGCAATTATGGACGGCTATGTAATACCGCTGGCAGCAGAATGAAAAACTGTAAATTCAATGGCACACGATATACTGAGAAGTCCCAAAAGAGTAAAGCTGCAGTGTCAACTGATTCATCTGTAACGGGTATTGGGACATGTTGGTATCAGGATCATCGAATGTGCAGACCACCTGGCAAAGAATGGCGCAGCATCTACGTCTAATGGAAATACCCCTACCATACAGTGATTTTCATACCACACTTACCAGTCATGCAAAACGGGACACGGACCGTAACATCAAAGGCACGTTGTATTGGGAAATTCAACAACAGATTCCACGCAACCCTTGGTTTCCGAATACGGCCCCCACGAGAAAAGATAATGTTACTACTAAAAGGTAAGATCATGTCACATGAATATTAATAAAACGAGACAGCTATTGAAATTAACACTGTCCATGCTACTATTCTTCACTCATTGATGAGGACGTGGCACATATATTAACAGAATGTGATAAATACATTTATCCGAGAACAAATACACTATACAATTTTTTAAAAGGACTTTTTTCTCCTAAAGTAGTTCTTAGGTCCACGAATAGACCAGCTGTCAAATGTATTTGCCATTTCATCCGTCTTCGTAAAAGGGACCTATAAAATTAGAGTAACTTTTCACACATAAAGGGTTTCTCTCTTCAGTCCTCAGATACATTTTCTCTGGTGTTTCAACAGATAACTTCAATTTCGGTGTTGCATTGTGCAGCTGGACAATAAAAACAAAACTCATCAAGTATTTCGTGCGACGTCCCGTATCGAGGGAAAACATCGGCTTGTTTCCCGTTACAAACAAAGTAATTTTTAAAGCGGAATTTTAAGGCCCATTCGACTGGAAGGTCCCAGATTACTCTAGTTCGACGTTTTTTATCGGTGTTTATTAACAGAAACAGTAAAACTCAAAGAATAACCAGTACTCTTGCAGCGATAGCATGCCCTGGGCCGCTGCTACCGCCAAGCATGCGGCGCTGCTGTCACTACAGGACTGACGCCTATTTTTCGTGTTTTACTGGCGCTGACAATATATATCGAAGAAACAAATATCGCACTAGACTAATTTGAGACCGCTCTGTCGACTGCAGATGTAAATTCCGCTTTAAATATAATTTTATTTGTAACGGGAAACAAACGGACGCTTTCCGTCAACATTGGACATCGAGTGAAAGACTTGATGAGCACTGCTCGCTTGTGCTGACTTTAGTTAAGCCGTCGGCACACGGACCGTGCTGTCGGACGTTAATGTCGAGCGTGCCAAGTTCAACGAGCTGCTGAACGCTCAGGAACGGTACGTGGGCCCCAACGTGGTGTACGCGATCGCAACGCACTCCGGCGGCAGTTGAGAGATGTTTCTTGTTCGTAAATGACACTGTTTACTCAACGGGCGCGCGTAAAATTCCCACGTTAGCTCTATTAAAACGCACATTTCCTCCATCGTCCACGAAAAGGAAAGTACCATGACCAATCAGTAAGGACACAGGCCTATAAAAGTTACAACACAAACAGTGCGGTACAAATTTGGAATACTTCTCTGCATAAGGTAAACATTATTTCGTCATTCCCACATTTTAGTAAAACCCCAAGGTCAGTCTTACTTGATCACTGTCCCTACCCAGTAGCAGAATCTCTGCAACATGTGAATTACGAAGCGTAAAAGAAAAAGGAGCAAAATATCTTTATACAAGTAGCGCAAGCTGTCCTGTAGATTAAGCCAATCGAACAAAGTCACCCCTCAAAAAAAGGTGAACTTGTATTTACATAACATCAAATATTATAGCATATACTTATATTAAAGTAATAATTGAGTATCAGAACCTAAAAAAACGCGAATGTTAGGAAAAAAATTTTGATGTGTTTGGACGCGAACCACCGCCCCAACAAAAACTCATTATCGGGCAAAGACGCTGCTCATTACACTAAACAAACAACACGCGCGTAGTTGTCATACATAGTATTACGCCTTGCTGAAAACGTTAATCGTAGATAATTACGTTACTAATTGAAATTTAATTATAAAAAATTGTACCACGAACAATGCGTTTTGGCTGGATCTTCAGTGTGTCGCTGCCTTCAAATAGCCTACTCTCATAATACGCAAGTTACAATAATTCTTTTGCCACGAATTCGATTTTTCTCATTATTTTATTGTAACGAATCACACAACTAACAACGGGTTTTACAGTGACTCTCAATTAGCTGGTGCTCAGAAACGGCATATATACATATAGGATTGAAATGAATGCCAATATGGCGCCTCGCAACTCTCGCGCTTGTGACGTAGGTGGCGTTGTGCCATCTCACTGGTCAACGCTCAGACGCACGCTCAGAATATCTGACACGCCAGATACTGCTCTGCACGTTCGGAAAGACTCCCGAACATGCTATTTCACGCTATGACGTCAGAACCTCGGCACGCTCAACGCTCAACGTCGGATGCACGGTCCGTATGCCGACGGCTTAACACAGTTAAAAAGCTGAATTGCCAATATCTGCTGAAACATCAGAGAAAATACGCCTGACGACACTATATATGTTTAGCAAAATTTCCGAGAATTTGAATGTGGTACCTAATCATCAGTGCAAACTTCTGCCGCTAGGCGTCTCTAGTTGTGTCTTTCAATGGCCAGTCTGCCACGTGGCGTTACTGGGAGTGAATGTTGTTCTGATTTCTTTGCATGGTTTTCTAAAGTGTCTGCAAAGTTATAGGTGGCTGACTGGACGGAAAAAAGAATCTACATTAAGTTTTGTTCGACACCCTGCAAATCTGTAACTGGAACCCACTGTCTGCTAGGAGAGGCTTTTATGAGAAATCTTCGAGCCCAGAAAGAACATTGGAGTGGTTTAAGCGGGCCGATCGTGTACATGCAAAACTCCGAAAACGATAGCGACAGTGCGTGAAGAGATCCACAGCAATAGAAGGCATGATGTTTGTGAAATAGCTACTACTTTACACTCTGTTTGAACGCAATTCAGCCAATGAACTCATATGAGACGAATGGCAGCGAATTTGGTTCTTCGACTTTTGAAAGCCGACCAACTATGATGTTCAGGTGTGCACTGAACTGCAAACGACTCTTCGAGATTATCTCCATTTCCTGTCATCGGTCGTAACTGCCGATAAATAATGGGTGTAAGTTTACGACGCTGTAATAAAACAGCAATTTTTGTAGTGGGAGACTTCGTCCTCTCTGTGGCCCAAACAAGAGCGCCAAGGCCGCAGCATCTTGTCAACGCTAATAATTTATTTATTTATGTATTTATTTTTGACATTCATGGAACTGTCTATAAAGAATTTCTTCCATGTGGTCAAACAGTCACACGGAATTTCTGCTGAGAGTGACAGAAGATGTTACACGCCTCACTGTGAGGGAATTCGTGGCAAAAACATGACAGCTGTCCCCCAGCCATCCTACTCGTCTGATCTAGCCCATAGCAATTTCTTCCTCTTCCAGAAAATATGACTCAGGTTTAAAGGAGGGCGTTTTGTCTCTACAGAATAGATTCACGTGGAATCGCATCTAATTTTGAACACGAATCAGCAAGTAGATTTCCAGCTCTGCTTCCAACAATAGGCAAATCGTTGGAAGCGTTGTACACAAGCATGAGGAGGTGGCAGTGCTAATTAAGGTGTAACGCAAGTTTTCTGATTTTCTACAACGGTTTCAATTCAGACGTTTAATTCATACACTTCTGCTTGAGGAATAGAATTGGGCGTGACACATTACAAATAGTAGCTAAAAGTTAGAAAGGAAACCTAACGAAACACCTATTTATCACTTGAGCACATTTGTTTGTACTAACACTTAAACGTTACGTGATTACATTATTCCAAAACAAAAAAAAAAGCATAATATACGTACAGAACAGTAGTGATGCAATACAACAATGGCTCGATATGGCGAACAGCAACGTTGTTACAAACATTGTATCTACGGAGTTTGTTCTGGTACACTCTCTCCACCCACCTGGTGTCTCTTCAATTTCTAGTGCAGTGGCAGAATTAGTGCCAGCAGATCTTCCTTTGCGTCTACAGGAGTCTGGAAATTAAACTTTGCCTGCCCATCTTTCATCATATCGTCTGTTTTGCAGTGTGATGGTGCACCATCATGCTGAAACCACTTTTCCTGACGGAAATTCGGTGACACAGTTTTCAAGAACGCATCCAATACGTTTTGTATGCAGGACCAGTTAGCTTGAGTGGAAGGTGGTATGCTGAAATCCCTGAACATGCGTCGCACGAGGGTTTTCGTTTGCCCAGACATTGTTGTTTCCCGAATTCAGAACACAGACCCCAGTGAACTTACATTCATTCACCTGTGAACAGAACTCTACGATCCAGGCGAGGTGGCGCAGTGGTTAGCACACTGGACTGCCATTGGGGAGGACTACGGTCCATCCAGATTTAGGTTTTCCATGATTTCCCCAAATCGCTCCAGGCAAATGCCGCGATGTGTCCTTTGAACGGGCATGACCGATTTCCTTACCCATCCTTGGCACAATCCGAGATTGTACCGTCTCTAATAACCTCGATGCCGACGGGACGTTAACCCCTATCTTCCTTTTTTCTTAGAACTCGACGTGGAAAAAGGTGTGTGTCGGTGCAGCGGTGCGATAGGTAACGCGTTGAGGAAAATAGGCTGGACCCATAGCGTGCAGCCTTTGTAAGTGGTATAAATGTAATTGTTGCACATGCAGAACGTCCCAGACGATACTGTGACTAACACCCACTGCACGCACAATTTTTTGAGTACTCGTTGACGGGGTTTTCAATGCGATTCAGTACATCAAATTCCGGCGCTAGGCGTTACCGTGGAGCACCACAGTCCCACCTCCTCACGGTGAAGGTACCTGTTTCTCGGAGCCGCTGCGTGACTTGGGCAAAAGTTCGCACGATGGTGTGCTACGCTGCTGAAAACATTCGTGATACAGCCGACTACTAGTTCTCCCGTTACCTCGCGCTTCGCCATAACAAGAAGCATGTCTATGTATTTCGAAAACGCGTACCGAGCCGTGTTTATCGGAGATGCACAGGCACTGTATAGGTTTCGCAGCAAGGCAGACGTTGACACAGTACACCTCACATAGTACACGTCTTATTTTCTACACTACTGCCCACCAGGACAAGCAACTCTGAGACTTTTCTCTTTCCCTTAGGAGACGTTGACTCGTTACACAGTTAAGTTGAAACCGTCGTAGAACGGAAACAGTAGTTATGAGTTCCTTTCCAAATTATTGTGTACTCACTCCCCTCTTACAAGTCCTAGAAGTTTGTAACGGGAATTTCCGAATACCCTGTATATGTAAGACATTGACGAAACTTCTCCTTATAGCGGAGGAACAACAAAGTAAAGATGTCCTTCTTATGCTACTTATCAACGTCTTTCTTGCCCATCATCGTCTAATCTTTCACTGACAGTCAATAACAAACAGGAATCTCACAGAAACGTTGCATTTTGAAGAAGCCCTTAAACAGGCAAGATATTGTCATTGCGGTTTCCCACGGAACCACGACCCCTCATTACTCAAGAAAAGATTTTCTTTTTTGTCGTTCTCCAGGGCGTGCCACAGCCTCGCTTTGATATACAGCCCGCGAAGCACGCATAGCGTGCCAGCCGGGACGCACGTTCGCCAAGTTAAGAGCCCCAGACAAACATTACGTATTCATGACTCAAAATGGAGCCACCAGCGTTTACGCAGACTCTTAAGCCAGATGTATCACGCTGTGGTTCGTACACTGCTATTTGCATTTCTGCTCGGCGCGCGGGTGGAAGTTAGATAGGAAGTGGGGCTTTGCATAAAAATATTTAGATCGTTATAAGCTTCGCATGAACTAAGTACGCTAATTTCAACTAAAAGGGTTAAGTTGCGCAACAGGCAAAGAAAATGTTCTCCGATGTATAGCTCAAAATGCTGAAGTGTAATTTCTTTCGTAGATCATCTATACCGTACTAAATCAATCATTTGTCTGCGTATATATACTGATCAGCCAGAACATTATAACCACAGACCTGTTGTCGATATAAACCCGTCAAGGCGACAGGAGCATCATTTGGTGAGGAATGAGTGCTAGTCAGACACTTGCGCAGTGCAAATAGTGCCGCGCGGGGTAGCCGAGCGGTCTTGGGCGTCTTGCCACGGTCCGCGCGGCTTCCCCCGTCGGAGGTTCGAGTCCTCCCTCGGGCACGGGTGTGCGTGTCCTCCTTAGCGTAAGTTAGTTTAAGTTAAATTAAGTAGTGTGTAAGCTTAGGGACCGATGACCTCGGCAGTTTGGTCCCACAAGATATTACCATAAATTTCCAAATTTAGTGCATGTAGTATCAATGAGCGTGCTCTCCGTGTGTAGAAGGGGCAGTCGCGCGATCTATCTGATTTTGACCGAGGGTAGACTGTGATGTTCGAAGGCTCGGTACGATTATTTCGGAAGCTGCACGATTTGTCGGGTGTCCGAAGAGTTCTGTGGTGAGTGTCTTCAACGCTTGGTGAAACCAACGTCAAACCACGTCCAGACGTCATGGCACTGGACGGCCACATCTCATTACAGACGACGAACGTCGTAGTCTGTGTAGATTGATCAAACATGACGGGCGGCGAACTGTGGCAGCGGAGGTATGAGTCCTCCCTCGGGCAAAAACTGTTTTGTCACCAGGTAAGATGGTGGTCATTGTTTTCTCGGATTCCAAACGAATAATCTTCTTAGATTACTTGGAAAAAGACAGAATCATAACTGGTCTCTTTGTTGGATCATTTGAAAAGTTAGTTGAAAAAAAGACGAAGATTGGCACCCTAAAATGTGCTCAACCACCAGGATAATGTACCATCCCACACATCAGCGATAACAGTGGCGAAAGTGCATGAATTGGGATTTGAATTGATTCCTCACCCACCCTCTTCACCAGACTTAGTCTCAGGTGACTTCTTCCTGTTCCTTAACTTGAAACTTTGGCTTGCTGGGAAGGAATTTTCATCAAATGAGAACGTGATAGAAGCTGTCAATGAGTGTTTTGCAGAGAGTGCCCGAATTTGTTTCTCCTATGGGAAGAAATATCTGGGACTTGCTGGAGCACATGTATATTCCTGAGAGGACACTATATCGAGAAGCAAAGTGAGTTCTTTACAAAACAAAAATTTTTCTTGCTTTTTTACTAGACTTATCAAACCATCCTCGTATTTCACAGCTAACGCAGTATAAAATCAATCAGCTTGTACTGTGTGAGAATGAAATATGCCTCTATGAGGAACAGTGAAAGTTTTAATTAACACCCATGAAAAAATAAAGTTACGTAATTCCTGCGTGTTCCCCTCGTCCATGGCTCGAGAAAAGAGGAATTCGTGCTTCTCAGCCCGAACTGCCTGCTTACCTTGGTTCCTGCTCCCTGGACTGCCGCGTCTTCCCAATAGGAGCTGGATACAGCTTGCAGTAGGCTGGAGGGCGTGTCTAGCCGACGGAAGCGTTCCCCAGCGAGCAAGGTAAGCGTCTCTGGCCGCCCCTAGCAGCAGCAGTCGGCAGGGTCCCGACTTCAAACAGAGGGCTCCCCAGGCGGAGGGTCGTGGGGTCGACTCCCCACAACTCGTTTCACGCCAAAGTGGGGACGCTCCCTCTCGCCAAGCCGCTCGTTACAGCTCTCCCTGCACTCCCCTTCTGCACTACACAGCGTCTTTGCAACCCTCCACTTTATGTTCAGGATTATCTGTGCTTCACCCGCATCTTTCAGTAATATGCCTGAGTTGTCAATTCCTCGTTTTACTCTACAGGCACATTACGATCCGAGCAGCGCCTCGTTACTCTCTTATAGTGCCTGCTGTTATGCCTACTTGATAACATCTACAAACTCTGGTGCTGTACTCGAGAGTTGGTTACATCAGCGTTGTGACATACACATGCATCAAACCACTGTTCCAGAATATAAAACGGATATAATTATGCGTCAGAATTAGAGGTCCTCCTTTTCCTGCATTTCAGTCTTTAGACAACATGCCTCTTTCGACTACAAATACTTAATACTCTCTCTTTCTCGACCGTCCTTTATTTCTTCTTGCTGAGGACCAGCACTTGTTTACAATGACTGGAATTCTGTCTTCATCCATTCGCTTGAGGTGTTGTCTCCATTCTTCCCAGTGTTCTTCTATCTCCTCATTTAAATTATAAGTTCCCAATTCCGCAGAGATTCATAATTTTTATGTGGTCCCTGCCTGAGAAACATTTTACACTTCTTAAAAATCTCATTTAGACTGACTGTATGTTATTTTTATCTCAATTTCTCTCAATCCAAGATTCACTGACATAAGAAGAGCAGGCAATACCATTGTTTCATAGGGTTTCAATTCTGTGTACCTGCTAACTTTATTTTTTAAAGTTTTGTTTTTAGTTCCACATATGTGTTTGAAATTTTTTAGTTTTCGTTTCTATGTCTATGTCCATACTTATGTCATTGCCTAAATAACAAACTGAGGACTTGCCGAAGTATCTTGTTTTCGACAGGAATCTTAGATCGAACTGGAAATTTTCTGTAGGAGGCCATAAGTTTTGTTTTAGCAGCAGATATTTTTAAATTGAAATGTTTTCCCAAATGATGTAACTTACACACACAGTGTTGTAAGTATACACCTGCGTTTTGTAATGCAATTACATAATCTGCATACAGCACAGTATTTAGATGGTAGTTCCTTTTATCTGTACACCTTTATGGCTTTCCTTCTTCCAGTTTCTCATAAGATCTTCAACATAGATGTTCAGTAGAGACGGTGAAGTGGTGCTTCCCTGTCTGAAATCTCATTTTATTGCTACATTATCTGTTATTGGTGTCTTGACATATGTTTCTAATTACCTGTATAAGATGCATGGGGTGTCCTAGCTTGTCCATTATTGCTCGTAATCTATTTATAATGACCGAGTCAAAAGCTATTTCGAAGTCAATGAAAGCAACAAGTATTTCTAAATTGATTTCATGTAGTTTTTTCTAAAATTCTCTTGATGCTTAAAATATTACACCTGCACGAGCGTCCTTTCCTACACCCACTTTATCGTTCTCCCAAAAATGCATATGTTATCACTTTCAAGCGATTATTTAATATTTTTGAGTAAGCATTAAAAATTAATAATAATTTGGCAAGTAAACAGAAGGTCATCAGCTACCATGTTCTGCCTTTTTCGCATACTGACGCATATGTCTCTTCCGAAATGTGCTGATGTATCACTCACTAGATGTACGTGAATAATTTTCGGGGCTGGTACATCAATAAGTAATAGGAAACAGTCAAGTTCACTGAGTACTTAAATAACTTCCGGCCGGAGGGATGACGTCTTCGACAAGCAAACGATATTTATAAGTGCGAACATCGCCCCTCCCCCCTCCCTCCGTCATTTTCAGTGAAAAAACGACAAATGATACGAGAGATCGCTATGCGGCGAAATTTAAACCGTTGGTAGGCGGGGCAGCGCTGACTAAGAACCACAATACTGTGGAATGTAAAAACACACAGATTCAGGCGTGCTCTTCCAACCACTGGAGCAGTGTTATTAAAACAGAAGCTGAGATTAAATTAGCATGAGACCTTATAAATAAAGGAGGAGGTTACTACAGAAAAACTCTGATTAGAATCTTGCTCTCTTCCTGGTCAAACAACAGAGGGTCAGAGTTAACGCTACTTCCTCATACATTGGTAATTAGCATTCACTATCGATAGTTTCTGACGTTTATCAGCTTTAATTGTGGGCGTTGTCTTTCTGCATATGCCTTACTATGGTGTTTTGTTCGAAAACACCCCGCCTTCAGAGAGTCTGAATTTACTTTCACGATGATCTCTCGTTGAAATCTGTGCCTTGAAAATCAGAGGCACGACTGTACGGCTGCACTGCCGCAAGTTGCTTGAACATTTTACGCGCCGGCAGAAAACTAAAGTTACACGATGCTTATTGTTATTAATGGATTAAGGCAAAGAAAAATACAAGACGTTTCTGTTAATTGGTGACTGTCACTTAGTAGACAAACCACATTCCCTGTTTCGTACGAACATTCCACCTTCCCCGTCTGTTCACTTGACTGATCCGGGTCTTTATAGACTTACAGTACGAGGTGCATTCAAGTTCTAAGGCCTCCGAATTTATTCTAATTAACTACTCACCCGAAATCGATGAAACTGGCGTTACTTCTCGACGTAATCGCCCTGCAGAAGTACACATTTTTCACAACGCTGACGCCATGATTCCATGGCAGCGGCGAAGGCTTCTTTAGGAGTCTGTTTTGACCACTGGAAAATCGCTGAGGCACGGAGAGTGTCTTTCATTGTTGGAAAAAGCCAAAAGTCACTAGGAGCCAGGTCAGATGAGTAGGGAGCATGAGGAATCACTTCAAAGTTGTTACCACGAAGAAACTGTTGCGTAACGTTAGCTCGATGTGCGGGTGCGTTGTCTTGGTGAAACAGCACACGCACAGCCCTTCCCGGACGTTTTTTTTGCAGCGCAGGAAAGAATTTGTTCTTCAAAACATTTTCGTAGGATGCACCTGTTACCGTAGTGCCCTTTGGAACGCAATGGGTAAGGATTGTGCCCTCGCTGTCCCAGAACATGGACACCATCATTTTTTCAGCACTGGCGGTTACCCGAAATTTTTTGGTGGCGGTGAATCTGTGTGCTTCCATTGAGCTGACTGGCGCTTTGTTTCTGCATTGAAAAATGGCATCCACGTCTCATCCATTGTCACAACCGACGAAAAGAAAGTCCCATTCATGCTGTCGTTGCGCGTCAACATTGCTTGGCAACATGCCACACGGGCAGCCATGTGGTCGTCCGTCAGCATTCGTGGCACCCACCTGGATGACACTTTTCGCATTTTCAGGTTGTCATGCAGGATTGTGTGCACAGAACCCACAGAAATGCCAACTCTGGAGGCGATCTGATCAACAGTCATTCGGCGATCCCCCAAAACAATCTCTCCACTTTATCGATCATGTCGTCAGACCGGCTTGTGCGAACCCGAGGTTGTTTCGGTTTGTTGTCACACGATGTTCTGCCTTCATTAAACTGTCGCACCCACGAACGCACTTTCGACACATCCATAACTCCATCACCACATGTGTCCTTCAACTGTCGATGAATTTCAATTGGTTTCACACCACGCAAATTCATAAAACGAATGATTGCACGCTGTTGAAGTAAGGAAAACGTCGCCATTTTAAGTATTTAAAACAGTTCTCATTCTCGCCGCTGGCGGTAAAATTCCATCTTCCATACGGTGCTGCCATCTCTGGGACGTATTGACAATGAACGCGGCCTCATTTTAAAACAATGTGCATGTTTCTATCTCTTTCCAGTCCTGAGAAAAAAAAAAAACGGAGGCCTTAGAACTTGAATGCACCTCGTACTTTGCTAGAACCTTCGCAACAACTCGAAATCTTAAATAAGCCTTTCCTGCTACCGATTTTAGGCGTTCATCCCATTTCACACTGCTTTGTAATATTACCCTTAAATACCTAAATGATGCGTCACGTTGCACTAATAACATATTCGGATAACATCTGTGTCTTTCACGTTACGTCCAGTAATGTCGTCTCACATTAAACAAAACAGAACGCTAACATTACACTATGCATTTCAAATGACGGCGTTCACACGGTAGAAATACACTACTGGCCATTAAAATTGCTACACCAAGAAGAAATGCAGATGATAAGCGGGTATTCATTGTACAAATATATTACTCTAGAACTGACATGTGATTACATTTTCACGCAATTGGGGTGCATAGATACTGAGAAAGCAGTACCCAGAACAACCACCTCTGGCCGTAATAACGGCCTTGATACGCCTGGGCATTGAGTCAAACAGAGCTTGGATGGCGTGTACAGGTACAGCTGCCCGTGCAGCTTCAACACGATACCACAGTTCATCAAGAGTAATGACTGGCGTATTGTGACGAACCAGTTGCTCGGCCACCGTTGACCAGACGTTTTCAGTTGGTGAGAGATCTGGAGAATGTGCAGGCCAGGGCAGTAGTCGAACATTTTCTGCATGCAGAAAGGCCCGTACAGGACCTGCAACAAGCAGTCGTGCATTATCCTGCTGAAATGTAGGGTTTCGCAGGGATCGAATGAAGGACAGAGCCACGGGTCGTAACACATCTGAAATGTAACGTCCACTGTTTAAAGTTCCGTCAATGCGATCAAGAGGTGACCGAGATGTGTAACCAATGGCACCCCATACCATCACGCCGGGTGATACGCCAGTATGGCAGTCACAAATACACGCTTCCAATGTGAGTTCACCACGATATCGCCAAACACAGATGCGACCATCATGATGCTGTAAACAGAACCTGGATTCATCCGAAAAAATGACGTTTTCCATTCGTGCACCCAGGTTCGTCGTTGAGTACACCATCGCAGGCGTTCCTGTCTGTGATAAAGCGTCACGGGTAACCGCAGCCACGGTCTCCGAGCTGATAGTCCATGCTGCTGCAAACGTCGTCGAACTGTTCGTGCAGATGGTTGTTGTCATGCAAACGTCCCTATCTGCTGACTCAGGGATCGTGAAGTGGCCGCACGATCCATTACAGCCATGCGGATAAGATCCTGTCATCTCGACTGCTAGTGATACGGGCCGTTGGGGTGAAGCACGGCGTTCCGTATTATCCTCCTGAACCCACCGATTCCATATTCTGCTAACAGTCATGGGATCTCGACCAACGCGAGCAGCAATGTCGCGATACGATAGACCGCAATCGCGATAGGCTACAATCCGACCTTTATCAAAGTCGGAAACGTGATGGTACGCATTTCTCCTCCTTACACGAGGCATCACAACAACGTTTCACCAGGCAACGCCAGTCAACTGCTTTTCGTATATGAGACATCAGTTGGAAACGTTCGTCATGTCACCCCGTTGTAGGTGTCGCCACCGGCGCCAACCTTGTGTGAATGCTCTGAAAAGCTAATCATTTGCATATCACAGCATCTTCTTCCTGTCGGTTAAATTTCACGTCTGTAGCACGTCATCTTCGTGGTGTAGCAATTTTAATGGCCAGTAGTGTAAAATGTCAGCAGCGTGTGAACGCAAAAATTCAGCTACTTCGTTATTCTAAAATATCATTTGTTTCAGTGTTAAGACTAAACAAAAGCTCAGAGTAGCAAACTTTGAGGAAAAAATTAAAATTGAACTAATATCAATGTATTGTTAAGGTATGAAACAGTGGCGTACGTTTAAGCGCGTGAAAAAAAAAAGGATTGGATGACTGACAGTGTCAATTCGATAATTAGTCTTGGACCCGAAAGAAGGTATTTCAGTATTCATACCAGGCTGGATTGGCTAGAGCGGCTGCGAAAACTTGAAGGGTGTGCGCGCCGTTTCCGTGGAACAATCCGCACGCTCGATGAGGCATCTGGTTTCTGGAACAGGGGTAGGTCCGCCGTTTGATGTGCCGGCCAAGTTGCAGGCGGCCGCAGCTCGTCGTCCAACTCCTGGCGGGACAACTATTCCGCAGCGCGGGCACTGGATTGGAACGAGAGCTACGTCAGCGCTGGAGGAGAGAGGGAGTGGGTTAGGGGAGGCTGCCCTGCACCCGCAAGTGTTCACCTCTACTCGTCTTGTACCACTCTCTCACACACACTAAAGGGGTCAGTCGTGTTTCCTGCGGCTGACAAGAAAGCAGGAAGAAGTTTGTTTCGTAAACAACTCATCTTACTACTCGATATAGTCTCCTTCGAGGGATATACACTTGGTTCAGCGATTCTCCAGCTCTTACCACAGCATTGGAAAATACAGTACTAGACATTAAAATTGCTACACCACGAAGATGACGTGCTATAGACGCGAAATTTAACCGACAGGAAGAAGATGCTGTGATATGCAAATGATTAGCTTTTCACAGCATTCACACAAGGTTGGCGCCGGTGCCGACAACTACAACGCGCTGACATGAGCAAAGTTTCCAACCGATTTCTCATACACAAACAGCAGTTGACCGGCGCTGCCTGGTGAAACGTTGTTGCGATGCCTCGTGTAAGGAGGAGAAATGCGTACCATCACGTTTCCGACTTTGATAAAGGTCGGATTGAAGCCTATCGTGATTGCGATTTATCGTATCGCGACATTGCTGCTCGCGTTGGTCGAGATCCAATGACTGTTAGCAGAATATGGAATCGGTGGGTTCAGGAGGATAATACGGAACGCCTTGCTTGACCCCAACGGCCTCGCATCACTAGCAGTCGAGATGACAGGATCTTATCCGCATGGCTGTAATGGATCGTGCGGCCACTTCTCGATCCCTGAGTCAGCAGATAGGGACGTTTGCATGACAACAACCATCTGCACGAACAGTTCGACGACGTTTGCAGCGGCTCGGAGACCGTGGCTGCGGTTACCCGTGACGCTTCATCACAGACAGGAACGCCTGCGATGGTGTACTCAACGACGAACCTGGGTGCACGAATGGAAAACGTCATTTTTTCGGATGAATCCAGGTTCTGTTTACAGCATCATGATGGTCGCATCTGTGTTTGGCGACATCGCGGTGAACTCACATTGGAAGCGTGTATTCGTGACTGCCATACTGGCGTATCACCCGGCGTGATGGTATGGGGTGCCATTGGTTACACATCTGGGTCACCTCTTGATCGCATTGACGGCACTTTAAACAGTGGACGTTACATTTCAGATGTGTTACGACCCACCCTCATTCGATCCCTGCGAAACCCTACATTTCAGCAGGATAATGCACGACCACATGTTGCAGGTCCTGTTCGGGCCTTTCTGGATACAGAAAATGTTCGACTGCTGTCCTGGACAACACATTCTCCAGATCTCTCACCAACTGAAAACGTATGGTCAATGGAGGCTGAGCAACTGGTTCGTCACAATACGCCAGTCACTACTCTTGATGAATTGTAGTATCGTGTTGAAGCTGCATGGGCAGTTGTACCTGTACACGCCATCCAAGCTCTGTGTGACTCAATACCCAGGTGTATCAAGGCCAGACGTGGTTGTTCTGGGTACTGATTTCTCATGACCTGTGCACTCAAATTGCGTGAAAATGTAATCACCTGTCAGTTCTAGTATAATATATTTGTCCAATGAATACCCGTTTATCATCTGCATTTCTTCTTGGTGTAGCTATTTTAATGGCCAGTAGTGTATGTGCCGTCAAACTCTGCAAAATACTCGGTCACTGGAAGTATTACTTCCTCATTTGATGAAAATTTCATCTTACCAGGCCAAAGTTTCATGTTAGCAAACAGGAGGCATTCATTTGGGGCTAAGTCTGCTGAATACGGTGGATCAGGAAGCAATTCAAGGCCCAATTCCTACACTGTCGGCATTGCTATCTTTGATGTGTGGGATGGTGCAGTATCCTGGTGAAAGAGCAATTTTTGCACGCCAAGCTTGGCCTTTTTTCAGCGAACATTAGTTTCAACAATGAAGCATAATAGTGTTCATTTATGGTTCTGCCTTTTTTAAGTAATCTACGTGGATTATTCTTTGGAAATCCAAAATACATTGACTATCATCTTACCAACAAACAAAATGATCTTTGCCTTCTTCGGTGCATTTTCGGTCCACTTACGCCAGCTTTTGTCCATTGTTCTGACTGCCGTCTTGATTCTGGCCTGTAATGATGGATCCAGGTTTCATCAACAGACACAAATACACGTAGAAAGTCTTGCGGACTGCGATCAAACATCGCCAGACAGTGTGTTGAAATGATGTGCTGGATGCACTTTTGATCAAAATGGTTCAAATGGCTCTAAGCACTATGGAACTTAACATCTGAGGTCATCAGTCCCCTAGACTTATATGTAAACCTAAGCACTATGGGACTTAACATCTAAGGTCATCAGTCCCCTAAACTTAGAACTACGTAAACCTAACTAACCGAAGGACATCACACACATCCATGCCCGAGGCAGGATTCAAACCTGCGACCGTAGCAGCCGCGTGGTTCCGGACTGAAGCGCCTAGAACCCCTCGGCCACCGCAGTCGGCGCGCTTTTGATCGACAGTGATCCACTTCGTAGCGAATTTTTTATGCAGGCTATTATGCACTCCCTCACTGAGATACCTATACTCTCACCAATCTCATGAACATTTGTTCAGCGGTCTTGCATTACCATATCATGGATTTTGTCGATGATTTCTTTTTTGTGTTGACCTCAATCGGATGGCCAGAGCGTGCTTCATCTTCGGTGCATGTCCGAGCACGTTTAAATTCACTACTCCAAAAGTAAATGGCCTTCAATAATGGGGCAGAGTCCGAGTGAACTTCATCCAATTATGTTTTTATTTGTGCGGCAGGCCAACCCTTCCAAATGAAAATGTTTACTACCAGAAAGAAACTCGGTTTTCTTCATTTTCAGACACAGTTGACACACTGATCAATTTAGACGGCTGTCAACAATGAACTGTAAGTTGCACATTGTTGAAATTCTGTATATGATCTGTCGAATAATCAAGCTTAACAACCATAAAGGTACAACAAAAATGTTACATTGTTAAATGAAATTTTCCAGACTTGTCAAAACACCCTCATAGCTGTACATGAGAAACACAATATTGTGTATGTTGCACGGAAGAGGTCTTAACAGTCGGATGGAGAGCCAGACAGCCAGATAAAAAGCGACAATTTTTTGTTCATGTGATACACTTACAAATCTACAGTTATCGGATTTTTTCCTTTGGCTGTACTGTGAAACCTTGCTTTTTTCCAAATTTCATGACTCTAGGCCAACGGGAAGTACCGTGTAGCTTCTGAAGAGTGAGTTTGTATCAAAACGTGTGACATAATAACCGTATGTCCAATGACTTAGAAGCTTAAGTGTTTTACATGACCGAAGGACAATGTGACACAAATTTCAGCCAGCTACGTCAACCAGTTCCAGAGAAGGAGAGTTTTTGACAGTCGGACAGACAGGTAGACACACAAACGGATAACCAAGTGGTCCTATAAGGGTTCCATTTTTATCGATTGAGATGTGCAAACCTAAAAACGGTCAGTATGGGTGAAGAAATGGACGAGCGGGCAGGAGAAGAGAGGAATCTCGACATTTTTTCGAAAGTAGCACCTTTCAGAGGACTTATCTCGTAATTAATTGAGGGGGAGCTCATACAGTTGTCGGTTGCTACTAGACCTAGTGCGACAGAAATTAACTTCGATGAGAAAAACGATTACTTTTCCAACAAGTTATCTTCTACTCTAAGATTTCATGCTGCTGTCATTCGAGGTCAGTCAAAACACTATACTCTAGCTACGTTAACACAGACACTGCCAGCGCCACTTATGTCTGAGATCTCAATGACATGTCTTTCTCTGTAAATGCAGAATTTTTATCTTATTTTTAATTTCCTCCATCGTTTTCTGCGACCTACATTCATCGTCGTACACCATATTTGGTTTAATGCTGTATCTCGTTTGTTCCTGCTGTGACAATCTTCACTTATGATATCAAAAAGGCACTGTATCAGTTAACATTGTTTGTTAAAAGACTGACGTGCTCACTGTGCCAGGTTGCCATATTCCGCATTCTTTCTTCAAGAACTCACTTTGTCAGGACGCCGAGGGATGTGTGAAGCGCGCGGACGTTTTCATTACTCGAAGCCAGACGTGTGAGTGATAGCTTCGGCTTCGAACGGCAGCATTCGTGTGACATCGCATTCGACTTGCCTTCAGTACAGCACGCCGTGCGCATGCGGCAGCTGTGTGGGGGTAGCGGATTTAGGCACACGGCAGATCCGCGAACTCTTCTTCTAAGATGTAAGCGATGTGTAAATAGGCACATAAAGCTTCAACAACTCGGGTCATCGATTTTTGCACTTCGTGTTATTTCAAGCCTTGGAGAGACAAACCAGTAAACCAACATGCTTTGCTTATTTTCATTCATAAATTCTTTAAGAAATAAAATCTTAATTGCACAATTGCGAGTCGTAAGATCAATTTTTGGTGCTCACACAATGTAGACAATTGTTTAAGTAAGTTTGAAGGGTACGAGAGTGGTACTGGAGGAAAAAGGTTGTCAGGGCGGGAGGTGAGTCATGCTGCTTACTTTCACTACAGCATGAGACTACACATTTTCTCTCGTGAAATGTATTGTCAGTAATCCATTGGAGTCCAAAAGGAATAGTAATACCCATGATCGCAATTGATATTGAATGCCTGACATATAAAAGCTAATTTTCTTAGTAAGGTGAAAAAGTTCATTCTGGACAACTCCTGATATTCTGTAGACGAATATCTATTTAGAAACTGATAGATCATCTACTGCATAAGTGCAACATTATTAATTGTGTTATTAAGGACCCAGAAGTGAACAGGTAGCATTTTCATTCCATACTCTGTGAATACACTACTCAAGCTATTACCCCTAGGATCCTGCGATTTTGCGTTAACACTGCATAATGTTTAGGTAACCGTACTGTTAACAAATAGATCACAATCCCATTTCTATTTGACATTGCATACCGTATACCTAATTTATTTGAAAAATATGACATATCTGTGTTCTTTGCCCTCAATAATAAAATGAAGCTGCATTTTGTACACAATGAAAAACCTACAACTAACAAATTTCTCATGTCTGGGGTGTATAAAATTCATTGTAATGTACGTTGAAGATATTATGTAGAACAGACATTAAGGGCATTTAAGACCCGTTTTCTTGAGCGCTTGCTTTCATGTAAGTCATCTTTCACAGAACAGTCGAGAAACACACTCTTCCTCCTCCATTTTTACTTAATAAGGAAACATATATAGCTGACTACGACACCAAAATCAACCTCTTTGGAGAGTTCGTAGTATAAAAACGTTCCCGCTTAAATTCCAAGGCTTCGTTGAAAGATCAGCTAGCATCGAAAAATAGACACTACTTTGGTTGCACAGCATCTCTTTCATATGAAAAGATGAAAATTACCCAATATAATTTCGGCATTAATATCAGCAATAGCTTATGTGAATCAAAGACGCATGTTTTTCGTATTTATTATACACAGCATCCTTTTATAAACCTTAGTTATACTTTTTATATCCTTTTTAATATCTTTCTTGCTGCTAGCACCACAGCTTGACTATGCAATAAATGAGCTTCACTTACTGTATATTACCAGTCTGTATTTATAACTATCTCACAGAATATGTACATTTTTTGACGCATTATATTTCTGTGAAGAATATATTGACGTCTGCTGCGTCAAAATATTAAGTTGTGTTGTTGTGGTCTTCAGTCCGAAGACTCGTTTGATGAAGCTCTCGATGCTACTACATCCTGTTCGGGCCTCTTCATCTTCGAATAAGTATTGCAGCCTACATTTTTCTCAATCTGCTTACTGAACTCATCTCTTGGTCTCTCTCTACGATTTTTAGCCTGCCACCCACCTCTCCAATACTAAACTGGTGATCTCCTGATGTCTCAGAATGCGTCCTATCAAGCGATCCCTTCTTTTGGTCAAGCTGTGCCACAAGTTTCTTGTCTCCTCAATGCTATTCAGTACTTCCTCATTAGTTACTCGCTCGACCCATCTACTCTTCAGCATTATTCTGTAGCACATTTCGAAAGCTTATCTTTTTTATCTAACCCGTGTATAGTCCATGTTTTACTTCCATATATGGTTATACCTCCAGACAAATGCCTTCAGAAAAGACTTCGTAACAATTAACCCTAAATACGATATTAAAAAATTTCTCTTCTTCAAAAATGCTTTTCTTGCCATTGCCGGTCTATATTTCATATACTCTCTTCTTCGGCCACCACCAATTATTTTGCTGCCCAAATAACAAAACTCATCTACTACTTCAAGTGTCTTGTTTCCTAACGTCATTCCCTTAGTATCGCCCGATTTAATTCGACTACAGTCCATTATCCTCGTTTTGCTTTTGTTGATGTTCATCTTATGTCCTCCTTTCAAGACGCTGTCCATTCCGTTCAGCTGCTTTTCCAAGTCCTTTACTGGCTCTGACAGATTTACAATGTCATCAGTAAACTTCAAAGTTCTTATTTCTTCTACCTGAACTTTTATTCCTACTCTAAATTTTTCTTTAGTTTCATTTACTGCTTGTGCAACATACATTGGGGACAGGCTACAACCCTGTCTCATTCCTTTTTCAACCGCTGCCTCCCTTTCATGCCTCTCGATTCTTATAACTGCCATGTTGTAAATAGCGTTTCGCTCCTTGTATTTTACTTCTGCTACCTTCAAATTTCAAAGACAGTATTTCAATCAACATTGCCAAAAGCTTTCTCTAAGTCTACAAATGGTATAAATGTAGCTTTGCCTTTTCTATCTTCCAAGATAAGTCGTAGGATCAGTATTGCGTCACATTACTTATTGATTAATAATAATTAATAAAAAATAATATTATGATATTATGTAAATTTTTGTAATACATTTATACTCTACATACATGTAAGTCCAAGTGCTAATATCTCAAATTTTGTAGACTTCTGAAGACGACAGATTAGTCTCTTGAAACCGGTAAAACGAAACAGATTTCCTAATTGCGCAATTGACGACTGAATTTTATTCTGAAATAAGGAACTTTATTTATGTAAAATAGTTTAATTATTACAACAATCTGCCTACGAGAGAATTGTGCACTTATTTATAGTTTTTGATGGAGTACTGGTACATCACGGCATACTATCATTCATAGAATGGCAGGGTTCTCTCAGCATCCACAGAAATATGTTATGGCTCACAGATTGGTTCAAATGGCTCTGAGCACTATGGGACTTAACTTCTAAGGTCATCAGTTCAAATGGTTCAAATGGCTCTGAGCACTATGGGACTCAACATCTTAGGTCATAAGTCCCCTAGAACTTAGAACTACTTAAACCTAACTAACCTAAGGACATCACATACATCCATGCCCGAAGCTATAGCTCACAGCTTGTAGTTTGGGGTACGATTGGGGAAATAATTTATTTCACCTAGTGTAATGGTTAAGCCGGCCGCGGTGGTCTAGCGGTTCTGGCGCTGCAGTCCGGAACCGCGGGACTGCTACGGTCGCAGGTTCGAATCCTACCTCGGGCATGGGTGTGTGTGATGTCCTTAGGTTAGTTAGGTTTAAGTAGTTCTAAGTTCTAGGGGACTTATGACCTAAGATGTTGAGTCCTATAGTGCTCAGAGCCATTTGAACCATTTGTAATGGTTAACGTGTAACGCTACTATTTCCTGTGTCAAAGCGTAAAACAAATGCTCTCATATTTTCCAATTTACGCTTTTTTTTTTCATTTCTCAATCAGTCACATTACTTCGTTTTCCCCTATCTCTATCAACAGCGTTTTATCACTATCACGTTTCTCTCCCACTTTGTCATCTCCATAGCTGCTAGCGCTCATAGTTTAAACCTACCTTCCTGTGATCTGTATTTATTGGTTGGTTGTTTTGGGGAAGGAGACCAGACAGCGAGGTCATCGGTCTCATCGAATTAGGGGAGGACGGGGAAGGAAGTCGGCCGTGCCCTTTGAAAGGAACCATCCCGGCATTTGCCTGGAGCGATTTAGGGAAATCACGGAAAACCTAAATCAAGATGGCCGGACGCGGGATTGAACCGTCGTCCTCCCGAATTCGAGTCCAGTGTCGCCACCTCGCTCGGTGATCTGTATTTATTGCTGTATTTCTCACGAACGAATGTAAACCCTGTGTTTCTATGCACTGTTGTATTTCTTGAACGCTGTCCTTTATTGGAAATGTAATTTAAAACTTGGTTCACATAATACAGGAGGGTGGAGGGGACACATCGCGAGAAATGCATATTTGAACATAAATGAAGGTGCTAGCCAAGCCTGCATTGTTGTACCTGACTACTAATGAAATCGGTGCGATGTGCTCAATAGGTTGCAAGTGTCAGTCGAGGTCGGAACTACGTTCTGTGTAGTTGTGAGTGCGTTACGTCGGAGCTAAGTGAATTCGCACGCGGACAAATCGTTGGAGCTCGTATGAAGTGTGCTTGTGTGGCCGAGGCGGCCGTAGTGTTTGGTGTTTCAAGAGGCACCGTATTAAATATTTATACCGCATACAGGGAAAGCGGAAAAACATCATACACAAAGTCACAACGCGGGCGAAAGTGTGTGGTGCGTAATCGTGATGAATCGGTACTGAATACGATTGTGACGAAGACTGAGAACACGACACGTGCAAAAGTCACTGCGCAACTGAAGGTCGCGCTCGCGAACCGTGTCACCACCAAAGCAACACGAAGAGAGCTCCATAACTAGAGAATTCCACGGAGAGATAGAAATTACAAAACCAATCATCAGTGATGCAAACGCCCGTAGGAAAATGTGGTGCTTGAGCCATAAAACCTGGACTCTGACGTAATGTAAGAAAGTAATTTGGCCAGATGAACCTTGTTTCACAGTGTTTCCAACTTCTGGCCGAAGTTAGGTCCCAAGAGTGAAACATAGTGCGGGTTCGTTGATGATCTGGGCAGCCATATCGTGGTACTTCATGGGCCTCATGGGTATGCTACAAGGTCACATTACTGCAAATGGTTATGCGACCATTTTGATTCATCAGGACCATTGCATGGCATAACGTTTGTTCCTCAATAGCGTCGCTGTATTCCAAGAGAACGGGGCCCTATTCACACAGTTCACATGGTCCTGGACTGGTTTCGAGCACCAGGGTGAGTTGTCGTCTGCCCTGCCACCCGAGTCGCCAGATCTCAATGTTATTGACACTTCGTGCTCTACTCTGAAGATAAGGATGCATGATCACTATTCACCTTCTTCAGCGTTACCTAAATTTAGCACTGTTTTGCAGGAAGAAAGGTATATGATTACCTCGGAAACTACACAGGCCCTGTGTTTACCCATTCCGATATGACTGGAAGCTGGTTTCAAAGTCAGCGGCATTCCTACTCGTACTAGGCGTAATAATGTGCTACATTTGTGGTGTTTGCATATCTTTGTCCACCTCCCGCACATGTAATGGTTGGTTGGTTTAGGGATGAAAGGGACCAAACTGCAGAGGTCATCGGTCCCCACATGTAATGCAAAATATGTAAAATGCCTGTCTAAATGCAAGGGAGAACCTGATGGCTCTAATATTGTGAAGTTAAATATGGCAAAAAATAAAATGGGAAAATATTCACAACAATTAGTGCAGCCAAGTCGGAAGGTACCTGAATTTTTTTCCGTATTTGATTTTTCTGCAGATCCTTGACACCAGACAAAGTAATGATGCAAAATCAGACGGCCGATGCAATAAACTGTAAGGCAGAGCAGAACTTCTCAGACAACAGTCACTATCAATACTACGAATATGGTACGTGATTCGGGAGTACTACGATTCAAACCCACGTTCGACCATCCTAATTTAGGTTTTTCCATGATTTCCCTAAACCGCTTCAGGCAAATGCTGGGATGGTTCCTTTGAAAAGGCACGGCCAACTTCCTTCCCCATCCTTGCCTAATCCGATGGGACCGATGACCTCGCTGTTTGATCCCCTCCCCCAGATCAACCAACCTACGTGCTACCTCCAGTTTAATGGGCGAGACCCATGGGCTCGTTTTTCAAATGGTTCAAATGGCTCTGAGCACTATGGGACTCAACATCTTAGGTCATAAGTCCCCTAGAACTTAGAACTACTTAAACCTAACTAACCTAAGGACATCACACACACCCATGCCCGAGGCAGGATTCGAACCTGCGACCGCAGCAGTCCCGCGGTTCCGGACTGCAGCGCCAGAACCGCACGGCCACCGCGGCCGGCGGCTCGTTTTTGAAAGGGAGTCAATCTAGAAGCGACAGCATGGCGTGAAACGACGTTCAGAACCGAGACGACACGCCGGCGACGTGCGACATTAGTATTCCGAGTGTGCAGCGCGAGACGTGAAAACAGCACTTCAGGAATTCCGTGGCTCGCCCCTACAGCTTAATCAGTAGGCTGGCGTAGCAGCTTCGAGTGTTTATTAAAGCAAATAACTGCTTGGGGATCCGGCCTGCCGCTAACCGCCCAACGAAGTTACGAGCTTACATCCTGGGCGTTCCCCACATTTTAAGTCTCACAGTACAGTGCGTAAATTCAGTGTTGCAAGCGTTTGACTGATTCTATGAAGAGTTCACTTTCTACAAGATGCACTAAAGTCTGCCGCATAAGACGTAAACTTCACTTCATCTAAAATTGAAGTAGGTCTACGAATTACTGTATTATTTATTATTTTGATAAGGAAAAACCGTTCAGGTTTAGGTTACTCGAGTCATCTAACAAAAGCTTTAAGGATCTACAATGATGCGCCAAAGATACTGGTATAGACATGCGTATTCAAATACAGAGGTATGTAAACAGTCTGGAACCGCGCGATCTCTACGGTCGCAGGTTCGAACCCTGCCTCGGGCATGGATGTGTGTGATGTCCTTAGGTTAGTTAGGTTTAAGTAGGTCTAATTTCTAGGGGACTGATGACCTCAGAAGTTAAGTCCCATAGTGCTCAGAGCCATTTGAACCATTTGTAAACAGGCAGAAAATGGCGCTGCGGTCGGCAAAGGCTATATAAGACAACAAGTGTCTGGCGCAGTAGTTAGATCGGTTACCGCTGCTATAATGGCAAGTTATCAAGATTTAAGTGAGTTTGAATGTGATGCTATAGCCGGCGCACGAGCGATGGGGATTAGCGTCTCCGAGGTAGCGATGAAGTCGGGATTTTCCAGTACGACCATTTCACGAGTGTGCCCTGAATATCACGAATCCGTTAAAACATCAAAACTCCGACGTCACTGCGGCCGGAAAAAGATCCTGCAAGAAGGGGCCGGCCGCAGTGGCCGAGCGGTTCTAAGCGCTTCAGTCCGGAACCGCGCGACTGCTCCGGTCGCAGGTTCGAATCCGACTCGGGCATGGATGTGTGTGATGTCCTTCGGTTAGTTAGGTTTAAGTAGTTCTATGTTCTAGGGGACTAATGACCTCAGATGTTAAGTCCCATAGTGCTCAGAGCCATTTGAACCATATTGCAACAAGGGGACCAATGACGACAGAAGAGAATTGTTCAACGTGACAGAACAGCAACCCTTTCGCATATTGCTGCAGATTTCAATGCTGGGCCATCAAGTGTCAGCGTGCGAACCATTCAACGAAATATCATTGATATGGACTTTCGGAGCCGAAGGTCAACTCGTCTATCCTTTGCACGACACAAAGCTTTACGCCTCGCTTGGACCCGTCAAAACAGACATTCGATTGTTGACTGGAAACATCTTGCCTGGTTGGACGAGTCTCGTTGCAATCTGTATTGCGAGGATGGAATGGACGTGTACTAGTATGGAGACAACCTGACGAATCCATGTGCCCTGTATGTCAGCAGGCGACTGTTCAAGTTGGTGGAGGCTCTGTAATGATGTGCAGTGTGTGCAGGTGGAGTGATGTGGGATCCGTGATACATCTAGGTACGACCCTGCAGGCGTGTAATAACATTGGTTAATGTAAGGGTCACCATTTATGATTTCAAAGGATGATAGAGTAAAATAAAAAACTTGGTTGGTGCAGTAACGATAGAAGACAGAACTAAGATTGACGCCATGTTTCGCTGCCGGTGACGCAAGTTCAGAGATAGTGGACGCAAGAGCGAGGTAGGAATGCAATCCTAAGACAATAAAAACTGTCATAAGAAATTAATGACAACTATTAGTGTGAGACATGCAATTCGATCTGAAAAACTCTCAACACTGAGGACAATGTGAATGTGTTCAGTTCATCTTTGAACAGAGCTTTCGAAGTCAACAACACAAGCTGCTAGGGAAACGGGATTGTCACGTCACACGGTAATGACCATTTTGAAAATGAGCTATTTTTTTTCCACCTTGGAAGCAAATTACGTGCAACAACTGTTCGATGAGGACTACGACAGGAGAATAGAATTCTGTGAGATTGTGGTTGGGTGGGATGATGGTTATCTCGAACCGTACGACAGTATCCTATGGTCTGCTGAAGCGGTACTTTATGCTAGAGATTTTGTGAACCGTCACAATTATCCTTATTCGCCAAATTTGGATCCAAATATAACGGGTGTAAAATGCAGTCAAGACCGGTGCTAACCGCCTGGTGTGGGATGACGGCAAACAGATTCACTGGCCTATATGTGCTGCGCGCACCATGAATGGGGCCACGATACTTGGACATCCTTAGAATGCATGTATAGCCCATGATACAAGAATAGGGAAATTGAACTGTTCATAAAGATGGTGCTCCGCCCCGCTATGCAATATCTATCTATATCCGAATCCCGCTCCAGCTACTGCCGGGTCTGGGTGCTGATGAGTCCTCTCCATTTGGCTCGGTCCTCCCACCACTTTCCTTCCTCCACTTGCTGCCAGCCAGGTCACACCTGTCCTTTCTACCGATATTCTCACTCACATTTTCCACTGTGTGCTTGGGCGCCCCCTAGGCCTTTTCCCACCCATCTTTAGTTCTTCCATAATTTTGGGGAGTCTCTGCATCCTCTTAACATGCCCATACCATCTTAATCTCTTTCTTTCAATTTCTTCTCTCATACTTTCTTGTTTGAGGTCCTTTCTAATCTCTACATTCCTTACTCTGTCCATTCTTGTTTTTCCCTTAACTGCTCTGAGAAATTTCATTTCCCCTGCTTGCAGTCTGCTCCAGTCCCTTTCTGTCATTGTCCACGTTTCTCCACCATAGGTGACAATAGGGATGTAATAATTCTTATACATAAGGAGTTTTGCTCTCTCTGAAGCTTCATTATT
This sequence comes from Schistocerca nitens, assembly GCF_023898315.1. Taxonomy (NCBI): domain Eukaryota; kingdom Metazoa; phylum Arthropoda; class Insecta; order Orthoptera; family Acrididae; genus Schistocerca; species Schistocerca nitens. The sequence goes on along the minus strand of NC_064620.1, from coordinate 371,807,921 downwards.
CCAAATCAGTTGTTTTATTCTTTGGTAGAAATTGCCTCCCTTCTGCTATGCAATACCAGTGAGCAAATGAATGGTGATAATTTCCCTAGCAGATGGACTGGCCGCCCGGCACCGGCAGAATGGCCTGCACGCTGCCCTTATCCAACGCCATGCGACTTCTTTATTTGGGGTTAGGCTGAGGAACAACAGTAAAATTTAAAACCAAAAGATATTAACAGTCTTGTACAAAATATCTATAAAGTGTTTGTAAACGCCCCAGATGATGTGCCAAGAGAAGCCATAGATTCTGTTCCTAGAAGACTGAGGGTGCGTACGTTGAAATGTAACTTGATAACCAAATGATACACCCTAATAATGTATTCAGTAGAAATAAAGCTATGATAAGTTGTACACTTTCTGAAATATTCACTGTTAGGAATAGGTACCGACTATACAGCCACCCTGTAGATCTCGGCACGACCGTGGGGTTCGGGATTTGTCCGAAATTTTTTGTGGTGAAAGAGGACGCCTAACACCTCACGTGGGTAAAATATTAGGACGCACTACTCGAAAAATTCCGAGAAAAATAGATCCAAAGTTTCTTAGGTGCCTTATGAGTTTAAAATGTTAGTCCACTGCCGAGCCGCCGTCTGGTCTACATGGTTAGCGGTCGGACCATTACCCCAGAGGTCTCGGGTTCGATTCCTCCCTCGGCACATTTTTTTTCTTCTGTTACTTGCAAAATTGCAGCGCATTGTCACAGGAGAATCGTGAATCAATTCCCGGGAAGACTGTATAAAAATTCATTCTATAATTCACCATCAGTTATCGTCACCAATATTCCGAGACATGGTTCAATATGACTGGTTTGCCTCAAAATTATCAGAAACTCAAAACATTTTCGTAAATGTTAATGGGGCATATTTTTTGTACAGAGTTATTGCAAACGCCCTGTGATTGTAAAAAATCCGCTTTTATATGTTGTGCAAGATGTCGCAAAAATTATTGCTTTGTTTGTTTTTACGATAATTACCACTGCGGTTCTTGTTTATAATTATTATATGTATAAAAATTGAGTGTTTAGCAATCGAATTTGTTATGCTGATTAAAAACCCAATGATTCTCCTTATACACTTTAAAATGAAAAATGGAAAACCCACCGCCATGAATTGTGTTGTCGGACAAAAAGAAAATAATTTTTATTCAATAACGTATCTACTTTGTTAAAGATAATATAGGTTTGGGAAACTTTCTGATTAATTGGTGGAATAACAAAAGAAAATGAAATAGAAGAAACAAAAGTGCCAGAGGAGGAATAGAACCCGAGACCTCTGGCTAAGACTCAGAGCCCTAAACTTATAGGCCAGACGGCGGCTCGGCAATGGACTAACATTTTATACTCATAAGGCACTTAAGAAACTTTGGATCTATTTTTCCCGGGATTTTCCGGCTAGTGCGTCCTAATATTTTAACCACGTGAGGTGTTCGGGGTCCTCTATCACCACACAAAATTTCGGACAAATCCCCGACCCCACGCTCGTGCCGTCTCCTTGTCGGTGTTTTGACAGTCGCTGGAAGACAGAGAGTAGAATGCGCAGCTGGCGTTGGGCCGACACACTGTACTCACCTGTGGTGACGGAGCGGTGCGCCCGCAGGAAGCCGGTCCCCCTGTTGAGCGTCTTGAGTGGCGTCTGGCTGCGAGACGGCATACGCACCGTCGTGGCCGCCATACTTCCTAAAAGAAAAACAAAGAAGCAACAAGTAGCACACGTCATTAGTGTCCACGTGTAGCTTAGCTAACAAAGCACTGACGTATAAGCGGCACTGCGGCAAAACCAACGCTAAAGTCAGTGGTGAAAATACCCTCTGCGACGTTGTAGGCTCATATTGAGATGCTACATCGAAAATGGTAGAAACAGCGGCAATGGTACGGCGTGGTAATAATTAAAGTACTACTCACTGAAGTCCAGTGTGGGCTGTAATTATGGTATGGCAGCGAAACTCGGTAGATATTCTAGTGCATTAATGCTGAACCGATTTACGCAGGAAAAAAATTACTTCTAGTTTTGGGCCGCAGGTGAAAATGTGGCGCTGAGAATGCAAGAAAGACTTTTAGGAAAATGTCAATATATAACGGATTAGGAACGGGACGTGGGCAGAAAAGGCCAACGTGAGAAAAGCATAATGTTCATTTTACACTACTGGCCATCAAAATTGCTACACCAAGAAGAAATGCAGATGATAAACGCGTATCATTGAACAAATATATTATACTAGAACTGACATGTGATTACATTTTCACGCAATTTGGGTGAATAGCCCCTGAAAAATCAGTACCCAGAGCAATCACCTCTGGCAATAATAACGGCCTTGATACGCCTGGGCATAGAGTCAGACAGAGCTTGGATGGCGTTGTGCACAGGTACAGCTACCCATGCAGCTTCAACATGATACCACAGTTCATCAAGAGTGGTCACTGGCGTATTGTGACGAGCCAGTTGCTCGGCCACCATTGCCCAGACGTATTCAATTGGTGAGACATCTGGAGAATGTGCTGGCAAGGGCAGCAGTCGAACATTTTCTGTATCCAGAAAGGCCCTACAGGACCTGCAACGTGCGGTCATGCATTATCCTGCTGAAGTGTAGGGTTTCGCAGGGATCGAATGAAGGACAGAGCCGCGGGTCGTAACACATCTTAAATGTAACGTCCACTGTTCAAAGTGACGTCAGTACTAACAAGAGGTGACCGAGACGTTTAACCAATGGCACCCCATACCATCACGCCGGGTGATACGCCATTATGGCGATCACGAATACACGCTTCCAATGTGCGTTCACCGCGATGTCGCCAAACACGGGTGCGACCATCATGATGCTGTAAACAGAACCTGGATTCATCCGAAAAAACGACGTTTTGCCATTAGTGCACCCAAGCTCGTTGTTGAGTACATCATCGCAGGCGCTCCTGTCTGTGATGCAGCGTCAAGGGTAACCGCAGCCATGGTCTCCGAGCTGATAGTCCATGCCGCTGCAAACGTCGTCGAACTATTCGTGCAGATGGTTGTTGTCTTGCAAACGTCTCCATCTGTTGACTCAGGGATCGAGACGTGGCTGCACGATCCGTTACAGCCATGCGGATAAGATGCCTGTCATCTCGACTGCCGCTGGGGTCAAGCAAGGCGTTCCGTATTACCCTCCTGAACCCACCGATTCCATATTCTGCTAACAGTCATTGGATCTCCACCAACGCGAGCAGCAATGTCGCGATACGATAAACCGCAATCGCGATAGGCTACAATCCGACCTTTATCAAAGTCGGAAACGTGATGGTACGCATTTCTCCTCCTTACACGAGGCATCACAACAACGTTTCACCAGGCAACGCCGGTCAACTGCTGTTTGTGTATGAGAAATCGGATGGAAACTTTCCTCATGTCAGCACGTTGTAGGTGTCGCCACCGGCGCCAAATTTGTGTGAATGCTGTGAAAAGCTAATCATTTGCATATCACAGCATCTTCTTCCTGTCGGTTAAATTTCGCGTCTGTAGCACGTTGTCTATGTGTGCAGCAATTTTAATGGCCAGTAGTGTATTATTAGTGATTTTCTCAACATGACCACTGAAGAAGTCAACGAGATGCCGTACAGTACCACATCTGCACCTTGTGGCCAAAATCAGAGCTGGGCTTTTTCCAGAGTAAAATCGTTCCGCATTAGCGCAATAGCGCATTCACCAAGTTTCACTGCCACACGATACTTACAGCCCACAATGGACCTGTACAAGTAATTGCACCTTAATTTTAACCACCGACGGCCGGAGTGGCCGAGCGGTTCTAGGCGCTACAGTCTGGAACCGCGCGCCCGCTACGGCCGCAGGTTCGAATCCTGCCTCGGGCATGGTTGTGTGTGATGTTCTTAGGTTAGTTAGGTATAAGTAGTTCTAAGCTCTAGTGGACTGATGACCTCAGCAGTTAAGTCCCATAGTGCTCAGAGCCATTTGAACCATTTTAACCACCCGGTAGTTCGCTATTCGGCTAGCGAGTATGCTGCTCCTGCCTCGTACATAACCGCTCGTGCTGAGGGAGTTAACGTCGCACTTTTAAGAGATATTGAGACCCATCAATGGCTGTCTCAAACCTAACCTGTCCGAAGGCTACCCTATATGTTATTCAACCGGCTGCCCAAAGGCTAAAATCAAGAACTCCTGAAAACTTTTTCAAACTCAATAATTAATATCGTTAGTCATACATGTAATGCATCATTAGAACTAACAACTTTTCCAGACACACAAAAATATCTACACGCTAACAGCGAACACCAGCCGTTGCAGGAACGTTCTTTTCTGAGGCCCTTGTAGGATCGAGCGGAAGCTGTCTCATACGCTGAAGGCCTGCCGAAGGAACTGAGCGACTTACGGAAAGTATTCAATGAAAACGGCTACCAGATATCACAAGCCATCTTTCCGAAAACATGTAAGCAAACGGATCCCGAGAAGTATTAGGAACAGCTAGAATTTTTGCCATTCTGTGGCTCAGTAAATTGGAAATTTGTGGTAAGGACTATGGGACCAACCTGCTGAGGTCATCGGTCCCTAGATGCACTACTTAATCTAACTTAAACTAACGTAAGATAAGGACAACACACACACTCATACCTGAGGGAGGACTCGAACATCCGACGGAAGGGGGGGGGGGGGGAAGGGGTACCGCGCTAACCGTGACAAGACGCCCTTAGACCGCACGGCTACCCCGAGCGGCGTGGCTCAGAAACAGGAAAGAGTGGCCGGCTATAAAAGAGGCATAAAATCAACTCGGTATTCATGACATGAGCAAAACTTCGACAACTTATGATGCCTGTGAAAGACGATATAGGCCTTAGGACGCCAGAGTATGTAAAATGTCGTGTAGGTGTGAACAGTTTTATGACGGACGGGCTGTGCTTAGAACACGGGCGATTTTTTCACCTACGGCACCCTGAGAAATCGGCGATAGCAAACCAAGCTCTAGAAAACGGACATCATATATCATTCGACGAGACATCTGTTATTATAGAAACTATTAGTTTCTGGGATAGCGTAATAAAAAGAGCGATTTAGATGACAATTTGTCACAACACCCTCAATAAAGGCGGCGGCCTGCAGCTGAGCATGGCATGGTACCAGACCACCGTTAGGTTGAAGCAGGCGCGGCGGAAAACAGAGAGTCTTACATGGTGCTGGAGCGAGCACCAGTAACGTCACAAAAGGCAGCGCGGCTAGGTAAGGACGATAGCAGCAACCAGAAGACAGTCACCACTTGACAACGGTCGAGGAATACTCGCCCAAAACCACGTAGATTTCAGATCACTTGACGCGGCTGGAAGCTCAAGAGAATTTTAGCAGTACACATCTCCGCGAAACCATGCATTCGTGTATGAGACAAAAATATGCTCTTTATAAGAAGTCCACAGTTCGTGGTCTAGTGGCTAGCATTGCTGCCTCTGGATCACGGACTCCCGAGTTCTATTCCCGGCCGGGTTAGGGATTTTCTCTGCCCGAGTACTGGGTGTTTGTGTTGTTCTCATCATATCATCATCATCATTCCTGACAGTGGCTACATTGAATTGTGTAAAAAAATTGTACTGTATAAAAATTGGGACTATGTACGGGCCCTGATGACTGCGCAGTTGAGCGCCCCACAAATAAAACATCATCATCATCATCTTTATAAGGAAGGTGACAAGAAAGGCTTAAATCAGGGCTTAACAACTTGCCGATTTTGAGCGTTGCACTCGCGCCTGCTTATGTTCGCGGCCAGAACACTTGCGGCGTGGTGGGGAGTGTGGCAACTGTGAAATTCGTGCGAGGACTCTTACCATTTTACATAAAAAACGGTGGTTTCGCAAGATACTTACAAGGGGGGACGTGACGTTGGGATCGCAGATTTACTTCAAACTTTGTACGTCTTTAGTACGCCATTAAAACAACATAATGTGAAGTAGTAAGGTGCACTACTCCGGCAGTTCCGAGGAAATCGCGTCTGTTATGTTCCTTATGTATATGTGAGTAGGTGATGAACGTACGAGTCGGCAGTGAACAAGTGGTTAACGTTCGAACTCCGTAAGGCGAACGTCTATGAGGAAATGGTTCGACTCCCGCTCAAACAATTTTTAATCTATGCTTTTTTCATCACTGGTCAGATTATTTAATTTATATGCCATATGGGAGGTTATATAATTTTAAAAAATTCGCGTGTATTTCCATGAATTTTTAGTGAATTTCATCTTATTTGTCTATTTAATATTTTAATTACATTTTAAGACACCCGGAGCTACTTTGCACTTCGACGCTTCGAGCTGCAGACACCGAGGCAGGCCGCAATTGGCAGTTAACCTGCGTGGAGGTGATACGTTGCTAATGTAGCACGGACGAATAGTGTAGGTGCAAATTTTTTGACTATCACAGGATTTACACTTGGACTACAAAAATGACGGTGACTCGCTGTTCTTTGACTACTGCAAATAATTAATGACATGACGATTTCGAACCGTCGCCTCTTCCACAACCCTCTTGAAAAGCGCGAATGCCAACTACTTGACCGCATGTACTCCTTACAGCCGGCCTTTTAGCACAGATACATCAGCTACACAATAAATGTGTAAAACTTCTCTCGAGATTTTCTCGGAAATACCAGAGTTGTGTACCTTATTGCTTGCACACTATGTTGTTTTAATGGCCTACTAAAGGCGTACAATGTTTGAAGTAAATCCGTATTCCAAACGTCATGGCCTCCCCTTGTTAGTGCATTGTAAGAAGTTGAATACTTTCAGGAAGGCACTAAACGTCCTGCCACGTCAAAAAATACGGAAACGGAAAATTCGAAGGATTTGAGTCTGTACAGGTGGTTTTAAATCTTAAAAGGAACCTCTCTGGAGACAAAGAAAAATCAAGTGAGTGTGCCGTTACGTTGAGCTACAAAACTGCATTATTTTTAACAAAGTGCCTGAGTTCCTTCACGGATAGAAATGTAATAAAAGAATACGTGGTAGTTACATCTGAATATTCATGTCCACTTCAAGAAAATCAATTGGAAGTGTAGATCTCGCAGGCATAGAGTTGTGACATTCGTAGCAACCTTGAAGAAAATATGGAAAATACAGCTTTCTTACTGAATTTATGAGTTTGTGTGTCTACAGGTGGAGCACCACTCATTTTGGGGAAAAAATCTGGATCCGTAGCACAACTGAAGGGGAAAATGAAAAAGCTTCCAGTACTCAGTTTGCGCTGATCTGCGGCCTGATGTAACTGATCTATAAATCGAAAAGGAATATAAAGAGTCTACATTTCTCCTAGCATTTCCCTCAAGGTCGATTTCCTCATTTACACACGCTCCACATGGTTCCCCACCTATTTCTCAATGACGATGGAGGGTGTACAGTACCCGCTGCTTGCAGGACTGCGCGGAGCACGTCTCCTTTAAAGAACTGGCTAAAATAATTATCGTTTAATTTCCTTACGTTTTTTTTTTCAAAATATTTGAAAAAGTAATGTTCTCAAGAGCAGTTTCACATTTAAGTAGGAACAATTTACTTAGCGCATCACAGTTTGAATTCCAGAAGAGTTGTTTGACCAAGAATCCTATTTATAGATCACTCACCAAAGATTACCAACTTTAAATAATAAAATATGACCAGCTGGTATTTTTTGTGATTTGTCCAAGGTGTTTGTTTAGCAGAGTAAGCCAGCCATAGACGAGCACTGTATCTTTACAAGATATTATGTGGATCTCTCTCCAACGAAAATCATGGTCTTGACGAGAGCCTTCTGAGATGTAATTATTAAGGAACCTTTGGAAATGCGTTTGGCGGAAGATCTTATTAATCTTGATAGTCGCTTTCAACTTGATAAGCCACGAGACTTGGTTCCTTCTTCAATAGCTTCAGAAAGACAAAAATCATTACAGCTAATAACACGTCTAGCGACAGTTGATTTTATTATTTTGACCACTGAATGTAAACTCGGTGGGCCCACAGTTCGTCCGAGGGCGTACATGGAATATCACAGTTGCTCCCCTCAGATAGAACAATATTCTACAGACGGTGCTAGCTCAACAGTGGGCGGTCATGCAGCGGTACACACGTGCGTGAGCCACAGCATCAATTTTTGGTATAAAGTCAGCGACGTGCACCAGCAAACGCCAGAGTGAAACTCACCTGAAGACGACTGTGTGATTGTCAGCCGAAATATCGGCACGATGTCTGTGTCATCCGGTTGCAAACTTCAAACCTTACAGAACGCTCATTACGCCAAGAAAGTGTCAATAGTAACAGTAAATAACATTATTTTCTTGCCTATACTGTCACAGAATGGAACTAGTCAGAACCATGAAGCCATATAAGTACGACACTTAAATTGGAAGACTGCATCAAGGCCGGCCGCGGTGGTCTCGCGGTTCTAGGCGCGCAGTCCGGAACCGTGGGACTTCTACGGTCGCAGGTTCGAATCCTGCCTCGGGCATGGATGTGTGTGATGTCCTTAGGTTAGTTAGGTTTAAGTAGTTCTAAGTTCTAGGGGACTGATAACCACAGCAGTTGAGTCCCATAGTGCTCAGAGCCACTGCATCAAGTTTACTCAAACTAAAGGTCAAATCAGACGGCCAGTGGAATCATTGATACGAGATATATTAAGCGCATCTGGCACGATATTGGAAAGAAAATTTGCACAGAAATTGCGCTGGTCAGCTGCCAAGTCGTAGAAAGTAACGATCTGGCTAGGTGCCGAGGCAATATCTTGAGAATACCATAGCATCAGAAGCGGCAGCTGCAAAAAGCCGGTACTTAGCCTGATGCAAGACACGAGAGTTTTCAAGAAAGCTGCTTTGCATTCTACAGCTAGTTTTAATGCTTAGCATTTACCCCTGGGTGTTTAAAAACACGTAGAGATGGCACTGGCGCGAGCTAATTTGCAAATTATGCCTTAGCTTTAATCTGTAGCAGAAACAAGATTTCCTTAATTCACCATTATGCGATTTATTCGCTGGTTTGTAAGCCCAAAAGTACCTCTCCTTTCATATTACTTTAAAACGTAAATACTCATACTGTGACACACTTCAAATATTGGCTAGTTTGAGTTTTTGTAGTGCAAACCATCGATAGAATTATATGAACTGTCAAAAAAAGACTAATACCTAGCAGTTACGCTATCTACAATCTGAGGATGATGTGATAAGACTGTCTGTTATATGAGTTCGTAAAAACCTTAGTCCATATTTGTCTTTACAATAAAACATCATTGATTCTTTTGATAAAATAGAAAACTGATTTATGTCATAGGTATCATTGCAATTTATGAAAAATGGTTTTCATGCTTTTGCAGATGTTCTTTTATCTTACTTTTGTTCCGAGCAGCTACTCTTGACATTTGTGCTTTATGCCTCCTGATAACTCTGAAATTATAAACTTTAATACAAAGATTTGTAAGGGGTCCGCATCCCCTTACGTAAAGATAAATGTACTTTTGTCTCATACAGGTCGAGGTATTAAGATTTTTAAGACCTGATGATTACACCAAAGTCTGTCGAAAGCGGTTGTCTTTGATAAAGATATATTCTATGCGAGCTAGGCTGTTGAATGTTTTCTAAGCAAATGAAACAGCAAGCAAACTGTATAGAATTGTAGCTAAACAACAGCTGATGGTTTTTGTGCAGTGATTAATGAAAGTGACTAATGGATGACGAAGGAATATGTATTTGAGATGTTGAGTTAGGTAGTTATGAATCGGTTCATGGAAGTTTATATAGGATGTAAGACGTATGGTATACGAATCATGTCTGAAGCATGTACATCGAACAGATATGCAGAACTATAGACCTATATCTCTAACGTCGATCAGTTGTAGAATTTTGGAACACGAATTATGTTCGAGTATAATAACTTTTCTGGGGACTAGAAATCTACTGTGTAGAAATCAACACGGGTTTCGAAAAAGACGATCACGTGAAACCCAGCTAGCGCTATTCGTCCACGAGACACTGAGGGCTCTAACACTTATAGACACGGGTTCCCAGGTAGATGCCGTGTTTCTTGACTTCCGCAAGGCGTTCGATACAGTTCCCCACAGTCGTTTAATGAACAAAGTAAGAGCATATGGACTATCAGACCAATTGTGTGATTGGTTTGAAGAGTTCCCACATAACAGAACGCAGCATGTCATTCTCAATGGAGAGAAGTCTTCCGAAGTAAGAGTCATTTCAGATGTGCCGCAGGGGAGTGTCGTAGGACCGTTGCTATTCACAATATATATATATAAATGACCTTGTGGATAACATCGGAAGTTCACTGAGGCTTTTTGCGGATGATGCTTTGGTATATCGAGAGGTTGTAACAATGGAAAATTGTACTGAAATGCAGGAGGATCTGCAGCGATTTGACGCATGGTGCAGGGAATGACAATTGAATCTCAATGTAGACAAGTGTAGTGTGCTGCGAATACATAGAAGGAATGATCCCTTATCATTTAGCTACAATATAGCAGGTCAGCAACTGGAAGCAGTTAATTCCATAAATTATCTGGGAGTATGCATTAGGAGTGATTTAAAATGGAATGATCATATAAAGTTGATCGTCGGTAACGCAGATGCCAGACTGAGATTCATTGGAAGAATCCTAAGGAAATGCAATCCGAAAACAAAGGAAGTAGGTTACAGTACGCTTGTTCGCCCACTGCTTGAATATTGCTCACCAGTGTGGGATCCGTACCAGATAGGGTTGATAGAAGAGAGAGAGAAGATCCAATGGAGAGCAGCGCGCTTCGTTACAGGATCATTTAGGCGAAAGCGTTACGGAGATGATAGATAAACTCCAATGGAAGACTCTGCAGGAGAGACGCTCAGTAGCTCGGTACGGGCTTTTGTTCAAGTTTCGAGAATATATCTTCACCGAGGAGTCAAGCAGTATATTGCTCCCTCCTACGTATATCTCGCGAAGAGACCATGAGGATAAAATGAGAGAGATTAGAGCCCACACAGAGGCATACCGACAATCTTTCTCTCCACGAACAATACGAGACTGGAATAGAAGGGAGAACCGATGGAGGTACTCAAAGTACCCTCCGCCACACACCGTCATGTGGCTTGCGGAGTATGGATGTAGATGTAGATGTAGATGTAGATGTAGATGTAGATGTAGAAGCATGACGTCTGAATGTCATTTATGTTCACATTTATATCAGTATGTATTTAGAAGTTGTTGGTTGGTTGGTTGGTTTTTGGGGAAGGAGACCAGACAGCGTGGTCATCGGTGTCATCGGATTAGGCAAGGATGGGGAAGGGAGTCGGCCGTGCCCTTTCAGAGGAACCATCCCGGCATTTGCCTGGAGTGATTTAGGGAAATCACGGAAAACCTAAATCAGGATGGTCGGACGCGGGATTGAACCGTCGTCCTCCCGAATGCGATTCCAGTGTCTTACCACTGCGCCACCTCGCTCGGTATTAGAAGTTGTAATGATGAAAGAGGTACGTTGCTGAATAAATGGTGAATGACTCAGGAAGAGTAGAGAAGCAATGATTCAATGATCTAATTAGTTCCCTCTGGTTTGAGGCGTCCTGTCACGGACTGCGCGGCGCCTCCCGCCGGAGGTTCGAGTCCTCCCTCGGGCATGGGTATGTGTGTTGTTCTTAGCGTAAGTTACTTTAAGTAGTGTGTAAGTCTACGAATTCACACACATTTGAACATTTGAACATCTAATAAGCTATCGAAGTTAATAATTTATTTTATCAAATTGAGTGCAAGGGGGGAATGCTGGGACTATGTGGTACACAATGAGAACTGATATTTCAAATTTTGAATCTACATGACAAAAGGTATTCACCATCCTATGTGCGACGTTAATAACAACTGTCCAAATTAAGTAAAAATAGCCTAGGGCGGACTAATGTAGTCATCTTTTTGGAAACTGGTTCTGAGACAACCTCGTTAGTAATGCTAACATTTGCTAACATGGTAAGGGGTAAGGCACTGCCAATTATTTATATTATTTATTATATGTTGTTTAATATCCTTTTTGTTACTGGTGTGTTAGTGATAGAGAGTTGCATGTTTTTCCCTATCCAAGACACGTATATGTGCAACAATCATGCACCCTTCCACCGTTCTCTTCGTTTGGTGCTTTGTTTCACTGTTAAAAGATGCAGTTTGTCACACGCATTTAAACTTCCCTTGGCGTTAGGATCTAACGATAAACAAGTGGAATTTGAAGAGTATTATCGCACATTTCCTTGTTTATGACTGTTTAATACCGCGAATAATAAAGACAGACTGACTATCTACAGTTCCTCACAAATAAGAACAACGTGAAAAGACGATAAAAGGAAAAGGAGTGAAGAAGAAGGAAAGGAAGCATGGACGAATGATAGAAGAATGGGGAGGAAAGAAAGTTATTGCTTTACATCTCATTGATGACGAGATCATTCGAGTACAGCCATAAGCATGTTTCGGATAATATCTAGGCAGGAAACGGGACAAGAACTTTCCGAAAAGCCAACACAGCAGTTTTCTTAAGGGATTTAGGAACTGCGCGGACAACTTAATTCTGGTTGATCGCGCGCGAATCCAATGTCTTAGGAACTGTGTCACTTCGCCGGGTGAGGAAATGAAAGAAGGCAGAAGGACGAAGAAAGGCAAGAGGAAGAAAGAGGAAGGGATTGAAGTAGTAGAAGAAGGTTGTGGCGATAAATCCTCAAAAACACATGTGTACGTTTATTATACACTCTCGACACTGAATTTAAGTCAGTATTAATTGCAACTGGATAAAAACCAGCACTTTCCCACATATTTGTCATAACTAAAATATTTAAAAATATAATACACCTTGTGCAAAACGCCATGTCCATACAAATATCGCTCACAGATGCTTGTTACATCGCAGTATACAGTAACACATCTGTTTCCGTAAGCTGGACATGTTCTAAACAGTGAAAATTCATTTTAAACGGCGTGTAAGACACTTGAGATCAAACCACCACACAACCGATAGTAAAAATAAGTACAACGACTCGTACGTATATATAAACTAGAATGTGGTAATAGCAATAAATTTTATATTCGAAAGACAAGACGAGAGCATACTAATTCGCAAATTAAATCTGTATCTGAACTACGCATGAAGAATACGAAATATAAAATCACAGACATCAAACAAAATATGAAAGTTTTGCATAAAGTTCCGAAACATAGAAAACTATATTAGAAAACCTGCAGATTTATTGCAATAATAAAAGACTGCCCATCAGAATATTAAACGATCAACTAGAAGCCATGAAAAAAAATTTTTTTCAGTATTTTCGATGACATCTTCTAACAAATTACCACTTTGCCAGTTTTATGTTTCTGCAGCAAGCACTGGACATTTTACGACAAGAGGTTGTCTGCTACGTATTCCGTTTATGCTCATAACATACGAGTTGTTTCACATTTTAATAATGTCAGTATATGTACCAGGAACAACATAGACATAGCTATGTACGAATTACAGAGTGGCTATTTCTTGGTACGATTTACTAGATGTGCAGTTTCTTTGTAGTGTTACCTGCCATAATCAAGGTCTTGTATATTATACCATTTAACCTTCATGTAATACAGTATTAGCGAGATTACTTAAACCTAGACCTCAGGTTATGTACAGCATTTTTCTATTATGCTACAAATTCAGCCTAGACATCAGGCTACATATCGCATGATCCTCATACATGATACCAATATCATCACATGAGTGATGGTTGTAGGCTATAGTCTATTTTACTACGTTCTTCAATAAGACAATAAATGTCATAAAGAACTACATTTTAGTCCTTAGGCTAAGTATAATGGAATGTGTTTAGAAACCTGATGTGATATAAGAGGTTTTAGGATTGCATTCCACACAGCCCAGTAATATATTTCTTATGGTCATGTCAAACTGAGGTATTGTAAATCAATGTTGTAATAATATGATACATGTTAATCACAGCCGGCCTGAGTGGCCGAGTGGTTCTAGGCGCTACAGCCTGGAACCGCGTGACCGCTATAGTCGCGGGTTCGAATCCTGCCTCGGGCATGGATGCGTGTGCTGTCCTTAGGGTAGTTAGGTTTAAGTAGTTCTAAGCTCTAGGGGACTGATGACCTCAGAAGTTAAGTCCCATAGTGCTCAGAGCCATTTGCTCAGAAAAATGAATTTTATGCACTGGACCATAACCTATACCTTGGGCTCTGTATTGCACTTTGTTGGTGTGCCACTATGTACAACTTGGACCTCAGGCTATGTATCACATCATCCTAGTATACTAAATTAATGCTAGAATATTATGTAAGAGTTTTACTGTTTATGTGTTCTCACATTACATTCAGTCAGCTAGAAAAGACTTTTTAATAAACATTTTTTGTTATAGCAACTTCAACTAAGACGTTGTGCTGAATACTATGTAACATGATACTGCGTAGTAAGACTGAAAATCAATTTAAGAGATTTATGATCTGCAGTGTACACGCCCCTGTAATGTGCTCTTTCAGTAGTTATACCTGCTAAGTTATTTTAACGAACCTTTATAAAACTGAGAGGTAATAATACAAATGTTGCCTACCATAGGGCAAGTTAAGCCGTTAGTGGAAGTTGTGCTTACAATAATGATTTTTAAACAAAGTCACAGTAGAACCTTCACATTACCTACGCAGGGTGTTATTTTGTCATGTTAATCCTATTGCTGTATGCAATGGCCTACTTTATCGCTACCGCGTCAAATGAGGTAAGGACAGTGTACTTTGTGAAAACGTAGCGCAACTTGTAAGTATTATTATGTGGCATATACTACGATGTTGGTACTTTTATCGATAGTAATACGATCTGAAACGTGGTATTGTAAGCTTTGGAATGGTCTTTTTGAGTACTGCAGTGCCAGTTTTTTAAATATATTCTTATCTGTTACATAACTGTCCATGACATCACGCTGGGAGGTGCTGCACTAGATTAAAATAAAGCTCACCAACGACGTGCCGCCTGCGGTGCTTTTATGGTTCTATCTTGCAGCCCTTCTCCCTGTTTTTAAGTTTAAAGATGGAGTCTGTTCCGAAACTTTTGTACAGTCAGTCAATATGTAACATATATAGCAACCTAGACGATGATTCACATAACAGACTTCATGCATTGGACCTTAACCTAGACCTCAACCTACTCAGCTCACATCAGGTGATGATTGGAGACACATTACACAAGATTCTACACTTGCATGAAATAAAGTCACACAACACAGTTTTTATACGTTTAATCTCTATATACCAAGAATTCGTTGTTGTAACATTAACGGTCTACCACTTTATATATCTGGTACAATAACCATAACACTGATATACGATACACAAATATATATTTTTGTAATGATTTTCTTGACATATATACTTGAAAAACCAGGTGTGTTATCATATGTATAAAGAATATAAAAAATATAAAATTCTTTACATTCTGTTTCGAAGATATAATCTCATGTTGTGAAAAATAGCCGCCATCTGGTGGCACTTCAAAACACAATGTATTCAGTTGATTGCCTCATAAGATTGTTATCAGATGTCAACGAGGACACAACATGGAAGGATTTTATACACGTCTTATGTATTTTTTTGTGACTATTATGCACTGTTCGCACAGCTATTCTCTTATTCTATGACGAATTTGTGTGCATTTTATGATGGTTTGATGTTATAATTTTTTTAATTGTTTGTTTATGTACATTACAGCTGTATCCAATTAATGTGAACAGTCGACAAAATGGATTGGCACTGTAAAAAAATTTCCTATACAAATGATCTGAAAACGGCGATTTCATTTTGCTGAAATTAGCAATCACTGTGTATTTTTATGCGATCTGGAAGAATAAACTGCTGTAATAAGAAGGACAACCGTGATTACATTCTGAGATCGCCTCCAATACGTCTGACAGTGTTAGGTAATCTTCTTTATTCCAATGTCGTTAAAAATACATATTTAAATGAAGTGTGGAGCGGGTGGAGGATTTGTCCCACGTCAACGAGATCTTAATTCACTTTAACAAAGTGTGTGTAATGGCTCGAGGGTAATCCTTTCACCTTTTGTTGCGGCAGCCAGTCGGGCTGCACGACTACCAAACTGGCGCAGTTTCTCAAGAAAGTGGTACTCCCATCGTCTATCGTACGCACATCGCTCTCTCTGCCGCCATGAGTCTGTTAATGCGTTTTCTCACGACTAAGAAGTGATGCGCGACACTGAATATTATGGCTCCCAGAAACAGAAATGTTACAACGTCAAAGCAGGAATGAATGAGGTAAAAATGCGTGCAGCACAAAAATTCTCTGTTTACACTTCTTTAGGCAGGTGTCAAAACTTATCTGCATCTCCATCTACAGCTATACTCCGTAAGACACTTTGCTGTGTGTGGCGGAGGGTAAATGGTGTAGCAGTGTCACTTCGCCCTTTTTCCTAGTTCAGTCGCGTACTGCTCGCGGGAAGAACCACTGCTGCTAAGACTCCGTGTGGCTTCGAGCACCTCTAATTTTATGTTCATGTTCATTAGGCAAGATATACGCAGGAAGAAGCAACGTGCTTGCCACAGCCTGGGGGTTGTTTCTAGAATGAAATTTTCACTCTGCAGCGGAGTGTGCGCTGATATGAAAGCTAAGCCATGTCTCCGCAATATCCTTTCTTTCAGGAGTGCTAGTTCTGCAAGGTTCGCAGGAGAGCTTCTGTAAAGTTTGGAAGGTAGGAGACGAGGTACTGGCGGAATTAAAGCTGTGAGGACGGGGCGTGAGTCGTGCTTGGGTAGCTCAGTCGGTAGAGCACTTGCCCGCGAAAGGCAAAGTTCCCGAGTTCGAGTCTCGGTCCGGCACACAGTTTTAATCTGCCAGTAAGTTTCATATCAGCGCACACTCCGCTGTAGAGTGAAAATTTCATTCTACTTCCTATGTTGATGGCCTACATTTCCTGAAGTTTCTTCCAGTGAATCTCTCTGGCATTTGACTTACTCGCATTTCATTGTCTTTGGTCGTTCCACATCAAACCACTCCGTACGCATAGATATCAATTTTATTTTATTTTATTTTATTTATTTTTCATTATTTTTTTTAATCAGTCTTCTGACTGATTTGATGTTAATTCCTATCCTGCGACAACCTCTTCTCTCAGAGTAGCACTTTGCTGGCTGTAGTACAATCTGTGACTTTCTCTACAGTTTTTACCCCCCGCAGCTCCCTCCAGTACCATGGAAGTTATTCTCTGATTTTTTAACAGATGTTCTATCATCCTAATCCTTCTTGTTGTCAGTTTTTTCCATACATTCTTTTCCTCGTCGATTCTGCGGAGAACATCCTCATTCCTTACATTATCAGTCCCCCTTATTTTCATCATTCGTCTTGTAAAGGGACATCCTCGCCTAGCATTATTTTTCCTGATCAGTAGTAGTCGATACCAGAAATATTTTTCGAATTTTGAGCAGGGTAATATTATCTCAGTTGTTTTTCTGAAATATTTCATATAATTTTACACACAATGCGTCATATTTCAAGCTATAATTTATGAAACAGAATTACTTTATTTTCGTTGTTACAATCGATATGTACAAGCACCGAATGTACAGTTAAAATTGTTTTCTTTAGGAACATTTAAAATTACGAAATATATGGTGCACTTAAAATTTCTATTATTAAATACGCAATCTAGTACTGTTTATTATGTTTATTTCTGGAGTCATTTACAAAATAATAATCTAAGCTACTAGAAATTCATTTGTCAAGAAAAATTATTATTACCGCAGAGTGTAGTAGTAGTAAGCATGCCTGATGTGATCAGACTTATTTTTGTTGTGTGGACGAACAATGTAATTTCGGCTTTGTTAATATGAAAATTCAAAAGACAGTGCAATATAGTAAAATGTAAGTCAATAAATTATCGCGAAAACAAAAATTCTGCAAATACATTCTTCGAAATTATTTGGATTAATTCAACCATGAGAACCTAAAATCTGAGAATTTCAGCTTCAAGTGTCAGACCCCCTAGACATGAAGAACTGGAGCCAGTTGTGCGAGATAAGTAAAAAGTTTATTGTATCTTACTTCTCTCGAATCTTCTGAAAAGACTTCACCATCGTGGACAGTAGCAGCACCAAGAAAGGGAGGGGTAGTTTACTGTCTGTAGCACCACACATCAAATGCTGAGATTCTCTTGTTTCGGTTTTCCTAGAGTCCATGTTTCACTACCATACAATGTTATGCTCCAAGGATACATTCCTAGAAATTTCCTTCTCAAATTAAGGCCTATGATGCCAGTAGACTTCTCTTCGCCAGGAATGCCCTTTTCGTCAGTGCTATTCCGCTTTTTATGTCCTCCTAGTCCGCTTTTTGTGTCCTTCTTGGTCCGTCCGTAATGTGTTATTTTGCTGCTGAAGTAACATAATTCCTTAATTCATCTACTTCGTGATCACCAATTCTGGTGTTAAGTTTTTCGCTGTTCTCCGCTGTTCTCATTTCTGCTACTTCTCATTACTTTCGTCTTCCTTAGATTTACTCTCAATGCGTATTCTCTACTCATTAGACTGTTCATTCCATTCCACACATATTGTAATTCTTCATTTTCACGCCGGCCGCGGTGGTCTAGCGGTTCTAGGCGCTCAGTCCGGAACTGCGCGACTGCTACGGTCGCAGGTTCGAATCCTGCCTCGGGCATGGATGTGTGTGATGTCCTTAGGTTAGTTAGGTTTAAGTAGTTCTAAGTTCTAGGGGACTGATGACCAGAGATGTTAAGTCCCATAGTGCTCAGAGCCATTTGAGCCATTTGAACCATTTGAACCATTCATTTTCACTTAGGATCGCAATATCATCAGCGAATCTTACCAGGGATATACTTTCACTTTTAATTTTAATCCCACCCTTGAACCTTTCTTTTATTTCCGTCATTGCCTCTCCGATGTATAGAGTGAGCAGCAAAAGACTACATCCCTTTCGCATACCCTTTTTAATCCGAGCATTCTTGATCTCCCACTCTTACTGTTATTCTTGATTCTTGTACAGATTGTGTGTTACTCGTTTTTCCCTATAGCTTAACCCTACTTTTCTCAGAATTTCGAACAACTTGCACCATTTTATATTGTCGAATGCTTTCTCCAGGTTGCGAAATCCTATGAACGTGTCTCGATTTTTCGTGAGTCTTGCTTCCAGTATCAACTGCAAAGCCAGAATTGCCTCTATGGTTACTTTACCTACCCTAAAGTGAAATTTATCGTCATCTAACCAATATGCCCAATAATTTTTCATATTAAAAGTTGAAGAACCCTTCTATGGCAAAGAGAGTAATCGCACGTCTTATGCAATTACTTGTGAAAGCACCCTGCTCTCGTAGCTACACGTCAAGTCGCGGGAACTCGTCGAGTGCCGACTGAAGCTTCCTCCAGGCTAGCGGCTTGCTTCACGTTCCCCGGACGCTGTCCCTGTCCGTGTACAGGATGTTATGCTGAGGCCTACGGAAACCAGCGTTGCTGTGTCGGCATCTCGGTCGTGACGACCTTGATGAAAGCAGGGGGCGGAGGGGGGGGGGCGGAGCGCAGTCAGAGGCGGTCGAAAAGAAACGCGCCGGAAATGTAGCCTTCCTCGCAACACCCCTGACTATGGCTGGCTAATCCTCCTGCACATCGTGAGGATCCATTCGATCACTAAACTTCCGCGGATCTTAGAATAGCCACGAGTCCGTAGAAGGTAACGTAGGGGCTGTACAGAAGCACTGAGCCTGCGTTTTCCCCGAGACTGCAAGAAAAAGATAAACCTTTCTCAGATTAAATGATAATTAATTGAAATCCTCAGCTGCCGACAGGTATTGATGATATACCACGATGGGGACAGCTGAAAATGTGTGCCCCGACCGGGACTCGAACCCGGGATCTCCTGCTTACATGGCAGACGCTCTATCCATCTGAACCACCGAGGACACATATTAATAGCGCGACTGTAGTGACTTATCCCTTGTACGTTTTCCGTGAGACCCACATCCCAAACTGTCCACAATATACATACGTAATGTACCTAATAGATATTTGCCCATCCATTCAATACTCGCGCCAACTAAGGTGACGATTGCCGTAAGAGTTCGGGCAACCTGTGCGCATTCGCACAGACGAAGGTCAATGGCCGGGTAGCCTTTAACTATACATATGAAGATAGCAACTGTTCTCGAAAAAAAAACAGATACCATTGATGACCGTGCAGCTTCTCTAGAATAAATGATAATTAATAGAAACCCTCAGCAGTCGACAGGTGTTGATGTTATACCTCGATGTGGACAGCTGAAAATGTGTGCCACGACAGCTACTCGAACTTTCTCAGATTACCTTTGCGAATCGACGCGTAGGCGTTTCTCCTATATCTTCTCTACCAACTTGGTGTCATCTGTCGCATCAGATACAATAGTGAACTGGAAACGGTCTGAAAGTAGCAAATCTACTTCAAAGACCAGTTTGGGGTGTCGTTACGGACCTTTTATTGCTGCTAAGGACCGTAAGATAACAGTTAATTTCGTAGGAAACTGAAAACCGAGAGTATGGCTGACACGAAATTCAGATCAGAAGCACATCCCATCGCCAAGTGACTTACTTGTCGCCCAACAAGGATCACCAACAAACTTTGTACTACATCGGAAGAATTGATGCTTTGTCGACAGCGAACACACCATCATTTCTTATTGTAATTAGAATACTGGACAGTGTTATAACAGTAAAGAAACTTTAGTGACTGTTCGACTGCACCTAGCAATTATTATATCATAAATGGATTCTAATATGGATAAATAAAAATTTAAATGTTCGTTTCTTCTGAAAGTTTTTAACCGATTACTTCGAAATTTTGACCTAACGTTGTAAGACAGACTACAGGCGTGTTTTCATGTACCTTTAAAAGTTATACATTACATGTATTTAAAAAAAGTTGGTACATTAAAACGCTGTGTCAAAGTCTCAAAGCATTCAGGCATAAACTTTCGAAGATTTGCGGTTAGGAACATTTATAATTTCTGTATAAGTAAAAACGTAGATGTTTGTTTCTCCAAAATCTCAAGTCTCCAAAAGGTCTTCAAGGAATGCATTGAAATTTTGAAATAGCATAGCATTCGAATACTCACGTGTTTTTATATACCTTCTGGAACGCCGTATGGTATACATTAACAAAACGAGAAAAGTTATGAAAATGTAAATGTTTTTTTCAGAATCGTTACTCTCTGAAAGTTATTTACCCATTGCATGTTGTTAGCAAACAGAAAAGTTGTACTTTTATGGTTTATTGGTTCAAAATGGCTCTAAGCACTATGGGACTTAACATCTGAGGTCACCAGTCCCCTAGACTTGGAACTACTTAAACCTAACTAACGTAAGGACATCACACACATTCATGCCCGAGGCAGGATTCGAACCTGCGACCGTAGCAGTATCGGGTTGATTGGTTTACAATGAGAATAATACCACAGAATCTGAATCTTCAACAACAATAAACAAGGCTCAAAGTCAGAGACAAAGGTGAAGAGGAGATATACTAAGGAATGCGAAGAAATGGATGTTGAAAACGGGAAGAAGGAGATGGACTGAGAGAGGGAGAAAGAGGAGGCAGGAGGAGATGGAGAGAGGGGAGAGGAGAAGATGGCCACAGAAAGGTGGAGAACGTGGTCACCAGAGAGGGGTATACTAAAAACGTGTGTTTTCTCTTTCCTTTGTTTCCCATTTAAGTCCACTGAGCCATTGCAAAACGTGACCGGATGCAGCTAATAATTAATATTTGGTATAGAAAAAACTGTTGTTTCACGCCAAACTGTCGGGTGGTCCCCGGCGTCTACAGTAGGTAGATTCGCTACCACGTATAGTTCGGTTTCTCACACCACCAGCGTAACTCCAGAACTTACGGCCATACTCACTATCTGCCCGCCGATTGTAGGAATTGCCTCCCGGTGCATTGCAGTAGTTCTCTACGTTACCGCTCACGATATCAGCTGATTCAGCCTGCGTATAGCGTTCAAAATATAACATGAAAAATGGCAAATAAGGTATCTGAAACACAGAGTGGCCTCACAATTTTGTCTTGTTGGAGTCCGACTCGGCCCGAGTCAGTAGTAATCTTCCCACGCGTTCGTTTTACACGCTACGGATCCTGCTGTATGGCAAATCACTCGCTCTTCGATAAGCGTTTTAACAGGGTTACGGCGACGGCGTAGTACGTTGCCGTCGCTTGCCACTACAAACGCCGTTGTCCGTACGGCCGAATTGCCGTGTCTGCCTGTACTGGTCTGCGCGTGGAAGCGGCAAATCGGTATAATTTGTAACTATTTTAATATATCAACCAGTAAACACCGCCTCCCACCTCTTCCCCCTAAATGACCTAGTAGATAGTGTCGGAAGTTCGATGCGGCTTTTCGTGGATGATGCTGTAGCATACAGAGAAGTTGCAGCATTAGAAAATTGCAGCGAAATGCAGGAAGATCTGCAGCGGATAGGCACTTGGTGCAGGGAGTGGCAACTGACCCTTAACATAGACAAATGTAATGTATTGCGAATACATAGAAAGAAGGATCCTTTATTGTATGAATATATGATAGCGGAACAAACACTGGTAGCAGTTACTTCTGTGAAATATGTGGGAGAATGCGTACGGAACGATTTGAAGTGGAATGATCATATAAAATTAATTGTTGGTAAGGCGGGTGCTAGGTTGAGATTCACTGGGACAGTCCTTAGACAATGTAATCCATCAACAAAGGAGGTGGCTTACAAAATACTCGTTCGGCCTATACTTGAGTATTGCTCATCAGTGTGGGATCCGTACCAGGTCGGGTTGACAGAGGAAATAGAGAAGATCTAAAGAAGAGCGGCGCGTTTCGTAACAGGGTTATTTGGTACGCGTGATAGCGTTACGGAGATGTTTAGCAAACTCAAGTGGCAGATTCTGCAAGTGAGGCGCTCTGCATCGCGGTGTAGCTTGCTGTCCAGGTTTCGAAAGGGTGCGTTTCTGGATGAGGTATCGAATATATTGCTTCCCCCTACTTATACCTCCCGAGGAGATCACGAATGTAAAATTAGAGAGATTCGAGCGCGCACGGAAGCTTTCCGGCAGATCGTTCTTCCCGCGAACCATACGCGACTGGAACAGGAAAGGGAGGTAATGACAGTGGCACGTAAAGTGCCCTCCGCCACACACCTTTGGGTGGCTTGCGGAGTATAAATGTTGATGTAGATGCTCCCTCCCATATGCAAAGGGGTATATCCCCAGAAGTATGTCTCGTACAATGAGATAATTTTGCAAATACATCCTGTATTATAAATGGATACTGTCTGCAAAAGGTGTTGCGAATAGAGTCACTAGTACAGAAACAATAAATTAAACCGTTATGTCTGCTGCCGAAGCTTACCTGAATGAACACCGAAGACGTAGTAAGTGATTAACTTTTCCTTTCCATTATTTTCTAGCGCGTGTCATCCAGAAAACGTTTGGGAAAGGTTCGAAATTGTGCGATGAGTTTACTGGACGTCGCTAAGTGCTCTAATTCTCAAATACTGAGCGAATATAATTTGAGTAATTTGTGCGTCGCGAGTTAAGCTGCCTCAGGGTGATTCTGCTGCCACTACCACTGAGTTTTATGCACCCACAACACCTTGAGAAGCCACGCGTGAAATTTTCATTACTGAATCTAGGATGTTTATCTGTACCTCTATATAAAGACAAGACGTTGTTTAAAGTTTTTTTCCAAAAATCTCGAAAAGTTCTTGACCAACTTACTTGAAATTTTTACACGACACTCTCATTTAGGCTCACACGGACACAGACGATATATGTTTTTAAACATCAATGTGCATGTTTTTTGTTGAAACTGATTACGAAATGTAAATTCTGTGCTGTGAAAATGTGCAGTTTCGTTTTCTCTCTCGTAGTCACTTTTTACTACTATGAAGGGGCAGTTGAATCATTAGACAAATTATTTCTCCCATATACACGGAGAAAAGTATTTAAACCGACAAACTCTGGGAGGTTGTAGGGGACATCAAAACAAATATTTTTCCCTAATGTCATTTTTTTCTATGAGGATTATTTAAACCGTCGGAGGCCGTATTACACTCTTCAGTTGTTAGAGGGCGTATTACGCTCTTCAGTTGTAGGAAACTGCTGTCCACCAGCGTAGTAGTGCACTGTCCCTGTTTACTAATGGAGCGATACACATGGAGTGAGTACACTGATATGGTTGGTGCATACTACGTAGCGCACCACAACGGACGAGCTGCACAGCGGGTTTACCAACAACAATATCCTAATCGCCGTATCCCGCATCATACGACCTTTGCTGCTGTGTACCAACGTCTGCCTGAGACCGGGTCATTTAGTAGATTACCTGGACAGGGACGCCGTCGCAGTGTAAGAACGCCGCAATTTGAGGAAGCTGTCTTGCAGCATGTGGAGTGGAATCCTTCAATCAGCACTCGTGCAATTGCACGTAACATGGGGACGAACCAGACGAATGTAGGAACAGGCCTTCGAGAGCAATTGTTACGTCCAATTCACTTACAGCGTGTCCACAACCTGGAACCAGTTGATTATCCACCCAGAGCATTGCCAGAATTGCTGGAAGACGTCCCGCTCCCTATAAGACAACGCATGTGGTTCCAACATGACGGGGCGCTGCCACATTTCAGTCATCGTGTGTGTCGATTCCTGGACCTACGGTTCCCAGTAACGTGGACTGGCACAGGTGGTCCTGTACCCTGGTGTGCTCGATCCCCAGATATGTCCCTTCTGGACTTTTTTGTGTGGGGAGAGATGCCCAACCCTGTTTACACAATTCCTGTTGCATCAGAAGAGGATCTGGTTGTCCGGATAGTAGCAGCAGTAGGAACAATTCAGGATAATCCTGGGGTTTTTGAACGTGTCAGGCAGAACATGATCCGACGGCGTAACCTTTGTTTACTTGTCAATGGAGGCAGTTCTGAAAATGTACTGTAATTGAAATTGGGTTGTGTTAATGTGTTGTCTATTGGTCTTAAAAAAATGGAAAAGTGTTTGTTGGTTTAATTAATTTGCCGCCAGAGAATCTTGCTCTACCGATTTAAATACTCCTCATAGGAAAAAATGACAGGGGAAAATATTTGGTTTGATGTCCCCTACAACCTCCCAGAGTTTGTCGGTTTAAATACTTCTCACCCTGTATATTCTTTCTCCTTATATACTGTTTTGCTTTCTTCCACACAGTCGATTTCAACAAAAAAAAAAAAAAAGGGAAGTTATATATCTGGCTCATCGGCTTATGAATACTACTACCGAATCTGAATCGTCCAAAATTTCGTAATACTACCCGTTTGTAGATTAAAATCATGCGAAATACTGTCATTGAAGCTCCTATCCCCACAGATCCAGCAGCTGGACAGGACTGTCTGGTACCCAGTACACCAGAGATGTCCCCCTATTTGCTTATTCATTCAAAATGGTTCATATGGCTCTAAACACTATGGGACTTAACATCTGAGGTCATCAGTCCCCTAGAACGTAGCACTACTTAAACCTAATTAACTAAGGACATCACACACATCCATGCCCGAGGCAAGATTCCAATCTGTGACCGTAGCAGCAACACGGTTCCGGACTGAAGCAGCTAGAACCGCTCGGCAACATGCGGCCAGCTGCTTATTCATTCTAAGTGACTTCAGTTCCCAATCAAGGTTTTGGTTGCAGTAACCATAAAGAAGGTCAGAGGGAGGGAAGAAGATAATATACCGAGATGTGGGTGGGGGAAGGAGGAAATGAAGAGAGGAAACGAAGAGATAAAGACAGAGAGAGAGAGAGATTGAGCAAGGGTTAGGGATAGGAAGAGATGGACGTAGAGAAGAAGGGGGGAGGATGTGGAGGCCAGAGAGAAAGGGAGGTGGAGATATGCAAGAATATATGGAGAGAAGAATATTGACAGAAAAAGAGAGAGAGAAAGAGAGAGAGAGAGATGGGAGGGGGAGCGGGGTTGAGAGTAGATGGTTAGACATTCATCCATTTGCCATACATATTTGGCAACTGCAAAGCATTGCCGGGTTCGTGTCCGAATAAGTATGTACGCTGACCAATCGAACTACAGCTCAGAAGATCAAGAAAACCAAACAACTGGACAAAAGAGAATGGGAATTACCGTTGGCTGAGGATTGTAGAAGAATTATGAGGGAAAGGAAAGCTGGTAACTGACGGCATTGGTACTTGATGGAGAAAAATGGTTCAAATGGCTCTGAGCACTATGGGACTTAACTTCTAAGGTCATCAGTCCCCTAGAACTTAGAGCTACTTAAACCTGACTAACTTAATAACATCACACACATCCATGCCCGAGGCGGGATTCGAACCTGCGACCGTAGCGGTCGCGCGGTTCCATACTGTCGCGCTTAGAACCGCTTGACCACCGCGGCCGGCCAGTGTAATAGTATGGATCAAATGCATGAGGGGCGTTCAGTAAGTAATGGAACATCTTTTTCTCTGCCAGTGTACGTTGGAAAAATGTGGAATTTGTTGTGGCTCATATTGGAATATTCTGGTTCCAGCCCCTATAGTTTCTTGAAGTTCCGTCATGTCGCGATCCGAAATGTAGCCTTCAGAATGGCGTCTGTAAAGGAGATGCGCTCCAAGCAGACGGCTGCCATTGAGCTCCTTTCGTTGGAAAACCAGAGCATCGCAGATGTTCACAGACGCTTGCAGAACGTCTACAGAGACGTGTCAGTGAATAAAAGCACGGTGAGTCGTTGGGCGAGACGTGTGTTATCATCGCAACAACATCGCGCAAACCTGTCCGATTTCCCGCGTACCAGCCGCTGCATACAGATGTGACTCCTGCATTGTTGGAACGTGCGGATACACTCGTTCGAGGTGATAGGCGAATCACAATCAAACACCTCGCTCCACAAATACTATTGGTAGTGCTGACACACTCGTCCATCAGTTAGGGTACACACAGGGTGTGACCCCGCTGTGTTCCTCGCCTCCTAATAGGAGACCATAAAAAGCAACGAAGGAGTTCAGATGGTTCAAATGGCTCTGAGCACTATGGGGCTTAACATCTCAGGTCAACAGTCCCCTAGAACTTAGAACTAATTAAACCTAACTAACCTAAGGACAGCACACACATCCATGCCCGAGGCAGGATTCGAACCTGCGAGCGTAGCAGCAGCGCGGTTCCGAACTGAAGCGTCTAGAACCGAATCGGCCACAACGGCCGGCTTTGCGGTGTTGCTTGCACGTTAGGTGGCTGATCGTCACCATTTTCTGTCGAACGTCAGCTCAGGCGATGAAACATGGGTTCATCACTTCGAACCAGAAACAAAATGGCAATCCATGGAGTGGCGCCACACTATCCAAGTGCAAAGCAGCACACTCAACGTCTGAAGCCATGGCAACGGCCTTCGGGGACTCTGAAGTGGTTGTTTGATGTACTCCCTCAAGGTGGAACGATCAACTCTGAAGTGTATTTTTTTGAAGTGTATTGTTCTACCCTCAGGAAATTCAATAAACGACTGCAGCGTGTTCGTCACCACAAAAATGTAAACAAACTTCTCCGTCTCCATGAAAACGTAAGGTCTCACTTAAGTCTGCGCACCAGAGTGGAGATCACAAAACTTTACTGGACTGTTCATCCTCATCCACCCTACAGCCCGCATGTCGCACCTTCCGACTTCCATTTGTTTGGCCTAATGAATAACGCACTGCGTGGGAATGAGTATGTAGATGATGGGGAGTTTATTGGTACAGCAAGACATTGGATCCGACGTCGACCAGTAGAGTGGTAACATGAGGGCATACAGGCCAGTAAGGTGGCGTAAGGCCATCGCATTTGACGAAGATCATGTTGCAATACAGGGTTTTGTAGCCAAAATAATGGGAAATAATATGTTGTTGGAATTCTGGATAGAACCAACATGCTTTCAGAAAAAAAAAATTGTTGCAGTACTTATTGACGTCCGCCCCCGGTAGCTGAATGGTAGGCATGACGGATTGTCAGTCCTCTGGGCCCGGGTTCGATTCCCGGCTGGGTCTGGGAATTTTCTGCGCCCAGGGATTGGGTATTGTGCTGTCCTCATAATCATAGACTGGAGGTCGTTGAAGTGGCATCAGACTGAAAGACCGGCACCAGGCGAACGGTGTGCCCGACGGCGGGCCCTAGCCAGAAGATTAAATTAAAAAAAAAGTACGTATTGACGCCAAAGTTTTGACATTGTCACGTAAGTCGTTATAAACGACTTTAAGTTGCTTCGTGACGATCTGGCTGTAATAAAGCTCTATTTATTAGCAGGTCTTGCTGGTGGAGCTGTAACTTTTTTAATTACACTACTGGGCATTAAAATTGCTTCACCACGAAGATGACGTGCTACAGATGCCAAATTTAACCGGCAGGAAGAAGATGCTGTGATATGCAAATGATTAGCCTTTCAGAGCATTCACACAAGGCTGACGCCGGTGGCGACACCTACAAAGTGCTGACATAAGGAAATTTTCCAACCGATTTCTCATACACAAACACCAACTGACTGGCGTTGCCTGGTGAAACGTTATTGTGATGCCACGTGTAAGGAGGAGAAATGCGTACCATCATATTTCCGACTTTGATAAAGGTCGGATTGTAGCCTATCGCGATTGCAGTTTATCGTATCGCGACACTGCTGCTCGCGTTGGCCGAGATCCGATAACTGTTAGCAGAATATGAAATCGGTGGGTTCAGGAGGGTAATACGGAACGCCGCGCTGGTTCCCAACGGCCTCGTATCACTAGCAGTCGAGATGACTTATCCGCATGGCTGTAACTGATCGTGCAGCCACGTCTCGACCCCTGAGTCAACAGATGGGGACGTTTGCAAGACAACAACCATCTGCACGAACAGTTCGCCCACGTTTGCAGTAGCATGGACCATCAGCTCGGAGACCATGGCCGCGGTTACCCTTTACGCTGCATCACCGACAGGAGTGCCTACCATGGTGTACTCAACGACGAACCTGGGTGCACGAATGGCAAAACGTCATTTTTTCGGATGAATCCAGGTTCCGTTTACAGAATCATGACGGTCGCATCCGTGTTTGGCGATATCGCAGTGAACGCACATTGGAAGCATGTATTCGTCATCGTCATACTGGCGTATCACCCTGCGTGATGGTATGGTGTGCCATTGGTTACACGTCTCGGTTACCTCTTGTCCGCATTGACGGCACTTTGAACAGTAGACGTTACATTTGAGACGTGTTACGACCGGTGGCTCTACCCTTCATTCGATCCCTGCGAAACCTTACAATTCAGCAGGATAATGCACGACCGCATGTGGCAGGTCCTGTACGGGCCTTTCTGGACACAGAAAATGTTCGACTGCTGCCCTGGCCAGCACATTCTCCAGATCCCTCACCAATTGAAAACGTCTGGTCAATGGTGGCCGAGCAACTGGCTCGTCACCATACGCCAGTGACTACTCTTGATTAACTGTGGTATCGTGTTGAAGCTGCATGGGCAGCTGTACCTGTACACGCTATCCAAGCTCTGTTTGACTCAATGCCCAGGCGTATCAAGGCCGTTTTACGGCCAGAGGTGGTTGTTCTGGGTACTGATTTCTCAGGATGTATGCACCCAAATTGCGTTAAAATGTAATCACATGCCAATTCTAGTATAATATATTTGTCCAATGAATACCCGTTTATCATCTGCATTTCTTCCTGGTGTAGCAATTTTAATGGGCAGTAGTGTACTTACAAAATTTGGAACACCACCTTCATAAAATAAAATGGTGCATATCATATTGTTGTACTAGCTGTCACCCATGGCTGAGCTCGAGTATCATTGCAAGTAGGTCCTCATGTTTCTGCCTGTTCGGGCAAACACAGCACGCGATGTGTCTTCTGCCCTCGCCCCCCCCCCACCCCCTTCCCAACAGGCTGTCACAATGCACGATGAGTCTGCATTAGCAGCGTCGCTGTCGAGCGATGTGTACACAGAGGCATGGGCAGGAGCGCGCATGGTGCTATTACAGTACTATACACTATACAACTTGTGCGTTATGCAGTAAATTTAACAATTTTTTTAACATGGCTTATATTCACTGTCGCAAAAGAGAATGTTCCATTCCATTCTTCACCCTATTAGATGTGGAATCTTTTTTTTACTTTTTTTGTCGATTTTTTAATTTCAAATGTAGCCTATGTTCTTCCTCGTCTCCACACCAAATTTGGTTGAGCGGTTTAGTCGTGGAAACGTAACAGAGTAAGTTTCGTATTATGTAATATTACTGTGGACAAAATTTTAAATTACGATGTCTTTTTCTTTTCCGAATTTGATGAACAAAACCTATACATTGCCCCAAGCTACGGTGAAGTTACCTGTGACAACTACACACACGAAAATTCGTAGAGTAGTTTCGGAGATTAGTGTCTTCGAGTAGACAGACAAGAAGGTTTTTCATTTTTATTATTGGTACTGAAGACACATTTTCGCGGAAGAAACACACCGTACTGCGATTTTACACAGGTATCTCTAGAAGAGTGTCTTGGCTGTTGTCTGCAGGCGAGCGTAGTGACGCATGTGGAAACCCCTGAGCGCCGTTTAATGTCACGCGGCTGAGACCAGGCTGCTCCTTCGATACGAGATAACAGCATACGTGGCCCCTCTTCGCCGTCGCGCGGATTAAGATAACGCGGCGCGCACAAGAGCTCTCCAATTCCATTAACTGCCGCTTCCGTCTCCACCGCGGGGGAGTGGGGGGGAGTGCAGACTGCGACAAGTTCCGCTGGCCCGGCCGCACTTCCGCGTGGGATCCCCTATGGATGCAATTAATTCATGTTCACCGAGAGACCGCTTTGGTGAGCGGGAGAGTGTAGTAGCGCGCACTGGTCTATCGCAGCATGGGCGAAAGAGAGAAATGACAAAGTGCGCGTAGTTGGTGCACTGCAAGTAAAAGGAACGTAATTCTTTTTGGGTTGATAACAGACGCCTTACACACTGACTCACGGTGCTTTTGTTCACTGCCAGGTCTCCGCAGACATTCTCTAAGCGCCTATTTGCGATGCTTTAGTTTTCCGCCAAAGGAAATTCAGTAACAGCTCTCTGCTTGGAACGCACCTCTGTTGCAGACGCCATTTTAAAGGCTCGTATATCCCCCTCCCCCCTTTCCTATCCGAACGAACTTCATGAAATTGGACGAGAAAAAAATGTGTTACATTACTTATGGAAGACCCTCGTATTATGCCTGTACGTCTATGCTGAAGCATTTAAAATTGTATTGATAATTCAATGTCTAGTTGTTGAGCGACTCGGCAAAACATAGCGTCATCACGATTATTTTTATATGTCTCGGCGGAAGAGGCCATACTTATTGCTTCTACAGAAAATTATGACGTAATATTTTGAGATTTTCAAAACGAGATTAATCACAAGTGTTTGGCAAGATTTCTTCAAACTGAAAACCTACGTATGTGACAAATTATGTCCCGTAGTAGCTTCCTTTGTTACAAGTTGCATCTCACACCGAAAATGGCAAAATAAGTTTGACATCATCACCAATTTTATTATGTATTTTATGACCAAGTATTACAAAATAAAAGTTTGTATTGTACTTACTGTTTTGTGGTTGAAATTTACTGCTTTGCAACACAATCGTTACAAAAAAATGGTTCAAATGGCTCTGAGCACTATGGGACTCAACTGCTGAGGTTATTAGTCCCCTAGAACTTAGAACTAGTTAAACCTAACTAACCTAAAGACATCACACACATCCATGCCCGAGGCAGGATTCGAACCTGCGACCGTAGCGGTCTCGCGGTTCCAGATTGCAGCGCCAGAACCGCGCGGCCACTTCGGCCGGCACAATCGTTACAAATGACCAATATGGTTTCCCATACTCCTCAGAAGCTGTAAAACAGTTAATGCCACCAGTTCTGTGTGTCTCCATTGGTGAATGGAGGCTTTCTTCTCTCTTTCCCAGATAACGGGAGGGGGGATGCAAGTGGCAATACAGCAAGGCACCAAACAGAACGGGAAGCAACCGGACACACGCATACTTCAACTTCAAGATATAGAGTACATGCTGAAAACACCATTAGAACTGGTAAAAAACATAAAAGTCAGATTTATTGTTTTTAAATACATCTGCGATTATTTTACAACATAAATTTTAATACTTGCCACAGGTTTTTACTCCCAAAGACGAAAAATATCGTTTAGAACTGCACCTGCCGCTCGAGACTTGCACTCAAGGAAGTTGTGGATCATTGGGTGCCCTGCTCTCTTGAGACAGTGAAGTAACACGAGCAAACAG
Organism: Schistocerca nitens; assembly: GCF_023898315.1. NCBI lineage: Eukaryota > Metazoa > Arthropoda > Insecta > Orthoptera > Acrididae > Schistocerca > Schistocerca nitens. The sequence goes on along the minus strand of NC_064620.1, from coordinate 371,775,648 downwards.
CCATCATTCATTGATTGCCACCTTCTCCTGATTCACTCTAAATTACAATATCATACTATCAGTAAGAACTAATGTACGAGTATTCATATCAAACTACATACGCTCTTATTACCAGACATAACACAACATAGCACTGATCGCACAGTGTTTTTTCGATACTTGTGACCTTGAAATTTTCTCTCAACGTTATTACTGCCGTCCTTTCATACCTCATCATTAGCATACGCGATCTCTTCTGCTGAAGTCTCTCAAATGTGTAGCTGCCTCTAATACCTACTGTGAACTTCTTTGGTTCATTCCTACATATATCGTTTGTTACTATGTTGAGAAAACTTAATGTGTTGACATTATTAATTAGTAACATTTCGCCCCAGGGGGTTTATGTCTCCTAGCTTCCACTCGGGCTGGGCATGTGAACATCAAATGCTCAGGGGATCCTAAATCTACAGTTACACAATGCTTAAGTTATTGCGTCAGGAAGACGGCCACCTCGACCTTTTTAAGAGAGACTGAACAACTCAGCAGACCGAACTGCCTTCGTTACACCCGAAACACTGCATAAGAGGCACTAAATACGACGCAGCAACGTCTAGCTGGAGTTTGACAAAGAAGCAAAGACCCTGCAAAAAATTTGTTCAGCAAATGTAGCTGAACTGAAGACCGCTGACAACTCTCCAAGAGTAGAATCAATTCGGCCAATACGAATGGCGATTTAGAGTAGAGCCTGTCCGCGGCGACATAAATACTCCGCCCCACTAGCTTTTATCACTCGATCAGTACGATCGATGGCGTTCTTACGTTTACACTCGATTCTCACGCTATAGTATGGCAACCTCTTATGTGTGAGATTGTTCCAGTGTTTATCTTCTACTTGCTGCCCTGTGTGATGGTCAGCCACGGCTGAGAGAGTACGGTACTTACGTCAGCACAGAATCCAGCGCTGATAGGTAGTCCATGGGTCTACCAACAAGATTCCGGACCAGGGCAGAAGATTACCTGAACTCCAGTGTCGCAAAGATCTTGATGGCTACCGAACCAGCAGTCCAGGTTCATCCAGCACGACTACTCTGCATCCAACATCTCTGTCAACCTGAGAAGACACCGCGGACAGTGATCTTGGAGGGATGAGTACTCCCCGAAACGGCGTATGAATCAAAACACACAAGTCGTTGTCGTCCATATCTTAGAGCCGAGCTGCTGACAGCGTGTGCCTACCTCGCCAGTGGGCGGCACAACCACCACATCAAGGTTTCATCGACTTCCACTACAAGCTGATGATGCGTCCTCAGCAGACTTTGTTGATGGAATCAACAGATTTTTCTCCGGATTACCTAGCCGCCAGTCGACGCAGAAAAAGCAGCAACGATTCGTATGTTCAGTAATAAGTGGAATAATTCTAAATATTTTACTGCGTCTAACGACGGCGCAAAGTTCCTCGGTCTGCATCCAGACGAATTAGTGGGGATTTGCAGCCCGATAGAGGACGTTTCCTACACTAATGTACGTATTCATTGAGGTTTAGGGGTGTGTCCAGTCATAAAATGAAATGATTCAATATCTGGCTGATGTTCGGAAGACGACTGTATACCCGGCGTGTGGTGTACCCATGAGCGTCCCTTAGTAGCGGGTCACAAAATGACCTTGACAAACTCGCAATCTGCCACACAAACAGACGTATCAGTGTTGCATCGTTTGAAGGAATGCGGCGCCTGTAATAGATGCTGTTATGAAGTGCATCCAGAACCAAACCTACTGCGCCATTCTCATTGATCTAAACAATTTTTTTACGCGAAAGTGATGCGAGTTCTTGTTCTATTCCGCGCCCCCCAAGGTCAGATACTAGGTACCCTATTGTGTGCAGAGTTCACCCACAAATTCCGTAGTTGAGATTTCATACGGAAGTAGCTGCTGCATGATCACACTGAAAGAAGAGGTTAACTGAGTCTTGAAGAGGAACTGTTCACAAATTCTCACAGTCTTTGGTATTGTGAAAGTGAAATGTCATAACACAACAGTAGGGAACGCTGTAACACTATTATTAGGATACTGTCTAAGAGTTTTAAGTTTCCCCACCAGAAAGCAACTCATTGCTTTTAATCTATTCCGGACATTAGTTACAGATAATTATGTATATCATTTTATCTCTGATTCTCCTTTAGCGTTAAGTTAATTTCCTTCTCACATTCATATCGCCTATAATATCGTTTACAGCTGTACCATAAATGAAAGGAAGGTGGGTAATTTTCTGAAATACACAGCCTTACGTGAGGGCATTGGTCTCTGAACTGTTGTCATAACGTAGTGCTCTTAATTGTTATAAAGACTCTCTGAACACTAAAGATGCAGCAAGAAAAGTCCTCTAAAGGAATTGTATAGTCAAGATTACCTTTGCATCAATAATTATTTAATAACTACCGCATTAAATCCTTTCAACTTGAGAGGAGTGTTCCCGAAATTTTCTTCCTTGTTTATGTTTATGAATGCAACGAGACATTGTACTGGTCCGTGGTAAGCCCCGGCACAGTTTCATAAGATTTTGCCACGTAACCACACACAATTTTCGTATATGGGATATAAGCAATCGATACGTAGCAATAACTGATCTGTCACACTTTGTGACTGTTTCGTTTTGATACTGTAGTATGCCTACACGGATATATGTGAATTAAAACTGACCTATATCCAGTTTCGATTAATTTCCTTTGAAGACCTGCATAAAAGCAAAAATAAATTGTACACGCCTACACGTAAAGATCACATATAGAATTTCAAATGAAATCTGAACAATTAGTACCTCTGATCAGCTTATAATAAATTCCATATATTTTGGTTTATATTCTAATCTTACCCGCTTAATATCGTATACTATACCGTATCTAAAGGCGTCGATAAACTTTCTCATGTTTAAAGGTTGAACGTCACGAAATGGAGTTAAAAAAACAAAAGAAGTGAGATGGCCCTGTAGACTTACGCTGTAATTTGTTTTGCAGCCAGAGTGGGCGGAGCCTGCTGCCATCTTAAATAGCCCAAAACATTAGCGGAGCACTGTTTACGCTACGCAGAATGGCCGCGCGGTTTGAGGCGTCCTGTCACGGACTGCGCGGCCTCTCCCGCCGGAGGTTCGAGTCCTCCCTCGGGCATGAGCGTGTTTGTTGTTCTTAGTATAAGTTAAAGTTAGTTTAAGTAGTGTGTAAGTCTAGGGACCAATGACCTAAGGAGTTTGGTCCCTAAGGAATTCACACACATTTGAACATTTTTGAGCACTGTTTACGATTGCTTCTTCTTCATTATTTCTGTCGTGTGGACGCAACAACTGTTTTGAACACTGAAAATTACTATGCTGGCATGAATAACATAGTGCCAGGAACGCAATTTTCAACCATAACGTGTAGGTTTTCACGGCCGGCGTCTTCATTAGTTAAAACTTCCAGGCTGAGAGGCCGTGGTCGATCTGTAAAACTAATTCTTCCTGAGGTTTCGTTGCCAATTGCGGGCAACATCTTCCGAGGTGAGTCAGCGACTATCGCTGACTCACCTCGGTAGATTTTGCCCGCAGTTGGCAACGAAACGTCAGGAAGAAAAAAATTATGGATCGACCACGGGCTCTCAGCCCGGAAGTTTTATTCAATGCAGTTTTCAACCTTTTTCTGCTCTTGATTGCTTACTTGCTCAAGTAATACGAGACATTTGACCTCGTTAGTGTAGCTTGTCTTATGTTTATATATTTCAGATAACCAAGAAGGGAAGGAAGTGATGTGAGACGCATGCTTTCGTAATCATTAATTCCATTTCTACTGTATTTGCATCGATAGCAAATGAAGCTGGAACTGTGAAACAATGCTTACTTGATTGCTGGTACTGTTTCTTGTTTGTTGTATTTTCAGCTTTCATTTCGTATGCACATTGTTCACATGTTCACATTTGAAGAAGAAGAAAAAAAAAAACACCTACGTGTTCTTTGTTAGCCCTTAAACGTGTGCAACGAGGAAAGAAGCAAGGCATGCTATCGTATCTTACGCATGTCAACAAAATGAATGATTATTCAAATGTCAAAGAAACAGAACTATGTAAAGGAATACCTTCATGCAGAATAGAGTTTTCAGTTTAGTAGACTGTCAGTGCATTAGTCTCACTGTAGTTTACACATCCTCTCACGCTGAAATTTTACCTACTATGTGTCACTCAGTGATGAAAAAGATATAATTTTTTTTAAACATGCTCCAACATTGCGCAATATTGTATTTGTAAATGTGATCAAGGGAATGGTCTCAAACGCTTAGACCTTGTAAAATGGATATTTTGCTTTAACATGTATGTAAGTCAGTTATTTAGCAATGGTTGCCTAATCAGTGCAATATATAGGCCGGCTTTTCCAACAGTACGGTATTTGCTTCTTTCTCTCTGAATATTTCTCGCCAGTAACTGTACGTTTTTCAGGAATAACCAAACGTATCGCAATTGGAATGTACGTCTACTTTTATCATCTGCTTCATTTTACATTGGAATTACATTTTGAGTTTTCCAGCGTTTGTAAGTCTGTACATGGTGCGTGTTACAGGGTGACAGTTATTGAATTATATGACAAAAAACGAAAATTAGTTACAAACTACGGAGTGTGCACACTTCATTCAACATCTAATCGTCACTAATATTCGGATTTAGGTTGTGACATGTTCGATAGGCCTGCCATCATTGGGAATGACGTGGCCCATCGATGCTGCCGATGACCTCCTGAATGGCTGTTTTCAGCTCAGCAACAGTTTTGGGGTTATTGCTGTACACCTTGTCTTTAACATAGACCCGCTAAAAGGAGTCGCATGTGTTAAAATCTGGGGACTACGGCTGCCAGTCGAGGCCCATGCCAGTGGCCTCTGGGTACCCCAGAGCGAGAATGCGGTCCCGAAAGTGCTCCTGCAGGATATCGAATACTTTCCTGCTGCCATGGGGTCGAGCTTTGTCTTGCATGAACCACATCTTGTCGAAATCAGGGTCACGCTGGATAATGGCGATGAAATTATCTTCCAAAACCTTCACGTACCGTTCGGGAGACACCGCGCCAACAAGGAATATCGCACCGATCATTCCGTGACTGGACATTGCACACCACACAGTCATCGGTCGAGGATGAAGAAACTTCTCCATCGCGAAATGCGGATTCTCTTATTGACGAAACCATCCAAATGAAAGTGGGCTTCGTCGCTAAGTCAAACCATACTAATTCCCATTATGCCCCGCGGCCAATAGCTAGTTAGTTTCATGTAACATGCATCGCTTGCTTGATAAATCATAATTATGTGGAACAACTAATTTTAAATTACATTACTTTTTTGTAAATATGCCTCCTTGCTGATCATTTATCAGTTTTTTGTTTTTAAATTAAAGATATACAGACCTTAGTCAGTAATTCTTACCCATTACCGTTTACGGATTATAATAACAGGCAGTGCTCTGCGAAATGGAGGAGTTGTCAAAGGGAAAACTCTTCAGTTGAGTTTCAAATTTTACTTTACTCTTTGTCAAGTATTTTATATCATTAGGTAACTCATCAAAACTTTTGGTTGCAGCATTGCGATCCTTGTTTGTGCTACAGAGAGCCTTGATGCGGCTAATGATACTCATTTTTTTCGTCTGGTTTATTAATTATGTACATCATTGTTCCTGTCGAAGTGACATGGATTATTTACAACAAACTTCGTGAAGGAATAACTATACCCTGAAGTAGATAGATTGCTACTCACGGGCCAACTAGCAAGCAGGTACGACGAAAAGAGTGTCTACATAAGTTTTCGGTCAAATATTTCTTAAGAAAGGGAGCAAAGTGCGCGCCCACAAATACAAACACAAACACACACGCACGCACACACACACACACACACACACACACACACACACACACACACACACACGACCGATGTCTCCGGCTGTTCTAGCCAGAACCTTTAAAAAATAGGAAGGAAATGTAAACAATGAACAGTTATTGGTGGGAGGAATTTAGGGCATGAGATGCTGCACCAACAGTCAGCGCGGTTAGGTGACCGTGTGTTATGCAGGGACGACACCGTTGATACAGTATGGCACGGATGCCGGAGGAAAAAATAAAGGTAAATCCATATAAACAAATGAAATTGTTGCTAGAACGGCTCCACTTACCAATGAAATGTGATTCCTATAAACTTTAGATTACGATCGGATCAATTAGTACATCTGTAAACGATGTGAGGTGGCGTTTTTGATGAAATAAATACGTCTCCACACAATCAAAGCACCAGATGTTGTTTATGACACGACCACAAAACTCGATAGATATCCCCAAAGGTTAAAACTGGACACCGGTGTGTCAATGTGACGTCATGAGGAAGTATCATTGCAGTGAATCATGGCGGTATAAATGAGGTGAACCTGATGTTTTGGACTATATAGGAAGGGGGACGCCGGCTTCATACTTGTAACGTAATGACAACTCCCTTCCTTTTTAACCTCCATGGGTAACACCAATCTATCAATTCGCCAGTTAGACATATTATAAACATGATAATGGTCAATTAGTTAATTATATTGAAAATACAAGTCACATTTGCAAAGTTATTTTTATTTAAAAATAATGCGTTTCGCTGTGATTAGGCACCATCAGATTATGTAAAACTGACAAACGAAGTTCACTGCGCCGGCTACAAAACTTTGTGTCAACCACATAACATAAAATCGTTTGAATGAAAATCTCGTCTTCATAATAACTAAACAGTATTGTGGGAAACTTTGAACTGACAGGTACAACCATTAAATGTTCAACAATTTTAATTTTAGTCTAATTTTATCCTTCTTAACAGGTTAATCAGTTCCGTATTAGCCTTGTCCATAACTTAAAACACTAGCGCCATCTGCTGTGCTTTAGTTGCATTGGCTCAGCTGCATGTCGCCATCAGTCGTTTAGTAATTCCAGTGCCGTTTGCGGTTAAACCACTCAATTGTTTGGCGCCCAGGCCAATTCTTTGTACGCATCGCTCTACGCTGTGCTCTATTTGCTGCTAAACAGTTCAAAGGTATTTGTAATTCTTCGTTGGTTTTCTTCCTCAGTTTGTCAGACCTCGTTTCCGTTGTGGCTGTGGATTGATTTCCGGAATTTTCTGTCCAGGTTCCCACAGTTTCTTTTAGTTATTCTCAATACCGGATTTTTATCCAGACGGTTTTATGAATATATGGTTGATATAGAGCTTTAACAGCCGGCGCAGTGAATAGTTTTAGGTGTATGTTGTTCACGGTTTTAATTAAAACATTGGCGCAGCTTAGAATCATGCATTTTAATGTTTGTAAGATAGTTATTTAATTGACCTTCTTTTGGCTTTTAGATAGTCTGGTTATTAATACTTGTGAAGTAATGGAATGACAGCATGCAGCTGAGAGATGCTTTAATTTCAAATGCAAGTAGATACGCTGTTTAGTTACTCTAATATTAATAACAGAAGATTATCATTTTAGCGCACAGCTTCCGAATGCAGCAGACAATCTCGAAGAAGGATCACAATTTAGGCGGTATTTCTGATGATACCTGTACGGAACAAATTATCTGTCATTGGTAGCCGGCCGGGGTGGCCGAGCGGTTCTAGGCGCTACAGTCTGGAACCGCGCGACCGCTACGGTCGCAGGTTCGAATCCTGCCTCGGGCATGGATGTGTGTGATGTCCTTAGGTTAGTTAGGTTTAAGTAGTTCTAAGTTCTAGGGGACTGATGACCTCAGAAGTTAAGTCCCATAGTGCTCAGAGCCATTTTTCTTTTTTTTGTCATTGGTACCTCACACCACATTACGTCACCTTGCCACTTCTGCCTTCTCAACTGCTGTAAGAACAGTTTCTTGTACTTGAATATGATGGCTGAAAAGCCAGTAATGCACCGTAGCAACTGATGCACAACTATCTGCATGCATCCCACACAGACGGTTTTTTTCAAAGCCAACAGACAGCGACATAAACTTTGCATAACAACAGGATACAGACTTTTGTCCCCCTTCTCCTCCCTCTCGCCCCCCCTCCCCAAAGAAAAGAAAAATTGGAAGTTGTGGATTCAGAAAATAATCCTTTAACAGTCAATATCGCAAATATAACTTTCATTGATAATTAGTTGTGTCTAATTTAATTAACCATCTTGAAATCTGTATTAGATAGAAAACTGCAGCATACAGGAAGGAAAAAGTCATTATTGTACACAGTAAACTGCCAGCTTCTGGAGCTGAACGTTTCACGTTACGCCTTGCTTTCTCTTTTGTCCGGTACGCAGGGTCTGTGAATCCACATGGGGCTTTTTCCAGGTGCCATAAATCGCTGGAGAACGCTGGCATGGCCGCAGAGCACGCAGCATTATCCCGCAGAGCCCGACTATTCTGGGTCGTATATCTGCCAAATGAACTGAAACTGCAATCTGCTCGATTAATGCAGGAATTTTTCAAATGAGGTTTAAGCCACAATCTGGAGTTTGCGCACCCTCGCTGGCTGTGTGCCAAGCTTCAGAGCGCTTGCCTGACCTACCACAGACACGTGGGAAGTCAATAAAATTTAACTTAAATTTAGAGTGTTCCCCGCGAGATTTACAGTCCTTTAAATGAGAATTCTGTCTGACAAATGGAAGGCTAATGATGGCTCTAGTGTGCAATGATACCAAGTAGTCAGAAAGCTGGAACGTCGAAATGGCAGACATTGCTACAACCGATCGCGGAACAGAAAAGCAACTACAATCATTCAGTAGCGGAAAGGCATCATGGTCGGATGAGGTACCTGTAAGATTCTACAAAGATTGTGCGAAAGAACTTGCTCCCCTTCCAGGAGAGCTTTATCGTAGATCGTTGGAGCAGCGAAGGTACCAACTGACTAGAAAAAAGCTCAGGTCGTTCCCGTTTACAAGAAGGGTAGTCGGACAGATGCACACAATTATAGACCTATATCATTGACGTCAATCTGTAGTAAAATTATGGAATGTTTTATGCTCAAGAATTATGAAGATTTTGGAGAACGAGAACATCTTCTATAAAAATCAGCATGGATTCCTCAAACATGGATCCTGCGAAACTCAACTCGATCTGTTTATCCATGGGATCCATTGCGCTGTAGACAACGGCGCTCAGGTTGATGCCATGTTCTTTGAGTTCATGAAAGCATTCGACACCGTCTCGCACTGCCGTTTTGTAAAAGAATACGAGCTTGTCGAGTATCGGACCAGATTTGCGACTGGGTCTCAGACTTCCTTGTAGACAGAACTCAACACGTCGCTCTTACCGTACAAAATTGACAGATGTAAGGGAGTATCCCAAGGAAATATGAAAGGACCGTTACAAAAAATTGTTCAAATGGCTCTGAGCACTATGGGACTTAACATCTGAGGTCATCAATCCCGAAGAACGTAGAACTACGTAAACCTAACTAACCTAAGGACATCACACACATCCACACCCGAGGCAGGATTCGAACCAGCGACCGTAGCTGTCGCGCAGTTCCAGACTTAAGCGCCTAGAACCGCTCGGCCACAGCGGCCGGCTGACCGTTACAGTTTACGATGTGTATAAATGAGCTAGTAGAAAGCATTGGATACTCGTTAAGATAGTTCGCAGAAGATGGGCAACGCCAGAAGACATAGTCGATTCGCTGAATGACCTGCAGAGGCTTGGTGAATGGTTTAGGCTCTGGCAGTGACCCTGAAGGTGAATAAATGTAACAAATTGCGCTTACAACAAAGCCACTACTGTACAATTACAATATTGATGAGGAACTGGTGGTACAGTATATCTACGAGTTACTATCCAGGGCGACATTAAATCGGATGACAACATACAACAAATGGTAGGAAAAGCAGGCCCAAGAGAGATTAATGGGACCAATGTCTAGGAAATGTAACTCATTCACCAAGAAAGTCGTTTATAAGGCGCTAGTTCCACTGGTTCTCGAGTACTGTTCTTCAATATGGGATCCTTACCAGGTAGAAGAGAGAGAACGGCGCGTTTTGTAGCGAGATCGCTTAGTCGGCGGACAAGATTCTCAACAAACTCCATTGGCAGTCGTCACAAAGGAGGCGTTGTGCATCACGGAGAGATTTACTTTCAATATTTGGAGAGAGCGCCTTCCGGGTTCGTTGGTGCATTGATTTGAGAGAGGTGGACTAAACAGTGAGGTCATCAATCTCATCGGGTCAGGGAAGGTTGGGGAAGGACGTCGGCCGTGGCCTTTGAAAGGAACCATCCCGGAAGTTTCCTGAAGCGATTTAGGGAAATCACGGAAAACCTAAATCAGGGTCTGAACCGTCGTCCTCCAGAACGCGAGTCCAGTATGCTAACCATTGCGCCACCTCACTCGGTCGGAAAGATTTGGACAACATATTACTTCCCCACATATACAGTACATCTCGCTTAATGACAACGACGAAAAAATTCGAGAAATTAGAGTCAATAGAGAGGCGTAGCGATAGTCATTCTCCCCACGCGCTATTCTTGAGTAGAACTGGGTATAGGGGGCCTCCGCCATACACGATGAGGTGGCTTGCACAGTATTATGTAGACGTAGAATGCCGTGGAGATAACGATAGTCACTCGTCGAGCTGACTCATGCGTCAATAAAACACAGCAAAAGGAAAGCTGAGGTTTTAAATTTCGCGTTTACAAAACCATTCAAGCAGGAGGATCGTACTGCTTGAATGGTTTTTGTAAACGCGAAATTAACAGGCATGCCATCGTTTGACCGTCGCACAAACAAACGTACAGAGGACAAAGAAATAGATATCCCTGGCGTAGAGAAGAAACTGAAAGAGCTGAAAACAAGTAAGTCGCCGGGTCCAGATGTAATCCCATTTCGGTTTTACAGACACAGTACTCTTCGGCATTGATCCCTTACTTAGCTCGTATTTATAGCGAATGTCTCGCCCAGCGTAAAGCCCGAAGTGAGGTAACGCCTGTATGTAACAAGAGTAAAAGAACGTACCAGCAAAATTGCAGATCAATATCCCTAACATCGGTTTGCTACAGTATTCATTGAGCATATTACATGTTCAAATATAACAAATTGCCTGCCTGGAGACAGGAAAGTTTCTCGCCACAAGTCAGCAAGGATTTAGAAAGCATCACTCGTGCAAAAAATCAGCTTACCCATTCCTCAAACGATGCCCTACGAACCACGGATAAAGGGCAATAGACAGATTCCACGTTCCTAGATTTCCGGCAAGCGTTTGACGGTGCTCCATTGCAGACTGTTATCGAAGGTCAGAGAATATGGACTAGATTCTCAGATACGTGCGTGGTTCAAAGAATTTTTATGCAACAGAACCCCGACGGCGTGTGTTCATCAGAGTCAAGGGTATCGTCAGGCGTGCTCCGCGGAAGTGTAATTGGACTGCTGTTGCTCTCTCTAAATACATAAACGATCTGAAGGACAGGATGAGCAGTAACCTGCGACTGCTGACGACCCTGTAGTGTACAGCAAAGTGTCGTCGAGTAACTCTAGGATGATACAGAATGACTTAGGCGGAATTTCTATTTAGTGTGGTGAAAGGCTACTTGCTCTAAATGCAAGTTAAAGTAGATGAAAAGAGAAAAACAATTTTCTAATGTTCGAATACAGTATTATAGATGTGTTGTTTGACACAGTCACTCAATTAAATATATAGACGAAACGTTGCAAAGCGATATGAAATATACGGTCGGTAGTAGCGGAAGCGAAAGGACTTCGATTTATTGGGAGAATTCTAGAAGAGTGTAGCTCATCTTTTAAGGAGACCGCGTATGGAACAATAGAGCGACCCCCTTTCTTGAGAATTGCTCGAATGTTTAGAATCACCACCAGGTCGGGTTAATAAATATCAAAAAATGGTTCAAATGGCTGTAAGTACTATGGGACTTAACATCTGAGGCCACCAGTCCCCTAGACTTTGAACTACTTAAACCTAACTAAACCTAACTAAACCTGCGACCGTAGCAGCAGCGCGGTTCCGGAATGAAGCGCCTAGAACAGCTCGGCCAAAGCGGCCGGCTAATAAATGTCGAAGCTATTCAGGTGCGTTCTGCTAGTCTATTATTACTTGTGGGTTCGACCACCAAGCGATCATTAAGAAGATACTTTTTGAATTGAAATGGGAATTCCTGGATGGAAGGCGACGTTCTTTTCACGAAACGCTGCTGAGAAGATTTAGGGAACTGGTGTTTGCGGTTGAGTGCAGAGTGATTATGCTGTCGCGAATGTGCATTACGCGTACGGATCACGAAGGCAAGGCAAGAGAAATTAGGGCTCGAACGGAGAGATATAGACAGTCGTTATGCCCTCGCGCGGTTTGTAAGTGGAACAGAAAAGGAAATGTCAGGCAGTGGTACAAGGTATCCTCTGCCATGCACCGTACGGTGGCTTGCGGAGTATGTGTGTGGATCTAGATGTAAATCAGATAGGGTAATTTTGTATGTATGTGGAGTGGGAAACGCACGCACTTGATTGGCTGCACACTTCAAATAATTCGATTCACCAATAACTACTAGAGCCACTAAATAAGTTCAGGACACTGTGCGACTGTCTAACGATACACGATAAGCCATCTACTCCTCAAAACATAGCAAAAATTACAAGACCTCTGTTCATGCTCCTTTCATCTGTCATTCGGAATTCTGTGTCTTTCTCTTCCACCTACTCTATCATTGCTGCGATACTATTGGTGCCATATTATTGCTGCCTCGACAAAATAATTTACTGTTAGCCACAAAAGTTATCTTTATCGACCATCATCTTCAGTCTCCCATTACCTACTCCACCTCCACGTTACCTACATATAGCAGACTAAGAATTCTACGAAGTTGATGTCAAACAGCCGCTGTGGCCGAGCGGTTTTAGGAGCTTCAGTCTGAAACCGCGCTGCTGCTAGGGTCTCAGGTTCGAACCCTACCTCGGGTATGGATATGTGTGACGCCCTTAGGTTAGTTAGGTTTAAGTAGTTCTAAGGGACTGATGACCTCAGATGTTAAGTCCCATAATGCTTAGAGCCATTTGAACCATTTGATGTCAAACCAACGAAGGATGATGCTAGCTGAAATATAGTATTTGTCCTGTTGGCATCACCAACTTCAACATCTGTACCGTGCAGCGTACTTCCAGTATTACTGTTACTCCACTGTCCGCTTCCTTCGCTGAGTGGTCGGCGCGACTGACTGTCATTCAGAAGGTGCGACTTCGATTCCCAGCCGGTTCGGAGATTTTCTACGCTCGGGAACTGGGGTGTTGTATCTGGTTACCATGCGGGCCTGCCAAGTATTTTTCCTCGATGGGAGGACTGCAACGAGATGCACTCAGCCTCGTGATGACAACTGAATAGCTACTTGAGAGAGAAGTAGCGGCCTCAAGGTCAAGAAAACCGACAATCGCCGGGAGAGCAATGCGCTGAACACACGCCCCTCTATATCGCATTCAGTGACACTTCTTGCAGAGGATGACACGGCGGTCGGTCGGTCCCGTATGGCCCATCAGTGGCAATTTCTTCTTTTTTTTACATGATTTTCCTAAGAATCTGACCGTGAATGAAGTGTGCACACTATTGGAAAGAATCTAAGGCGGCTGTCTTTGGTTGGTACGAAGAAAAAGTAAAAAACTGATATTTCGAAGAAAAAAAAACAATTGCTACGTAAAGTACATTTATATGAAACCTAACAGACCAGCGGATTCTCGTAGAGTCGATGCGCGAGGTACGATGGATGCATCCAATGAACATCATATTTAGAGAGAGATTTAGACCGCCTGCCATTTGGCACGCATGTAATCAATCGCGTGGCAACAACAAGCAAATGAGTTCCGCTGACCTCTGGCTATTTCCATCCACTGCCGCGAGAGAGAGTAAATCAAACAGTTCATAGAATCATAATTAAAATTCTGCTATGCGGTGTACCAGTAAACAGTGATTTCTGTTCTCTGGCGTTATTATAGCTTCATCACGTCAGGTAACAAATTTACGAGCAGTCCAAACTTGATATGATTACGTAGGCTTCCCCGCCGAGTAGAACTTACGATGCTTTAAGAGCTCCGGACAGTAATGAATGACGAGACATTTCTAAACAATGTTTGCCGATGACTTTATAACACTTTCAGAGACAGCAAGAGACTTGGAAGAGCAGTTGAACATAATGGACCGTGTTTTGAAAGAAGAATATACGAACATTAACTAAATCGAAATCACGGTAATGAAATGTAGTCGAATTGAATCAGGTAATGCAAAGGGAATTAGTTTAGCAAATGAAACAGTAAAAGTAGTAGATGAGTTTAGCTGTTTGGGCAGTAAAATAACCGATGACGATCGAAGAAGAGGATGTAAAGTGTAGACTGGCAAGGGCAAGAAATTTGTTCATATCGAATGTAAATTTAAGTGTCACAAAGTCTTTTCTGAAGGCGTTTATCTGGAGTGTAGCCTTGTGCGGAAGTAAAAGGTGGACGATATGCAATTCAGACGAGAAAAGAATAGAATATATTGAAATGCGGTGCTGCACAAGGATAATGAAGATCAGGTGGGTAGATCGGGTAACTAATGATGAGGTACAGAATAGAAGAAGTAGGGAGAAAAAAACTGTCGAACTACTTGTCTAAAAGAAGATATCGATTGATAGGACACATTCTGATACATCAAGGGATCATCAGTTTAGTATTGGAGGGAATTAGGGGAGGGGGGGGGGTCAAAATTGCAGAGGAAGACAAGGAGATGACTACAGAAGTAGTTTTTTTACAGATGTGGTTCGCAGTTTTTATTTGTAGATGAAAAGGCTTGCGCAGGCTAGAGTACCATGAAGGGCTGCATCAGGTTCAGTCTTCAGACTGAAAACAACAACAACATGAAGGTAACTGTGAAATTCCTTACAAGGGAAACTGTCATCGCACACCGCTCAGATTTAGTGGTAAGATGGTCCACTGGACAGACAGTCAAAAACTGAACACAGATCAAACATGAAAACAGGAAGGAGGTGTACTGAACTGTGAAAAAAGATGCAAAATGGAAACGGTGAACGGTCCAAGCTGAAGACGTGCATCATCGAGCGAATTTGAATAGCCACGGCGTCGTGGTTGTATGGTCACAGTGTTGGACTGTGAAAGCGGAGATCCGTGTTCAAATATCCCTCGTTCCCTATTTTTTTTCACAGAATTACGAACTGTTCGTCCGATCATTGACGTGTCTGCTCACTGTATCCAAATTTGTCTGCGTCGTGGTATAACATCCGTTTGCAACAGCGAGGTCAAAGGAAGGAACTTCCAGACGTATGTAACTCCTACTTGTTCTACACAAGTTCTCGCCTGCTCTTGCTTCGGGAACACGTTCAATTGTTTATTGCACAAGAACTAAACATTGTACAGAATTCATACGTATTGCATTTTGAAGAGAAATTCTCAAAGTTTTTTTACAAACATTCGACATGCGAACCATGAGTGAACCGCTAGACGTCAGTACCGTAATCGAGTTCTTGCCATATCCGTCCCAGCATAGCATCGTCGACTGTGGCAGTCGCTTCCCGTATTCTCTCCCTGAGCTCTGCTACATCAAGTGGTACAGGCGGTACATACACCGGATCTTTAATGTGTCCCCACAGAAAAGTCCCCTTCTGTAGCACGGCCGATCCATCGACGCGGCAGCTCCGTGTTCAGGTAGCCACGAACTTCACACTGGAAATGGGGTCGAGCGCCATCCTGCTGATAGATGAACGGAGAGTCCGACTGCATTTGAGGCATCAGCCATTGCTGCAACGAGTCCAAGTAGGAATATCCGGTGACAGTGCTCTCGGCGAAGAAGAAGGCACGTACAGTTTTCGATGTGAATGTGAATGGTATATTGCTTCGAAGAACAAGTCGATATGCTTCTCATTTATGGAGAATGCCAACGAAATTCAGTGAGAGCTAGAGGCTTATATGCTGAAAGATATACTCAACTTACTCACCCTACACGTCGTAATTTAAATATGTGTATGATAAATTGAGAATAACTGGATCTTTAACGCATCGGAAACATATCCGGCAAAGGAAAGTTACTAACGAGGAAACGGAAAGTGGTACTATTGCCACTGTGGTTCAAGGTCTTGTGTTAGGTCGCGTCAAATCGCAAGAAAATCTGGCATGGGCCAGAGTAGTGTTGTTCGTGTTCTGCATCGCCATAAATATCATCCTTACCATGTCAGTCTCCACCAAGAATTAACTGGTACAGATTGTATGTGCCGCACTGAATCCTGCCAATGGGCTAAGCTTCAGATTCAGAGGGATAACACATTTATTAATTTGATTTTATATACTGACGAGGCTACATTCACGAACCATGGAAATGTTAATTTGAATCACATGCATTATTGGGCAACTGAATGAAAATCCATGTTGGCTGTGGAAAGTGGCACACCAAAAACTGCGGTCGGTGAATGTATGGTGTGGGATTCTGGAGAACAGAATTATAGGCCACTATTTCATCGAAGGAAATCTTAATGGTAGGAAGTACTCCACATTCCTGCAAGACACATTAGGTCTGTTATTGAAAGAAATACTTTTAGGAACAAGGTACAGAATGTGGTATCAACACGATGGGTGTTCGGCACATTTTTTGCTGATGGCTAGAAATGAGTTGCAGAGACAATTCCCAAATCGTTGGATTGTACTCGGAGTGGTTCACCTGTGAAGGAGACGGCACATAGGACGCTTGGGCGACCTATTCTTGAATACTGCTCGAGTGTTTGGGATCCGTACTAAATCGGGATGAAGGATGACGTCAAAGAAGTTCAGAGGTAGGCTGCTACATTCGTTACTGCTAGGTTCGAACAACATGCAAGTATTATGAAGATGGTTCGGGAACTCAAATGGGAATCCATGGAAGAAAGGTGACATTCTTTTCGAAAAAGACTATTGAGAACATTTAGAGAACCGGCATTCGAAGCCGACTGCCGAAGGATTCTACTGCTGCCAGCATACATTGCGCATAAGGATCACGAAGATAAATATGAGAAATTAAGGCTCATACGGAGGCATACAGGAAGTCGTTTTTTTCCTCGCTGTATCTTCGAAAAAGGAAAGGAAATGACAGATAGTGGTATAGGGTTTCCTCCGCTATGCACCGTACGGTGGATTGCGGAGTAACTATGTACACTACTGGCCATTAAAATTGCTACACCACGAAGATGACGTGCTACAGACGCGAAATTTAACCGACAGGAAGAAGATGCTGTGATATGCAAATGATTAGCTTTTCAGAGCATTCACACAAGGTTGGCGCCGGTGGCGACACCTACAACGTGCTGACATGAGGAAAGTTTCCAACCGATTTCTCATACACAAACAGCAGTTGACCGGAGTTGACTGGTGAAACGTCGTGATGCCTCGTGTAAGGAGGAGAAATGCGTACCGTCACGTTTCCGACTTTGATAAAGGTCGGATTGTAGCCTATCGCCATTGCGGTTTGACGTATCGCGACATTTCTGCTCGTGTTGGTCGAGATCCAATGACTATTAGCAGAATATGGAATCGGTGGGTTCAGGAGGGTAATACGGAACGCCGTGCTGGATCCCAACGGCCTCGTATCACTAGCAGTCGAAATGACAGGAATCTTATCCGCATGGCTGTAACGGTTCGTGCAGCCACGTCTCGATCCCTGAGCCAACAGATGGGCACGATTGCAAGACAACAACCATCTGCACGAACAGTTCCACGACGTTTTTCAGCAGCATGGACTATCAGCTCGGAGACCACGGCTGCGGTTACCCTTGACGCTGCATCACAGACATGAGCACCTGCGATGGGGTATTCAACGACGAACCTGGGAGAACGAATGCAAAACGTCATTTTTTCGGATGAATCCTGGTTCTGTTAGAGCATCATGAGGATCGCATCCGTGTTTGGCGACATCGCGGTGAACGTACATTGGAAGCGTGTATTCGTGATCGTCATATTGGCGTATTATCCGGCGTGATGGTATGGGGTGCCATTGGTTACACGTCTCGGTCACCTCTTGTTCACATTGACGGCACTTTGAACAGTGGACGTTACATTTCAGATGTGTTACGACCCGTGGCTCTACCCTTCATTTGATCCATGCGAAACCTTACATTTCAGCAGGATAATGCACGACCGCATGTTGCAGGTCCTGTACGGGCCTTTCTGGATACAAAAAATGTTCGACTGCTGCCCTGGCCAGCACATTCTCCAGATGTTTCACGAACTGAAAACGTCTGGTCAATGGTAGCCGAGCAACTGGCTCGTCACAATACGCCAGTCATTACTCTTAATGAATTGTGGTATCGCGTTGAAGGTGCATGGACAGCTGTACCTGTACACGCCATACTAGATCTGTTTGACTCTATGCCCAGGCGTATCAAAGCCGTTATTACGGCCATAGATGGTTGTTTTGGATACTGATTTCTCAGTTTCTATGCACCCAAATTGCGTGAAAACATAATCACGTGTTAGTTCTAGTATAATATATGTGTCCAATGAATACCCGTTTATCATCTGCATTTCTTCTTGGTGTAGCAGTTTTAATGGCCAGTAGTGTACATGTTTTATAGTTGTCTTGTTGTTGTAAAATGGCTCAGCCTATCACCTTCTATCAAAATCCGCATTGATTGACAGGATGCAATCTACTCTTTTTCTAGCGTTAGAATCGATCTAAGAAAAATGAAGCTTGGTCTCTTCCTGTCTCGCACCATAGAAGCCATAGTATCTCCCACAAACGGAACCCTACGTATTAACATTTCGAGTAGTTCGAATTTCCTTAGCTGCAAACCAGGTGTTGACCCAGCACCGCTTAAGTTTCCACCACCAGTTTGAGAGAGAGAGCCGGCATAGCTGTGCACATTACAGCAGTAACAGGTATATCCTGGACCCTGGTCGGACAGCGGGTGGCGAACAGCGCGCAGATCTATCTGGGGACGCGGGAGCAGCATTAATTTATAGCGGTCCCTTAGCGCCGGCTGCCGGCTGCTCCATTGTGGCCGGGCTATTGTGCTGACCTCGCGGGAGCGCCGGAATTCGGCTGCAATGTCCGATGCACTGCCCCACTCCCCGCGGACGCGTGTATTTACTGCTGGCGCTCGCTGCAGAATGCCTGCCCGGCCGCGGCGCTGCGTATAACGCGCACAGACGACCGAACGCCGGAACTGCGTCCAGTTGGCGTGCTGGAAAAAAAAAAGAGGGTAGCGCCATGCGGCACGGGCGCGTAATTGCTGTTTCTCGTTTCCCCACCAAATTCTCGCGGCGCCGCGGATGCGCGATGGAAATATTGCGTACCATAAACCACGCTGCGAGCATTCCGTGTTGAGCAACTGTGCCGACGGGAAATTGCTGCAGTAGTGCAAACTATTGGCAGAAACAATTCAGGTTAGCTCGTATATAGATAATGGCTCCACATAACCTGAAGTATGGCGACCTTAGTTTCTTTCAAGTGTTTAAGGTAAATTGGGATAGCCGGCCGAAGTGGCCGTGCGGTTAAAGGCGCTGCAGTCTGGAACCGCAAGACTGCTACGGTCGCAGGTTCGAATCCTGCCTCGGGCATGGATGTTTGTGATGTCCTTAGGTTAGTTAGGTTTGACTAGTTCTAAGTTCTAGGGGACTAATGACCTCAGCAGTTGAGTCCCATAGTGCTCAGAGCCATTTGAACCATTTTTTTAAATTGGGATATTGTCGATGAAAGAATAGGGTACCGGTACCTCAAAAAGAGCGCAATTTTTTAATTCAATAATACAAAAACATAATTTGTTTGAAAACTGTTGGTATTATTATGTCAATATGAAACAGAAAGACAATGATTCAACATGAAACAAAATATCAGAGAAATATCCTCCGCAGCTGTTTCTGCACGCATTCACTCTGGGGACAAAATTTTCGACGACTCTAGTGCAAAGTTCCGCTTGAATTTCCGATTTGAGGGATAGATCGAGGATTGTTCACATCGCAACATTTGACATAACCCCACAAAAAAGTCACATGACGTTACGTCACACGATCCCAGTGGCCAGTTCTCATCGCCACCGCGAAAGATGAGACAAACATTCAATCTTTCTCTCAGCAGTTGCTTAAACGGCAGTGTGGCAGGTCGTCCCATCCTGTCGGAACCACATGTGTTCCACGGTCTCTGCCATTGCTTTTCCAGTCTCGTCTTCTACGTGGATACTCTCCATATCATATTTAAGTGCCTGGTGGAGTGTTCACCGAACCACCTTCACAATAATTCCCTATCATTACAATATCGAATAGCACGCGCAAAAAAAGGAATACCCGTATCTTTCCGTGCGAGCTTTCAGTTCCTTTATTTTATTATGAAGACAGGTTCTTCCTATGTACGTCGGAGTCAAAATAATTTTTTCCCATTCGGAGGAGAAAGTTGCTGATTGAAATTACGTGAGAAGAATTCGCCGCAACGAAAAACACCTTTCTTTTAATTATGGCCCTCCAATTCCTGTATCATGTCAGTGGCACTGTCTCCACTATTTCTCGATAATACAAAATGTGCTGCTCTTCTTTGAACTTTCTCGATGTACTCCGTTAGTCCTATCCAGTAAGGATCCCACACCGCGCGCCGGCCGCTGTGGCCGAGCGGTTCTAGGCGCTTCATTGTGGAACCGCGCTGCTGCTACGGTGGCAGGTTCGAATCCTGCCCCGGGAATAGATGCGTGTGATGTCCTTAGGTTAGTTAGGTTTAAGTAGTTCTAAATCTAGGGGACTCATGAAGACAGATGTTAAGTTCAAAAATGGCTCTGAGCACTATGGGACTTAACTTCTGAGGTCATCAGTCCCCTAGAACTTAGAACTACTTAAACCTAACTAACGTAAGGACATCACACACATCCATGCCCGAGGCAGGATGCGAACCTGCGACCGTAGCGCCTAGAACCGCTCGGCCACTCCGGCCGGCAAATGTTAAATCCCATGGTGCTTACGAGCCATGTGAGCTGCTTGAACTAACAGATGTAAACAACATACGTGCGTTCGACCATCAGTTACGAGCAGACACTGGTAAGTAGAGGACGTGCGGCCGTAGTGTGTCAAAGTTGCTGTGTCCCAAACCGCAATGGAGCAACACCTATAAATAAAGTGTTAAAGACATTCTCCAGAATGTTTTGTTAAAGAGGAAAAAATGTGTACAAAATTTGTCCCGCATATCATGATGCTTGAACAACTGACGCATAGACGTCTGCTGCGATTTAATTGAAATGCAAAATGCGGGAAATTCTACTCTTTAAAAATTACTAGTAACGGGAATTTGTGTTATCCATACGAACCGATCACAAACCGACAAAGTGTAGAAATTCACATGAGGGATTAATGCTTTGATGGCCATTACCGTCGTTCAAGCCAATGTGACGCGCGATTTGATCAGTGTTCCAAAAAATAACTTTGCTAACAGTTTCACTTGGTTGTGTTGGGCTGAAGTGGGAGGAGATAAGAAGCATTAAAACCTCCGTGTTAAATTCGCTCTAATCTTTGTTAATCCATTCTGCAAGCCTTTTGGACTATCCTGGTATATATCTTATGGACGTCTTTAATAGGTGCTCCAGCACTGTTCAAAAAATGGTTCAAATGGCTCTGAGCACTATGGGACTTAACATCTGAGGTCATCAGTCCCGCTAGCCGTTGTGGCCGGGCGGTTCTAGGCGCTTCAGTCCTGAACCGCAGTGCTGCCACGGTCGCCGGTTCGAATCCTGCCTTGGGCATGGATGTGTGTGATGTCCTTAGGTTAGTTACGTTTAAGGAGTTATAAGTCTAGGGGACTGATGACCTCAGATGTTAAGTCCCATAGTGCTCAGAGCCATTTGAACCATATGAACCAGGCAAAGCATCACTTGATGCACTAACTGATAACCTGTTCGCTTGATGTGCAATGTTCAACATTAACAATGTTTCTTTCAGCCTCGTCGTCAGTCTTGTTGTGTCTAGGAATCCAGCGTACTCGGTTCGCTAGACAAACAATCAAACAACTCGTATTAATGAGTTTTATGACACTTAAATACAATCCTTAAATTGGCAATCACACAAAAGTGTGGCAATCAGTCTTTGCAGTGAATGCTGATCTCTAACTGACAGAAGACTGTCCTGAACCGCTATCGAAATCGCTATCGCTGATGCAGCTATCCAAGTGGTTAATCTTGAAGCTGCTATTGAACTGGGCCGCCACCAGTCAGTCGCAGCGCTTATGTCCCCTACACCTAGGACCCATTGCTGTCGCATTGTCGTCCTGGAAGGGAGGTCGGTCAGCGTGCGATTGGCTGGCTTCTTCTCACAGCCTTCTCTTCTCTGTTGTTCCCTAGTGGCGTGCCGGCGCTTGACTTTACGCCATAACAAACAACACAAAAGTTCAACTGAAACTTTACAACTGTCGTCCTACGCGATGATGTTGACTGCTGTAGCTGAGGTCTTGAATTGCGGCAGAGCTCTTGCTAGATCGACGCCATATTAACCTCAGGGTGAGGGCGCTGCAGATCTGATAAGGGAGGCGTGGTCTCCAGAAGCGCATCTGTCGCATCCAGTCGCGTTGCCAACTTTCGTGTAGCAATGCCACGTCTGAATAGTATCACAGTGTTTATTAAAAGTGTAAGTAGGCTGCCGGCCGCGGTGGTCTCGCGGTTCTAGGCGCGCAGTCCGGAACCGTGCGACTGCTACGGTCGCAGGTTCGAATCCTGCCTCGGGCATGGATGTGTGTGATGTCCTTAGGTTAGTTAGGTTTAAGTAGTTCTAAGTTCTAGGGGACTGATGACCACAGCAGTTGAGTCCCATAGTGCTCAGAGCCATTTGATTTTGTAAGTAGGCTGTTTAGGTTTTTATGTTGGTAACGCCACGTAGCGCTCTGTATGAAAATCACTGGCTGTGCTGTGTGCAGTCTGTGGCTGGTTGGCATTGTTGGAATATTCGCTATTGTAGTGTTGGGCAGCTGGATGTGAACAGAGCGTAGCGTTGCGCAGTTGGAGGTGAGCCGCCAGCAGAGGTGGATGTGGGGAGAGAGATGGTAGACTTTTGAGAGCGGACGATCTGAACGTGTCTCCGTCAGAAAAAGGAAATTTGTAAAGATGGATGTCATGAACTGATGATATGTATATTTGACTTTTGAACACTATTAAGGTAAATACATTATTTCTTCTCCATCAAACTCTTTCGTTTGCTAACTATGACTATTAGTAGTTTGTGCCTTCAGTAGTTAGAATCTTTTATTTAGATGGCAGTATTGGCGCTCGCTCTCTTGCAGTAGTTTGAGTAACGAAGATTTTTGTGAGGTAAGTGATTCATGAAAGGTATAGGTTATTGTTAGTCAGGGCCATTATTTTGAATGGATTATTGAAAGTCAGATTGCGTTGTGCTAAAAAAAAAATTGTGTGTCAGTTTACTCTTGATCAGAATAAGTAAAGAGAGAAATGTCTGAGTACATTGAGTTTTGCTCAGCTGTTTGAAAATCAAATAACGTAAGAGGTTTACCAGCACAGTCATTCTTAATTTTTCTAAGGGGATGTTTCAAAAGGGTTGTTGCATAAGTTGTAGCATTTTCCCTTACGTTTAACAAACACAACAGATACATATAACAGACATTTAGTCATCAATAATATATACCCCATCACTACGACCAACTTTCTGCCAACTTTAGAGTAAACTTTCGATTCCGCGACTGTCGATTGTAGATTTCAGACGGTTTTGAGACGAAGAACACGTCGGATCATGTTGGGAGCTCATTTTCATCCGGAAAGGAAGCTCCTTGAAGGTTGTTCGATAGAGAGCAGAAAAGGTGAAAATCTGAGGGCGATCGATCAGGTGAATAAGGTGGGTACGGAATGCCTTCTCCAACCAACTTGTGTACCTGTGTAGTGTTTTTTTGTCAATCTAGCAGAATTCGGGCGGCCGTTATCGTGGAGTAGCATCACTTCACGCAGTCTTTCTGGACGTTGTTCTTGGATTCCGTCTGTAAGACGTCTCAGTTGCTGACAGTAAATGTCATCAGTGATGGTTACACCTTGGGAAGATTTCGTCGTACACCACACCGTCGCTGTCGCCCCAGATCCATAACATTATCTCTTGTAGATACGCACAGGTGTTTTTACGGGGTGTTGCTGCTTTGTTTGGGCTCAGCCATCAAATAAAGACACCGTTTCTCGTCACCAGTAACGATACAGGATGGGAATGGTCGGTGGTGTTCACGAGCCAATTCATGACGAGCAAGCAGAGACGCACATATGGCAACCCGCTGATTTTTGTGATATTGACTTAGAACACGCAACACCTATACATTCGATTTTCGAACCTTCCCCATTGCATGCAAATGTCGCACGTTGGTGCAATGATCACAGTTCATCACATTTACCAGTTCTCGTGTACACTTAGTTGGATCATTGTGGATTAATGCGTTTAAACAATCTTCATCAAACCCCGAAATCTTCCTGAACGTGAAGTCACAAATGCCAAACGATCTTCCTTAAAAAGAAAAGAAAACATTTTCTTACCGAACTCTGTAGAATGGCATCATCCCCACACAAGGCGCAAGTGTTTTTGGTCCCTCCGCTGCAGTCATCCATTGAACTCGAACAGAAGAATATGTCGTAAATATTTCGATTTCTCCACTTGGCAATCTATTTCTTAGCGTCCACAAATCCATCACTATCTCCAAGTGCCAATATGACTATATGTAAACTCAAATAGCAGTAGTGAACTACGAATAAAAAATGACAATCAATAAATAAACCATAGCAACCGGAATCCAAACATGAAAAACAAAAACGCTGCGAACTCATGTACGAAGCTGAATTACTCGACCACGATATTCTCGCACATGGGCTTCCAGGGCTGTTTTCGAAATCATGCCCTCAGTTAACGAGTCCAGCGGTAACTAAGCAAAACTCATTGCGTTGTGTATGATTTGACGTTAGTTGTGCATATGAAGTGGTTCAGCAAGTCCTCGTGAAATATCTCGATAAAAACAAACGATAAGCCGAACAAAGTGCCCTCACTCTCAGGTGCAGTAATATTGTGGTCTACCATTTTTTGTAGCCTCTGATGATGCCTTCAGCTATAAGAGACGACACATTAGGCGATAATGGCGATAATCAAGGCGTAAGGCTGTAAAACAAAAATCACCAAACATATTACGTGTCCCATAAAGAACTCAATTTTTTAATTGAGTGGCTCTATGTCTGTTAGGTTGCTGACCCAGAAATTTAAGCGTCCGTCATCTGTTGATATTGCGATCACCGACTGTCTTTGTCACTTGGCATTTGTGCGTATTATTATTACTATTATTAATCAGCTAGAATGGAGCCATACACGATGAATCAATGCGTCCATATTTTGAAAGTGCATCTGAAGCGCGGTGAATGCTGTGCAGAGACCTTCCGAAGACTTGGTGTAATTTTTGGTAGGCGAAATTCGTCTAATGCGTCAACAGTGCACAGACTGATAAGGAGATAAGGAAAGCTGGAGATACAGGATCGACAGTGAATAGCAAATGACCTGGACGTCCTTTCTCGTCGATGAGTAGAGGATGTCAGCCTCGTCAAATCACGTCGAAACGAGTCCAGTGAAGTCGCCGCAGTTCTCAACAGTCAGCCATTCAGAGAAGCAGTCTGCATCAAATTTTAAAAAAAAGATATGTATTTGCATCTTTTTACGATCGAACTAATAGAAGAGCTGAAACCGATGGACCATTTACCGATTGGGTATTCGGGAAACAAGAACTCGATATTGATTTTCATAATAAAATGAATTTCAGTGATGACGCACTCTTCTAGCTTAATGGTTATGTGAATAAACAAAATTTCCAGGTTTGGGACACAGAGAATGCGCGCATGATACGTGAGAAATGTCTTTATGCAGAACGAGCCACTGTTTGGTGCGGGTTATGGCCTAGAGGACTAATTTGACTATACTTCTTTGAAGATTGCTTTTTATTGGCAGAACACTTAGAAAATGCAACCGTTCTACTTACGAGACTGTCTATACTACACTTGTCCGTGGTCTTTTGGAGTACTGATGCACGGCGTGGTTCAAAAAATGTCTCTAACAAGGGAACCTCCCCATCGCACCCCCCTCAGATTTAGTTATAAGTTGGCACAGGGATTGGCCTTGAAAAACTGAACACAGATAAATCGAGAAAACAGGAATAAGTTGTGTGGAACTATGAAAAAAATAAGCAAAATATACATACTGAGTAGTCCATGCGCAAGGTAGGCAACATCGAGGAGGGTGTTAGCTTACGAGCGCCGTGGTCCCGTGGTTAGCGTGAGCAGCTGTGGAACGACAGGTCGTTGGTTCAAATCTTCTCTCGGGTGAAAATTTTAATTTTTTATTTTCAGATAATTATCAAAGTTCAGGCACTCACACATAATCAACTTCGCTCTCCAAAATTCCAGGACATGTTCAGATTTGCTTGCACATACACAGAATTTGACGGTCTACGCACGGAAACATTTGAAAACGTAAAAAACATATGTTTTGACAGAGCACAGGGAAAACTGTGCGACTCTGAAACTGTTGCATTCATTTGATGCAGTTTATGTGACAAACTCTTATGTTTTCATCACTTTTTTTGGAGTGATTATCACATCCACAAGAAAACCTAACTCGGGCAAGGTAGAAGAATCTTTTTACCCATTCGCCAAGTGTGCAAGTTAGGTGGGTCGACAACATATTCCTGTCATGTGACGCACATGCCGTCACCAGTGTCGTAAAGAATATATCAGACGTGTTTTTCTGTGGAGGAATCGGTTGACCTATGATCTTGCGATCAAATGTTTTCTGTTCCTATTGGAGAGGCACGTCCTTTCGTCTACTAATCGCACGGTTTTGCGGTGCGGTCGCGAAACACAGACATTAAACTTATTACAGTGAACAGAGACGTCAATGAATGAACAGACAGATCGTAACTTTGCGAAAATAAAGAAAGTAAAATTTTCACTCAAGGGAGG
This sequence comes from Schistocerca nitens, assembly GCF_023898315.1. Taxonomy (NCBI): domain Eukaryota; kingdom Metazoa; phylum Arthropoda; class Insecta; order Orthoptera; family Acrididae; genus Schistocerca; species Schistocerca nitens. The sequence continues at coordinate 371,748,758 of NC_064620.1, read as the reverse complement.
ACTCGAACCAAGGACCTTTCGTTCCCCAGTTGCTCACTCTAACCACGAGACCACGGCGCTCATCAGCTATCATTCTCCTTTATGTTGCCTATCTTGCACATGGACTACTCAGTGTGTATATTTTGCTTATTTTTTCATACTTCCACACAACTTCTTCCCGTTTTTCTCGATTGATCTGTGTTCAGTTTTTCAAGGCCTATCCATTGTGTCAATTTATAACTAAATATGAGGGGGGTGCGATGGGGAGGTTCCCCTGTAAGCACTATGGGACTTAACATCGGACGTCAGCAGTCCCCTAGACTTAGAACTACTTAAACCTAACTAATCTAAAGGCATCACACACATCCATGCCCGAGGCAGGATTCGAACCTGCGACCGTAGCAGCAGCGCGGATCCGGACTGAAGCGCCTAGAACCGCTCGTCCACAGCGGCCGGCTAGCTCAAGCAGCCACCTTAGATACTGCGCTGACGTCGCTTATACACCAGGAATAAAATCGATATCGGAACTTTTTGTAGTACCTAGACATAAGCTTTTTACTGTTTGAGAAGCTTCACGGACATTTATGTAAATTTCTCGAAATGTGGGGGATCGGATGAGTGAGTATACTTGGACAAATCGCAGTTACGCGAAGAGTCAGACTGGCGACATTAATTTCTCAGGCACTCTACGATTCCCAACGCAGCAGTTTATACACTTCACTAAACAAAATGGGAAAATAACTTTTTCTCTCTGTTGACGTAGTACAGTTCTGCATGACTGGATTTAAATGATCCACTCACTATGGAAAGTCTGACTGTGCTAATTCGGTGCTGTGCGGTTAGAACTGTGTTTTGCTGATGTCTGAGCCGCCTCGAGTGCAGTGCGCCGCTTACCTGTGTACGCGAATCAGCCTCGGCAAGTGCACAGTACAGACAGGGTGCAGGTACGGAGGACGCAGGCCAGCAAGCCGCCGGCAGCGTTCTGAGCAGCTGGCTACGAGCTGCAGGTCGCGAGTTTTGAAACCAGCGCGGGGCCGACACGCAGGAGGCGTGTCGGTTGCTTGCGACAGCACGGCCGCCCCCCGCATACAGCCGCCCAGGGGCGGAGAACGTCGGGGTAATAACCGCGCACACCGCACTGTTACTGCCGGCACGTCACAACTTCGTCCAGTATGTTCAGACTGAATAATAGTCACTGAAGTTGTCCCGAACTTCCTTTCTCATTCCCATTCCCCATTCCTTTTCCCATTTCCCATTACCCATTCTTTATCCTATTTCACATTCCCCACTTTTTCTCATTTCCTATCCTCATTTCCTTTCCATTTCCATTTCTTAGCCTTTATCATTTCGTTATAATTTCCCATCTATTTTTCATTCCCGTTACCACTCCAATTCCAGTTCCAATTCCACATACTGTTATCTTTTCCCCTTGTCTTTCCCATTTACTCATCTTCTAATTCAAACTCCGATTATCCTCCCCTTTCCCATTCACTTTCCCCATCCCATACCCTTTCCTTTCCCATTTCCATTCACGTTCCCATTCGCTTTCCCTCTCCCACTGGCTTTTCTTCTCCTTAATTGAACTTGTTATGTAGACAGATTTGCAAATCGTCAACATACGGCGTTCGCGAGAACCCTTCATAAATGTACACTACCCTCCACAAGTTTAGACACACTATGTTGCGTATTACAACGGAGCAAGATGGGAGTGAGTTACTGGTTAGAATACAGATCCGTTCGCTCAGATAAAGTTTAATAATGACACAGTGTTGTACAGATAATTATTGTGCATATACATATTCGTACATATTGGTATTGCTCAGTTTTATACAGGGTGATTCAGAAGTTATCTGCACACACTTCGTGGTTGTAAAATGGCTCTAAGGACTATGGGACTTAACATCTTACATCATCAGTCACCTAGACTTAGAACTACTTAAACTAACCTAAAGACATCACACACATCCATGCCCGAGGCAGGACTCGAACCTGCGACTGTAGCAGCAACGCGGTTCCTGACTGAAGCGCCTAGAACCGATCGGCCACAGCGGCCGGCTCTTGGTTGTAATGTAGGCATCAAAATAAGAGTAAAATATTAAAAACAAGTTTGTCTGAAACTGCTTTGCCGACCGGTTTGGCCGAGCGGTTCTAGGCGCTTCAGTCTGGAACCGCGCGACCGCTACGGTCACAGATTCGACTCCTGCCTTGGGCATGGATGTGTGTGATGTCCTTAGGTTAGTTACGTTTAAGTAGTTCTATGTTCTAGGGGATTGATGACCTCAGATGTTAAGTCCCATAGTGCTCTGAGCCATTTGAAGCATTTGAAAATGCTTTAGTTCTGAGTTATGATGCATAATGTTATTTGTGGTTGGCATTACGTCGTGGTCCAGTACAGGGTTTTGCCGTGTCGTATTCTCCTGCATGTCCACCGATGCTGCTTTGTACACTCTGAAACGTCCCCTTTTAATAATTTTTACACAACTGTGCTTAACCTGACGCACAATATTTTTTTTTTTTTTTTTTTTTTTAGCGCAACGCAATCTGACTTTCAAAATTCTCTACAAGAGAATGGCCCTGACTAACATTAAACTATACGTCTCACAAATCACTTACCTCACCAAAAATCTTCGCTGCTCAAGCTACTGCAATACAGCGAGCGCCACTACTGCCAGCTAAATAAAAGATTCAAACTATGGAAGGCACTAACTACTGATAGGGATAGTTAGCAAATGAAAGATATTAATAGAGAACAAACAATGTATTTACCTTGATATCATGACAAATTACAAAACTCCGCCATCTCTCTCCCCACATCCACCACTGCTGGCGGCTCACCTCCAACTGCCCAGCGCTACGCGCTGTTCACAGCCAGCTGCCTAACACTACAATGGTTGAGTATTACAACAATGCAAAGCAGCCACAGACTGCACACGGCACAGCCGGTGATTTTCATACTGAGGTGGCGTTATCAATAAAAAAACCTAAACAGCCTACTTACATAGCCCCCATGCTCCCCACAAAAAATTTTACAAATTTTGTTGGGCACTGGCCAATACATATTTGTTAAAATTTTTTTTTCACAATTACAATAACAAAGAAATCAAATGCACACACATTGATACAATGTTGGTCAAAAGCTAAAATTTTCTCACAGTCCATAAAGACAGTTCTGATCATTCATCACATTGCAGTGTTTTTCTCAAAGTCTGAGCAGTAAAAGAAAATGCACACGGAAGTAGTGGATTTCCATGCAGTCTTGAAGAAGTATCGTTGTCCTTCCAACGGAAAGACAGTGCTGACTCTCGACATGCTGACAGGTAATAGGCCACAAGAGAGCAAACCCACAGCAGAGTCAGTCGAAGTTTTGAAGAGTATTGGTGGGTAGGTCATCACAGAGCAGACCCACTGTAGTCCTGGTAGAGATTACGGTATTGGTGGGCCACCAGAGGTGCAGACCCACTGCAGTCCTTGTAGAAATAATGGTATTGGTGAGTCATCAAAGGTGCAGACCCACTGCAGTCCTTGTAGAGATAATGGTACTGGTGGGCCACCAGAGGCGCAGACCCACTGTAGTCCTTGTAGAGATGGCCAGCAGCCATCTGTTGTGACTGTGCAGGTACACAATCACCATTGAAGAGTCTTGCAGATAATATAACAAGTCCATAACCACCACTTGTGCACTCGCAAAGTTGTTGGAATTGTCCTTAGAACAAGCAATGCTGTTATCCAGTCCCTTGCTGAATTATTAACACACGTGCAAACACTAACAGTCCCTACTCCTCACATATTGTCCATATACTATGACCAATAGAAACGTGTGCAGTGAAATGTAACTTACAAGTTACTTAATTTGATGACCTGGTGTCAATTACAATTTTATAACATAAGAATACAATTACAAAGGTACAAAATACATCATTAAAAACATAATAGTAGAGATAACATTCGTAGTAATAGGGGCTTTACAAAAGAATAGAAATAAACATATACATCAGTGTTACAAAAATAATGACATAAGTACATACATAAAGATCAGAATAACTTTTGGAATATCAACTTCCACATGAGCATTAAAACAAAACAGAACAAATACTGTTTAAACATGTTTACAAAGTAAATAACATATTATCAATGCAAATTATATTTGAGGATAACAGTATTCCTCATCATAGTTCATGTAGCTTAGTATTAGAAGAAGAAAAATTCTATGAAACTACACAGAGACAGGAAGAAAAGAAATACACAAGGGTACACAAACACATAGTGGCATAACACAAAAGGAAAGGACAGGGTTTGTTTTCAGTGTAACATTTGGTACTGCAGTCCAACCCAAAACTTCATTCCATAGATCTTTCGTCTTATTTCAACCTTTGCTTCTACCAAAAAAATCCTATCCAAGCATGCTTTCTGTATTTATTTCACATATTTCTTACCTCATTATTTATTCCCAAGAAAATCCTACCTATACCTGCTTTCTGTACTTTACTCGTATAGCTTCTCAATGCATTTTTTTTTAATTAATCGCTACTCATTATCTTATAGGCTACCCCCTCTTAAGCTAACTTATATCTACTGAGCTCAGATGCTAAACCAAGGGACGAGGCAATGCAGCATCACATAAAACAATTAATATAAACAACAATAAAAAAAACACAGATTTGCGAAGCAAGCAGTATTAAGAAATTAGCAAAGCAATTGTAATATTACAACTAATCTAAGGCAATGTGCAGCAAACAATAAAAATATAAAAATAAATCATTAGTAAAACTGGCTTAACAGAATAATACAAAATCAAATTCAATAACACTATGCCTGGCAAACAGCAGCAACTTATACCTAAATATGACATAGCTCAAGCAGAAAAAATAGTACACTAAAGATAACAATGCAGATAAGGGAAATGTATAATCACATCTTAATGTCTAAGTAATTAAAGTGGTGCACCACAAAAACTAATTCTACAAAAAAATTACTAAGTACTAGAAAAGAAAATTATGTATGCAGTTCCTGTGAAGGTAAATTATTTTTTTTTTTTTTGCTCCATCATTGTTTTTTTTAAATTATTATTTACTCGATCTGTAGACAGAAAATATTTATATTAGTACATCTACAAAATTTTACTTGAACCAATGCTGCAGTGCAGCTAGAAACTAGATATCAAATGAAATAAGCAACTATGTACAAAGCAAAGCATAAAAATATCATTCAGTAGTCATGAGGTATTTCATAAGTTAGTAGAAAAATCTCTCAACTAGAGAGACAGTAGTCATAATCAGGTGTATAGACATAAAAATATTTCTCGTCATTTCATTAGGCATCCAGTGTAATCATATGTTTTCAAGTTCGACCGTGTCGTTTTTGTGATGCTTTCTACAAAAGAATGTCAATAGCGATTATAATGGCCTCCCCCCTTTTTTTTTTCTTCTACCTGTGCCGCTGGAAGGCTAATGGCTTTTTTTTTTTGTTCGGGCGGCTGTCGCCCAGGTGGGTGCCCGCGACGCATTACGTGCAGGTGGTCTCTTAACTTTCGTACGGAAATATTTACGACAGCAGTTTCCACTACAATGGCAGTCTTATATAAAAATGTTTCACAGGTCAAGAATTAGCGTTGCAAATCTGTAAAAACAAAATCCTATGAATATAACAGTGTCCAAAAAATTTTCGTCGGCATTGTGATACATTCAAGCATTTACACACATTTCATAATTCTAAAATACGATTCTTAGTTTCCAACATCCTTTTCCACAAAGCAGAGTTCCTATCCACTATTCATTACTCCTTACCTTATTATACATATACATATTCGTCGACACTTCAATATTTCATCGTAACATACGTATCATAATCAGATTCCTCATATAGCATCATCTCATTGATAATAAACATACCTCAACAACATAATACACATCGTCGCCGTAAAAATAACATCATAACACCTCAGTCAACTCTCAAAATCGTCGTAGCTTTCTAATTTCAAAACCTAAAAAAAATTCTCTGCTCATGTCAAAAGTGTCAACTGCCTCAAACGTACTTTAAAAATCATAATCCCATACCAAACACATCATTCAAAGCTCTCATAGTATCACAATGGTTCCGAAAAAATATGAACAGTTCACAAAGTACAGACAAAATACAATTTCATAAGTGTGAAGGTATCCAACTGTGAAATTACGTAAACGTCTGTCACTAATGTAGTAAAAAAAATATGTTTGTCTCTCTCAGATAGCTGTGTAATTTATGTGTTGGAGAAATATGGTACCGATGTGTAAAGTTGTATAAGCAAATACCATATTAGCTAGGGCTCCTTGTGCGTGCCAAACACATGGTACACAAAGTAAGCGTGTACCCCCCTGAGGATTAATGTAATTATACCCTCAGGTGTTACAGATTACAGCAATGGAATGAAATATATCTCGGAAAACTTTCTTTGCAATTTAAAAATCTTTAAAAATAAATGTTTTAAGTACAAAATTAATCACTCAAATACGTGTCCTGTAGCGCTAAACTGTGCGTCTTGTTGTAAGATAATCTCTGTGAAAGTGTCGTAGATATCGTCCTCCGAAAGCTGAGTTCCACAAAAGTCACTGTACTTACCTCATGATACACAAAAGTGAAATGCTTTGCGTATAGATATCTTAGTTATTACGCTTATTGCCGTGATGAGGAAAGTACTGTCCTGTAACGTATTGTTGTGCCACGAAAAAGGCTGTCTCATTGTAGCTATACCACAAAAGTTACTAATAAAACATGTTTTTCTTTCCAAAAGAATTCAGAAAACTGTGCAAATATAAAACAGAAACACCTCAAAAGCAACATTGTAAACTGTCACTCATTAGTAGCGTCGTGATAACATCGTGTAGCTGTCACATAAACTAACCCCTGTATCATCTGGTATCTCTCAGAAACCACCTTGAATCCATAATGTATTTGCAAGTAAACCAAAATGTTGCATTAAAAAAAAGCAGATTATCATTCAATAAACGGTTTTACATGTGAAATGTGGTGTAAACCTTTACTCTTCCTAGTACGCAGAGTTTCAACTTCAACGCAATTATCATGTGGTATACGTCGGATTCTGTAAGGTCCATTGTAAACTAGAAAGAATTTGTGGCTCAAGTGTTTCTTCTTATGTGACAATGAATGAGCTTTAATGAGAACTTTCTGACCCATATACAATTTCTTTGCATTTGCTTTTCCGTGTAGTTTTCTCCTTTTGTCTGCTGCAGATTTTATATTTTTAAGAGCCAAATCAATTATGTCTTTGTGTCGAAGTTTACGTGTATTCGGGAAAGGTACAAGTTCTCTGATTCTGTTCGGTGGTTTTTCATTCTTCAGCACAAGAGTAGGTGGTAAAGCAGTGGAGTCATGAGGCATTTCATTCAGCACGTTTTGAAATAAGTGTAAATATCTGTCCCAATGCTGATGCTTTCTGTGACAATAAAGTCTGCAAAGCTTATTGATTTCTTTCATAATCCGTTCGGAGGGGTTACAATGTGGTGAGTACAATGAAATAAAAACAGGTTTGATTTTATGGTTGCGAAGCATGCGAGACCAAACAGCAGATCTGAATTGCGGTCCGTTATCTGAAATGACTTTGGCAACGTGGCCAACTTCACGTAAGAAATTTTTAACAAAGGCGTTGGATACAGATCGTCCAGTGGCTTTACGTAACGGAGTGAAAGAAACAAATTTGGAAGTAAGTTCAACAGCGACTAGAACGTACGAAAATCCATTCGATGTTCTGACAAGGGGTCCCAATAGATCAACTGCAGCAAATTCTTTTAATTTAGAAGGAACAATAGGAAACAACGGAGCACAATGTGAGACAGTAGATGGTTTCGCCTTTTGACAAAGTTTACAAATAGACAAGACTCTTCGAATTCTCTTTTCCATATTGTTAAAATAACAAGTCGTTCGAAGAATATGATAACATTTTCGTGGACCAAAATGTGCGTAGCTGAAATGAATGTACCAAATGAGCTTATTAACAAAATCGTCAGGAATGCAAAGTACCCATAGCTTGTCATCAACAGTGCAGCGTTTGAACAGTATGTTGTTTCTAACCAGATAATAATGCCGAATCTGTGTGTGTGTCTTTTCATGCCATTTGCTTTTGATATCTTTCCAAATCGGATCTTTATCTTGTTCATGAGCAATGTCCTTCAAAGATGTGGTGATGAAGTTTTCAAAGGCGACTTTCTGAATGTAAAGAATACTGAAATTTTTCTCGAGGTTGCCTTCTGTGTTACTTTTCTCAAGCCCAGCCGGTGCGCGTGACAGTGCGTCCGCAACAATGTTCTCCTTGCCGGGAATGTAGACTATTGTGAAGTGGAATTCTTGCAGAAACAATGCCCAACGTTTTAACCTGTCATGATTTAATTTTGAAGACATAAGAAATTGTAATGCACGATGATCACTGTATACCTTTACGTGCTTACCAGAAAGAAAGAAACGGAATTTGTTAAATGCCCAAACGATAGCTAAAGCTTCTAATTCAGTAACGGAATAATTTTTTTCAGATTTTGTTAGCACTCGGCTAGCAAAAGCAATGGTTTTCTGAACAGTTGTGTCATTTTCTGTGGCTTCTTGAAATAAATGGGCACCAAGTCCGACTTTAGAGGAATCCGTGCTAAGGCAGAAATCTTGTGACAGATCTGGATGAGCTAGTATTGGCGCGTTAAGTAGCGATTCTTTCAAAGAATTGAATTCCAATTGTGCTTGTTCGTCCCAGTTCCAAATAGTGTTTTTTCCAGTGAGAGAACAAAGTTTTGGTGTAACAATAATTTGCATATTCAGAAAACGACGGTAAAAATTTACGAGGCCTAGAAAACCGCGGACTTGTCTTTTTGTGGATGGAACTGGAATGGTTCTGATTGCTTCTAACTTTTCAGGATCCGGCTGAATGCCTTCAGAAGAAATAATATGTCCTAAAAACCTCACCTTTGACCTACCGAATTCAGACTTTTCCAAGTTAACTGTAATTCCAGATTCTGCAAAAATACGTAACAAACTGTTGAGGATGCGATTATGTTGTTCCCATGAAGCTTCTGCTATTAGAATATCGTCCACATATAAGGTGATGTGACGTTTTAAGAACTCAGGTAATATGGAATTTAGCCCGCGAATGAATGCTGCTGAAGAAATATTCAAACCAAAAGGAAGTTTCCGAAACTGATAACAAACGCCGAAACAAAGGAAAGCTGTGTATTTTCTACATTCTGGATGAAGTTCGATCTGATAAAAGCTGGATCTGAGATCAATGGAAGACAACACGTTTACACCATTGAAATTTTAAAGAAGTTCTTCCAACGTTTGCGGCCTGTCTGTTTCAGGAATAATGATAGTATTAATTTGTCTCGAATCTAAGACAAGCCTGATTGATCCATTTTTCTTCTCAACAACATGTAATGGATTGTTGTATGAGCTTACTGCAGGCTCAATAATGCCCTCGTCAAGCATAGATTCTATTTCTGTTCTAACACGGTCCCTATAATGCGCCGGAATTACGTATGGTCTAACACAAAATTTAGTATGCTCACGAACACGAAATTGGTATTGAAATCCCTTGATTGTTCCTGTTTTATGAGTAAAAACTGTGGAATGTGCTTGTAAAATCTCAAAAAGGTCTTGCCTATCATTGTCATTACAATTCTCAATTGTTTGAATTTTATTCTGAATTAACTCATTAGTATCAAATGCGCCGTCGATATCACCCCTGTCAGTACTTGCAGAGTGATTGTTAGTGTCTAGTTCCGTAGAAAATTCCGAACTGTTGTCTAACAGAAGGTAAAGCCGATTAATTTCCTCATCATGGTTTGAGAGCCAATCTTCAAATTTCAAAGCTAGTGACTTACCTTATTTTTCTAAACTTATTTCAGCATCGTGAAAGTTTAAGATTGCTTTGTATTCATTCAAAAAGTCTACTCCCAATATAATTTCCGTCGACAATAATGGAACAATAAGAAAGTTCATAAAGAAACTGTGGCTTTGACAAAAGAATTCTAAGTTGGTTTGTTGGCGTACATCTACACTTTTTCCAAAGATTGCACCTTGTAATTTAATCTTACCTAACGGAAGTGTGGGGCAATCGTTCGATTTGTTGCATTTGCTAAAGGCTGTTTCACTAATTACTGAAATGGGACTGCCAGAGTCAAGTACTGCCGTAAATTTTACGTCATTTACTGTAATGTGAATCACAGGATATGCAATGTTGTTATGTTTTACGTCGTGTTCTTGGAGTAAGATGTCCCTAATGTCTTCCATTTTTACGTAGTTACTAGCTACGGCAGCTGCGTCGTTAGTCTCATACGAACGTTTTGTGGCTGCCTGTGGTATGAGTCATTGCCTATTGTCTCTCTGTTGGCGCACGTCGTTATTGGGATTTGGAGACCTAACTTCTACAAATTCACCGTGACGAGAGGGCCCTGCCCTGTTTAAATCTCGCCAGTTCTGATGCAATTCAGGTCTGTCGTTATGATCACATCGTCTGTCGTCATGTCGGTAGTTTCTGTGGTTTCTTTCTTGTCGGTTAAGTGGTGGAGAATTTCTCCCTGAATCGTAACTGCGCGCTGGACCGTTGCGTCTAAAGTTATTCTGTCCCTCGTAATAATAATTGTTTTGGTTCCCATATTGTCTGTGTCTCTGATTGTCTCTGTAATAGTCATTACCGCGGAGAGGTGATCTTTCCCTGTAATTATTACTACTCTGCCAACGGTTGTCATACGGGTGGTGTCTGTTTCGGTCACGATTTGTGTTGTGAGAATAGCCTTGTCGCGTCCAGTTATTATTTCTTTCATCGCGGAATTGCGACGGATGTGATCTGTAATTGTTGTGCTCGTGCGTTCCGCGATTGTCAGTGTCAATTTCCAGTTCTTGTAAGAGTCCTTGAAATGCTTCAATGTCGTCTTTGCAACGTCCTGCCAAAATAATATGTCGTAAATGTTCAGGCAGTTTGATTAAGCAAATTCGGATGAGTTCTGAGGGGCTGTATGGGTTTGAAAGATACTGATTCTTATGCAACATGTCTTCAAAATATTTCATAATACTGGAAAATTCAGATTGTTCGAAACGTTTCATCATTATGATGCTATGTTTTACTCGGTCTTGTGTGGCTTGAGACCAATATGCTGAGAGGAAGGCATGGTAAAATTCTCCTTCACTGTGGCAATCGTGAATGACCGATCGCATTCTTACAGCTGGTTCATTCTCTAAGTAGCCACACATAAATTCTAATCTGTGCTGCAATGACCAGTTGGGAGGAAAACAATGAGAGAATTGATGGAGCCATGCTTGTGGATGAATGTCGTTGCCAGAGTTCTTAAATGTTTTGAATTTACGTGTAGTAATAAATAGCTTATAGTCAAAATCATCGTGTCGGCGAGTAGCATATCTGTCATTGTTAGGTCGTGTCGGCGGTTCCATCTCAAAATTCGGTGCACATTGCCAATTTCTTTCATAACTTCCGAAATGCCCTGTGTTATTATGTTGCGGCTTTTCCGTATTTCTATGTCCCTCTTCCCGTATTGGGGCGCGAGTGTCCTCTGAAATACGTAATTCTTGTATTACCTGTGTCAGCTGATCTTGTACTTCGCGGATTTCTCTTTGGTGTTGCGTATTAATTTGATTCAGATTTTGTTTCAGTTTCTTAATTTGTTCGCTCTCTTCTGTGTCATTAAAGACTACCGGTTTTGTGTCGTTCAGATTATCATCTACCTTCGTAGATAAGTTAGTGAACTGATCCGAAAGTTCGGCTACTTTCTCCGATAGTGAACACATTTCCTCAGTGTGTTTTTCTGAACCAAGTTTCAGATTGTCCATTTGTGTTGAAATCGAATCTACTGTGTCCTTCAAGTTTTCCTGAGTTTTTGCAAGTTGCGTAACCGAATCGGTAGATGCAACCGAGTCAAATTTAGCTTGTAAGGTCTCATGATTTTCATGAACAGTAGTTTGCAGTTCTTTTATGGCTGCTTCGTGATTCTGTAGTGCATTTTCATGACGCGAAAAAATAGGTTGGAAATGCTCACAAATTTGTGTTTTTACGTCGTTACAGACTTTTTGACATTTCGATTCAATGTGATGTAACTCATTAGTTAAATCCTCACGTGTTTGTTCAAGAGTTTGCTCCAATGAGTCTAACTTTTGAAGATTTTGTTCCATTGCGTCTAACTGTTGCTGTGTTTGTCTCTGGTGTTGTTCCATTGTGTCTAATTTTTCAAGCTTTTGTCCCATTTGTTTCTGATTTTGTTCCATTTGTCTCTGATTTTGTTCCATTTGTTGCATTAATTGCAATAATAATGTATTAGTGTCTGGAATCTGTTTCTCTATGCTTTTTGGCAGTGCATTTTCACCGACAACATTCACATTTTGACAAGCAGAAAATGTGTCTTGACTCATTTGAGAAAACGGTGATGACCCAGAACCTGAATCTACAGTATTTGCGAAATTGTGTCCTGTCATTTCGGATTCCTGAGGCGAGCTGTTGCCGACCGACCGATCGATAATGCTTCCCTGCTCACTAATTGTTTCACTGTCTACGCCATTGTTTGCAACCCGCTCCATTTCCCTATGCGCAATTACCAAATTACTACTGTTAACATTAGTTAATTCATTACTCGGTGGCGCTAACATGCTGCTTTCGTTTTCACTGTCATTTCGCAGTTTACTTTGGAGCCTAGTATTACGTTTTTCACACGCCATTATTGTCACAGTATTTCACACGACAACACAGAAAAACACAATTTGAAGAGCAAAAATAAGAGAACACATTAACATAGCACTGAAAATAATATGTAGTTAATTGCAAGCGCAGCTGCGAAATACTTGGTGCAAATCTACATGCATGCCACAACTGTTTTACTGTACAACAATGAAAAACTACAACTATAAAGGAGATTCTCTCTACTATTACGCGCTAGCAATAAACAAAATCTACACTAATTGCACAAACTACAAGAAAAAATCAGAAGATTCCAGTGAGGTATCCTCGGCTAAGGGTCGACATATGAAACGTCCCCTTTTAATAATTTTTACACAACTGTGCTTAACCTGACGCACAATATTTTTTTTTTTTTTTTAGCGCAACGCAATCTGACTTTCAAAATTCTCTACAAGAGAATGGCCCTGACTAACATTAAACTATACGTCTCACAAATCACTTACCTCACCAAAAATCTTCGCTGCTCAAGCTACTGCAATACAGCGAGCGCCACTACTGCCAGCTAAATAAAAGATTCAAACTATGGAAGGCACTAACTACTGATAGGGATAGTTAGCAAATGAAAGATATTAATAGAGAACAAACAATGTATTTACCTTGATATCATGACAAATTACAAAACTCCGCCATCTCTCTCCCCACATCCACCACTGCTGGCGGCTCACCTCCAACTGCCCAGCGCTACGCGCTGTTCACAGCCAGCTGCCTAACACTACAATGGTTGAGTATTACAACAATGCAAAGCAGCCACAGACTGCACACGGCACAGCCGGTGATTTTCATACTGAGGTGGCGTTATCAATAAAAAAAACCTAAACAGCCTACTTACAACTCCACTACACTGCTCGCTTACCTCTGACAAGAAACGCCTTTCTATATTTGACTTCGGTGTGGCCCGTTGTGCAGAATGATTTGAACGGAGCCTGCAACTTTCCGAGAGCGCTAAGATGTCGAGCATGTGATTGTTTTCATCTACATGGACATTATTTGGAACATGTCCTGAAGTAAACGTACAGTACGTAGTTGTGTTGAATTTCGGATCCCATCGTGTCGCTGTTATCTGAGACGAAATAATTTTGTGTTGTTTGTGTTGCACTTTTGATCTCTACTCTACTACACAACACTCAAATAAAGCGAATTCATAAAAACATTTATTTAAACTTTTAGTTTTATTTTCATGCATACATTACATCCGCGATGTGTGTATAGTTACTTTTGAATAGCATCCGACAAATGTCAAAGAAATTGAAGAATTCGATCAGTGGAGTTGTCAAGACCATACATCGATGTCGAGATATACGCGTAGGCTCCTATAATGACCATCATCGCTCAAGAGAGCCCAGGAAAATATCGGAACGCCAGGAAAAGTATTTACTAATGACGAGTAAACGTAATAGATTCAAAACCGTACGTGAATTGACTGATGAACTAAACACAACTAGGGGATACATCAACGAGTCAACATTGAGAGCCCGCATCTCGTGGTCGTGCGGTAGCGTTCTCGCTTCCCAGCCCGGGTTCCCGGGTTCGATTCCCGGCGGGGTCAGGGATTTTCTCTGCCTCGTGATGGCTGGGTGTTGTATGATGTCCTTAGGTTAGTTAGGTTTAAGTAGTTCTAAGTTCTAGGGGACTGATGACCATAGCTGTTAAGTCCCATAGTGCTCAGAGCCAACATTGAGACTGCTACCTGGCGGAAAACAAATTCCAGGGTCATGTACGGTAAGGAAACCACTGTTGCACACAGTTAACGAGAAAGAAGGCATGAATGGGCAACTACATACCAACATTGGACAGCAGAGGATTGGGATAGAGTTTTATTCACTGATGAATCCAACTTCGAAATATCTGGAAGTAAACGCCCTCAATTCGCACGCCGTGTTCTCCATGAACACTTAAATTCCCAGTGCTTAGTTCCAGCTGTGAAGCGTGGAAAGCGTTCTGTGATGGTATGGGTATCTTTCGGGGGGTATAAAGTCGGAGATATGGTTAAAGTAGATAGAAAATTGAGCCAAAAGGATTATCATGCCATTCCCTAGCGACATGCCAAGACATCTGATTTCTGTCTGATTCAGAAAGGGAATTTCTTGCAGTAAGACGACGACCCGACACATACATCCCGCTTGTGTCAGAACTATGTGAAGTCACTAGTGGTTCAGAATATTTTGAAAAACATGGACTGGTCTCCTCAGTCCCCTGATCGTAACCCAGTCGAGTTATTATGAGATGACATCGAAAGAAGGATCAGAATACGGCGAATCACGAGGGGGACACATTTACAGGAGGTCCTGGAGACTAATTTCAACTTAAACCTTGGCAAAATTGAGCCATCGCATGACGAGCGCATGCAAGGCCGTGATTGAAGCAAAGGGTGACTATTTTGAGGAATTCACAGTTTAATAGTTGCATTTACCCGCATATTGTTTGAGGGTAGTAAACATTTAGAAAGCAATAAAATGCAATTTAATTTGATAATGTATTTTCTTTCCATTGTCCACAATCACTTGGTGTTTCCAAACTTATGGAGGGTAGTGTTCTTTGTTCTTATTGGCCAAGAACCGCAGCAAGCGCTACATTCAAATGTGACAGTTGGTTTAGTCGGGTTTGCGGTTAGTTTGTTTAAAAGATCACCCTAGTTGCTTGGGTTGGACGCGTCAGGGTATTTCGAGTAACTGAGCATATTTCTGGCTTCATGACTGTTATTCATCAAATGGTTCAAATGGCTCTGAGCACTATGGGACTCAACTGCTGAGGTCATTAGTCCCCTAGAACTTAGAACTAGTTAAACCTAACTAACCTAAGGACATCACAAACATCCATGCACGAGGCAGGATTCGAACCTGCGACCGTAGCGGTCTTGCGGTTCCAGACTGCAGCGCCTTTAACCGCACGGCCACTTCGACCGGCTGTTATTCATTAACATTGGTTCTGCGCAGGTTACCCCAGGAGGAATGGTCAATATTCAGGGATAGCCAGAAACGGTTATTTGAAGTAAAAAACTTCATGTGGACATAAGCGCTATTACGCATGGTTTCCGAGACAGAACACATTTAATGAACATTGTTTCTTACTTTCTGTATGATTCAGTAGACTGTGTGGCTCACACATGTACATAAGTACAACAATTAGTAAAGATTACAACATGCGTCTTACGAAATACCAATTGAAAAATACGTATCTGTAAGACATTTAGCCCTAAGCATTATCGTACACATCACATTACAGCTGTTGTACAGGTCACAATAAAAGTTCGATTATCCCATCGTCAACGTCAGTTCATTTCTGGGCTCTTCGAAGAACGTGTTGGATTGCTTGTCTGAGCGCCTCTATACATTCGCTAATGATGGCAGCAGCGTCCATGATGCGAACAAGCAGTTCATCTCGCTTATTCACCTTCCGTTTGTACACCTCAGACTTCATCCAGTTAACGGCAGAAAGACATCCCGATCAAAGAGGTTGAAGGGAATGAGGTAGCAAGGGCTAGAAGAAAACATCAAAGAGATTGGGTGCGTAAGATACATACGTGAGCGCCACTAGTACAAAAACAAATGTACATTAAATGTGTTTCATTTCGGAAACCATTCGGAACAGGGCATATGCCCATATGAATTTCTTTGCTCCATATGGGCGTCGTTATCACATCCCTGCATATTGATTGGTTCAAATGGCTCTAAGCCAGGGGCGGGCAAACGTTGCACGCGGCTCATGAGCGCACAGCGCTGCACGTGTGCTGCTCGCGTGCAGGCGTCGACCGGGGCTGTGGCGACAGCCGGCAGGTTGCGGCAGTGTAGTGCCAGGCTAAGCTGCGGACGTTGATGCGAAGCGAGCACTATGTAGTGAACGTTGTATTTCAAGAAACGGAGAAGTGGAGATTTGCTATCTTTTAAAAAGTAATGGGAGAATCATTTTTTCTTTGTGCAAAAACGTGAAAATTCGAAATGTTTCATATGTGGCAGCATTCTCGCTGGTCAACCTAAGTTTAGTATTGAAGGCGATTATAATAAATTTCACAAGGACGAGTACAATTTATTGTCGGATTATGAGCGGATGGGGAATTGACTAAGCTTAAGAAGAGCGACCTGACGATACCAAATGAATCTGTCGCAGTTGGCCGGCCGGTGTGGCAGAGCGGTTCTAGGCACTACAGTCTGGAACCGCGCGACCGCTATGGTCGCAGGTTCGAATCCTGCCTCGGGCATGGATGTCTGTGATGTCCTTAGGTTAGTTAGGTTTAAGTAGTTCTAAGTTCTAGGGGACTGATGACCACAGCAGTTAAGTCCCATAGTGCTCAGAGCCATTTGAATGTGTCGTAGTTGCTGTTGTCACGAGAGATCTGCGACTTTCTCTCATCATGTCTCTCATCTAACTGATTGAAAATTTTATGGAGCACTGTTTTCAAGTTTTCAGGACGACAACAATAGTAGCCCAGCGGTATGTGCAAGTTATAAGACTGCGCTTAATATAGCGAGAGCTGGAAAACCATTTGCTGAATTAATAAGTCTCGGTTAAGAGCAAACATCCGTGATGAAAATTTACGTAACTGTTTGTGTTTGTCTGTATGTAGAAATTTTGTTCCAGATATCAAACGTATTGTAAACTCCACCTGTGATAATTAAATAAAACTCTTTCAAACCATGATTTCCTTCAAGCACTCCTACTAACCTTATTCATTCACTCAATAAAGCAAGCTAGGAATCAAAATGCATTACAGAGGAAGGAGCGGACAGAAGGTATGGTGGGGATGGGAGATAAGCGGGTGGCCAGCTTGCCCCTGTGTGGACGCGGAACACCTGTTAACTGCACGCGTGCAAGTGCACCGAACATGTGCAGGATTCCTGCCCGCCCCTGCTCTAAGCACTATGGGACTTAACATCTGAGGTCATCAGTCCCCTAGCCTTAAAACTACTTAAAGGGGGGTAGGACGTCAAACGGGCCGACTTGGAGCAGGGGAGGCACCACAGGACATTTTGATTTCCACAGTCTATACTTTTACAAATAAATTCATAAAGCTTTGTCAGCATGACCAGGAAAGATTCAGTATTCACACTCATAGCAGTGGAAGTTCGAAAACATAACGAAGTAAATTTTTAGATGTAAAATTTCATCATTTTTTTCACTTACTGATGGCAGCATTTGTTGCTATAGGTACACTTTTCTTCATAAGTAAGAGAGATGGTTCGATGAATTTTGCACAGCATACAAACCATACTTACAGATGTATGAAACTCTAGAATTTTCCACATCTATTAAAAACTGTGGTAAAAATTGAGGTAATTAACTACAAAATTTGTGTTTTTTCTAAACATGAAGTTTAAAATACAACAGATCATTCGTTTTTTCATAATTTAATAAATTATAGACTTTCATACACCTGTAAGTATGGTATGTATGCTGTGCAAAATTCATCGAAGAATCTCTGTAACTTATGAAGACAAGTGTACCTATAGCAACAAATGCAGCCATTAGTTAAGTGAAAAAATGATGCAATTTCACACGTAAAAAAAATATTTTTTGTTATGTTTTCGAACTTCCACTGCTATGAGTGTGAATCCTGAATCCTTCCTGGTGATCCTGACATAGTTTTATGAATTTATTTGTAAAAGTATAGACACTGGAAATTAAAATGTCCTGTGATGCCTCTCCTGCTCCAAGTCGGCATGTTTGACGTCCTACCCCCCTTCAACCTAAGTAACCTAAGGACATCACACACATCCATGCCCGAGGCAGGATTCGAACCTGCGACCGCAGCAGCAATGCGGTTAAGGACTAAAGCGCCTAGCCACAGCGGCCGGCCCTATATATTGACCATTCCCTTTAGAACACACTGTATACTTGTGGGAATCACATTTAAGGTTAAACAATGATGTTTAATTCCCTAGGATTTTGCTTTCTGTTCTTGGATAAGGGTATAGGAACAGTATATTACTACAATTTTATGGATTTCAAGTTGACACTATAAATTTAATTTCATTCCTTTTTCCTCATTTTCCCACACATGGAATCCATCACTCTTGCCTAATACACTTTCGTGACATTAGGTGACTACTTCATGAGACGGCCAGTTACACAATTTAGGTCGACCACCAAGCTGTTTCCGAATATCTCAATTACGCCATTTAATAGGCTGCAATGAAAACATAAAAGGCAACCCTCGTATTGCATCTCTGTTCCACCTAGCCATTGTAACTGACTGTATCCTCAGTCATTCGCGTGAACCTGTACGTCCATTACATCGCGCTGCTTTCGACACGTTTCCCGGACGATGTTTCGGCGCAGGAAATCATCCTCAGGGCTGACGGAAACAGGGTGCGTTGTGGCGGTGTTTCGAGAGACTACGACCTTGAAAGTGTCGGCACGCAAACTGTGGCAGCAGGCGGCGCTGAAAACGTGCCGGAGACACTCGGTATCGTTGCGTTGCTCGTTGGGGCGACGACAGCAGAACAGCGATAGGAAGGGAGTGTCACCGAGTTGTTCCTGTCTTGCGACGCCGGCATTTGTGGCGTAGCCAGGAAATACGGATGAGCAATTTTACGTTCGCTCGCTGGTCTGCCGCGAAGCAAGCACACAATTTTACACTACTGACCATTAAAATTGCTACACTACGGAGATGACGTGCTACAGACACGAAATTTAAGCGACAGGAAGAAGATGCTGTGATATGCAAATGATGAGCTTTTCAGAGGGTGGCGACGCCTATAACGTGCTGACATGAGGAAAGTTTCCAACCGATTTCTCATACACAAACAGCAGTTGACCGGCGTTGACTGGTGAAACGTTGTTGTGATGCCTCGTGTAAGGAGGAGAAATGCGTACCATCACGTTTCCGGCTTTGATAAAATCGGATTGTAGGCTATCGCGATTGCGGTTTATCGTATCGCGACATTGCTGCTCGCGTTGGTCGAGATCCAATGACTGTTAGCAGAATATGGAATCGGTGGGTTCAGGAGGGTAATACGGAACGCCGTGCTGGATCCCAACGGCCTCGTATCACTAGCAGTCGAGATGACAGGCATCTTACCCGCAAGGCAGTAACGGATCGTGCAGCCACGTCTCGATACCTGAGTCAACAGATGGGGACGTTTGCAAGACAATAACTATCTGCACGAACAGTTCGACGACGTTTGCAGCAGCATGGACTATAAGCTCGGAGACCATGGCTGTGGTTACCCTTGACGCTGCATCGATGACAGGAGCGGCTGCGATGGTGTACTCAACGCCGAACCTGGGTGCACGAATGGCAAAACGTCATTTTTTTCGGATGAATCCAGGTTCTGTTTACAGCATCATGATGGTCACATCCGTGTTTGGCGACATCGCGGTGAATGTACATTGGAAGCGTATATTCGTCTTCGCCATACTGTCGTATCACCCGGCGTGATGGCATGGACTGCCATTGGTTACACGTCTCGGTCACCTCTTGTTCGCATTAACGGCACTTTGAACAGTGGACGTTACATTTCAGATGTGTTACGACCCGTGGCTCTACCCTTAATTCGATCCCTGCGAAACCCGACATTTCAGCAGGATAATGCACGACCGCATGTTTGCAGGTCCTGTACGGGCCTTTCTGGATACAGAAAATGTTCGACTGCTGCCCTGGCCAGCACATTCTGCAGATCTCTCACCAACTGAAAACGTCTGGTCAATGGTGGCCGCGCAACTGGCTCGTCACAATACGCCAGTCACTACTCTTGATGAACTGTGGTATCGTGTTGAACCTGCATGGGCAGCTGTACCTGTACACGCCATCCAAGCTCAGTTTGACTCAATGCTCAGGCGTATCAAGGCCGTTACTACGGCCAGAGGTGTTTGTTCTGGGTACTGATTTCTCAGGATCTATGCATCCACATTGCGTGAAAATGTAATCATATGTCAGTTGTAGTATAATATATTTGTCCAATGAATACCCGTTTATCATCTGCATTTCTTCTTGGTGTAGCAATTTTAATGGCCAGTAGTGAATTTACTACAACCCCCAGATACTTAGTCTCAATCTGTATGTTTTCCCATTTTTTTGTCTTGTATTTTCTTTCTACCTTCATGAATCTCGTGTTTTCAACTTTTATGTACTATCCAATGTCTTTTGCTTTTTGAAATAGCTTTCTTGCCAGTATTTCCAAGTTATCCATATTTTCAGCGAATAGTTATACATCATCTGCAAAGGTCAGTACATTCAGTTTTATTCATACGATAATCCCCTTTTCTGCTTGACTTGCTGCATCTAGTGTTCCCTGTATTACTATGTTGAAAAAAAGTGGTGATATTCCATTTCCATGCGTGACTCAAATTTTTATATCTAAAACCATGGAATATTCTCCGTCCATTTTCACCGTCCCGTTCGGACTTCTGATTCTAAGGCTTATAATCTTCTTTAGTATTCCAGACTTCTGTACATTCTCCCACAGATTTTCCTCTGTTTACGCTGTCATAGGCTATCTTAAAACCAACAAACAATAACGCCATTGCTTTTTTGTATTCTTTGATGTGTTGGCAGAAGAGCCAACACCGTGTTGCTAGAGGAGGCCGAAATGCACGCGTTTAAGCTCACGCAGACTGGCGTGAGGTCTGGAACAAGGCAAAGTAATTATAGTAGCCAAAAATAGTACATAGCTTCTGGAATACTTAACTTTAATCGATAATTGGTGAACATCGCTCTTGTTGATACAGTAATTACTATCTCAATATAAACTGGTAATGGCGCCTTGCTAGGTCGTAGTAAATGACGTAGCTGAAGGCTATGCTAACTATCGTCTCGGCAAATGAGAGCGTATTTGTCATTGATCCATCTCTGGCAAAGTCTGCTGTACAACTGGGGCGAGTGCCAGGACGTCTCTCTAGACCTGCCGTGTGGTGGCGCTCGGTCTGCAATTACTGACAGTGGCGACACGCGGGTCCGACGTATACTACCGGACCGCGGCCGATTTAAAGGCTACCACCTAGCAAGTGTGGTGTCTGGCGGTGACACCACATTCTTAATATTCTGTCTTCTTTCAGTACATCACATCAGAGGTAGACTAACTGTTCATAAATTCGCTTTGTTTCTCATCTATTACCTCTTTTAGATATGATTCCAATCTCTTACGGAGAAAATAATAACTAAAATTTAAACCTATATACGGGACGTTGAAATTCCAAAGTATATTTTTGAAACCCTCCGAATAATTCTTACGAACTTTTTGTTGTCTTTGAACCTTCTTATCGAACTGAATCCGGAGAGAGTGGTCTTCAGTACGCTGGTGCTGAATTAGAGAAAAATTATAAGCCTTTAACCGTGCAACACTTCAACAACCATTCTCTGGCGTGCCGCTGGTACGAGGAGGCGTACTAACATTTCGTTATATTTTTGCTAGCTATGAGCCTTCATACCATTCACTGATCAAAAGTACATAAAACAATCGCAGCTGTGTCAGGTCAACACAGATTACTTCTTCAACCGCCTAATCATCAAGGTCGAGTGTTGGGTAGACCACTAACGCGAGACAAATGAGCAAAGTAAGCACTTGAAACATGTGCACCCAAGCATCACAGGGGAAGATAGTGTGGAGTATCTTGTGAACGTCAAGGTATGGTGCTACCAGCTCATGCTCGTAAGGGACGAAACATCACAAGAATGCACTACGGAAATCTCCTGACGAGATTACGGGAGGCTGTAGAGTGGAAGCATTGAGGGAAGCAGTCGAACGGGACGTTTTTGCATGACGACAACGCCTTAACTCATGGTGACCAGAACACACACTCACATGCTGACTGTCTAAGCAATCAAATTTTGCCTCGCCCCTTCTACCCCCTTCCTCGCCGTATTCTCTTGACTCTGCATCCAGCGACTTCCTCCTCTTTCTTCGTGCGAAGAAACCATTGCGCAGAAGGCATTTCCAAAATGGCGAAGAGGTGATTTCGAGACGGAACGTATCCTGAACAACCACGTTACAAACTATTGCAATCCAAGGCCTCCCTCGAGTCATCCATCGATGGAGAAAATGTGTGGCATAATAGAAGTGTGTAGTCGAATTAAGTCGGGTGATGCTGGGGTTATTAGATTAGGAAATGAGACACTTAAAGTAGTACAGAAGTTTTGCTATTTGGGGAGCAAAATAACTGATGATGGTCGAAGTAGAGAGGATATAAAATGTAGACTGGCAATGGCAAGGAAAGCGTTTCTGAAGAAGAGAAATTTGTTAACATCGAGTATAGATTTAAGTGTCAGGAAGTCGTTTCTGAAAGTATTTGTATGGAGTGTAGCCATGTATGGAAGTGAAACGTGGACGATAACTAGTTTGGACAAGAAGAGAATAAAAGCTTTCGAAATGTGGTGCTACAGAAGAATGCTGAAGATTAGATGGGTAGATCACATAACTAATGAGGAGGTGTTGAATAGGATTGGGGAGAAGTTTGTGGCACAACTTGACTAGAAGAAGGGATCGGTTGGTAGGACATGTGTTCAGGCATCAAGGGATCAGAAATTTAGTATTGGAGGGCAGCGTGGAGGGTAAAAATTGTAGAGGGAGACCAAGAGATGAATACACCAAGCAGATTCAGAAGGATGTAGGTTGCAGTAGGTACTGGTAGATGAAGAAGTTTGCACAGGATAGAGTAGCATGGAGAGCTGTATCAAACCAGTCTCAGGACTGAAGAGCACAACAAAACAACAACAATAGAAGTGTGAACACCAAGTGTAGAATGAAGCAGCCAGGGGCCTAATCGCTCTATGTACGAGGTGCATTCAAGTTCTAAGGCCTCCGATTTTTTTTTCTCCGGACTGGAAAGAGATAGAAACATGCGCATTGTTTTAAAATGAGGCCGCGTTCATTGTCAATACGTCCCAGAGATGGCAGCACCATACGGCAGATGGAATTTTACCGCCAGCGGCGAGAATGAGAAATGTTTTAAATACTTTTAATGGCGACGTTTTCCTTACTTGAACAGCGTGCAATCATTCGTTTTCTGAATTTGCGTGGTGTTAAACCAATTGAAATTCATCGACAAAAATGGCTCTGAGCACTATGGGATTTAACATCTATGGTCATCAGTCCCCTAGAACTTAGAACTACTTAAACCTAACTAACCTAAGGACATCACACAACACCCAGCCATCACAAGGCAGAGAAAATCCCTGACCCCGCCGGGAATCGAACCCGGGAACCCGGGCGTGCGAAGCGAGAACGCTACCGCACGACCACGAGATGCGGGCAATTCATCGACAGTTGAAGGAGACATGTGGTGATGGAGTTATGGATGTGTCGAAAGTGCGTTCGTGGGTGCGACAGTGTAATGAAGGCAGAACATCGTGTGACAACAAACCGAAACAACCTCGGGCTCGCACAAGCCGGTCTGACGTCATGATCGAGAAAGTGGAGAGAATTGTTTTGGGGGATCGCCAAATGACTGTTGAACAGATCACCTCCAGAGTTGGCATTTCTGTGGGTTCCGTGCACACAATCCTGCATGACGACCTGAAGATCCGAAAAGTGTCATCCAGGTGGGTGCCACGAATGCTGACGGACGACCACATGGCTGCCCGTGTGGCATGTTGCCAAGCAATGTTGACGCGCAACGACAGCATGAATGGGACTTTCTTTTCGTCGGTTGTGACAATGGATGAGACGTGGATGCCATTTTTTTCAATCCAGAAAGAAAGCGCCAGTCAGCTCAATGGAAGCACACAAATTCACCGCCACCAAAAAAAATTTCCGGTAACCGCCAGTGCTGAACAAATGATGGTGTCCATGTTCTGGGACAGCGAGGGCGTAATCCTTACCCATTGCGTTCCAAAGGGTACTACGGTAACAGGTGCATCCTACGAAAATGTTTTGAAGAACAAATTCCTTCCTGCACTGCAACAAAAACGTCCGGGAAGGGCTGCGTGTGTGCTGTTTCACCAAGACAACGCACCCGCACATCGAGGTAACGTTACGCAACAGTTTCTTCGTGATAACAACTTTGAAGTGATTCCTCATGCTCCCTACTCACCTGACCTGGCTCCTAGTGACTTGGCTTTTTCCAACAATGAAAGACACTCTCCGTGGCCGCACATTCACCAGCCGTGCTGCTATTGCCTCAGCGATTTTCCAGTGGTCAAAACAGACTCCTAAAGAAGCCTTCGCCGCTGCCATGGAATCATGGCGTCAGCGTTGTGAAAAATGTGTACATCTGCAGGGCGATTACGTCGAGAAGTAACGCCAGTTTCATCGATTTCGGGTGAGTAGTTAATTAGAAAAGAAATCGGAGGCCTTAGAACTTGAATGCACCTCGTAAGACAACGACATCTAGATCACCGTTTGATTGGTCAATGTGACAAGCCGGCAGGTTGTCCTGGTAACCTATTACGCAGGAGCACTTAGTCACCAGTTCGATCCGTGATCGCCTATTGCACACACTGTAGCTTTCATTTATGTAGACAGAACATTAGCGTGGATTATCTTTTACAGCGAAGCAGATGCCTTAAATCTAATCGGACCTTTACCTGACGGTTTTCTTAATGTGCACAAACTTCATACATAGGCGTCAATTAATTGCAGCTTGTCGCCAAAAAATACAAGGCACAGTGAAGATCAACCGTTGAAAGGTGGCTACACTGAGCCAAAGCGCCAGAGATCGCGCTAGAGAGCATTGTTTAGCCGCCTCCACTGGCAGTGATTATTGAGAACTCGTAGTGGGCAGTGCTTTGGGAGAACTCGTGGTAGTCAGTGCTGAGATGTCGTAGTGAGGAGTGTTTGTTGAGATGAGCTAGTAGGCAGTGCTTGCTGAGATGTGATACTGAAAAGTTCTTGTTGAGATGTGATAGTAGCGAGTCAGTGTGGAGAGATTGTAATGTCTAGAGTGCTTTTCATCAATATAAATTAAGGTAACAAACTACTTTTCTTTTCTTTCTCATTATTTCAATGTCCTGAATAATGCGTCATTACAGGTTCAGTCAACAAAGCATCTGGCTTGTGTTCTTGTATTAGAGTGTAATTCTGGTTTTCTTGAGTAATTATGGTATTTCTATTTTCTTTAATTAATTCAGTATAAATGTTATTTAAAATTTCTTGTGTTGTTGAAGAAGAACCGTGCCAGATGCGTACGTTGAGTCATACTTCCACACACAGAACAGTTACACTTGTGCTTTGGTTTCGTAGGTTTTATAGTTGCTGGGGACTTAATTAATTAATTGTGTTAATGAAAATTTCCATTTCATTCTTTGTTGTTGTTCTATGCAGTCAGATTGCGTAATAATACTAGTCAGGGCCAACCGTTACGAGACTTCGTAACCGAACAGACAGCTACTGAATCAAAAAATTAAAATTATTTGCATTCTATTTTAATTAAGCCCCCATGCACGTGGCGACCGCTGCTTCGGATCGTCCCTTGGAATCTTCTGATTGTAAAAATAGTAGACAGTAGTATTGTTGTAGTAATTTGTAGTTAAGCAATTGTAGTCTATTTTGCATGTGTAGATTTGGTAATTGTCATTCTTCTAACGGTATTTTTTTTTTTGCAAAATTTCATTTCTGTTGTCATGTCTATGGGTTTGACAATTAGTGCAATTATTTCAATTGTTCGATTAATCGTGTTTGAGGGAAACATTTCGTGTGAATGGTATTGTTGGAGATAAAGTGTCATTGTGTGTAATTTCATATAGTGACGAGTTTTGTATGTTTTGTAAATGATTACGCGGTCGATGAAAAAGGCAAAAATGATGGACAGTGAGAATGACGAAATTGTTGACATGGCGAACTCGCCAACACAGGACAACATTATGATGAATAATGGAGTGGAAAACAATTTAATAAGTCGGGAAAATAGTCCGGAACCATTTCAAAATTTTTCTCAATCAGGAAATTCACAGAATACGAGATTAACGATAGAAGAGTCTGAAATAGTATCGAACACAGATAGCTTTACAGCTATGACGAATGAAACTGGTTTTGCGGGAAATGTTAGGGGCGAAAGGAGTTTCGAATCAGTTACTATGGAGCAGTTGATGAGTGCTATATTAAAAATGGAAACACGGTTTGGATCTGAATTAAAAACACAGAGGGGAACAATGGAATCACTGGGATCACAAATAGGAACAATTAAAACAGAGATGGGAACTTTACGATCTGAATTAAAAACTGATATGGGAACAATGGAAACACGGTTTGGATCTGAATTAAAAACACAGATGGGAACAATGGAAACACGGTTAGACTCACGAATAGGGACATGTTTCAGAAACATGAAAGATGAATTAAAGAAAGAAATCAGAGAAGAAGTACAACCGATTTTGAATGCTCACAATAATAGATTAATTGCAGTAGAGATTAGACAAAGGGAACAGGATAGAGAACAGGAGGAAAGAGATCGCGTGATAGTACAAAAATTTTCAGAGTTAAATTTACAACGTGCACATGATAAGGAAGAAATATTTGAGAGAATCGAGGAATCCGTACCAAATGACAGAATAAATAATCTAACACAACAATATGAACAGTTAACTACCAAATGTGTCAATACTGAAACCCGAGTCGCGACACTTACGGAAGACGTAAGTAAACAGAAAGAAAAAAATAGGTGACTTATCGGAAAGAGTTGAGGAGATTTCAGATAAATTGACAAGTCTTAGTTTAAATGGGGATAGAGATTCAGATAATACAGCTCCATTACCATTTGCAGAAACCGAAGAGTACCAGAACATAAGTAAGCATGTTGAAAATCAGGGAAAATTTAATGAACGCGTTAAAAGGGAAGTTGAGGCATTACGAAAGCAAGTCAAACAAATTGAAGGCGAAATCGTAGGAAAGGACAGCAAAAGAAATTTGGAATCACAGTTAGCGGAGGGGTTTGAAGAAAATAATTTGTTTCATTTACGGGATGCAACAAGGGAGCGCCAGGCGCGCGAACTTGACAATAATCTACATTGGGACTGGGACAGACGCGGTAGGTCTTTGTCGCCACGAGGCGAAAACTTTGACTATAAACACTTTTTGACTGTTCGGAAATTTAATATCTTCCGCAATTCTAAGAATGACATACATCCATGTGCATGGTTAGATCAATTTATGTATGCACTCCCACCAAATTGGCCACTAAGTCACAAACTGGAATTTATGTGTGGATATTTAGAAAATGAACCGGCGACGCGGATGCGCGCACTCATTAGAGATTGTAATAATATGAATGATTTTTATCATGCATTTCTATCGGCATATTGGTCCGAAAACACGCAAGACAGAGTCAAACACAGTCTTATTATGCAGCGTAATTTCAAACAGACTGAGTTCCGCACGCCAGCGGAATATTTTGAAGACATGATTCGAAAGAATCAGTTCCTTTCCAACCCTTATAGCCCGACTGAATTAATTCGCATTTGTTTAACTAAGCTGCCACAATCCATAAGACAAATTGCTTTAGCCGGAAGATGTAAAGACGACATTGAGACTTTTAAGACTTTGTTACAAGAACTTGAGTATGACAACGACGACGGGACTTCTTGTAACTTTTTCAGTAACAGTAATTACGATAGATTTTCAGAGAAAAGGGATAGTGATCGGAACGGGCGTTATATGGGTAATTTTGAGAATGACAGACGTAACAGACAGGACAATAGATACCAGCCTTATGACAATAACAGACGTTCTAACAGAAATTACACAGACAATTATAATAACGGTAATTCTTACCGGAATGATCAATCATACGGAAACAGTAATCGGTATCATCAAGACAGAAATTATCCATACAATAATAGAAATTCTTACTACAGAAATGACCAGGGTAGTAGATACAACAATAATTACAGAAGTGACAGTCGAAATTATACAAGAAGTAGTTATGCAGACAGACAGGAAAACAGAAATTTTAATAACAGACACAACCAAGAATTTGCATCTAACAGACAAGAAGGACCTAATTGGCATCCTCCGCGTGGCAGAAATTCAGAGAGACAAGTGGAAATAGTAGAAATTGATCCGCGAAATGTCGGGAATATTCAAAGACGTGACGCAAACAATCGACAATGACTAGCAGCTTCGGCTTCTGGCAGCATTATAGACGGGTCAGAAAGTAATGACACTACAACTTTACACTACGTACGCCTGGAAGATATGAGAGACATTTTGCTAGGCGAAAAGGAGAATAATGTAGACGCATTTTTACATCCTGTTATTGAACTATGTGTGGGTAAGAATAAGTTCACTGCAGTTCTAGATTCTGGGAGCCCATTGAACGTCATTAGTGAATCAGTTTTTCGTATATGTGAAAGAACTATTGCCTGTCCTGTGTTACCTATTTCTAAAACTACAATTCGAGGAGCGATTTCTGGAAAAGGTGTGGAAGTTAAACAACAGACCAACCTAAATTTCATTTGTCAAGGATACGAATTGTCTGCTAATTTTATTATTGTTCCATTACTCAGTACACAGATTATATTAGGTATGGAGTTTCTTAACACACAAAAGGCAATTTTGAACTTTAAAGAAGGAAGTGTGAATTTGACTGTTGCCGGAATGCCGAAATGTCTGAAATTTCTCGAGTGTTTAGCAAGATCTGAATCAGATACAAAATGTTTAAGGTTTCTTACTTCTGATGCTTTCGTTGAGCATTATGACGACAGTGTGTTTATTCATGACAATGACAATAGATACAGAGACGCGATGGAGGATATAATTAGTAGCGAAGAATTAATTAATGAAAAGGTTAAAAAAGCTGAAGTGCCAGATGACGTTGCAAGAGAAGAGCTGCACCATATTTTGACTTCACATGCTACAGTGTTTAGTCATCACACAGGAACTATACAAGGCTTACAATATTTATTTAAAGTAAAAGAACACACACCATTTCGCGGGAAAACGTACGCTATTCCTTTGGCTTACAGAGACAAGGTTAAGAATGAACTTCAATACATGTTAGATCAGGGCATTATTGAGCCAGCAGTCAGCCCTTATACCAGCCCATTACACGTTGTTCTTAAAAAGGATGGATCAATTCGTTTGGTTCTGGATTCCAGACAGATAAATAATATTATTATTCCTGAAACTGACCGTCCACAAAATTTAGATGAACTTCTTCAACATTTCCATGGAATTAAAGTTTTATCCACGATTGATATGCGCGCAAGTTTTTGGCAAATAGAACTCCACCCTGATTGTAGAAAATACACTGCCTTTTTAGCCTTTGGTAACTGTTACCAGTTTCGGAAATTACCGATTGGACTTACTGTGTCTTCTGCAGCATTCATTCGTAGTTTAAATGAAATTTTACCTGTTTATCTTCGTGACAATATTACTTCGTATGTTGACGACATTCTTATTGCTAAACATTCTTGGAGTGAGCACAACAAAATTTTAGATTCATTATTACGTATTTTTGCAAGAGTTGGCATTACAGTGAACTTAGAAAAATCTGAATTTGGTCGTTCACAGGTGAAATTTCTCGGTCACATTATTTCTACAGAAGGTATTCTCCCTGATCCAGAGAAACTAGACGCTATTCGTAATTATGCTGTTCCTACCACAAAACGTGATGTTCGTAGTTTCCTTGGTGTCTGTAATTTTCTTAGACGCTTTGTTAGATTGGACAATTTGGCCACACCTCGTTTATGTGAACTATCTGGAAAGAAATCTAACTGGTGTTGGGATGAGGAAGCTCAGTCAGAATTTGAACAACTTCGTGATGCTTTAGTTGCTGCTCCACTTCTTTCACACCCGGATTTATCTAAAGATTTTTGTTTGGCGACGGACTCATCATACAAAGGCCTAGGTGCACATTTATTTCAAGAGATAGAAGAAAACGGCGTTGTAGTACAGAAGACTATTGCATTTGGAAGTCGTGTTCTCTCTAAATCCGAAAAGAATTATTCGATTACGGAACTTGAAGCTTTGGCTGTTGTTTGGGCTTTCACAAAATTTCGCACATTTTTGTTTGGTAGACATACTAAGGTTTACACTGATCATCGAGCTTTGGAATTTCTTATGTCGACAAAATTAACTCATGGCAGATTGTCACGATGGGCGTTGTACCTACAGGAATTTGATTTTAGTATTGTTTACATACAGGGATCTTCAAATATTGTTGCTGATGCTTTATCACGTGCACCTATGGGTTTGAAACAAAGTGCTGAAGAGGACTGCAAAGAAAACCATTATTGTTTGATGTACATTCAAGGTGTTGCGTTTGAGAACTTTATTTCATCTTCGCTCCAGGACATCGCTAAGGAGCAAAATAAGGATCCAATCTGGAAGGACATTAAGGAGAAGTGGAGGAGAAAGGAAAGCGTAGCGATCAGACAGTATTATTTAGTTCGCAATGATATTCTTTTCAAACGAAAATCGGTCGACAACTCTGTTTGGTTAGTTTGTATTCCTGATGAGTGGGTCAATAAATTGATTTGGTACACACATTTTAGTTATGCGCACTTTGGTCCCAGAAAATGCTTTCAGAAATTACGAGAAAATTGCTACTTCAGTAATATGGAAAAACGTATTCGATCTGTTCTTGCCAAATGCAAATTATGTCAAAAGGCTAAGCCGCCAACAATTTCTCACAGAGCACCGTTGTTTCGTATCATTCCAGCGAAATTAAAGGAGATGGCTGCAGTTGATTTGTTCGGTCCAGTGGTTCGATCTACTAATGGTTTTGCGTACATTTTTGTAGCAGTGGAATTGACATCAAAATATGTGTGTTTTACACTGTTACGCAAAGCAACAGCTCGTTCAGTATCTAATGCTTTCATCAAACATTTTCTTAAAGAAGTGGGTCATGTTGATAAGGTTATATCAGATAATGGATCACAGTTTCGCTCTAAAATTTGGCTTCGTACTCTAAGGCGTCGTAAAATTAAACCAATCTTCATTTCACTTTTTCACCCTCAATCTAACGCTTCAGAAAGATGGATGAAGGAAATCAATAAATTGTGCCGTCTTTATTGTCATCAGAATCACAGAACTTGGGATCAGTATCTTCATATTTTTCAAAACATTCTGAATGAACTTCCTAATGACTCAACTTCTTTACCGCCTCTATTGATATTAAAAAATAAAGTACCAACAAATCGCATTTCTGAAATCATTCCATTTCCGCCTTCACGGAAACTGCGGCATTCTGAAGTTGTCAACCTGGCTCTACAAAATATTGCATCTGCTGCTGCTAGAAGAGAGAAATCAGCTAAACGTCCTGGTCGTTTAAAAATCTTGTCAGTTGGTCAGAAGGTGTTAATTAAGTCTCATCGTTTGTCTCATAAAGGAAAAGGCTTGTGTCGCAAATTTTTTCTGCTTTATAACGGTCCATATAGGATTCGCAAAATTATACATGATAATACTGTGGAAGTAGAAACTCTTAAATCTCGGCGTTCTAAGGGAATACATCACATATCTAACGTTAAAATTTTTGTAGAATGACATACTTTTGAGAAACCAACAGATATACGTAAACATGCGGAGAGTACAAGGATACCGCGCTGTGTTTTGGCGGCGGCACATACTCAAAGCAACAGTCAGTCTGCGCGCCGCACAAGGCAGTCGTTGACCGCAAACAATCACTTCGTACGTCACGCGCCTACAGCTGATCGAGCGCTCAGTGCGAATGCACTGACAGACGTAAACAAATACACAGTCTAACTTCTCGGATTAAATTCAGTATAAAGCTATGGTGACTTTATAAATTATGTTTTTAACGTTCAGTATTTTTCAGGATACGGTTGTGTAAAATATTTAAGACCTTCAGGTAAATTCTGTGCGTGTCCGACGTTAAGAGGACTTGCTATGGAGAAAATTTCAGGAAGAATGTAATTTCAAAAAAAAAAAAAAAAAAAGTAATAAATTAAAAAGGGTAACTATTAATTGAGTTTATTTTTCAGGTAACATAATTCCACTTAGGTACGTATTTTAGATGTAATTTGCTGCTCGCGATTCCGTGATTCATACTTTGTGCTAATTTCATGTTCTATGAATTTACTTGTGAAGCGACGTGCTTGTGTACATTTGCTGATTTTGACAATTATTGATTAATGAACAGTGTTATTACTTGTGTATATTATGCATCGCTTGGCTGCTATGCTTTTTCACTGATGTCATATTTTTTTTATTATGTGCCTGCTGTGCTTATTTAAATTGTAATTGTCAACTGATTAATTGTGCTGACTGTGGTTATGTATGTAAGATATACTTTGTGATTTATCTGCTTGCGCCTTCATATTTACTTATTAAGGTTACATATGAACATTTATTTGCTTATGCTGATATGATACTAATGACCTGTTTATTATGTTAGATAACATATTTGCTGCCTTGCGTATGGATTGCATATTTACACATTTCTGTTTTGTTGTCATAACTACTCTTCAATTTAGTATATAGAAATGCTGATATACTGTGTACAAATATAGAGTTTAGGTTACACTGTGGTATTAATTGTAGATTGTTCGCTTGGCAGAGCCTCGTTGTAAGGATTGTGCTGCATCCACTTGTTGACATTCTGTTCTCTACTGGTATATTTGCTCGCTATTGCATGTTTTGCTTACGCTCAGTGCCTTATATTTTTAAGATAAGAAAATGAACTGCTATAATTCGACGAACGACATTAGTACAAGAAACTTCATAGAAGTCACATGAGCTGGAGGTTTTATGGAAGCTGTATAAATTTATGCTAATAGGAAGGAAGCTAACGACATGACATACCAACACTAGGTTAGGCCATTGACAGTTACTACACTGCATTTTTCGTGAGTAATTGAAATAGGAAGTGACACTTGACACAAGAAATACTCCACATGTTTGCTTCTGTTTGCCATAATTCTTGAAGTGGTGTACACACTGTGAAATATTATGATCATTAACACTTCGTAATCGTACTTACTTACTGAAAGTTATTCAAACTAAAGGCTGTTAGAGGTCATGTATGCATTTCTTTTATTTAATGATGGACAAGGAACCAAAATGTATCTTATAATTTATAATGAGTAGAAGATTTGAGTCAGATGGATTATACAGAGGTTGTGTGTGGACACTTTGTCTTCAGATTGTATGGGATGCCGAATTGAAGTTTGCACTAGGATTTTGTCTGTACTTGTTCGAGGAGACTGACTAGAGGGAAGAGTTGTTATGGAAGTGAAATGATATTGGTGCTGAGGTTTATATGTATCAACGTATTGAAGAGGTATTATAGAGGTATTGAGATTATGTGAAGTTGATGATTATTGGAGTTTTCGTGGACAAGAGGTAAGGTAAATGATATTGATGATAAGGTTTATACGTATCGACGTATTGAAGATGTATTATAGAAGTATTGAGATTATGTGATGCTGATGATTATTGGAGTTTTGGTGGATAAGAGGTAAAGTAAGTGAGGAGCATATTTTTTTGTTGGTCTATATGGGACAAGGAGGATGAAGATGGCAGACTAGAACACTCAGGTAGAAAGAAGATTGCCTACACACACACTTTGTTAAATCAATAAGCAGTATATACTTTTTTTTTGGAGAGAGGAAGTAATTGCATATCTTGGCTCACTGACAGTTGTTCAGCAACCGTACATTTTGATATGGCTTGGCAAACATTGGTCTTGACATGATGACTATGACGTTGACTAACTATTATTGACTGTTATACATTGCTGCCACTACTACTTGATACACATGATGAACATAAAATTTTGACAGAATTGCATTTACACAGTTAACACTATTCAACTACACAGTAGCACTAAATGTGGATGAAAGATGAGTGAGTGTGTTTTGTGTGTTTTCCTTTTATAATCCCAGAGAAGTGATCCCAACCTATCTCCTAAATATTATTTTACTTGTTTGTTGTGGCTTGCACTGACACCCATAAATATTATAGGTTTACTGGTATTTGTGTATTGTAATAGTTAATAGGACAGTTATCTGATATCATTTGTGTGTTTGTTATGATTTGCATGTTTAGTGTAAAAGCATTGTATGTGTATTCAAACTATTGTTCATGCCTGAACTGTCTGATTAGTGATGGTGCTGCACTTTTCAACATGATGGATGCCACCTGGACATGTTTAATTTCTGCTGATGAACTGTGTGATTAGTGATAGGGAATATTATGAACTGTTATTTGCACTTTTTCTACATGATTGGTGCCACTAGGACATGTTTAATTTCTGCTGATGAACAGTGTGATTAGTGATAGTGAATTTTATGGACTGCGGTCAGCACCTGCTCAACATTGCTGGGTGCCACTGATGGACTGCTTCTACCGAAATGGTGTTACTTGTTGATGTCTGCACCTGCTCAACATTGCTGGGTGCCACTGACGGACTGCTTCTACTGAAATGGTGTTACTTGTTGCTGTCTGCACCTGCTCAACATTGCTGGGTGCCACTGATGGACTGCTTCTACCGAAATGGTGTTACTTGTTGATGTCTGCACCTGCTCAACATTGCTGGGTGCCACTGATGGACTGCTTCTACTGAAATGGTGTTACTTGTTGGTGTCTGCACCTGCTCAACATTGCTGGTGCCACTAATGGAACTGCTTATACTGAAATGGTGTTACTTGTTGATGTCTGCGCCTGCTCAACATTGCTGGGTGCCACTGATGGACTGCTTCTACTGAAAAGATGTCACCTGTTGATGTCTGCACCTGCTCAACATTGCTGGGTGCCACTGATGGACTGCTTCTACTGAAAAGATGTCACCTGTTGCTGTGTGCACCTGCTCAACATTGCTGGTGCCACTAATGAAACTGCTTATACTGAAATGGTGTTACTTGTTGGTGTCTGCACCTATTCAACATTACTGTGTGCCACTGATGGACTGTTTCTACTGAAAAAATGTCACTTGTTGGTATTTGCACCTGTTGACCATTGCTGGGTGCTACTGCTGGAACTGTCAACTGCTTATTCTTGAGCTATGGAAAGCGTTTATGTGAATATTTGTATAAACTGATTTTTTTTTGTGTATTACTGTTTGTGAAAAGTTATGAGACTCTTACCTGCACATATTCGTCATTGCTGACGCTATTGATTGAACTGTTTAACCACATAATACTTGTGTAAACTGTTATGTAAAGTCACATGTATGAAAGAATTTGTATTGCTTACTGTATTTTATATATTAGGTTATTGAAAGGTCAGTGCAAAGCCAAAATTTTATCTAGTTATATGATATTTACGCATGAATATTATCTTTTATTTTTGTCTGTATTTTTTTTACGAATTTGGTGGTATTTTCACCACCAATGCTGGCAAAAATACCATCAAATTCTAGCCCGTGGAGGAAGGGCATATGAAAGGTGGCTACACTGAGCCAAAGCGCCAGAGATCGCGCTAGAGAGCATTGTTCTGCCGCCTCCACTGGCAGTGATTATTGAGAACTCGTAGTGGGCAGTGCTTTGGGAGAACTCGTGGTAGTCAGTGCTGAGATGTCGTAGTGAGGAGTGTTTGTTGAGATGAGCTAGTAGGCAGTGCTTGCTGAGATGTGATACTGAAAAGTTCTTGTTGAGATGTGATAGTAGCGAGTCAGTGTGGAGAGATTGTAATGTCTAGAGTGCTTTTCATCAATATAAATTAAGGTAACAAACTACTTTTCTTTTCTTTCTCATTATTTCAATGTCCTGAATAATGCGTCATTACAGGTTCAGTCAACAAAGCATCTGGCTTGTGTTCTTGTATTAGAGTGTAATTCTGGTTTTCTTGAGTAATTATGGTATTTCTATTTTCTTTAATTAATTCAGTATAAATGATATTTAAAATTTCTTGTGTTGTTGAAGAAGAACCGTGCCAGATGCGTACGTTGAGTCATACTTCCACACACAGAACAGTTACACTTGTGCTTTGGTTTCGTAGGTTTTATAGTTACTGGGGACTTAATTAATTAATTGTGTTAATGAAAATTTCCATTTCATTCTTTGTTGTTGTTCTATGCAGTCAGATTGCGTAATAATACTAGTCAGGGCCAACCGTTACGAGACTTCGTAACCGAACAGACAGCTACTGAATCAAAAAATTAAAATTATTTGCATTCTATTTTAATTAAGCCCCCATGCACCGTTAGTAACAGGAGTAGCATTAATGATTAACATGTTTACTTTTATTTAAACCAGCGTGCTGTCTAGTAAACTGTGAACGGTCAATAAGTCACCATATTCATACAAATCATGTATGTACAGCCTGGAAACTGCCTCTTTCCACATACAAAGTGCAAACGCCACATGGCAATGATCTTCACCTTTTTCAACGCATTGTTCACTCACATTGTTCACCACGTGCCTTCCCGTCCTCCCTCCTCCTCAGATCCCAATATTCGCCACTGCTACCTGTCTTCCTACGTTAAAATCAATAAAGTTCATCTTGCATATAAAAATTTTAAAGTACAATGTACTGCCGTAATTACAGCTAGAAAAATGAGGAAGTATTTTTATGGAATAACTTTATACTAAATGGAAATGTAACTACTCCAACTACAGTGCAACAGAAGTTACAACAAAATGTTGACCAGTTTCCCTATCTCGGCAGCATTATCTGTAGTAATGAGGACATATATACAGACATCAACAGCAGAACTGGGAAAGCTTCTGCAGTCTTCCTGATGACAGTTGGACTGTAAAAAACTACGTCCGCAAAGCTACGGCTGTACGTCTCTACCATACTACTGATGGCAATATACGCACGTTAATCCTCTAAAACGTCCGTAAAGTCAGCCAACAAGCTTAATGTTTTCCGCCAATGATTTTGCGGCGAGTTTTGAAGATTAGTTATCGCAAATACGTTTCAAATGATGCACTAGAAAAAGTGGTCTACGCCATCTGCATAAAATCGATGTTGTAAGAAGACTTAAGCATGAAAAATTGAAGAACAGAAGATCAGCAGTTTTGTGCAAATCAACAGATGAATACAGAAGTAAAGGAAAACCTCGTAATACCTGGAAATGAACTTTTGCAAAGGATATTCAATACATGAACATGAACTGGGAGGAACCTGTAAAACTGGCAGCTGACAGAGTTCTTTGGAGGAAACGTGGTGCCCGATATGCTACTTAGCATTTCAGGAACTAAGTAAAACAAAAGAAATTTACTTCTCTTCGTATAACCATCGTCCCATAGGTCGGGAGACAGCAACTGTTACTATAGCTTTTGGAGTATGAATGAATCCTTCAGCTGTAATTAAAGGACCTGCTTTACTTGCTATCGATTTCGGCGCTACAATGCACCATCTTCGGCCTTATGATAAACCGGATGTGCATAGCCTGGTAACTGGCATAACACACCTCGATAAAGGGAACAATCAAATGGACGAAAACGGTGATGAATTCCATCCTTTATGATTACATTCCAGTTACAGACCACAATATTATACAGTAGGTAATTTCTTTCTGTCTATGGTGACCCTGCTTCCGATGTGACAAGACTGCATTTAGCTGCTGTGCTAGCGCTGTCAACACCATTCGCAGGAAGGAAGGAATTCATCATCGCGGACATCAGATCGATTGCAGCCCCTATCGCGGTGTATTACGGGTGTTGAATGGATGTCCGCCCGATTGCCCCGTTTATCATAGATGAAACAGTCTTGATCATGTTGGGCACCAGAGCTGATACTAATGTTAATGATAACGAAAACCATGTCAGCTGTCTTATTAGACATTCGTCACGATAGGCTTCATTCGTTGAACATCTCCAGCTTGCCTGCAGTTAAAACAGGAAATTCCGCTGACACTACAGCGTCTTGACGAATTAAACAGAAAACTTGAACTGATATCATCTTTATACTAAATCCTCGCCGAGTTTTAACATAAATGGTCTGGTTGTCGTATGTAAAGTTAACAGAGGAATCCAAAACCACTTCTCATAAACATTCTGTCGAGAGTCTGGCGGCCAGCCGCGGTGGCCGAGCGGTTCTAGGCGCTACAGTCCGGAACCGCGCGACTGCTACGGTCGCAGGTTCGAATCCTGCCTCGGGCATGGATGTGTGTGATGTCCTTATGTTAGTTAGGTTCAAGTAGTTCTAAGTTCTAGGAGACTGATGACCTCCGATGTTAAGTCCCATAGTGCTCAGAGCCATTTGGACAGTCTGGCGGAACTGTTCACTCACTGTAATAGTTGTCAAATAACGATATAGTTTGGTGTACCTGTTCCCTTGTTACTGTGCATTGTGTTGTTAACTTTTGTTTTCAGTTCTACTTTTCAACTGTTCCGATTAATTGTGCAGCCTTCAATGTCAGTCTGGTATTTAAGGTTTTGTTATTGCTTACAACGATTGTGATCGCACAGTCGACTACCACACTCCACAGAAGCCACGTGCTATCTTTACATGTTTACCTCCGTTGTGGGGTTGCGTTGTCTGGGCAGTTTACTACTCTAGTGGCCATTAAAATTGCTACACCACAAAGATGACGTGCTACAGACGCGAAATTTAACCTCCAGGAAGAAGATGATGTGATATGAAAATGATCAGCTTTTCATAGCATTCACACAAGGTTGGCGCCAGTGGCGACAACTACAACGTGCTGACATGAGGAAAGTTTCCAACCGATTTCTCATACACAAACAGCAGTTGACCGGCGTCGCCTGGTCAAACGTTGTTGTGATGCCTCGTGTGAGGAGGAGAAATACGTACCATCACGTTTCCGACTTTGATAAAGGTCGGATTGTAGCCTATCGCGATTGCGGTTCATCGTATCGCGCCATTGCTGCTCGCATGTTACAGATCCTGTACGGGCCTTTCTGGATACAGAAAATGTTCAGCTGCTGCCGTGGCCAGCACATTCTCCTGATCTCTCAACAATTGAAAATGTCTGGTCAATGGTGGCCGAGCAACTGGCTCGTCACAATACGCAAGTCACTACTCATGATGAGCTGTGGTACCGTGTTGAAGCTGCATGGGCAGCTGTACCTGTACACGCCAACCAAGCTCTGTTTGACTCAATGCCCCGAAGTATCAAGGCCGTTATTATGGCCAGAGATGATTGTTCTGGGTACTGATTTCTCAGGATCTATGCACCCAAATTGCGTGAAAATGTAATCATGTCAGTTGTAGTATAATATATTTGTCCAATGAATACCCGTTTATTATCTGCATTTCTTCTTGGTGTAGCAATTTTAATGGCCAGTAGTGTACAAGCACCATGCGGCATCTATTTCACATTCTTCCGCCAAGTGGTGGGCAGAATGTTTGTGATCAGCGATTTTGGATTTGGTGTTTAACATTACATACGACAACCAGGCCATTTATATCATGACTTTACCACAAGTTGGTAAGGATTTAGTATACGGCTGTTACCGTTGAGAGTTGCCTATTTTATTTGTTACGATGCTGTAGCTTTAGCCTAATTTCCTGTTTTATTTAACTGCAGGGTAACCTGAAGATGTTCTGCGAACGAAACCGGTTGTAACACTGTAAAAGTTTAATAATATGGCTGAGGTGGTTTCCATTCATCATTATCAAGGATGGCCTGAAGGTGTGAAAACTACTAAAGAATTGTTTCAATCAGCTGAGTTATGCAAAATAGATAAAATTATGGATACTATAATAAATAAGTTCTGACATGGAAGATTTTTTTTGGATAGAATGAATAATTCAAACTTTATTTATTATCTTAGAGACATTAATAGTTCAAATGGCTCTGAGCACTATGGGACTTAACATCGGAGGTCATCAGTCCCCTAGAACTTAGAACTACTTAAAACTAACTAACCTAAGGACATCACACACATCCATGCCCGAGGCAGGATTCGAACCTGCGACCGTATCGGTCGCGCGGCTCCAGACTGTAGCACCTAGAACCGCTCGGCCACTATGGCCGGCTACAGATTAATTTTTAATTTGTTTTGACACGAGTAGCAAAACATACAGTATACGTTTGGCGACTCCGGAGTAAAAAGTGAATGACGCAGTATCAGACATGTATGAGACGAAAAGGTTGGCATAGGAGAGGAATCAGTGGCGCGCCGCATCGTAACAGTCGGGAGGATGATGGCTCAAGAAAGGCCGGGCTTGTCTAGATTGGAAGGGCAGTTTCCTAATAACTGTACAACCAGCTTACAACTAACCACAATGCAGTCTGCTCCCTGCAGCTGCACAGACCTAACTAACGGACATTATGAACCTCGATTTCTCTATTCACACTACACTGAGGTGACAAAAGTCATAAGGATAGCGATATGCACGTTACAGACTGAAGATAGTATCGTGTTCAGCAGGTAAAAAAGGGCGGTGCATGGGCGGAGATTTCATTTGTACTCAGGTGTTTCATGCCAAGAGGTTTGCGACGTGATTAAGGCAGCACGACGGGAGTTCAAAATGGTTCAAATGGCTCTGAGCAGTATGGGACTTAACTACTTTGGTCATCAGTACCCTAGAACTTAGAACTACTTAAACCTAACTAACCTAAGGACATCACATACATCCATGCCCGAGGCAGGATCCGAACCTGCGACCGTAGCGGTCCAGACTGAAGCGCCTAGAACCGCTTGGCCACACCGGCCGGCATGACGGGAGTTAACAGACTTGGAACGTGGACTAGTAGTTGGAGCTAGACGGTGGCGAGAATACCAGATTTCACCACGGACTACGCAGTGGCAGACTGCCTTCACTTAATTGCTGAGAGCAGTGGCGTTTGCGTATATTTGTTAGTGCTAACAGACAAGCAATGCTGCGTGAAATAACCGCAGAAATCAATGTGGGACGTACGGCTAACGTATCCGTTAGGACAGTGCGGTGAATTTAGGGTTAATGGGCTGAGGCAGCAGACGACCGACGCAACTGCCTTTGCTAACAGCACGACATCACCTGCAGCGCCTCTCCTGTGTTCGTGACCACATCGGTTGGACTCCAGACGACTGGAAAACCGTAGCCTGGTCAGGTAAGTCCAGACTTCAGGTGGTAAGAACTGAGGGTAGGGTTCGAGTGTGGTGCAGACTTCTTGAAGCCACGGACCCAAGTCGTCAGCAAGGCACTGTGCGCGCTGGCGGTGGCTTCATTATGGTGTAGCCTGCGTTTACATGGAACGGGCTAGGTCCACTGGTGCAACTGAACCTATCATTGACTGTAAATCGTTTCATTCGGCTACTTGGAGGCAATTTCTAGGTATTCATGGACTTATTATGGATGACAATGCGTCACGTCACCAATCCAAAATTCGACAATTCGAGCGAATTTGGCCACCGAGATCAATCCCAACGAATATACAGGGTGGTCCATTGATAGCTGAATAGCCCATCACTATCGAATTCACGCTTTATGCTGACAGCCTCATCCTGAGTTTTAGAAAAGAGAATAAACGACAAAGCGTATTACATGTTCATAAGAAATATTTAGTACATTTAAATCTAAAGAAATCCTATAACTGAAACGCATAAACTAACATTATTCTCACCTTCCTGTCATTCTCCCCTATATACAGGGCCGGCCGCGGTGGTCTCGCGGTTCTAGGCGCGCAGTCTGGAACCGTGCGACTGCTACGGTCGCAGGTTCGAATCCTGCCTCGGGCATGGATGTGTGTGATGTCCTTAGGTTAGTTAGGTTTAAGTAGTTCTAAGTTCTAGGGGACTGATGACCACAGCAGTTGAGTCCCATAGTGCTCAGAGCCATTTTTTGAACCTATATACAGGGTGGCCCATTGATAGTGACCGGGCCAAATATCTCACGAAATAAGTGTCAAACGAAAAAACTACAGAGAACGAAACTCGTCTAGCTTCAAGGGGGAAACCAGATGGCGCTATGGTTGGCGCTTCCATAGGTCAAACGGAAATCAGTTGGTTTTTTTTTTAAATAGGAACCCCCATTTTTATTACATATTCGTCTAGTACGTAAAGAAATATGAATGTTTCAGTTGGAGCAATTTTTTCGCTTTGTGATAGATGGCACTGTAATAGTCACAAACGTATAAGTACGTGGTATCACGTAACATTCCGCCAGTGCGGACGCTGTTTGCTTCGTGATACATTACCCGTGTTAAAATGGACCGTTTAACAATTGCATAAAAGATCGATATCGTATTGATGTATGGCTATTGTGATCAAAATGCCCAACGGGCGTGTGCTATGTATGCTGCTCGGTATCCTGGACGACATTATCCAAGTGTCCGGACCGTTCGCCGGATACTTACGTTATTTAAGGAAACAGGAAGTGTTCAGCCACATGTGAAACGTCAACCACGACCTGCAACAAATGATGATGCCCAAGTAGGTTTTTTTAGCTACTGTCGCGGCTAATCCGCATATCAGAAGCAGACAAATTGCGCGAGAATCGGGAATGTCAAAGACGTCGGTGTTGAGAATGCTACATCAACATCGATAGCACCCGTACCATTTTTGAATGCACCAGGAATTGCATGGCGACGACTTTGAACGTCGTGTACAGTTCTGTTACTCGGCAAAAGAGAAATTACGGGACGATGACAGATTTTTTGCACGCTTTCTATTTAGCGACGAAGCGTCATTCACCAACAGCGGTAACTTAAACCGGCATAATATGCACTACTGGGCAACGGAAAATCCACGATGGCTGCAACAAGTGGAACATCAGCGACCTTGGCGGGTTAATGTATGGTGCGGCATTATGGGAGGAAGAATAATTGGCCCCCATATTCTCGATGGCAATCTAAACGGTGCAATGTATGCTGATTTCCTACGTAATGTTCTACCGATGTTACTACAAGATGTGTCACTGCATGACAGAATGGCGATGTACTTCCGACATGATGGATGTCCGGCACATAGTTCGCGTGCGGTTGAAGCGGTATTGAATAGCATATTTCATGACAGGTGGATTGGTCGTCGGAGCACCGTACCATGGCCCGCACATTCACCGGATCTC
This sequence comes from Schistocerca nitens, assembly GCF_023898315.1. Classification (NCBI taxonomy): domain Eukaryota; kingdom Metazoa; phylum Arthropoda; class Insecta; order Orthoptera; family Acrididae; genus Schistocerca; species Schistocerca nitens. The sequence continues at coordinate 371,705,333 of NC_064620.1, read as the reverse complement.
ACGTCCCCGGATTTCTTTCTGTGGGGAAAGTTGAAGGATATTTGCTATCGTGATCCACCGACAACGCCTGACAACATGCGTCAGCGCATTGTCAATGCATGTGCGAACATTACGGAAGGCGAACTACTCGCTGTTCAGAGGAATGTCGTTACACGTACTGCCAAATCCATTGAGGTTGACGGACATCATTTTGAACATTTATTGCATTAGTGTTGTATTTACAGGTAATCACGCTGTAACAGCATGCGTTCTCAGAAATAAGTTCACAAAGTTATATGTATCACATTGTAACAACTGAAATAATATGTTCAAACATTCTGTATTTTAATTTAAAAGTCCTACCTGTTACCAACTGTTTGTCTAAAATTGTGAGCGATACGAAATGGTTCAAATGGCTCTGAGCACTATGGGACTGAACTGCTGTGGTCGTAAGTCCCCTAGAACTTAGAACTACTTAAACCTAACTAACCTAAGGACATCACACACATCTATGCCCGAGGCAGGATTCGAACCTGCGACCGTAGCAGTCGCACGGTTCCGGACTGCGCGCCTAGAACCGCGAGACCACCGCGGCCGGCTGTGAGCGATACGTTTGTGACTATTACAGCGCCATCTATCACAAAGGGAAAAAAGTGGTTCAACTAAAACATTCATATTTCTTTACGTACTACATGAATATGTAATAAAAATGGGAGTTCCTATTTAAAAAGAACGCAGTTGATATCCGTTTGACCTATGGCAGCGCCATCTAGCGGGTCTAGCGCCATCTGGTTTCCCCTTCGAGCTAGACAAGTTTCGTTTTTTGTAGTTTTTTCGTTTGACGCTTATTTCGTGAGATATTCGGCCCGGTCACGATCAGTGGACCACCCTGTATATGGGTCATAATCGAGAGGTCAATTCGTGCACAAAATCCTGATGGTTGTTGAGTCCATGCCACGTCGAGTTTCTGCAATACGCCGGGCAAAAGGAAATCCGATCCGATATTAGGAGGTATCCCATGACTCGTCACTTCAAGAATAGTATGTCCGTTAGTTAGGTCTGTGCAGCATCACGGAGCAGACTGCATTGTGGCTGGTTATAAGCTGCTTGTACAGTCATTCGTAAACTGCCCTCCCAGTCTAGACAAGCCCGGCAGTCGCAATGATTACGCCCCACTCCCCCGCCGGACCCGGTCTATTGGGAGGACGCCGGCGTGGCGGTCTGCCATCAGCGCGCAGTTAACTGTTCCCTGATTGCCGCTCCCCTTCTGGCAGCCCGCGGGTAATTGCAAGGCGGCGGCAGCTGCAAGAGGGCCACACCGCGAGTCAGACTGCCCTGATTAACCTGTTAGCACTAGACCCAGGTCGTGCCGCTGCTCCTCCACTTGCATCTCTTATTCCCTGGCGCAATCATTACGTCTCTGGACTCGTAGTCGGAAGGAGTGGAGATCAGTTCCCTGTCCGGCCATCAACAGCTCGTTTTCTGTGGTTTCTTTAAATTCGTTAGGGCGAAACGGTGGGTCGATTCCTCTGAATAGGACACAGCCGATTTTATTTTGTATTTTTGTCCAATCCGAGTTGTACTTCGCATCGCTGATGAAACATTAAACCCAAAATTTTCAACTTTTTTCATCCCATCCAGCTACATTTGTCTCTACTCCTCCACCCCTACCCCATCCACCCTCCCGAATTTCTCAGAAATCCAGAGAAAACACATTATTCTCGGAGAAAAGTCGGCTTTCCACTTATTTAATGCCATCTTCCACCTACATCTATCCTGTAGACCACGCATGACCTGCCGGCATGATTCACATACGTGAGCTATCGGGCCGCATTATCTCGACGTGACAGCAACGCTCCTAGCGGATAAAGCCAAAACTGCAGTCTCTGTAACTTTAATGTTTATAAGGTAAGGCACCGTTATGACTGACACCCCTTTCACTACACGCCATGCCAACAAATTATGCCTCGAGAAACGTGTTTTGGAGAAAATGTTAATTTTAGGTTCAGCGGGAATTTCTTCCGCGCGCCGGATTGCGATCAGTCGCAGGCTGGATGCGACTCGCGGGGTGCCGGTGCTCCTCCCCCCGTGATTTAGACAAAAGATCCTCGGAAACCTGTTTTTACAAGTCTTTATCTTTGCCCATGTCTGCATCACTCTGCTACTTATTCCAGAGGCCGCGTTAATAGCAGCAGCCTGCCTCACTAGGTGTTTCACTCGTCTCTTCCTCTTTCAGCTGCTGCCAAGCTTTTTAGAACCCACAGCCCGTGGCTGTACATTAGGGTGACAGAATTACAATGTCGCTGCCAAACCTCGGAGTTTTTATTTTTTCTCCCTAAACTTTAATAGCCCTTTTGTAATTTCTCGCTCAATGTTGAGACTGAATAACATCGTGGAGTGGCTACGACTTTGTCTCACTCTCCATTCAACAATTGCTTCCCTTTCATACCCTCCGGTCATTATAACAGCAGTATGGTTTCTGTACTAGCTGTACGTAATTTTCTGTCGCGTACTTAACTCCTGATATCTTCAGAATTTCTAAAACATGTGTTCCAGTTAACACGTTAAGTTTTCTCTAAATCTACAAATACTGTAAACGTAGGTTTAACTGTTTCTTACAACTTCCCTTCTAAGGGAAGTTGTAAGATCAGTATTGACCCCCTTGTTTCTAATCGTTGGAACCTGTGGATCGTTAAAATTAAGGTTGAGCGCACGGTATGTTGTGGTGCAGTTTCTGGACAATAACTGTCGGTGGACTCCTCGTCCTTCCAGAAGCGAACCGTGGACTTGAACTTGCGGAGAACTATGTAATGTCAGGGCCGGTATACACACACGCTCTGGCAGGCACTTAAGTATGATTTGCACAGCATCGATGTTGATGTAGATATTTGAGAGGCGATCAATAAGTGACTGCAACAGATTTCTTTCCTGAAAGTAGGTTCGTTTCATTCAGGACTCCAATTTAGCAAATTATTCCCTACTCTTTTGGCTACAACGACCTATTCAACATAATCTCCGTTCAATGCGACGGCCTTGCAACACCTTGCCGGGCGGGGCTGTATGTCCGCATGGTAATATTCTACCGATCAACGTCGAAGCCAGGGTCTCGTTGCATTAATAACATTAGTCACGTACTGCTTCTCGCCGTGTGCATCATCCATTGGGCCAAACAGATGGAAGTCGTTGGAAGGTGCGATATCTAGACTGCACGGTGGATGAGGAATATACTCCAATAAGCCTTTTGATCTTCTTTAGGGTGTGCAGACTTGTGTGAGGCCTTTCTTTGCTATGGATATGACGATGTACATTTTCTTTTTCCTGCCAAGGAACACACTGAAGTCGTTTCTTCAATTTCACAGCTGTGTGCGGCCGGACGGCACGCAGATCCGACAGGTTTGCGCGACCTTCCTGCGATGACGACAGACACCTTGGCCAACGATTCTCCGTGCTTTTGTTCACTGCCAGGTCTACGGAGAAATTCTGCAAGCGCCTATGAATGTCTGCGATGCTCTGGTTTTCCGCCAAAAGGAACTCACTGAGAGCTCTCTGCATGGAACGAAACTCCGTTAGAGACGCCGTTTTGAAAGATACTGATAGCGCCGTCACCAACTGGAATTTCAGGAAGCTATAGGAACTGAAACGGGAATATTCCACGATGCCGGACAACAAATTAGGTATTTTTGAGACCGAAATTGGCCGAGAAAAAAAAATGTGTTACCTTACTTATTGAAAGCCCCTCGCATGCAATACGTGGTCTTTGGCAGCTTAATTTCTCAAGTCGATCGCGTCTGACGACTGAAACAGGCCAATAATAAAGGATGCTGTTTGTGGCTGCCCTGCAATTTTAGTTTTATCTTCCATATAACGCTGCGAACGTTGACAGACGGAGATTCCCACGCCTCGCTACGGGCGAGCGCCTGGATTTCCTCTCTAGGGAGCGGCGTCGCCGACATACGCCAGGCGAGCTCAGAATGCGCCAAACGGCCGATAACCGCACCAGCTGGAGCGACGTCTCGTGTCCGCAAAAAGCCGCCACTCTGTGCTCGGCGCCTCGCCTGCGTCGTGTCGGCTGCGCTGACGTTTTTGCTCGCCCTCTGGCGAACCATAACAAATTAATTAGGACGCGCGTCTGGGGACTGATAGTGCCCGCTGCTGCTTTTGGCCAGCGCACGACGCTGACTTCATCGGCTCGTTGTGGGGAAAAAAAGCCGGCCAACTCGCGCTCCAGCACGAGCAGTTCACTGGCCTCCAGTGAAGCTGTGACTCATCTAAGTAACGGTGCGAGGGAACTTTCTCTCACGTTGTCGGCATTATCGTTCAATTGTGTGCTGGAAAGAACTACAAGAGAATGGAAAATTGAAGAAGAAAATACGAGGGTCACTCTAAAAGAAATGCACACTATTTTTGTAAAAATACAGTTTTCATTCCGCACGTGTGAAAGTTTTACAGTGTGTAGATACATCCTCCCCGCATGTTTTCAAACTTAGTTCAACCTGTTCCCGCGAGTGGCGCCATCACAGCATCTGAAGATGGCTGCTACACTTGACGTTCGTCAGGAGCAACGCGCTCTCATAGAATTCCTGTGCTGTAAAAACGAGACAGTGAGAAACATCCACAAGAGTTTGAAAAAGGTGTATGGAGATGCTGCTGTCGATCGCAATACAGCTAGTCGGTGGGCGAGCAGGTTACGTGATAAAAGTGGGCACGGCAGTATTGAGGATTGTCCTCGCAGCGGCAGGCCTCGTTTGCTTGTGGACATCATGCCAAGTGGAATCACCATAAATTCTGATGCATATGTGACGACACTGAAGAAACTTCAAGCTCGACTGAGTCGTGTTCGACCACTTCGGCAAAAGCAGGATGTTTTGCTGTTGCACGACAATGTACGGCCACATGTCAGTCAAAAAACCATGGAAGCGATCACAAAACTCGGATGGACAATACTGAAACACCCGCCTTACAGTTCTGACCTGACTCCATGTGACTATCATCTCTTTGGGAAACTGAAAGACTCTCGTAGTGGAACAAGGTTTGAAGATGATGATTCCCTTGTGCACAATGCCAAACAGTGGCACCAACAGGTTGGTCCAGAATTTTACCGTGCGGGTATACAGGCGCTTGTTCCAAAATGGCGTAAGGCAGTTGAGAGGGATGGAAATTATGTGGAGAAATGAAAATATTGTTCCTAAAGGATGTATCTACACACTGTAAAACTTTCAAACATGTAGAATAATAGATGGATTTTTAAAAAAATAGTGTGCATTTCTTTTGGAGTGACCCTCATAAAAAAGTAGATATAACGTTTTCCAGCTTTTAATTGTAATTATTGTTTACTTACCAATGACGCGTTTCGACTGATTCAGGCAACTTAACGGGAGGACGACGGTTCAAACCGGCGTCCTGCCATCCTGATTTAGGTTTTCCGTGATTTCCCTAAATCGCTTAACACAAATGCCGGGATGGTTCCTTCGAAAGAGCACGGGCGCTGTCCTTCTCTATCCTTCCCTAATACGAGTTTGAGCTCCGTCTCTAATGACCTGGTTGTCGACGGGACGTTAAACACTAATCTCCTCCTCCCTCAGGCATCTTCTGATTGGCCTACACAGAAGAATATATATTTTGTTAAAAATGACATGACCCCATTTTGCAAAATTGGAGTTACTAACCAGACTGCGTTTTAATGGCAGGACACTTAGAAAATGTAACAGCCCTACTAAGGAGACTGCCTGCACTACGCTTGTCCGTCCTCTTTTAGAATACTGCTGCGCGGTGTGGGATCCTTACCAGATAGGACTGACGGAGTACATCGAAAAAGTTCAAAGAAAGGCAGCACGTTTTTTATTATCCCGAAATATGGGAGAGAGTGTGACAGAAATGATACAGGATTTTGGCTGGAAATCATTACAAGAAAGGCGTTTTTCGTTGCGACGGAATCTTCTTACGAAATTTCAATCACCAACTTTTTCCTCCGAATGCGAAAATATTTTTTTGACACCGACCTACACAGGGAGGAACGATCACCAAGATAAAATAAGGGAAGTCAGAGCTCCTACGGAAAGATATAGGTGTTCATTCTTCCGGCACGCTATACCAGATTGGAATAATAGAGAATTGTGAAGGTGGTTCCCTGAACCCTCTGCCAGGCACTTGAATGTGATTTGCAGAGTATCTCTGTATATGTAGATATCAAGGAATTGTAATATCAGTAAGTTCTTTAACAATTTCTTGCTAGTACTCCAATTTTGCAAAATGTGGTCATGCTACTTCTAACAAAATGTGTATTTTTTGTGTTCACCAATTTGAGCATGCCTGAATCAAGGGAAACGCGTCATTGTTAAGTAAGTAATAATTACAACCCTGAAACCAACACTGTTTGAGCCTTCATAGCTACATAAAGTTGAGTAAATGGAAAGAAACAATAAAATATTTGATTTTTGGTGACGGTCTTGTAATGATGGATCGAACCTTAAACATCGCAAAGAATATACAGAACTTCTAAAGGATAAATCTGAAAAAAGACGTCTACAATTATCCTTTCAAAAGCAAGATTGCTTGACTAGTGACAGTAACTAAAGGAGACTTAAAAAACCAACTACGGCAACGTCAACAAAACAGACAACATTAACTGAATATTTCTATTGTCAGCTGTTCTACAGTCACAAATTGTGTAAAGTGCGTTGTAATGATAGTCTACCAGAGATGCGTTTTTACATCTTTTTTAATTAATGCTACGGGTTTCGAGTATGGCTCATTTTCATTTGAAACACAGTATTTACGACATTATTGTCTACTGCTTGAAAATGAGCCGTCGTCGAAACAGGTAGCAATGAATGAAAAACATAGTAAAAAAAGCAGCTCTTATGGACTGTCATTACAATGGATTTTAGACAACGTTGTATACCTGGGTTAAAATATAAAAGAAGCACTTAAAATCACAACTTAAGTACTGAAAAGAGTGTACATGAAAGTGGGAAATGTGTACAGTAAAACTGTTTTACATTAAAGTATCACAGCCGGCCGAAGTGGCCGTGCGGTTAAAGGCGCTGCAGTCTGGAACCGCAGGACCGCTACGGTCGCAGGTTCGAATCCTGCCTCGGGCATGGATGTTTGTGATGTCCTTAGGTTAGTTAGGTTTAACTAGTTCTAAGTTCTAGGGGACTAATGACCTCAGAAGTTGAGTCCCATAGTGCTCAGAGCCATTTGAACCATTTGAACCAAAGTATCACAACACAGTTGTCAAACCAGCAGACCTCTATGGGTCGGGAACTCTTTCATCTGGATGTAATATGGTGTGGTAAAGTTCCGAAAAGAAAGAAAAAAATCTTCAGAGAAATATTAGGTCTAATCAAGAACAAAGATGGAAACTGCGTTTTTTGGACCAAAAATGGAGATACACTTACTCTGCCCCAGAGCAAGAGATGAGATCAGGATAATACGTGTTACACTCTGTGGACATCTAGAGAGAATGAAGGAACACAGATGATCCACACATTCTTTCAAAACAAGGAAACAGACAGAAAATAGACTCGTAAGCAAAACAACGAAGGACATCGTAGAACTACAGATTGAGCAGGAGACTCTGCTCAACAGAGACAAATTCAGACTAGAAGTCAAGAATTCAAAAGTTTTAAGGACAAACAGAAAAACAGCTGTAGTCAAATGGTCAGATGAGAGGAAAAGTCATTCTGAGAAAATGAAATTTTTTGAGAAGGCTGGAGGGAAGAGAAGTAAGTAATTATCTTAACATGGTTCTTGGTTGGCCTGAAATGAAATGAGAAGAAAAGGGAACTGTGAGTGCAACGTTGCAACCCGGTAAAGAACACTGTTGATGACACACGGTGCTCCAGTCTGGGTTACGTATGTCCCACAAATCTGCGCCGCCTCATTCAGAACAAGCCATGCTTCATGAAAATCACGCACCGCGGACATGCGCAATTAATTCCGGCTCGAAACCATCTTGCGGGTATTCAAGAAACTCACCAGACGACTATACGGAAACTCGAAACTTTCGAACAGCCGCTTCATCCTAAATCTGGGAAATTACAATCAGAACTATAGGTCGAAGCATAACAGACCAAAGACACTTTAACAGGGAAAACGGATGACTTATGGCTACTTTGAAACGAAAAACATAAGCAACCAAAGGACGGCGAATCCTTGTATCACAGCTAGTCTGGCTGGTCCCAGAAACAATTCCATAGCCAAACACATTGCTGCCGTTAGGATGCTGACAACACGCACGTCACAAACAAACCCCATTTAGTAACTTAAGCTGTGCAACCGATGTTATAATCAAAATGAACAGTCTGATGACGACCTCGGCATGTTACAGGATCGATACAGCTGCGGTTTGCTCGTAAGACATAGTCGGTGCCCAGCATCGACGGTTACTTCCTGTCAGTAAGAGCCCTGCACCCTTGCCTGAGCTGTTGCATAGCAGTAGAGTCCCGTCAAGGGCCCTACAACCCGTCCAGATTGTCATAGAGGCTTTTCTTCCCAAGGCTTGCCGCGGCACTGTTTCCCCTCTGCCCTAAATCGCTACCCATCAAAAGTTTGTGCGTAGTGCACACAAGATAGGACCGTGTTAACAGACGGACATCACAGTCTTGCACCCTGTTATTTCCTAACAGAAATATTAACACTGGAACTTTTTGAGGACGGCCGGCCGAAGTGGCCGTGCGGTTAAAGGCGCTGCAGTCTGGAACCGCGAGACCGCTACGGTCGCAGGTTCGAATCCTGCCTCGGGCATGGATATTTGTGATGTCCTTAGGTTAGTTAGGTTTAACTAGTTCTAAGTTCTAGGGGACTAATGACCTCAGCAGTTGAGTCCCATAGTGCTCAGAGCCATTTGAACCATTTTTTTTTTTTTTTTTTTTTGAGGACGTCACCTTGATAGGGAGAGTGTGGAGGGACTCAACTACTTAAAGTTTCTAGTTTATATGCTGCTGATGATGATAATTGGCAATCACTTTCAATCATTGGTAGAGTTTAAGGCTGTCGCGGAAGGTTTGTGAATCAAAAGTCTTTGAAACTTCTTGATCCGGATCGGGACTCGAACATGAGGCCTTTTCCTTTCACGGGCAAGTGATCTACCTACTCAGCCGCTGAAGCACGACTTCCGAGCACCATCACGGCTTAACTTTCGCCAGTACATCATGTTTACCATACAAACCTCACAGTAATTTGCCCGGATATCTTGCGGGATCTTGGAAGGAAGGGTACTGCAAAGACATGGCTCAGCGACAGCTTAGGGTATTCTTTCCAGAATGAATTTTCATTCTGCAGAGTAGTCTTGTGTCGTGCTTTGATTGCTCGGATGGTAGAGCACTTCCTTGAGAAATGCAGAGATCCCGGGTTTGAGTGCCGGCCCAGCACACAGTTTTAATCTCCCAGGAAACAAATTTCAAGATTTGAAGACACCGAGCCACACACCAAGTGAGGCGGTGCAGTGGTTAGCACACTGGACTCGCGTTCGGGAGGACGACGGTTCAAACCCACGTCCGGCCATCCTGATTTAGGTTTTCCATGATTTCCCTAAATCGATTCAGGCAAATGCTGGGATAGTTCCTTTGAAAGGCTACGGCCGACTTTCTTCCCATCCTTATCCGATGGGACCGATAACATCGCTGTTTCGTTGTAAGTGAACTATCTGTTACACTTTATAACGACACATCATGTCATTTGAGACATTTTATTAACTTTTAGCTATTCTCGTGGAAGCTCACACTATCTTCTGTTTTACCATCAACTTAACAACGTTATACGATTGCCTCCCGTTATGAATTACATCACAGTCTTGCACCCTGTTATTTCCTAGCCGGCCGAGGTGGCCGAGCGGTTCTAGGCGCTACAGTCTGGAACCGCGCGACAGCTACCGTCGCAGGTTCGAATCCAGCCTCGGACATGGATTAGAGATGGGCAAAACTGTTCTTTTCAGAGATTGGATCAGAACTGTTCACTCCCTGAAATGAATTAGCTCTTTTTCATGACTCACCACTCATTTACAATAGAAAATAAATGGAAGGCACATTGCCCTTTAAACTTGGTTTATTCCAGTACTACACCTGTATTTTGATCTTATTTGATCCTATTTTGAAGTAACACAGATAATGAGTAAGAATTTTGTATTGTTTATTGAAATTTCCACGATATGACAAAGTTTTTGATTATTGATTTATTTTGTACTATCGTGGTTTTTTGGGTGATCGGAAAATGTTGTAACTTGAGATTTACATTAACAATATATTTGGCTATAATGTATTAAAATTTCATTAACCTCATACAAATACATCGCAAGCCATATATTTTTAAAGTGAACGTTTCCTTCCGAAGACGCCTAAAATCGCAAAATCCGTAGCAGAATAAGAAAAAAATATATAAATTTGACTGTAAAACGAAAGTGCTGCATATAGCCTTACGCAGAATAAAACAAGGAAAATATTGGTGTATCACATTTTGCGATACGTTTATCGGTTCGCTCGTAATTAAAGCGTATTTTCGAGTGTCCATAATAAAAATCCTATGGTAAGAGGAGTCATCAGCAACCTAATCTAATCAGTTTAAACAAATAAAAATAAAATAAAAACGATTGATGTATACATAACATAATAATGTAATATACATAGCGGTATTACTACGAAGAACAATATCCAGTGGGGACGAACTCCGATGCAGAGGCGCTGAGTCGAGCAGGTCGAGCCGCGAGCTGTATTGCTGCATGAGCTGAGACCGCAGAGACCAGAGTGACACCTGAGTCGCTTTGCTCAACGCTCTGGCTAGAGTCGAGACGGTGGGGTGAGCGTTGAGCGGGCGAGTTCCGAGGGTGGGGGGAGCTCACCCGCTCAGAGCCAAATCGTCCGTTCCCTTGCGAGCAGGTTTTTGCAAGTAGTTCCTATGTTATCCGCTAGGTGGCTCTCTGTCCTGTTGCTCGCATCAACTGCCCAGAGGGCAGGACATGCGACTGAAACGATCGCCGACAGAGTGCGATGCGAAGTTAAGCTGCGCCAGACACTGCACGCGGCAGACGACGCACAGAGACGGCACGGCATATGTGAAACACAAAATCCAATGGGGCACTGCACAATGCAGGCAGCCAAGGTAGAAGCAGGGCAGAGGCCGGCGCTGGCTGTGTTGTGTGGCGTGCAGTGTGCTCTGACCAGCAGACGCGCTGCTGATATGCTCCGTCTCTCTCTCTCTCTCTCTCTCTCTCTGCCGTGGGAAACGTTTGGAGCTACCGTTCTTTTTTTCTGAATCACTGATTGTTTACTCCTTTGAAAGATTCAACTCTATGAATTAGTTCAAGAGCGGATCCCCCCATCTCTAGCATGGATGTGTGTGATGTCCTTAGGTTAGTTAGGTTTAAGTAGTTCTTAGTTCTAGGGGCCTGATGACCTCAGAAGTCCCATAGTGCTCCGAGCCATTTGAACCTGTTATTTCCTAACAGAAATATTAACAGTGGAACATACAACGTCCGTCCACATAGTTCCGAGGAACTTGTTTTACTCCTGGCGTATAAGCGACGTCAGCGCAATAGCTACGGTGTTCAAGATATGATTGAGAATGGTTATAAGAAGAGAAAAGTGTGTGCAAACTTTGTCCCGCACACCGTGAGACCCAACAAAAACAACGACGCGCCGACGCCTGCTGCGACTTGACTGAAATGAAAGACGTAGAAAAATCATAATGGGAGATGTGATTTGTTGTTATCAATACGAACCTACCATAGTGCGACAAAGTGCAAAACGGCTCTCTGGTGGTTCGCTACGACCGAAGAAGGTTCGGATGTGGCGCGCGGGTTGAAGAGCCCGAAGAACTATATTTCTGACAGTTTCACATGGTTATATGAAAGTTCTGTGCGTTGCACTCAAGTTGGCGGGGGGGGGGGGTAGGAGGAGATGGGGGTAGACTTTGTACAAAACATATGAAGCACTGAAACCACCATCATAACTTTTCTCTTTTCTCTGTTTTTATTAAAACCGTATCGAAACTTTATGGATTGACCAGGTACTTACGTTAAGCAGTAGTCTCAACCGACTTTCAAAAATCATTGAAATGTTGAAAGCTTCAGTGAAACATTGCATCACAGAACACCATCACGATACATACTTTAATTTAGCTGTTAACGGTGTAGCTGGATCCTAACAGTTTTTAATCCTAGTAGATACTCTGATCCCAAGAGTCGAAAAAGTTCTAGATTAAAATTTAATTTTACACATTCATTCTACTTGCTTTGCACACTGTTTTAGGCGTACCAGTTAAGAAAGGAGAAGCGAATTCATTAAAAGCAGCGGAAATGTCAGCTGCAGTAAAAATTGTTACCTTTTTATTTTCTCGCGTTACTTTTTCGCCTGCTTCTGTAACTCCAGAAGCAGGATTTCTTGCATAGAAATGAAAACAGAGAAAGGAAAAACATCTGTACAAATGTACTGAACATCCCCTTAGAAAAAATAGTGAATTACTGTACTGGTAAACCCCTTACGTTATTTGATTTTCAAACAGTTGAGCAAAACTGAACGTACTCAGGCATTTCTCTCTTTACTTATTCTGATCATCACTCAACTGACACACAATATTTTTAGCGCAACGCAATCTGACTTTTAATAATCCCTACAAAAGAATGGCCCTGACTAACAATAACCTATACCCTTCATGAATTCTTACCTCACAAAAATCTTCGTTACTCGAACTACTGCAATACAGCAACCGCCAATACTGCCAGCTAAATAAAAGATTCTAACTAATGAAGGCACTAACTACTGATAGCCATAGTTAGCAAATGAAAGATTTTGATAAAGAACAAACAATGTATTTACCTTAATAGTGTTCAAAAGTCATAATATATATATGAGTTCATGACATCCAGTCTTACAAATTTACTGTCTCTGATGGACACACGTCCAGATCATCCGCTCTCAAAACGCCACCATCTCTCTACCCCACATCCACCACTGCTGGCGGTTCACCTCCCAACTGCGCAACGCTACGCGCTGTTCACATCCAACTGCCCAACACTACAATAGCAAATACTCCAACAATGCCAACCAGCCACAGACTGCACGCAGCACAGCCAGTGATTTTCATACAGAGCGCTAGGTGACGTTACCAACATAAAAACCTAAACAGCCTACTTACAGTACCTTTTAGTCGACTGTGATGCGATATGGAATCTGGACAACTTCAGTAACTAATGGTTGGTTATACCACTTCTGTGGTTGTATGAATTGCTTTAGCTTTTTCTACGGCAGTTCCCGCGTTGAAACAATGGACTCTACTGTTCCAGCTTCCGCACAAATGAACAGTTGCTCATATCTGTTAAGAATGCTATCGGTGGATATTAAACAAAGATTCACACCAAGACGACATAGGGAAAGACAACTACGAGAAGTGTAGCTATACAAAACTATACCGTAAGAGTGAAAACGCTGTTTGTAGCAAAAATAACGATGATGATAGCTGGGTAGATGTAGTTGACGTCTGACGTTTGCTGGTGGCGTGGTGGTTGCCTGAGAGCATCAATAGAAGCGTGATGTAGCACTGCTCCTGGGCGTCATGGAAGGCAAGTTTATTACGGGCGGAGGCCCCAGAGGTCTCCCTTTTCACGGAAGCACCGCCGCGGGACTGACTATAAAGCACCAGCACAGACATCCCACGCGGCGTCGTGTCGGGCGAAGATCTATAGGGGCGGCTTCAGAACGACCGTGACACCAACACAACGTCATACTACGTTGCTTCAATGGCGGCGTACGCTCGAGTCGTCGAGGTCAACACTTATGTCTTTCCGTTAAGGCAGAGGTGCTCAAACCGTCGATCGCGATCGACCGATCGATTACTTTATGAGTAGGTTCTTCAAAACTTTTGTCCGAAATCTGTTTCCATGAGCTGTCTTTGTAAAATAGCAGTTTGCTGACACTGAGTATTTGTAGGCGGTAAATTTGACAACATTGTCTCCATCTCTTTCAACTTCACGTGCATTTCACCGCCTCTAATACTCGCGCCAAGCAACGGTCTTTCATTTGCAGGTGTAGTAACGAAACACGAACTGTAATTAAAAGTGAAACATTCTCGCCAAATACATTCAGAACTGTCGGATCAACAAACATCATTGGATCAAGAAGCTGCAAACAAATATACGACCGAGCTGACAGCACCGAAGACAAAGTTTTAAAACCGATTTTCACATTTCAAGGCAATATAACCTGCCCTGACATTCACAGCTGAACCTTTCCAAACTTTTTATCGAGAGAACAATACCTTTTACGTATTTTGTATAAATAAAACAGTTAATTTTGGCTACGGTGTTGTTTTATGCTTAAACCTTTACGAATTTTTAAACCAATATATTTGCAAGTGGGCTACACTGCATGTAATAGATCTTAACACTAAAAACGTTGAGCTCTCCTGCGTTACGTTGACGAAACGGTTGTTACATGATCGTAAATCCATTGGGATACCCGGCCGGAGTGGCCGAGCGGTTCTAGGCGCTACAGTCTGGAACCGCGCGACCGCTACGGTCGCAGGTTCGAATCCTGCCTCGGGCATGGATGTGTGTGATGTCCTTATGTTAGTTCGGTTTAAGTAGTTCTAAGTTCTAGGGGACTGATGACCTCAGATGTTAAGTCTCATAGTGCTCAGAGTCATTTTGAACCAATGGGATACCTATTGGTACTGAAATTGTTACGCCATCACTTATCAAATGTGTGATATTTTCAGCACAACATGTTTCGGGACTATATTATCCCATTATTATTAAACGCTATAAACAAGGAAAACAATAAATCGCAATATGTACGCACCGACAAGCATACAAACGTATTTGTAACGTCATGTACTACAACACACTTTAAAGCTTCTGATGCTATTACCCAAGTGAAAAGTAAAAACCCAGCAGCAAACATGCATTTTCAAACATAAAATTCTTCTTAGGATATCTCATGTTGGCGTGTTTCACTCAAAAAGCACATTTGTAAGCTAAAGGCAGCCGCTTTCACCTACCAAAGATAGTGTTTCCGTGCAACGCTTATGTAACAACCCAGACGATGCTACTGTCTATCATAAAAACTGTGAACATTTCGTGTCAAGCCTCAGTAAATTAAAAACCAATACTACACCTATGTTGCAAAGTGTGCGTCCATGTAGAATGGCCCAAAGAAAACAAAAAACCTAAAGCCACTAATTTGAATTAGTTGATGACTGCTTCCCGAGGAAGACATCGCTGAAGTGGTCTCAGAAATGTCCCTTGGGCCCTTCTGTCTTCTCATTTAACATCTTGTCTCATTCATTTCATAAAGCACAAAAACTCTCCACTTCCTCTAAATTTGACAACCACCACCCTTTATCCTCAAAATGCGATACCCTCGTGCTGTCTGTGATGTTACCGAACGAATGCTGCTCTTTATTCAGGTGCTTCTCCACCACTGAGAGCCATTCTCTTTATTATTATTGTTGTGTCTAGACAAGACAGTCGAGACACAAGGCGAGGAAGCCGAAAGGGCACGCGTCAGCTACGCAGGCTTGTTTAGGTCTGAAACAGGAGACGTAATGAATGCTATAAAGAAAAGTACGTAGCTGCTATAATACTTAACTTTAATCCATCTTTTGTGGTACATCGCTCTTGACGATACAAGTGAGACTCTTAAGATACATGCAATGCTACAAATGGCGCCTTGCTAGGTCGTAGCCATTGACTTAGCTGAAGGCTATTCTAACTGTCTCTCGGCAAATGAGAGAAAGGCTTCGTGTAGTCGCTAGCAAAGTCGTCGTACAACTGGGGCGAGTGCTAGTCAGTCTCTCGAGACCTGCCGTGTGGTGGCGCTCGGTCTGCGATCCTGACAGTGGCGACACGCGGGTCCGACATGTACTAATGGACCGCGGCCGATTTAAGCTACCACCTAGCAAGTGTGGTGTCTGGCGGTGACACCACAATTATGTTCTTTAAACGTCACTCTAAAGTTTCTTCCCGTTTGCTCCGCGTACGACATTTCGCATTCTTGATACTTAATTGCATAAACTTTCCCTTTCCCCGTGGAGTTCTCCTCTGTGCCACCGCTCCACGTTGTTGTCCGTCGTGAATGCAAAAAATGGTTCAAATGGCTCTGAGCACTATGGGACTCAACTACTGAGGTCATTAGTCCCCTAGAACTTAGAACTAGTTAAACCTAACTAACCTAAGGACATCACACACATCCATGCCCGAGGCAGGATTCGAACCTGCGACCGTAGCGGTCTCGCGGTTCCAGACTGCAGCGCCAGAACCGCGCGGCCACTTCGGCCGGCTCGTCGTGAATGCAATTCTAACCACTTTCTTGTTATATATTCTCGCTAATTTATGTCAAATAATTCCCCAATATGGCTTTATTCTACATTTATGCACGTTTTTCTCGTTTTGTTGGTTTCTGTGCCCTACCGCTATACCCATCCTATCTATTAAACCTACGTCAAAATCATTTTCTACCGCTTTTTGTTGAAGTGGTTTCGTTTCTTCATCCTTGTTCTCAGGATGTGAATGGAATTACCTCTGTGCATAGTGTTTTTAAAGGATGCTAAGTTACATTCATGACCGTGAGATATTCCTATCTCAAATTTGTTATACTTAGTCTCGATCCTCAAATCAAGATAATTTAAAACTCCCTGTTGCTCAAGTTGTATTACATTCTTATGCATTTTGTTAACATCACTCGGCAATATAACGGTGCCTAATGCCATGGATGCCTTAAGGTATGTTATACTACAGAATGTTATACACTGAAGAGCCAAAAAAACTGGTACACCTGCCAAATAACGTGTAGGACCCTCCGAGAGCACGCAGAAGTGCCACAACACGACGTGGCATGGACTTGATTAATGTCTGAAGTAGTGCTGGAGGGAACTGACACCATGAATCCTGCAGGGCTGTCCATAAATGCGTAAGAGTACTAGGTGGTGGAGATCTCTTCTGAACAGTATGTTGCAAGGCATTCCTGATATGCACAATAATGTTCATATCTGGGGAGTTTGGCGGCCAGCGGAGGTGTTTAAACTCAGAAGAGCGTTCCTGGTGCCACTTTGTAGCAATTCTGAACATGTGGGGTGTCACATTGTCCTGCTGTAATTGCCCAAGTCCGTCGGAATACACAATGGACATGAATTTACTCAGGTGATCAGACAGTAAGCTTACGTACGCATCACCTGTCAGATTCGTATCTAGTATCACGGGTTCCATATCGATCCAACTGCACACGCCCCGCACCATTACACAGCCTCCACTATCTTGTACAGTCCCCTGCTGAAATTCAAGGTCCAGGGATTCATGAGGTTGTCTCCATACCCGTTCACGTCCATCCGCTTGATTCAATTTGAAACGGGACTCGTGCGACCAGGCAACATGTTTCCAGTCATCAACAGTCCAATGCTGACGGGCCCAGGCGAGGCGTAAAGCTTTTGTCTTCGTACATCCATATTTAAATTGGATGATGGTGGGACATCAGGTGGTATAATTTTTATTAAAAATGAAACTCCTCCAGCTGTACTTAAGATTTCATATTTAATTGGCTACTAGTTTCGACATTGCGTCAACGCCATCTTCAAGCCCGTACACTTTCATTATATCAACTGTGTGTGGCTGCGTATTAGAAGTCTGCGGTGAGACCAATACGTGTTCCGCATGGATGGCAGGCAGTAAATAGTGTGGCACACGCTTTATATACCCTCCACTGTTGATACTACCACCTGCCGTCTGTGAATGATTACTGCACGGTGACGTCTAACATACGTTGTGTTCACACTGATGTGACTGCATCGTGTATATCAAGCTGCACTGGCACGAAACCTCGAACATTTGCAGAGGAATTGCGAGTTGTCTCAAGTTCGTTTGAATGGCGCGAGGGTCTTCCATTAATGTTGCCAAAGAGTGAAGTGGAGATAAAAAAGTGTACTAACAGCTCACACAGATCGCAGAAGCCTATGAAGCAGTCAACTGTCACACGCTTCACCCATGGACGTACGCGAAGAAATCTTCGCCAAAACCTGGAAGAGAGTGTTGTCCGGGAGCAGTACATGCCTCGTAGGCGAGCACAACCAACAGCTACAGGATAATTACTCGCTAAGGCACCCTGCCTCATTTCCTGCACTCGCTCCGCACACGGATTAGGGCTCTGAATGGCGCCTCGTTGGGATTTAAATACATTTGGGAATCCTCTTCCCCCGAAGCCCCTTGCCAAGTTCTTGCTGCGTCTTCAGTGAATTCCACCTCTCTTAGTTCACTGACTACATTTGCATCTTCCCCCATTCAAGACAACTTTATATTGCGTCCGTCTCAGCGACCTGCTTTCTGTGCCGTATTCTCAGGGAACTCATTTTTTAAAAAAAAGTTTAGAATGGGGGAACCACTGGTAATGGGTACACATTCACCAACGACAAATTGTTCGTTCACATTCAGCAATTTAAGAAAGTATTCTAATCCGTTCTCCAAATTTTTAACAGACTGTTTTTTAATCAGGATTTCGGACAAATTTCCTATTCCCACTTACATACTGAAAGTTGAAAGGTGGCTACACTGAGCCACAGCGCCAGAGATCGCGCTAGAGAGTATTGTTCCGCCGCCTCCACTGGCTGTGATTATTGAGATGTCGTAGTGGGCAGTGCTTTGAGAGAACTCGTGGTAGTCAGTGCTGAGATGTCATAGTGAGGAGTGTTTGTTGAGATGAGCTAGTAGGCAGTGCTTGCTGAGATGTGATACTGAAAAGTTCTTGTTGAGATGTGATAGTAGCGAGTCGGTGTGGAGAGATTGTAATGTCTAGAGTGCTTTTCTTCTGAACGATACTACACCGTTATAACATTCTGCATGCAGGGACAAATGCCGACACAACTGTTAAATGCGAATAATTTAGGGAAGGTTTTACCGTGACTGTTATTAATGTCGAATGATCGTATTAGTTTATTGTTACCGGTCAGAATTTATTTTCTTTCCTCTACGCGTTTCAGAGCCATCACGTGGATTTCTGTCAATTAATATGACGTGTGTGTTATTTGTACGAATTTTGGGACAAAACTTTGAGACATGCACTAATTTAGTGTTCTGTTTCATTTTCTGTGGATGTTAATCCAAAAGCACTACACACAACACATATACATCGTATTAATTCATCAGTTTCCGATCAACCATTGGAAAGAAAAATCCATCTTCACAGGAACCAGGGTATTCCATGAGGTTTCGGATTTGCGTAAAGATGACGTCAGCATCAGGATATTTCGATTTACGTCTACTCAACCAGCCTGAACTGAGGTTGCACGTAAGACTGTTGATGCACGTCGCTGGCTTTATACTGAAGGTAGCTTCCGGTGGCCCAGGTACACAGGTTTTCATCGTATAAATCACCCTGTGCCGAGTTTAGCGCCATCTGACGTTTTTATTTTTAATTTATTGGCGTTTGGGACGCGCCCATACAATGATCTCAATAGTGGAAAGCCAATTACGACCATACAGACATAAGGACACACGAAACCCAGTCCTCGAGTGGAGAAAACCTCGCATCCGTGCCCCTTCGGTTAGCCATCCGCCGCCAGTTGACAAAAGCTATGGAACAGCGATATGCACATCCATAGACGGCGGTAGTATCGGTACACAAGGAATAACAAAGGGCGGTGCACTGGTGGAGCTTTCATTTATTTTGTATTCTGTTGATTCATGCGAATATATTTCTGACATAATTTTGGCCACAGGACGGCAATTAACGGACTTTGGACGCGTAATAGTACTTGGAACCAGACACATGGGACATTCCATTTCGGAAATCGCTGTGGAATTAAATATACCTAGATTTACAATAAAAACTTTGAGGTTCGCCGATGACATTGTAATTCTGTCAGAGACAGCAAAGGACTTGGAAGAGCAGTTGAACGGAATGGATGGTGTCTTGAAGGGAGGATATAAGATGAACATCAACAAAAGCAAAACGAGGATAATGGAATGTAGTCGAATTAAGTCGGGTGATGTTGAGGGTATTAGATTAGGAAATGAGATAATTAAAGTAGTAAATGAGTTTTGCTATTTGGGGAGCAAAATAACTGATGATGGTCGAAGTAGAGAGGATATAAAATGTAGACTGGCAATGGCAAGGAAAGCGTTTCTGAAGAAGAGAAATTTGTTAACATCGAGTATACATTTAAGTGTCAGGAATTCATTTCTGAAAGTATTTGTATGGCGTGTAGCCATGTATGGAAGTGAAACATGGACGGTAAATACTTTGGAAAAGAAGAGAATAGAAGCTTTCGAAATGTGGTGCTACAGAAGAATGCTGAAGATTAGATGGGTAGATCACATAACTAATGAGGAGGTACTGAATAGGATTGGGGAGAAGAGGAGTTTGTGGCACAATTTGACCAGAAGAAGGGATCGGTTGGTAGGACATGTTCTGAGGCATCAAGGGATCACCAGCGTGGAGGGCAGCGTGGAGGGTAAAAATCGTAGGGGGAGACCAAGAGATGAATACACTAAGCAGATTCAGAAGGATGTAGGTTGCAGTAGGTACTGGGAGATGAAGAAGCTTGCACATGATAGAGTAACATGGAGAGCTGCATCAAACCAGTCTCAGGACTGAAGACCACAACAACAACAGATTTACAATGTCAAGAGTGTGCCGAGAATACCACATTTCAGTCACTACCTCTCATCGTGGACAACGCAGCGGCCGAGGGACTTCGCTTAACGACCCATAGCAGCGGCGATAAGCATAGATTTGTCAGTGCTAACAGACAATTAACTCCGCGCGAAATAACCATACGAATCAATGTGGGACGTACGACGAACGCATCCATTACGGCAGTGTTGCCAAATTTGGCGTTAATATGCTATGGTGACAGATGGCCGACGCGGATGCCTTTGCTAACAGCACATTGCCTGCAGCGCCTCTCCTAGATTTCTGACCATATCGGTTGTGTTCTGGCGAAACCACAAGCGCCGGAACGAAGGGAACGGACATTAGTGGACGGCTGCCGACAGGCACTCGCAGAACAGATTGTAGTAATCCGTATCAAGTGCTTATTTGGACTTTGTCTATAGCGGAGATTAATTGCTGTTTGCATGAACTCTGACTTGGTTACCTGTCACATGCGACACCTTTGTGAATGCAAGTTAAGTATTGTTCAAATGGTTCAAATAGCTCTAAGCATTATGATATTTAACATCTAGCCGGCCGGAGTGGTCGAGTGGTTCTAGGCGCTTCAGTCTGGAATCACGCGACCGCTACGGTCGCAGATTCGAATCCTGCCTCGGGCATGGATGTGTGTGATGTCCTTAGGTTAGTTAGGTTTAAGTAGTTCTAGGTTCTAGGGGACTGATGACCTCAGCTGTTAATTCCCATAGTGGTCAGAGCCATTTTGAACCATTTAACATCTGAGGTCATCAGTCCCCTAGACTTAGAACTACTTAAACCCAACTAACCTAAGGATATCACACACATTCATGCCCGAGGCAGTATTCGAACCTGCGACCGCAGCAGTAGTGCGGTTCTGGAGTGAAGCGCTTAGAACCGCTCGGTCACAGCGGCCGGCGTTAAGTATTGTCATTTTGCTTTATAGAAATAAAACTACTAACGTTATTTGCTTGAATTGTTGTACAGCAGCAGCCTTTAGGCACCCTATAAGCAACGACTGGGCAAAATCCGACAGGTTGGACCATACATGACTGGAAGACAGTGGCCTGGTCAGATGAGTCCCGATTTCAGTTGGTAAGAGCCGATCGCAGCGTTCGTGTGTGACGCAGAGATCACGAAGGCATGGGCCCACGCTGTCAACAGGCACCGTGCAAGTTGGTCGTGGCTCATAATGGTATGGGCTACGTTTACATGGAATGGAGCGGGACCTATGCTCCAACTGAAGATCATTGACTGGAGATAGTTACGTTCAGTTACTTGGAAACCATTTGCAGCCATTGTTGGACTTCATGTTCCCAAACAAAGACGGAATTTTTATGAATGAAATTTCGTCATGTCATCGGGCCGCAGTTGTTTGCGATTGGTTTGAAGAACATTCTGGACAACTCGAGTGAATGATTTGGCAACCCAGACTGCCCGACATGAATCGCACCGAACATTTGCGGTACATAATCAAGTGGTCAGTTCGTGCACAAAATCCTGCACCGGCAACACATTCGTAATTATAGACGGCTATAGTGACAAATGGTTCACTATTGTTGCAGAGGACTTCTAACGAGTTGTTGACTCTATGCCACGTCGAGTTTCTGCACTGCGCCAGGCAAAAGGAGGTTCGACACGATATTACGAGGCATTCCATGACTTTTGTCATGTCTGTATATTGCTCCATGTATTGCGCGCAGGCCCAGGAACAACGGTGATACTGCATCCACGCCCTCTGTAGAACTACGGGCCTACAGACACAAATTTCAATTGTGCAAAAAATATAATTAATTGCCACTGTATGTGCAATTAGGTGTAAAATAACAAATTTTCATCAAAGATATCAAAGAAATCACCGGGTCGAGTACTTTATCAAGTAGAAAGCTGCCGTCACGTTTAATGTCTTTAGGCAAACGTATTTTCAGAGACTGCTTAACAATTGAATCCCAGAACGATCTAGTCGTGAACAAGATTTTCGTGGTTAATTCATAGAATGTCCATAGTAGACACAGTCTTCGGCTATGACTGATGTGCTGGGCGGCGAAAGGCGAGAGCGGCGACCACGCACCTTTCGTGTATTGTGCGTGTAGTCTGGCCAGTGTAGGCTTTTCCACATTGACATGGTATTCTGTTGACTCCAGCCTTTCGCAAATTCTCGTCATCCTTTGCTGAAACCGAGAAGACCATAAGTTTTTGTAGGTGGTCGGAAAATTAGTTTAAAATTGTGCTTCCTAAACATTCTGCTTAATTTAAGGAGGAATGCCCTGGATTTAAATAGCTTCTCCTCTTCTTTATCTTGTGAGTCGTCACGTTTACTCCTGGTTAATGCTGATCTAATGTCCATTTTCATTAAACATAGACTGTAGGTGTTGTATACCTTCTTTGCAAGGTTTCTTTACCGGACACAACTTGCGCCTTGTGCAACAGCGTACGGAGAACGCTCATACTTTGTGAAGGGTGGTGATAGATATTCGAGTGCAAATATTGGTCCGTACGTATGGTCTTACAGTAAATAGAATGCCCTACTTTCCGACTGACTAAAACGTCTAGAAACGCAAGACAACCATCTTTTTCCATTTCCATCGTAAAATGGATATTCTCGTGGATAAATTTCAGACGTAAAAATCGTGATAGCTGTTCTCACCATGGCTGCACTTGTACCTTTCTAGTTGGACGAACATTCAGGCACATCCCTACCTCACAAAGACTGACCCACTACATCACTTACCACATAAAATGTCTGGTACTTCAGTTCACTCACCTTGAGTGGTAATTTGCGATCTGTAGTAATTACTTGAGAGGCAGTGAACTTTTTAGCCAAGATCGCTTGTAAACAATCTATATTGTTGATTCCCAGTTTTGGTAAGCATGGTTACCATATTCGAATCTCGATAAAATGTTACTCCATGTTCATTGCCATGAAATACACTGTAGTGTGTGGATGAGACACAAGCATCTGGCTAATTACTATGCATATTGTGGTTTTAACCTCCACTTGCCGATGCATCGCACAACCCATTCCTCACATACCTGGAAAGATTATAGAAACAGTATTTCTACAGCTGGTATAGAATACATCTAATAACCTTTTATCAGCACCTGGAGATGGTAACTATCCTTACCGAAACAGGTAATCAACAATAAAGGTTGTTTACAAGCATCTTGGCTAAGACGTTCACCTCCTCCCAATTAACATCTGGGTCTACTTGGAGCAGCAAATGAATCGTTGCAAGTACTGCGGATCTACAGGATTTAAACGTCACTGAGTGGTGTCAGGTAGGTACAGTACACTCAAAGTACCTGGTGGGCACTAGTGAGTAGTGTCAGGTGTATATGGCATACCACAAGTACCTGGTGGAAATCACTGCGCGTCGTCAGGTGGATCTGGCACACCCCAAGTTCCTGGTTGACTGAATTGACGCTCTTATCAAGGTTAGACGTGATGTTACATGATATTTGCGCCAAGTCGGCTGGGGATGAAGAAATTATGACGGGCGCTCAATGAGTAATGCAACACATTTTTGCCTGAGAGAAAGTTGATTTTACTCAGGGTTCCAGTACATAACATTATTCCCCATTATTTTGGCTACAAAACGCTATTTTTCATCATAATTTGCGTTCACTGCACCATCTTACTGGGAAGGCCTTAGGCCCGCATGGTACCACTCTACTGGTCGACGTCGGAGTCAACATCATCCATACACTGCTTCCCGCGCAGTGCATCCTTCACTGGGCCAACCAGATGTATTTCTGAAGGTGCGAGATCCTGGCTGTAGAGTGGATGAGGGAAGATAGTCAAATTAAGTTTCGTAACCTCCTCTAAGGTGCGCAGACTTTTGTGAGGGCTTGCGTTGTCATGGAGAAAGAGAAGTTCGTTTGCATTTTTGTGGCGACGAACGCGCTGAAGTCCGTTATTCAGTTTCCTGAGGGTAGCACAATACACATACGAGTTGATCTTTGTACCGTGAGGGAGGACATCAAACGCTGCAGCTTTGAACTTTTTCTTCGGAGGAGATGTGCTGAGGCGCCACTCCATGGATTGCCGTTTTGCTTCCAGTTCGAAGTGTTAAAACCCTGTTTCATCGCTTGTGACGGTTTTGGGCACAACTGTAACTATCAGCCTCATAACGTACAAGCAATGCCACACAGACTGTCTTCTGTTAGGCTGCGAAGAACCCAGAAGGCACACACCTTCGAGTGCCCAGCTGGGGGGAGGGCGAGTGCATCAGCCCTACCAACAGAGACTTCCAATAGAGCAGTGAGATGTCAGTTGCCACAGATCAGAATATCCGCACGTTTCAGCACTGCAGAAGTCACAGCGATGTGCGGCCGTCCGGCACGCGGGAGATCGGACAGGTTTGCGCGAGCTTGTTGCCGTGACCACAGGCGCCTCGCCCAACGTCTCACCGTGCTTCTGTTCACTGCCAGGTCCCCGAAGATACTCTGCAAGTGCGTCTGAATACCTGCCAGTGACACAAGAAACTCAATGACAGCTCTCTGCTTGGAACGCAACTCCGTTACAAACGCCATTTTAAAGGTTACGTATAGCGCCGCCATCTATCGGAATTTCATGAAACTATAGTGGCTGAAGCAAGTATGTTCCACTATGTCCTAAGGCCGGTATTACACTCTCAAATTTCTTTGTCAAGGATTTGATCAAAGATGTGATCAAATATTCCGTCAAATATATTTGACAAAGATCTTTGACGTAGCCCTAGAAGGGGTATTACACTGTTATCATATTTTTTTGTCAAAGTTCAAGATGGCTGACAACAAAAACGTGTTATTAACCGCAGCAGTTACATGTGCCACAATTGCACTATGTGCACATGCGGAAGAGAAGCAGGGGAAAAAAAGGAAACATACGTGGGTGAAGCCGTGAGTTTTACGACGACACGATAAAAGCATTCAACAAAACGTTACATGAGCTTATAGTGGAGGACGTCAAGTAGTACATCAATTACTTAAGAAGGGATGAGCATACATTTCTGTATGTGCTCAGGAAGTGTATCCTAAAATCACAAAGCACAATATTCACTTAAGACCTGCTACATCTGCAGAAGACAGGCTCACTGAAACCCTCCGATTCCTTGCTACAGGAGAGGGTTAGGTTAGGTTGGGTTAGGTTAGGTCTCCAATCTTCTTAATCTATTTTTGTATTCAGGGTGCCTCACGTTGTAAAGCGCCTCATCAGCTTCATACATCTGTATTAATTTTGTAGTTGTCGGCACACACCAATTGTACTTACCGGCAATGTTTATAAAAACACTACAGACGACAGAATACAGCGAGGCCCTAGATTTGATCAAATATTGGACGACATTTGACAAAGTTCCCTATTACACCATCAAATATCTATGACAAAGATTTTTGACAAAGAAATTTGATAGTGTAATACCGGCCTAAGACATGCTGCGATTTTTTCAACAGAAGTTGACCGAAACTGTGTGATTCACTGTTGCACTTCCTTCTAGAACGCTCGTGATGAGTCTCATCACAACAGTGATGTGTCTCATCACAGCAGATGCGCAGGTGTGATGGCCACGTGCAGATAAGCGCGCTGCAACCGTGAAGGTGCCTTTGAGCGGCCACGGCTGGCCCCAGGAGACTGCACAAAGCCAGCAGGTCCGCTGGGCGACCACCGCGCTGGAACTAATTACTGTTCTGCGTCGCAGCTCTCCGTGGCGCGCTACGTCTCAAGCCGCACGCGAAGCATTACTGCTGCAGCATACACCCTGCTGTGTGTAAAGCACAGTGCACAAGGTCAGGCTAGCCGCTCTGTTCCGGCTGCACGCTGCAACGAGTCTACAATTACCTATTCAGCATATTATTTGCCTGTTCGCAGAGATCACGAGTGTATACGTGGGTTTCGATTATCGAGGTTAAAATGTAAATGTCGTGTGACTAGGGCCTCCCGTCGAGTACACCGTTCACCGGGTGCAAGTCTTTCGATTTGACGCCACTTCGGCGACTTGTGCGTCGATGGGGATGAAATGATGGTGATTAGGACAACACAACACCCAGCCTCTGAGCGGAGAAAATCTCCGACTCAGCCGCGAATGGAACCCGGGCTCTTAGGATTGACATTCTGTCACGCTGACCACTTTCTTGTAATCTCATTTTGTTCATTTATGTTCGTTGCATCTGCTCGTGGCGGATGTCGCAAAACACCCGTTTCAGTTCGTCGTTGATCCATTAACTCAGTTTTTTTTGTTACAGAGGGCAGCTAACCCTCTGACCGAACTCGCTGAGCAACAGAAAGCATATCTAAACGAATCTCCTAATAAATTTTATACAGAATCAGATTTTCACTCTGCAGCGGAGTGTGCTCTGATATGAAACTTTCTGGCAGATTAAAACTGTGTGCCGGACCGAGACTCGAACTCGGGAACTTTGCCTTTTGTTCGTTTTCGTTCGTTGCATCTGCTCGGGGCGGACGTCGCAAGACACCCGTTTAACTTCGTGTTTGAACCATTAACCCAGCTTTTTTATTACGGAGGGCAGCTAGCCCCCCGACCAAACACGCTGAGTTACCGTGTTCGCACCACTCCACTACCTGGTGCGAGCAATTATCGAGGTTACAACGTCTAGGGAGCTGTGTCAGTGTTGTTGATTCAGCAGCACTAGTGGTGTCAAAATCAGTAGTCGCGGTCGAAAGCAGCGATAGGGCGCCTTGTCCTAGTCCTGGACAGACCCTCAAGAGTAACCGTAATTATTGTACAATAACAAGCGAGGAGAGTGTTTTTATTAAGGGGCTCCGGAAAGGCTCAAAATCATGAAAAGTTCAATTTTTACTTTTTTGCGTTTTCTGAATCTGCAGACTATTACCTTTTAATAGATATATAATTTATTCAATTCCGAAGACTACAACTATTTTTAAATTTTTTTTGAAATGTGTTCTACATGGGCGTGACCCACTGTGGCGCTGTTAAACTGCTGTCAAATGGTGTTATTATTAACGTCCGCGTTCATCAGGTACATTTTAGTGATGTGAGATAAAGTATGTGTTGTGGCTAACCTGTGATGGTTCAATATATATCGCTGGTGTGATTGTCGATTGTTTCATGTTTATTTACTCTGTCGTTATCTCGAAAATATTCGTAATTAATTCTGTTTCTTGAGTCTCTGTTTTGTTGAAGTATAATAATGAGTAAAAGTAAAGTTATTAGAAATCCTCTGAAGGCTTTTGAGAAAAGGAGAAATGTTGGAAAGCCAAAGGTATTTAGAAATATGGGAATGAAGATAGGTTCTAACATGGTACGAGCGATGCTTGCTTTAGACAAGAAACGCCTTCGGGCTGCAGACAGGGCTGTAAAGAGTCTAGAAATACAAGCAAGAGTAAACAGGAGGAGGAACAAGAGGAAGCTGGAGGAGGAGTTTGCAGAGGATGAAGATAATCCACCCTATGGATCTGGAATGCACTAAAAAGTTAATCCAATCTTTGTCGCTCGATTCCCAAAACTTTTATTTTCTCATACTAATTACATGTTTTCTAAGGATCTTCCAAACATATTTGTTTCAAACTTTCAGTAAATGTTACACAGTACCTTCTGCATAATTTAACACAGCCTTTTTCCAAAAAACTGTATATTTTTGAATATATAAATAAAAAATTGCAAAAAAATGTTGTGAATTTTCATTACAATTGAAAAAAATCATCTTTAATAACTGACCTAAAATTTTGTAAAATCCCTGTGTTAAGTTGTAGCCCATATTCCAATAAATAATCTGTAAAAAGTTCAACTTCCTACCTCAAATACTTTGTGAGGAAAGATGTAATTTATAAGCGTTATTTTAACATTGCAAGTATAGGGCGTTCCGGAGCCCCTTATGAGCGATTATATTAGGTTGGTGCATAAGTTCGTACCGTTTCCGTTTTTGCATGTTGGTATTCCGGTTGGTAGGGGTTTATTTATAGATTGACATTTTTTATTTGTAGTTGGCTGTTGCTATCTGAGTTTACGTTATGTCATTGTGTCATTTGCAGATAGTGAGTGGAACTGTCGACGCTAGAAAATGGAGTGTCTACTGGAGAGATCGGAACATTTCCGACGTATTGATCTCTTTGAGTTCAATAGTGGGTAACAATAGCGGAGGCAGACAGAAACATTTGCGCTATGTATAGGGAAAATGCTACCGGACAGAGCACGACAAGAAAATGGTTTTCTGGTATTAAGGAGAATCGTTTTGCCATTAGTGACGCTTTACGTTCACGAAGATTTTCGGGGTTTGGTGAAGATCGTTTGAACGCATAAACCCACTATGATCTACGTCAGTGTACTCGAGAACTGGCAAAAGTGACCTTTCCCATGCAATAGCGAAGGTTCAAAAATCGGGTGAATGGATACCGCATGCTCTAAGCAAAGATCACAAAAATCAGCGGGTGGCCATATGTGCATCTCTGCTTGCTATTCATCAATTAACGTGAAAAAAATCGACCATTCCTATCCCGTATCGTTACTGGTAACGATAAATGGTGTCTTTATAATAACATAAGGAAATTTGGAAATTTGTGGTAAGGACTATGGGACCAAACTGCTAAGGTCATCGGTCCCTGGGCTTACGCACTACGTAATCTAACTTAAACTAACTTAATGCTAAGGACAACACACACACACACACACCCATGCCCGAGGAAGGACACGAACCTCCGACTGGGTGGGGATGGAGGCGGGGGGGAGGGGGGCGCGCGAACCGTGATAACACGCCCTAGACCGCTCGGCTACCCCGCGCGGCATATAACGTAAGGAAAAGGAAGGAATAGTGGAGCCCAAACAAGGCAGCAACTCCCCGTACAAAGATCTGGACGCATTCACAAAAGATAAATTTATAAATCCGGTGGAACAGCGACGGTGTCGTGTACTGCGAATTGCTTCTCCGAGGTGTAACCATCACTGCTGACGGTTACTCAACAACTGAGACGTCTTGCAAACACAGTCCTAGAACAACGACCAGGAAGTCTGCTTGAAGTGTGATACTATTCCGCGATAACACCCCCCCCCCCCCCCATATTCTGCTAAGCTGAAAAAAAGACGATACAGGAGTGGGGTTTCCAAGTCATTTCGCACACACCTTATTCACCTCTCAATCGAACAACCTTCGAGATCCTTCCTTTCAGGGTGAAAATGCGCCCGAACTTGAGTTCTTCGCCACGTGATTTCTACAGTAGCGGAATCTTAAAGTTACGCCAGCTTTGGCAGACTGTTGTAAACATTGAAGGAGAATGTATTACAATTCCAATGTTCGGTTTTCATTTGATTGAACCTCATTTTTGACATCTTTCTAATGCGTTTGTAGCCTTTCAGCCCCTTTCTGTTTGATTCAGTTATAGGCACGATTTGTACGCCAACAGACCAGCCAATTCGCGAGGGACTCAGAATATCATTTCGATGCACACAACTGGGCATCAGCGTTACTTGAAATTATATGAAACTTACTTTGATTCGCAAGACATATCGTAATTCTGATGTACGTCCTATTTGGCGCCACTAGAATGGCAGCAGAAGCCAGCAGAATAAGAAAACTTGCCTCAGATGAAGGTACGTGCATTTGAGGTGAAGTTCTTAACAAGTTATCAATGGATGTAGCGAGCAGGCCCTTTGACAACAACAGTCGTGCATGTTTTCATGATTGGCTGTACAATTTTGGCTACTAAGTGCAGTGACTAGAGTTGTAAAACTAGTGTAGGCTACCGCAGACTATCGTAAGTAAATGCAGACTACGACAGTTTTCCTAGTAGCCGTGGTCAGTTAAGACTAACGGCATTACAAGTATGTTAGGTGTGTTGCATACGTATCAGGCGTTGCCTCATTTCGATATCTTTGTTTGCGCATACAGTCAGTTTCTTACTAGATTCTCCTAGAAACTGGACGCCCTGAAATGTCTGGAAGCTGGGCGAAGGTATATTAAAGGTCTGCGTAACATGTCAAAGAGTTTTGTTTTATGTAGTTATCTTCCAGTCTGTTACTTAAAAATAAAATATATTTACACCAAATTTCAAACTGTCAAAATTAAATTTTGGTTTTACTGGAAAGTTGTTAAATTTGTTACATCAATCATAAGCATGCGTTCGTAAAAATGAAAAAAAAATTATCATACAACATTGAATTTACTTAAAAAAGGTAAAACTGAAGAAACACTGCAAAGCAAAAACGTATCAAACTTCACTTCAACACTTCGTCAAGCTTATATAGAATATGTTTCTGTTATTTGTGAACAACTTTCACACTTACGAATAACAACAGGAAACGCTTGCCTTTGACCATGAAGAAGAAATTTTTATTGAGTATAAAATAACAACAATAATTATATAGATTTTTTTATGTTGAAGCATGTAAACTGTACTTGCATCGAAAGTAATTAGTTAGGTAGCATAAAATTTTCATCACTCACAAAATTTAATTTATATTTTGTACTAACATTGGACGATGTGTGGTTGTAATTATGTCCAAAACAAACAAACAAAACGTAAGTCGTTGGCTCTCTGTTTCTCTCACACATTCACTTGTATTTCTTTCCCTACCAATGCAACCAACAGTACCAGCAATCTTACCATTTACTACGTTATTTACATATTTATTTATACCGTAGTTTTGGTAGCCCGCAATTCTAGCAGCGACATGCTTCAGTTAATAATACTAATCTTATTCTCGTATCAATGAAAAATGACGAACAAATATAACTCGGAGTTTTTGTTTGTTATTTATAAGCCCAATATCATCGCAGTGATAAAATAGACCTGTGGACCTGCAACTCTGGACAACCAACAACCAAAATATAAATGTATCCACAGAAGGTGTGGGCCTGGGACTATACGTTATTAATGGAACCTCGTAGTAAAGCCACTTTAAATTAGCTGTAAATAGCACGATATTGCGCCACCGCAGTAAGCCGAGAAGCCCGCACAGCGTCCTGATAGAGCGTTCACAGTGCAGTAAGTGAACGGAGATACAATTACCAAACTTCAGCGGCGCGAAACACGATCCTAGCTCTGCCGGACGAGTTTATCTGTTGCTGTCTGACGTCAAAGCACTGAAGGAGGAGGGTTGATAGGGGGTGTTGGGTATCCTAACGGGACGTCTGGGTTGTAATTACTCAAGATACAATTACGGAGAGAAATGGGAATGCGTCAACGGCGTCCTTTTGGAAAGGATACACAAACCATGACACAACGATCATCATGAGGAAGACTCTGGAGGTACACAATACCGGTATCAGATAGCTCAAAAGTGCTTGTTAGTTGGTCGATCTGCAAGAGGGAACCAGACAAGGAGGTCATCGGTAACATCGGATAGAGGAAGGAAGGGGAAGGAAATCGGCTGTGCCCTTTCAAAGGAACTATCCTGGCACTTGCCCGAAACGATTTAGAGAAGTGACGGAAAGCCTAAATCAGAATGGCCGTATGCGAGTTTGAACCGTTTTTCTTCCGAATGCGAATCCAGTGCACTGCACCACACCGCTCGGTTGCTTCATAGTCCTACAATTAAGCGTGTATAGTAAGTTGAGTGGAGATTCCTTTCTCTTCTCAGAAAACAACATTGGAGATGGAAATAATGAAATATAACGTTGGTGAATCTTTGCAGCAACATGACATATTTGATTAAAATTAATCGTTCTTCCTCATACAGCTAACAAACGGCCGAGTTTTGTAACTGTTACCTCTTCTCCTCCCGTTTAAGTGCCTGGATTTTCCTCAATCGGTTATTACCTATAATTTCAGTCATGGTATCAATACCTACCTTCACAACGTTCGCAATTCTAAAATTATTCCAGAATTCTCCCATCTCCTCTGATATTAGCACACACATAGAAGCGGCATTCAATATGCAATGCAACACTTTTTTTCTCGGCCGCTTTCGGTTCAAAAATGCGAAATTTGTTGTGGGACATCGAGGAATATTTCGCCTGTAGCCCCTATAGTTTCATGAAGTTTTGACAGGAGACGACGCTATATGTATCCTTCAAAATGGCGACTGTAACGGAGCTGCGTTTCAAGCAGAGAGCTGCCACTGAGTTCCTTTTGGCGGAAAACCAGGCCGTCTCAAATGTTCACAGGCGCTTACAGAATATCTACAGATGCCTGGCAATGAACAAAAGTACGGCGACTCGGGCGAGGCCTCTGCCGTTATCGCAACAAAGTCGTGCAGACCTGTCGGACGTGCGGACACACTCATTCGAGGTGGTCAGAATCAAACATCTCGCCGCTCAGCTGGACGCCTCTGTTGGTAGTGCTGACACACTCCTTCATCAGATAGGGTACTCAAAGATGTGTGTCCGCAGGGTTCCTTGCCGCCTAACAGAAGACGATAAAGAGCAGAAGGAACGTGTACGGAATTGCTTATGCATTACGAGGCTGACTGACATTTTTATCTCCTCTGAAGAAAAAGTTCAAAACGACACTCACAGCCGGTAAAGTCGTGGTGACGACTTTCTGGGACTCTGAAGGGTATTTCTGTTTGATGTCCTTCCTTACAGTGCAACGATCAACTCTGAAGCGTATTGTGCTACTCTTAGGAAATTGAATAAACGAATACAGCGCGTTCGTATCCACAAAAAGCAAATCAACTTCTCCTTCTCCATGACAAAGCAAGGCTTTAAGCAACTCTGTGCATCCGAGAGCAGCTCAGAAAACTTCGTTGGGCCGCTCTTCCTCAACCACGCTAGTGCCCGGACCTTGCACCTTCCGACTTCCACCTGTTTGGCCCAATGAAGGATGCTCTCTGCGGGAAGCAGTACGAGAATGATGGGGAGGTTACTGATGCAGCAAGACCTTCTCTCCGACGTCGACCAGTGTAATGGTACTATGTGGGCATAGAGTACCTCCCACCAAGGCGGCGTAAGGCCATCGCATTCACAGAAGTTTATTTTGAAAAATAGAGTTTTGTAGCAAAAAGAGTGGCGAATAATATGGTGTACTGGAATTCGGAATGAAGCCAACCTGTTTTTAGAATGAAATGTGTTGCATTATTTCTTAAATGCCCCTCGTATATATCTACATCTACCTCTACATGGTTACTCTGCAATTCACACTTAAGTGCCTGGCAGAGTGTCCATCGAACCATTTTCATACTACTTCTCTACCATTCCACTCTCGAATGGCGCGTGGGAAAAAGGAACACCTAAATCTTTCCGTTCGAGCTCTGATTTCTCTTATTTTATTACGATGATCATTTCTCCTTGCGTAGGTGGGTGTCAACAAATTATTTACGCATTCGGAAGAAAAGTTGGTGATTGAAATTTCGTAAACAGATCTCGCCGCAAAGAAAACCGACTTTGTTTCAGTGACTGCCACCCCAGCTCGCCTATCATATTAGTGACACTCTCACCCCTATTGCGTGTTAACACGATGCATTTTCTCGATGTCCTCCGTCAATCCTACCAGGTCAGGGTCCCATACCGCGCAGCAGTATTTCAGCAGAGGACGAACAAGTGTAATGTAAGCTGTCTCCTTAGTGGGTTTGTCGCATCTTATAGGTGTTCTGCCAACAAAGCGCAGTCTTTATTTAACCTTCCCCACAATATTACCTATGTGGTATTTCCAATTTATGTTGCTCGTAATCGTAACTCTCAGGTATTTAGTCGAATTGACAGCCCTTAGGTTTGTGCGATTTATCGTATACCCAAAACCTATCGGATTTCTTTTAGTACCCATGTGGATGACCTCGCACTTTTCTTTGTTTAGTGCTAATTGCCACTTTTCGCACCATACAGAAATTCTCTCTAGAGCATTTTGTAATTGGAATTGATCGTATGATGATTTTACTAGACGGTAAATTACAGCGTCATCTGCAAACAATCTAAGGGGGCTGCTCAGATTATCACCTACACATTTATATAAATCAGGAACAGCAGAGAGCCTATGACACTACCTTGCGTAACGCCAGATATCACTTCTGTTCTACTCGAAGATTTACCGTCCATCACTACGAACTGTGACCTCTCTGAGAGGAAATCACGAATCCAGTCACACATTGAGACGATACTCCATATCACGCAATTTGATTAATAGTCGCTTGTGAGGTTCAGATGGTTCAAATGGCTCTGAGCGCTATGGGACTTAACATCTGAGGTCATCAGTCACCTAGACTTAGAACTACTTAAACCTAACTAACCTAAGGACATCACACACATCCATGCCCGAGGCAGGATTCGAACCTGCGACCGTAGCAGCAGCGCGGTTCCAGACTGAAGCACCTAGAACCACTCGGCCACCGCGGCTGGCTCGCTTGTGAGGAACGGTATCAAAAGCCATCTGGAAGTCTACCCTCTTCGAAGTAGTTCTGCTTCTGAAACATGTTTTCAGTTCTGTAACTTACCGAATCTTCCACGTATGCTAGCTAAATAATTTCTGCAAATGTTCCCATCTTGATTTGGTTCACGAAAATTGTGTGGGTAGTAAATCCCTCGTAATTTTTTACGCGCGCGGGTATTGCCGACTGGAGTTAGTGTCAAGCATCCTATCACCTGGTGGCAAGCCTGATGAAGAGCAATGTTAAATGTTTCGAGTGGCAGTATTGGTACGACACAGGCGAAGCATATTCTTTTGCCGACGTCCGCAGCACACGAGGATTTGTTCCCCAACTTCTGACTTTGAGTTTTCTTGAGATACTGTTTCGTACTGCGATCTTCAATCTGACACTATAACATAGCTCCTTGACGCGCCTCCACGTGCGGCGCTCTTATTACGAAAAAAAAAGAAAAAACAGAAAAAAAGATGCCGCTGACCCAGCCTAGACTCTCGCCACAACGGCAAACAAAGATTTCCAGAACAGACATTTTTTTAAGACCACCCTTAAGAAGAATCTCGATCACCATCGAGGGATGTTTCGACAACCAGTTTCACTAACAATCACGAATAACTGCAGTGCTTTTTGAAATCCTGACCTTGTTCTTTCAGAATCTTAAAGACAGACTTATGCTTCAGTGAGTCATAGGATGTTTTAGAATATTTGAAGTTAGGAACTACTTCTTTATAAGTTGTTTGATGCCAGACAATTAGTTTCACAACTAAAATTTGTTCTGGACAGCTTTATTCATATTGTTCACTACAAATTACAATAGGCTTCTTGCACGACATGACTTACATTAAAATTGCCAGTTTTGTCATAATGGAAACTTACATCCCATATCGTGAGTGCAGTGATAAGTCAATCTGTGCTCACACTGTTTATATACACTACTGGCCATTAAAATTGCTACACCATGAAGATGACGTGCTACAGACGCGAAATTTAACCGACAGGAAGAAGATGCTGTGATATGGAAATGATTAGCTTTTCAGATCATTCACACAAGGTTGGCGCCGGTGGCGACACCTACAACGTGCTGACACGAGGAAAGTTTCCAACCGATTTCTCACACACAAACAGCA
Source organism: Schistocerca nitens (assembly GCF_023898315.1). Lineage (NCBI taxonomy): Eukaryota > Metazoa > Arthropoda > Insecta > Orthoptera > Acrididae > Schistocerca > Schistocerca nitens. The sequence continues at coordinate 371,669,375 of NC_064620.1, read as the reverse complement.
GGTGACCGGCGTTGCCTGGTGAAACGTTGTTGTGATGCCTCGTGTAAGGAGGAGTAATGCGTACCATCACGTTTCCGACTTTGGTAAAGGTCGAATTGTAGCCTATCGCGATTGCGATTTATCGTATCTACATCTACATCTACATTTATACTCCGCAAGCCACCCAACGGTGTGTGGCGGAGGGCATTTACGTGCCACTGTCATTACCTCCCTTTCCTGTTCCAGTCGCGTATGGTTCGCGGGAAGAACGACTGTCTGAAAGCCTCCGTGCGCGCTCTAATCTCTCTAATTTTACATTCGTGATCTCCTCGGGAGGTATAAGTAGGGGGAAGCAATATATTCGATACCTCATCCAGAAACGCACCCTCTCGAAACCTGACCAGCAAGCTACACCGCGATGCAGTGCGCCTCTCTTGCACAGTCTGTCACTTGAGTTTATTGAACATCTCCGTAACGCTATCACGGTTACCAAATAACCCTGTGACGAAACGCGACGCTCTTCTTTGGATCTTCTCTATCTCCTCTGTCAACCCGATCTAGTACGGATCCCACACTGATGAGCAATACTCAAGTATAGGTCGAACGAGTGTTTTGTAAGCCACCTCCTTTGTTGATGGACTACATTTTCTAAGCACTCTCCCAATGAATCTCAACCTGGTACCCGCCTTACCAACAATTAATTTTATATGATCATTCCACTTCAAATCGTTCCGCACGCATACTCCCAGATATTTTACAGAAGTAACTGCTACCAGTGTTTGTTCCGCTATCATATAATCATACAATAAAGGATCCTTGTTTCTATGTATTCGCAATACATTACATTTGTCTATGTTAAGGGACAGTTGCCACTCCCTGCACCAAGTGCCTATCCGCTGCAGATCTTCCTGCATTTCGCTACAATTTTCTAATGCTGCAACTTCTCTGTATACTACAGCATCATCCGCGAAAAGCCGCATGGAACTTCCGACACTATCTACTAGGTCATTTACATATATTGTGAAAAGCAATGGTCCCATAACACTAGCCTGTGGCACGCCAGAGGTTACTTTAACGTCTGTAGACGTCTCTCCATTGATAACAACATGCTGTGTTCTGTTTGCTAAAAACTCTTCAATCCAGCCACACAGCTGGTCTGATATTCCGTAGGCTCTTACTTTGTTTATCAGGCGACAGTGCGGAACTGTATCGAACGCCTTCCGGAAGTCAAGAAAAATAGCATCTACCTGGGAGCCTGTATCTAATATTTTCTGGGTCTCATGAACAAATAAAGCGAGTTGGGTCTCACACGATCGCTGTTTCCGGAATCCATGTTGATTCCTACATAGTAGATTCTGGGTTTCCAAAAACGACATGATACTCGAGCAAAAAACATGTTCTAAAATTCTACAACAGATCGACGTCAGAGATATAGGTCTATAGTTTTGGGCATCTGCTCGACGACCCTTCTTGAAGACTGGGACTACCTGTGCTCTTTTCCAATCATTTGAAAACCTCTGTTCCTCTAGAGACTTGCGGTACACGGCTGTTAGAAGGGCGGCAAGTTCTTTCGCGTACTCTGTGTAGAATCGAATTGGTATCCCGTCAGGTCCAGTGGACTTTCCTCTGTTGAGTGATTCCAGTTGCTTTTCTATTCCTTGGACACTTATTTCGATGTCAGCCATTTTTTCGTTTGTGCGAGGATTTAGAGAAGGAACTGCAGTGCGGTCTTCCTCTGTGAAACAGCTTTGGAAAAAGGTGTTTAGTATTTCAGCTTTACGCGTGTCATCCTCTGTTTCAATGCCATCATCATCCCGGAGTGTCTGGATATGTTGTTTCGAGCCACTTACTGATTTAACGTAAGACCAGAACTTCCTAGGATTTTCTGTCAAGTCGGTACATAGAATTTTACTTTCGAATTCACTGAACGCTTCACGCATAGCCCTCCTTACGCTAACTTTGACATCGTTTAGCTTCTGTTTGTCTGAGAGGTTTTGGCTGCGTTTAAACTTGGAGTAAAGCTCTCTTTGCTTTCGCAGTAGTTTCCTAACTTTGTTGTTGTACCACGGTGGGTTTTTCCCGTCCCTCACAGTTTTACTCGGCACGTACCTGTCTAAAACGCATTTTACGATTGCCTTGAACTTTTTCCGTAAACACTCAACATTGTCATTGTCGGAACAGAAATTTTCGTTTTGATCTGTTAGGTAGTCTGAAATCTGCCTTCTATTACTCTTGCTAAACAGATAAACCTTCCTCCCTTTTTTTGTATTCCTATTAACTTCCATATTCAGGGATGCTGCAACGGCCTTATGATCACTGATTCCCTGTTCTGCACATACAGAGTCGAAAAGTTCGGATCTGTTTGTTATCAGTAGGTCCAAGATGTTATCTCCACGAGTCGGTTCTCTGTTTAATTGCTCGAGGTAATTTTCGGATAGTGCACTCAGTATAATGCCACTCGATGCTCTGGCCCTACCACCCGTCCTAAACATCTGAGTGTCCCAGTCTATATCTGGTAAATTGAAATCTCCACCTAAGACTATAACATGCTGAGAAAATTTATGTAAAATGTATTCCAAATTTTCTCTCAGTTGTTCTGCCACTAATGCTGCCGAGTCGGGAGTTCGGTAAAAGGAGCCAATTATTAACGTAGCTCGGTTGTTGAGTGTAACCTCCACCCATAATAATTCACAGGAACTATCCACTTCTACTTCACTACAGGATAAACTACTACTAACAGCGACGAACACTCCACCACCGGTTGCATGCAATCTATCCTTTCTAAGCACCGTCTGTACCTTTGTAAAAATTTCGGCAGAATTTATCTCTGGCTTCAGCCAGCTTTCTGTACCTATAACGATTTCAGCTTCGGTGCTTTCTATCAGCGCTTGAAGTTCCGGTACTTTACCAACGCAGCTTCGACAGTTGACAATTACAATACCGATTGCTGCTTGGTCCCCGCATGTCCTGACTTTGACCCGCACCCGTTGAGGCTGTTGCTCTTTCTGTACTTGCCCAAGGCCATCTAACCTAAAAAACCGCCCAGCCCACGCCACACAACCCCTGCTACCCGTGTAGCCGCCAGCTGAGTGTAGTAGACTCCTGACCTATCCAGCGGAACCCGAAACCCCACCACCCTATGGCGCAAGTCGAGGAATCTGCAGCCCACATGGTCGCAGAACCGTCTCAGCCTCTGATTCAGACCCTCCACTCGGCTCTCAGTCAGTCAGTCCTGTCGACGATGCTGAGGATGGTGAGCTCTGCTTTCATCCCGCTAGCGAGACTGGCAGTCTTCACCAAATCAGATAGCCGCCGGAAGACAGAGAGGATTTCCTCCAATCCATAGCGACACACATCATTGGTGCCGACATGAGCGACCACCTGCAGGTGGGTGCACCCTGTACCCTTCATGGCATCCGGAAGGACCCTTTCCACATCTGGAATGACTCCCCCCGGTATGCACACGGAGTGCACATTGGTTTTCTTCCCCTCTCTTGCTGCCATTTCCCTAAGGGGCCCCATTACGCGCCTGACGTTGGAGCTCCCAACTACCAGTAAGCCCACCCTCTGCGACTGCCCGGATCTTGCAGACTGAGGGGCAACCTCTGGAACAGGACAAGCAGCCATGTCAGGCCGAAGATCAGTATCAGCCTGAGACAGAGCCTGAAACCGGTTCGTCAGACAAACTGGAGAGGCCTTCCGTTCAGCCCTCCGGAATGTCTTTCGCCCCCTGCCACACCTTGAGACGACCTCCCACTCTACCACAGGTGAGGGATCAGCCTCAATGCTGCAGTATCCCGGGCAACCACAGTCGTAGTCCGATCGGGGGATGCGTGGGACGAGCTGGCCGTCCCCGACAAACCCCCATCCGGACCCCCACAGTGATGCCCATTGGCAACAGCCTCAAGCTGTGTGACCGAAGCCAACACTGCCTGAAGCTGGGAGCGAAGGGATGCCAACTCAGCCTGCATCCGAACACAGCAGTTGCAGTCCCTATCCATGCTAAAAACTGTTGTGCAAAGAACGTCTGAACTAATCTACAGAGAGCGCAAACAAATCGACAAAATTTAAACGCTTATTAAAATACAAGATTGCCTAGTAAATGCAGTAATGCTGCTACTTGCGCACTGCTGACACACTGCACGGCGGCGGAAGGAGGCTACGCGATTTTACACTGTTAAGGTACTAAAACGCGATGCTACAACTCTCAAACACTATAATACGCCCGAAATTTATGAATTAAACAATGCAAGTACCAAAAACACGCAAAGAAATTAAGAATTAAACTATGTAACAAATGAGTGAGCTAGGCGTATACGACTTGCTGCTGCAGCTGCTTATCCAACGGCGGCAGGGAGCGACATTGCCGCTCGCGTTGGTCGAGATCGAATGACTGTTAGCAGAATATGGAATCGGTGAGTTCAGGAGGGTAATATGGAACGCCGTGCTGGTTCCCAACGGCCTCGTATCACTACCAGTCGAGATGACAAGCATCTTATCCGCACGACTGTAACGGATCGTGCAGCCACGTCTCGACCCCTGAGTCAACAGATGGGGACGTTTGCAAAACAACCATCTGCACGAACAGTTCGACGACGTTTGCAGCAGCATGGACTATAGCATGAACTATCAGCTCGGAGACCATGGCCGCGGTTTCCCTCGACGCTGCATCACAGACAGGAGCCCCTGCGATGGTGTACTCGATGACGAACCTGGGTGCACGAATGCCAAAACGTCATTTTTTTGGATGAATCCAGGTTCTGTTTACAGCATCATGATGGTCACATCCGAGTTTGCGACATCGCGGTGAACGCACATTGGAAGCGTGTATTCGTCATCGCCATACTGGCGTGTCACCCGGCGTGATAGTACGGGGAGCCACAGGTTACACGTCTCGGTCACCTCTTGTTCGCATTGACGGCACTTTGAACAGTGGACGTTACATTTCAGATGTGTTACGACTCGTGGCTCTACCGTTCATTAGATCCCTGCGAAGCCATACATTTCAGCAGGATAATGCACGACCGCATGTTGCAGGTCCTGTACGGGCCTTTCTGGATACAGAAAATGTTCGAATGCTGCCCTGGCCAGCACATTCTCCAGATCTCTCACCAACTGAAAAGTCTGGTCAATGGTGGCCTAGTAACTGGCTCGTCACAATACGCCAGTCACTACTCTCGTTGAACTGTGGTATCGTGTTGAAGCTGCATGGGCAGCTATACCTGTACACGCCATCCAAGCTCTGTTTGACTCAATGCCCAGGCGTATCAAGCCGTTGTTACGGCCAGAGGTGGTTGTTGTGGGTACTGATTTCCCAGGATCTATGCTCCCAAATTGCATGAAAATGTAATAAGATGTCAGTTCTAGTATAATATATTTGTCCAATGAATACCCGTTTATCATCTGCATTTCTTCTTGGTGTAGCAATTTTAATGGTCAGTAGAGTATGTACGTGTAGCGTCGCCAGCTGCCTGTGGGGTTTGTCTACTCACCTCGCGGCGCGTGTCCGGGACGCTGCAGTGTGGTTCAGTGCGGTCGCCTAGCGCGCCATCCGGAACCTGCAACACCACAGCCACCTGTCACGCACACTCCTGCGGCTATTAGCAATGGGAATTCCTAATAGCGAAAGAATACAGGACAACCGGACCGATTCACTATTGGTGAATATGCTGGAGTCGTGTGGTTGAAGAGTTGGGAACACTAGACTTGTTGGGGCAACCTGTGCATGACGCTGAACCCACACAACGTGTCTCTCTTTTTTCTTTTCTTTTTTTTTTTTATACGTCAGCGTGAGTACACCATCTAGCCACAAACAGTAACATTATTTGGCCCTCTACAACTACAAAAAAGTACTTTTTTTTACGTAGAAAAGTACTACATTCAAATAACTAAACAATATATCTTCGCTATTAGCACTAATAGGAATCCTTTATTTACAAAGATACAAGTAATAACTAAGTTTTTCTGTCCAAAAATGTTAGAAACAGGTTTGTAAAGTCACTGCTCTTTTATGGAAAGATAATTAAACAGAAAAAATGATGGCTGCACCTTCTCTGTAGGCCTATTGTTATATTTTAAAACTAAAATTTATCAATAAAAGGCATAAAACTGGTGTAATATTCTAAAATATTTATTATTTCCTACACGAACCGGTTTTTGGCTGTTACACCATCATTAGGCACTCAAACTTTGTTGGGTAAAAGTTTTAAACTAGTGCATGTACAGAGTATCACCATTTCCTAGGATGAAGATGTTAATGTTAAAGTGAGAAATGAAACAGGCCGGATTATTTCAGTATAAATGCGATGTTAGATTATTTAACTAAGATAAAATATTTGACACATTAATTAACTATGGACGAATTACAACAGTTTTACATAGAAGAACATAGCTGAACAATAAACTTGTGATATATTCCACAGATGTGGGTGAACAAAGTAATCTTGTATTTAATAGATCCTAAATTACAAACAGATGAGATATAATAGTGATGTTAAGCAGGTGGGTAAAGCCTGTGTGATTACACAAAATAAATTTTTTTAACACAACGAGAAAAATTACATTGACTGAAATAAAGAAAATGTGGCATGTGAATAAGAGGGGTAATTTATTACATGGCCTCGGTGAGATTATGCGTAATAACTGCTGTTAGATGTGACGAGTAAGGGAAGTGTGTCTGGTCATTCAGTTCTAAGCTTGGGTTGATAGACATGTGTTTATTAATTTCCGTTTTTTAAACGGATTTCATCTTCTTTCCGATATGGATGTGATGTAATACTTCATGATTCACCTTGTAACTAAGGCCTTCTTTAAGCAGATGGTTTGTAAAAGCAGAGTCTCCTTTTCTAAGTTGCCAATTTGTGTCGTGTTCCTTCAGGTGTGTAGATATTTCACTGTCAGACTGACCTATCTAGAATCTGCCACAGTTACAAGTAATTTTATATATTCCACTCCCATTCTTTTCCAAAGCTGGAGTGTTGTCTTTACCATTTGGCAAAATGTGTCCAACAGTGTTGCGCACATAAAAGAAGACCCTACTTTTGCACACCTCCTGCTTAAAGAAGGCTATGGTTACAAAATGAAACATGAAGTGTTGCACCATATCCATAAACGAAAGGAGGTGAACTATCTTGAAATAATGGAAATCAATAAACACCTGTCCATCAAACCCAAGCTTAATACTGAATGATCAGACACAGTTCCCTTACTCGCCACTTCTAACAGCAGATACTATTCATAATCCCACCCAGGCCTTGTTGTGAATTACTCCTCTTACTCACATGCCATATCTTCCTTTATTTGAGCTTCTACAATTTCTCTCGTTGTGTTTGAAATTTTTTCTTTGTATAACCACAGCTGGTTCAGTCACCTGCTTAATATCGCTATTATATCTTATCTGTTTGTAATTTACTTTGTACAGTCACATCTTTGGAGTATGTCCCCAAAGTTTATAGTTCAGTTATTTTCTCCTATTTATCACTGTTACAATTTGTATACAGTTCATTAGTTAATGTGTCACGTACTTTAACCTAGTTAAATAATCTTACTTCGCATTTACACTGAAATAACCCCACTTGTTTTGTTCCTAATTCTAACAATAACATTTTCATCTCTGGAAATGGAGATACTCTTACATGGACTAGTTTAAAATCTTTGATTCAAAACAAAATTTCACTGCACCACATACTTATCTTTGTACCTGATGATGATGTAACAGTCGAAAACTTGTTCGTCTAACAAATAATAAATATTGTAGAATATTCAGTGTATAAAATATTCTACCAAAAAGCGACGGAACAGTCAATCAATGCAATAAAATAAATATTATCATACATGTAACAACAGCCTTATCGGTTTTTATTATAAGAGCAGTAAGCAGTAATTCTAGTAGGAAATTGTAGCTAAGTTTTCTTAATCCTGAGAGTGATTGTTCCCTATGTTGGTGGAAGTTGGAACAGGGAAGATTAACGGATTAATATCTCCAAAGTATGATTTATTACAATCACAAATGTCTGAATTTCTTAATGCCAAGAGATACAGATTAACAGGGAGAACGCTGTGACAATCTCATCACATTGATGGTACAGATCCCTGTTTGCTGTATCGACATGTTGTGAAATAAAGAAAATTGAAAAAAATCTGTATGTTTTCCTTGATTTACGTTTGATGTTTCCCGTTTCATTTCGCACTCGAACATAACTTGTACCCCGGCGCTTCCCGGCGACGCTGGATATCGTTTTATTGAATTTGTCGGCACTGGGACAACGACATTTCATCGAACTAGCGGGGCCTATTAACAAGGTATGCTATATCTGGATACTACCCATCCCAGAAAACTGATAGTGATGTTACCAGAGAATCTTAACAATGAGTGTCTCAAAGCGGAGATGGTCCAAATGGCTCTGAGCACTATGGGACTCAACTTCTGAGGTCATTAGTCCCCTAGGACTTAGAACTAGTTAAACCTAACTAACCTAAAGACATCACAAACATCCATGCCCGAGGCAGGATTCGAACCTGCGACCGTAGCGGTCTTGCGGTTCCAGACTGCAGCGCCTTTAACCGCACGGCCACTACGGCCTCAAAGCGGAGAAAGATATGTCGGAAGCACGATCTACCTGCTTCCAGGCGGCGCAATTTACTGGCTTACAGGCAACAAACTTTGCACACGACCCCGCACACTGCCCCCTGCCACCTCTCAGGGATGTTAACAGTTATAAAAACGCCTAGCGTCCATAGGAAGCATCAGGGCACTGTCTTTAACGAAAGTTGATCCCCGTGACGTGGCCCATCAACCCTATACATTTGTCGCAAACACTTTGAAACATGCTGTGTATATGGGATGCTGCTGATAATGGATGTGTGTGTCCCAAACCAGTCTGACAATCTATACATAAGTAAAAGTTATCTCTATTAGGCAGCTTACGTGAACGTGGATAATGATATATTTCCAATATTTACAAGCTATAGAACACCATCTGTTCAAGGATGTAATATGCGATTCATCGTTACTGCCAGCTTTCACCATTAGGCCGCTGTGCCTTCACATTAATTTAGGGGGCAGCAGCGAAAACTTCTGCGGAACGCGTTGTTGGTTTTCTGCGGAGTATAAAAGGGCTGTGTTCCGCGATAGGAAACAGTTCCGGCGAGATTTAACAACCAGCGTTCTCACCTGAAGATGGCGGCCATATTGACCACTGAAATGTCATGTCAACAAGACTGTATGATTCGACTATACAGGGTGGTCCATTGATCGTGACCCGGCCAAATATCTCACGAAATAAGCGTCAAACGAAAAAAACTACAAAGAACGAAACTTGTCTAGCATGAAGGGGGAAACCAGATGGCGCTATGGCTGGCCGGCTACATGACGCTGCCATAGGTCAAGCGGATATCAACTGAGTTCTTTTAAATACGAACCCTCCTTCTTTATTAAATATACGTGTAGAACGTAAAGAAATATGAATGTTTTAGTTGAACCACTTTTTTCGCTTTGTGTTAGATGGCGCTGTAATAGTCACAAACATATGACTCACAATTGTAGACGAACTGTTGGTAACAGTTAGGTTTTTTTAAATTAAAATACAGAACGTAGGTACGTTTGAACATTTCACTTCGGTTGTTCCAATGTGATACATGTACCATTGTGAACTTATCATTTCTGAGAACGCATGCTGTTACAGCGTGATTATCTGTAAATACCACATTAATGCAATAAATGCTCAAAATGACATCAATCAACCTCAATGCATTTGGCAATACGTGTAACGACATTCCTCTCAACAGCGAGTAGTTCGCCTTCCGTAATGTTCGCACATGGATTGACAATGCACTCACGCATGTTGTCAGGCGTTGTCGGTGGATCATGATAGCAAATATCCTCCTACTTTCCCCACAGAAAGAAATCGGCGGACGTCAGATCCGGTGAACGTGTTGCTTCGACGACCAATCCACCTGTCATGAAATATGCTACTCAATATCGCTTCAACCGAATGCGAGTTATGTGCCGGACATCCATCATGTTGGAAGTACATCACCATTCTGTCATGCAGTGAAACATCTTGTAGTAACATCGGTAGAACATTACGTAGGAAATCAGCATACATTGAACCATTTAGATTGCCATCGATAAAATGGGGGCCAATTATCCTTCCTTCCATAATTCCGCACCATACATTAACCCGCCAAGGTCGCTGATGTTCCAATTGTCGCAGCCATCGTGGATTTTCCGTTGCCCAATAGTGCACATTATGCCGGTTTAAGTTACCGCTGTTGGTGAATGACGCTTCGTCGCTAAATAGAACGCGTGCAAAAAATCTGTCATCGTCCCGTAATTTCTCTTGTGCCCAGTGGCAGAACTGTACACGACGTTCAAAGTCGTCGCCATGCAATTCCTGGTGCATAGAAATATGGTATGCGTGCAATCGATGTTGATGTAGCATTCTCAACACCGGCGTTTTTGAGATTCCCAATTCTCGCGCAATTTGTCTGCTACTGATGTGCGGATTAGCCGCGACAGCAGCTAAAACACCTACCTGGGTATCATAATTTGTTGCATGTCGTGGTTGACGTTACTCATGTGGCTGAACACTTCCTGTTTCCTTAAGTAACGTAACTATCTGGCGAACGGTCCGGACACTTGGATGATGTCGTCCAGGATACCGAGAATTTCCTGGTCTATCTCGGATACGCTCGACATTTTCACCAGACGTGCGCGGCTGACCAATGATCTTCCCTTTGCATATGCAACCAGATTCCAAGAATTTTGTATGCCAGTCAGAAATCTGCTTGTGGAGAGGCGGCTTCTTGCTGAATTGACGGTAGAATGCACGTTGCACTTCGACAACAGACTGACTTTACGCAAATTCCAAAACATAAAATGATTTCTCTTGCGGTGTGGCCACCACGTTGCTACAAACCAACAGCGCAGTTGTGCAAAAATTTGACTTACTGTATCCAGTGACAGGTAGAAGGTTTTTTTTTTAATCGTTGGTCTGTATTAAACATTTGAAATCTGTTCTTTTTTTAATCACCAGGTATAATGTTAAAAGTAATCATTGCCACAGCAAAAAATGCGTTTTCCAGAGTATTGTAAAATTTATAATGTGATAGGCCAGAGTTAATGTCTCCAGAGAAATGATTCTGTTCATGTGTTCATACCCTTTGTCATTGTCTGCTCTGCTCATGTTCGATTATCTTTAACAGAGCTTTCGTAGCTATTTTACGCACGGCCATTTTCGTAAACAAAGTTTCGCGGATTTTGCGCCTGACATGGCTGAGAACTGCCGCTGGAGAGCGCTGCTCTCGAAAATCACACACCGAGGGGACACACGTTCGATATGATGGACCAACACATTTCTGAAGGTCCGCGCGATACACAATAAGAAACACACCATGTGTCAGGGCGACTTTAACATGCCTTTACAGTATTTGGTTATGCGAGGAGACACAGTTCTGTACACAACACAATACTCTTTATGCAGTCTCGCTCAGTAACTTGATCCTACACAGGGCCGGTGCGAAGTGTTTAGCCACCCTAGACGAGAACTGAAAAATTATGCCCTCTCTTCTTTACTAACATTGGTGGCCATGATATCACCACCTCCACCACCACCACCACCACCACCACCCAATGACACAAAAACGCAAATCTCCTATTATATTTTTAAAAATTAAACTAAATTGAACAGACATCCTCATTTTCTGTTGACAGTCCTCAATTTTCATGTCTTGTCCTCAATTCCTTTAAAACTGATTGCGAACTGAATATACCAGTGCAACCAAATGTGGCAAAATTTACTTATTTAATTGCAAGAAAATGGACTGATAAAGATGTGAAACTGTATTCTGGTGTGAAAGAATTTTTCCTTGAATTTAGAAATTATGCTATAGTGGTGGGAGACATGCCAAAGAATCAAACTATGTCGTTTCTTCGACGTTACTGCACCGGGTGAATGTTACTGAAACTTGACTACTCAACAAACAACTACGTCAAATTTTCGGATAACATGACAGATACGATTATACTTATCGAGTGAGGTGGCGCTGTGGTTAGTACACTGGATTCGTACTCGAGGACGATGGTTCAAACCCGCATCCAGCCATCCAGATTTAGGTTTCCTGTGACTTCCCTAGATCGCTTCAGGCAAATGCGGGATGGTTCCTTTGAAAGGACACGACCGATTTCCTTCCCATCCTTGACACAATGCTAGCTTGTGCTCTGTCTCTAATGACCTCGATCTCGACGGGACGTTAAAACCTTTTCAGTTACAACTTAACCATGAAACCCATCATCACTGTTATTAATAATATCTGTTTCAACGTGCAAGATTACGAATGATTCTAAGAGTTCATGTGCTAACAATGCACAGCACCTAGTCTCTATATGCTATAAATCAGAAAACGTCCTTTCGCTGGTTGCTTGTGTAAGTGCAACCGTCAGCAAAGTGCAATATGCAACATAGAGACTGCAGTAAGTAATAATGTGTAAATTGTACTTGTAGCGTCTTGTACTGTGAAGAAGCAAGGAAGAGAATTATGTTATGGGTGCCAGCATCCTCTTTCTACAACAAAATGCACATGAGGATTAATATGGTTCCTTATTTACATGAAGCTGCTACTTAACTTGAATAGAGCCAACGTTCTTTGTACAAGCTCATTAGTAATAGTCCTCTTGCATACAATATCAGTATTCTTGCTATTAGAAACTTTAGTCACTAATCTGGTCGCTATGTACTATCATAGTCTGCGACCCACTCTGTGATTGCACTGACAAACGCCAAACTATAGTGTGAGCTAGTGAGTCAGCGAGACCCTCCGGTCAGTGGCTGCGGCCTAAATACATACTGCCGAGGGGGCGTTGGTGACGTGTTGCTTGCCGGCCGGAGTGGCCGTGCGGTTCTGGGCGCTACAGTCTGGAGCCGAGCGACCGCTACGGTCGCAGGTTCGAATCCTGCCTCGGGCATGGATGTGTGTGATGTCCTTAGGTTAGTTAGGTTTAATTAGTTCTAAGTTCTAGGCGACTGATGACCTAAGAAGTTAAGTCGCATAGTGCTCAGAGCCATTTGAACCATTTTTTTTTTTTTTTTTACGTGTTGGTTGTCAGTGTGTCTCTGGCCTCTCTCGTGATAGGAGCGCTGGATCCAGCTCGTACTCCGCACTTTATCTTTGCCAACCGGTGTGCTGGCGACAGCTTACTCCAGCACAATGCTGAGACAAAGGTTGCAGATACAAGACACACAATTTCTACAATTATGTCCCTTTGACAAACAATTTGAGACAATCTCTTCCTTGTTATTTTTTGTGCATATGTCAAATTTTAAGAAAACGACAGATAATTTGTTTGAGAAAAGGTAATGCAGTTCTTTTCCCGTGGCATGACTCAAACACCCAGGAGAGAGGGGCAAACTGAGACCAACTCATTTTTATATATGATTATGATGAACTGCACTTAACTTTTACTCCTTTTATATATATTACAAGAGAAGTACAAAATCTAACTTGATGATGATGTTGATGTTTGGTTTGTGGGGCACTCAACTGCACTATCAGTGCCCGTACAAAGTCCCAATTTTTACACGGATGATGATGATGATGATACACCCACTTCGCGGACAGAGACCATCCCCAACCCGGTCGAGAATCGAACCTGGGACGCCGTGAACCAGAGGCAGCAACCTAACTTGAGAATATGCCATCAGTTATCCACAGGGCATAATAGCAGAACTTAAAGTATCCACAGAAACAGTGAATACAACTGACGCTTGGCAAATGATCTGCAGGAACAAAAACAAAAAGGCGGACTGAGGGAGGTATGGTGTCAAGTCGCAACATGATCGCTCCAGCGCTCGACAGAGATGAATAAATGTCTTTTTCGTACCCAGTAGCGGCTGCTTAATTCTGAGGTAAGCAGAGTCAGTCTGTTCAGTTCCGTCAAAGTAAATAAAGACTTATTAAGTAACTGTTCTGATTGCTTTTGAAAACAATTCGTTGTTTTAATTTTTCGTCATTTTCGTTTTTTCTTATCATTTGCTCAATTTTTTCGATGTTTGATTTGAAACTAATTTTTCCGCTCTTTGTTGTCCTTAAAATTTGCCTAGTCTTGTCTGATGGTAAAAACAGCACTGACCCTATTTCCTCCAGAGTACGGCACACGCTTTTTCGCCACTGGGGCAAGTCGGAGGAGAGGGGTAGCAGGATACTTTTGGGACGGGAAAGAGGGGGAACTGTGTGGTGGGGAGTACCCGAGCTGAAAGAATGGAGAGGGGAGGTAGGGAGTGGGAGAGAGTAGTAGAGACCAGACAGAGAGGGTTCAAATGGTTCAAATGGCTCTGAGCACTATGGGACTTAACATCTATGTCATCAGTCCCCTAGAACTTAGAACTGCTTAAACCTAACTAACCTAAGGACATCACACAACACCCAGTCATCACGAGGCAGAGAAAATCCCTGACCCCGCCGGGAATCGAACCCGGGAACCCGGGCGTGGGAAGCGAGAACGCTACCGCACGACCACGAGCTGCGGACAGACAGAGAGGGAAGGCGACAGAGGGAGTGTACAGAAAGAGTTGTCTGGCGCCGGGTGACATGCGAGCGGCTGCGCGGAAGTGGTTTTGTTGGGGCGGCGGTCGCTTCCGGCCGATACGGCCGGCCGGCTGCGGCAGCGGGGGCGGGAGGCGGGGGGGTGGGCGTGGGCGCGTGCCGGCGACAGCCCGACACGCCGGCCCCGCGCCGGCTCCAACCGAGCCCGCGCTGCTGCCGTCTGCCGGCCGTATCCGCAGTCATCATCTCTCTAAAGCTCGTATTACACGATGCGCGTAATGCTGCGTTCACTGTAGCACCGACTAAGGTCGCCCGACTGTTATCGCGCTTGAAAGCCTCGCGACAGCACGTCCGATTCCTTCGTCAGTCTTTGGCGGGATCGAGGAAGTTGGGTTGGATTAAGGTAGAATCTGTTAGATTTTAACCTTCTTGGGCAGAATGGATGCTACGACGTCTCTGTGCTAGGAGACGAGTGCTACATTGCGCCTTTTGTTACAAAGCATTCGAGACAGATGTGGCTCAGTCACACGCATTCGACAAGTATGGTACGTTCGTTCCTCCCTTACTGCAATAAAAAGACAAGTTTTACGAGTATGCATGAGATGACGGGAGAGACGTTGTATTACATACTCGAGATGATTCTGTAAATGTTGCGGCTTCCGCCGGTTCTCTTTCAAAAGAACGAATGTAGCGATAGGGGTGGTAGAAATTAAAATGGCTGTCTGACTTTCGATTCCCACTTAAGGGGTACATTTGATCCTACCTGTTAATTTTCTGCTGTCTAGCTGTGGCCAGCAGAGGACGTCAAGTATTCTAACAGCGGTTTCTGATTACTTAAAGGGTTATAGGAGGCAACAGGTCAATTCTACTGAGCAGAAGTTGGACATATCTGTTACAGTCTCGCATATATTTCTATAAACACCCAAATGGAAATGCGAGGTAGCCTGTTAGAATTAAAATAACGCATACTACATGTATAGCAATAGCACAAACTTCACACAGAAAACGTCTTGCTGCAGGACAAGACAAAGACAACAATTGGTAAACGACCGTTCTGTTTAAGACGAACAGCTCTCTCTCTCTCTCTCTCTCTCTCTCTCTCTCTCTCTCACACACACACACACACATATATATATATATATATATATATATATATATATATATATATATGGTTCGTGCATACTGGTTCGGCAGTGTCGGAAGACAGACATGTTGCCTGCCGTGGTCGGTGTCAATTAAGATTTTATTAGCAGTGTATGGAGTTTTGGACGTGTAGTTGAGAACAGTGTGAAATACACAGTTTATTAGTTTGCTGAAGAATGGAAATTATTTGCGGCTAAAGTGGAATGTAATTCTGCAGTTTCTAGTGTTCTGCCAATAAAAAGCGGGTGGCATCCCATATAAACAACCTAATTGGAAATTTAATTATTCAGATAATATCAGTTCCTCGCTAAAAGTTTCTTACACCCTCTAGATAACGGATTCACGACCTACGCGCTCTTTTCTGTGCACGGGACAATAACTATAGAAGACTGCAGGTTGGTGAATATTAATTAGAACTGATGCATTCCACTCAAGGCGGTGAAAGCAATTAGGGACCTCGAGTGTACTGCAATCTTAGTGCAAGTGACACCAGTGACACAGAGGAGGTATTGAAGGAGAGATTTTTTGAGGGAAGGGGTTTTATCGTATGCACGTATATCTATCACTCCCTCTCCCCCTCTTACTCTCTTTTTCAACTTGCCGTACTCTATCTGTGTACAATGTCATGGTGGATGTGCCTGTGTGTTGAACCTCAGAGGAGAATTAACGTTGCCAAATTGTCATCGTCATCCCCTCGAGGCCCTAGGTGATTTGATGTACCACCCGATAAACATCATGATTACTCTGCGGATCGTGTAGCCGGCAATTTGCATAGCAGCCATTACACTTATCACGTTTTAACCCACCAGGCTGCGCTCCACCTTTGAGGCCTCCGTGACAGTAACTGTCAGCAATAGAATGCAAAACTGCATGTTGCTTTGCTGTCCTGACCTACTAGATACAGCCCGCATCTCGTGGTCGTGCGGTAGCGTTCTCGCTTCCCACGCCCGGGTTCCCGGGTTCGATTCCCGGCGAGGTCAGGGATTTTCTCTGCCTCGTGATGGCTGGGTGTTGTGTGCTGTCCTTAGGTTAGTTAGTTAGGTTTAAGTAGTTCTAAGTTCTAGGGGACTTATGACCACAGCAGTTGAGTCCCATAGTGCTCAGAGCCAGCCTACTAGATACAGAATACGTTCAACAGTTGTCCTGGCCAGCACAGTGGTGGCGACAAGGCAAATGTCGATGGTACGTGTTGTATGTCTTGTCCATTCACTCACGACAAGTGCCGCTGACAATAGTAACGCCCACTTTCCTCTTCGCCCTGAAGCTAAGCTCATTGCTGCTCAGTTCTCCGTCTGGTTTGTTTTTCCAGCAGTGCTAGTTGCACGTCAACAGTGATATCCGGCAGTACGGAGAGAACTACTGATGAAGGGTTGGGTGATATGCCCCTCGTGTGTGGGCTCACAGATTATAATGCAAGACCGACACAACGATACTATGCTCAGCCGGTCCCGCAGCAACAGCAACCACACCGCAGTATGTTTGCATCTGTTCACGTGTGTTTGGTGTTGTAAGTTTGAGTGATTACATAACACAGGTTTTATCACGGTTGTGAAGGTATTTTCACAGAAACAAAACTAAGTTGTAATTACGTTATTGCTCTGTAAAGAGCCACTAGAGGTCACAGGTCCCTTGCATCGAAATAGTTACGAAATATACGCGAACATAGTCTGAAACATGGTCAGCATGAGTAGATTGGCATTAGTTGGTTGGTTCGTTTGACTGATTTGGGAGAGGGGACGAAACAGCGAGGTCATCACTCTCTGCGGATGAGGGAAGGATGGGGATGGAAGTCGGCCGTGCCCTTCGCAAGGAACCATTCCGGCAATCGCCTGAAGCGATTTAGGGAAATCAGGGAAAACCTAAATCAGGATGGCCGGACGCGGGTTTGGACCGTTGTCCTCCCGAATGCGAGTCCAGTGTGCTAACCACTGCGTCACCTCGCTCGGTGGCATTAGATGATCTGACTGTTAAAACACTTTACGCAAATAGCCTGAAGTGGCTTTTTCTGCCCTTTTCAGGAGACCTATATCCATAAAGACTCTTCACCGTGGAATTTACGGGACACGATCTGTAAACGAAAGAAAACGAGTGAATGAAACGTTCAAACAAATGGTTCAAATGGCTCTGAGCACTATGGGACTTAACTTCTGAGGTCATCAGTCCCCTAGAACTTAGAACTACTTAAACCTAACTACCTAAGGACATCACACACATCCATGCCCGAGGCAGGATTCGAACCTGCGACGTAGCGGTCGCGCGGTTCCAGACTGTAGCGCCTAGAACCGCTCGGCCACTCCGGCCGGCGAATGAAACGTCCTCCCGATTTGGGAGGCGGAGTGAAGTTGATACAGTGTTCCTAATAAACGTGCCACGACATTCCAGAATGAGTTTTTACTTTGCACCGAAATGTGTGCAGATTTGAATCTTTGTGGTAAAACTGTGGGCCGAACCGGAAGTCCAACCTGTTAGCTTTGCCTTTCGCAGCAGATAGTTTCTATCTGGCAGAAGCGGTACAAATTAACTGGCGGTAAACAGCGACAGTCGAAAACGCACTGCTGTGCGCACACTCCGCTTCAGAGTGAAAATTCATTCTGGAGACAGCCCCCAGGCTGTGGCGAAGCCATGCGTCCTATTCTTTCTTTCAAGAGTGCTACACTTCCAGAGGTACGGCAGAACTTCTATGAATAGAACGAAATTTTGATAACATCGTCCAGGCTGCGGCTAAGACATGTCTCCCCAAAATCCTAGACTTGCAAATCACGCCGGTAAACTTCTGTAAAGTTTGGAAGGTAGGAGATGAGGACGGGCCGCGAGTCGTGCTTCGATATCTCAGTCGGTATAGCACTTGCTCGAGAAAGGCAATGGTCCCAGGTTACAGTTCGATCCGGGCACAATTTTAAGCTGCGCGGAGTGGCCGTGCGGTCTAAAGCGCCATGTCACGGAGTGCGTGACCCCCTCCCGCCGGAGATTCGAGTGCTCCCTCGGGCGTGGGTGTGTGTGTTGTTATTAGCGTAAGTTAGTTTAAGTAGTGTGTAAGTCTAGGGACCGATGAGCTCAGTAGTTTGGTCCCTTAGGAATACACACACATTTGAACATTTTTAACACAATTTTAATCTGCGAGGAAGTTTCATACCATAAAATTGCTAACTACTACAGGCTGTTAATCGAAGCTTCTGCGTTACATCCAATTACCTCAGTAAACAGTTGGTGGACAGCGTTAGAATAGCGCTGTATTAGAATGGCGCTGTACTTATGTGTTGATACATCGTCCAGCCTGACACATTAATGTGACCACTAGTCAAATGCCTCGACAAAACCCTTTTTGCAGCAAGACGTGCAGAAACAGTGGAAAGTGCCGACAAGGAAGGCAGGTTACCGGCTCCAGTGCCATGGTCAGCTGCGCTAGGTTTCTCGGCTGAGGATCCATGGCGCGAACAGCCCGAACAAGGTGGAGCCGCAGCTTCTCGATAGGTTTTACGATGAACTCATCCTGGTGCTCTCCGAACCATGCACGCACACTGCAAGTCATGTGGCACATTGCATAGTCCTGCTGGTAGGTACCAGTGTGCCGAGGAAACGCAAATTGCATGTAGTGGTGTATGCGGTCCCCGAGGGTAGATGCATCTTGTGTTGATCTATCGTGCCTTCCAGAATGAGGAGATCATCGAGGGAATGTCTCGAAATCATTTCCCAGATCATAACGCTCGCCCCACCGGCCTAGAACCTTCCGACGATTGTTGCAGTATTTGCTTTCAGACGTTTCACTCCGTACACGGCAACAGTTATTTGTCCGTTGGAGGATGAAACGTGATTAAACTGGAAACGTCACCTGTTGCCACTTAGTGGACGTCCAGTATCGGTAGCGGCGTGCAAATTCCAGCCTTCGTCTCCGATGAACAGCAGTCAGCATGAGTGCATGAGCCAGGCGCCTGCTGCGGAAGCCCGTATACAGCAACTTTCGCCGAACGAACAACGAGCAGACGACATTAGTAGCCGCTTGGTTCATCTGGGCGATCAGTTGCTAAGAAGTTGCACGTGTGTTCGCCCGTACACATCTCTGCAGCCGTCGTTCTCCCCTGTCATCTGTTGCTCGTGGTGCATCACAGTTGCCCCGGCGCCGGTTTTGGATAGTGTCACGGTATACTTCAACCCCAGCGGTTCACGAACAGTTTACAAACTTAGCCGTTTCAGATATCCTGCCACCATTGGCCTGATAGCCAGTGATCATGTCCTTTTAAACATCAGATTAATCACTCTGTTTCCGTAAAACGGCAACGATTGCACTGTTTTCCACATCCCCCGCTCCGACAAACCCCCATCCACCCCCCTCCCCACCCCCCGGCCACAGCACGCCTTCTATACAGCGGATAGTCAAAATAATGTGAACACCTATACTTACTTGGGAATGATTTATTAATAAGGGATTGGACCACTATTGCTCATAATACAGCTGCGAGTCTTCTTGGAGTACTGGCATATAATGATTGTATAGTCTCCAGTGGAATGTTATGCCACTTTTCGATCAGAATCTCTTCTAACTCCTGTAGTGACGAGGGAGGCGGAAATCTTGCTCTGGAGTCTGCGCTCCAATACCGCCCACAAGGGTTCGATCATGTTCAAGTCCGGGGACCGTGCTGGCCAGGGAAGACGCTGTAGTTCAGCTGCATGCTACTCGTACCACGACTGTAATGTCCTGGTTGTGTGAATGGGTGCATTATCGTCCTGAAATATTGCATCATTGCTGGGAAACAACATTTGAATCATGGAGTGCTCCTGATCACCTACAATTGTTCACATAATCGTTGCCTGTAACACAGCCTTTGAGAGTAACGATGGGACCAGCAGAATACCATGATATTGCTGCCACACTTTTACCTTCATGCTTAACCGTTGGAATCAAGCAATCAGGATTATACTTTATTTTGGCGTTCTCCAGGCGTAATCTCGGCCCGATGTTGGAAATAACGAAAATGATGACTCGTTGGACCATATGACGTGATTACATTGATCAGCCGTATACTCCTGACACCATGTTTTATGCTTCTTTGCGTTGGCTGTCGTCACTAATGGTTTCGATATAGCAGCTCGTCCATGAATATTCGCTTTATGGAGTTCTCGGCTAACAGTGGTTCAAATGGCTCTGAACACTATGGGACTTAACATCTGAGGTCTTCAGTCCCCTAGGGCCTAGAACTTAGAACTACTTAAACCTAACTAACCTAAAGCCATTACAGACATCCATGCCCGAGCCAGGAATCTACGACCGTAGCGGTCACGTTCTAGACTGAAGCGCCTAGAACCGCTCGGCCACAACGCCCGGCTCGGCTTACAATGTCGATAGATACAGGGTCTCGAAGATGGCTATCGAGCTCTGCAGTCACTTTAGCCGCCGTAGTTTTGTGTTGCTTTGATACAATTCGTGATTTGCGCCCACTATTACTTTTACACGATGATGTCTTCGCGTGTTCTGTGCAGGCTGTCATGCCTGTTGAAACAGTTGCTCTTGAGACATTCAATAAGTTGGCTGTCTTGGGCCCCCACAATCTGCCCTCTTTGGAATTCTGTTAGGTCTTTCATTGCTTGTCGACCTCGGCCTCTGAATGCAAATACAAAGTGTGCACTAATCGTAAACAATCTGCACTGATGCTTAGTACGTACTGAACACGCACAGTCCAGCGCGACACCGTCAAACAGAGCCATTCCACTGTGCACATTATTTGCCTATCCCTGTACCCTCCAATGCTTGTGCTGCCACCTACCGCCTGTGAGTTGTTATTTTACGTTGACGTCGAACATAGGTGGTGATCACATTAATGTGAATGGACCGTGTATAATGGTTAGTAAAGAAAGCATGTGGCGAGCGATCGCCGAGGTCGTGCGCGGTCGTCGCCAGCCGCTGCCGCCACCAGCTGACCCAGGTGTTACGACCGTTAGCACACGCTGGCAGGGCGGCAACAAGTGACTCAGCAGCACTGTGCGCAGGAAGTACTCTGCCACAGCTGAATGGAAGCACACGCTGCAGCAGGTGCGACGGCCCGAGGCTTCCGGCTCTGTTACGGCTGGGCGTGACCTGTATCACGCGCGTTGGGTAGTCGTTTCCTCATAGCGGAACACCGTAGGGAAGGCTGGAATGCCGTTGTCCTCGTAGAGTGCGTGAATAATTTGCACCAACTTCGAACGTAATACACCGAGCGGTGTGGTGCAGTGATAAACTACTGGACTCGCATTAGAAAGGATGTAGGTTCAAATACTCGTCTAGCCATCCAGGTTTACAATTTGACTGCCGGCTAAGTAAACCTTGTCGTTCCAATTCTTATCGTTTTTCAGTATTTGTTAAGAAGACTACCCAACAACGAAGACCGATAGAACCCGTTTCTATACGCGATTTCGTGCTTAAAAACGGGAGAAATAGTAGCGTCAAATAGTGGCACTAGTGGCCACAGAGTTAAGGTTTTCATAGTTTCTGAAAATCGGTCAAGAAAATGCCGCGATGGTTAATTCAGAGAGGGCATAGCCACTTTTTTAACATGCCGTAGACGCCTTCGATTTCCGTATAAACCCATTAGGACTACGATTTGCCAACTTTTCGCCCATATTTCTGTCGTTCTCTGTCTGTGAGACTACTTTCTCCCCCAGACCATGTTATTCCAGTCTTCTTCTTTGGTTTTTTTCCTTTTGGCCACCTAGCCATTTGTGAAATTTGAACTGGAAGACTTCGCGGTTTTGGATTTCTTCTGGTACAATTCCTGACAGCTTAACATCAGTTTTGATCTTGCCAATCCATTCTATCGTGTGCATTTTATCTTTACTACCGTTGTCAAAGAGATCAAGTATTTGTTCTCTAAATCTGTCTGGGTTCATTCCTTAAATATGTCCACAGAATCTTGACCTACGTTTTTATAATGCCACTACGGTTATTTGTGTATTGTTTGATTTCTTGTCGAGCTCTCAGTCGGTATTGTTTGTGTACAAGTTTAGCGCCTAGAATTATTCTTATTCTGCTACAAGTAGCTTATAATTTGTAGAATCCCTTGCCTTTTCCGAGACCTTTAGGATTCATGTTACCATACTCTCCGACAGTTAACTGTAAAATTTGTAAATTGATTTATGTAAAAATACAATGTGTCAGTATAAACTTTTGTATGTGTGTGTGTGTGTGTGTGTGTGTGTGTGTGTGTCATGGTGGGGTGTCTAAATACATCTACATCGTTACTCTGTAATTCGCAATTAAGAGCCTAACAGAGGGTTCATTTCTCTACCGTGCCATTGTAGAACACCGTAAATGAACACTTTAATATTTCTGTGCGAGATCTGATTTCTCTCGTTTCCTTATGATGATCATTCCTCCCTACGTGGGTGGGCGCCAACAAAATATTTTCACTGTCTCAGGAGGAAGTTGGGGTTTGAATTATCATGAGAAGATCCTGCCGCAATGAAAATGATTGCCGCCCCAATTCACGTATCATATCCGTGGCGCTCTCTCCCTTATTTCGCGATAGTACAAAACGAGCTACCCTTCTTTGAATTTTTACGATGTCCTCATAACAGAAATACGCCAGGAAAGGACGTACAAGGGTAGTGTAGGCGCTCTTTTAGTGGACGTATTGCATATGTTAAGTGTTGTGCCACTAAATCTTAGTCTTTGGTTTGCTTTACCCACATTTTCCCTGTGAACGTTCCAACTTAAGTTATTCGTAATTGTAATCCCTAAGAATTTAGTTGAATCTACAGTCTTTAGATTTGTGTCATTATCGTGTAATGGACATTTCGCAAATTCGTTTTGGTACTCAGGTGGATAACTACACACTTTTCGTTATTTAGAGTCAATTTCCACTTTTTGCAACATACAGACGTCTTCTTCAAACCGTTTTGCAAGGCACTCATTGAAACTCTGGAGGTATCATTGTTAAAATACAGGGAGAGAAAAGTTAATTACAAATATGTCAGAAATCAGACTGCAGTTTATAAGGGTTGAAGGGTGTGAAAGGAGAGCAGTTGAGAAAGACGAGAGACAGGTTTGTAGCGTGTCCCTCATGTTGCTCACTGTGTACACGGAGCAAGAAATGAAGGATACCAAGTTGAAATCTGCAGAGGGAATTTGGAGGAAGGAGGAATAAAAACTTTGATGAAAACTACATACATTTTTAGCTGCAAATTTTCAGCTGCAACTCTGTTGCCATTTTCGGAAGGCAACAGAGAATTGCCGAAACCGGTAATCTATGTGACTAAATGATTTTAGCGATCTTGGCGAAAATTTACACACAGCTACAGATCGCCCCCACGCCGACAAAGACAGGAGTGTATAAAAACTTTGATGTTTACCGACGACATAGTAATTCTGTCAGAGAGGGCGAACACTTTCAACAGAACTTGGCGGAATGGATAGCGTCTTCAGAGAGTTTATAAGATGCATATCAACAATAAAACAAAGGTAATGAGATTTCCTAGTACAATGTCAGGTGATGCTGAGGGAATTAGATTAGGAAACGAGATATTGTAAATAGTCGATGGGTTTTGCAACAAAATAATTGACGATGGCAAAAGTAGAGAGTATATTAAATGCAGATTGGCAATAGCAAGGAAAATGTTCCTGAAAAAGGAAATTTTGTTAACAATGAATATAAATTTTAAGTGTTAGGAAGTCGTTTGTGAAGGTGTTTGTATGGTGTGTAGCCTTGTGGCGATGAGTGACGTGGACGATAAGCAGCTGACACAAGAAGACAGAACAGTATTCTGAAATGTGGTGCTACAGAAAAGAGATAGGCAAAGTCATTCATCCTCGGGAACTAGTTCACTGGTGATCGCTCTTTTTTGGGAACCGTTCATTTTTACTCGTTCACCGTTCACTGTGCTTGGTACATGGTTCTTATGAAAAACTGAAAATTAGTAGCATAGGTGACTGAACATGGAAGGCGCCAAGTGGGGGCACTTGCCTCCCCCCTGGAGTTCAAAAATGGTTCAAATGGCTCTGAGCACTATGGGACTCAACATCTGTGGTCATAAGTCCCCTAGAACTTAGAACTACTTAACCCTAACTAACCTAAGGACAGCACACACATCCATGCCCGAGGCAGGATTCGAACCTGCGACCGTAGCAGTCGCGCGGTTCCTGACTGAGCGCCTAGAACCGCTAGACCACCGCGGCCGACCCCCCCCCCCCCCCCCCTCCTGGAGTAAAGAGTTTTTATTCATAACGGAATTCTCAGACACTTGTAATATTCGTGATTCTGCAAAACATCTCGTTTAGCCAACTGCAGCGTTATGTGGCTGATTGCAATGAAATAATATAAGGTGGTGCACGAAAAAACAGCCCCGAGTACAGACTGTTCGCCAATTACGTACAATTTGTTGACCGCTACGAGCAGAATAGATAAACATGTAATAATTAGGCAGCGAAGAAATAATAAGTAGACTAATGCAAACAACTTCGAAACAATAGGTGACGATTGGTAAGCGACAATTAGCAGCTAGTACTCGGGGCCGATTTTTCGTGCGACACCCTGTACCACTGAAATAATATAGCGCGGGCTTCATTCGGTTGTAAGTCGGTCTGCCTTCCATAACAATAAACATGCTGTTTTACCTTGGATCAAAAATAGACGAGTGTGCCGCGCTGACGTCCTTTGCATGTGTAATAACAAAAAATCATGCCTTTTGACAAGTATTTATTCTGCTGTTGATCGAAATAGTGATGTAAGGTGATACGCCGTTTGGTTACCTGAAAAGATGTATGTATTACATACCACGTAATTTTATGTAATTTACGTAATTATTAGATACATTTTAACTATCGGTCGTGGACGCTGAATAAAATACGAAAAGAACCAGAAGTTCAGAGTTCAAAAACGGTTTGAAACAGATCTAGAATGGGCGTGCGAAGCGAATGGAACGAACAACAGAAACTCGATATACTGAACGAACTATGAGCAGTCGGCAGTGGAACTGCGACGTGTGGCCACGCGAAGAAAGACGAGTCCGGCCGAGCGAGACCGAGACAGACGGGGACGGGACCGAGGCTGGAACGAGACCGGCCGACGTGCCGTTCGGGAACGAGACCGACCGTCTCCCGTCCCCGGGAATGTAAGTAGAAAGCCGCGACCTAAGTGTTACTATGAAAGTCCGTTCCTTAGAATTCGTTCCTAGCTCGTTCCGTTCATCTTAGTGGACCGTTCCTTTGGACCCATTCGTTCGCGAACGACCCATCTCTGCTAAAGAATAATGCTGAAGATTAGATAGGCAGATCGCGTAACTGATGAAGAGGTACTGACTCGAATTGGGGAGAAACGAAACCTATGGCGCAGCTTGACTAAAAGAAAGGATTGGTAAGTAGGAGACGTCATGATGCACCAATGAGTAGGCCTGCATAGGACGGACACGCATGGAGACCTGCGGTGAAACTACGTCTAATCCTAAAATACAGCTGCACAGAGAATTACGTAGAAGGCAGGGCGGGGAGGGGGGGGGGGGGGGGCGCTGCTATCGATGGGCCAATTGGATTTCTCTCTTGATGCTGAAAACAGGTGCGCACTACCGCTCATTTAAGTGTGCTCCGTGTTGGGAAAGACTCGCCGTCTTGTTCGAGAGTTGCTCTACGAAGACACAAAGCCACAGCGAAAAAAGGTAGGATTTGCACTATGTTCTTGCAATCGACTAGCATTTGTGATTGAAACCTCGTAATGATATGGTAATGGTGATTAAATTTGAACTGCCCTTATTGGAAAGTATGACTCATTCACATCATTCTGTCACATTCACTGTACAAAGTTACTCGCTGTGTACGGAGACCAGCTGTTGTTCAACGATGCAGTGTGAGTTGCCTCGGATGAGCCACCTCGAATTCTGTCTAATCTTAGGTGTAAGTAGGCCACTACGAAAAAAAAATGTGAGTAATACTTTTCATTATATGTTTTCCAGTAGTATGTAAGTGTTTTGATAATCAGTCTGATGTATTTTCCTTCTTTTACCTTCCAAAACGACATTCTATTTTTAGCCACCTTGGTTTCGAATACATGTTATTCAGTTTCAGACGAGAAAAAAATCTCCTAAAATAAAAAAATACGTAATTTATTGATAGTTACTTAGATGTGTACACTGTTTAACGGCCGTTACATTACAGCCCAATCCTGGAAACTTTCTGGTCCAATGAAAGAAACCAGTCGCCTTGCTTGGGCCGATGACACAAATGTTTATTTCTCAAATATTTCAAAAAAATGGTTCAAATGGCTCTGAGCACTATGGAACTCAACTGCTGAGGTCATTAGTCCCCTAGAACTTAGAACTAGTTAAACCTAACTAACCTAAGGACATCACAAACATCCATGCCCGAGGCAGGATTCGAACCTGCGACCGTAGCGGTCTTGCGGTTCCAGGCTGCAGCGCCTTTAACCGCACGGCCACTTGGGCCGGCAAAAATATTTCATTAACGGTGAATAATTATAGCTTTGCCGCAGTGGTTACACCGGTTCCCGCGAGATCACCGAAGTTAAGCGCTGTCGGGCGTGGTCGGCACTTGGATGGGTGACCATCCAAGCCGCCATGCGCTGTTGCCATTTTTCTGGGTGCTCTCATCCTCGTGATGTCGATTGAGGAGCTACTCGACCGAATAGTAGTGGCTTCGGTCAAGAATACCATCATAACGACCGGGAGAGCGGTGTGCTGACCCCACGCCCCTCCTATCCGCATCCTCCTCTGAGGATGACACGGCGGTCGGATGGTCCCGATGGGCTACTTGTGGCCTGTAGACGGAGTGGTAGTGAAATTTAAAACATAAGGTTCAAGTTACACTGAAAATAAAATATTTATTACAATATTCCATTATTTTATTACACATTTTCTTTCGGTGGCCCATTCGTAACAACCTCCCCCCATAAGCTCTAGTGCCGCATAGTTTAACGAAGCAGCCCTACACACTTCAGATTACCTTTAAGCTTAACGCATGTTTGGATTTATGAATTATACACAATTATCAGCAAATGGTGTGGGCGCAGGAAGTATGATTGTGTAATAATGAGATTGACTGGGCCTATGGCGTTTAGCTTACAGCAGGAACAATGAAGTAATACTGCACCATATTCAAATGGCTGAAGCAGGCGCAAATTTTCATTACGGTTCGAGGGACTAGTTTTAACTCTAAATTAGGAATCGGCAGCAGATTAGTTCAAAACAGAGTTAGTGTAAACTGGAAACTAAAAGCAGACATTCAATTTCGGCGTAAAAGCGCCATGAAATTGATATTGAGCGAGTCGCATTTAACCAGCAAATAGACTATACGTTTGTTTTCCAGAAACCTCCCTCGGAGCTGCACCTTGACGCATGTTTCGTAATAAAGAGGCAGTTGTATCACGACTAACGGTAGCGAACGAATATGCGCTTCGTGAGACGCTTCTCTCGCATCTCAGAGTGATTTACAGTGGCTGCAGTAGAACTACTGGGTGGTTGTAACTGACGTGCATTCAGTCACGGAGGTAGAGTGTGGGTCCTGTAACTATCGTATGACAGCGAAACTTGATACATATGCTAATAAGTCAATGCACCAGCAATAAATTAATAAAATTATTGAAGTATGTTTATTTTTGTGTACAAATTAGAATCGATGAAAACGGAATATTAAAGAATAAATCCAGGTTTTGGGAGAAAAATGAGAAAGTAACAGTTACCACAAGCAGCAGCTTTGTCCCACGAATATGAAAGAAGCTTCGTATAATTATGTTTTTATAATGTGGCTTCTGATTTGCTTTTTAACGATACTTCTAATACGGAACACTAGGCAGAAACATCAATGAATGTACTCACATCTAGTCTGTAATGACGATTTCCCGCACGAAATCATGTACACATTACCTATTAACGTGCAAAACATCTGCATCGAAGAAGAAAATAAGGAATAAGGTAGCCGAAATTATGATTCAAGTGTTTGACAGTGTCACTAGAGATAAAATGTGCAACGCAATGAAATACAGAGGATAAGACTCCACAAGTTAAAAACGCAGTTAAAAGTTTTCATGTATATCAGAAAATTGATATATATTGAAGGAAAATTAACAGATTCAATACCAGTAAATAAAATGTTAGGGTAGGCTGTGGTTTACCAGCTATATTATCCAATATTCACGTTCAAAGGAGATTTTACAATTGACACAGGACGTTAGCAGAATAGCCCTCTCTCTCTCTCTCTGTAGTGGTCAATCCATGGATTGGTTTGCAGCAGCCACAATGGCAGCTTGCCTCCATTCTGTGCGTCTTTCAGCTTTTCTCTTCGTTTCTTTATAGGTGTTACATCCCACATCTTTCACGATTTGATCGATGTACCTCAGTCGTGGTCTTCCTCTTGGTCTTTTTCCCTCGACATATCCTTCTATGTTTGTGTTCAGGAGTCCTTTATGTTTTAATAGATGGCCTGCAAATTGCACTCTTCTTTTAACAATGAAACTCCAGAAGCTTCTCTTCTCGCCTGCTCTTTCCAGAACCACTTCGTTTGTGACCTTGTCGATACATTTTATTTTGAGCATGCGTCTATAACACCACATTTCAAAAGAATTTAGCTTCTGGTCTTCCTCTGTCCCGAGAGTCCATGTTTCACACCCATAGCATGCCACACTTCACACATATGATTTCAAAAATCTTTTCCTGTTTTCGAGGCTGATGCTCTTAGATGTTAAGATGTTTTTCTTCTTGTTAAAAGCAGACTTTGCTTGAGCAATTCTACTTCTCACTTCTGCCTTGCTCCTTCCATCCCTGGTAATATTACTGCCCAGATAAGTAAATTCATCAAATTGTTCAAGCAGTTCATTGCCTGCATGAACTTGTACTTTCACTTGATCTTTTTTGTCGCATGTCATTATTTTTGTTTTTGCTTCATTAATTCTCATATTATATTCTTCCCCCATAACTTTATCCATTCTATTCAGAAGGAATACAAGATCTTCTTCACTTTCAGCCAGGACATCTCGATATCATCGGCATATCTTATCATATCTATTCGTTGGCTATGAATTAGGAAAATAGCCCAACACTACTGAATTCACGCTTTATGCTGATAGCCTCCTCCTGACATTCAGAAAAGAGCATAGCCCACGAAGCGTATTACATGTTCTTAAGAAATATTTACTAGATTTAAATTTAAAAAATCCTATAACTGAAACGCATAAACTAACATTATTCTCACCTTCCTCTCATCCTCCCCTGTAGGTAACCAAAATAGCATCTGCATGGGTGGGTTAAATGCTTGACCCCGTATGATATGTCCACGGTAATATCCATCTTGTGAATTGTAACGCCCTGACACCAGGGATTAA
Source organism: Schistocerca nitens (assembly GCF_023898315.1). Taxonomy (NCBI): domain Eukaryota; kingdom Metazoa; phylum Arthropoda; class Insecta; order Orthoptera; family Acrididae; genus Schistocerca; species Schistocerca nitens. The sequence goes on along the minus strand of NC_064620.1, from coordinate 371,639,418 downwards.
TCAGCGGTTTCTTTTAGCTTTGTGGTCCGGCTAATTAAGCGAGATAATAGCAATTACAGTCCATTTTTCCTCAGTGGACACACTGTAGATATGATTCGGCTCTCTGTTGCGTAGTAGAGAGTTGTTGATTCCAGATTTTCGATATCAAAAGACTGACTTGAAAGGCTGATAAATAAGAACACATTGTAGATTTTATGTATTTACATTACTGTACAAATAAACAGGAAAACACCTCAGTATTGTTAGTGAGAATGGCTAATGAGCAAGATGTCAATGATTGTCACAATATTGGTTAAGAACAGTCTTGGTTGCATTATGCTTACTACCTGAGCCCCCATCTTACTGTTACTCGCTCCTGTGAACGGGAACGCGTTATGTAGATCTTGGTGCCTCTCGCGTCCATCTAGAAAAAATAACCTGAAGATGCCTAAATAAGGCGAAACTCGTCGTTGAAAAATAAAGAAACTAAAATTGCAACCAAGTCTGTTTTTAATCAATACTGTTAAGCACTGGTTTGCTGTTATGCCACATATGGACTGGAAGAATTTCGATTGTCCCAATGTCACACATCTGTCCCACGCGTGACTTCAGCTCCAAGAGCTGTTGACGTCAGGACAGCATCTCTTTACTACCGGGATTAATTATCTCATGAATTCCGGCTGAGACGTCGGGATACACACTGTTGCTTGCTGGAAGAACTATGAAGAGTGTCCAGAATATTGTTTCCTTATGTATGGAATCTCTAATTAAGTTTTTGTTAACCATGGTCTGCTTGACCACAAAAATATGTGTTTATACAAAAAAAGCCCAGATCGCAAATATTCTTTACTTTTGACAACCGGTTTCGACTGATATTACTGTCATTTTTTGGTTTTCAAAAATTTTTTGTTACAAAACGTGTTCATTGACAAACCATTGTATAACGTGTTGCGTTTCATCCACCATAATGACATTTTTGAAGACCAGAAGATGATAGTTAATGTCTGTCGAAAACGGTTGTCAAAAATAAGGAAGAGTTAATGCGATCTTAGCTATAGAATGTCTTTCACCAAGTAAAACAAATTGCGTCTTCTAATTTCTTGCCATGGGGAAATTAAAAGATATAAAAACAAATCTCCAAAAACATTCTCGGAATGGTGAACTGATGTATGTCAGTCGTTTGGGTTATTTACGTCCAGATAGTTTTGCTAACATTTGCCTGAGTTTAGTGTACATAAAGTTATTAATGTTTCAATGGATTAATTTCAATCACTTAAGTATTTGTTCAAATATAGCCCACTAACTGTATCCGTTTACCTGTGCCGAAGCGGTTTCACAATTTGTGTCGCCTGCGGTAGCATATTTACTCTGAAACGTAATGTAATCAAAGTGATGAACACTTCACGTACAAATCACCACATTTCAACTACGGTGCAATTAGTTTAATGAAGCAATCACCCACAATGCCTGTTATACCACTGGGGACACTGTACGCAAAATAGAACTACAGAGGAAGCTCGTTTATCTGGCTCCCATTAATCGGGATCTCTGTTTCATATGGACTGATATTTTTTCCAGTACAGTGACTGCAGTAAGTATACAGTATTTGATAATCCCGTAGTAATAGCGGCAAATATCGACGACGACGATTATTAAATTTAAATGCAGCCAACCGCCATAACGGATTTTGACACGGTATCAGTTAGCAAGTTAACAATAGGCTGTACATTTCTGTATTGCCCCGGATGTTGCGAGTGTAAAATGAGATCAAAGAGAAAGAAGGTGGTTGCGTCAGTGGACAAAATGCGGTATGTGGGTTTGGCTAAGGACACGTACTGGAAAACATCGTTGCTGAATTTGACGGTTGAACTACAACACTGCCAGATTCGAAGAATATCTGGAAAGAAATTAAAGCCTTCCGCTTCAAAATGCTGTGCTCTCATACCAAGTTGGCGCCTAGTTATAGGGCATTATACCAACAAGAAAGGCAGCAACGCAGCTGGAGAAAAGGATGGTTTATTTGGAGCACCTCGGCTGCAGCACTGCTAGTACCGCCTGCGTGATAGTGCTACACATGAACGACATATGAATATGGCTGAAAAGAAACTTATTACCGTAATTATTTCAATGTACAAAAGTCACTAATATTTTCAGTGTATGGTCTAAATTTATGAGAAACTTTATGTCTAATTTGTGTGCATACGCCTGCGTATTCCACTGTTAAATGCAGAGGAGAGAGCAGATAGGTGGAAAGAATACATTGAAAGCCTCTATGAGGGTGAAGATTTGTCTGATGTGATAGAAGAAGAAACAGGAGTCGATTTAGAAGAGATAGGGGATCCAGTATTAGAATCGGAATTTAAAAGAGCTTTGGAGGACTTACGGTCAAATAAGGCAGAACGGATAGATAACATTCCATCAGAATGTGTAAAATCATTGGGGGAAGTGGCAACAAAACGACTATTCACGTTGGTGTGTAGAATATATGAGTCTGGCGACATACCATCTGACTTTCGGAAAAGCATCATCCACACAATTCCGAAGACGGCAAGAGCTGATAAGTGCGAGAATTATCGCACAATCAGCTTAACAGCTCATACATCGAAACTGCTTACAAGAATAATATGCAGAAGAATGGAAAAGAAAATTGAGAATGCACTAGGTGACGATCAGTTTGGCTTTAGGAAAAGTAAAGGGACGAGAGAGGCAATTCTGACGTTACGGCTAATAATGAAAGCAAATAAAAATCGTCGAGCAGTAGACCGCGCCGCTCGAACTGTCAACACAGCTGGCACTGCTAAGAGTATCCTACAACTTCCACATCGCTGGCAACGGGTTATACACAATGCTGGTGACTACTTTGAAGGTCAGTAAACCTTTGAAATACGTATCTATTTTGCACTAGCTGTAAATAAATAGTTTCCAATATTAAAGTTCCAACCTTCTTAATTACATATACAAGACCTGTAAGCTGACTGCTTTCACATTATTAGAATATAAAAAAAAACGTTCAAATGATATATGAAAGATGTAACTAACTCTTGTGTCGAGCTAGAATGCTTTGGTAACGTCTCCCCTCCCCTCTCCCTCTCATGGCTCCATTTTCGCGATGTGAATGAGTTACTGGCCGTTATCATGATGTCTTGCGATCCATGGACGATGGGCAACAGATAGGTTCCATTTTGCTGCATTTCCACAAAGCATTTAACACGATGCTCCTCTGCAGACTGTTAAAGTAACAGATGGAACAGTTGGAGTAGGTTCCCAGATAGGTGAGTGGCTCGATAATGCTGGGGTGTACGGTAAGGTGTCGTCGTTGCGTAACTGTCAAGACGACTTTGCCAAAGTTTCTGGTTGGTGTGATGAATGGCAGATACATCTAAATATAGAAAAATGTAAGTTAATTTGGCTGAGTAGGAAATACAGCATCAGAAATGTGATGCTTCACATGGTGACATCGATTAAATATCTGGGAAAGTGATATGAAATGGAACGAGCACCAAGTAAGGTTATAAGGAAGACTCATGGTCGACTTCGGTTTATTGCGAGAATTATAGGAAATTGTGGGACATCCATAAAGGAGACCGCATATACAACACTAGTGGGACCCATTCTTGAGTAATGCTTGAGACATGGGATCCTTGTCAAAGGACGACACCATGGAAGGCAGCTATTTTTGTTACCGGTAGTAAAGAAAATTTGGAAATTTGTGGTAATGACTAATGGGACCAAACTGCTGAGCTCATAGCTCATTGGTCCCTCAGCCTACACACTACTTAATCTAACTTAAACTAATTTACGCTATGGACAACACACACACCCGAGCCCGAGGGAGGACTCGAACCTCCGACGGTGGAAGCCGCATGGACCGTGACAAGGCGCCCCAGACCACGCGGCTACCCCGCGCGGCAGTAGTAAAGAGATGGTTCGTTAAGTCAAGTGGGAATTTCTGGAGGGAAGGTGACGTTCTTTTCGCGGAACATTGCTGAAAAACTTTAGAGAACTGGCATCTGAAACTGCAGACCGGTTCTACTGCTGTATGGGAATGCAGGCTTTCTCGGCGAATTTCGATGATGAAGTCTTCTCACGAATCTGTAGCTAAACGCTAATAGCTGTCACCACAAAGCACAACGCGAATCTATGCTCACCTCCCCACCACTGTGGCGCACAGAGCACAGACATATGCGACAAGGAGAGCGTACTCTTCGGCTTGCAGCATCTGGGGCAAATCTTTCGCAAGAACTGTTCATTTTTGGAACACAACCTACGACCAGCTTAGTGACAGAAGTAATGACACTTTCTGCAGGACCTGACCATCATTTAGCAGGACAATGCTCAAACACGTACAGTGCAAGCTGTTACTGATTTGTTTGACTGATGGGGCTGCTAAGTGCTATACCATCTACTGCACTTCGCTGACTTAAGCCCTCGTCAGTTCAACTCGATTTCTAAACTGAAGGAAACACTTCACGGCATTCACTTCAGAACTGCTACAAATTCGTCAAGCAATAGACCGTACCGCTCGAACTGTCTGCACAACTGCAATGCTAAGAGTATCCTACGACTTTCACATCGCTGGCAACGGGCTTCACACAATGCTGGTGACTACTTCGAAGGTCAGTAAAGCTTTGAAACACGTATCTATTTTGTACAAGCTGTAAATAAATAGTTGCCACTATTAATGTTTCAACCCTCGTACTTGGCCCAATGAAAGACAAAGTAGGACTGGAGTTTACTCTTCGCGAGTGTGGGAAGCAAAGTATGGGCCAAACGCAAAGGTGTATTTCGCAGCGCCGCTCAGAACATGTGAGAAGCTGTAGTTGTAATATTTGTGGCTTTACATTCACCTACAACAAGCTATTCTTCCAGCAGTTGGTAAGGCAGCAGTGGGAAGATGCTAATGTGGTGTGAGGTACCGGTGACAGATGGTATATTAGGTACGTGTGTCGTGAGAAAGACCACCAACATTGCGGTGTTTCTCCGCGATTGGCCGCTGCATTCGGAAGTAGAGCGCCAAAAGGATAAGCTTCTGTTATAAATATTACAAAACGTAAAAGTAAATTTAATTCCATTTCATATTAAAGCATCTCTCAATGGCAGGCTGTCATTCCATTATCTCGAACTGTTAATTACCAGCAGTACAATGAACAAATGCTAAACCAAACGGCAGACGAAGCACTACAGAGATCTTCGGATCGCGCGTAACTCGGTTGTCGGGCGAAGTGGTTCGGCTGCAAGATCAGTGATCGAACGGCAGTCTCGGACAGCAGATAGTTTGACAGTAATTACGAAAATACGCATTTCATTGTTTTGTTTATTTTTTATGGAAGTGTGAGGAATGGAAATTATTTGTGACTCATAAAGGGGACTATAAGTGTGCAGTTTCTCCTATTGTGCCACTAAAAAGTGAATGGCATCCCGTGTAAACAAATGAGTTCAAAATTTAATTTTGTTCGCCGGCCGCGGTGGTCTAGCGGTTCTGGCGCTGCAGTCCGGAACCGCGGGACTGCTACGGTCGCAGGTTCGAATCCTGCCTCGGGCATGGGTGTGTGTGATGTCCTTAGGTTAGTTAGGTTTAAGTAGTTCTAAGTTCTAGGGGACTTATGACCTAAGATGTTGAGTCCCATAGTGCTCAGAGCCATTTGAACCATTTGAACCATTTAATTTTGTAAATAAGTTACACAGAACTGCAACCCCTTTTTTGAATAATTATGTTTTATTCCATGAACCGGTTTTCGAACCTTTTCAGGTTCATCTTCAGATGGTTTCAGGAAGTTACATCATTACTGCTAGCATAATGCTGGATGCTGGTTTGCGACAGTATAGGTGGCTTTTTTCGATTAGTGTCCATCTGTCTGCCTCCATTTTGATGTCCAGTAATTATATCAGTACACACACTTCCACACAAACTATATTAATTTACACTCTGAGAGTGAGACTTTTCCAGCATCGAGCATGCGCTTTACAACTGTGTAACTTATTTACATTCAATATACAGTCACCGTTCTAAAATATCCGTAATGGCTAAGCATAACAAAATTTAAATATTTTTACGATAACAGTTCATAGCTAACAGTTTATTACAGCCTCAAGATAACCGACTTACGTGCCGTCTTCTGCGCAAGGGACAACAACTATAAAAGACTGCAGGTCGGTGAACACTATTCAGAATTTATGCATTCCACTCAGGGTGGTGGAAGCATCTGGGCACCTAGCGTGTACCGCAATCTTAAAACAAATGGGATCAGAGACGCGTATATCGGTTTTCAACTGAGGTCGTCATGATACACTACTGTCTATTAAAATTGCTACACCATGAAGATGACGTGCTACAGACGCGAAATTTAACCGACAGGAAGACGATGCTGTGATATGCAAATGATTAGCTTTTCAGAGCATTCACACAAGGTTGGCGCCGGTGGCGACACTTACAACGTGCTGACATGAGGAAAGTTACCAACCGATTTCTCATACACAAACTGCAGCTGACCGGCGTTGCCTGGTGAAACGTTGTTGTGATGCCTCGTGTAAGGAGGAGAAATGCGTACCATCACGTTTCCGACTTTGATAAAGGTCGGATTGTAGTCTATCGCGATTGCGGTTTATCGGACCGCGACATTGCTGCTCGCGTTCGTCGAAATCTAATGACTGTTAGCAGAATATGGAATCGGTGGGTTCAGGAGGGTAATACGGAACGCCGTGCTGGATCCCAACGGCCTCGTATCACTAGCAGTCGAGATGACAGACATCTTATCCGCATGGCTGTAACGGATCGTGCAGCCACGTCTCGATCATTGAGTCAACAGATGGTGACGTTTGCAAGACAACAACAATCTTCACGAACAGTTCGACGACTACGACGTTTGCAGCAGCATGGATTAGCTGTTCGGAGACCATGGCTGCGGTTATCATTGACGCTGCATCACAGACAGGAGCGCCTGCAATGGTGTACTCAACGACGAATGGCAAAACGTCATTTTTTCGGATGAATCGAGGATCTGTTTACAGCATTATAATGGTCACATCCGTGTTTGGCGACATCGCGGTAAATGCACATTGGAATCGTGTATTCGTCATCGCCATACTGGCGTATCACCCGGCGTGATGGTATGGGGTGCCATTCGTTTCACGTCTCGGTCACCTTTTGTTCGCATTGACGGCATTTTGAACAGTGGACGTTACATTTCAGATGTGTTACGACCCGTGGCTCTACCCTTCATTCGATCCCTGCGAAACCCTACATTTCAGCAGGATAATGCACGACCCTATGCTGCAGGTCCTCTACGAGCCTTTCTGGATACAGAAAATGATCGACTGCTGCCCTGGCCAGCACATTCTCCAGATCTCTCACAAATTGAAAACGTCTGCTCAATGGTGGCCAGGCAACTGGTTCGACACAATACGCCAGTCACTACTCTTGATGAACTGTGGTATCGTGTTGAAGCTGCATGGGCAACTGTACCTGTACACGCCATCCAAGCTCTGTTTGACTCAATGCTCAGGCGTATCAAGGCCGTTATTACGGCCAGAGGTGGTTGTTCCGGGTGCTGATTTCTCAGGATCTATGCACGCAAATTGCGTGAAAATGTAATCACATGTCAGTTCTCGTATAATATATTTGTCCAATGAATACCAGTTTATGATCTGCATTTCTTCTTGGTGTAGAAATTTTAATGGCCAGTAGTGTATATAGCGCTAGCTACAATACGTCAAGAGCACTCTGATGAGAAATGGGTGAAGGCAGCGGATGGTATACATGGCAGCACTACGATGCGATGCCATTGGGTCTCCAGCACGCCGGGAGTGTCCCCGCCATCGCCCGCGATCCCCCACCCCTACTACCGTTTGCGACACACCTCCGGGAGGCGCGAGAATGACCCGGCCGTTGCAGACGAGGCAGAGGAACCTGCAGTCCGGCGTGTACAAACATACGAATTTGACCCGAACCCGACACTTCGCCTGAAGATTACGAATAGAAAACTTGTCGAATCGTTACGACAGAACGATTCCTTGTCTCGGCTGAGAAGGCTTCATCGGCGATACTGCCAAGGTGCATTTCGCTTAAGGACCACGAAGATAAGAGAAATTAGAGCCCTATGTAGGTGTACAGGCAGTCACTTTTTCCTCGTTTTATTTGCGAGTGAACGGGCAAGGAAGTGACTAGCAGTGGTGCGTTTCCTGCGCCATATTGTGGCTTGCGATTTATGTATTTACACTACTGGCCATTAAAATTGCTACACCAAGAAGAAATGCAGATCATAAACTGGTATTCATTGGACAAATATATTATACGAGAACTGACATGTGATTACATTTTCACGCAATTTGGGTGCATAGATCCTGAGAAATCAGTACCCAGAACAACCACCTCTGGCCGAAATAATGGCCTTGATACGCGTGGGCATTGAGTCATACAGAGCTTGGATGGAGTGTACAGGTACAGTTGCGCATGCAGCTTCAACAAGATACCACAGTTCACAAGAGTAGTGACTGGCGTATTGTGACGAACCAGTTGCCTGGCCACCATTGAGCAGACGCTTTCAATTTGTGAGCGATCTGGAGAATGTGCTGGCCAGGGCAGCAGTCGAACATTTTCTGTATCCAGAAAGGCTCGTAGAGGACCTGCAGCATAGGGTCGTGCATTATCCTGCTAAAATGCAGGGTTTCGCAGGGATCGAATGAAGGGTAGAACCACGGGTCGTAACAAATCTGAAATGTGCCGTCCAGTGTTCAAAGTGCCGTCAATGCGAACAAGGGGTGACCGAGACGTGTAACCCATGGCACCCCGTACCATCACGCCGGTTGATACGCCACAATGGCGATGACGAATACACGCTTCCAATGTGCGTTCACCGCAGTGTCGCCAAACACGGATGCGACCATCATGATGCTGTAAACAGAACCTAGATTCATCCGAAAAAACGACGTTTTGCCATTCGTGCACCCAGGTTCGTCGTCGAGTACACCATGGCAGGCGCTCCTGTATGTAATACAGCGTCAAGGGTAACGCACCCATGGTCTCCGAGCTGATAGTCCATGCTGCTGCAAACGTCGTCGAACTGTTCGTGCAGATGGTGGTTGTCTCGCAAACGTCCCCAGCGTTGACTCAGCGATGGAGACGTGGCTGCACCATCCGTTATAGCCATGCGGAAAAGATGCCTGTCATCTCGACTGCTAGTGATACGAGGCCGTTGGGATCCAGCACGGCGTTCCGTATTACCCTCCTGAACCCACCGATTCCATATTCTGCTAACAGTCATTGTATCTCGACCAACGCGAGCAGCAATGTCGCGATACGATAAACCGCAATCGCGATAGGCTTCAATCCGACCTTTATCAAAGTCGGAAACGTGATGGTACGCATTTCTCCTCCTTACACGAGGCATCACAACAACGTATCACCAGGCAACGCCTGTCAACTGATTGTTGTGTATGAGAAATCGGTTGGAAACTTTCCTCATGTCAGGACGTTGTAGGTGTCGCCACCGGCGCCGACCTTGTGTGAATCCTCTGAAAACCTAGTCATTTGCATATCACAGCATCTTCTTCCTGTCGGCTAAATTTCGCGTCTGTAGCACGTCAATTACTTGGTGTAGCAGTTTTAGCGGCCAGTAGTGTAGATCTAGATAGCAGCTGTGCAGTGAGTGTCGATCAGAATGAGCAGAGAGTACGAATGGTCGCCCGCGGGGGAGCTGAGCAACTCACCGTGCGTCGGTCGGTGCGGGCGCGCCGCCGCCGCGGGGTGGACTGTGGACCAGCCTGGCAGTCCGCTCCGCCACAGGCGAGCCCCACGCCCCCAGCCAGCCCTTATCTGCTCGTGTGTGGGGTCGCTGCAGGCGCAGCCGCTGTCCTGTCACCGCCGGTACGGCTCAAAGCGGCCTTATCGCGCGGGACCGCGCTGCCCGCACGCACACAACGGGACAGCGTAACGAGCTTCATTTCACCCCTGACCCGCGATTATACCACTGCGACTACGTTTCCTGTCTCTTCGCTCATAAGCCGCCTCCACACGGGACGCTGACGTGAAGCTGTACGAGTTTTGTGACGTTGTAACGCCGGAAATGCATATCCTCCTATTTTCATCTATTGTACTATAAATTTTTCCTTATTTTGTTACCTGAAGATATGACATTTCTGTGTCTTTATATATTGTAATTGTTTTGCTATTTGTATATATATGCTTTTGTGTCTATGTACCGGGTTATTACAAATGATTGAAGCGATTTCACAGCTCTACAATAACTTTATTATTTGAGATATTTTCACAATGCTTTGCATACACATACAATAACTCAAAAACTTTTTTTAGGCATTCACAAATGTTCGATATGTGCCCCTTTAGTGATTCGGCAGAAATCAAGCCGATAATCAAGTTCCTCCCACACTCGGCGCAGCATGTCCCCATCAATGAGTTCGAAAGCATTGTTGATGCGACCTCGCAGTTCTGGCACGTTTCTTGGTAGAGGAGGTTTAAACACTGAATCTTTCACATCACTATGCGTGAAACTTGCCCGCACGCGTTCAACCTTTTCTTCGCTCACTGCAGGCCGACCCGTTGATTTCCCCTTACAGAGGCATCCAGAAGCTTTAAACTGCGCATACCATCGCCGAATGGAGTTATCAGTTGGTGGATCTTTGTTGAACTTCGTCCTGAAGTGTCGTTGCACTGTTATGACTGACTGATGTGAGTGCATTTCAAGCACGACATACGCTTTCTGGGCTCCTGTCGCCATTTTGTCTCACTGCGCTCTCGAGCGCTCTGGCGGCAGAAACCTGAAGTGCGGCTTCAGCCGAACAAAACTTTATGAGTTTTTCTACGTATCTGTAGTGTGTCGTGACCATATGTCAATGAATGGAGCTACAGTGAATTTATGAAATCGCTTCAATCATTTGTAATAGCCCTGTATAATTGGTTTGTTTTGTAAATATTATTTGTATTTTTACGCTGGGTCTTGCCTAGGGAAAACTATGCTATCGAACGATTACATCGATAGGTCGTGCGGAGAACCAAAGTGTTTAGGATCTTTGGTAGTGTTACCTCTGCCGCGTGGAGCGCGGGCAGAGCAGAGTCTAGCTGAAATAGGGCGGTGGAGCACGTGTGTTGAATGACGCTCCCGCGAGTTGCCGCGTTTCCGGGGTTTGGCAGCATGTAATTGCGCTCGACTTGCTATGATAGTTTCTGGCACGGTGTCGCGCTTCCGGGGTTTGGCAGCATGTAATTGTGCTCGACTTGCTATAATAGTTTCTGGCACGGTGTCGCGGACGGGAAACATTAGCTGGCACACATCAAGAGCCCGTTTCGCCTGGTGAGCGTGTCGAGAAGGAAGCGCGCCAACATCCAGCTTCTGCAACAGCGACGGGCGACAATAAGGGATTGTCGCCATCTCCTCGATCGACCACTTCAAACCTTCAGTCAACCAACAAGGAAGACTGAAAGCGCGTAAAGTTTTAGAACTGTATGGAAGACCTCAGCTTTTCAAACTATTCCATTAGCATCACTAAAATACAGCAACTTAGCATGAGCCTTTGTTAGTCATTGTCCCAATTCCATTACCAAGCAGGGTCCCTTCCTTTTCCGAAATGAACTCGAGTGTCGTTGAAATGCAAACGCCAGCATTAATGTAATATCATTCGATTTCACTGCTTTGATTTCAAAGTTCAGTTAAGGTATCCATAGCTGGCTACAATATTTAGATTACACAAGAACAAATTAAGAGTGCGAGTTTTGTTACCATATTTTAGCTTACCTGTGACTGCAGCTCAGCTTGGTACGTACTAAATTGTACTATTGTTAATTGTTCAGAATCATTTAATTCAAGTTCAAACTTAAATCTCTTATTTCTAAATTGCGTAGATTCAAGTAGTTTTTGAAATGATTGTTGAGGTAGCCCACGACTAACCTTATTTTATTGAATTTCGTAGTGCTTCAGAAACAAAGTTCACTATTAATTTCAGTCACTAAATTAACTTTCAATTTTCCAGTTTTATTAATTCTTTTGCTAAATTAAGTCAGAGTGTAGCGAAATTTATTACTTCTGACAGACATTCAGTTTTCACACAACACGAGTCAACCATCAGTTGCCACGCTTTTAGTGCTAATTATATGTGCAATAACCTTTCTTTTTCAGTTGTTATAGTAGTTGTCCATAGGACTGGCGACCGTAATTTTCCCCAAATCCCAAATATCTAATTAACGCCAGTTAATTGTTAATGTAACGACCGCACATTTGCTTTCTTTATAAGTTTGCCCCTTTTCAAAATTAATTCCCACTCGTTTCATTTGCATTTTTCCTTTCATTTAGATGTGACCTTTCCTCCCTCTTTACCGACAGACTAACTTCGGTGACGATTGCTTTTCCCAAATTTCCATTAGGTACACGTGGTTTAATTTTTACTGTCATTAAGGTCGATAAGTGAAGGGGAGGTTACAACGTCACTTCCTGCTGTTTCACACCGAGGAGCCATTTCGACACATGAAACAAAAAGTTAGTTCTGCGTACAGTTGCTCTACCAAAACCCGGATTCGGTAAGATTTGGTACAGTACATAAATGATGGTAGTATTACCGGTACTATTGGTAACGTTGTTAAGGTAAGTAACGTAAATGGATGTGTGTGAGAGAAATCGGGAACCGACGACTTCTCTTTGTTTTTGTTGCCGGCCGAAGTGGCCGAGCGGTTCTAGGCGCTTCAGTCTGGAACCACGCGACCGCTACGGTCGCAGGCTCGAATCCTGCCTCGGGCATGGATCTGTGTGATGTCCTTAAGTTAGTTAGGTTTAAGTTGTTCTAAATTCTGGGAGACTAATGATCTCAGAAGTTAAGTCCCAGAGTGCTCAGAGCCATTTGAACTATTGTTGTTTTGTTTTTGTTTGTAGTTGGTTTTGCACATAATTAGAACCACACTTCTTTCCGTGTTTGTCCAAATTGTATTTTACATGCTTACAAAATATAAACTGCATTTCATAAGTAATATAAATTAGCTGATTAAGTAACTAGTCAGCTTCCATGAAATCAAAATAATTACTTTCCACGCATTTGCAGTTTATATGCACACAAAAAAAACATATTTAATTATTGTTGTTATTTTGTACTCGATAGAACGTTTTCCATCACGATCAAAGATCCTTTTATTATCATTAAGTGCGAATGTTGTTTATGAATAGCAGAAACATATATTAAATACACGCTCTGCGAAATATTGAAACAATTTTAGTTTGTTATTTTTATTTTACTTTTTCTTGAGGAAAAAGCGGTACTAGCACTGTATCATAAACTTAATAGAAGTTTTTTTATTTTTCACTTGAACACCCTCTATTTCACGTTACGAATCAATAATTTTCGAATAAAATATAAAGTAAACATTGAGAATTTCAATTTTGCTATAAATACTGTGTAACAGACGGAGAGGATAACTATATAGAATAAAAATGATGGGTAGGTTACCTGGCCGTTTATGTGACCAAAGGTATCCGGACACCTGGCCGAAAATGACTTACAAGTTCATGTTGCCCTCCATCGGTAATGCTGGAATTTAGTATGGTGTTAGCCCACCATTAGCCTTGATGACTGCTTCCATTCTCGCAGGCATACGTCAATCAGCTGCTGGAAGGTTTCTTGGGGAATGGCAGCCCATTCTTTACGGAATGCTGCACTGAGGAGAGGTATCGATGTCGGTCGGTGAGGCCTGGCACAAAGTCGGCGTTCCAAAACATTACAAAGGTGTTCTATAGAATTCAGGTCAGGACTCTGTGCAGGCCAGTCCATTACAGGGATGTTATTCTAGTGTAACCTTTCCGCCACAGGACGTGGATTATGAACAGGCGCTAGATCGTGTTGAAAGATGCAATTGCCATTCCCGAATTGCTCTTCAACATTGGGAAGCAACAAGGTGCTTAAAACATCACTGTAGGCCTGTGCTGTGATAGTGCCACGCAAAAAACAAGAGGTGCAAGCCCCCTCCTTGAAAAACACGACCACACCATAACACCACCGCCTCCGAATTTTACTGTTGGCTCTACACACACTGGAAGATGCCGTTCACCGGGCATTCGCCATACCCACACCCTACCACTGGATCGCCAGGTTGTGTAGAATGATCCGTCACTCCACACAACGTTTTTCCACTGTTAAACCGTTCAATGTTATACGCTCCTCACACCAAGCGAGGCGTCGTTTGGCATATACCGGCGTGATGTGTGGTTTATGAGCAGCCACTCGACTATGAAATCCAAGTTTTCTGACCTCCCGCCTGACTGTCATAGTACTTGCAGTGGATCGTGATGCAGTTTGGAATTCCTGTGTGATGGTCTGGATAGATGTTTGCCTATTACACATTACGACCATCTTCAACTGTCGGCGGTCAGTCAACAGACGAGGTCGGCCTGCACGTTTCTGTGCTGTACGTGACCCTTCACGTTTCCACTTCACTATCACATCGGAAACAGTCGACCTAGGGATGTTTAGGAGTGTGGAAATCTCGCGTATAGACGTATGACACAAGTGACACCCAATCACCTGACCACGTTCGAAGTCCATGAGTTCTGGGGAGCGCCCCATTCTACTCGCTCACGATGTGTAATGACTACTGAGGTCGCTGATGTGGAGTACTTGGCAGTAGGTGGCAGCACAATGCACGTAATATGAAGAAAGTATGTTTTGGGTGTGCCCGGATACTTTTGATCACATAGTGTATATCCTCACTCAGTTTGTAGACGGTTCACTGCTTCCCATTTCCGTGGGAATCCAGTAAGACAATGATAGCATACGCAAAGAGGTCGAAATGAGGTTATGTCCGATACGTATGCAACACCCCTAACGTACAGGTAAAGCGGTTACGATTTTCGCTGAGCAAAGCTACTGGGAAAGCTATCGTAGTCTACGCTTGCTTATGATAGTCTGTGGTAGCCGACGCTAATTTTACATCTCTGTATCCGCGATATTTCGGCAGCATGCAACGTAAAGTAAAACCAGTAATAAGCAAGAACGAGCTATATGTCACAAACAAAACTTGCGAGACGCCATTTTCAATTTGTCATTTTCATCTGAAGTTTGTACTGGTTCAAATGGTTCAAATGGCTCTGAGCACTATGGGACTCAACTGCTGAGGTCATTAGTCCCCTAGAACTTAGAACTAGTTAAACCTAACTAACCTAAGGACATCACAAACATCCATGCCCGAGGCAGGATTCGAACCAGCGACCGTAGCGGTCTTGCGGTTCCAGACTGCAGTGCCTTTAACCGCACGGCTACTTCGGCCGGCTGTACTGGTGTTTTCTTTATTATAACTTATTCCGTATTAATATACGTCGTTTCTAAGCACGAACACATTCAGGATCTCTCGAAAACGCTTTGTTACTCGTACGATTTGCTGTAATAAAATGAGGAAAAACGTATTTAGTTATTTTCGTATTTTAACTCGCGTGTTACGAAAGTACGGCGTTTTAAGGCAACGGCATATTGAAGACTCGTCAAAATCGTGTCGTTCTTGGTAGGATTTGTTACAATTAAATACAAATTAACAACATATGGGCGCGTTCGCGTCCCGTTGTATCCAACGCATTTTCTAAAGCGTTCTGCGACTTTTTTTTATTAAATTAATAGAAATAATTTCTGTAATATTTGATAAGTGCGCTGTCTCTCAGGAGCAAGTCTGTCCGATTTTCTGAAGTTGTATAATATTCTTACTGACTGGAACATTTGTTTTTGTCTTATAACGATTTCTAGGTTATTGAAGCTTTTATTTATGTATACTACCGACAAAACAACATGATCAGCATATGGATAAGGGAGGAGCTAACATAGAAATTTTATGCACGTTCGTGTATGAGAGCCAAATAAAGCCAACAACTGCCACTGGAGAGCGCTGAGACCGTCAAACAAATTAACCAGCTCGTCCTGCGTGACGATGGCGCTGTCTCTCTTGAGATCGGATGCCCTGTCCACGCACACGTCATCATCAGATGCCTCGTCCCGTGTGAGAAGGACTTTAGTTTGTGTAAAAGAGAGAGAGAGAGAGAGAGAGAGAGAGAGAGAGAGAGAGAGAGAGAGATTCATGAATATTTTTTATGTGTTACAAAAACGGTAAGTTTTGTCTTCTTTTGGAAACAACGTCGGCTGCCAGTTTCACCTGCCATTGTTTCAAAATACGGATACGAATTATTTACAGAAGGTGGGAAAGACTGGTAGAAGCCGACTCTGGGAACACGAGAGGCAGTACTGATCTTGCAACTTATCTTAGAAGATAAGTCACGGAAAGGCAAACATTCGTTTATAGCATCTGTAGATTTAGAGACAGCTTTTCGCAGCGTTGAGTGCATTACGCTCTTCGAAATTTTGGAGGAAGCCGGGATAAAATTCAGGCATCGAAAAGTCATCTAGAACTTGTACAGAAACCAGAGGGAGGAGAAGAAAGGAAGGCACTTAGTGAGACGAATGCCAGTGAGAGCTGTACCCGATAATCCCTTATCTTTCCGTCTGTATGTTGATCAAGCAGCAGAAGACTAAAATCTCGAAACGGAATTGTAGTTCAGGAAGAAGGAAAAAGAACATTGAGGCTGCCTGATGTGGTTGTAATTCTGTCAGAGACACAAAAGGATTTACAAGAGCAGGTGAACGGAATCAATAGTGTCTAGGAAAGAGATTATAACGGGAATACAACCCAATTAAATCAGTCGATGCTGAGAAAATTAGAAAAAGAGACTCTAAATTCAGAAGATTAGCTCCCTATTTGGGCACCAAAACAATTGGTATTTGCCGAAACAGGGGAATAAAATGCAGATTGGTTATAGCACGAAAAACATTTCTGAAAAAGAGGAAGTGAACATCTACTACAAATCTAAGTGTTAAGAAATCTTTTCTGCCGGTATTTGGAGCGTTTCCTTCTACGAAAGTGAAAAGGAAGCAATTCAGACACGAACAGAGAAAATCATTTTGAAATACGGTGCTACGGAGGAACTTTTAAGGTTGGACGGGTAGATCGAGTATCTAATGACGAGATACTGAAACGAATTTTTGGAAAAAAGATATTTTTAACGGAACTTGGCTAAAAGGAATCGACGACTGATTAGACACAACGTGAGGCATGAAGGAATCGTTCATTTGATAATGGAGACAAATGCAAAGGGTAAAAATTATAGAGGGAGTGATAAGCGAGCTCCGGTTGCCGCACGCGCGGTAGGGCGCGTTTAGATTCCGCGACAGCTCACGCGTGCTCGCGCTGTCCTTGTGTTGTTCGTCGCCCCCTCACGCAGGCTGCATCGCAGATGTCCCAGGTGTGAATACAGCAACCAGGTTCAAATGGACGTAGATTGCAGCAGCTATGCAGAGGTGGAGAGGCTATCACAGGATAGAATAGCGTGGAGGATTCATCAAATCAGTCCTCAGACTGAAGGACCATAAAAACATCATCAATATGTCACCTTAAACGGGTTCCCGGGTTCGATTCCCGGCGGGGTCAGGGATTTTCTCTGCCTAGTGATGACTGGGTGTTGTGTGCTGTCCGTAGGTTAGTTAGGTTTACGTAGTTCTAAGTTCTAGGGGACTGATGACCATAGATGTTATGTCCCATAGTGCTCAGAGCCATTTGAACCATTTGTCACCTTAAAAATAGTCCTTTTACATATTGCACATTAATGTTAGCGCTTTTTCCAATCCCTGAAACACTTCTGGAACTCGGTCCTTGGGATAGCTTTCAACTGTCCCATCGATTCGTTTTTAATATAAGCTTAGAAAGGTTTTGTTTGTTTTTGGGAACAGAAAAGAATCACTCGGAGTCATGTTTGGTGAATATGAAGGCTGAGTTTTGTTTTTGGCCAAAAGTTCACGAAAGATCGATGAAGTATAAGCTGCTGTATTATTATGTCGCAAAAGCTGCATCACAGACTGCAGGTATAAGAGACGAAACATGTTTCTTTCGAATCCTGCCTCGGGCATGGATGTGTGTGATGTCCTTAGGTTAGTTAGGTTTAAGTAGTTCTAAGTTCTAGGAGAGTGATGACCTAAGATGTTAAGTCCCATAGTGCTCAGAGCCATTTGAACCATGTTTCTTTCAGTCTACATTCGCAAATAAGAGCTGGGGTCCGTATTGGTTTCGTGATCCTATATCACTCCGGAGCCCAAAGCGATCTTCCCCGCGGTCGGGTTCAAGCGATTTTCCATTTTTCTGCTCCTGTTATTAGTATTTTGAAACCATAAGTGATTAAGGTGGTGGTTCGGTAATGTTGATACTTACCAGCATTAGAATGAATAAATCAAAAGTCCTTCCGTCGCCAGAATTTCAGCCCGTTCAATTGTGGTCGAACGTCAGCTCATTGTCTTTGTGAAGCAGCTCTGACGTGTTTGCTCAGTCCTACGTCGGTGGACGTTGCCTGGGACAGGGCTTCTACAAGCGTAGACAGGAGGACTATAGCAGCAGAAAACAACATCCGGCAGACGGCTGAAGGCCGAGGGACATCTGCGATGCAGCCTGCGTGAGGGGGCGACGAACAACACAAGGACAGCGCGAGCACGCGTGAGCTGTCGCGGAATCTAAACGCGCCCTACCGCGCGTGCGGCGACCGGCGCTCGCCTATCAAGCGCGCCCGACTTGAAACGTCGCCGAAAACATACTGTCTGTAAGCATGTAACACGACGGCATTTCACTTAATCAGCATATCTGGAAGATTCTTTCTGTAAATGCAAAGTGGTAATTTCATTTGTGAGAGACTGTACTACAGTAAAAAGGGAAAGGTTGGTCAAAAGAACCACAAAAATTTCTCCGCAAACTGGAATTATGCTCTTTTTTAAGGAATATTTATTCATTTGTTGATATAGGTATTTAACCTGGCAGTTGCCGGTAAACCTTTCGGGCTGTGACGTCGTGGTCCAAGAAACTCTTCTGTTCCTGACGTTTCGTCCAGGACTGCGCTGGATATCCTCAGAGGCGCTCCTCCACTGAGTCTTGCTGATAGACCGATCGGACGTCCGAGAGCGACGTATATACTGTAGAAAAGGGGGCGTGGTCGAAGTAAAACGTGGCGAGCAGAGATAATCGTTGTCGAAGATAAAACTTAACTATCGATTGTCGTCTTGTCAATGATAAAATTGTCTAACGATTCTTTGAGGTTCGCTGTTGAATTGTAATTCTGTCAGAGACAGCAAAGGACTTGGAAGAGCAGTTGAACGGAATGGACAGTGTCTTGAACGGAGGGTATACGATGAACATCAACAAAAGCAAAACGACGATAATGGAATGTAGTCGAATTAAGTCGGGTGATGCTGAGGGAATTAGATTAGGAAATGAGACAAAGTAGTAAAGGAGTTTTGCTATTTCGGGAGCAAAATAACTGATGATGGTCAAAGTAGAGAGGATATAAAATGTAGACTGGCAATGGCAAGGAAAGCGTTTCTGAAGGAGAGAAATTTGTTAACATCGAGTATTGATTTAAGTGTCAGGATGTCGTTTCTGAAAATATTTGTTTGGAGTGTAGCCACGTATCTAAGTGAAACGTGGACGATAAATAGTTTAGACAAGAAGAGAATAGAAGCTTTCGAAATGTGGTGCTACAGAAGAATGCTGAAGATTCGATGGGTAGATCACATAACTAATGAGGAGGTATTGAATAGAATTGGGGAGAAGAGAAGTTTGTGGCACAACTTGACTAGAAGAAGGGAGCGGTTGGTAGGACATATTCTGAGGCATCAAGGGATCACCAATTTAGTACTGGAGGGCTGCGTGGAGGGTAAAAATCGTAGAGGGAGACCAAGAGCTGAGTACACTTAGCAGATTCAGAAGGATGTAGGTTGCAGTAGGTACTGGGAGATGAAGAAGCTTGCACTGGATAGAGTAGCATGGAGAGCTGCATCAAACCAGTCTCAGGACTGAAGACCACATCAACAACAATAACAACGATTCTGCAGAGCTACCGTCCATATGTCGCTAAGTTTCATTGCCTCTTCTTTCGTATTAAAATTGCAGGAGGCACAGCCGTGAGCGGCCGCCTGGCACATGGGAGATCTGGCAGGTTTGCGCGATGTTTTTACGATGATGACAGGCGCCTCGCGCAATAACTGATCGTGCTTTGTTCACTGTCATTCTGCAAACCACTATGAATGTCTGCGATTCTCTGGATTCCCGCCAAAAGAAATTCAATGACAGTTCTCTGCTTGGAACAGACCTTCGTTACAGATGCCATTTTGAGGACTTCGTACAGCGCCGCCAGTTTACAGAACTCCATGAGACTATAGGGGCTGACGCAGGTATTTTCCACAAAAAATGACGCATCTTTTCAACCGAAATTGGTCGGGTAAAAAAAGTGCTGCATTAGAATGAAATTTTCACTCTACATCGGAGTGTGCGCTGATTTGAAACTTCCTGGCAGATTAAAACTGTGTGCCGTACCGAGACTCGAACTCGGGACCTTTGCCTTTCGCACTTCCCCGCTAAAGGCAAAGGTCCCTACCGATTGAGCTACCAAAGCACGACTCACACCCCGTCCTCACAGCTTTAATTCCGCCAGTACCCCGTCTCCTACCTTCCAAACTTCACAGAAGCTCTCCTGCGAACCTTGCAGAACTAGCACTCCTGGAAGAAAGTATATTGCGGAGACATGGCTTAGCCAATGCCTGGGGGATGTTTCTAGAATGACATTTTCACACTATAGCGGAGTGTGCGCTGATATGAAACTTCCTGGCAGATTAAAACTGTGTGCTGGACCGAGACTCGAACTCGGGACCTTTGCCTTTCGCGGGCAAGTGCTCTACCGACTGAGCTAACCAAGCACGACTCACACCCCGTCCTCACAGCTTTAATTCCGCCAGTACCTCGTCTCCTACCTTCCAAACTTCACAGAAGCTCTCCTGCGAACCTTGCAGAACTAGCACTCCTGGAAGAAAGTATATTGCGGAGACATGGCTTAGCCACTGCCTGGGGGATGTTTCTAGAATGACATTTTCACTCTATAGCGGATTGTGCGCTGATATGAAACTTCCTGGCAGATTAAAACTGTGTGCCGGACCGAGACTCGAACTCGGGACCTTTGCCTTTTGCGGGCAAGTGCGAAAGGCAAAGGTCTCGAGTTCGAGTCTCGGTCCGGCACACAGTTTTAATCTGCCAGGAAGTTTCAAGTGTTGCATTACTTATTGAACGCCGCCTCGTAGAACGGAAGCCTGCACTGATCCACCCCAATACGGCTCACCGATGTGCATGAAGTTTAATTCCCGACATACGCGCAGCACCAGACGTGGCAAGTAGGTCGCACGTGACTTGGTCCTCCCGCGCCACGGCGTGTCGTGCTGAGCAGGTTCTCCTTTTTCCTCCTCCAGAGGCAGATAACCCAGCGGCTTTCCACAGGAGCCAGGCTCCAGGCTGTGGATGGCGGGGCACGGGTCACCGCCGTCGCTAACGAGCTGGACGCGCTCCGACAGTGCCGCTGGCGGTCCACACTGTGCACAGGCTTCGCGCCTCAGTGGCTCCGAGGCCGCAACCTCCGTCACCTGCTAAACTGCGGCCAACAGCGTGTCCCCTAAATAATGGCCTGCAATTGGAGCGGGAGACAATGAGATCTATGAGGGTCATTCCAATCAAAATACTGAAAGTGTAATAAAATCTCTAAAAGTTGGTTGTCCATCTGGCAGATGGCAGCAGTTTATCCTCGGACTTCGACAAATGACCAACTTTTGGCAACCTGTTGCAACACAGGAAACTAAACTGCGGCAGTGTAAAGATTGCTGTCCCGATGTCGACGGGAGGCATTGTTTCCACCCGACAAATGATAAGTGCCGAAAACTGACGCAGTCTAGAGCTTGCGTCGAACATTCGATGGCTTATATGGACTGTACGCATTGCTTACAAGGACTTGGCACACCCCACATTGGAATTGGTCGTTTTTTTTATTATTATTATTTGAAGCTCATATTTGCTTGTTTTACGCTATGACTTATCTTCCATAAAAATATATTTCAGAACACCAGTACGTTGGTGATCTCTCGAAAACGCGTCGGTATTGGCACAATTTGTTGTAATAAAATGACGAAAAACGTCATATTAGTGGCTAAAGAATTTTCGTATTTGGTTGGTTTCGTATTATTTGGGCGTTCAAATTCAAATGGCTGAGCACTATGGGACATAACTTCTGAGGTTCAAAATGGTTCAAATGGCTCTGAGAACTATGCGACTCAACTTCTGAGGTCATCAGTCTCCTAGTACTTAGAACTACTTAAACCTAACTAACCTAAGGACATCACACACGTCCATGTCCGAGGGAAAACTCGAACCTGCGACCGTAGCGGTCGCGCGGTTCCAGACTGTAGTGCCTAGAACCGCTCGGCCATTCCGGCCGGCTATTTGGTTGTACTTGTGCGTTAGGGAAATATGCTGTTTCAAAGCGAAGGCGCACTGAAGATTTATCAAATGCACGTCCTTCTTGGTATAATTTGTCATAATTAAATTTCGGTTGATGATACATCGGCGCCGGCCGCGGTGGCCGTGCCGTTCTAAGCGCTGCAGTCCGGAACCGCACGACTGCTACGGTCGCAGGTTCGAATCCTGCCTCGGGCATGGATGTGTGTGATGTCCTTAGGTTAGTTAGGTTTAAGTAGTTCTAAGTTCTAGGCGACTGATGACCAAAGATGTTAAGTCCCATAGTACTCAGAGCCATTTGAAACATCGGCGGCAAAGCCCTTCAGGAGCTCCTACGATAAACAAATGGTCACAAGTCGCTGAGTTCAACGCACTGTAACGGATACTAGAGTGGAGTTACAGTGTCAGAAGTACTTGGTTCGCGTCCTATTTCTAAATACTTTTTTTCATTTATTTTCAGGTTTCTAAAAGACTCTGCGACTTTCTTATTAATTTAATATAAGTATATTCTGTAATAATCCATGTTATGTACATATAAGACCGCTCTCTCTCAGGGTTGTGTGTTCAATTTTGTCAACGTGACAGGTAATATGGACCAAGGAATTGCAATAATGCTCTTATGAACCACGTTCACATTTACTGCGAAAGGTGATAATCAATGTTACAAATGGCGCGGTATTATAATGTAGTTTCATATACTCACTACCAAATACAGGACAGCCGTGGGTGTTAAAGCACCGTTTCCCAGACGCAGAGGTGCGCCGGGAATCCAGCCGACGTATCAACGACGAGGGCCGGTGTGCTGGCAGCCTGAACGAGGCTTTTAGGCGGTTTCCTACATCCAGTTAGATAAATACCAGGCTGATCCCCACGTCCCGCCTCAGTTACCCGATACAAACATTTACGAACCTTTGGTCACTTTCAGGTAGAAAACACTAGGCGCAGGTAGTGGGGGTACACATATTCCGTGCTGAGGGGGGGAGGGAGCCGAGGGCGGGGGGTGGGGGCAACGGCATGGCGACAGGAAGATCATCCGGGCACCCCTTAAACTACAATGCCAAATCCGTTAATCATCCTGTCGAACTTGCTCCGATGCGGCACGGAAGTGCAAGAAGAAGAAGAAGAAGAAGAGAAAAAAGAATGCTGCGTGGAAAGAACGAATGTCAATAAACGTCCGTTATGACCAGCAATTCCTCTAATTTTCTCTTTGTGATCATTTCGCAAGACGTATGTGGAAAGAAAGAACGTGGAAGCCGAGTCTTCTTGTATCATACACACTAGAAATTTCAACCTCTTGGTGGTGCACGACCCCTATGTTGTAGCGTGTGCCTCTGCCGTTTGACGAGCACCTCCGTAAAACCTCCCGCAGTCTAAACGATCTCGTGACGAAATGCTCCGTTCTTCGTTTGATCTCTATCTCTTATATTAAGCAAACCTGTTAAGACTCCCAGAATGATGATTTTAAACTCAACCATCGGTTTTATACCTGTTTTTTTAAGATAGTTCTTTCGCGAGATGAATAGTATCTCCAAGTTTCTTTCAATGAATGTCAACCTGGCAACACTTTTCTCTACAATTAATTTTATGCGGTCATTACACTTTATGTCGCTTCGTACGGTTATTCCCATTTTTTTTATGGTGTGACTCAGCGATGTCATTTCGCCAAACCGCTCAGCAAATAAACGAGTACCCCTCTGCCCCCCTCTCTTAAGCAGGCTTTTCATGCATCTCCTGAATTATATGTCATACATTGCTACAGAGGTGGCGCACTGCTTAGCACACTGGACTAGCATTCGGGAGGACGACAGTTCAAACCCGCGTCCAGCCATCCTGATTTTTAGGTTTTCCGTGATTTCCCTAAATCGCTTCAGGTAAATGCCTGGATGGTTCCTGTGAAGGGGACGGCCGACTTCCCTCCACCTTTCCCTAATCCGAAGTGACCGATGATCTCGTCGTTTGGTTCCCTCCCTCCAATCAACAAACCAACAATGCTACCATTCTGCAGGTATCGGGTTGGGAATTTTCTCAGCCCGAGGACTGGGTGTTCGTGTTGTCCTCCTCACTTCATCATCATAATCTTCATCATTAGTGACAGTGGTTAGACTGTGTAAAAAATTTGACTATGAAAAAACGGGAGTCTGTACGGGCGCTGATGACCGCGCAGTTGAGCGCCCCACAAAGCAAACATCATCATCATCATCTACAGATATGTTCAGTGGTATGTGTGAATACACCCTGAAAAATGTGTTTCAAATACATTTAGTAGTAAGAAAACTAATAAATTAAAACGTCACACCTGATGCTGAAGTATTATTGCATGAACAGCGAAACTATACTCAGAAGTCATCTTTTTTCTTTTATTACTCCGCGCAACAAGTAATTTCGACAAGGTTTGAAATTATGTTCAAAGTTTGTTGAAAGTTGTCATGTGCCCTCATTCTCAAATCTGGAAAGGATATGTATGGGTACTTAGCGTGCCTTGGGTCGTGCGCTGTTCTGAGCGTTCGAAGTTACGCACTTGCCTTTCGTGATATGACAGGCCGGTGTTCATTCACCGTTACGAAGTTTTTCAGGGCCACCACATTTAGTTGAGTTATGAGAAGTAAATAGTCAACAAAAGTGCCGCTTAGGTACAGGTTTTATTACAACTGACACGATACATTTTTTTATGAGTTGCAAGTTTAGTTCTTAGCAACAGTAGAAACATGATAATAAATGACATTACGCAGAGCTATCTCGACGGATTTATTCGCAATAAATTCTGTTTTGGCGACCTTGTTTGTGTAGGAATAGGCAGAACATAATCTATGAAGTATGTGAAATCATAAAACAAACTTGTCGGTAAAAGAGATTCTAAAGGCTATATATGTCATTCATTGGCGTCACACAGTGAAATGCAGAAAACACACACACACACACACACACACACATACACATACACACACATGTGTTGAGATCGGAAGGCGGCATCGGTTACAGGCAAGAGTCACGTGACAGGTGCCGCCAGAGGAGACAGAGAGAGAAGCCAGGATGTTGAGGAAGCGAAGTGGCTGAGTTAGAGCCGCACTATTTCAGTGAGTCTCATTGACAGCGCAGTAGATTCCCACACGTGTTGCGTGCACTGACGGAAGTGGCGACGGCCCACTCCGATCGGAACCCTTGTGCAGTTCATCAGCGGCGGCCGGTGCCGCTCAACGTGCTGTGTGTGTGTGTGGGGGGGGGGGGGGGGGTGCGCTCGACCACACTCCATCACTGGTACAGAGCGCGCTGCGTGGCTACCCCGACAGCTAGGCCGGCCGGTGATCCGTCACCGTAACTCGCTCTGCCACCAGCAGCACGCCAGGGCGGGGCACTCGCTGACCCCGGGGCAACGCCACGCACCGCATCGCACTCCAGCAAAGTAACTCGCCGAGTAGTTACAAAGGCACCTGTAATTATCTAACGCTGCTCTATTGCGGCCCTCCATTTGTAGCAGCATACTGCTGGGTGTTCGATAATTCCTACAGTTGTAAAACTAAGTAGGCTATCGAAAGTAAACATACGACTACGGTAGTTAACTGCGTTACCTGTACGTTAGGTGTGTTGCAGTCACCTCGTTTCAATCACTTTGTTTGCGATCAGAGCCTTAATAGATTCCCCTAGAAAACGGAAGCGGTGAACTGCCTAGAAAGAAGTAAGGACATATAAAGGGTCGCACAGCCTATGGAACCTTTTTCTTGTATATTGTTTGCCTTCTGCCTCTTGCTTAAAAATAAACAGTATTTACAGCAAAATCGAAATTGTCAATATTTAATTCAGGTTTTATTCGAAAACTGTTGATTTTTAACATGAAAGAGAACGATATCATAAAAAAATACAAAATATAAAATTAGAAATGCAAAACAAAAACGTATCCGACAGCGGTTCAATACTTCGTTCTGCTATAAAATGTGTTTCTCTTATTGCTAAATAACTTTTTCGCTTATCAATAATAACAAGAAACTCTTACCTTTGTTGCCGGCCGCGGTGGCCGTGCGGTTCTAGGCGCTTCAGTCCGGAACCGCGTGACTGCTACGGTCGCTGGTTCCAATCCTGCCTCGGGCATGGATGTGTATGATGTGCTTAGGTTAGTTAGCTTTAAGTAGTTCTAAGTTCTAGGGGACTGATGACCTCAAATGTTAAGTCCCATAGTGCTCAGAGCCGTTTGAACCCTCTTACTTTTGTTCATGATGAAGAAGATTCTATCCAGTAGAAAATAGAAGCAATACTTATACAGATTTTTTTTTATGTTTGTGCGTGTAAACCGTACTTGCGTCAAAAGTAATTGATTTGGTTACATAAAAGTGCGGAAGTTACATGAGCAGCTAATTTAATTTATAAAATGCGATTTATGTTTCGTAACGACATAAAATACAAAACGGACCACCGCTGAACGATGTTCGGTTCTAATTAAATGCAAAAAAAAAAAAAAAAAAAAAATACACGCAGGAATCGTCGGCTCCCAGTTTATCTCTCACACATTCATTTATGTTTCTTTCTGGACCGATGCTACCTATATTACCGGTAATGTCATTTACGTACTGTTCCATAACTACCGAGCCGCGCGGGGTAGCCGTGCGGTCTTAGGCGCCTTGCCACGGTCCGTGCGGCTCCCCCCGTTGGAGGTTGAGTCCTCCCTCAGGAATGTGTGTGTTTGTGTGTGTTGTCCGTAGAGTAAGTTAGTTTAAGTTAGATTAAGTAGTGTGTAAGCTTAGGGACAGATGACCTCAGTACTTTGGTCCCATAAGATCTTACCACAAATTTCCATATCTACCAAAATGGTTCAAATGGCTCTGAGCACTACGGGACTTAACATCTGAGGTCATCAGTCCCTAGAGCTTAGAACTACTTAAACCTAACTAACCTAAGGACATCATACACATCCATGCCCGAGGCAGGATTCGAACCTGCGACCGTAGCGGTCGCGCGGTTCCGGACTGAAGCGCCTAGAATCGCTCTGCCACAACGGCCGGCCCACAACTACCGAACCGTAGTTTTCGTAGAGCACAACTTTAATAATTCCTATTATAGACTTCTAAGGGGCTATAGAGGGGCACAGTAGACAAACGTTTGTCAGTGAACCCGTTTCCAGAAATGTACCGTTTGGATAAGTTTTAATATAAATTCACTTTCAGATCTTCCGCTTGAACGGTTCGTACACAACGGAGACACTGAGATCTAGGCCGAGTGTTCTGCAGTACTTGCTTCACGTGGCGACGGCGTTAACCGTTGCACAATGTGTATCTGCGAAGCACGCCTTCATACACCTAGTCTACAAACCACGGTGCTCTCCGTACAGAAGCACAATTTATATTCAAACGGTACGTTTCCGAACCTGAGTTTCTTATCAAAACATTATGTACCAAGTCGCCTCTCCAGCCTGTAGAAGCGTGTAATAACAACTGTCCAACTCCCTGTAGACGGTGTTCTGAAAACAGCTTCCTTTAAACAACATGAGGCAATCCAGCCAAGTGACGCCTTTGACAACCGTTGATATTGTGACAGGTGAGTAAACACTCGTCTTTTTCAAGGCAACGGCAGGGCGTTGTGCAAGCAAATACCTATCCGGGCTGGCGGGGATGACAGGTTTGATGCGGACCGCCACGAAATCCTCACCTGCGTCAACCTCTTTATCTCACTCAGAGTAGCACTTGCACCATCCGTCCTCAATAATCTGTTGGACGTATTCCATTATCGTCTTCCCCCTATAGCTTTTACCGTCTACAGCTCCCTCTAGTACCGTGGAAGTTATCCCTTAATTTCTTAACACATGTCCTGTCACCCAGGCCCTTCTTCTCGTCAGTGTTTTCTATATGTTCCTTTCCTTGCCGACTCTACGGAGAACATCCTCACTCCTTATCAGATCATCCGATTTCTGACTTTCTTCTGCGGCACCACATGTAAAACGCTTTGATTCTCTTCTGTTTCGGTTTTCCCACAATCCATGGAAATGGAAATGGGCGTTTGGCGCCATTGGCCGGGAGGACCATTGCGGGGCAGGTCCGGCCGCCTTGGTGCAGGTCTTCTTACATTCGACGCCACATTGGGCGACCTGCGCACCGGATGGGGATGAAATGATGATGAAGACAATACAACACCCAGTCCCTGAGCGGAGAAAATCCTCGACCCAGCTGGGAATCGAACCCGGGCCCCTTAGGACGGCAGTCCGTCACGCTGACCAGTCAGCTATCGGGGCGGACCCCACAGTCCATATCTCCCTACCATACAATGCTGTGCTCGACACGTACATCCTTAGAAATTTCTTCCTGAAATTAATGCCTATTTTTGATATCAACAGACTTCTCTCAGCCAAGAATGCCCTCTTGTCCTGCGTTAGTCTGCTCCTAATGTGCGGCATGCTAGGTCCGTCCTGGATTATTTTGTTTGCAAGATAGCAGAATTCCTTAACTTCGTCTACTTCGCGTACACCAATATTTTTTGTTAAGATTCTCGCTTTTCTCGTTTCTGCTACTTCTTATTACCTTTCTCTTTTTCCAGTTTAGTATAAGTCCATATTCTGTTCTCACTACAATGTTCATTCTATTCAACAGATCCTACTATTCTTCTCAACTTTCCCTGAGGATAGAAATTTCATCAGCAAATGTTATCATTGATATCCTTTCACCATGAATTATAATCCCGCTCTTGAACCTTTCTTTTATTTCCGTCATTGCATTTTCTATGTATAGATTGCACAGCAAGGATGGAGGACTAAATCCCTGTCTTACACTCTTTTTTTAATCCGAGCTCTCCGTCCTTTGTCTTCCAATCTTATTGTTACTTCTTGGTTCTTGTACATATTGTATATCAGTCGTGTTTCCCTGTAGCTTAATCGCCTTTTTCTTCAGCATGTCGAACATCTTGCACGATTTCATATTGTCGAACTCTTTTTCTAGATCCACAAATCCTATGAGCGTAACTTAATTTTTGTTAAGCCTTGCTTTCATTATCAAACTGCCTGTCTGGTGCCTTTACCTTCCCTAAAGTTAAACTAATCGTTATACAGCACATTTTCAATTTACTTTTCCAATCTTTTATATGTTATTCTTGTCAGCGGTTTAGGTGTTTGGGATTTTAAGCTCATTGTGCGATAGTTTTCGCACCTATCTACCCTTGCTATCTTCTAAACTGTGTGGATGATATTTTTTCGGAAGTTTGATGGTGAGTCGCCAGCCTCATAGACTCCACACAGAAACTCGAATAGCCGTTTGGTTGCAAATTCACCCAATCATCTTAGAAATTCCGACAGAATGTCATGCATCTCTTCTACCTTGTTTGACCTCAGGTCTTCCAGCGCTCTTTTAATTTCTGACTGATACTGGATCCCCCGTGTCAACCTTATCGACTCGAATTTTTCGTTCTATCATGTCACCACAAGCGTCCTCCGCTCATAGAGGCCTTGAGTGTACTCTTTCCATCTATTCGCTCTCTCCTCTGAGTTTAAGAGTGTAATTTGCACTGATTATGATGATGATGATGTTTGGTTTGTGGGGCGCTCAACTGCACGGTTACCAGCGCCCGTACAATTTCCCAACCTTTGCTCAGTCCAACCTCGCCACTTTCATGAATGATGATGAAATGATGAGGACAGCACAAACACCCAGTCATCTCGAGGCAGGTGAAAATCCCTGACACCGCCGGGAATCGAACCTGGAACCCCGTGATCGGGAAGCGAGAACGCGACCGCGAGACCACGAGCTGCGTGCGGACAATTCGCATTGAACTTTTAATACTACCGCCGTTGCTTTAAATTTCACGGAAGATCGTTTTAACTTTCTATTGTAGAGTCAGTCCTTCCGACGATCATTTCTTTTTCGATTTCTTCACAACTTCCCTCAACCATTTCGCCTTGGCTGCCCAGCACATCCTGTTTATTTCATTCTTAAGTGATATACTGCTATATTCTTGTCTTTTCCTGAACATTCCTGCAAGAGGTGTTGGTGGAATTATTAGAAGACTTGCAAGTGTCACTCCGTTAACAAATGTGGTTCCAGCATGACCGCGCGCACCCGTGCGACGTTGTTTGTCTGGAAACATCTCAACCAAAAATACGGTAAAAACTGCATAGGTCGACGTGGACCACGGTCGCCATAATTAATTCCTCCCGACCTTTTCTTGTCGGGCCAAATGGAGTGTGTTGTGTATGAGACTTCCGTACAGTTGGAGAAAGATCTGAAAGATCTCCTTGCACGACATCTGACAGCGTCAGAAATTAATCAGCAAACACCATGATTTGTGGACCGCGTTTTTGAAAGTATGCGTCTCGGATACACATTGTACAACCGACAGTACGGTCCGCTGTCTGTGTTCCGTGAAGCGAGAGATTTCAAAGTGATGCGATATTCGAACTTGTTTTAGATCCGAACGGCACATATCGGACATGTGTCCCTCGTGAAAACGTTATCTAATAAGTCTATCTCAAATCCCTATAATGCTGTGATAGGAACTGTGAAACACCCTGTTATTCTTAGTGGTTTACTGTTCCTGTTAACACACATTGATAAAACTAATATCACACTAGACAAATTTAGGACCAATTTCATTTTAAAAATTACTTTGTTTGTAACAAAAAACAAATCTCATTTTCCATTGGCCCTAGGCGCCGCATGTGAGATGTGATAGACAGTATTTGTTTGGGCTGACTCCAACTACAATACGCAAAAAGGAAATTAGATATTCCTGCTGGAAGACCAGAGAAAATGCGCCTGACGACTCTTAAGGAAAGAGACCCTATATGTATGTTGCAAAAAGTAATGGTCCTACTTCGGGATACACGTGGAGTTACTTTTATGTCTGAAGATTTCTGTCTGTTACAATTGGACATAGTTTCTGATTTTTCGGTTTGAAAACGGTCAGAAATCGTTCATATGACCATTTCCTCTTTGGCACTGACATTTTCTTCCAATGAATTCACATTTTCTTCCAATGAATTCAAGAATACTGAAAGAAAAAGGCGTATATATATATACTGCATTAACGTACGCCCTAATAACTTGCTTAGCAGGCTCTTTCTACCACGTTTTTGCTTCTAGCTGACCCTCACACTCAGCCTTTCAGAGAATCTTAGACCTGATTGTCCACTTCCCACAGACCAGCCGACGTATTAAGAGCACTTTCAAGCAGTGCTTTAATCAGGACGTCCAGACCTACGCAGTCCTCATTCCAGTTGGCTCGGGACGTGTAATTCATGTTCTCCTACAGCCCCTTATGAAATACTGGCCCCGGCTCATAAATTAGTCATTTTCAATTAAAGTTGTCTACCATTCTGTTCTCACAGGACCAGTACTTCAATTATTTTGGGCCTGTCCTCCACTCCTTCCCATTCTGGGCGAATCCCCCCGTGCATACAGGGCGTATCACAATTAACAGCGAAAATTTGACACGGGTGAAAGTTGACACCAATACAGGCACAGACATTGCCGTGAACATGGGTCCAGAAATGCGCCGGCTGCGAGATAATTGCGATTGTATGATTACGAGCTGCCACTGCCTTTAGTATGAAATGTTGCCCTGGTTAAAACAAACGCACTTGACATGTAAACTTTTCCATTAAGTCACCATCTAATTTCAATTTTCACCTTGTACCCAGCATGCTACGTCACTGTCAAACAAGTTTCACAAACAGGGATATTCATACTCCTTTTTAACTGTGTTGTGATGACAGACAGTCTTCTATACGGGGTGGCAAAAACTTGTCACGAAATTTTAACCCTGGATAGCTGATGCCAGTAGGAACCAAAATTACTAATGCTATGTAGGTCTACAACGCACCATTTTTAAACTGTGGAAACTTGGATCCACGCTCTCCGATTGGCTGAGGGATTGCCCCGTTGCCGTTCGTCGGTTGACGGGCAGCGCTATGGTTGTCGGTTCACACATACAGACGACCATTGCCCCTTCACTGTCCCGACACGATACGCACACGTGTCGAATAGGTCTTGCTGTTTGTCTCCACCTCACGTCAGAGGCATTCACACGTAAGCTTCGCTTCGAAACACACACGTCACCTGCGATTTAGTCATACAGTAAGCATGGCGGCACAGTATTCCTTTGAAGAACAACGAGATATGGTTTTAGTTTATGGACTAGCTGACGATAATATGCATGAAGCTCGACGGTTGTAAGAGGAACGGTACCCTGCAAGGCGCCACCCACACCCGCAAACGTTTACAGCAATTCACCGGCGACTGGGTGAAATAGGCTCGTTAGCGGTGTAAGCTTATTTGTCCGTCGCTGATATAGAAGGTCGGAAATGTTCTTTCCTTCCCGTCTGTGCAAACTCTGCAGTGACTAGGGTACGTGTAAAGCTTACCGGGACGGGTTAAATGCTCGCAACAATGAAGTCGATAATTCGATTGTAATACTGGCATTTAATTATGATATTTCCCATAATTGACAAAAATTACAAAAATGTGAATTTTTTTGACCACCCACACACTCCTGAGAATGGCACATTAACTAATTTGCAATTACGCCCCCCCAATTACCGGCAGCTACGTTGATGAATACTCGGCGCCTCACAAGGATAGCTACAAGGTCAAGAATATTAGATAAGTTGTTGGAAGTGGTTAAACGGGTGCAAATCTCGCTTCTGTGCATACAAAGAGCTCTAAGCGCATAAATCTGCATGGGACGCTGCGATACAGACCGTTATCTCCCACGCTGAACCTCGTCGTGTGGACCTACAAAAATGCGCAATCCTACACTTATAGTGAAGGTAATCACTCAAACTGGCCCTATGTTGAAGATAATTCGGATGGCTCTGCCGTCTCCGAATCACATCACTAACAGTCTGAGGTAATCTCAATTGAAAGTTGCTTCTCAAACTTCCACCCCGCAGGACAGCACAAATCCTGCAAGTTAGAAACCAGATGCCAACTTTCTTTTGACAAAACCTGTAACGCGAACATGAGAAAAATCTCTCTCTGCACTATTCTGCACAGAGGAACAATTCGCGTCTTAGATCTCGCGGGATGCGTCCTAACTCGCCGACGCCCAAGTCGAAGTCTGCTCGCTTCGAAGACGATGGCTAAGACGCCTTCTCCAAGTCCGTACAGCTCGATGACTGAAGGCTGGGTCCTCTTTCTCCACAATTCTCCCGTCTTCCACGCGTACGAAAACGCGGCGGAAGAATACTCAGTTTTGGCCAATGTCGAACGCTCTAACATCGCTGAAATTCCTCCAACGCCATTTTTGAGATTCTACCCAATGATCGTGCCGGTCATATCGCCCCTAGGCAAACGAAATTCGCGTCTCGCGACGCGCTGCCCAGCACAGGTGGCTCCGGAGGCCGGCCTTCCCCCAAAGGCGCTGTATTGTCCCGCGTTTCCGGTGACCGCTACCTGCTGGGAGCTGATGCCTTGCAAGTATGCTTCTTAGGATTCCGTGCCTCAATCGGTAAAAAACGGAACGCCCTGCCGTGTGTCTGTCTGTCTGTCCGACTGTTAAAATTACTTTTTTTCAGTAACGGGTTGGCATATCACGTTGAAATTTAAGTCACGTATGTTCCCTTGGCGGTATAATAAACGTTAGCTCCTAAGTTAAAGTAGTCAGAGGGTACGGCCATTTTTGTCACGTATTTTGATACTCGCAAACTCACTCATGAAAACTTATAGGGTACTCCCCGTTGATCTACAATGATGAAATTCGGCAAGAAGCAAGACCTCACAGTACAAGCCAATAAGAAACCCAAAAACTGTTAATTTTTTATTATATCACGTGAAAAATACTTGTTTTGTCATTTGTTATTCGACGTCAAACTTGAAATTAAAACAGTCGATAGTTCTACATTCAGGCTGATTGGCTCGCAATGTTGAAAGTCAAACATCAGGAAAGGAATGACTACCAGTCTGTTTCACATACAACTTAAAACGCCACATGTAAGTCCAGTACTCACTCCTGTATATCTGATAATGGATTAATTTCGAAACGCGTCTTATGAGCAGTAGAGTAAGCAATAGAGTAAGCCGTTGTGGCCGAGCGGTTCTAGGAGCTTCAGTCCGGAACCGCGCGACTGCTACGGTCGCAGGTTCGAATTCTACCTCGAGTATGGATGTGTGTGATGTCCTTAGGTTAGTTAGGTTTAAGTAGTTCTATGTTATAGGGGACTGATGACCTCAGAAGTCAAGTCCCATAGTACTCAGAGCCATTTGAACCATTTGACTGATGTTTCACTTTTACCATTGCGACCCATTACCCATTGATTCCGAATGGAGAGTTACTGACTGTTATAATAATGGTCGCGTGGGTGCTTCATGACTTCATGTCACATTTACACTGAAGCGAAAAAAAAAAAACTCGTACAGGCATGCGTATTCAAATACAGAGAGATGTAAACAGGTAGAATACGGCGCTGCGGGATTCTCTCTGCCTCGTGATGACTGGGTGTTGTGTGATGTCCTTAGGTTAGTTAGGTTTAAGTAGTCCTAAGTTCTAGGGGACTGATGACCATATATGTTAAGTCCAATATTGCTCAGAGCCATTTTTTTGAACGGCGCTGCGTTACACGTGTCTGGCGCAGTTGTTGGATCGGTTACTACTGCTACAATGACAGATCATCAAGATTTAAGTTAGTTGGTACGTGGTGTTATACACGGTGCACGACTAATGGAAGACACCATCTCCGAGGTATCGATGAAGTGGGGACTTTCCCGTACGACCATTTCACTAGTGTACTGTGAATATCAGGATTCCGATAAAAACATCAAACCTCCGACATCGCTGCGGCCGGGAAAAGATCCTGCAAGAACGGGACCAACGACGACTGAAGAAAATCGTTGAACGTGACAGAAGTGCAATCCATCCGCAAATTGCTGCAGTTTAACCGCTGGGCCGTGAACAAGTGTTAGCGTGCGAACCCTTCAACGAAACATCATGGATATGGGCTATCGAAGCCGAAGGCCCAATCGTGTTCCCTTGATGACTGCACGACACAAAACTTTACGCCTCGCTTGGGCCCGTCAGCACGGACATTGGACTGTTGATGACTGGAAACAAGTTGCCTGGTCGGACGAGTCTCGTTTCAAACTGTATAGAGCCGAAGGATGTG
This sequence comes from Schistocerca nitens, assembly GCF_023898315.1. NCBI lineage: Eukaryota > Metazoa > Arthropoda > Insecta > Orthoptera > Acrididae > Schistocerca > Schistocerca nitens. The sequence continues at coordinate 371,604,037 of NC_064620.1, read as the reverse complement.
TACGGGTATGGAGACAACCTCATGAATCCATGGACCCTGCTTCTCAGCAGGGGACTATTCAAGCTGCTGAAGCTCTGTACTGGTGTGGGGCGTATGCAGTTGAAGTGAGATGGGACCCATGATGCATCTAGATACGACTCTGACGACACATACGTAAGCATCCTGCACCTACATCCAATTTTGTCTGCCTTGAGATGACTGGGTGTTGTCTTATGTCCTTAGGTTAGTTAGGTTTAAGTAGTTCTAAGTTCTAGGGGACTGATGACCTCAGATGTTAAGTCCCATAGTGCTCAGAGCCATTGAACCTACATCCATTTATGTCCATTGTGCAGTCCAAGGGACGGGCAATTCGATCAGGGCAGTGCCACACCCCACACATCCAGCATTGCTACAGAATGGCTCCAGGAACACTCTTCTCAGTCTAAAGACTTCCCCAGGCATGAACATTATTGAACATATCTGGAATGCCTTGCAACGTGCTGTTCAGAAGAGACCTCTGGCCCCTCGTACTTGCGGATTTATGGACAGCCATGCAGGATTCATGGTGTCAGTCCCCTCCAGCACTACTTCAGACAATAGTCGAGTCCACGCCACGTCGTGTGCGGCACCTCTGCCTGCTGGCGGGGGCCCTACAAGATATTAGGCACGTGTACCAGTTTCTTTAACTCTTCAGTGTAACACTTTCTCGAAAATCTTGGAATCGTTGGAATCTTGCCAATATCAATGTCGATGACAGGTAAACATCGTCGAAATTCTCGATTACCGGAATGTATGAACTACATACACACTTAAGTTTTACGGAAACCTCAGTGCGCGAGTCCTACTTGCACCTGGTTAGTTTCTCCCCTTAAAATATGATATCGAAATGGTGATGTTTCCTTGCGAGTAAAGATGACGCGCGGATGCGAAACTAGAAAACGTATGACCGCTGTGACATTGACAGATGACTTCTTGACTGCAACCGGGCACACGGGATGAGGAAGCGGTCTATTGAGCTAGTTGTGCGATCTTGCCGAGCACTGCGCTACCGAAGGACGTTTCCACTGCAGCTCGTGACATTAATACACGTCTTGCTCCACTCATATAAAATGAATACTTATTAACGCTCTCAGGTATCCTTTTCCTTCTCTAAGAAATACATCCTGACACCTGCACCGTGTTCACTCTGACAAATACACAAGTGCCAAAACATCGTGACTGCTTGCTTAATAGAGTGTAAATCCACCCATGGAACCGCAAAGCACCAACTATTTTACATGGCATAGAGAGGACAAGGTTATTGGTTGGTTCCTGGAGGTATGTGTGTACGCACAAGTCACGCAGTTCCCGTAAATCTTAGACCGACCGCTTGGGTGCGCGGTGCATGTGTGTTTCGTCGGGTCCAGATTCCGCTACCTCACCTAAACTGACAATGGTACAACTTACTCTCTTTAAATCTTATCCGGTCGAAAGAGTATATGTGGAAGTTTGTTTTACAGGTCACAAGGACTCTCATGTTCCTCAAGCCGCACGGCAAACGGCGAGATGGTATACATCTCTTCTACTCATATTCTTCCAAAACCTAGTTCAACACGTTGTTGGTGATGGACTCTACTGCAGCGCTTTGTATTACACGTAACCCCATAGGAAAAAATCGCAAGGGTTGCCTCTTGTGATCGTGGTAGCCATCTGCACCAAACGCCATCATCAACACCGAGACACCGTCAAGGCAGTTATGTTTAGGTGTTACCATGCAGCCACAGAGGAAAAAGCCACAAAGAAAGCATGTCAAGGTAGCAAATCTCTTTCACGGCTGTCTCCATGAAAGAAAAGGAGGCGTGAATCTTCTCCCTCTATACTACGTAGTACACATTACTCTTCGGCGAAACTCTTCATGTTCGACGAAAAAATCGAGTTGTTCTGTTCCCAAAAAGAAACACTGTGCCGATTAACTTTACAGTTACTGTGAAACGTTTCTTTGTCACTAAAAATTAACGTATTTGACGTGCTATTGTCCACCCTCGTCAACATCTTGTCACAGAAGTCAGACCGTGCAACAATAATCTCCTCTATCTAGTGCCTCGACCAACTGTAATAAGTACGGTTTCATTCGCAAGCGTTTACGCAGCACTTTGGAAACGTTTGTTGTAGGATCTTAAGCTCACAACTTGCTCGACGACTTATTTTCTGTGGGCTTCTTTGGAATGCTGCTCGAACGCTATTAACAGTTTGCTCCGACACAGGAAGCCGACCACGACTTCTGGCTTTGCAAATGCAGCCCTTCTCTTCAGACTGTTTGTACCAAGCATAAATGAAGACTGCTGGGTGGCTCCCGGTGAAAGGTTTGAAACTTTCCCTTTCAATGTAAAGAATGACTGTGGTGGTAAACTTCTTACGTTATTTGATTTTCAAACAGCTGAGCAAAACTGAACGTACTCAGACAGTTTTCTCTTTACTTATTCTGATCATCACTAAACTGACACACACTATTTTTAGCGCAACGCAATCTGATTTTCAATAATCCCTACGAAAGAATGGCGCTAACAATAACCCGTAACTTTCATGAATCACTTACCTCACAAAAATCTTCGTTACTCGAACTACTGCAATACAGCGAGCCAGCTAACTAAAAGATTCTAACTACTGAAGGCACTAATTACTGATAGGCATAGGTAGAAAATGAAAGTTTTTGATAGATTTACCTTAATAGTGTTCAAAAGTCATAATATATATATTCAGTTCATGACATCCAGTCTTACAAATTTTCTTTTTCTGACGGACACACGGCCATATCGTCCGCTTATAGTACGCTCTCAAAACTCTGACATCTCTCTCCCCACATCCACCACTGCTGAAGGGCTCACCTCCAACTGCCCAACGCTACACGCTGTTCACATCCCAACTGCCCAACACTACACTAGCCAATATTCCAACAATGAGTCCAAGCAGCCACAGACTGCACACAGCGCAGTCAGCGATTTTCATACAGAACAGTACGTGGCGTTACCAACAAAAAACCTCTAAACAGCCTACTCACAGTTTTTGCAAAATTCTTGTTGAACAGCACTCATAGACTCGTTTTCTGCCAACAGTAAGTGAAGTACACACTAGCTCTTCTGCTGTGGCGTAGCTGCCATTTTCTACGCTAATATTCTCTGTCGGTGCCGGTCTGCAAAAAAAAATGGCTCTGAGCACTATGGGACTTAACTTCTAAGGTCATCAGTCCCCTAGAACTTAGAACTACTTAAACATATCTAACCTAAGGACATCACACACATCCATGCCCGAGGCAGGATTCGAACCTGCGACCGTAGCGGTCGCGCTGTTCCAGACTGAAGCGCCTATAACCGCTCGACCACACCGGCCGGCTGCCGGTCTGCAATAAAAAATTTCGCTCATACGTGAAAAAACTTCCAGAGATACTCATTTAACAGGCTGATGTTTGTTGTACTGTTTCGTTTGAATCCTGAATGAAAGATCTTGCCCTAGTTAACGGGCGACATAAATATTGATAGGCCAACGGGATCTCATGTGATTATTCTATGCAGTATCAGACCGCGGGAAGGCATGGACTGCGACCCTGGTTGCAGGGAGCCACTGATTTGAATGGATACAGGGAGAAATGTGGTAGTAATTGGAACACAAATAAAAGATTCAGAAAGTAACACAGATTACTCTGAATTTACCACAGAACATCGTATTCTTTAACCGAAGGCAGCCTCCACTAAAACAGACACTTTTACAGGAGGACATATAAAGAGAGAGCATTGACCTATAACTACGAAAGTTAATTGGAGAATAGGTGGGAGAGAGAATACTGAACCACTAGAACTAGGTTTCGGCAACAAAGAGGGGATGGGAGATTTCGGTGAACCTTACCGTATGGCTGGCGATGCTGCTCTCCCGTAGTATCACGAAATACTAGCAATAGCCAAACAGCTGAAACGGCGAATGAAACCGAGCATCATTACTACACTGCGATCGAAGTAACGAACCGTTAAACTTCACCGCAGCGTAGCGGAGAGTACATATTAACAAGCCGCGTTCGCGAGCGAGACGTTAACTGTTGGACCTTCCAAGACGACGTTCCAGATGGGCCGGAGCGGGTATGCTCAAGGTTTATTGCCATATGATCGGCAACTCACGCTAGTGTGTCTACGGCTGAAAAAGGAAGGTGCCAATTTGCTGGGTAGTCAAGAAGCTAGCTGTAGCCTACTGGGCGACAAAACTCTCCGCTTCCTCCTTGCACCTGAGGTTTCCTAACCTGGCACAGCCTCGGCCACTGGGTGGTCGTGCTTCCCTGTGATCGTGCGCGCCTCAAGTGTAAGAAGACGCTCCGTTTGAACTTGAATCTTTTTAACAGTCGCCGCCATACTGAACAGTTTATTAATTCCTCTCAAAATGACGGTAGCTGGAATCAGTTAACAGATTTCGGTTCCTCTGCATGCAGGGAATTATTATTACAAGGTTTCTTTCCTTTCTGTAATTATTTAGGTGCTTTAACTTGCGGTTGAATCTCTAGGTACTTCGAAATAAAACTGATATGCAAAATATAGATAGAGCAGCTGTTTGTTCCTGATTAAAAGGTCCCGAATGATTTCATATTCAATAATGACTTATCGAATCATGCTTTGTTTCCGCACGTGCGCGGCCGCCCACGCGCCTGTCGGCGTTCGTCCGCGACGTGGCGTTCTTGGGAAGGCTCGTACGACGACATTCTATAAGATCAAGCGAATTTAGTAACCAACACATCAACTCAAGTTCACCATCTTGATCTTCGCACCTCTGCACCACGATACTGACAGTGTGACAGTGGCTGTTTTCGTGCTAGAAGATGCCATCCCCGGCGGATCATGAAGAGGTGCAGGTAGTTTGCAAGGAGACTCATATACACTGAAGAGCCAAAGAAACTGGTACACCTGCCTAATACCGAGTAGGGCCCCCGCGAGCACGCAGAGGTGCCGCTACACGAAGTGGCGTGGACTCGACTAATGTCCGAAGTAGTGCTGGAGGGAATTGACACCATGAATCCTGCAGGGCTCTCCATAAATCTGTAAGAGTACGACGGTGTCGAGATATCTTTTGCACAGCACGTTGCAAGGCAGTCCATATATACTCATAATGTTCATGTCTCGGGAGTCTGGGGAGTTTGGTGGCCAACGGAAGTGTTTAAACCCAGAGGAGTGTTCCTCGAGCCACTATGCAGTAATTCTGGACGTGTGGTGTGTAGAATTGTCCTGCGGGACTGCACAATGGACATGAATGGATGAATGTAATCAGACAAGATGCTTACGTACGTGTCACCTGTCAGAGTCGTATCTAGACGTATCAGGGGTCCATATCACTCCAACTGCACATGCCTCACACCATTACAGACCCTCCACCAGCTTGAACAGTCCCCCACTGACATGCACGGTCCATGGATTCATGAGGTTGTCTCCATACCCATACACGTCCATCCACTCGACACAATTTAAAATGAGACTCGTCAGACCAGGGACCATGTTTCCAGTCATCAACAGTCCCAATGTCGGAACTGACGGACCGAGGCGAGGCGTAAAGCTTTGTGACGTGCAGGCATCGAGGGTACACGAGTGAGCCTTCGGCTCAGAAAGCCCTGTCGATAATTTATCGTTGAACGGTTCGCACGCTGAAAAAAATGGCTCTGAGCACTATGGGACTTAACATCTATGGTCATCAGTCCCCTAGAACTTAGAACTACTTAAACGTAACTAACCTAAGGACATCACACAACACCCAGCCATCACGAGGAAGAGAAAATCCCTGACCCCGCCGGGAATCGAACCCGGGAACCCGGGCGTGGGAAGCGAGAACGCTACCGCACGACCACGAGATGCGGGCTCGCACGCTGACACTTGTTGATTGGGCAGCACTGAAATCTGCAGCAGTTTGCGGAACGGTTGCACTTCTGTCACGTTGAACTATTCGCTTCAGTCGTCGTTGGTCCCGTTCTTGCAGGATCTTTCTCCGGCCGCAACGATGTCGGAGATTTGATGTTTTATCGGTTTCCTGATATTCACGGTATACTCATGAAATGGTCGTGCGGGAAAATCCACACTTCATCGCTACTTCGGAGATGCAGTGTACCATCACTCGTGCACCACGTTCAAACTCACTTAAATCTTGATAACCTGCCACTGTAGCAGCAGTAACCGATCTAGCAACTGCGCCAGACACTTGTCTTTTATGGGCGTTGCCGACCGTAGCGCCGTATTCTGCCTTTTTACGTATATGTCTATTTGAATACGCATGCGTATACCAGTTTCTTTGGCGCTTCAGTGTAGAACAGTAGTGAGACCCGTTCCTGAGTACAGCTCCAGTGTTTGGGATCCACGCCACATCAAAGCAATTCCGAGGCGGGCTGCTAAATTCGTTGCCAGCAGGTTCGAACACAACGCAAGTATTACGAAGATAATTCGGGAACTCAAATAGGAATCCTGTAGGAAAGGCGACGTTCTTTTCGAGGAACACTCCGGAGAAAACTTATAAAATCAGCATTTGAAGCTGAGTGCAGAAGGATTGTACTGCCAGTAATATACATTTCGCCTAAGGTCAAAGAACATAAGATAGGAGAGATTCAGGCTCTTACGGAGCCACATATATCGTTATTTTTCCCTCACAGAATTTGCGAGTGGAACAGGAATGGAAATGATGGCTAGTAGGGGTAATATGTACACTCTGCCACGCACTGTACCGTAGCTTGCACACACACACACACACACACAATATATATATATATATATATATATATATATATATATATATATATATATATGGTCGTGTGCTGAGGAGTCCAATTTCAACAATATGCGCTGAACCGTGTGGCCAGCATTCTACTCTGTCGTTATATCTGCCACAGATCGCTGCCTATCCTGCTTTGCAGAGCGGGCATGCCTCTGAACTCAACTATCTATGATGGGACGTGACGAGCAACACCTTGTCTTCTACTACTAGTTTCACCGTCCTTCAACGAGTTTGAGTATATGTTCACGCCAGTAGCACACAAACTGCCGACCAATTCTGCCATTTCCACAACGTTCGTTCCCAGACGGCGTGCAATGACTGTCTCCCTTTTGTCAATGTTGTTATTGTCAGCGAATTTCCACCTTTTCGCCCGCATCGTCGCTAGAATGATTTACAATACGTCTCTGCTCCGACTATATAGTTTCCTAACCGCATCGTGTGCCCGCAACGCGGTCTGGCGACATTCACTCTCGCGGTGGGCATGGATACATTGTTTTGGCTCAACTGTGTATTTTAGAACACGCACGATAAAATTATCTGCATAGAATTTATACAAAAAGTATTTTTATTAGAATATACATATACGATGAAATGTGATACGATAAAAAAGGCCACACCACGAAGGAATTACCCAATTGGACGGAAAATGGTAGATGTAATGTACAGACAAACAAATGATTACATTTTCAAAAAAATTCGACAATTTTTTCAAAAGAGAGAGCTTCACTAAGCGAACAAGTCAGTGACACGTTGACCCACCTCTGGCCTTTAACTAAGCAATTATTAGGCTTGGCATTGACTGCCGGCCGCGGTGGCCGTGCGGTTCTAGGCCCTTCAGTCCGGAACCGAGCGACTGCTACGGTCGCAGGTTCGAATCCTGGCTCGGGCATGAATGTGTGTGATGTCCTTAGGTTAGTTAGGTTCAAGTAGTTCTAAGTTCTAGGGGACTGATGACCTCAGATGTTAAATCCCATAGTGCTCAGAGCCAATTTTTTTTTCTTTTTCTTTTTGGCATTGACTGAAAGAGTTGCTGGATGTCCTCCTGAGAGACATCTTGCGAAATTCTGTCCAATTGGCGCGTTACGTCGTAAGAATTTCGAGTTCGTTGGAGGGCCATGTCCATAATGCTCTAAACGTTCTCAACTCCGGAGAGAACCGGCGACCTTGCTGGCCAAGGTAGGGTTTGGCAAGAACGAAGACAAATAGCTAAACTCTCGTGTTCGGGCGGACATTATCTTGCTGAAATGTAAGCCCAGAACGGCTTGCCATGAAGGGAAACAAAACGGGGCGCAGAACATCGTCGAAGTAGCGCTGTGCTGTAAAGGTGCCGCGGACGATAACCAGAGTGATCCTGCTGAGAAAAGAAGTGGCACCCCAGACCATCACTCCTGGTTGTCGGGCCGTATAATTTTAAATGAAAATTAAAACAATTACATCCCTTTGTCGCAAAAATTAACTCTTTTGACCTGGTTTTGACACTTCCATGAGTGCCTTCATCAGAAAATTAAACATTAAAATTGGCATGTCACGTATAAAAATAAATACCAAACGATAAAGCTTTAGTCACAAATTTTTTTAAAAAGATTACATGGAAGGCAAGCTACTATGAGCTGCTCACATATGTCAAGTCACAGGTAGGCCAATTTGAATTTTTAATTTTCTGATGAAGGCACTCATAGAAGCGTCGAAGCAGGTCAAAAGACTTAATTTTTGCGACCTAGGGCTGTAATTGCTTTACCTTTCATTTGTAAACGGTCGCTGATTACGCAGCCATGTTTAAAACTTTATCTTTTTAAATGATTTTATGAATACGACAAAGTTTCTCTGGGATATATACCTAAAATTGACGTTGTTTTCATAAACTCTCGTCAGGCAGGTACAGTCAAATTAAGTGTTGCCTGTGGATTATATAACAGGTCATTAGTGAGAAACTGAGCACCATACTGATTTTCATTACCATAATTTTGTGCTGATTGAACATGGCTAGAGTTTTCAAACGTGGGTGGAACCGTAAATGCGGAATATGTCATTCCTTCCTCTACGTGTCTCAACTCCCAAACTGGACGACTGCGAAGATATATTTTATTGCCAAACAGATCTTGTTAAACAGTTTCCTTGAGTTGTTCAGTTTTTGCCACCTCATTGTTCACGAAATATTTACTCACCGGTTGTTGCACAGCTCGCGGTAACTCTTCGCTAATAGACTTATCACTGATTTCCTACCTCCTGGTGCAACAATATACTCTAAAGTGTATTGTGCTACCCTTATGAAACTGGAGAAACGCCTTCGGCGTGTTCGTCGCCACAAATACGCAAACGAACTTCTCCTTCTCGATGACAAAGCAAGGCCTCAAACAAGTCTGCGCACCCAAGAGGAGCTCACAAAACTTCGCTGGACTGTTCTTTCCCATCTGTCTACAGCCCGGATCTCGCATCTTCCAAAAAATGGATCAAATGGCTCTGAGCACTATGGGACTTAACAGCTGAGGTCATCAATCCCCTACAACTTAGAACTACTGAACCTAAGGACATCACTCACATCCATGCCCGAGGCAGGATTCGAACCTGCGACCGTAGCTGTCGCGCGGTTCCAAACTGAAGCGCCTAGAACCCCTCGGCCACTCGCATCTTCCACCCTACATCTGTTTGGCCCAATGAAGAATGGACTCCGCGGGTAGAAGTATTTGGATGATGGGGAAGTTACTGGTGTAGCAAGACGTTGGCTTCGACGTCAACCAGTAGAGTGGTACCTTGTGGGCATACAGGCCGTCCCAGCAAGGTGCAGTGTGGTCGTCGCACTGAAAGAAGATTAAGTTCAAAAATAGGGTTTTGTAGCCAGAAGAGCGGGGAATAATACGGTGAACTGAAATCCTGAATAAAACCAAGCTGCTTCCGGAAAGGAAATGAGTTGCATTACTTATTGAACGCCTCTCGTAAAAAGGTCACAGACAAAGATTCTTACGTCACACGTTTACACCTGATATGATTGTCGAATGGCTCTGCAAATGCCGCTGAACCGTGTACGCAAATGTAAACTCTGGGGCAGGAGGCGTCATGTTAATGACGTCATGATGTAAGCTAGCCAGTCAGTCCTCGAAGCAACCAGATGTAGTCCTCGAAGAATAAAACTGGAGCCTTCGACAATTCCACAACAGTCACTGTAAGGCCACTGATAGCGATGATGGAGACTGTTACCCAATGCTTTGGATTTTACGCGAATACATCGCAAGTCCATCGAACACTTTTTGTCTAAGGATTCTGTCGCTAAGGACTCGCTAGCCTCATTGTGGAATGTTTCGATGTGCCGCACGTGCAGCTTCATCCTCCACGGCAGGTTCCCACGCAGCGGGCTGCAGCCACCGTGGCAGGCATAGCGGTCCTGCCGCAGCGATAGCGTCAGCGTTGCCGAACACAACGGGAACTCGCCGCCTGCTTGCCTTTCGCAACACACCGTCAGTAAGGCATCGTTCACGCCTTGGTGAACGTCTGTAATACACTCCAATCGTCACTTACCGTCCTCTTCGAACGCTTCAGTATTCAGTCAGGTGGTAAAATCATGCGATATCTCCTAATATCGTATCAGACCTCCTTTTGCACAGCGTAGTTCATCAACTCGACGTGACAAGGAAATCTGAAAAATGGTTCAAATGGCTCTGAGCACTACGGGACTTAACTTCTGAGGTTATCAGTCCCCTACAACTTAGAACTACTTAAACCTAACTAACCTAAGGACATCACACGCATCCATGCCCGAGGCAGGATTCAAACCTGTGACCGTAGCGGTCGCGCGGTTCCAGACTGAAGCGCCTAGAACCGCTCGGCCACTCCGGCCGGCGGGAGTACCTTGGCGGAGCTGTCACTTGTACCTGGGTGCTTCATGTGAAAAGGTTACCGGCCTGACTGGCCGCGCGATGGGAATTAACAGACTCTGAACGCGGAATAGTCGTTGGTGCTAGATGCATGCGAAATCCCATTTCGGAAATCGTGTCAAAAGTGTGCCGAGAACACCATATTTCAGGCATTACCTCTCAACACAGACAACGCAGTGGCCGACGGCCTGCATTTAACGAACGTGAGCAGAGGCATATGCGTAGTGTTGTCAGTGCTAACAGACAAGCAGCACTGCATGAAATAACAGCAGAAATGAATGTGGGTCGTACGACGAACGTGTGCGTTAGGAGACTGTGTTGTAAAATCTGTCGTTAATGGGCTACGACAGCAGACGACCTACGGGAGTACCTTTGCTAACAGCACGAAATCACCTACAGCGCCTCTCCCGGGCCCGTAACCGCATCGGTAGGACCCTAGATGACTGGAAAACCGTGGTCTGGTCAGATGAGTACCCATTACAGTTATTTCAGTTGGTAAGAGCTGACGGTAGGATTAGCGTGTGGTGCAGACCTTAGGAAACCATGGACCCAGGTTGTCAAATAGTTCAAATGGCTCTGAGCACTATGGGACTTAACTGCTGAGGTCAGTCCCCTAGAACTTAGAACTACTTAAACCTAACTAACCTAAGGACATCACATACATCCATGCCCTAGGCAGAATTCGAACCTGCGACCGTAGCGGTCGCCCGGCTCCAGACTGTAGCGCCCCCAGGTTGTTAAAAAGGAACTGTGCAAGCTAGTGGTGGCTCCATACTGGTATGGGCTGTGTTTACATGAAATGAACTGCGTCCTCTGGTCCAACTGAACCCATCGCTGACTGATATGTTCGGCTACTTGGAGAGCATTTGCAACCATTTATGAAATACGTGTTGCCAAACAACGATGGAATTTTGATGGATGTCACCGGGGCATGTCACCGGGGCACATTTATTCGCGACTGGTTTGAAGAACATCTTGGAAAATTCGAGCGCCCGACATGAATCCTATCAAACGCATATGGAACTTTATCGAGAGGTCAGTTCTTGCACCGGAAACACTAGCAATTATGGACGTCTGTAGAGGCAACATGGCTCATTATTTCTGCAGGAGATTTCCAAGCCGGCCGGGGTGGCCGAGCGATTCTAGGCGCTAGAGTCTTGAACCGCGCCACTGCTACTGTCGCAGGTTCGAATCCTGCCTCGGGCATGGATGTGTGTGATGTCCTTAGGTTAGTTAGGTTTAAGTAGTTCTAAGTTGCAGGGGACTGATAACCTCAGAAGTTAAGTCCCATAGTGCTCAGAGCCATTTGAACCATTTGAACTAATGTACTGCCCTTTTATACCTTCTATAAGCGATACTTCCGCCATCTGTATACATGCATCGCTATCCCATGATTTCTGTCAGTTCCGTGTTTTTCGTATGGACGATTAGAGACTCAGAGGCAGCTTTCGTAGAACTATGATTCAAGAACTTGCAGTTATTTCTCGGCAAAGCCACCAGAATGCCTGTTTTTGTTATCACCATCAGCTTACTTCTGAGACCAAAATGGTTTCATAAATTAATTATAATTATGCACGTTACGAGTTTCATCAAAGCATTTCGTACAGACAAATGGTCATAGAAGATTTTATTATATTACCTAAGGCCTCCAAGAACCTGAGAAACTGATAAGACACAGCCGATGTCCATTTGTGGTTTTAAGTTCTAGTGGACCATGTTGAACCCGAAAAATGGTGTCCAGAAACTTTAGCGTCGAAATTATACAGACTGTGGTAGATGACCAACCCCACGACTTACTGGATGTACATTTAGAAAGTACATTTGTCGGAGCAGACTGGAATACACTATTTTAAGCCCTGAAGGTAACAGGGATAAAATGCAGAGGAAGGTTATAGACATATTGCGATTATAAGAGTCGAAGGATGTGAAAGGAAAGCAGTGGTTGAGAAAGTGGCGTCATTTGATCTGTACTTCGAGCAAGCAGTAAAGGAAAAATACAAGAAATTTGAAAGCTAATTAAAGTTTAGGCAGAAGACGCAGGAACTTTGTGGTTTGTCGGTGACATCGTCATTCTGTCAGAGACGGAAAAATATTTGGAAGAACAGTTCAACAGCATGGACAGTCTCTTGAAATCGATTTTAGGATGAACACCAACAAAAGTGAAGCAAGGCCACCGGAATCGGCTATTGCGGCATACGCACTGCCATGTGAGCCTATGGAGACAGCTCCGACGTTGTATCAAGTCTTTCGACTCCTAACTTGTTTCCACTACATGCAACTCTCCGGCATAAAATAACGCGATTGACAACAGCTATACAGGGTGTTACAAAAAGGTACGGCGATACTTTCAGGAAACATTCCTCACACACAAATAAAGAAAAGATGTTATGTGGACGTGTGTCCGGAAACGCTTAATCTCCATGTTAGAGCTCATTTTAGTTTCGTCAGTATGTAGTGTACTTCCTCAATTCACCGCCAGTTGGCCCAATTGAAGGAAGGTAATGTTGACTTCGGTGCTTGTGTTGACATGCGACTCTTTGCTCTACAGTACTAGCATCAAGCACATCAGTACGTAGCATCAACAGGTTAGTGTTCATCACGAACGTGGTTTTGCAGTCAGTGCAATGTTTACAAATGCGGAGTTGGCAGATGCCCATTTGATGTATGGATTAGCACGGGGCAATAGCCGTGGCGCGGTACGTTTGTATCGAGACAGATTTCCAGAACGAAGGTGTCCCGACAGGAAGACGTTCGAAGCAATTGATCGGCGTCTTAGGGAGCACGGAACATTACAGCCTATGACTCGCGACTGGGGAAGACCTAGAACGACGAGGACACCTGCTGTGGACGAGGCAATTCTTCGTGCAGTTGACGATAACCCTAATGTCAGCGTCAGAGAAGTTGCTGCTGTACAAGGTAACGTTGACCACGTCACTGTATGGGGAGTGCTACGGGAGAACCAGTTGTTTCCGTACCATGTACAGCGTGTGCAGGCATTATCAGCAGCTGATTGGCCTCCACGGGTACACTTCTGCGAATGGTTCATCCAACAATGTGTCAATCCTCATTTCAGTGCAAATGTTCTCTTTACGGACGAGGCTTCATTCCAACGTGATCAAATTGTAAATTTTCACAATCAACATGTGTGGGCTGACGAGAAGCCGCACGCAATTGTGCAATCACGTCATCAACACAGATTTTCTGTGAACGTTTGGGCAGGCATTGTTGGTGATGTCTTGATTGGGCCCCATGTTCTTCCACCTACGCTCAATGGAGCACGTTATCATGCTTTCATACGGGATACTCTACCTGGGCTGCTAGAACATGTGCCTTTACAAGTACGACACAACATGTGGTTCATGCACGATGGAGCTCCTGCACATTTCAGTCGAAGTGTTCGTACGCTTCTCAACAACAGATTCGGTGTCCGATGGATTGGTAGAGGCGGACCAATTCCATGGCCTCCACGCTCTCCTGACCTCAACCCTCTTGACTTTCATTTATGGGGGCATTTGAACGCTCTTGTCTACGCAACCCCGGTACCAAATGTAGAGACTCTTCGGGCTCGTATTGTGGACGGCTGTGATACAATACGCCATTCTCCAGGGCTCCATCAGCGCATCAGGGATTCCATGCGACGGAGGGTGGATGCATGTATCCTCGCTAACGGAGGACATTTTGAATATTTCCTGTAACAAAGTGTTTGAAGTCACGCTGGTACGTTCTGTTGCTGTGTGTTTCCATTCCATAATTAATGTGATTTGAAGAGAGGACACATGTCCACATAAAATCTTTTCTTTCTTTGTGTGTGAGGAATGTTTCCCGAAAGTTTGGCCGTACCTTTTTGTAACACCCTGTATATGGATATCAGGGTGTTTTACGCATTTTATCGCACCAATCGTCTCTGTCAGGAAATCTTCGTTAGGACACTTGTGGCACGTGCGGCTGATACAACATGAACAACTGTCTGACGTTCCGCACCAAAGTCACATAGCACCCCGCCTTCAGGCCACAAGTGGCCCATCGGGGCCATCGGACCGCCGTGTCATCCTCAGATGAGGATGCGGATAGGAGGGGCGTGTGATCAGCACGCTCTCCCAGTCGTTACGATGGTTTTCTGTGACCGGAGCCGCTACCATTTGGTCGAGTAGCTCCTCAATTAGCATCACGAGGCTGAGTGCACCCCGAATCACAGTCACATGATGGTGATAAATGATCCGCCCCACTTGCGGAGAGTACCTTCACATTTTCCTCGGACCATTCGGATGCTGTTCAGGGTAGTCCAGATTACCAAGGCTTGTCATATCCTAGGGGTTTCTTCTAGACGCAGGGCAGTTTCAAACATTGTGGAGGACACTTTTGTTGAGAGCAGCGTTTCCATTTATCGATGGTTTTGAGTTCAGTTTCCTCGAGTCCTGGCTGTGATAAGTGTGGGATGTCTTAGTCTTTTACTCTTCTCGGGAAATGCATCGTTCAATACACGAAGGTCGGCGTTATCAGCAATCTTCTGGTATTCACGATGTAGAGCTCTCTTCCGCCCGTTTCAGGAGGTGGAAAGTAGCTCAAGATAAGTAACCAGCATGTGGGCGTAGACATATTGACCCACTAGCAATTCAATCGGCGTCTTTAAGTTGTACGTCTATGGCTTTTTTTATTTTAAAACAGACAGGCGCACAGTACTCTGCTGTTAAGTATACCAATCCGAGGGTACATACTCTGAGAGCGTCATCTGACGATCCACAACGATTAGGTTAGGGTAGTGGTGTTTAACGTCCCGTCGACAACGAGGCCATTAGAGGCGGAGCGCAAGCTCAGGTTAGGGAGGGATGGGGAAGGAAATCGGCCGTGCCCTTTCAAAGGAACCATCCCGGCGTTTGCCTGAAACGATTTAGGGAAATCACGGAAAACCTAAATCAGAATGGCCGGAGGCGGGATTGAACCGTCGTCCTCCCGAATGCGAGTCCAGTGTGCTAACCACTGCGCCACCTCGCTCGGTCCACAACGATTGCCACAAAGTTTATGGAAAAGGGTTTCCTGATTTTCAGCTTAGCAGATGTTCGTGTCAAGTACTCCTTAAAATAAAGTGTCCTATCTAATGAAACGCTAGTGATTCGCATGTCGGAGAGCACGAGACTTTACACTGTTGCCTTCAAGCCACCCCGTCTGCTGTCCTTGTTCGAGGCGAGCCAAGTGGGAAGAGACGGTGAAGGCTACGACTGCCCCCACAACTGAGATAAGTAAAAGGCGTGGAGCACTGTTGCTGGCTTCCAGAGTGCCGGACGACAAATCCTGGACGGCGCCGCGTGGCTGATGAATACGCTTAGGCCGCGTCGATAACGAGCCGCTCAAGGGGATCCGACTGCTGCAGCCGCCAGCCGCCAGCCGCCAGAGGGACTCGCGAAAGGCTCAGAGGGGGGTCCGAAAGCGGATTAAGGGCGGCCCGCCCGCGGTGACGGCGCTTCACTGCCCTACAGAGCGGCGAAAAAGGGCCCGCAATCAGGTCGGGGAGTCTGCAAGAACTGCCGGGGATTTTCGAACAGTTTAGCCGCGGCCGGCGAGGGCGAACTTCCAGAGCGCGGCCGCAAAGCCCTGGCTGCCCTGCAGCCAGGCGACGAGAAAACTCTCTTCCCTGCCCTCTTTCTCCGACGGGAGCGCCGCTGTTCATTTCCAGCGAGCAGCAGGAGTAGCTCCCAAACTTTCCTTCCTCTGCTATTCTTGCACGGTGCGAAACACAACATCTATAGCTAATGTATAAAAGACAAGGTTGTCTCCAATTTTCACAGTTTAAATCGTGCTACAAATGACGTCAAAGCCATCTTGATTCAACCAATGCGCGGTGTTACGACCCCTTTTGCATACAACTTTGTCCTTCTTGCGATATTTTAGTATATTTCCTGCAGTTATAGAAGACATCTGTAGAGTATAGAACACTGTGTGTCCACTTACGATTCGATTAATTATAATTTATGAAAGATAAACTGGCCATTAAAATTGCTACACATAGAAGAAATGCAGATGATACACCTGTATTCATTGGACAAATATATTATACTAGAACTGACATGTGATTACATTTTCACGTAATTTGGGTGCATAGGTCCTGAGAAATCAGTACCCAGAACAACCACCTCTGGTCGTAATAACGGCCTTGATAGGCCTGAGCATTGAGTCACACAGAGCTTGGATGGCGTGTACAAATGGTTCAAATGGCTCTGAGCACTATGGGACTCAACATCTTAGGTCATAAGTCCCCTAGAACTTAGAACTACTTAAACCTAACTAACCTAAGGACATCACACACATCCATGCCCGAGGCAGGATTCGAAACTGCGATTGTAGCAGTCCTGCGGTTCCGGACTGCAGCGCCAGAACCGCACGGCCACCACGGCCGGCAGGCGTGTACAGGTTAAGCTGCCCATGCAGCTACAACTCGATACCGCTGGTCATCAAGAGTAGCGACTGGTCTATTGTGACGAGCCAGTTGCTCGGCCACCATTGACCAGACGTTTTCAATTGGTGAGAGATCTGGAGAATGTACTGGCCAGGACAGCAGTCGAACATTTTCTGTATCTATAAAGACCCGTACAGGACCTGCAACATGCGGTCGTGCATTATCCTGCTGAAATGTAGAGTCTCGCAGGGATCGAATGAAGGGTAGAGGCACGGGTCGTAACACATCTGAAATGTAACGTCCACTGTTCAAAGTGCCGTCAATGCGAACAAGAGATATCCGAGACGTGTAACCAATGGCACCCCATACCATCACGCCGGGTAATACGCCAGTATGGCGATGACGAATACACGTTTCCAATGTGCGTTCACCGCGATGTCGCCAAACACGGACGCGACCATCATGATGCTGTAAACAGAACCTGGATTCATCCGAAAAAATGACGTTTTGCCATTCGTGCACCCAGGTTCGTCGTTGAGTACACCATCGCAGGCGCTCCTGTCTGTGATGCAGCTTCAAGGGTAGCTGCAGCCATGGTCTCCGAGCTGATAGTCCATGCTGCTGCAAACGTCGCCGAACTGTTCGTGCAGATGGCTGTTGTCTTGCAAACGTCCCCATCTGTTGACTCAGGGATCGAGACGTGGCTGCACGATCCGTTACAGCCATGCGGATAAGATGCCTGTCATTTCGACTGCTAGTGATACGAGGCCGTTGGGATCCAGCACGGCGTTCCGTATTATCCTCTTGAACCCACCGATTCCATATACTGCTAACAGTCATTGGATCTCGACCAACGCGAGCAGCAATGTCGCGATATGATAAACCGTAATCGCGATAGGCTACATTCCGAGCTTTATCAAAGTCGGAAACGTGATGGTACGCGTTTCTCCTCCTTACACGAGGCATCACAACAACGTATCACAAGGCAACGCCGTTCAACTGCTGTTTGTGTATGAGAAATCGGTTGGAAACTTTCCTCATGTCAGCACGTTGTAGGTGTCGCCACCGGCGCCAACGTTGTGTGAATGCTCTGAAAAGCTAATCATTTGCATATCACAGCATCTTCTTCCTGTCGGTTAAATTTCGCGTCTGTAGCACGTCATCTTTGTGGTGTAGTAATTTCAATGGTCAGTAGTGTAAGAACACATGGTGTAACACAAAACCTGAATGAAAGTTTTTATATTCTCACTTAGAAGAGACTCCGACAGACAACATCTTCCTCATCTACTATTGCTAAAATTTCCTCATATGATGGTTATCTGGTATTCAGTAATGATAAGACTGGAAGAATTAGGACTCCTGTAAGAATAGATTTGATGCAGGTCGCTTCACTGAGAACCTACTAAATAAGATTGATGATGTGCGTATTCCTAGTTCTGAGATGTCAGTGAAGGATAGTATCCAAAAGGCACGCGAGGAGAATCAGACTAAAAGAAAAGAGTTACATATAAAGTTCAAAAAGACCAAATCTATGGCCACGGCCAACATCAGGCTACTTGTTTCTGGCATAAATACTAATAACATCTTTTTCCTGCTGTTGTGTACATCGTTACGCGTAGTCAGCGTGTACACAACTTTCCCACTAGAGCGCGCCCCGCTAAGCACAACAGCGCAGGCGCAGCGCTCGTCCGTCTCCGCACTACGAGATGGCGCAGCTATAAAGACGGACCAAATTCTGCTTCCGCCGATTCGCGTATTAATATGTAATGAGATTGCTGCTAACGTAGAACCTTTTCTCCTCGCGGATCACACTCGCGCAGTGATACCTGAACGCGCGAGGTTTTATAACGAGTGTACAGACCTCCGATTAGTCAGTCTGCATTAGTCTGCATTTGTCTGTACCAGTCTATAGTCAAGTTTCAGTCTGCGCCTAATAAGATTACCATAGTCCTGTGCATAGCCATGAAGAGAAATGAATAGACACTTTGTCAAGTATCAGAGATATGTGAGAATAAGATTAACGTACCAAGACCAAAGGAACTTCAGATTGACAATTGTAAATAGCATCCAGGATCAAGTTAATTAATGTTTATGCTTATTTTTATTTTAATAAATGTGTGTGAAAATCAGTCCAGTTCTGTTTAAAGTTGGTCACCGTCAATCTGCTACTCTAAGCGTGCAAGTGGCATTTCCATCGTCTGACCTAACGGCAATCTGCTACTCTAAGCGTGCAAGTGGCATTTCTATCGTCTGACCTAACGTCAGAAGATAAACACGCCACGATAAGACCACGAGACGTATTGCTGACACTCGCCTACTTTGTTAGAGCGACAAGTCAAATAATCTGATGGTGTGTGTACCGAAGGTCTTACAGTACGCACACCACACCTGCATTTCATTTTTCAGTGTACAAGGAACATTTCCTGCTGAACCATTTGAGATTAAAAGTTGAAATTTCCTACAGACTTTTTAAACACTATAACACAATTTCCTGAGGCATAAAAATTTTCAAAGTGCATTAGCGTCGAATTATTTGAAATTTTTGCGAAATAAAATATTTGTATATCATGCACATAAATCAGAATAATTGTTAAGAGTGCACTAATACTAATATTACTAAAGCAGCAATACAGGTTGTTTATCTAATTGCTAAGAATAACACATCACATTTTGAAAGTGATAAATGCAGTGAACTTTGAGAAAATGTTCCTCATGTTATAGTATGTGATCTGAAATTATCCGGCTACGTCCCCACCAAATTATTTTCCAAAAAAATTGAAAAATCCAGATTTCAGCCAATAACTTAATTAGAACATGTGCAAAATTTGGTTACGTCTGAAACAGCTTATATGTACCCGTGTATTTTCACCTACGTCTCCTCTTAAAACAATTATCAATGTCAATCATCATTTATTTATAATGTTTATGTAACAGATCCCCCCATGAACCATGGACCTTGATACAGATAGCCGTGCCGTAGGTGCAACCTCAACGGAGGGGTATCTGTTGAGAGGCCAGACAAACGTGTGGTTCCTGAAGAGGGGCAGCAGCCTTTTCAGTAGTTGCAGGGGCAACAGTCTGGATGATTGACTGATCTGGCCTTGTAACATTAACCAAAACGGCCTTGCTGTGCTGGTACTGCGAACGGCTGAAAGCAAGGGGAAACTACAGCCGTAATTTTTCCCGACGGCATGCAGCTTTACTGTATGGTTAAAAGATGATGGCGTCCTATTGGGTAAAATATTCCGGAGGTAAAATAGTCCCCCATTCGGAACTCCGGGCGGGGACTACTCAAGAGGATGTCATTATCAGGAGAAAGAAAACTGGCGTTCTACGGATCGGAGCGTGGAATGTCAGATCCCTTAATCGGGCAGGTAGGTTAGAAAATTTAAAAAGGGAAATGGATAGGTTAAAGTTAGATATAGTGGGAATTAGTGAAGTTCGGTGGCAGGAGGAACAATACTTTTGGTCAGGCGAATACAGGGTTATAAACTAAAATCAAATAGGGGTAATGCAGGAGTAGGTTTAATAATGAATAGGAAAATAGGAATGCGGGTGAGCTACTACAAACAGCATAGTGAACGCATTATTGTGGCCAAGATAGTTACGAAGCCCACGCCTACCACAGTAGTACAACTTTATATGCCTACTAGCTCTGCAGATGACGAAGAAATTGAACAAATGTATGATGAAATAAAAGAAATTATTCAGATAGTGAAGGGAGACGAAAATTTAATAGTCATGGATGACTGGAATTCGTCAGTAGGAAAGGGGAGAGAAGGAAACGTAGTAGGTGAATATGGATTGGAAGTAAGAAACGAAAGAGGAAGCCGTTTGTTAGAATTTTGCACAGAGCATAACTTAATCATTGCTAACACTTGGTTCAAGAATCATAAAAGAAGATTGTATACATGGAAGAAGCCTGGAGATACTGACAGGTTTCAGATAGATTATATAATGGTAAGACAGAGATTTAGGAACCAGGTTTTAAATTGTAAGACATTTCCAGGAACAGATGTGGACTCTCACCACAATCTGTTGGTTATGAACTGTAGATGAAAACTGAAGAAACTGCAAAAAGGGAATTTAAGAAGATGGGACCTGGATAAACTGAAAGACCCAGAGGTTGTACAGAGTTTCAGGGAGAGCATAAGGGAACAATTGACAAGAATGGGGGAAAGAAATACAGCAGAAGAAGAATGGGTAGCTTTGAGGGATGAAGTAGTGAAGGCAGCAGAGGATCAAGTAGGTAAAAAGATGAGGGCTAGTAGAAATCCTTGGGTAACAGAAGAAATATTGAATTCAATTGATGAAAGGAGAAAATATAAAAATGCAGTAAATGAAGCAGGCAAAAAGGAATACAAACGTCTCAAAAATGAGATCGACAGGAAGTGCAAAATGGCTAAGCAGGGATGGCTAGAGGACAAATGTAAGGATGTGGAGGCTTATCTCACTAGGGGTAAGATAGATACTGCCTACAGGAAAATTAAAGAGACCTTTGGAGAAAAGAGAACCACTTGTATGAATATCAAGAGCTCAGATGGAAACCCAGTTCTAAGCAAAGAAGGGAAAGCAGAAAGGTGGAAGGAGTATATAGAGGGTCTATACAAGGGCGATGTACTTGAGGACAATATTATGGAAATGGAAGACGATATAGATGAAGATGAAATGGGAGATATGATACTGCGTGAAGAGTTCGACAGAGCACTGTAGACTTAGAGAAAGCTTTTGACAATGTTGACTGGAATACTCTCTTCCAAATTCTAAAGGTGGCAGGGGTAAAATACAGGGAGCGAAAAGCTATTTACAATTTGTACAGAAACCAGATGGCAGTTATAAGAGTCGAGGGACATGAAAGGGAAGCAGTGGTTGGGAAGGGAGTGAGACAGGGTTGTAGCCTCTCCCCGATGTTATTCAATCTCTATATTGAGCAAGCAGTGAAGGAAACAAAAGAAAAATTCGGAGTAGGTATTAAAATCCATGGAGAAGAAATAAAAACTTTGAGGTTCGCCGATGACATTGTAATTCTGTCAGAGACAGGAATGGACTTGGAAGAGCAGTTGAACGGAATGGACAGTGTCTTGAAAAGAGGGTATAAGATGAACATCAACAAAAGCAAAACAAGGATAACGGAATGTAGTCGAATTAAGTCAGGTGATGCTGAGGGAATTAGATTAGGATTCGATGTTCAAATGGCTCTGAGCACTATGGGACTTAACTTCTGAGGTCATCAGTCCCCTAGAACTGAGAACTACTTAAACCTAACTAACCTAAGGACATCACACACATCCATGCCCGAGGCAGGATTCGAACCTGCGACCGTAGCGGTCACGCGGTTCCAAACTGAAGCGCCTAGAACCGCAAGGCCACACCGGCCGACTTAGATTAGGAAATGAGACACTTAAAGTAGTAAAGAAGTTTTGCTATTTGGGGAGCAAAATAACTGATGATGGTCGAAGTAGAGAGGATATAAAATGTAGACTGGCAATGACAAGGAAAGCGTTTCTGAAGAAGAGAAATTTGTTAACATCGAGTATAGGTATAAGTGTCAGGAAGTCGTTTCTGAAAGCATTTGTATGGAGTGTAGCCATGTATGGAAGTGAAACATGAACGATAAATAGTTTGCACAAGAAGAGAGTAGAAGCTTTCGAAATGTGGTGCTACAGAAGAATGCTGAAGATTAGATGGGTAGATCACATAACTAATGAGGAAGTATTGAATAGGATTGGGGAGAAGAGAAGTTTGTGGCACAACTAGACTAGAAGAAGGGATTGGTTGGTAGGACATGTTCTGCGGCGTCAAGGGATAACCAGTTTAGTACTGGAGGGCAGCGTGGAGGGTAAAAATCGTAGAGGGAGACCAAGAGATGAATACACTAAGCAGATTCAGAAGGATGTAGGTTGCAGTAGGTACTGGGAGATGAAGAAGCTTGCACAGGATAGAGTAGCGTGGAGAGCTGCATCAAACCAGTCTCAGGACTGAAGGCCACAACAACAACAACAACATGTAATACAATGCCATTTGACATAAAATCCAATAAAGACGAATTCTTCACCTCAGGTATTCACAATGTACACTACAATGAATCCCCAGTACAGTATGTGGGGTTAGGCTGTAATCAGTTACTGAGCTAGGTTTAAGGGAAACACACACACACACATCACACACACACACAGTTAAGTACTTAGATCACAAATTGAAAATTAATTTTGATGGACAATGCAAAATTATAAACTTTGCCGGTCGATGGATGAATGTGTGGGCCCTGCAGCACAATTTCATCCCGCAGCTGCAAAGATAGTAAACAGGGGACACGTCGAATTTCATTCCGTGTATTCAGTTGGACAGGAAGTACGCCGGCCGCTGTGACCGAGCGGTTCTAGGCGCTTCAGTCCGGAACCGCGCTGTTGCTGTGGTCGCAGGTTCGAATCCTGCCTCGGGCATGGATGTGTGTGATGTCCTTAGGTTAGTTAGATTAAGTGGTTCTGAGTTCTAGGGGACTGATGACCTCAGATGTTAAGTCCCATAGTGCTTAGAGCCATTTGAACCATTTTTGACGGGAAATACGCCTCGCATACAGGCGGCGGTGGTGGTGGTTAGTTCCTATGGGGCCATCTGCTGAGGTCATCGGTCCCTAGGCTTTCACACTACCTAATCTAACTTAAACTAACTTACGCTAAGGACAACACACACACACACACGCACACCCATGCCCGAGGGAGGACTCGGACCTCCGGCAGCCGCGTTAACAATATACATGGATGCTAAAATTTGAGAGAGGACGTGTAGTTGGGCTTAAGGAAGCCCGTTGGAGTAATGGCCGAATCGCTCGATGTCTGAATAGGAGCGATGCCGGTGTTCGAGGCTGTTGGCAGAAATTAGTGAATCATTGCGAAACACAGAGTCAGGAAGGAAGCGGTCGACCCAGAGACACGACAAAACGTGAGGGCCGAGCAATTGTCAGAGAGGGACTCAGAGTCCCAGATTCATCACTGTTATCGATCCGACGTGCAACTGTTGTTTCAGTGGCTGCAAGGACCATTAATAGGCGGCTCACAGAAAGGGGCTGAACTGATGGCACCCCTTGCGCCGACTACCACCGACCTCTGTACACCAACAGGCCCGTTTGCAGTTATGTTGGGCTGTACGATAGGTGAATGCCATCCTTCGAGCGATAGCGCAACCATATTGCCAGCATATTGGCGAGGCATTCGTCTTCATGGACGACAATTTGCGCCCTCACCGTGCACATCTTGTCAATGACTTCCTTCAGGATAACGACATCGCTCGCTCGAGTGGCCAGCATGTTCTCCACACATGAACCCTATCGAACATACCTGGGATAGATTTAAAAGGGCTGTTTATGGACGACGTGACCCACCAACCACTCTGAGGGATCTACGCCGAGTCGCCGTTGAGGAGTGGGACAATTTGGACCAACAGTGCCTCGATAAACTTGTGGGTAGGATGTGCTACTGCGTATTAAAGGTACAGCAGTCTGGACCACCACCCCTGAAGGTCTCGCTGTATGGTGGTACACCATGCAATGTTTGGTTTTCATGAGGGCGGAAATGATGTTTATGTTGATCTCTATTCCAATTTCCTGTGCAGGTTCCGGAACTCTCGGAGTCGACGTGATGCAAAACCCTTTTTTTTATGTGTGTATTTGGTGCGATGAATTGCAGCTGGCTCTAAATTTGGTAAAATGTAGGTTAATGCGGATGAGTTGGAAAAATCGTCATGTAGTGTACAAATGCAGTATTAGTGGTGTGGCGCTTGACACAGAAACATCGATTAAATCTTTAGGCGTAACGTTGTAAATCGATATGAAATGGAATGGGCATGTAAGGACGGTAGCAAGGAAGGCGACTGCTCGACGTCGCTTTATTGGGAGAATTTTGGGAAAGCGCAT
Organism: Schistocerca nitens; assembly: GCF_023898315.1. Classification (NCBI taxonomy): domain Eukaryota; kingdom Metazoa; phylum Arthropoda; class Insecta; order Orthoptera; family Acrididae; genus Schistocerca; species Schistocerca nitens. The sequence goes on along the minus strand of NC_064620.1, from coordinate 371,579,121 downwards.
CCGTAAAGGAACCGGCGTACAGAACGATAGCGCGACGAATTATTTACTGCTTCACAAGATCAGGATAAGGAAGACGTCGAAGCAATTCAGTGGCGTGCTGCTATATTTGTTACCGGCACGTTAGATCAGTATGCGAGTATTACTGAGATGCTCTCTGAGCTCAAACAGGATCCCTCGAAGGGAAGAAGACTTTATTTTTGCGAAAAACTATTCAGAAAACTTAGAGATTTCTAAGCGATTGAGTGCGTAACTGCCACTAACGTACATATCGCGTAAGAACTGTGAAGACAAGAGGAATTTGAGCTTGTGTGACGGTATAGAGCAATTCTTTTTTCACACGCTCCATTTGTAAGTGGAGTACGATAAGAAATGACTAACGTACAAGATACCCTCCACCATGCTGGCTTGCGGAGTACGTTTGTAGATGCAGATTTCGCAGAATTAAGCATACTATCGAGATGCATGGATGACTGTGTCTTCTCGAGAGAGAGAGAGAAAAAAAAAGAAAAAAGGCTCTAAGCACTATGGGACTTAACATCTGAGGTCATCAGTCCCCTACACTTAGAACTACCCTAAGGACATCACACACATCCATGCCCGAGGCAGGATTCGAACCTGTGACCGTAGCAGCAGCGCGGTTCCGGACTATATTGCCTAGCACCGCTCGGCCACAACTGCCGGCTTTTATCGAAAATGGCCACAGTGTCTGTTCTATACTTCCGAGATGAGGAACAACAAACCGGCAGGATATCGACACATTAACGAATGAAAACAATAAAAAAGTCAGCAAATGGAAGCACCCCCTCTGTAACTCTGCACAATCTAAAGTAACATACTTATCTCAGACACCTAAATCATTCTTTTTTTTCCCTAACGTTTGTCACGTCTAGTCGGAGTCTGTTTCCAGGTTTTCGTAAATTTTATTTTGTTATTTAAATCAGTGGACGGGTGCCCTTTCGAAAGGCACAGTCGTCAAGATAATCTAAGGGAGGGAAGTCGTGCGCACCGTCTATATGTGAATGCTATAAACTGTGTTCTGTGTAATGTCATATTTTTAACTGTTTGTGTATTGCATTGTTTGAGGAGGAATTTAGGGAGCAGCCCAGCATTTGCCTAAGCGAGCGCAGGAAACCGCCTGAGAACTAGATTCCGGTTGGCCAGTGTGCCGTACCATCGCCCTTATCTGCCGCTCGGATTCATCCCCCCACTTTCCTAAGCTAGCAGGCTATGCGCTACACTGTACCAGCAAATGAGTATCTAAATTCCGATACCTAAGGCAGCAATCGTACAACATTCACTAGTAAAGCGTTAAGCAAACAATGAAAGAACTTCTAAGCCAGAAATGTTCAATGGCTCACACAGAGCGAATTGACACATTATACTTGTTGAACATGATCGACAAACTGCACGGGCGGATTTCTAACTGTAAATGGGGGAAAAAAGACCCGAAGAACATCTGCCTGGAAACGAATCGGTGACACGGTAGACGGCGCTGATACATAACAGCTCGTCTTACCACGTGCCGTGTATTGCTTGTGTGTTGCAGATTGTGTGATGGACACAGCGTAATGTAAAGAGGAATGATGACAGAAATCACATAATTTCGATACTCTGGTGCAAAAACCATCGACAAAGTCCTTTCCGAAGACTGGTAATCCTTGCACTCACTGCAGGTGATGGCGATAGCAGCGGTTGTTATGCAGGACACACATAATCGTACTTTGGGTTACAGCATGGTGCTTGGCCACTTGCCTGAAGATTGTGCTGTGGTTCGTCTCAATATCCAGTAGGACCCCGTCCTCCAGATCTGGTCTATACACTGTTCGTCGCCTCCCTGGACGTTTTTCTGACTTGTATAAGGTAAAATATAGCGGTACAACTACCACGTATGAGTTTTCAATACATATTTCAAAGAACATTTTAACCGAAATTTCGGAAAACCGCAAATTGACACCTGTAGCTTTTGTGAGGCAAAAAAAAAAAAAAAAAAGGTGCGAATATATGGTCCTCATTTACAGGATATTGCTGAAAGAGTCGTGAGTGCAAAATTAATGGTGCACATGTGGTGAGCTAAATAGTTCATATATGCTCTTAAATAAACAACTAAAAACAGTAAAGAAAATGAAAACATCTTAGGCCTTGTATTTGACTATATGCGTAATGTAAACTTACGGAAGATTCCTGTTCAGGAAATTTATCACTTCATACAACTCACAGTGAACGTTTTTGTATTTTCAACACTTAAGCAGATGTAGCCCATTTCTACATGTACCATGAAGATCAGGCCCACAAAGGACCCAATGAAGCTGTTCCGTTCCTTTTGGAGTACATTAAAAATCAAGTATCCGGAACAGTTACCGAATTATATCGATTTTCAGATAATTGTACCGCACAAAGCAAGAACCATACATTGTCATCAGATTGTCTTGCCCTAACCGATGCGTTCAGGTTTAAAACTATTACACAGTTTTTTTCCCTTTTTTTTGGGCTCTTCTGCGAACTTTGCAGAACTAGTACTCGTGGAAGAAAGGATATTGCGGAGACATGGCTTAGCCACAGCTTGGGGGATGTTTCCAGAATGAGATATTCACTCTGCAGCGGAGTGTGCGCTGATACGAAACTTTCTGGCAGATTAAAACTGTGTGCCGGAACGAGACTCTATCTAAACGTTCTTGACCAATTTACCTCAGATTTTTACATAATATTCTAATAAACATTCAGTTGGACATACAAACGACAGTGTATGGGTTTTCTGTTAAAACCAACTGCAAGAAAGAAAATGCTATGCTATACTATACTGTATTATGAAAACGTGTGGTTTCGTTTTCTCTCTCGCAGTCAGGTTTAGCTATGTTAGCATGGCATTTAAAGCACTAGGCTAATCGTTTTAATCGTTTATCTCAAATTTATTTTTCCTTCTTATGTAAAATATTAAACTAAACTTGAATACACAACTATGTCCTGTTCTGTTTTCTTTATTGCAGTCGGATTTAACAGAAAGTATTGAACTACAATGTATGGCTTTTCGCCTTATGACTGGAAATTACTATGGGATCTGCATCGTCCAAAATCTCTTAATTCTACGCGGCTGCGTATTAAAACCATGCGAAATACTGTCGTTGCAGCTACTATCCTCGAGATCCAGCACTAGGAGAGATCTCGCACTACCCACATACCAATGTTCTCAATTGATTTACCCATCTATTTTAAGTGACTCCAGTTCCCAATAAAGTTTTCGTTGGCTATAACAATAAACAAGTCTCAAGGTCAGCGAGAGGGGGGACGAAGAGATGGACATAGGGGAAGAAGGAGAGAGAGAGAGAGAGAGTGAGAGAGAGAGAGAGAGAGGAGGGGGGGGGGGAGAGGAAGAGAAGTAGTAGTTAGAGGAGGAGGAGAGAGAGAGACGGAGAGGAAGTGGACACAGAGAGGGAGAAGATAAAGGACAGAGAGAGGAGAGGAGACGGAGATCAGGACTTTTGTCCAATTCCCATACACATTTAGCAATCCTGGAATGTAAAACTTCGACACTACAATGCCGTAATCGAATGCAAACATTGTACGTATCGGCGGTCTTCATAATTAGTGACAGATTAGTTATTTAATGCATAGAAAAACAAGAAAGAAAAATTTTAGTGAGTTTCTTGTCCACTGCGCATAGTTGAAATTTGCACGGAAGAGGAATCCTGAGGATTTGTATTAGCATTTTGAGGAAGAGAGAAAATTTGTATTAGAATTTTCAGGAAGAGAGAAAATTATGCAGTCATATCGTCAGTCTTGCTTTCTCCGTGAAACCTGATAACAACTGACTGCTCGAAACTGAAAGAGATCAGAAGGAAATTAGCATCCCAGGTGACATAGTACAAGACAGAGATGCGTGGAGAACATTTATTGAAAATTATTAATTTGCATACACACTGTGAACTGAATACAATACATCATGGTCTGAAGAGCGGAAAAAAAGCAGAGAGAAAATAATGAGATTTTGGAATAAGACGAAAACTATGCAAGTTCAAGTGAGCTCATTAGCCAGGACAGCAACATAAAAGGGTATTAGTTCAACAGCATTAGTAACGACATCAATATGACGAGCTGCCGCTAAGGTGTCTGGATACTGCAATGCAGCGTATGCTTTTTAACAGCTATGTATGCTAAACAGCGGTACTTGCATTTCCCGAGCGTATCTCAGCGTCCAGTTCCCTCGTCACATCTTACAGTTGGTACAGCTGCCGGTGGCAGAATGACTGCCCCTACCCCTAGCCGAGCTACGTCGTTCAACTGTCGGCAACGGCTGCCTCTGTGACTGGACATGCAGTCGGGTCTTATCGCACTCACCACGAGACGAGAAACACAGCTGCACTACTGCCATAACTCTCTCTCTCTCTCTCTCTCTCTCTCTCTCACACACACACACACAACAGAGAGAAAGAGAGAGCTGTCACCAGTTCACTAGTCTGCAGCATTCGAGCCTGTTCTCAACCAGGTGTTATCGTTTAAAATCTGGTTCTTAGTGCGAGCAAAGGTATACAGAAACACTAATTGGGGCATTAGAAATCTGATGATGCGGTAACTCTGGTAGCCGTACTTCATTATCAACGCCCTTGTGCAGCTCCTACGTCTAAATTCATACTCCGCAAACCACGTTTCGGTACCACTATCACTTCCCCACCTTTCCTGTTCCTTTTAAAGCGATTGGTTTTTAATTCATGGGAATCCATAATTATATATATATATATATATATATATATATATATATATATATATATATTAAGGATTGCCATGAACTAAAAACCGTTCGCTATTAAAGGAAGAGGAGAGGGGGGGGGGGGGGGAGTGACAGTGGTATATATGGCGAGTCGCGTAAGACGTAACACTCCCTTTATTCCGGGGGCGATTGCACGTATCGGGATGCGGTTTTCGGCGAATCATAGCGGACTATGGGGCACATACGTTGGTACATGCATAATAATCACAACGTTTATATTGACCGAGATAATGAGGCAAGTACATGTTTTTTAAATGGGACGCTGTACTTTTTTTACCATCATTCGAACGCTCTGGAAAAGACGCGTATAGTGATGTAACGCATGTTGCTACTGTGATTCAAACTTTGCTTAAAAGAGGGCGGATGAGGATTTACCTACGTAGCGTAGGCCGTGCATGCTGCATAGAGCACGGCAACTCGGCCTGCGGGTCGCGCGAGGCGTGTTTACAGTCTGCAGCCGCTTCCGACCGCCTCGACCTTTAATCGTACAATATTTCCCAGCGTCTTTTAAGCGAAGTTTGAATCACAATAGCAACATGCGTTACATCACTATACGCGTCTTTTCCAGAGCGTTCGAATGATCGTAAACAAGTATTAAAAACATGTACTTGCCTCATTATCTCGGTCAACATAAACGTTGTGATTATTGTGCATGTACCAAAGTATATGCCCCATAGTCGGCTATGATTCGCCGAACACCGCTTGTCGATAAGTGCAATCGCCCCCGGAATAATGAGGGCGTTACGTCTTACGCGGCTCATGCTCAATGATATCAGTGGTAATCTGAGAAAGCGGGTTAAGTCCGCACAAAATACAAGGAAGTGCTGAAAAGTAATGCCTCCGAATTTTTTACGTGAAAAATATTAAAGTTTTTTAAAAAAAAACAACTGTTATTAACGTTCTACATCTATATTCTTCATTTCTACATATTTTTGCAACCCTCAGTCGCTAGAGGGATCCGAACTGTAGCGTGTATCATGGTGGTGAGTAACATAACTATATCTCTGCGTGAGAGACATCGTTCTGTAATCGAGTTTAGAATTCGAAGAGTTCGTCCACACACGGGGCACCGCGTCCTTCAGCTTGCCAAACTCAGCAGAGCGCTGCGACATCTGCAACAATCCGACGCCTTGGGTTCACTGTCATCGATCACCCTACGTACAGTCCCTACTTGACGCCATCCGCCATTTGCTTCCAGATCTTAAAGGACACCTTCGAGGACTTAACTTTGATAGTGATGATGCATCCATCCAGAGGTGAGATTCTGGCTCAGTCAACTATGTCTTTCCACTGTGACGTTATCAACAAACAGAACTCTCGTTGGGAGAAATGTGTTCGTAGCCAGGATGAGTACGTTGAGAAATAAATATATAGACATGAAGAATAAAGAGACACAACGTTAGTAACATTTGTTTTCTTTTAAAAGTTTTAAGAGTCTTCACATAAATTCCGAGACATTACCTTTCAGGACATCGTCGTAATTACATCTACGACTTACATGACTCTAAGAGGGTTTGCGCCACAATACGCGTGCTTATCGACAATTTTTCTCCCAGACTATTCAACATAATCGCTTAATGCAATTATATGATGACATGGTTGGAGACCGTGGCTGTTATTTGAAGACATATTTTGATGGTGTTGGGACAGCAAACTGAAAGTAAATTTGTGGCTGGTTGCTGTCCCAACACCATCAACATAATAGCTTCAGATTCTACTGTTCTGTCTCGAGAACCTTGACCACATTTCTTTAGCTTGAACGAAGTTTCTATCAACGACGATAATTTTTTAATGGCTCTAAGCACTATTGGACTTAACATCTGAGGTCATCAGTCCCCTAGACTTGGAACTACTTAAACCTAACTAACCTACGGACATCACAAACACCCATGCCCGAGACAGAATTCAAACCTCCGACCGTAGCAGTAGCGCGGTTCCGGACTGTAGCGCCTAGAACCGCTCGGTCAAAGCGGCCGGCGACGATAAATTTCTTCTAATAACGAGGACTGTTGCGAAACTTTTCCCTCTTCATTCGATCAAGGATTGGGCTCTGCATTCTGTCGCAAAATACACGAAACGCATGTGTGCAGGTTCCTGTAAGAAGTAACACATCAAATTCACGGTTAGACATGAACGGTAAACAGTTATAAAATCCACCGTGGAGACATCAGTCTAGTGGGTATTGTTTTCAAGTCGACGCGGAAGGTAGCTGTTCCTTTTGTGAGACACGGTCTCACAAACACATGCCACATACGCGCAATCCACATTCAAGACAGCGTACCCCCTAGAACTGACATTTCCACACATTGGTTGCGTATCTGATAACACTCTCTTTAGGTTTAGCTGCTATCTGTAACTTATATGGTACTAGAGGGAGGTGTAGAGGGTAAAAACTGTTCAAGGAGTTTGGAATACATCCTGCGAATAATTGAGGACGTAGGTCGCAAGTGCTACTCTCAGATGAACAGGTTACCACAGGAGAGGAATTCGTGGCGCACCACAGCAAATCAGTCGGAAGATTGACGAAAAAAAAAAAACTGAATGGCTCGATGACTTTTTAAGTAACAGGAACTAGTACGTTGTTGTGGAAGGCGTGTGTTATTCAGGGACAAAGGTCTTGTTGGGAGTGGTCCAGAGAAGTCTGACAGCATCGCTATATAGACAAAAGACCTGACGGACAGGCTGAGCAACAGCCTGCGCTTGTTTGCTGATGACGCTGTGGTGTATGGGAAAGTGTCGTCGTTGAGCGGCTGTAGGAGGATACAAGATATCATTTTTATTTGGTATGATGAATGGTACCTTGCTCTAAATGAGAAAAATTTTAAGTTAATACAGAAGAGTAGGACAGCAAATCCAGTAACGGTCGAATATAGTGGTGTGTTGCTTGACACAGCAGCGTAGAATAGATGTCTGGGCGTAACGCTGCAAAGTGATATGAAATGCAACGTTTTACACGTTCAAATGGCTCTAAGGACTATGGGACATAACATCTGAGGTCATCAGTTCCCTGGACTTAGAACTACTTAAACCTAAGTAACCAGCCGGCCGGGGTGGCCGAGCGGTTCTAGGCGCTACAGTTTGGAACCGCGCGACCGCTACGGTCGCAGGTTCGAATTCTGTCTCGGGCATGGATGTGTGTGATGTCCTTAGGTTAGTTAGTTTTAAGTAGTTCTAAGTTCTAGGGGACTCATGACCACAGCAGTTGTCCCATAGTGCTCAGAGCCATTTGAATCATTTTGAACCTAAGTAAGCTAAGGACAACACACACATCGATGCCCGAGGCACGATTCGAACCTGCGACCGTAGCAGTAGCGCGGTTCCGGACTGAAGCGCCTACAACCGCTCGGCCACAGCGGCCGGCCACAACGTCTCTGTCCATCTTTTCAGAAATGATTGCGGGACTCGGCTATTCAGTACAGAATGACAAATCAAACACATTTCAGCCGTGTAATTTCCAAATTGCTACTTTATTGGGCTACCAGTCTCGGCTCTTTATTATGCAATCTTGACGCCCCAGGACCGACTTGTAAGGAAGATTCCAACAGTCAGCAGATAATGTGTGAACTGATCGCTATATTAAGCAGAAATCTACAGATACCCGTCTTTGAATGATGGCCCCAATTTTGACCGGAACCGAGGTTGGAATCTTCCTGCACGACGGTCAGGGGGCCTGAAGATGGCCTAATAAATCGCCGAAACTGGTAGCCCAATAAAATAACAGTTTGGAAATCAGACGGCTGAAGGTGTTTGACGTGGCATTCTGAAATGGAACCAGCACGTGAGGTCGGTATTGTCGACTTCGGTTTGTCGGGAGAATTCTAGGACACTGGAGCACACACAAATACGACTCGAACCTGAGTACTGCTCGTTTGAGATCCCCACCAGATCGGACAAACGAAGGCATCAAAGGAATTCAGAGGGGTTCTACATTTGTCATCGTTAGGTTAGATCAACGCAAGGACGCGTTCCGTGAACAACGAGGGAAGTTCTTTTCTCGAAATGATATTGAAAATATTTAAGAACCGGCATTTGCGACAGACTACAGAACAATACTGCTGCCATCAATAGCCACCTCGCTTACGTACAGCAAGGACAAGTTAACAGAAATCAGGGCTCGCACGGAGGCATAGAGACAGTCGCTTTTCCCTCGCATCACTTGCAGGTGGAACAGGAAAGGAGATGGCTAGCAGTGGTGCCCTTTTCCGTACCCATATGGTGGTTTCCGAAGTGTGTAGATGCAGACGCTCGAAGGTATGGATACGTGGATCAAAATCGTGATCAGCCCATCGCGGATGACCAAAAGATGAGGTGAAAATTAATGATTTTATGTTAAATAAACGTTTGGCTCTGGAAGTGCAAAAACTAATTAAAATAAGGATTATCAGCCAGTTGCTCAATACAGTTTATCTGTACATCTTACGAAATGTAAGACACTACTTTGTTGATAAAATGTCCAGTCATCAGTTGTATTAATTTACGAATGTTTGACATGCCGTCAAGCGAAGAAAAATCTACAACTGAACTATGAAATAATCTTTTGATCCTGTCTATCGTCGTAGTGATTTGTTCAAAGATCACCTGTTTCGTTCGTCACTGAACAAATTCAGGTCAATAGAAGTTGTAGAGCAAGGAAGCAGTTCCACGTGCTGTACAAACGAGTCACTAAGGTGTGGGGGAAGAGAGAGAGAGAGAGAGAGAGAGAGAGAGAGAGAGAGAGGGGGGGGGGGTGAGGTAATTGGAAACGTAACGGAAAGTACATCCAATGATACGTTCCGTAAAACAAGAACGAAAGTGAGGTGGCTGCTGTAATTTCACCCACAGCATGGCATTTTACCTGTGCGGGACTCATCACTTGTTACAACACGTGTGAAAACTGGGTGGCGCAGCTTTCTCTACCCGCAGGTGTCCTACTGATCGTTTCCGCATAGCTGTCTGACAAATTTAGAATCCGTGCATGACTGCTGTCACGTAGAGGCCAGCGGTTATCGATGAAATAGGACAAGCTCTCCCAACCTCACCAATAGCTGGTTTTAATGATGGCCACGAACTACGTAACCTCTCTCCCCTCCCCCCCTCTCTCTCTCTCTCTCTCTCTCTCCACTATCTCTATCGCTCTCTCTCTCTCTCTCTCTCTCTCTCTGCCTCTGCCTCTGCCCTCTCCCTCTTGCTGTATACCTACCTACGTACCTACCTCCGTAGAGTCCAGACAAGTATTTTCTCTACGAACGGTGGAAACTAGCATACGATAATTTCGAGCAGCAGTGTCCCACGTGTCTAAGGTTAGAATTCAGCGCTCCGTTCACTCCGAAGCTGCGAGATCATTAATGGGGATTTCCACGAGCCGTATTTTACGGCACTATGTGGCCGCAATAGCGTCGCTGTCAATATTAGTGCAATGTGGCTGCGTCGCAAAGCAATACTGCGTATGGCCGGGCAATACTGCCGATAAAACAGGCTGTTGCCGGTAGTTGCTAAGGTGTGGCCAAGGTGTTGCAAATGTTGTTCATCTTGCTTCCTTTTTCTCACGTACACAGCAATGCAGTACTCAGCTACGTAATTCAAAGTTTTGTGCCGGACCGAGACTCGAATCTACACGCTCCGCTTCTCTGAAACGGTTGATTCAACTGCCTCGGCCAACCGAACCCGGTTCCCATCCAATCAAATTCTCAAACTGCCACGCGCAACCAACGACACCATCCATTAGCTCCATTGCTCGTAGCATTCGCTATGTACCGCATGGTTTCGGAAGATACGGTGCATCTGCACCCCTCTGTGTCAATTCCTAAGGGACCAAACTGCTGAGATCATCGGTCTCTAGACTTACACACTACTGAAACTAACTTATGCTAAGAACAGCACGCACATCCATGCCCAAGGGAGGACTCGAACATCCAACGGGGGGAGCCGCGAGAACCGGGCAAGGCACCTCAAACCGCGCGGCTACCCCGCGCGGCTGGAAAGCATCAAACCAATAATTTAAAGACACTTAGGTTAACCACTGACGATATACACCATGATGTCCAACTAATTCTTAATACGAGTCCACTGCGACACATCGACTGGTCTCCATAATAAACAAGCGAGCGAAGGAGCAAGCTGAACTGGGCAGATACCTACCTGCCACCAAAAGAACCGGCTGTTCACAACTGGCACCACGGTGTTAGTTTCGATGACTAAGTTTTAATTCACATTCGTACATAAGATATAGTTCTGAGAAATAAAATGAATCTTTCTGAAACATCCTTCGCTTTGGTGTGTCTCGGTTATTGTTTTCTTAGTTGAACAACATGATAAATTACAGTGTGGTTGTCAAAAGTGGAAATACTTGTCACAGGGCGTTATCTGTTTAAACTGTCATCAGTATAGACGCGCAAAATGTTTGAATTTTTATTCGTAGTTATTACATCCTCACAATGAGTTACGTTTGTCGTTCGTGTGGTTGATCTATGGCAGATGCACAGAACTGTGTATTTTTGAAATTGAGAGACTGACCATTTGCAGAAAACCACACAATAATACTTTTAAGAACATTATCTAGAAATTTCCTCTGTCTCTACATGTATTTTGGAATTGATTACGATATTAGCGTCGTCTGCAAAAAGGAGTAATCGTACTTGGTGTACGAGGTGTGTCAGGAAAGTAATGAGACTGACGTCAGTGCGAGCTATTTGGCAATGCTGTATTGTTCTACTTGTGCAGTCCAGGGTGTTCATCCCTTCTAGATGCTTAGGTCGAGTTTCATCTCCGTACAGAAATCACATGAGTTTTGAGAGCGCCATAAGTGACGTTATGTTTTTGTTGTGAGCTACGAAAACGGAACAGCAGACTTTAGAGCAACGTTATGCAATCAAGTTTTGATTTAAACTTGGGTATCCCGCGAGTGTGACATTTGAAAAGTTAAAACAGGCCTATGAGGAACGTTCCGTATCAGAAGTATCTCGTCGGCACAAATCATTTTTGGAACGCAGAGCCGGCCGGAGTGGCCGAGCGGTTATGGGCGCTCCAGTCTGGAACCGCGAGACCGCTGCGGTCGCAGGTTTGAATTCTGCCTCGGGCATGGATGTGTGTGATGTCCTTAGGTTAGTTAGGTTTAAGGGGGGTAGTACGTCAAACGGGCCGACTTGGAGCAGGAGAGGCACCACTGTCTATACTTTTACATGTAAGTTCATAAATCTTTGTCAGCGTGACCAGGAAGGATTCAGAATTCACACTCATAGTGGTGGAAGTTCGAACACATAACGAATTGATTTTTTTACATTTGACATTTCATCATTTTTTTCACTTACTAATGGCAGTATTTGTTGTTATAGGTACACTTTTCTTCATAAGTAAGAGAGATTCTTTGATGAATTTTGCACAGCGTACAAACCATACTTAAAGGTGTACGAAACTCTAGAATTTTCCAAATCTATTAAAAACTGTGGTAAAAATTGAGGTAATTAACTATAAAATTTGTGTTTTTTCTAAACATGAATTTTAAAATATAACAGTTCATTCGTTTTTTCATAAATTAAATAAATTCTAGAGTTTCATACACCTGTGAGTATGGTATGTATGCTGTGCAAAATTCATCGAAGAATCTCTCTAACTTATGAAGAAAAGTGTACCTATAGCAACAAGTGCAGCCATTAGTCAGCGAAAAAATGATGAAATTTCGCAGATAAGAAAAAAATTTATTTTGTTATGTTTTCGAACTTCCACTGCATTGAGTGTGAATCCTGAATCTTTCCTGATGATGCTGACAAAGTTTTATGAATTTATTTGTAAAAGTATAGACACTGGAAATTAAAATGTCCTGTGATGCCTCTCCTGCTCCAAGTCGGCCCGTTTGACGTCCTACCCCCCTTAAGTAGTTCTAAGTTCTAGGGGACTGATGACCTTAGAAGTGAAGTCCCATAGTGCTCAGAGCCGTGAGACCCATGGAACGCAGAAAACTCGTTGAAGATGAACCTCGCACAGGTTGACTTCAACTTCGAGAGCGACGAAAGCGTCGAAAGCGTGCGTGTCCTTGTGAGATCAGACCGGCGTTAAACAATAAGGACGGCGGACGACCTGTTAAACGTAAACACTTTTACCGTACATCAAATTTCGAACGAGGATGCTACATCATGACAACGCCCCGTATCTCAACGTCACTTCCATCACGGAATTTTTGAACTAAAAGGCATTTCGGTTGTTCCACAGCACCCCTGTTCACCTGAGTTCTTGTGACTGTTTTCTTTTCCCGAAATTGAAACACATCTTAAAAGGACATCATTTTGAGACTCTGTAGAAAATTCAAAGAACATAACTGATATGCTGAAGGTCCTACAGCTGAAGCCTTTCAGTGTTGCTATGGAGACTGAACGACGAGTCTGCCGGTCTGTAGCTGCCGAAGGAACCTACACTAAAGGGGCCATACTGTTGTTTGAAAAAAAATAAAAATAAAAACTAAAAACATAGGTAAATAAAAAAATCATTCTCATTTCGTTTCTCACACACCTCGTCTGTTGGATCGATGGCAGTTTACAAAAATGACAGACAATAGTGGACCTAAGAATGAGTCTTGTGGAACCCCACAGGTGTTGGGTAACGTTCCACTGCAGCGTGAAACGTCCGTGCCTCTGCGTCCCAGCTTACTGTGTTAAGGTTCAACGGCCAAAGACGCGTGGCGGCGGCCGCATCCGAAAAAAAAGGAAAGCGATAGTGGACTGCGCCGGGTTAGAGTAGACGGTCACAGCGCAGATTAACCCGCTAATCGGCCGCGCTGTGCGTTCGCGGACTAATGGAGCGCGAAGCGCATACGCTGCCTGCGCCGTCCTTTCTCTAGCGCTGGCGTTCGCCGATCCGTCAAAGAGCGCAGGTCACCGCTCCTGCCCTCTGTATTTTTAAGAGATTATTTCAGAGTATCGGAAAAACGAAATTTCGAGTACCGAAGGGAGGTCGCGTATTAAGGTATCTACGCCGTTCCGAGAGCGTTATTCTTACTCCACGAGCCTATTACCTTCAACATGAACTCGAGGTAAATTCTAACTTAACTCATAAGATTACTGTATGTTGATAATTTTTATTTTGGGGCCGTGTAATGAGAACTGAACGAAACACAATTCTTGTGCCACAAACGTTTCGCCTTTACTCTTTGCAAGGCATCTTCCTCTTCAGTGGCCTGGAATATGTATACACATTTATATTATTTAGTTTGCATTTAGGACGTTGTATGCATAGGTTATAAGCAATTCAGGCACCTCTTAAATGTAAATTAATTATATAAATAAAAATCTATACATATTCCAGACCACTGAAGATGCCTTGCAAAGAATAAGGACGAAACGCGTATGGCAAAAAATATATCAAATAAAATAAAGAATGTGTTTCATTCTGTTGGGTTCCTTTCCTTCGAGTCGCCAGTCTTTTGACTGGTGTGAATGGCCCGCCACGAGTTCCTCTAGTGTGCCAATATTTTCATCACAGAGTAGCACTTGCAACCTACGTCTTCAGTATTTACTGGACTTATTCCAATCTCTGTCTTCCTGCAAAGATTTTACCTTCTACAGCTCCCTCTAGTACCACGAAAGTTATTCCTTGATGTCATAACATACATCCTACGATCTTGTCCCATCTTTTTGTCAGTGTTTTCCATATATTCCTTTCATCGCCGATTCTGCGGAGAACCTTCTCATTCCTTAACTTACCGGTTCATATTCTTCTGTGGCACCACGCCTCTAATTCTTTGATTCTCTTCTCTTCCGGTATTCTCACAGACCATGTTTTATTATCATACAATGCTGTGCTCCAAAAGTACATTGTCAGAAATTTCTTCCTCAAATGAAGGCCTATGTTTGATACCAGTAGCCTTCTCTTGACCAGGAACGCTTTTTTTGCCAGTGCTAGTCTGCTTTTGATGTCCATCTTGCTCCGTCCGTCGTGTGTTACTTTGCTGCCTAGGTAGCAGAAGTCCTTCATTTCATCTCAGCAGTTGTAATTAGACGGTCCCGAAATAAAAATTATCAACATACCGTAATAAGAATGACATTTTTCACTCTGCAGCGGAGTGTGCACTGATTTGAAACGTCCTGGCATATTAAAACTGTGTGCTGGACAGAGACTCGAAATCAAGACATTTGCCTTTTACGCCGTCCACACTGCTTTACTTCGGCCAGTACTTCTCTCCTTCCTCCCGAATTTCACAGAAGCTCTCCTGCGGAGCTTGCAAAACTAGCACGCCTTAAAGAAAGGATATTACGGAGGCATGGCTTAGCCACAGCCTGGCGGATGTTTCCAGAATGAAATTTACACTCTGCAGTCCCCGCAATATCCTTTCATCCAGGAGTGCTACATTATGTGACCAAAACTATCCGTACATCCCCAGAAACATACGTTTTTTATATTAGGTGCGCTGTGTTGCCATCTACTGCCAGGCACTCCATATCAGCGACCTCAGTGTCATAAGACATCGTGAGAGAGCAGAATGGGGCGCTCGACGGAACTCACGGACTTCAAACGTGGTCAGGGGATTGGGTGGCACTAGTGTCATACGTCTGTACGCGAGATTTCCACGCTCATAAACACCCCTAGGTCCACTGTTTCGGATGTGATAGTGAAGTGGAAACGTGAAGCGACACGTACAGCACAAAAGCGCACAGGCCGACCTCGTCTGTTGACTGACAGAGACCGCCGACAGTTGAAGAGGGTCGTAATGTGTAATAGGCAGACATCTATCCAGACCATCACACAGGAATTCCAAGCTGCATCAGGATCCAGTGCGAGTTCTAGGAATGTTTGGCGGGAGATGAGAAAACTTGGATTTCATCGTCGTGTGGCTGCTCATAAGTCACACATCACCCCGGTAAATGCCAAACGACGCATCGCTTGGACGATCGAACAGTGGAAAAATGTTGTGTGGAGTGACGAATCACGGTACACAATGTGGCGATCCGATGGCAGGGTGTGGGTATGGCGAACGCCGGGTGAACGTCATCTGTCAGCCTGTGTAGTGCCAACAGTAACATTCGGAGGCGGTGGTGTTATGGTGTGGTCGTGTTTCTCATGGAGGAGGCTTGCACCCCTTGTTGTTTTGCGTGGCACTATCACAGCACAGGTCTACATTGAATTTGTAAGTCATTTTCAGCCAGGTGTCGTGATACTTTTGATCACAAAGTGTAGTTCTGCAAGGATCGCAGGAGAGCATTAGTGAAATTTGGAAGGTAGGAGATGGGATAATGGCAGAAGTAAAGCTGTGAAGACGAGTCGTCAGTCGTGCTGGGGTTAGCTTAGTCAGTAGAGAAGTTTTCCACGAAAGGCAAAGGTCAAGAGTTCGAGTATCGGTCCGGCACGGTCCGCAGCTCGTGGTCGTGCGGTAGCGTTCTCGCTTCCCACGCCCGGGTTCGATTCCCGGCGGGGTCAGGGATTTTCTCTGCCTTGTGATGACTGGGTGTTGTGTGATGTCCTTAGGTTAGTTAGGTTTAAGTAGTTCTAAGTTCTAGGGGACTGATGACCATAGATCTTAAGTTCCATAGTGCTCAGAGCCATTGGCCATTGGTCCGGCACACAGTTTTAATCTGCAGGAAGTTTCGACATGCGATGATATCATAAGCAACTGAGGACGACAGGACTACAAAAGTTGAAGATGTTAACAGTCACCCGATTTCATTTACATGCATGCAAATACAACCACCTTGGAATACTTTTTACAGTTCCCTCTGTCTAGGTGCAAAGTTTTCGTTTGCCTTTTCGTTGCTGCTATACACTCAGTTGATGACGACTCTTGCTCTGTTAACGGTTTACGCTCTCGTATCGGGAGCGGACAGAGACACTTCAGCTTAGTAAAGGGTGTACTGTGTCTCGTCACGACTTAGTGGAAGCTGAAACTGTTGACGTATCATGGTGGTTTTCAAAAATCGTTTCAAGGCTCGCCAGCTATGCTTGAAAGTTGTATAACGTGACATTCAAAATAAGCTTTTTGTATGCTACTCCCTTACAACGAGCGCTATCGTCACGAGGGCGGACTTCCTTGTCGAAGCAGCAGTGTTAATTACGAGAATTGTTATTCTTTACTTTGGCGTTCGGGTCTTCATTTCTTCCGATCACTCTGCACAAATTTTATTTCCATTCCTCCATTGCAGACTCTCCATTTTAAAACTTTCCTCCTACACATTATCTTTTCACAACGTCTTTTCCTTATATGTCATTTCTTTCCAAATCTTCCCTGACCTCTTGAGTCCAAGTTGACTTTTTTTCTCAAAGATATTTAAAGGTCTCTTTAGTTAGTCTACGGTCGTCCATTCTGTAAACGCGTCCCAAGAACAGCAGTCTCCTCTTCCTCATTCTGATATTTCTTTGTTTTCATAAGTTTGAACTTCGTGATTTTCAAAGCTCTGAAGTTTTCAGAGGACCTAAAAGTTTCCTGATGAATCTTTCTGATACCTCTAATTTTTGAAGCTTATGATTCAGTACTAAACTTCTGCTGACACACTAACATTCTAGGTTCCCTACTCTTTACTAGTGCTTTTTTTATCATTATTAGAAAAGTACTTTTTATTATAGGTATTACTAATTACGCTGTACGCACTTTGCATCTTTTGTATCCTCTCCTGTGTAGCAGATTTTGTAAACTGTTTTCTGGGACTATTTCCCCCAACTATTTGATATTCTTTATTTTTCAATTTGACTGACATCCATTCTAGAAACTTTGGAGGACTTTTTACATTCGTTATAAATTTTATTTCCTCTGCAGAGATTATTATGGGTACCATATTGGCTGTCTCTTCTAGGTGATTAAACTGTAACACTTCATTTCTCAAGTCCCCAGAAAATGTTGGCAAATTATCTGCAAACTATTATTATTATTATTATTACTATTATTATAGGGAAAGATGGGTGCTAAGAACGAACATGAACACCAAAAGTTATAATAAAAGTAATATAAATGATGAAACTTCGCCGGCCGAAGTGGCCGCGCGGTTCTGGCGCTGCAGTCCGGAGCCGCGAGACCGCTACGGTCGCAGGTTCGAATCCTGCCTCGGGCATGGATGTGTGTGATGTCCTTAGGTTAGTTAGGTTTAACTAGTTCCAAGTTCTAGGGGACTAATGACCTCAGCCGTTGAGTCCCATAGTGCTCAGAGCCATTTGAACAATTTGATGAAACTTCCTGGAAGATTAAAACAGTGTGCTGGACCGAGACTCGATCTCGGGACCTTTACCTTTCGCGGGCAAGTGCTTTACCGACTGAGCTACCCCAGCACGACTCATGCCCTGTCATCACAGCTTTACTTCTGCGCCGCACGGGATTAGCCGAGCGGTCTAGGGCGCTGCAGTCATGGACTGTGCGGCTGGTCCCGGCGGCGGTTCGAGTCCTCCCTCGGGCATGGATGTGTGTGTTTGTCCTTAGGATACTTTAGGTTAAGTAGTGTGTAAGCTCAGGGACTGATGACCTTAGCAGTTAAGTCCCATAACATTCCACAAACATTTTTTTTACTTCTGCCAGTACCTCGTCTCCTACCTTCCAAGGTAGGACGCAGTAATTTTTCTTCACACTAAAGTTTGAGTTTTATTCTCTCCTTTTGTTTCGACGGTCTCAGATTTCAAGCACTGAGTATTATTGCTCTATCTTTCATTCACTATTTTTATTTAGTTTTACAGAAGGTCATGGGGAGCACAGATATAAACTAATACATACGCAGTTTCGTTCTACGCGAACAAAAATGTATACCTCCATCGAATTCACCAATTGATAAGGTGCAATACGAATGTCATCTTAATTCATCGCATGTTAATACTCGAGGGCAGATGAACGAGGATAAAAAAATCTGAAGCTCTTGGCCATCATTAACTAATCTCCTGCTGGTTTTCCTTTTTCGGAATATGCCGATTGTGTATCAGAAAAAATAAATAAAGTAATTAACCAGAAAGGAATTTTTGTCATCTTCTTTGGAGAACAGGTACCAATTAAAAAAAAAGAAATTTAAAAAAAGGTCTCAGCAGACTCAGTCAAAGAGAATTGTTCCAGATATAAATTTCGAAGATAAAAGTTGCTTCTTTGGTTACACTTTTTATGCCACATTATACATAAGAAAGGGTTAAGAAGACAAACAGATGTCACACTGTAATGGGAATTAATGAGATGTTTATAAAGCAAATGTGGGTTCCACAACTATTAAATTGATTGAGGAAATATTGTGTTTTCATAATATTTTTGTTTAAACCTGAAATCGACTCAGTAGGAAATAACTGATGTTAAAATATTCTATCACATAATAGTTTTGCAAATACTCGTAGATGCGGATTAGTAACTTTATTCGTAATCCATGCATCCACATGTCTACAGTGAACTTCCCGTATTACAAACATTAAACTATGTTTACATACAGTCTCTAAAGAACAAAATACTATTGTTTAGTCTATTCAGTAAAGATCAGTACTAACTGATGACGAAATTCTCCCGCCCAGCGCTTATCCAGAACGCATCGACCCTCTCGCGGTGAATCAAGATCATGCAACTTCCGCCCGACCGATGCCTGTTTCCTCGCTGTGAACAATGCAGCGGCAGCCACCGTCCCTGGAAAACAGTGTAATTTCCTGGTACGCCGCGGTAATGAACTAATAGCGGAGCACGCTCGCAATTACCTGGACGGAAGAGGGTAACGAGGAGGCTCATATACGCTCCCAGTGCTGTCAGAAAAAAAGGAAAAATGACCTCATTTCCGTCCGCTTTACCACCAATAAATGGCCGCCTGCCACCCGGAAAATTGTGAAGCCGTTGTCGTAATCTACTTGGGTTGAAGCAAATAACTGTCGCAGTTTTTGCAGTCCCATCGCTGCGCACTATGAAAATAATTTTAACGTTCTATTTCGAATCCCTGTTTATATTATATCAACTCACATTGTTATGGATGAAACGGGCACAAAGCATTAGGGTTATGTGGGCATCATTTTATCATGTTATAAACGAAGTATTCGTTATTGTGTATTATTGTATTTCGTACAACAAGGTCGCGAGTCCTATAGATTAGTCTAGCATTAACGAATCCTATTACTAGCAGGTGCTATCAGTTACTTTTTATTCTTCCAAAGTTTAAAAAAATTAGTTGTACTTTGATTAACTGTGTATAATTTTGGACAATTTTGTCACAGTGAGGTATTTAGGGACCATGCCATCTCTCTGTGTTCACGGTATTTCACTGTTATACAGGGCCGGCCGCGGTGGTCTCGCGGTTCTAGGCGCGCAGTCCGGAACCGTGCGACTGCTACGGTCGCGGGTTCGAATCCTGCCTCGGGCATGGATGTGTGTGATGTCCTTCGGTTAGTTAGGTTTAAGTAGTTCTAAGTTCTAGGGGATGACCACAGCAGTTGAGTCCCATAGTGCTCAGAGCCATTTGAACCAATTGTTATACAGGGTGTCGACGAAGGAGTCTCTGATTTCAAAATTAAATATCTGTACAACTAAGATCTATCGACGATTGCAACAAAAGGTACTTTATTTTGAAAACTTAACAATTTTCTACGGAACTTAAACGGAAGTTTCGAAATAGTTCGAAAAGCTGGCGCTGCACGCTATGTAGCTTATCTAGTATCAGCGCGCATCATTAAACTCTTACTCTGGAAGCAGTCTTAGCAGTCACATGACAATCTCTTCGAAATGTCCACCACACACAGTAGGGACGCCGCTAAAACGAACAATGAAATTCGACATCGCATCCTGTGGTGCCTGAACGGAAAGGCAGAACACCGATTTAAGCTCGTCCCGCATGGTGGAATGGTTTCGGTAGACAGTATGCCCCACAAAAAGTAATCATAAGGCGTCAGATTGGAAGCCAATCCATCGCTGCGCCAGTAAATTGCAATATCCAACGCAGTGACTTATTCCCGAGGTATTTATCAAGAAAGTGAAACACCTGTTCGGTTCAATGATCGACTCGTTGCGTGGTCGATACGTCAACGCTAGCTGTGTGGTCAAAAGTGTTCCAAAATCGCAACGTAACGTTCACTAGTGACTGTTTCTCGCACAAAAAAGGGCCAGTTACAGACTGAAAGAAGCTCAACAAGCCGAACTGTTTCTATGTATCCGCGCAACGGTCGATTCTGCCATCAAGCCGGCCGTGGTGGCCGAGCGGTTCTAGGCGCTTCAGTCCGGAAACGCGCGCCTGCTACGGTCGCAGGTTCGAATCCTGCCTCGGGCCTGGATGTGTGTGATGTCCTTAGGTTAGTTCGGTTTAAGTAGTTCTAAGTCTAGGGGACTGATGACCTCAGATGTTAAGTCCCATAGTGCTTAGAGCCATTTAAACCATTTGAATCTTGGGAGAATACAGTGATTTCGCTTCACAAGAATTGAGAGTTTTCGAACCCCAAAATCGTCAGTTTTGTTTATTGAAGACTCCATTTAGGTGTGATTCATCTGTCAACCACATGTAGCCAACATCAAATCCTTAATTTTTTCGTTTGAGTCATTGTGAGAATCTGGTTCGCAAAGTCATCCCTCTGTCACACAGATCGTACAGGTATGGCCGGTGGAATTTTGAATGGAAACATAAGTAGACTGTCTCAGTTGCGTGCTGGAACGCTTCAAACCAGTCTCTACTGTATTTCTTCAGACAGGTTTCCTTGAATTTTGCTGAATAATTCAGAAACTGTGGCGACATTGTCAAGAGTAACTACGGTTTGCCTGGGGGCCAACATTCCTCGCTAAATATTCAGCCGCACTGCCTGTCCGTTGGAATTTGCCGAAGAGCTTGCGAATGATTTCCGCATCGGGTTCTTTTAGAACAATAGAAAATATTTGAAAACTGCGCCTAGCTCCCGCAGACTGTGTTCCAACCTGTGGTATTCCGTACCAGAAAAATATATTGTTCTCTGGAATGGATGATTTCAACCTCTTCCTTCGGTACACTAACCTCCTTTCACGCTTCAACGGTGGATCTGATCGCTCTGAGCTACGCCGCACTATTTGTAGGCACTGCGTATTCCGATTACTATGCCATCTGTTAGAAGCTTTTCGAACTATTTAGAAAATTCTGTATAAAACTCTTACATCTTTCGCAATAAACATACCGTTGGTGGCACTCGAATATCTATCTTAGTTTTCGAAATACTTAATTTTGAAATCAGGGACTCCTTCGTTGGGTACCCTGTAGATACAAACGAAACGGGTGAGTAGTGGACAACGAAAACGCAAATAATCCTAGTAAACATAGAGCCAGGAACCAATAGTTGCCACGAGGTGATGTATGCGCAAGTGCAACACTGTTCTTGTCTAAGGCTACGTCTATTTTGAGTCGCCGAAACTAAGCTCTGCGTCTGAACAGGCCTCGGAAAGCCCTACGGTACTGACCGTATGCCGTATCAGCGTCAGCCCATACGTGTCATTGGATGCGGATATGGAGTGACGTGATCAACACACCGCTCTCCCGGCCGTTATCAGTTTACGAGACCGGAATCCCCAGTTCTCAAATGGTTCAAAGCACTATGGGACTCAACTGCTGTGGTCATAAGTCCCCTAGAACTTAAACCTAACTAACCTAAGGACAGCACACAACACCCAGCCATCACGAGGCAGAGAAAATCCCTGACCCCTCCGGGAATCGAACCCGGGAACCCGGGCGTGGGAAGCGAGAACGCTACCGCACGACCACGAGATGCGGGCGCTAGTTCTCAGTCAAGTAGCTCCTCAGTTTGTGTCACAAGGGCTGAGTGCACCCCGTTTGCTAAAAGCGCTCGGCAGACCGGACGGTCACCCATCCAAATGCTAGACAAGCCCGACAGCGCTTAACTTTGGTGACCTGACGGGAACCGGTGTTACCACTGCGGCGAGGCCGTTGGCCTGAATACCGCAAGAGAGGCGAAAATGAGAAAGCGATTAACTGTCCTCGTTTGATTGTATCATTATTTCGGATACCTGAGTACTGTTAAAGTTTCGGCAACAAATGCATCGGTCGTAACTAAGCAATAGCATGGACTCGATTGGAATAACTTGAATGTTTTTTGTGGGATACTTAAATGCTTTGCTGTATTCCAAACCTGTTAATGGTGCCGACGAACACCGTGAATACATTGTACATGGTTGTCAATGCATTTAGAACACACCTGGGATTTTTGGACGTGTTCGGGCCTCAGTGAGGAGACTCGGTGAAGCCTGCTTCAAAAGAACAGTGGCCATGTGATTTCTCACAAGAGAAGATCTGCATTTTCTTCCCTCGAGAATTTTAATACGCCAAGATCGTTTGATGTGTTTCATAAACAGACTCGACAGTAAGTAGGTGTCGTCTTCAGATTCTCAGAACTCCCAGAAATATAACTACACATCAGTTTCGTCTATATATTGAGAACATTCTCCAATTAAAGTAATCACTGGTTTGTCAAATATATAAAACCCTAACTCCTGTTCTCCTTATTGGCGGACGGCCGCTGTGTTCGAGCGGTTCTAGGCGCTTCAGTCTGGAACCACGCGTCTGCTACGGTCGCCGGTTCGAATCCTGACTCGGGCATGGATGTGTGTGATGTCCTTAGGTTAGTTAGTTTTAAGTAGTTCTAAGTCTAGGGGACTGATGACCTCAGATGTTAAGTCCCATAGTGCTTAGAACCATTTGAACGTTATTGGCGATAAGGATATTTTATTTAGCAAGTTTTATGTATTTGACGAATGTGTGTGAAATCTTATGGGACTTAAGTGCTAAGGTCATCAGTCCCTAAGCTTACACACTACTTAACCTAAATTATCCTAAGGACAACACACACACCCATGCCCGAGGGAGGACTCGAACCTCCGCCGGGACTAGCCGCACAGTCCATGACTGCAGCGCCTTTAGACCGCTCGGCTGCATTTGACAAACCAGTGTGAAGCTGTATTGTTGTAATTCGACATGTTCTCGGTATATCGACGGGACTGACGTGTAGTTATATAACTGGGAAATCTGAGAATCTGAAGATGACAGCTAGTTACTGTCGAAACTGGTTACAGAACATACTATTTCATATCGCGCGATCTTGGATTTAATGTTATAAATTACTTTGTTTTAATGTGTTCATCGTCCGTCTCCATAGCAGCGGGGTCAGCGCGGTGGAATGCCAAGCAAAGAGGCCCGAGTTCGATTCCCGATGGGGTAAGAGATTGTCTCCGCTCGAGGACTGGGTTTTGTGTTGTCCTTGCGTCTGTACCGTCATAATCGACAATCCACTTTTGAGATGGCTAAATTGGCACGGCTCGAAAGCCAATAAAACGAAATAAAAGGTGTTCACATACTCAATCATAATAAATCATATTGGGGAAACAATCTGTGGCCAGGCCTATGTTTATTGGGATCATTTGTTTGTTCCAGTGTCCTCTACTCGCTATTAGAGTCAAACACCCTGTAAAGGGTACAGCTTCGCTTAAACTGAGACGACCATGACATCATGCCCAGAGCAGGCAAAATGGGTCAATTGGACGATTTATTGACGTCCCGACAGGGTCGCCAGCAACGAAGTGATGTGGGCAGGGCATCGTTGTCTCGGCCTGCCCGTAGCGTAGTGCGCAACAGTCTCCTCACAACAGTTCTACCGTCGACACATGCTCTACAAGGTGAATCCGAACAGCAAGCACAAAATTTTGGAGGTGGTTCTGGCATATTGTCTGAATATTTTGGTATAATGGACCCATGAGCTCTACCGCCAACAAAATGAAAAATGGTTCGTGAGTCCATGATATTCCAGAGAGAGAGAAGAGAGAGAGGGAGGGGGGGGGGAGGGGGCGGAAGTGGAAATGACTGAAAAAAACGGTGAAGTCGGACCCAGACTCAGAGAATGAACGTAGGGGAGCAGATGCAGGAATGATGCATCGCCGTTCTAGGCAAGGTCTTACTACAGCGTTGCCTTCGATCCGTTGTGTAGTGTAAAGTGTGTATCTGTGAATGGCCGTGGTGAGCGCTTCTACAGTGTACTGTTGGCTTTTTGGTATTATGGATGAAGGGAGAGGGAGGAACCATGTGCCGACACATAGCCGACTTTATCGAATAGCGCCAAGGAGGCTGCCGAGATTAACTTCCCAAACCTAATGACGGATCACTGTCAACAGTGTCACATAATCTCATTTAATGAGATACTGCGGAGAGATTTGGAATTGAATCCACGACATTGGCGACTGAGTGAGGAGGCCCAGTGGTTAGCATACTAGCATCGTTGTGCGGGAGGACGGCGGTTCAAATCCGTGGGCGACGGTTCAAATTAGCGTCCAGCCGTCCAGATTTCGGGTGTCCGTGATTTCTCCGAATAGCTCCAAGCAAATGCTTCCATGGTTCCTATGGAAGGGCACGGTCGATTTCCTGAGCCATCCTTGAAACACTCCGGGCATGTGCTCCATGACATCGATGTCGACGGGATATTAAACCCTAATATTCCTCCCTTCTCCAGGTCACTGGCACAAAATATTGATGATCAGGAACTTTACGCCACCACTTATTTTCCCTTGCCAGCCAAATACTGGCAGTGAAAATTTTCCACCACCAGGATTAGAATCGGCTTACCTCCTATTCGAGGGCAACCGCACATTCGTGCATTACCAATCTTGCCAACAGAGGCGGGTATTTACACGTTCACTTAGCCACAGTCTATAGACCAGCGTTCAGAATCGTAGTGATAAGTAGAATACTGATAATGGTGAGAGCACGTTCTGATTTTATACGGGATGTTCAAATAGTCTCTCCACAGTGCCGTATGATTGTCAGGGGCGCGTGCCGTATGCCTCAGTGAATTTACCGAAAGGAAACTCAGTGATATACAAGTTATTAATTTATTGAATATTCATTTGCACTTACAAATTTTCACATTAAGTCTTGAAAGTGTCCGCCGTGTTGTTGAATACACAATTCAATTCGTCTAATCATGTTTCCAAACACAAGTTGTAACATTTCTTCTGTAACAGAAGCAGTGAAAGTGGATATTGCAGTTTTCAATTCATCGATGGATTTTGGACGGTTTTTATAGACAGTTGCTTTCGCTGCACCCCAGAAGAAAAAGTCAGATGGTGTTAGGTCAGGGGATCGTGGAGGCCAAAGTCCCTGTGAAATTATGCTATCACCAAAAACATCATCAAGCAGTGACATTGAGACGCGAGCTGTATGCGCGGTTGCACCATCTTGTTGAAAATAACCGGCTAGCAATCATACGGCACTGCGGAGAGACTTTTTGAACACCCCGTATCATGTAAATCACAAACAGTCGAAGTCTTGGGAGTTCGTTGCTTTTTGACTCACGAATCTTCTGAACACTTTGGCACGATCCGCCACGAGTTCCTCTCCCATGCCAACCTTTTCATCTCAGAGTAGCGCTTAGAACTTACGTCCTGAATTATTTGTTGTATGTATTTCAATCTCTGTGTTGATCTACAGCTTCTGCCCTCTACAGCTCCCTGAAGTAGCATGAAAGTTGTTCCATAATGTCTTCACCCATGACCTATCATCTTTCTTCTTATGTTTTCCAATATTCTTCGCTGATTCTGCGGGAGCCGGCCGGAGTGGCTGAGCGGTTCTAGGCACTACAGTCTGGAACCGCGCGCCCGCTACGGTCGCAGGTTCGAATCCTGCCTCGGGCATGGATGTTTGCGATGTCCTTAGGTTAGTTAGGTTTAAATAGTTCTAATTTCTAGGGGACTGATGACCCCAGCAGTTAAGTCCCAGAGTGCTGAGAGCCATTTGAACCATTTGAACCCTTCCGGCATTAAAACAAGCGCACTGTTATCCGCGTCACCCCGACTCGCTTTATGTACCTTCCACTGCTAGTGCTGCTGTGAGTGGTTACTGCACGTTGACGTCGAGCATTATTCTGTAGCAACACATCTTAAACGCTTCGATTTTCTTCCGTTCTGATCGTTGCTTTACACTTCTCGAAACAATTGCATGACATAGGCTGCTTTCTTACACAGCGGATGAACGGTTTTCAAATGCCGTACATCTCTGCGAACAATGTGTTTTTGGAAATTATGCTAAATCAATATCCTATGCAGTGATATAAACAAATGAATATGATTTTATTATTATATAAACATTTTATGAAACTTATTATTACTAAAATCGTAAGCATTGTGCACGTTAAAAGTGGCGGATGGTAAATTTTCTTTCGGGCGTGCGGGGGGCAAGACAGTAACAAACTGTGATTCCTCTTCCCCCTCCCCCCTCCAGGACCAAAACCTGTATACCTTATTACAAGAACGAAGAAAGAGTAACGAACAGAAGATTTTTTTCAGAAGAAAACGCTTTTAAGACACTGAAAGAAGACATTGCCTGGGAAAACTGAAGACGTGAAAGCTTATTTACACCCGAGACCGAAACTGACAAAAACGTGAATCAAATGGCTCTGAGCACTATGCGACTTAACTTCTCAGGTCATCAGTCGCCTAGAACTTAGAACTAATTAAACCTAACTGACCTAAGGACATCACACACATCCATGCCCGAGGCAGGATTCGAACCTGCGACCGTAGCGGTCGCTCGGTTCGAGACTGTAGCACCTAGAACCGCTCGGCCACAATGGCCGGCAAACTTTAATCCCGAACGATTACACAGAAACGCATTGCAGGAGTTTCACAGACAATATCTAAACTGGAAAGAACATTCTTCTCGTATTTTTCTGGTGCAGCGGACCTACTGTATAGCCGTCTAGCATTTGATCCATATTTCCATGAATTTAATTTTCTTAAACTATTTGAATTTTACAATCAAATATGACTCTTCCCGAAAGTATACACCTGAGATGCTATGTTCCACTGTTAATTTTTGTATTTACACAACACATTTTACAATACTTTTATTTGGGGGAGGGTCTCTAACTTTGTAGAGTCCCTACCCACGCTGGGTTTGCTTACGCATTTCACGTCAGCAGCGGCGGTTCTCTTAACGAGCCCCGCCAAGTTTACGAGCTCCTGTATACATCAGTACCTGCAGCGCTTCGTAGTTAATGCGGCCAGCTTAAGACCGGTGGCGCCGCCGCCTAAGCTGCTTAGTACATCGGCGAAATTGCGCTCCACGCCTGAGGGCGCAGCGGAGGGCGTTCGCCTCTGCGGCGCTCTGTGACAGGCTAGTAACACCGGCGGGCGGTTCACACTGCGCTGGCGTCGCTATACGTTTCGTAACGGCTGTATTCCATTCGCAGCAGCTGAAGTCGCACGCACATTTAGTTATATATCTCCATATATTAAAGCGATGACATCAGATTTTGTGCATGTACACGTGTGTGTATGTGCGCGCGTGCGTGCGTTTGTGTGTGTGTGTGTGTGTGTGTGTGTGTGTGTTTTGCTGAGCTTCGGGATGAGCATACTAGTTTTCGGCTGGTGCAGAAGTTGGTAACGTTTTTGTTTTACATGTTGGTATTCCGGTTGCTAGGAGTTTATTTATCGATTGTCATTTGTTATTTGTAGATCACCGTCGCTATTTGACTTTACGTATTGTCATTTTGCCATTTGGAGATAGTGAGAGCTGTGGACGCTAGGAAATGGTGTGACACGTGGAGAAATCTGAACACTATCGACGTATTCTTCTGTTTGAGATCAATGGGCGACTGCAGTGGAGGCAGTCAGAAACACTTGCTGATGATGCCACAGGACAGAGCACGGCAAGAAAATGGTTTTCTCGCTTTAAGGAGGGTCATTTTGATATTAGTGACTCTTCACGTTCAGGAAGATCCTCCGCGTTTGACGAAGATCGTTTAAACACATTTATCGACAGTGATCCATGTCCGGGTACTCGAGGACTGGCAGATGTGATGCACTGTGATCATTCAACCATTGTGCGACATTTGCAAGCAATGGGGAAGGTTCAGAATTCGGGTGTATGTGTACCGCGTACTCTACGCCATTACCACAAAAATCAACGGATTGCCATATGTGCATCTCTACTTGCTCTTCATCAATTTGCTCGTGAACAATACCATCATTACCATCCCGTATCGTGTCGAGAAATTGTGTTTTTATCTTAACATAGCCGGCCGGGGTGGCCGAGCGGTTCTAGACGCTACAGGCGGCGCAGTGGTAGCATACTGGACTCGCATTCTGGAGGGCGACGGTTCAATCCCGCGTCCGGCCATCCTGATTTAGGTTTTCCGTGATTTCCCTAAATCGCTCCATGCAAATGCTGGGATGGTTCCTTTGAAAGGGCACGGCCGCCTTCCTTCCCTATGCTTCCCTAATCCGATGAGACCGATACCTCGCTGTTTGGTCTCTTCCCCCAAACAACCCAACCCTCAACCCCGCGCGACCGCTAAGGTCGCGGGTTCGAATCCTGCCTCGGGCATGGATGTGTGTGATGTTCTTAGGTTAGTTAGGTTGAAGTAGATCTAAGTTCTAGGGGACTGATGACCTCAGAAGTTAAGTCCCATAGTGCTCAGAGCCATTTGAATTTTTATAATAACATAAGAAAAAGAAAAGAATGTTTGGCCCCAAACAAAGCAGCAACCCACCGTAGGAAGACCTGCGCCCATCTAGAAAAGATAATTTTATGCATCTGGTGGAACAGCGACGGTGTGATGTCCTACAAAATGCTTCCCCAAGTAACCACCACTGCTGGCATCTATTTGTCAACAACTCAGACGTCTTGCCGATCCAATCCAAGAACAACAGCCAGGAAGACTGCGTGAAGCGAAGGTACTCTACGATAACGCACCTCCCGCAGTCTGCTAGACGACAAAAGACACTACACAGGAGTTGGGTTGGGAAAACATTCCGTACCAACGTTAGTCACCCGATCTTCCACCCTCATTTTTACATCTTTACCGCTGTTATCGAATAATCCGCTAGCAACTTCCTTTCCGAATGAAAATGCTCTGCGAACAAGAGGAGGTCTTCGCCTTAGATACTGGTGACTTCTATAGTCGCGTTATCGAAACGTTGGCAGATTGTTGTAAATAGTGAAGGAGAATATATTATTGACGACTAAAGTATCTGTACCTGTTGTGTTTATTAAATTTACGGAAAAACGCTACGAATTTACCCACCAACCTAACATGTGGAACATAAGATGGGGAACCTGAGGGAGTAGGGAGCTAATGGCTAGAAAATAAATATTATACAAGATTTAAAAATGCGAAATTCTTGTTTCTGGGCGCTTTTTATTGAGATAATCTGATTAAAAAAAACTTCTGATACAACAGCAACACGTAACAGAGATCTAAATTACTGCATAGAGTGCGGGAGCGAGCGCTTGGCAGCGGAAAGACGTTACAGTAATCGGCAACAGCTCAACGGGAGTCACGGACAGATGATGCATACCGTTTCTACCACGTAGATCGGCCGGCCTGTTAACTACTTTCTACAAGCGATGCCTCTGCCAACATAGACAGTTCGTCCAAAAAGTTCCGAGACTGATTTTATTCCTGGCCTATAAGCAACGCCAGTGCAGGAACTACGGCACCAGCTTGAACTAACTTCTGTAAATAATGCACGTGTATTGGGCCAGTCAGTTGTGAGCACGCAGTGGTAAATAGCAGTCTTGTGGCCATAGCGTGTTAATGTGGTCGTGTCAAAAATCGCATTGGAGCAACATCTCTAAAACACGTGTTCAGTACTCTCTCCAGAATGTATGAAGAAGAGAAAAGTATGTGCAAAGTTCATCCCGCACACCTTGATACCTGAACAAAATAAATGACTCGTGGACTCGTAACTGCGAAACGAGGACAGTTATTTTCTGGCTCATCGCAAGTGACAAATTTTCGCGTTAGCAATACGAACCCACCACAAAACGGCAAAGTGCAGAAATTGACACAAAGAACGACGTAATCGACATACAAGCCAACGTGCTGCGCGGGTTAAAAACCACCATGTTAAGTTTTCTGTTTTTCTTATTAAGCCAGTTTCGAAACTTTTTGGACTGACAGAGTGTAAAGGACATTCGACTGCAAAAATGTTAACAGTAAAATATTTCTACTTGTACATGCTTCCACCTGCCTGAAACCTTGTTTCAACAAATTTAACCTTGACAAATTACTAAACGTATCCATTTGAGAATTTTGAATTTGGTGTGTGCTGTTCGTGACAACATTATTTTATAATTATACACGCGCCTGCTATGGGCAGCCACAGAGCAACATTGAGAGGAACGAGAAATTGCGTATACTTCCGATAACAACGCACTGTAAACGCATTGGAGGCTGCATAGCGTACGTTCTAACCTCCACAAGTAAAAACGCATGGCAAAATATTTGTCCTTTGAAAGTACTCTGGAAATCACAAACATTATTCTTTCACCAGGCCTAGCAAAAACCCGCTGTACATTGTGAAATCCAAGCAGGAGTTTAAAAAGTATCACAGACTTCCCTTTTGTAAATGTGACGATTGTTTTCTCTGCACTAAAATTTGCAGCTTTTTTCAATTTACGGTGCTCCTTTATGATTTTTAAACTTTGGGAATAAAGGCACGAAAGTTACAGTTCTTCCTACGTATTTATTTTTGAGTGGTTTCTGCACATTCAGTCTGCAGGTAGTCGTCCTCTGGGAGGTCGTCCAGTCAACAGCCAATTTTTTTCACACAACAACTATTTTGAACGAATTCTTGAGCATAGTCACTTGTAAATTTGTACTGACGTCTTTTCTTTTTTTTTTCTTTACAAACAGATACCATCTTTACTCAAAATGGTTCAAATGGCTCTGAGCACTATGGTACTTAACATCTGAGGTCATGTCCCGTAGAACTTAGAACTACTTATACCTAACTAACCTAAGGACATCACACACATCCACGCCTGAGGCAGGATTCGAACCTGAGGCCGTAGCGGTCGCGCGGTTCTAGACTGAAGAACCTAGAACCGCTCGGCCAC
The DNA here is from genome assembly GCF_023898315.1 of Schistocerca nitens. NCBI lineage: Eukaryota > Metazoa > Arthropoda > Insecta > Orthoptera > Acrididae > Schistocerca > Schistocerca nitens. The sequence continues at coordinate 371,547,615 of NC_064620.1, read as the reverse complement.
ATCGGCCGGCGCCCTCATTACTCAATGCTGATAACATTCCCAATGCGAAAACTATACACGTCAATGGCAACGGAATTTTCCAATTAATTTGAAATCTTCTTTCTTCAAAAAGATAACCGTACGAGATGACAAGAGATTTAATGTAATTTTCACGAAGAGGTATTTACGTATGGCAGTACTTACGCAAGCCTCGTATGTCATATGTCTATAGTGTAGCGTGCTCACCTGAAACAGAGGAAGAAGAACACTAAGAATTAAATACGAAACGGAAAGAGTTAATAATTTGTTGTGCACTTAATTACTCTACAGAATCCTTCAAACACAAGGCACATTACAAACATAAATGAAAAGCCTAATTTCTTAGGCTTGACTAACTGTATTGTAACTATAAAGGATAGAAACTTAAAACGGTGCAAGTGTTGATAGTAATCTCTTATACTTGTGTCATCGTTCACAGATCATAAAAACCAGATTGCAACTGTCATTAGAAGCTGTTAAATGTCTTTGCTAGTGGTATCAATAGGTGATAGATCGTCGCACTTTTCGCTGAAGCTAGTCGAATGCTAAACTTACAGGGTAGAGATGACCTCATCGTAGCTGCGAAACATGGAGTGTTAGCGGAAATGACCTATATGATCATCTCGTTTTCGAGCGGAAAGTTCAAATTGCTCAAATGTGTGTGAATTCCTAAGGGACCAAACTGCTCAGGTCATCTGTCCCTAGACTTACACACTACTTAAACTACGTTAAACTAAATTATACTAAGAACAATACACACACCCATGCCCGAGAGAGGACTCGAACCTCCGGCAGGAGTGGCCGCGAAGCCCGTGACAGGACGCCTTAAACCGCGCGGCCACTCCGCGCGGCGAGCGGAAAAAAAATAATAATGTCGTGTGACGAGGGCCTCCCGTCGGGTAGACCGCTCGCCTGGTGCAAGTCTTCCGATCTGAGGCCACTACGGCGACTTGCGCATCGATGGGGATGAAATGATGATGATTAGGACAACACAACACCCAGTCCCTGAGCGGAGAAAATCTCCGACCCAGACGGGCATCGAACCCGGGCGCTTAGGATTGACAGTCTGTCGCGCTGACCACTCAGCTATCGGAGGCGGACGGCGAGCGGAAAGTCTTAAGGGAGATCTGTCGTCGGGTACAAGATAAGCTCACTGAGCAATGAACGATCCGGTGTAATTGTGAACTGGATGATATCTACAACAGCCGAAATATTGTAGGCCTGATGAGAAGCAAAAAGCTTGCGCGATTATGTCATGCCCGGACGAATAAATACCGACAGCCTCTGAAATCGACAAATTTTACTCCTCGCCGAAGAAGACCACTAGGTAGGACACAGAAAAGGCGGAGGGGCGGGAGCCACGAGGACTTACTGTAGTTCGGGATAGGGGGTGACTTCAGGCAGAGAACATGAAATAGTACCCAGCGGAGTAGCAGCCTTGTACCTGCACACGGTTCTCCGCGCCTGACCGCATAAAGTCGGTATAAAGAAAGGCACAAAAGTATTGAGGTACAGCCAGGGTTACCAGCTTTTCACTACACAAAGTCGGGATTTTGCACGAATTTGATACTTCTAAGCTGAACGAAGTCCGAATATTTTGAAACTGACATCTCTAAAGCTACAGTTCACAAATGTATGTCTAAAATTGCAATTTCTATATTCTACATTTCAAGGATTATTATTTCAAAGGCTAAGGAAAACTTACTGTCATTTGCGTTTTCGAGATCAACTGTTGGACGGAGATGCTAAAGAGTGTTCATTTTAACTGAAGACATTGAAATATCTTGAAAACTACGGATCGGATCAAAAAATTTATAATTCAGATTTGTTTGTCTCAGAGGAGGACATTTAATGGTACCACACTCGATCTACCACCCCACCCCGCTCTTGGGTGGCGGGGGAAACTTTCAAATCTTCAGTGGGAACCTGCATTTTTTATTGCAGATTACGATTCTACGGTAAAATCTACATGCGGTTTTCTTCATTTCGCCACAGATGGCGCTGTAATCCCAGAAATATAAATGGGTATACAATCGTAATTTGCGATATGCTACTCAATGGCACATGGGACCCCACATCCAAACTACGAGGGTAGGACAAGCCAGTACTTCATAACTTTTAATTGGAAACCCCATTCGAATTGTTGTATTCCTCCGACATATAGAACAGGGAACTACTCGACGAGCCGCTGTGGCCGTGGCTCGAGGCGAACTCTACTCTACTTCTCCTATTAGAGTGTCTTCAAACACAGTACTGCCAAAATCAATATACTTAGCGATCCGCTTTTCAAATGATCGTACACAGTACAGAAGCAAATCTGCGGGCATACTAGCACAGGCGTTTGTGATGTGGCCGACCATGTCTTCACGGACTCTTGGCACTTGCTGGTACACCATATCTTTTAAATATCTCACAGAAAGAAATCCGGCAACCTAGCGGGCCAATTAATAGAGCCATCACTGCCTACCCAGCGACCAGTGTGAACACGGTCTAATAACTCCCGTGCTTCAGTTCCGTAACGCGCTGGGCAACCGTCTTGCTGAAACCACATACGTTGTCGAACGTCTAGGGCAGCATACTGCAATAGTACCGGTAGTTCCTGTTCCAGAAACGTTCAACGTTTGCGTCCATGCAGCGCGCCGTCGATAAAATACGGACCACTGAGTTTGTTCTACATTATGCCACTCCATACTTTAATCAACCATGGACGTTGATGGTCAATTTTCTGTAACCATTGGAGATTGCCTAAGCTCCAGTGATCCTTGTTATGCCGGTTAACACTACGATGGTCTGTGAATGTAGACTAATCGTAGAACGGTGCCTCAGCAAAGAAAGTGGGGGTCGTTTGCATTTTTTGACGTGCTCATTCTCAAAACACTGCCCGGTTATAGACATCGGCGTTATGAAGTTCTTGGAGCGGTGAAATGAGGTGTGGATGATGCTTATGACGATGCAGTAATGCGACAGTACTGCCTGCGGATATATTGGAGTAGCGGTGTAATTGCCGGGCGCTTATCCGCGGGTTGCGATGCACTGCCGCTAGTATATCTATTTCACTACCTTCTGTAACACGTTTGCTTCGTTTCCTTTTGTTGGTCTGTACGCTGTGTTCAGTAATAAAGACGTTCACAAGCCTGTAAGAGAACGAAGGAAAGCCAGCTTTCTCTGAAAAACGCTCGGCATACGAGGCAACAGCAGCCTCAACATCTACCTTCTCTGTAAATCAGCATAATTTCAATTTTTTCTCTTCTGATTGCAGCACTCATCGTCCACTTACGCGTCTGTTCTCCAAATAATAGGCAGGTGTGAAAGCAATAAATAATGTGCAAGCACTGTAATGTTTCGAGCGGCTGTCTGTTCTATGTCTGCACGATACGTAAGCTCCAGTCGCAGCGTACTTACTGCCTCTTATCATACGCCGTATTTCGCTAAAAGACAATGGTGGCGCGTCGAGAAGTCCCCTGTTCGACATATCGCAGGAATGAAGCATTGCGAATGGGGTTTCCATTTAGAAGTTATCGAATACTGACCGGTCCTACCTTCGCAGCATGGAAGTGGGGTCGCACGTGCCATTGGATATTCAAGAGCCATTGAATAGTACGTCGAAAATTACGATTGTGTGCCCATTTATAGTCCTTGGATTACAGCGCCATCTGTGGCGAAACGAAGAAAATGCTTCAGACAAAACGTATGTAGATCTTACCGTAGAATTGTAGACCGCAATAAAAAACGGAGGTTACCAATGAAGATTTCAAAGTTGATCCAGCCACGAAAGCATGCTGGACGACCCCTCCGGGACAAACAAAACTGGAATTATAACTTTTTTCATCCGATGAGTAGCTTTCGAGATAGTTCATTGTCTTTCAGTTAAAGTGAACACCCTATATGTGCTCAAGCGCTTGCGTGTTTTTAACGTCATTTCCAACTCCGTAAGATACGCTAGAATATGAGGGGCACACAGGACAGTGAGTATTATCATTTTGCCTTTGTTAAGCCGTTAGTAAATCTTATACCATTCATTATTAAACTTCGCTGTTAACTTCAACTTCTGCGTGATATTTGTCACTGCTACCTCCTTAGTTTCGAAGAGAATTTTTGTGAAACTGCCTCAATAGTAACAACGAACAATATTGTTTTGATCGATTTCTGACTCGCCACTGAATTAGGGAGGGCGGTTATCGCTGAAACAAGCAGTTTTCGGTTAGTTTTTTTCAACGCCAGGGGCCCGCATCTCGTGGTCGTGCGGTAGCGTTCTCGCTTCCCACGCCCGGATTCCCGGGTTCGATTCCCGGCAGGGTCAGGGATTTTCTCTGCCTCGTGATGGCTGGGTGTTGTGTGCTGTCTTTAGGTTAGTTAGGTTTAAATAGTTCTAAGTTCTAGGGGACTTATGACCACAGCAGTTGAGTCCCATAGTGCTCAGAGCCATTTTTCAACGCCAGGTTAACCCAAGCCTTAAAATCGCTCATAATAACTGGTTACTGAAATTATCGATTTTCGTTTTTTATTCCTATTATTTCCTATAACAAACGTAGAAATCGAACAAGGACTGAATAATTTTGACTCCCTTAGTTTCAACATACTCCTATATAGAAAAAAATGTGTGTGAAATCTTATGGGACTTAACTGCTAAGGTCATCAGTCCCTAAGCTTACGCACTACTTAACCTAAATTATCCTAAGGACAAACAAACACACACCCTTGCCCGAGGGAGGAATCGAACCTCCGCCGGAACCAGCCGCACAGTCCATGACTGCAGCGCCTTAGACCGCAACATATGTAGAATCAAAATATTAAATTAAATAGGCAAATAAGGAAAACTTACTCCGTCCACCGTTCGCCGTTTTTCTCTGAACACTACAGAAAAACTCGTACCGATGGTAATTTTTTGAAACTCAGCTCAAAAATCATGTTGTAATCGAGGAACATAAAACTATTTGGGCATTACCAATAGCCAGTGCTAAATGGTGAAAACTGAGGTTGAAGAACTCTATTTCTCGTATTAATTTGTCGGTCCTCGACGTATACAAGCAGATAAAGGCAAATTACGTAGACACAGGCAACAGATCAACTAGTTTATAGTTTTATTGTACACTATACATGAATCGTTGAATTTTAAGTTTTCTCCTCATATGATGTCGCAAGTCTGTTGTGGCTCACCCGCTTTTCACCTAAGCAAAAGCAAAGCAAGCATTTTACTTAATTGAACGGCACTTCGTAAAATGATTTCAGAAAAGGGATGGCGCTATTCTGTAACACAACTTATGTCCGACAACGAGAACAGGAAACTACCATACAGACAAGAAAGAGCAAGTGTCGCAGAATGTATACAAACATCTACTAGCCAATAGGTCACACCACATGGTAATAGGTACATTATCCTCTCAGCAATGCTGCACCACTAATTATGCCCTATGTGTTTTGCTCGTTTGTGCCTGCATTTTTATTAAAATACGAGCATCGTTCAATAAGTAATGCCACAGATTATTTTCTCATAAGATATTTATTGTTGTTGTTGTTGTTGTGTTCTTCAGTCCTGAGACTGGTTTCATGCAGCTCTCATTTGCTAATCTATCCTGTGCAAGCTCCTTCATCTCACAGTACCTACTGCAACCTACATCCTTCTGAATCTGCTTAGTGTATTCATCTCTTGGTCTCCCTCTAAGATTTTTACCCTCCACGCTGCCCTCCGATGCTAAATTTGTGATCCCTTGATGCCTCAGGACATGTCCTACCAACCGATCCCTTCTTCTAGTCAAGTTGTGCCACAAACTTCTCTTCTCCCCAATCCTATGCAATACCTCCTTATTAGTTACGTGATCCCACCTAATCTTCAACGTTCTTCTGTAGCACCACATTTCGAAAGCTTCTATTCTCTTCTTGTCCAAACTATTTATTGTCCATGATTCACTTCCATACATGGCTACACTCCATACAAATACTTTCAGAAACGACTTCCTGACACTTAAATCTATACTCGATGTTAACAAATTTCTCTTCTTCAGAAACGCTTTCCTTGCCATTGCCAGTCTACATTTTATATCCTCTCTACTTCGACCATCATCAGTTATTTTGCTCCCCAAATAGCAAAACTCCTTTACTACTTTAAGTGTCTCATTTCCTAATCTAATTCCCTCAGCATCACCCGACTTAATTCGACTACATTTAATTATCCTTGTTTTGCTTTTGTTGATGTTCATCTTATATCCTACTTTCAAGACACTGTCCATTCCATTCAACTGCTCTTCCAAGTCCTTTGCTGTCTCTGACAAAATTACAATGTCATCGGCGAACCTCAAAGTTTTTATTTCTTCTCCCTGGATTTTAATACCTACTCCACATTTTTCTTTTATTTCCTTTACTGCTTGCTCAATATAGAGATTGAATAACATCGGGGATAGGCTACAACCCTGTCTCACTCCCTTCCCAACCACTGCTTCCCTTTCAAGTCCCTCGACTCTTATAACTGCCATCTGGTTTCTGTACAAATTGTAAATAGCCTTTCTCTCCCTGTATTTTACCCCTGCCACCTTTAGAATTTGAAAGAGAGTATTCCAATCAACATTGTCAAAAGCTTTCTCTAAGTCTACAAATGCTTGAAACGTAGGTTTGCCTTTCCTTAATCTTTCTTCTAAGATAAGTCGTAAGGTCAGTATTGCCTCACGTGTTTCAACATTTCTACGGAATCCAAACTGATCTTCCCCGAGGTCGGCTTCTACCAGTTTTTCCATTCGTCTGTAAATAATTCGTGTTAGTATTTTGCAGCTGTGACTTATTAAACTGATAGTTCGGTAATTTTCACATCTGTCAACACCTGCTTTCTTTGGGATTGGAATTATTATATTCTTCTTGAAGTCTGTGGGTATTTCGCCTGTCTCGTACACCTTGCTCCCCAGATGGTAGAGTTTTGTCAGGACTGGCTCTCCCAAGGCTGTCAGTAGTTCTAATGGAATGTTGTCTACTCCCGGGGCCTTGTTTCGACTCAGGTCTTTCAGTGCTCTGTCAAACTCTTCACGCAGTATCATATCTCCCATTTCATCTTCATCTGCATCCTCTTCCATTTCCATAATATTGTCCTCAAGTACATCGCCCTTGTATAGACCCTCTATATGCTCCTTCCACCTTTCTGCTTTCCCCTCTTTGCTTAGAACTGGGTTTCCATCTGAGCTCTTGATATTCATACAAGTGGCTCTCTTTTCTCCAAAGGTCTCTTTAATTTTCCTTTAGGCTGTATCTATTACCCCTAGTGAGATAAGCCTCCACATCCTTACATTTGTCCTCTAGCCATGCCTACTTAGCCATTTTGCACTTCCTGCCGATCTCATTTTTGAGACGTTTGTTTTCCTTTTTGCCTGCTTCATTTACTGCATTTTTATATTTTCTCCTTTCATCAATTAAATTCAATATTTCTTCTGTTACCCAAGGATTTCTACTAGCCCTCGTCTTTTTACCTACTTGATCCTCTGCTGCTTTCACTACTGCATCTCTCAAAGCTACCCATTCTTCTTCTACTGTAATTCTTTCCCCCATTCCTGTCAATTGTTCCCTTATGCTCTCGCTGAAACTTTGTACAACCTCTGGTTTAGTCAGTTTATCCAGGTCCCATCTCCTAAAATTCCCACCTTTTTGCAATTTCTTTAGTTTTAATCTACAGTTCATAACCAATAGGTTGTGGTCAGAGTCCACATCTGCCCCTGGAAATGTCCTACAATTTAAAACCTGGTTCGTAAATCTCTTTCTTACCATTATATAATCTATCTGATACCTTTTAGTATCTCCAGGATTCTTCCATGTATACAACCTTCTTTTATGGTTCAGATGGCTCTGAGCACTATGGGACTCAACTGCTGAGGTCATTAGTCCCCTAGAACTCAGAAGTAGTTAAACCTAACTAACCTAAGGACATCACAAACATCCATGCCCGAGGCAGGATTCGAACCTGCGACCGTAGCGGTCTTGCGGTTCCAGACTGCAGCGCCTTTAACCGCACGGCCACTTCGGCCGGCCTTCTTTTATGATTCTTGAACCAAGTGTTATTGTTAAGAATCAGAATTTGATGACAATATACATCAACATGTCCTTGTACATGTCCTATTTTTCTACGTAGTCTCATCACATTCTATGGCCGTACGCCAACGCTGTGGAAGAGCATATATTTCCTGCTGGTAAAAGCTCTTGTACTCAAGGCGTAACCATGTTTTCACTGCATGACTGACTCTCTCGTCATCTTCGAAGTGTGTTCCCCGTAGAGAATCTTTAAGCTCCAACAATTTGGATGATATATCCTTTCTTTGAATCTTGTGGTCCGCTGTGAGCATTCGTGGAACCCACTGTGAGCAATTCTTTGAATATCCGACAGCCTCGATCATTGCAGACGTACTTCCAATGCTGACTAACAACTGTAGAGCCAATTGTCAAGTTGTGATGCGCCAGTCAGCACGAATAATAGCATCCGCACGATTCAGTTTGTCTGGAACAGTGGCTGTGACAGGACGTCTTGAGCGTGGCTGATCCTGAAGCTCTGTTTCTGCATTTCCTGAGGCTGTAAATTTCTTTACCCATCGCCCAACTGTACTCCTATCAACTGCAGCATCGCCATACATTGCAAACAAAGGTTTATGGATGTTCACTAAGGAGGTAGTCATTGGATATCGCCTCGCTAACAGGTACATCAGGGACATTTAAATCTTTCTAAAGCTGCGTGACTATGAAGTGGAAACTGTAAGTAACAACGACAGCTAAACCAAACCCGGGCAGACCTCACGTGCTCACGGACAGTGACCATTGGGAATTGATGAAGACGGCTAGGAAAAAAATAAAAAATAAAAAAAGCGGAAATCACTAGCGAGTTCCAAAGTGTTGGCAGCAGTGCAGCTTACACAATAACTGTGCGCTTCTGTAGTCAATGCTAAGCGATGATAGAGATAGTGTAAAGAGCGAGAAGTGGGCGACTCGAAACGAATAGTTTGGAGTGATGAATTACGCTATACCCTGTGGAAATCTCTTGGGACTGGGTCTAGTGAATTCCTGCAGAACGTTCCTGCCCTCATATGTAGTGCTAAATTATAGAAAATGCGAAAAGCCATCAGTGCTACAAGGGTCGCTCAATAAGTAATTCCCCACATTCTTTTAAAAAGCCATTAATATACATAGACAAACGTTTTTGTTGGTACTTCACATTTGATGTTTGCTCTGTGCCCGGTGAAGTTTCGAACCGTTCTCGCAGATGGCAGAGACGTAGTACAGCGTCAAAATGGCGTCTACATACGACTCATGTTACAAGCAGCGTGCTGCTATTGAATTCTTGTGTGCAGAAAACCGCTACAGCCGCAGTTGTCATGTCCTTAGGTTAGTTATGTTTAAGTAGTTCTAAGTCTATTGGACTGATGACCTCAGATGGTAAGTCCAATAGTGCTCAGAGCCATTTGAACCATTTGAACCTAACTAACCTGCCCGAGGCAGGATCCGAACCTGCGACCATAGCAGGAGCGCGGTTCCGGACTGAAGCGCCTAGAACCGCTCGGCCACAGGGGCCGGCTTTCGACTAGTTGATTTAATCAACAAATGACTGTCATTTTATTGTGACAATTGAACGACTTTATTGAAACACTCGCCTATTACACAAAAATCAATATTTCTAAAATCCTTTACGTGGTTCACTAGCTACACTCACATATATTACATATATATATATATATTTCCAGATTCAAACTGTAACAGTTATAGTGCATACCGCAGATCGCCTCGAATTCATTATGCGTCGGGGGAAGTACTGCAATGTCGCCATTCTGTTATACTTTCCAACAAAAATTTTTTGCAATAAACTTAAACGCTTGCTCTATAACCACGCCAAGTGTTATTTTTCTATATTATTTCTCTACAACGTTTCCTTCCGCCCAAAAAAATAGTCAAGTTTTTTTTCCCCCCGTTAGAGTGGTGGCATTCTTTAAGCCACAACGGGTGGTCGCTCTTAAGTGCACAGCGAGACGTCGCTCAACACAGGAAAACACGACTACGAAGATGCTTCGGTCTGCAATTCTGCCTTCACGAAAGTTACCGAACATTTGCATGCAATTGGCAGTACATGCACTGTCCAGGCACATTATTGTCACCATCTGTAAGAAGGATGAACAACTACCTTCTGTTGAGCTAGCCGCTATAACACGTGCAGGAAGAGAGTCCGTGAGGTTCTGGAAGTACCGGCACGGCTGTAGAGCCGACTCCAGAGCCTTATCCAGCTGCGCAACGTCACTCGGCTGAGGATCCATGGCGCGAACAGCCCGATCGAGGTGATGCCACAGCTTCGCAGTTGGATTGAAATTCGGGGAGTTTCGTGGCCAGGAGAGTACTTTAGCCGGCTTTTGTGGCCGAGCAGTTCTAGGCGCTTCAGTCCGGAACCGCGATGCTGCTACGGTCGCAGGTTCGAATCCTGCCTCGGGCATGGATGTGTGTACTGCCCTTAGGTTAGACAGGTTTAAGTAGTTCCAAGTCTAGGAGACTGATGACCTCAGATGTTAAGTCCCATAGTGCTCAGAGCCATCTGAACCATTTAGAGTACGATAAACTCATCCTGGTGCCCTTAGAACCATGCACGTACGCTGCGAGCTGAATGATGCGGTCGTGCTGAGGAAAAACAAACTGCATATAGCAGTGGACATGGTCCCCAAGAATTGATGCATACTTGTGTTGATCCATTGTGCCTTCCAGAATGACCAGATGACCCGGGGAATGCAACGAGAACATTCCAGCGAACGCCCCCTCCTACGGCCTGGACCCTTCCGACGACTGTTGGAGCCTGTTTGCTTTCAGACGTTTCACGCCGCACACGCCAACGGCCATCTGTCTGATGAAGGATAAAACATGATTCATCTGAAAAATCCATCTGTCCCCCGTCAGTAGACGTCCAGCTGCGGTACTGGTGGCAAATTCCAGCCTTCGTCACCGATGCACGAGTGTATGAACCATGCATCTGCTGCGGAGGGTCATACACAGCAACGTTCGCTGAACGGTCGTTGAGGAGACGCTGTTGGTAGTCCCTTGGTTCATCTGGCCGGTCAGCTCCCCAACACTTGCATGTGTTTTCGCCCGTGCACTTCTCCGCAGCCGTCGTTCAGTCCTGCCATCTATAAGCCATCAAAGTTGCCTAGGAGACGATTTTGGATAGCTTCATTTTGCCATGCACGGTATACTAAAACCACGGCAGCAAGTGAACAGAATGAGATTTTCACTCTGCAGCGGACTGTGCGCTGATATGAAACTTCCTGGCAGATTTAAACTGTGTGCCGGGACCTTTGCCTTTCGCGGGCAAGTGCTCTACCCGAGTTCGAGCCTCGGTCTGGCACACAGTTTTAATCTGCCAGGAAGTTTCAGTGAACAGTTTACAAACTTAGCCGTTTCGGAAATGCTTCCGCCCGTCACCCGAAAGCCAATGATCAGGGCCTTTTGGACTTCAGATAAATCATTCAGTTTTTCCATTACGTAAAGGACTGGAATGTCCCCCCCCCCCCTTACATGCTTTATAACCCTCCACTGCCAGTGTTTCCACCTGCCATCTGTTATCGGTTATTGAACATTGATGTCGAACCTAGGTGGTGGTAACGAGAGTAGACAGAGAAAAGTAAGATGTTACCTGACATCCTAATATCCGCAATCACTGAATAGTCCTTTCTATAAACTGAACATGCATCCACTGGCTTCATTTGAAGTTAAACCAAATGAATTGAAGAATATTATGACACTAACAGATGAAACGTTTTAGTCCAGATGCTGACTGCCAGGTATCAACTTAGTTCATCCCCATAAACAGAAATATAATGGCGTTAAGCTCTGGCGGTCAGTTAATTGTACCACCGTGGCCAATCCAGCGATGTAGGTAAGAAAAATGGCTCTGAGCACTATGGGACTTAACTTCAGAGGTCATCAGTCCCCTAGAACTTAGAACTACTTAAACCTAACTAACCTAAGGACATCACACACATCCATGCCCGAGGCAGGATTCGAACCTGCGACCGTAGCGGTCGCGCGGTTCCAGACTGTAGTGCTTAGAACCGCTCGGCCACCCCGGCCGGCGATGTAGGTAAGACACGTAAGCACGTACCACTAGTCGAAAAGCGAAAGTACATTAGATGTTCTCTGCCTCGGCAACCATTCAGAACAGTGCACAGGTGCATGTGAAGTTTGAAAGGTGGCTACACTGAGTCACAGCGCCAGAGATCGCGCCAAAGAGTTTTATTCCGCCGCCTCCACTGGCAGTGCTTGTTCAGAAGTTGTGGTGGTTAGTGCTTGCTGAGAGGATGTTGATAGCTGTACTATTTGAGGCCATGTCGTGTGCAGTTGTTTTGATAGGCTAGACAGCAGATGTTGTTCGAATGGAGATGTTGTAATGATCAGAGTGTATTTTTAGTCAATATATATGAAGGTAAAAACATTTTTTTTTTTTTTTTTTTTTTAGTTTCCTAACTAACAATGCCTCTTGGTGACAGGTTCAGTCAACAAAGCATCTTGCTTGTGTTCATGTATTGACTGTAATTCGGGTTTCTATGTGCAATTATAGTATTTCAGTTTTATTTAATTAATTCAGTGTAAATGGTATTTAAAATATCTTGTCTTATTGAGGAAGAACCGTGCCAGATGTGTACGTTGAATCACACTTCCACACACAGAACAGTTACACTTGTGCTTTGTTGTTCCGTAGTTTTTGTTTGGTAGCTTTTATAGTTGCTGGGGACTTAATGAATTAATTGTGGTAACGGAAATTTCCTTTCATTCTTTGTTGTTATTCTATGCAGTCAGATTGCGTACTAATACTAGTCAGGGTCAACCGGTTACGAGACTTCGTAGCCGGACAATCAGGTCCTAAAATTAAAAATATTTGCATTATATTTAATTAAGCCCCAATGCAAGTTTCTTTGCTTCAAATGAGGCTTCCTGTCATACACGTGGATATCGAACATTCCTCCTGAGCCATCCAGTATGTAACGCCAATTGTCTGATTCATTAATGAGCAGTGTTTCAGTTAAAATTGTGGTTATCAACGTACTCATTGTCCGGCGCCAAAGTAGATCACCAAGGTTGTCATTCACATCTACATACATACATACATACGGTGGAAGTTATACAGTGCGAGGGATAAACGACGGTATGTTTGCCTCTGGACAAGCCCTAATTTCTCTTAACTTTGTGGTGCCCACGCGGAATGTACGTTGGCAGCAGTAGGACCGTTCTGTGGTGAGCTTCAAATGCCAGTTCTCTAACGTCACCTTCCCTCCAGGAATTCCCATGTGAGTTCCCGAAGCATCTCCGCAACACTTGCGTCTTGTTCGAACCTATCGGTAACAGATCTAACAGCCCGCCTCTGAACTGCTTCGATGTCTTCCTTTAATCCGACCTGGTATACATCGCAAACACTCGAGCAGTAGTCAAGACTAGGTCGCACTAGCGATCTCCTTTACAGACGAACCACACTTTCCCAAAATTTCCCAATAAGCCGAAGTCGAAGATTCGCCTTCCCTGCCACAATCCTCACATGCACGTTTCATTTCATATGGCACGACGTTCCGGCCAGATATTCACTGTATCATCTATTACTGTCTAGGCGGTGTGTTCTTGACAAGAAGTTGTTCAACGCAGCCACGTTCCGTGCTCCAGTAGGCACTGCGGCCCCTACTTTCTCCTCGCGTCATTTGCTGCGCCTATTAGACTGCAGGAGGAATTACGACGGCCGCCTCGTGCGCGCTTTCCACGCCTTATCGCCGTACTTCCATCGTACTGCGCGGCTGAGAACAACTCGTTAAGAATCGCATTCCCCGTCAGCTGCCCGCTCGCCGCCGCTCCGGGCAGCTCACCGGTGCGTGACGCCGGCCGAAATGGCGACCCTGCCAGTACGACTCGTACGTGAAATGCTGCAAGTGCGTGAGGGTGACGCTGTTCTCCAAGTCCGCACCATTTTCGGCCCTCCACCCCTAAACTTTTTAACGAGCTCAGTGAGTCCGCAGGGCAGACCAGAACATAAACTCCAAACCGCTCCTCGTTCCATTGCGCCGTCGCTGTTTTGTTTTCGTTCGAGAGGCGCAAACACGACCCGCGCATACGTCCTCCACATGCAGTTCTCGTTAAAAGTCCCCGTAGTCTCGCAAGTTTAATGGCTGTACTACACAGCACACGCAGTATGAGTCAACAGCATCGCCTTGCCCTCACTGTTCTTTAGAATACGAACACCTTATGTCCCCCGCTTCACGTTTCAGTGGCGTTCCCAACAAAATCAGGTTTATAACTGCAGTTTACGCGAGAAGTATTCATTTCATACGACAGACTCATGTCATCAGCGGTTATACGACTCCAGGAAATAGTTTTGCCCAGTTCCCTTATGCTTGCAGATACATCTTCTACCGATACGCAAGTTGCGCCTTATCACAGAGAACTTAGACGCCTACACGATGTATATAATTTTAATCTAATGGCTTAACTATGATAGTGTTTTTGAATAATATAAACTAAAAAGTGTTTTAAAATATTAAATCAAAAACACCTTCAGCCGTCTATATTTAAAATTTTATTTTACTTATGCGACGCGTTTCGACGTTTCAATACGTCATCTTCAGGCCCACTGACCGACGAATCGGAATAATACAGACTCTTGCGCAAATGAATTAGGGGCCGCATTCAGTACATGGTATCCACAGATTACTTTTATAACACCGCGATCTTTTCGTTTATCAACTGCAGACTGCAACGAAAGGCTCGATTTGTTACAATAGTAATCTACAGATACCAGTTACTGTACAAAAGTAATCTACGGATACCAGTCACTGTACAAAAGTAATCTTCGGATACCAGTTACTGAATGCTGGCCCCTATTTCCATTGCACATAAGATTACTGTAAGTAGGGTGTTTAGGTTTTTATGTTGGTAACGCCACGTAGCACTCTGTATGAAAATCACTGACTGTGCTGTGTGCAGTCTGTGGCTGGTTTGCATTATTGGAATATTTGCTATTGTAGTGTTGGGCAGCTGGATGTGAACAGCGCGTAGCGTTGCGCAGTTGGAGGTGAGCCGTCAGCAGTGGTGGATGTGGGGAGAGAGATTGCAGAATTTTGAGAGTGGACGATTTGGACGTATGTCCATCAGAAAGAGTAAATTTGTAATGCTGGATGTCATGAACTGATATATATATAAGCCGGCCGAAGTGGCCGTGCGGTTAAAGGCGCTGCAGTCTGGAACCGCAAGACCGCTACGGTCGCAGGTTCGAATCCTGCCTCGGGCATGGATGTTTGTGATGTTCTTAGGTTAGTTAGGTTTAACTAGTTCTAAGTTCTAGGGGACTAATGACCCCAGCAGTTGAGTCCCATAGTGCTCAGAGCCATTTGAACCATTTTTTTTGATATATATATATTATGACTTTTGAACATTATTAAGGTAAATACATTGTTTGTTCTCTATCAAAATCTTTCATTTGCTAACTGTGCCTATCAGTAGTTAGTGACTTCAGTAGTTAGAATCTTTTATTTAGCTGGCAGTATTGGCGCTAGCTGTATTGCAGTAGTTGAGTAACGAAGATTTTTGTGAGGTAAGTGATTCATGAATGGTATACGTTATTGTTAGTCAGGGCCATTTTTTGTAGGGATTTTTGAAAGCCAGATTGCGTTGCGCTAAAAATATTTTGTGCCAGTTTAGTGTTGATCAGAATAAGTAAAGAGAATAATGTCTGAGTATGTTCAGTTTTGCTCAGCTGTTTGAAAATCAAATAACGTAGAGGTTTATCAGCACAGTAATTCATAAATTTTTCAAAGGGGATGTTTTATTAGATTCTTCCGACTCGGTCAGCGGGCCTGAAGATTGCGTAGTGAAACGCCGAAACTGGTCGCATAAGCAAAATAAAACTTGAAATATAAAGGGCTGAAGGTGTTTTTGATTTGTCGTTTTATACTGAACAGCCGAAGTCCATCATCCTGTATAAAGATGGACTTAAAGGGAAAAAGCGTTTTGTTTGTTTTCACTGTTTCATTAAGTTTCGGACATGGAGCCAAAGCTTTTGGCCACACTAAGCGCTTAGAATAAACAGCACTTAAGCATTGACTGGGCAGTGCTCTGGCCTGCACTGATTGCTACCGACATTAAGAGCGATACTGACGTTTTAATGTTGCTTTTAATACATATCGACACAACGAATATAGCACTAGACTAACTTGGGACCGCTCGACTGAACGGCCACGAAACATTTCGCTTTAAAAATTATTTTGTTCGCAACAGGGAACTCTCCGACGCTTTCCGTCGAAAATAGGTGTCGCATGAAAGATGTGATGAGGAGGAGTAATTGTTTGGGGTGATTCCAGACTAACATTGCAAAAACGAAATTGCAAATATCTGTTGAAACACCAGACGACTCTTAGGAGGAACACCCTGTGTGTCTTTAAAATTTTCAGTCAGTTCTTTACCACCCTCGAATGAATTTCATTTTCATGGAATGAGTTAACACTTTTTACTATGTGACCGGTCGTTGTATATCGTTAGTAGAAATGAACCATGTGAGTTTTATGAAAAATAACTAATGTCGTTGTATGAGTCGTACTACCTGTCGGAGACGAAGATTATTTCACGTTTGGTTATAAAGAAATTGTAATTAACTGGTTAGACTCCTATAAGAAGTTATTTAATTTTAAGAAGCGCTCAAGTCAGAAGTATATCTTTGGTTTTATTATACTTCGACAACGTATATTTACAAAATAACATGTTGGTGTAACTGGAGTACGAAAGAGCTAAAACTATGCACTGTTGAAAAGTATAAATTCCTCATACAATGTAAACTTTCACGGCCGGTATTGACTTCACTTAAAACTTCCGGGCTGATAGGCCATGGTCGAAGTATAAAACTGTCTCCTAACGTTTCGTCTCCGACTGCGGGAGACATCATCGGAGGTAAAACGGCGAACTGCCGTTTTACCTCCGATGATGTCTCCCGCAGTCGGAGACGAAACGTTAGGAGACAGTTTTATACTTCGACCACGGCCTATCAGCCCGGAAGTTTTAAGTGAAGTATACATTCCTGTTACCTGGGAAATAATCCCACGGTATATTAATGTTGAGAATTATTGATTTCAGGCGTAAGGCTAGCGCAGAACTAAACGATTCACCGATTTGACTGAGTGCGTGGAGGTATAATAAGGAGAGTTGTGACTTCATAAATTTGAAGCTGACGACCGCCTTGTTAATTGCCCCAAACATTAGCTCTAGGTGGAAACGCCAGCTTGCATCATTTACGGGTGTACTAATCGTTCTGATTATAGTCTAAGTGTGAAGGAATTACATTTCATTCGTATGTGGCCTCGTTCAAGTGATATTTTGGTTGCGCTCCTTACTCTTACCCTCGTAGTTTTATTTTCATCGTTTGACTTTAGATTTTGCATCACTCCACCTCAAAAGGCGCCTGGGTGAACGCTGTGAGTAGGAAATAATGGAAGTTGGTAGCAAAATATGTTCTCACCATTTTCGAGAAGAGAACGTAGACCAAACACCAGTTTCGTTTAGTCCGTATTAAGGAAAATGCTGGATTAGAAAATTAGCCTTTTCATATCTCGTACTTCTCTTCTTGCTTATTCGAAACGTGTATCAGAAAAAGTTACACGAACGAGGGGGGAATGTGGCATATTACTGAACGAAATTTGTATTTAAGGTCAGAAAATGCCTTGCTTACGTCATGTTATTCACTAAAGCACTGTAACATTTTCAATGTAATTAACTGTTCCGCGCTCACGACAGACGTTAAGAAGCCAGCAGGAATCGTAGACAGTAGTCTGCCAATGTTTCGGGCATCTTGCATGTCGGCGCCAGGTGCAAAGCATCGTAGAGCTCTAACCTTTTACTACTCTTACTATACCTCCGTAACTGAGAGCCCGTTTAAACAGCGTCTCTTAGATTTGATGGGCTGGTAATTTATGAAACACATGAAACGTACTTGCAGTTACGAATGCGGACTACCATCAGCTGTATATGAGAATGACGACAATGAGCATTTGTGACGGACCGGGACTCGAACCCGTGTTTACTGCTTTACGCGAGCTGTCGCCTTAACCGCTTTGGTTACCCGTGCACTACTCACATCCGGACCCAAACTTCCAAATGTCGTCGTTCTTGCGTCACAACCTATACTGGTTCGCTTATTATGTAATTCTCCTAGAGGGGAGGGGGGGACTTTTTGGTTGAAAGTTGTTGCCCTGTATCGGCGGATAAACAAGATATTGCAATGCCCGTGTTGTTACGAAAAACGATGCAGTGTTCCTTCGGACATGCGCAGCTGATATCATTAATTGTTTCCCTTTCCTTTCCTTCCTTCCCCCCTCAACCTTCAGTTACGTAATATTACAGAACAGTTACAAATGTCAAACAGAAAAGGAACCAAATTCGATAAGCAAAAATTACAACATTTTTAGAAAAGCATATTCTCTCGTAGAAACACATAATGAGAGCAGATGTTGGAGCTAAAAGGCTCTTGCCTTGTACAATGTGTGTGTCAACCACAAATACCAATAGTTAAAATGCTTAACTGAAAGTAGTAGCCCAGTACTGTGGGGCTTCGGCGTAAAACGTTTAATATGAAGCAGGCGTGACATTGGATCCAGCAGACATTTAGCATGACGCATACACGTTTTTAATATGCGCAGACTAAGATGTGCCGCCGGCCGCGGTGGTCTCGCGGTTCTAGGCGCGCAGTCCGGAACCGTGTGACTGCTACGGTCGCAGGTTCGAATCCTGCCTCGGGCATGGATGTGTGTGATGTCCTTAGGTTAGTTAGGTTTAAGTAGTTCTAAGTTCTAGGGGACTAATGACCACAGCAGTTGAGTCCCATAGTGCTCAGAGCCATTTTTTAAGATGTGCCAGAACTAACAATAGGTAAACTATAGTAGGCGGCACTTACTGCACGAACGAGTATGCGCATAGCCGCAGTAAATGCCTGATTCAGTAAATAAAATGGTTAGTAGCTAAAATTAAGACTAATGAAAGTTAGGAAAAATGGGTGAGGGGGGAGAAGGGCATTGAGGTCATGTGGCATGTAAAGAGCAAGCAGGCTCAGATAAACAGTGTTAATTGCTTGCATATACGTGCATAAAGCAGCACAAGAAGAACTTATACATAAAATGGGGACGTACCAAGTAAGAGTAAAACAGGTTACAATACTTTAAACAGGCGCAAATACGAAGAGCCGTGTTAGGCAGCACCAAAACGGCAGATACTTATGAAAAGGAGGAAACGAAAAAATTAAAATACAAGGAAAAAAGTGGGGGTGTAATTATAATCTACGAAGTAACAAACCAGGAAATGTAAGTGTGAATTATAAAGCACGCTATGTGAACAAATTAAAATCGGATAGAAGTGGCATTCAGAGGAAAGCAAAGCATAACGCAGCGTTAACTGTCAGAAATTGTGAATAAAACAGAAATGCGTATAACCGCACTGAGCAGCAGGTAAGAAATAAGAAGATTAAAATATGATAAAAAGGGAGGAGAAAGGGGCGGGTGAACCAAGAGGGAGCATTAAATATGAGGTAATAAAACACAGAAAGTAGCTATGTATGACAAAGTATGCTATCTGAAAGTAGAAACTGAAAGTTGGATTCAAAACTGGAGATAGGACTCTGAGGAAAACAAACATCATAACATCACACCGAGCGGTGAACTTGGTTACGTGGCCAGAAGCAGCGGTTTAAACTATTTAACTATTTGCGTATAATAACGGTATCCTCTATATCTTTCGGAAACTGGTCAGCAATAAGTAAATTTTCTGCGGAGGTAGAACTGTGTACATTATCATTTTTCTTTTCCTGAAAGATGTTCTTTGTATCTCATAAACAACGAAAAACACTTCCAATTATCAGCGTTCGTTATTGTTCTGTTCACAAACGAGAACAGATGAACTGAACGACTTACGTGGATTGCTGCCTCAGTGAGTCAGTGTTGCCACCTTCACCCTAGGCAAAAACAATACAGCACTATCTTGCAAACACATGAAAATCTGTCGTGTACTACATCTCTCCAAAGACTCTCACCATAACAACTGCACACTCAAGTGCTTCTTGCACAAAAGCAACCCCCTTCCCCCCCCCCTCCCACGCATTTCATAATTCTCGACAATGAGAATGTTCGAATCTACAACCGCAATAAATAATTGTTTTACCAACCAGTTGCGAAATGACTTAACTCAACACTTACACTAACGCTATGGATTCAGTCCTCATCAAAATTCTAGAAGTTTTTTAGTGATCTTGTCAAATTGACGGAAATATTGACGAGATATAGGGCTTTCCTCATCTTTTTCTCAAAGCCACAAGTGCCTGTTCCGCAAAGTCGAACCTGAGATGTACCATGTTGGAAAATCATCGATGCTGCTTTCGACGTCATCGTCGACATCTATCGCAGGCCAATAGTAACCGACCCAAAGCATTTAATTTTTTAACATTGGTGTCACATCATGACGTTATAGAAGACATACAAGTACATCTACGATAATATTTATTTATCAATAAATATAGTAATAATTACGACTGTAAAAATAACATATTTGAGCGAAGTTTCCTCTTTACTGCATTGTAGACGGAGACCATATCCTACTTCCGAAAACAGTCTCTCAAAATCTGGCGACATGGCTATACAGCTTAAATATTTAAGGGTAACTTTTTGTAGCTTCGGATAGGTAATGGCGATAATGTGAGTCCATTCTCCTAATGAGTGTCGTTTCAGATCGAGAAGGCGATCATTCAGATAGTAGCTGAACTGTGTTGGTAGGCCCATCTCAGTTCCACTTAGAAAACTGTTCTAGTCTTGTACTATTTTATAACGTTCACTCCGTAAACTAATTTGGTTTCTCTGTTTTCCTGTTATACGTCAACTTGTTGTCTGTCCTCCTTGACAGTCGTTTCAGCATCTGCAAGCAATCCTTCATGATTTTGATTGTCTTGGAACATGGTAGACCATTTTGAAAGTTTATTTTCTAGAATTTAGGATAGAGTAACGTTGACACCGGCGACATGCTCACTTGTTCAATCTGTAGTAGTTTCTAAAAAATATATTTATTTTTTTCTGAATTGACGGCGAGGTGTGATTCTGAATTTCAGCCAACTAACACCTGACGAATTTTATAGAGAGAAAATACAGGGCGAGTTCAAATTCTACCGTCAGATCTAGTAAATTAAACGTGGGTTTTACGGAATAATTCGTCCTCTTTTTTACCCAACTACCTTTGTGTCAGAACTGCGCTGATAGTGAGATTAACTGCATTTCAGTGCACCCCTTCTATAGAATGGTGTGACAACGTAGTTTTCGTCCCTTTTTTAGGCAAAGAAAAGTTCCCCACTGGCGATTTGATCAACTTGCCATTGTGTTGAACATCTTCGGAAAAAAAATTCGCTTCAGTGACGAAAATATTATTGACAGCAGTGACAAGTACTTTAATTCTACGTTTTATCTTTTACACCAACGTTACGATATTTCATTGAGTTTAGTACCGATATTACTCGTAAAATGTTGATAAAATGGTTCAAATGGCTCTGAGCACAATGGGACTTAACTTCTGAGGTCATTAGTCCCCTAGAACTTCGAACTACTTAAACGTAGCGCCTAGAACCGCTCGGCCACTCCGGCCGTCGTAAAATGTTGATATCGGAACCATTGATATTTTGTAAATATAATTGAACCCTAATGGCTTGGCGATACTGGTTGCCGTGATCCTATGTGTGCAGCTGTAAGCACAACACGCTGTAACCATTGCCTGGGCGGACCGCGTAACGGTTGCATAAGCGATTTTTTTTTTTCCTGCGGACCCGTTGGCTCCATTAGGCAACTGTGCCGCAGCTGGAGACGTCTTCACTTAACAGCTTCTGAAGGCCGCCAGCGGAAAAAAAACTCACAGTATAGTCTGATCCAAACAAGTTCTCGTGTGTCAGAGGAAGAGTAGAAGAGTCTACGCCTTAGAACTAAGTTGTAAACCTACTCTAGTGTACTGTAAACTATCGGAAGTAAAGGTATATCACAGTAGTTTCCTAGTATCTTTGGACGCATTACCTGTATGTTAGGTGTATTGCATACCTATAGGACGTTACCTCATTTCGATCACTTTGAGTTCAAATGTTCAAATGTGTGTGAATTTCTGAGGAACCAAACTCCTGATGTCATCGGTCCCTAGACTTACACACTACTTAAACTAACTTTAACTTAGGCTAAGAACAACACACACACCCATGCGCGAGGGAGGACTCAAACCTCCGATGGGTCACTTTGAGTATGCGATCAGTGTCTCAATAGATTCCCCTAGAAACAGGAAACGGTGAACCATCTAGAAACTAAGGCGATCATTCAGATAGTAACTGAACTCTGGCCGCGTAACCTACGGAACAATTTTGTTCAGGTTTTATTCGGAAATTGTTGAATTGTAACGTGAAACAGAGGGATGTTTAGCAAAAATAAAAAAAATAAATCAAATACAGATTTATCATATAGCAGTAGGATACGCGATTTCCTTAAGAAAAGGTAAAATTTCAAAAAATTGAAATCATAAATATATCAGACATCTCTCCAACACTTCGGCGAACTTATATAAAGCAAATTTCTGTTATTGCTACACAATTTTCGCACTTATCAATTATAACAGGAAACTCTTGCCTTTGATCATGATGATGAGCATTCTATTGAGTACAAAATAACAAAAATAATTATGCAGATTTTTTGGATTTGTGCATGAGTTTACTTGTGCATGTGTTTACTTGCATCCAAAGTAATTGTCATGCTAACCTGAAAGCACAAAACTTACGCGAGCAGCTAATTTTTTTTACTTACAAAATGCTATTTATATTTTGTAAGGATATGAAACACACAACGGACTAACACTGAACGATGTGCAGTTCTAATTATATGCAAAACAAACAAACAAAAAACGAAGAGAATTCGTCGGCTCCCAGTTCCTCTCTCACACATTAATTTATGTTTCTTTCCTTACCAATGCTACCAATGTTATCAATACCACCAGTAATTCCACCATTTACTACGTCATTTACGTGTTGCACCGAAACTACCGAACTGTAGCTTTGGTGTAGCACAACTCTACTTACTCGTAGACCACAGATGAAATAGACCGCACATGGAGACATTATACTGGCTGGCTCTGAGCACTATGGGACTTAACATCTATGGTCATCAGTCCCCTAGAACTTAGAACTACTTAAACCTAACTAACCTAAGGACAGCACACAACACCCAGTCATCACGAGGCAGAGAAAATCCCTGACCCCGCCGGGAATCGAACCCGGGAACCCGGGCGTGGGAAGCGAGAACGCTACCGCACGACCACGAGATGCGGACACATTATACTGAAACCACCATTTGGATCACCTCACTAATAAGGAGGGGGGGGGGGGTATCTAATCGCAGGCGACTTCTGGAATACTGTTAAATGTATCTCTATTGTAGTATTTTAGTTAAGGTTTCTTTATTACAATGGCGAAGTGTTGTGCTGCGAATTGTTGCATAGAAAGGTATATGAAACGAAGTAATATTTCGTTCCACAGGTAAAGATTTTTTTAAAAATAAACAAAAAAAATACGAACACTATTTTCGAGATTACGTCAGCGAATCTGTAGACTGAAGCTAAGAAGTGATATCGTGGCCAACATTATTAAAATGGTCTTCTACTGAGTTTGCGTCTAAATATTGCAAACTGAATTATAATTATTATTAAACGTCTGTTTCGTAAAAATACGTTGGTCCTTAGATCTAAAACTCAATTAATGACGAGGATTTTAGAACCGAAAGATAATATCTAATTCACTGCAAGTATTTTCTCTATAATCAACCTTTTTCTAATGTATTATGCTTCTTATTTGACATGATTCGGTCTCTGTAAAGGATTAAGCAAGAAACGCATAATTTGTGTAAAAACTGGGTATTATTAGTAGAAATGGATGTCATTTTTTATAAATATATAATAAGTCGTTTCACACGAAAGGCGTTTTTGAGGAATCGAGATAACTAAATACTTTCTGCTAGTCTGCTATTTCGCCATTTACTCCTTTGGAAATGGTGAACTAGTTGAATCACAATGGATTGAAAAATAAAAGAACTTCTATGAAGAGAGATAATGCTGTCACTCGTAAAAAGAAAGAATTGTGAATACACTGCTCCAAACTGTTTGTTACTCTATCACCTGGCTAAAAATAAATACCATAACCATCGCACTAAATGTCAGAGCAATTAGGTTATCTGTGCGCTAGATCATGTACCGAGCGTGTTGTCAGAAGTGTCTGTGCAGATCACATTTCGCCACATTTTGTGTAAGTGCATGTGAGGTGAAGTAGTGAGAGGAAGTTTGTGATAAAATGAGTGAAAGCAATGCACTAAACAGCAGCTGATTGAGACACCATCCAGGGACACGAAACAGGACGGAAACTTTTGCAGATGACATGCTGTCAAAAAATCGACACAACGAGCACTAACATCGATGTATAATAATACAGTTCAGTTAGCGATGTAATTTTAAGAAATAAAAATCTGACCCACGGAAGATGACACATTGGCGTCGAAACATGTCTGGCTAAATATAAAAATAAACTAATTGTGTTTGCATTCGGCTGATTTCCAAAACCACCCAGTTTTTAAATCGCAAACACGGAAGAAAGAGAAGCTTCAAACCTCAGTAAAATGAGAGTGCTATAGTATATTTTATGTGCAGTGGAAGTTTTAAATGTGGCCTAACAATTGGAAACGTGTCCATGTGAATCCAGGACACACAGAAGATCATATGGATACACGAAAATGACGTAAAAATGAATACTACTCTGATGCCTAGCATGAACAGGCGAAACATGTTTGGTAGACACAAATAAAGCATTCAGTTGCAAAACACGAAATTTCTTCTTATCCATATTTTAATCGGTAATTGAAGTAGCAACTGAAGAAAAATGGATGAAAAACTAACAAAATTAATGTTGTGACGAAATTTTCGATTTAGAGGCATATTTATTTCGTTTCCCAAGTTTAACAATCTGAAACGTTCCTCAAAGGTTGCTGAGAACGACGTTGGTGATGTGAAATCTCGTTACCTGACTTCACATTCAATATGGAATTTGCCTGAATAAACCAAATTAAATCAGGGCTCGCACAGAAATATTTAAGTGCTCGTTTTTCCCGCGCGCCGTTTGAGAGTGGAACGGTAGAGAAAGACAACAGGCACTTCTTTGTGAATAGCAGAGTAATCACGTAGATGTAGATGTAGAAAGCTGTAGTATTGACGTTTACATTCTTCAGCGTGCTGCAGTATGCAAAATCTACGTCTTAGTACACATTCGTACTACATACAACGTATGCTTCACTCCGCAGGCCGCTATACGCTGCCTAGGGCCAATAAATTCCGACTAATTGCGGCGAGTCCCAGTCCGAACTATTAAAAGTTCGGACTACAGAACTGTTTTCTGAAATACTTACTTGAAGCTATAATTACAAATTTTAAGTGAAATCATTCAGCTTTAGACTGTTAAAACAAACTTCATAGATAGGAATAGTGCATACAGTGTATATAATGGTTAAGTAAATAGTAGAGGATCTGTAATATTACGTGAAACGCGACACAGTATATTTAACTCAAGTGCAACAAATGTAATATCGTCGCAAGTACGAGCAATAGCATTACACAAATTAATGCAATAGGATTGAATGTTCAGATGTGTGTGAAAGCTTATGGGACTTGACTGCTAAGGTCATCAGTCCCTAAGCTTACACACTACTTAACCTAAATTATCCTAAGGACAAAACACACACCCATGCCCGAGGGAGGACTCGAACCTCCGCCATGATCGGCCGCAGAGTCCGTGACTGCAGCGCCCCAGACCGCTTGGCTACTCCCGCGCGGCAATGCAATAGGATCACACAAATTAATGCTACAACACATATTCAAAAGTTAAATTAAACACGCATAGTATATACAATGCTGCACAGATTCCTGTGCATTACTCTACGTATTCGATAAAGAAAGATCTGCACTTTACTGGAAATTTATATGTTGACTATAGAATGGTACTACTTTACCAGTTATTTGCTGTTGTCATCTGGATCTAGAATATGGTCCACAGCAGCCAAAGACGCACTGTTATCTGATCTCGATGCCATAGCACTGTTTTCATCACCAATAGCTTGTGAACTTCGCTATTTATGTATAGCCTACTCCGAACACTCATGTCGACTAGTGAATTGCAGTGTAACACACGTCAGCAAACTTTAAAGCAGCACAACTATAAAACCAGTCCATAGTTACAAATTTCACTTTTCTTATTCACTCGGTGCCTAGTTTCGAGCCGGGATTGACTTTCCAATCATTGTAAAATGGTACTTCCGAAAACGCAAAAACCATGACAAAAATGTACAAACTAGCAGTTACATCGCATGTAAATAAGCAAAATTGAGAAAGTGAAATCTGCAACTGCACAAATACTAATATTACAAAAGCAGTAACACAGCTTGCTGGCCGGCCGTGATGGCCAAGCGGTTCCAGGCGCTTCAGTCTGGAACCGCACGACCCCTACGGTCGCAGGTTCGAATCCTACATCGGGCATGGATGTGTGTGATGTCCTTAGGTTAGTTAGGTTTAAGTAGTTCTAAGTTCTAGGGAACTGACGACCTCAGAAGTTAAGTCCCATAGTGCTCAGAGCCATTTTGAACCACGACAAAAGGAGGAGTTGAGTGCTTGTCTAATTTTAAAGCTGTTGAAATTGTATGACTGTTTCTGTGGTTCTTTCATTTCAATCTTAAATGCTGCTTTTGTTCATGGATTAGTATATTGATTAAAACTGTTAATCTATTTTACTCCGGCTTTACCTTGTGCGCAGCTACTGTTTTCTGTAATTTCGAGTTGTTATAAATTTAAGGCCATCTACTGTTCACTTTGCCTGTTAAAAGGTTGCTAAATTTAGCAAGGTGCTAAATCTGAGTCCACTCGCTGTTTTCCTGGGCAGTAAAATCAAAATAATTTTTTTAACTTTACTGAAGTCGGAAATGGTTATCGTCAATCATTTTAAATTCTGAGTTGAAATAAAGGCGTTAGTCCTTTTAATAATGAATCGTGTTTTAAATTATTTGAGGTCCAGTCCAACTCAACAGCATTTGCTGGCGCCGACTTAGGCACAGTTACCACGCTTATGCGCGAATGATTTCCTGCGACGTTTCGCTCCGCAATAAAACAGCCAGTCCGAACCATCGTGAATCGGAATTAGTAGTACTTCTATGATCATATGAATGTGTGGTGTGTTCTTTCGGGCAAGTCCGACACACATTTTCACTCGTCGCCGCTGATTTCGCACAATGTCCCGATGCAGCTGACACTGTGCAGCTGGTCCCGGCGGTGGTTAGAGTCCTCCCTCGGGCATGGGTGTGTGTGTTTGTCCTTAGGATGATTTAGGTTAAGTAGTGTGTAAGCTAGGGACTGATGACCTTAGCAGTTAAGTCCCATAAGATTTCACACACATTTTTTGCAGCTGACATCTGTAACCCCTTTCCTTTCCTTTCCTTTCCTTTCCTTTCCTTTCCACCTCCACCTCCGCCTTCAGTATAAATAGTACTACTTGTTTCAAAATGTAATGTATAAAGCGCATATTTAGTTAGCTACTTGGCGGACCATTAAATAACAATAAATGTAACAAAATAATTAGGTCCTTATACCACTCACTTGAGGGTCGTCTACCAACTGTGTAATTTTGATCTTATGATCCTAATTTACTTGCACTCCCTTTATCACGTGGGCTAATGCTTCTCGAATAACTGCAATTGTGTAACAACAAGTACTGTACTGTAATTATTAGAAACTTTTATAACTGCTTCCGTATTTCCTTCTTGTTACTTATTGGCTGTCAATGAATGATGATCATAGGGATCGCTGTATTAAGAAATAATCTAGGATTCCGGGGTATTCTGACTCCTATTTCGACTGTAGACGAGGTGAAATTCTCCCTACACGTAGGTCAGGAGGCTTGGAGATAGCGTTATGTAACGCTGGAACTGATAGCACAAATAAAATATAACTGGGAATTTAGACGACTGAAGGTTTTTTGATTTGACATTTTAGTTGAACAGGCGAAGTCCCGCAAACATCTTGTATAAGGATAGAGAGATTAGAATTCTCTAAAAAAATGTTTCAAGTGGCTCTAAGCACTATGGGACTTAACATCTGCGGTCATCAGACCCCTAGACTTAGAACTTTTAAACCTAACTAACATGAGGACATAACACACATCCATGCCCGAGGCAGGATTCGAACCTGCGACCGTAGCAGCAGCGCGGTTCCGGGCTGAAGCGCCTAGAACCGCTCGGCCACAGCGGCCGGCAGAATTCTCTCAGTCCGTGTAATGTATAGATTACTTTTTAATTATTACTGATATGATCGAAAGCGCTTTTGACATAACAGAAAATATCGTTTGATAACTTTTCAAATTTCTAATTAGTCTGACAATTTTTGAATGAAATATCTGTCAAATTAACAATAAAGAAATGACCGACAGATGGGCGTCATAGCACCGTTTTAAGATTGATTATTATGAACACAGAATCAAGCCTTTGATATCACTCGTTAAAGCTACCTTTGGTATGACGTCTCTCTTAGTCAATACAGTATTCTGAATTTTTTTCACTGTCAAACTGAAATGAAAAGCCGAGTGAATAGCTTTACATTTTTTCGTCATTTCTTTATCTTTCGTTCCTCCTGCACGTGTGCTATTACCGGTCACGTCGTCTGAATAAAGTAAGTGACACATTCACGGAAGAGTATAATTATCGCTTCAACTTAGTCAATAGCACACGAATGTGGAGACCATTCGTACTTCAGTCCTCGAATGAAGCCGGCGGTATTTTTACACGATCAAGTCACACTCGCGCCCGTGCACCTGTTGCACAGGTGAATAGCGCTCTGAGACCTTCTGCTGCAAACCACTCAGCTGTCATTTCTGACAGGCAGCCGTATTCAGGTGCTATGTGGAATCGCTGTCTGGTATTACTAACTGAATAGTCCCGTGAGATCTGCTGAAGCAAGGGCCACCGCTATTCA
Source organism: Schistocerca nitens (assembly GCF_023898315.1). Taxonomy (NCBI): domain Eukaryota; kingdom Metazoa; phylum Arthropoda; class Insecta; order Orthoptera; family Acrididae; genus Schistocerca; species Schistocerca nitens. The sequence continues at coordinate 371,518,536 of NC_064620.1, read as the reverse complement.
GTTTCGCCCTGTACACGCTCTCCCACATATACTAATTGCGGGCCAATGTCATTCGTCAGGCCTTCATTAAATAATTTTATTAATAGCGAACTGTATGCCTCCCTCCATCTCCATCATCCAGTGAAACGAACTGAAGCACACAGAATAACCAGGGTTCGAAGGCCTCAATTACGGCTCCTGTGTAATACAAATACCCATAAGGTTGTCGATTTCAACCCATAGCATATCCCTTTACATATCTACAAGTGCTTATTAGCCTCTCTCCACAGTCCAGAGCTTGGAAAAAAATAATTATGTTGCAGAGGGCGATCGATATTTTTAAATTTGCTCGTTCAAGGGCCCTCGCATATTCGGTTGATACGAGAAACTGGTTACTTGATCTGTTCTTTGCAACCCCTCCTCACATATTTGAGCTATACAGTTTTCATTTCTTTCCGAAAACATGTTTCTTTCTCTTGCTTGGTTTACTACTTAGACACCGAGGAGCCAAAGAAACTGGTATAGGCATGCGTATTCAAATACAGAGTTATGTAAATAGGCAGAACACGGCGCTGCGGTCGTCGACGCATATATAAAACAAATGTCTGGCGCAGTTGTTGGACCGGTCACTGCTGCTACAGTGGCAGGTATCAAGATTCAAGTGAGTTTCAACGTGTTGTTACAGTCGGCGCACTGGTGATAGGACACAGCGTCTCCGCGGCAGCGATGAAGTGGGGATTTTCCCGTACGACCATTTCACGAGTGTACCGTGAATATCGTGAACCTGGAAAAACATCAGATTTCTTACATCGCCGCGGCCGAAAAAAAGATCCTGCAAGAATGGGACCAACGACGACTGAAGAGAATCGTTCAACGTGACAGAAGCGCAACCCTTCAGCAAATTGCTGCAGATTTGAATGCTGGGCCGACGACAGAGTGCGAACCATTCAACGAAACATCATCAATGTGGGTTTTCGAAGCGGAAGGCTCTCTCGTGTACCCTTGATGACTGCACGACACAAAACTTTATGCCACGCCTTGGGCTCGCCAACACCGACATTCCACTGTTGATGACTGGAAGCATGTTGCCTGGTAGGACGACTCTCGTTTCAAATTGTATCGAGCGGATGGACATGTACGGGTATGTAGATAACTTCATGAATCCATGGACCCTGCATGTCAGCAAGGGACTGTTCAAGCTGGTGGAGGCTCTGTAATGGTGTGGGGCGTGTGCATTTGGAGTGATATGGGACCCCTGATACATCTAGATACGATTCTGACAGGTGACACGTACGTAAGCTTCCTGTCTGATCACCTGCGTCCATGTCCATTGTGCACTCCGAAGGACTTTCGCAATTCCAGCAGGACAATGTGACACCTTATACGTCCAGGATTGCTACAGAGTGGTTCCAGGAACACTGTTCTGAGTTTAAACACTTCCGCTGGCCACGAAACTCCCCCGACATGGACATTATTGAGCGTATCTGGGATGCATTGCAACGTGCTGTTCAGAACAGATCTCCACCCTCTCGCACGGATTTATGGACAGCCCTGCTGGATTCATGGTGTCAATTCCCTCCAGCACTACTTGAGATATTGGCCGAGTGCATGCCACGTCGTGTTGCGGCACGTTTGCGTTCTCGCGGGGACCCTACGCCATATTAGGCTGATGCATCAGTTTCTTTGGCTCTTCAGAGTAGAAGACTGAAAAAAATGGTAGAAGCAGACTTCGCGGAAGATCAGTGTGAGCTCCAGCATTTGTATACTTACGAAAGTTTTCGGCAATGTTGACTAGAGTACACTCTTTGAAATTCTGAATGTAGCAGAGATAAAATACAGAGAGAGAAATATTATTTACGGCATGTATAGAAAGCTGATTGCAATTTTGAGGAGACTTGAGAGGGAAGTGGTGGTTCATAAGGGAGTGAGAAAATATTGTAGCCTAACGCCAGCGTTATTCAATCTGTACACTGAGGAAGAAGTAATTGAAACCAAGGAGAAATACTGAAACGAAATCAGTGTTCAAAAAGAAGAAATAAAAAGCTTTGCGGTTTGCCGAGCGAGGGCAGGCCACTAGTCCAGTGTTAAATGTTTTTAATGAAGGCATTTGTCTGGAGTGTAGCCTTGTACGGAAGAAAAACGTGTACGATCAAAATGTTCAAACAAGAATAGAGGCTTCTGAAATGTGCTCATATAGAAGAATGCTGAAGATTAGATGGATAGAGAGAATAACTAAAGAGGTACAGAATCGAACTGCCGAAAGATAGATTTATACTACAACCGGACTTAAACAAGGGATCGGTTGATAGGACACATGATGAGGTTTTGAGGGAATCGTCAATTTCATAAAGGAAAGATGGTAGGGGGATAAAATTTCGTAAGGGTACAGGTATACAGCCTGTGCCTGACGGATCCAATCTAACCTTATTCCACAATTTCCAGAACTGACGGTATTTAGATACTCAGGAAATGACTGTCAGTTCAGTGACGACGCTAAAGAACCGAATATCAATGGCAAACAGAACACAAGCGGTGTTTATTGAACGACTGTAGCTGTAGATAGAATGGAAACAGATATATAGAGACATGTTAATAAAGTATAATAATTCGAGTGTTTATTAAATCAGTGTTAACATAGTTTTAATGCTAGTATTTTGGTGGGGATTACGAACATAGTTACAGGAGAGATAGACAGGACACTAGTCAGTAGGGTAACGGTCAGGAACTTTCATGGTCTGGCCTGTGTACCTTGAGTGTAGAACTTACATGCTGTCAGAATTGGAATTTCGGGCAGCTAAATTACTGAAAGTAATTATTAAGAAGGAGAGCCTTGCAATTTGTACAGGGAGATCAAGATTCGAATACAGTAACCAGATTCAAATGGATGTGAGTTACAGTACCTATACAGATATGAACAAGGGGCATTCAATAGGTAATGCAGCACATTTATTATCTGAAACCACGTTGATTTTTTTCAGGGTTCCAATACACACTATTCCCCACTCTTTTGGCTAAAAAAACGCTATTTTTCCACCTAATCTCCGTTCAATGTGACGGCCTTAAGCCACCTTCATGTGAGGGGCTAGATGCCCGCATGGTACCACTATACCAGTCGACATCGGAGCTAACGTCACGCTGCATCAATGTCCCTCCAATTGTCCACGTACAGAAGGAAGAAGAAAGGTGAGAGATCGGGGCCGTGGGTTGATGAGGAAGAACAATCGCATGAAGTTTTGTGAGCTGCTCTCGGATGCACATACTGGTGTCAGACCATGCGTTGGCCAGGAGTCGTTCGTTCGCATTTTTGTGTTGATGAACACGCTTAAGCCGTTCCTTCAATTTCCTGAGGGTATTACAGTACACTTCCGAGTTAATGATTGCATCCTGGGGGAGGACACCAAACAGAATAATCTCCACAGAGCCCTAGAAGGGCTTCGCCATTTTACCGGATAACGATGCGGCCTTGAACTACTACTTCGGAGGAGAGGTAGTGTGGCGTCACTCCATCGATTGCCGTTTTGTTTCTGGATCGAAGTGGTAAACCCACCAAAACAAGTACCCTCACTAACACGAACTTCATCACACAACGTCGGTCTCATTTAAAGGACCCGTGATCACCCTGACGCCCAAAAAGGGCTTGAAATGTCCTGTCATATGGTTGGTGTCTGTGAGGTACTTATTTTGGTACAGTCGTGCTGCCTCTCGACCGTTTCCATCTGCTTGGCCGTACACAACCATCATCTCGGCTTATTCCTGACGTGAATACTGGATTATTCTCCTGCTGACAGTACGCTCCCTGAGTTACACAGACTGCAACACACGGCCCTTGGCCAGAGGAACTTTCATTCGTCAGCACCGTGACAACGACGCATTTCCGGACACACGTTCATACGACCATTATTCTTCCATTTCCAGTCAGGAATCCGTCCTTGTAGTTTGTCGGTTTTATTAATGTTCATCCTGCATAGGCACAGAAATCTGCGCTCCATTTTGAAAAAAAGCAAGTTTTTCACGCATCTCAGTGTTAATGTCGCCGTATCTCCTGATATATTTTGTACGTTGATATAATTTTGCAGCTATATTTAGTGGTGGGTGCGAATACTGTGTGCTTTCTGGGTTGTGAACAGAGCTGGTAGTAAAAATAGTTTCATATATGTTTCATGTTATGTGTGAAGTGTGTTGAAAGTCTATTAAGTGCTCTCATTGTCATATATTGGATTAATAAAGTCCGGGGATTTCGGTGTCGTTTATTACGTTTCTTGAAGACAAACCCACAAACTGTAACAGTCTTATTATGCTGAAATTTTAACGTAATATTATTCCTCTTCATCAGTACATTATGACAGCACTTAACATTTTTAAATCTGGTCAATAACAAGCGATTTACTGAAAATCAAACTATTGTTGCCCCTGGAATCAGTTAGACAGGCACCCTGCAAATGGTAGTGGAGACAGAAGTTAAAATAATATACATTTACCTCGTTTTACGTTAATTTTGTATGTTTCGCTCGTGCGGAATTCGTTCTTATGTTTTGTTTTTGTGGCAAAGTGTCTACGAGGGCTATTCCGAAAGTAAGGTCCGATCGGTCACGAAATGGAAACGACTATGAAAATCCGATAAAGCTTTGCACAGATGTGTTGGGTAGTGTCTCTAGTATAACCCCAGTTAGCATCACGTCGCTCTTCTCATTTCTGAGCTCGCAGTGAGTGCGTAAAGATGTCTAGAAAATAGTGTCTGCCGCCAAGTACGGGGGCCTGGTGAGAAATTTCCCCTGAAGCTATGCAGCTAACATTACATAACTGTCGTGCTGTTTCGTCTTCAAGACAATTCTCAGCCGCATTCTGCAGGGGCAATGAAGATGCTCCTGCATCGTTTTCAAATGGAAATGTGAGATTACCCACAATACAGCCCGTAATTGTCTCCCTCTGAGTTTCAGCTCAGGTCACATGAACCGCTGGTTATGAAGACAACCTTTCGGCACAAGACAACGAGCCGTAGGCCAGCGTAGAGAATTGGCGGAGAGCACTGGCGGCTGCCTTCTATAGCGAGGGTATGGGAAAGTTGGTACAACGCTACGATACACGTCTAAGTCGGGTCGGCGACTATGGAGATAAGTAGCTGCAAGGTGTATCTAACTGTTGCAAATCAAACATTTTTGATTTTTACCGTGGTTTCCATTTCGCGACCTATCGGACCTTACTTTCGGAATAGCCCTCGTATTTTCGGGCCCGCTATTCAACTGAGTTTTTCTGTGCAGACCAGACAATAGACGTACTGGCACAGCCACAAAAACAAAACAAAAGGCCATCGGATATCGCACGAGCGAAACACACAAAGTACCCGTGACCAGCACGTAAATGTAGATATATATACGCCAAAACAACGGATGAGAAAATAATATGGCTATCGCATAACAATGGAGGTCACAAGGGAATAATCTAAGGAGTCAAAAACATGAGTACTAAAAAAGAAATTGTAAACCTGAGAATTGTGTACGATCTCGTTAAACCAAGATGTAAACAAAACCACAATTATTACAATTGCCAGGGACGATGCTTTTGCTGCTGCTGTGGTCTTCAGTCCTGAGACTGGTTTGATGCAGCTCTCCATGCTACCCTATCCTGTGCAAGCTTCTTCATCTCCCAGTACCTACTGCAACCTACATCCTTCTGAATCTGCTTAGTGTATTCATCTCTTGGTCTCCCTCTACGATTTTTACCCTCCACGCTGCCCTCCAATGCTAAATTTGTGATCCCTTGATGCCTCAAAACATGTCCTACCAACCGATCCCTTCTTCTAGTCAAGTTGTGCCACAAACTTCTCTTCTCCCCAATCCTATTCAATACCTCCTCATTAGTCACGTGATTTACCCACCTTATCTTCAGCATTCTTCTGTAGCACCACATTTCGAAAGCTTCTATTCTCTTCTTGTCCATACTAGTTATCGTCCATGTTTCACTTCCATACAGGGCTACACTCCATACAAATACTTTCAGAAACGACTTCCTGACACTTAAATCTATACTCGATGTTAACAAGTTTCTCTTCTTCAGAAACGATTTCCTTGCCATTGCCAGTCTACATTTTATATCCTCTCTACTTCGACCATCATCAGTTATTTTACTCCCTAAATAACAAAAGTCCTTTACTACTTTAAGTGTCTCATTTCCTAATCTAATTCCCTCAGCGTCACCCGATTTAATTTGACTACATTCCATTGCCCTCGATAAAACGAAATACGGTTCGTCTAAATAAGGTTTCAGTGACAGAAGACAGCACAGTCTCAGTACTATTTCTATGACTGTTTTTCAGTCTCTTATTCATGTAACAAATATGGCAGTCTATCAGCTTACTTATTAATTATAATTTTAATAATCAGCAGCCTCAGTTGCACCATTTACCTGGAATTTACCTAGGTTTCAGTCAAGATAACCCAACCTTCTTCAGAATGACAGTAACTACCGTTTGTCCATAGTGGACATCGTCAAGCTAAAACTACAAATCCATAAATTATCGTCAGACTGTAAAACTTATCTGGAACTGCCTCGGCTCCACTTCGCGACCGTGATGCGGCAGCCACGAGTGCTGTACTGGAACTCAAGAAAAAGGTTGGGTTATCCCGACTGAAACCTAGGTAGATTCTAGGTAAACGGTGCAACTGAGGCTGCTGATTATTAAAATTAAAATTAATATTTATACAGTTGCTGACAGGGCCGCGAAATGTTGAAGATATTTAAATATTAGCTTACTCGTAATTGTTTTGCTCTTTTATTATTCACATTACCATGGTCACATTAAGAAAAGCTGTTTCACATATTGTAGTAATTCATTCAGTCTTTAAATACGTGTAACTCTTTAATCCATATTACAACACTGTATCTCAGGCCAAAGATCATGATGTGGTAAAACGTGACATCTATCGTATTCATCATCTTTGTACGTACATTCAGTGTTTACTCATTGTGAATAAGAGTAAAACCAACTGCAGCTAAATACTGTGCATGTGATTGTATCCTAAGAATCTATATAATGAGGACGATTTGCCATGGAAGTCACGAGGCAGTGCACTAGAAGTACCAGAAACGTTACAGCACTTTCGTTTCATAAACTTTTCTCTATGGGTAGCTAAATTTCCGTCATTTCTGCTAGCGCCACGACCACAGCGTCTAGCTGTAGATGATCCAGATAAAGTTCCTGTAACAAATGGTTCAAATGGCTCTGAGCACAATGGGACTTAACTTCTGAGGTCATCAGTCCCCAGAACTTAGAACTACTTAAACCCAACTAACCTAAGGACATCACACACAGCCATGCCCGAGGCAGGATTCGAACCTGCGACTGCAGCGGTCGCGCGGTGCCAGACTGTAGCGCTAGAACCGCTCGGCCACAACGACCGGCGTTCCTCTAACACCTCCGTCTGCTAAGCTCACAGTAGCTCGAAAAATTGTTAACTGGGCAGAAATGAATCGTATTAAAAATAAAAAAAACGAAGGGATGCACATTTATACCCATGTAAATCGCCAATTTAAATCAAAGTTCGAGATCGTCATCTTTCTTTTGAGCCCTCAGTCTTCTGACTGGTTTAATGCAACTCGCATACAAACTTTTCATGTCTGAGTAAGACTTGCAATCTAAGTCCTCGACTATTTTCTCGGCGTATCCCTATATGTGTCTCCTTTACAGTTTTCACCCTCTACAGCTCCATTTAGTACCATAGAAGTCACTCCCTGATGTCGTAAGAGATGTCCTATCGTTCTGTTACTTCTTCTCGTCCGTGTTTTCCATATATTCCATTCCTCCCCAGAAAACCTACTCATTCCTTCTCTTATCAGTCCACCTAATTTTCAATATTCTTCTGTAACTCCACATCTCAAATAGGTCTATTCTCTTCTGTTCCGGTTTTCCTACAGACCACGCCTCACTGCAATACAATGCTGAGCTCCAAACGCACATCCTCCGAAATAATGGTCGCATCCGTGTTTGGCGACATCGCGGTGAACGCACATTGGAAGCGTGTATTCGTCATCGCCATACTGGCGTATCACCCGGCGTGATGATATGGTGTGCCACTGGTTACACGTCTCGGTCACCTCTTGTTCGCATTGACGACACTTTGAACAGTGGACGTTATATTTCAGACGTGTTACGACCCGTGGCTCTACCCTTCATTCGATCCCTGCGAAACCCTACATTTCAGCAGGATAATGAACGACCGCATGTTGAAGGTCCTGTACGGGCCTTTCTGGATAGAGAAAATGTTCGACTGCTGCCCTGGCTAGCACATTCTCCAGATCTCTTACCAACTGGAAACGTCTGGTCAATGGTGGGCGAGCAACTGGCTCGTCACAATACACCAGTCACTACTCTTGATGAACTGTGGTATCGCGTTGAAGCTGCATAGACAGCTGTACCTGTACACGCCATCAAAGCTCTGTTTGACTCAATGCCCGGGCGTATCAAGGCCGTTATTACGGCCAGATGTGGTTGTTGTGGGTACTGATTTCTCAGGATCTATGCAGCCAAATTGCGTGAAAATGTAATCACATGTCAGTACTCGTATAATATATTTGCCCAATGAATACCCGTTTGTCATCTGCATTTCTTCTTGCTGTAGCAATTTTAATGGCCAGTAGTGTAGTTGCTACGGATGCGGCCGGGTAGCACGCTCTCTCTGACAAACTCGTAATTTCCACTGTGTCGAACTATTAACAAAAAGGGAACAATGTTCCACATGACTGCGTAACTGCATGACTGCGTGATTCACTGAGTCGGAGAGACGTGACAAGTGCGTGGCAGTGCAGACGGCGTGTGCTATCAGCTGCAACGCCCCCTCCGCCGGGACCGACGCTGGCAGTGAATCACAGCGGCCTGGCCAGCTGGCCGCGAGTGTGTCGGCAGCGGCGGCGGGGGCAGCTTCACTGCCTCTGAGGCCTCGCCCCGCCCCCGCACCCCACCCCCGCGAGGGCCGTGGACGCGGCCAGCGGAATCCTCCCGTCAGTGCTGTACACGTCAGCCGCGTGCGTGACGTGCCTCCAGAGTACCGGCGGAGAGTTCCACACAGCTGGCCACGTGGATGCCCTCTGTCGGCTCTCTGCGGAATAGACGTCGCCGGGCAGCTCCCCGAGCCACGGCAGGTACTTGAAATTCTAGTCGACCGGCCGAAGGACGTGGCGGTCGCAGGCGAAGACACAGGAGCTAAGCTCACCAGTCCGTCGCTGCACATCTTTCCTCACTTTCGTTTACTTTCGCGAGTAATTCATTCACAAACGCTATTGACAACAGTACGGCGATTGTGCTGCCCCAGCTGACCAAATGTGAGTTGTCTAATTTAATAACAGACTACTTCTGTACTTTATGATTTAGGCATTGACAAGAGGACCGATACTACTTTTTCTTTTTTTTTACTTTTCTTTTTTTTTTTCCTTTTATACCTGCACGGATTTTATTTCACCTACTACCACATGCGTCATTACAACTTCAGAAACAACTATTCTACAGATTTTCAGACCTTCCACACCTCCATAAAGGATTTACGACAGGATCGCAAACACAGGCATTTGGTTTCTGAGGCCAAGCCCCATTGCACCATAAATGGCGTCTTTTTCTTATCGTTATACTTCTGACTGGTTCGATGTGGCCCTCCACAAATTGCTCTCCTCGTCATCAAACATTTCGCCGAGGTTTATCCTACAAGCAGTGTTTGATCAGAAACGAAGGTGAGCTCCAAATGTCCAACCGTTTGGAAAAATAATAATAATAATTTTTGGGGCCGACAGGGAGCAGCATGTTAGTGTAGATTCCAGTCAACGGTTGCCTCAGCGGAAAGTATACAGAACGGGAATCTGAAGGTCGAAGTCTAGTTCGTGTGTGCAAAGTTTTTCATTTCCAATTTTTTCGTTACTTACAGGAAAAGAAAGATTTGGTGGATGAGTACACAGCAAAATACAGTAATCCAGTCATTACTTCTTTATCAAAATCTTCGAGTCTTGCCTTACACAAAAATTTTTTGACTGATGTGATGAAGCCTTAAGTGCAGGAGAACAACTTCCTTCTGTTCGTTGCCTCCTGGAATGGACAAACAAACCCACAATTGTACGACGAGATTTTTCAAGATGAAGGCTTGGCATCACAGAGCATTAAAATTATTCCTTTCCAAATTGACTCGCTAGTACAACCCTGCGATTCTGTTTCAGATAAAGAATTTGATAAGAAAGCTTCAAAACTGCTCTTATCTCATTGGGGGTGGGGAGGCAGAAGATATTGTGACTATACTGACAAATGGGGCACGGCCCGCAACATGAGGCAGTTGAAGAAATGGGAAAAGGCAATGTGTGTCACTCAGCGAACAGTCAGCGTGCACTGTGGCGGTGTTCTTCACCACGACACGACTAGGAGCCCTACTTTGAATCGTTCATACCGTTCGGTGCATTAGGTTACCCTCGGTAGTGATGTCATTTTTGGTTCTTTATCCGAAGTTCCTATTCAGTAAGCTTCTGAGACCTGTTACCGACCGGTCCTCCTGCCGATTTTTCGACTGCTGTGCTGAGAGTTTTTGGATTTCGGTATGGACCTCTCGTTCGGTTCGGTGTGATTTATTTACACCTAGAATTCGTTATTTTAAACATACTGAGCGGTTTTAGCTTCGGATTTAGTGATTGTGTTACTGAAGTATCACCAGGGCACTTCTGGGTGGAAAGTGAGTTCATAATGGACTATTTTACTTTGTTAGAAATATGGTTTGTATTGTTGTTACTGTGAACAATTATAACATAAAAAAGCAATTTCGGTCAATATTCTCACAAAGTACCTATTATTTTTACGTAATTAAGAGCTTAAAAAATCATAAAATTTCAAAAGGTCGGTTCTGGTTATGTGTATCACATGAATGTTAGCTGAAATTACTAGTGACTTCGCGTATTTTTTTCCGCAAATGGTTTATGTATTAATTATCTAAACGTGTTTGAAACGTTTAAGTAACAGTACAAAGGTATTTCGTGAAGCCTGATAGAGGAAACCTTCCAAAATTACATGCATTTACGGTTTACACCTGCATCATTGGGCAAAGAAGTCAGCCTGTCTCTCTCCACTGGAATTATAAGTATAAAGCAGACAAATGAGTTGTAATGGCACAGTGGATAAGGCATCGAACTGCTTCATCAAAATAAGTAGGTTCACATACTGTTGGGTACCAAAATATTTCTTCTCCTCTTCGTGTTTGTAACACGTTCTCAGACTTCGTTAATCATCAAAGTTAAGCAATTTTCTGATATATTCGTTGCTATTTACACGTAAGAGCGCGCTTTCTCAGTAATGAGTATCTTCGATTTCGTGACTTCCATATGTTTAAGAAATGAAAGATGAAATTGTTGTGCGTCAAACAAATGACAGTGACATTTATACTTTTTCTTGTCACAAATAATGCAACATTTTTTTCTGAGTGCGTAGCGATTTCCGAGTGTGTGGTCAGACAGGAATCTAAGAGCACAACTTGAATTACTGCGAATGAAACTTGCAGTAATCGTTTTTATACTTTAGCTTGTCACAAGTATTTATCTGCGATCGAACCCTTAACAACAGTAGACAGAGATGAAAGAGTCCCGCCACAATATTTTTGGACTATACCGCCATATACGAAACATTTTGATTCATCAGATGCTTGTTATAAACTGCAACGAACTTCTATAGCTGCACTCGCCACACGCTCTCGAAAAGAAGTTTCTTCTTAAATTTTGTTTTTATGAACCAACTCGTTGATGTATCATATAGGGAAGTAGGCTACTTCATCATTTGGATCTCGAGGAGCGAGGTACAACCACATTCTATGCATGTTCTTATTCTTTGGCACACTATAAACAATTTTTCGGGTTTGTGGAGATGTGTTCCGTCTATGCAACTAACTGAAGGCAGTTTGTTTATTGCCATACGCATTTCGCTTCTTTTACTTGTGAAGCATCTTCACGAATAAAAGAAGCGAAACTCGCATGGCATTAAAGAAACTGCCTTCAAATTAGTTGCATAGATGGAACATACCTCCATACATTTTGAAGCAACTAAGGAACAACGGAAAACAGAAAAAATGACGAATTTTTTGGGTGTTTCTATACATGTATTTGTACAATGCGGTACTACACTCCAGTCCTAATTCATATTACGAAACGTAAAATCCAAAACAAGACGCCGATGTGAATCAAAATAAAATGACATAATGGGACATTTATGACAGTTTCCAGAACAGTCAATATTCTATCGTTATCATGCATTCGTGGAAGCACGTGGTAAGCGAAATTTGAACAGTATGACGTACTCTAACCACAATTTTCGGTACTGTGAAGAATAGCGTGCCTGTGTCGGCTACTAGCCGTTTCTGGTTCGTGGTGCTGTAGTGCGCATGCGCCGATCTGAGGCAGATTGCTTTTGATTGGTTGGCGCGAGGAAAACTGACAACAGTGTTTCGGTTCGCTAGGACCGTTCGGTTGCGCTTCCGAAATGCTTACAGAATAATTTTGGGGCTCGCCTTCGAAAACAAGGCCATTCAGTGCGCTAGAGTACCGAACCGATCGGCAAAATGGCGGGAAGATACAGAATAGGGCCCCTGCAGACAACATCCGGATGACTTCACACAGGGAAGAATCATCGGTTAACTGGAAGATGGACGAAATGTGACGAGGGTAGTACAGGAATTTGACATTGCTAACAACATTGTTTCACATGCATGGGGAGCGATCCTAACCACAGGCGCTACCGCCTGAAGGAGAGAAGGTGATCGACCGCAGTCAACTATAGCAGCAGACAGACAAGACGGGACCAACGTCAAATAGCGGGTGCAACTGCAACAATTCTTAAGAGAACAGCAAAGCACGCAATCTCCCATTCCACAGTGACATTGCAACTGCATGGTGGCGGCCTCTGTGTCCGACGACCAGTACGTTGTATTCCAGTGACACCAGCAGATCAGTGGCACCGTTTATGGTGGTATCACGGGCATTGGGACTGGAAAAATGAGAAGTGGGATCGCATGCTGTGCCCACTCCTTCTATTTAAATCCCATCGTGTACGTGTGGGATATGGTGAAGAGACGTAGGGGACGTATTGCAGCACCTCCGCGTGCGGATACGACCCTCCAGCAGTTGTCAACCCGTCTGGTGGAGGAATGCAAACACCCTGATAAGAATTAAGTTCCGCAATTTCTAACGTCTGAGGGGACCATTATAAATCGCAGTGACTCCAGCCTAACTATTGTCTTTGAATAAAAGCGTGATTTCTGTTCGTCTCATACTACAACTGTTCTTACTATGTACAGCCCAAGTTTCATCGAGCTATGTTACTTGGCAGCGACACATCATGCGAACGTGAATTTCGTCCTTAAGTTTTGCACACCGGTGTGTGTTGTTCTACAATGACTGATACTGAATTTTGATACGCCAGTGGTCTAGGGGTAGCGTCTTTGATTCATAATCAAAACGTCTTCGGTCCCGGGTTCGATCCCCGCCACTGTCTAAATTTTGATAAATAATCAGCATTGGCGGCCGAAGACTTCCGGCGTAAGAAGTCAGCCTCATTCTGCCAACGGCCTTGTCAAAGAGGCCGGAGGAGCGGATAGAGGTTCAGGGCACTCTCTTGTCCTACGGGTGGGAAATTGCCCCTAAAGGCGGAAAAATCAGCAATGATCAACGACATGAGGATGCAGAAGGCAATGGAAACCACTGCATTAAAGACACGTAACGTGTATCCACAGGACACGTGGCCTGTAACTGAAGAAGTGTCATGATGATCTCTCCATTGGCAAAAGACTCCGGAATAGTCCCCCATTCGGATCTCCGGGAGGGGAATGCCGAGGGGGAGGTTACCATGAGAAAAAGATTGAATAATCTACGAAAGGATAACGTTCTACGAGTCGGGGCGTGGAATGTCAGCAGCTTGAACGTGGTAGGGAATCTAGAAAATCTGAAAAGGGAAATGCAAAGGCTCAATCTAGATATAGTAGGGGTCAGTGAAGTGAAGTGGAAGGAAGGCAAAGATTTCTGGTCAGATGAGTATCGGGTAATATCAACAGCAACAGAAAATGGTATAACAGGTGTAGGATTCGTTATGAATAGGAAGGTAGGGCAGAGGGTGTGTTACTGTGAACAGTTCAGTGACCGCGTTGTTCTAATCAGAATCGACAGCAGACCAACACCGACAACGATAGTTCAGGTATACATGCCCACGTCGCAAGCTGAAGATGAACAGATAGAGAAAGTGTATGAGGATATTGAAAGGGTAATGCAGTATGTAAAGGCGGACGAAAATCTAATAGTCATGGGCGACTGGAATGCAGTTGTAGGGGAAGGAGTAGAAGAAAAGGTTACAGGAGAATATGGGCTTGGGACAAGGAATGAAAGAGGAGAAAGACTAATTGAGTTCTGTAACAAGTTTCAGCTAGTAATAGCGAATACACTGTTCAAGAATCACAAGAGGAGGAGGTATACTTGGAAAAGGCCGGGAGATACGGGAAGATTTCAATTAGATTACATCATGGTCAGAGAGAGATTCCGAAATCAGATACTGGACTGTAAGGCGTACCCAGGAGCAGATATAGACTCAGATAACAAAATATTAGTGATGAAGAGTAGGCTGAAGTTCAAGACATTAGTCAGGAAGAATCAATACGCAAAGAAGTGGGATACGGAAGAACTAAGGAATGACGAGATACGTTTGAAGTTCTCTGACGCTATAGATACAGCAATAAGGAATAGCGCAGTAGGCAGTACAGTTGAAGAGGAATGGACATCTCTAAAAAGGGCCATCACAGAAGCTGGGAAGGAAAACATAGGTACAAAGAAGGTAGCTGCGAAGAAACCATGGGTAACAGAAGAAATACTTCAGTTGATTGATGAAAGGAGGAAGTACAAACATGTTCCTGGAAAATCAGGAATACAGAAATACAAGTCGCTGAGGAATGAAATAAATAGGAAGTGCAGGGAAGCTAAGACGAAATGGCTGCAGGAAAAATGTGAAGACATCGAAAAAGATATGATCGTCGGAAGGACAGACTCAGCATACAGGAAAGTCAAAACAACCTTTGGTGACATTAAAAGCAACGGTGGTAACATTAAGAGTGCAACGGGAATTCCACTGTTAAATGCAGAGGAGAGAGCAGATAGGTGGAAAGAATACATTGAAAGCCTCTATGAGGGTGAAGATTTGTCTGATGTGATAGAAGAAGAAACAGGAGTCGATTTAGAAGAGATAGGGGATCCAGTATTAGAATCGGAATTTAAAAGAGCTTTGAAGGACTTACGGTCAAATAAGGCAGAAGGGATAGATAACATTCCATCAGAATTTCTAAAATCATTGAGGGAAGTGGCAACAAAACGTCTATTCACGTTGGTGTGTAGAATATATGAGTCTGGCGACATACCATCTGACTTTCGGAAAAGCATCATCCACACAATTCCGAAGACGGCAAGAGCTGACAAGTGCGAGAATTATCGCACAATCAGCTTAACAGCTCATGCATCGAAGCTGCTTACAAGAATAATATACAGAAGAATGGAAAAGAAAATTGAGTATGCGCTAGGTGACGATCAGTTTGGCTTTAGGAAAAGTAAAGGGACGAGAGAGGCAATTCTGACGTTACGGCTAATAATGGAAGCAAGGCCAAAGAAAAATCAAGACACTTTCATAGGATTTGTCGACCTGGAAAAAGCGTTCGACAATATAAAATGGTGCAAGCTGTTCGGGATTCTGAAAAAAGTAGGGGTAAGCTATAGGGAGAGACGGGTCATATACAATATGTACAACAACAAAGAGGGAATAATAAGAGTGGACAATCAAGAACGAAGTGCTCGTATTAAGAAGGGTGTAAGACAAGGCTGTAGCCTTTCGCCCCTACTCTTCAATCTGTACATCGAGGAAGCAATGATAGAAATAAAAGAAAGATTCAGGAGTGGAATTAAAATACAAGGTGAAAGGATATCAATGATACGATTCGCTGATGACATTGCTATCATGAGTGAAAGTGAAGAAGAATTAAATGATCTGCTGAACGGAATGAACAGTCTAATGAGTACACAGTATGGTTTGAGAGTAAATCGGAGAAAGACGAAGGTAATGAGAAGTAGTAGAAATGAGAACAGCGAGAAACTTAACATCAGGATTGATGGTCACGAAGTCAATGAAGTTAAGGAATTCTGCTACCTAGGCAGTAAAATAACCAATGACGGACGGAGCAAGGAGGACATCAAAAGCAGACTCGCTATGGCAAAAAAGGCATTTCTGGCCAAGAGAAGTCTACTAATATAAAATACCGGCCTTAATTTGAGGAAGAAATTTCTGACGATGTACGTCTGGAGTACAGCATTGTATGGTAGTGAAACATGGACTGTGGGAAAACCGTAAGAGAAGAGAATCGAAGCATTTGAGATGTGGTGCTATAGACGAATGTTGAAAATTAGGTGGACTGATAAGGTGAGGAATGAGGAGGTTCTACGCAGAATCGGAGAGGAAAGGAATATGTGGAAAACACTGATAAGGAGACGGGACAGGATGATAGGACATCTGCTAAGACATGAGGGAATGACTTCCATGGTACTAGAGGGAGCTGTAGAGGGCAAAAACTGTAGAGGAAGACAGAGATTGGAATACGTCAAGCAAATAATTGAGGACGTAGGTTGCAAGTGCTACTCTGAGATGAAGAAGTTAGCACAGGAAAGGAATTCGTGGGGGGCCGCATCAAACCAGTCAGCAGACTGATGACAAAAAAAAAAAAAAAAAGATATTGAATTCTATATTCTCAATGGCAGGATTAGGTATGGTGAATGTTTCTGCCTAGTGTCACATTTCATCTCTCGCTGCCTGTATGGCAGCTGGTGGTACTTGTTTGGGCGGCGCTGTGGCGTGAACGCTGTTGATTGGGCTGCGAGACGTTTTTCTGCTCTCGTCAGCGCCTCGGTGTTAATCGAGAGGCGGCCCCGGCTCAGACAGCAGATGTGACGCTGTTTGTTTTGGCACGCGGTTAGTTTGCTCCAGGGCGGCCGCACGCACGCAGGCAGGCACCGCACACACACACACACACACACACACACACACACACACACACATACACACGAGCGAGCGCGTCAGCGCCGACACGCGACGCGCGGAAGAGGAGTGGCCCGTCATGATGTAGGCGGGGAGCGCCGTCTCGCCAAGTTGCCGACACCACCTTCCTTAAGGAGCCGGCGCGGGGACGGTGACGTGTAACCGAGTGGGTTCTTTGTCTCGTGTTATCCACGCAGGGACCTACACGAAACTTGTCATACCACAGCGGATCTTTCCAGACCTCTAGAGGAAAATGAGTGTGGATTTCGCCTTTTTCCTCTCAAGTGTCGCCAAACGTCTGTTCCTACGGATTGTATGTACTTCCTCATTGAAGATTTCAAAGTGATTAATCGCTGCTGCATTAGACAATATGTCTATGTTCGGATTTCTTATTATGGATTCTGAGAAAAACAGGGGTAAGCTATAGGGAAAGTCGTGTAATATACCAGTATATACAAGAACAAATAGGGACCAATAAGAATGGAACATCAAGAACGAAGTGCACGGGTTAAAAAAGAGTGTAAGACAGAGATGTAGTCCTTCACTCCTGCTTCGAAGAAACAAAGACCGAAATAAAATAAAGCTTCAAGAGTGCAATAAAAATTAAAGATGAAGGAATATCAGTGTTAAGATTCGCTGATGACATTACTGTCCACGGTGAAACTGAAGAATTATTACAAGAACTGCTGATTGGAATGAAAGGAGCGATGTGTACCGATTATGGATCGAGGATAAACCGCAAAAAAGTGAAAATAATGAGAATTTATAGAAACGAAGACAACGAGAAATTTAACATAATAATTGGTCACGAATTAGGCGTACATGAATTTAAGGTATTGTGTTAACCAATGACTGTCAGCCGTTGTGGCCCAGCGGTTCTAGGCGCTTCAGTCCAGAACCGCGAGACTGCTACGGTCGCAGGTTCGAATCCTGCCTCGGGCATGGATGTGTGTGATGTCCTTAGGTTAGTTAGGTTTAAGTAGTTCTAAGTTCCAGGGGATTGATGACCTCAGATGTTAAGTCCCATAGTGCTCAGAGCCATTTGAACCATTTTTAACCAATGACGGACGGAGTAGGGAGGATATAAAAAGCACTGGTGAAAAGGGCGTTCCTGGCCAAGAGACGTCTGCTAATATTAACCATAGGCCGCCTCAAATAATGTTGCGGACCACAATAATGATCGGCCGGTAACATCTTTAATTTCCTTCTACGGCAATGTTACTGTTTCCCGTCACCTCAAAGATGTCCTAAAAACGATTGTAAGCCACTAAAAATGTGAAGTCGGTCACAATGTCATCCTAGTCAACGACAATGTCAGACCGAACCGAACCGTGATCTAGCTGCATCTTCAAAGATGCAACATCAACCGCATGCATTGACCAGCACCTCAGGACCTCACTGAAGCTACCATTCAGGAGTGCGACCTCATACCTCAAAAAAAAACTTGATGGTGTCATCCAGCGCATGCCTCGTAGCGTGGAAGAACTTATCCGTGTGTTGGGACGACATATTCACGGCTAAAGACTGATAATCATCATAATGAGATAAAGAGTGACACTGTTTTTGTTTACATTATGTACACTTAGGAGATAGCTTGCTTTGTTTTGTAATGATTTTTTTGTAACCAACCGAAACGGTTTTTGTTTTCAGAAGGAATTATGTATATTTTGTTAAAAAGTTTGTGTACAAACCTCACTGGGTGTATTATCAAAAATGGCGCTAAGCACTATGGGATTTAACATCTGAGGTCATCAGTCCCCTAGAGTTGTTGTTGTTGCTGTGGTCTTCAGTCCTGAGACTGGTTTGATACAGCTCTCCATACAAGCTTCTTCATCTCCAAGTACTTACTGCAACCTACATCCTGAATCTGCTTAGTGTATTCATCTCTTGGTCTACCTCTACGATTTTTACACTCCACGCTGCCATCCAATGCTAAATTTGTGATCCCTTGATGCCTCAGAACATGTCCTACCAAACAATCCCTTCTTCTTGTCAAGTTGTGCCACAAACTCCCCTTCTCCCCAATTCTATTCAGTACCTCCTCATTAGTTAAGTGATCTAACCATTTAATTTTCATCAGTCTTCTGTAGCACAACATTTCGAAAGTTTCTATTCTCTTCTTGTCCAAACTAATAATCGTCCATGTTTCACTTCCATACATGGCTGCATGCCATACAAATACTTTCAGAAACGACTTTCTGACACTTAAATCTATACTCGATGTTAACAAATTTCTCTTCTTCAGAAACGCTTTCCTTGCCATTGCCAGTCTACATTTTATATCCTCTCTACTTCTACCATCATCAGTTACTTTACTCCCCAAATAGCAAAACTCCTTTACTACTTTAAGTGTCTCATTTCCTAATCTAATTCCCTCAGCATCACCCCACTTAATTCGACTACATTTCATTATCCTCGTTTTGCTTTTGTTGATGTTCATCTTACATCCTCCTTTCAAGACACTGTCCATTCCATTCAACTGCTCTTCCAAGTCCTTTGCTGTCTCTGACAGAATTACAGTGTCATCGGCGAACCTCAAAGTTTTTATTTCTTCTCCATGGATTTTAATACATACTCAGAATTTTTCTTTTGTTTCCTTTACTGCTTGCTCAA
Source organism: Schistocerca nitens (assembly GCF_023898315.1). NCBI lineage: Eukaryota > Metazoa > Arthropoda > Insecta > Orthoptera > Acrididae > Schistocerca > Schistocerca nitens. The sequence goes on along the minus strand of NC_064620.1, from coordinate 371,498,882 downwards.
TATACAGATTGAATAACATCGGGGAGAGGCTACATCCCTGTCTCACTCCCTTCCCAACAGCTGCTTCCCTTTCATGTCCCTCGACTCTTATAACTGCCATCTGGTTTCTGTACAAATTGTAAATAGCCTTTCGCTCCCTGTATTTTACCTCTGCCACCTTCAGATTTGATAGAGAGTATTCCAGTCAACATTGTTAAAAGCTTTCTCTAATTCTATAAATGCTAGAAACGTAGGTTTGCTTTTCCTTAACCTATCTTCTAAGATAAGTCGTAAGGTCAGTATTGCCTCACGTGTTCCAAAATTTCTACAGAATCCAAACTGATATTCCCCGAGGTCGGCTTCTACCAGTTTTTCCATTCGTCTGTAAAGAATTCGTATTAGCATTTTGCAGGCGTGGCTTATTACGCTGATATCTCGGTAATTTTCACATCTGTCAACACCTGCTTTCTTTGGGATTGGAATTATTATATTCTTCTTGAAGTCTGAGGGTATTTCGCCTGTCTCATACATCTTGCTCACCAGATGGTAGAGTTTTGTCAGGACTGGCTCTCCAAGGCTGTCAGTAGTTCTAATGGAATGTTGTCTTCTCCCGGCTCCTTGTTTAGACTTAGGTCTTTCAGTGCTCAGTCAAACTCTTCACGCAGTATCTTATCTCCCATTTCATCTTCATCTACATCCTCTTCCATCCCCATAATATTGTCCTCAAAGACATCGCCCTTGTATAGACCCTCTATATACTCCTTCCACCTTTCTGCTTTCCCTTCTTTGCTTAGAACTGGGTTTCCATCTGAGCTCTTGATATTCATACAAGTGGTTCTCTTTTCTCCAAAGGTCTCTTTAATTTTCCTGTAGGCAGTATCTATCTTACCTCTAGTGAGATAAGCCTCTACATTTTTATTTATTTATTTATTTATTTATTGTTCCGTGGGACCAAATTAAGGAGAAATCTCCATGGTCATGGAACGAGTCAATACATGAAATTATAACACGATATTAGAAACAGATAAAATGAAATATAGAAAAAAAAACATATTCAGGTGACAAGTCATAAGTTTAAATGAAGACAATCAGCAATGTAACACTGGAATTTGCTTAATTTTTTAGCTCTTCCAGGAGCTCCTCGACAGAATAGAAGGAGTGAGCCATGAGGAAACTCTTCAGTTTAGACTTAAAAGAGTTTGGGCTACTGCTAAGATTTTTGAGTTCTTGTGGTAGCTTATTGAAAATGGATGCAGCAGAATACTGCACTCCTTTCTGCACAAGAGTCAAGGAACTGCATTCTACATGCAGATTTGATTTCTGCCTAGTATTAACTGAGTGAAAGCTGCTAACTCTTGGGAATAGGCTAATATTGCTAACAACAAACGACATTAAAGAAAATATATACTGTGAGGGCAATGTCAGAATTCCCAGATTTTTGAATAGGGGTCGACAAGAGGTTCTCGAACTTACACCACATATAGCTCGAACAGCCCGTTTTTGAGCCAAAAATACCCTTTTTGAATCAGAAGAATTACCCCAAAAAATAATACCATACGACATAAGCGTATGAAAATATGCGAAGTAGACTACTTTTCGTGTTGAAGTGTCACTTATTTCAGATACTGTTCTAATGGTAAATAAAGCAGCATTTAGTTTCTGAACAAGATCCTGAACATGGGCTTTCCACAACAGCTTACTATCTATCCGTACGCCTAGGAACTTGAACTGTTCCGTCTCGCTTATAACATGCCCATTCTGTCTGATTAAAATGTCAGTTCTTGTTGAATTGTGAGTTAGAAACTGTAAAAACTGAGTCTTACTGTGATTTAGCATCAAATTATTTTCCACAAGCCACGAACTTATTTCATGAACTAAATTATTTGTTACTGTTTCAATATTACACACAAGATCCTTCACTATCAAGCTGGTGTCATCAGCAAACAGAAATATTTTTGAATCACCTGTAATACTAGAAGGCATATCATTTATATAAATAAGAAACAGCAGTGGCCCCAGCACCGACCCTTGGGGAACGCCCCACTTAACAGTGCCCCATTGGGACTGAACATCACTACCACTCTCAATATTGCGGAGAATTACCCTCTGCTTTCTGTTCTTAAAGTAAGAGGCGAACCAATTGTAAGCTACTCCCCTTACTCCATAATGGTCCAACTTCTGCAGTAATATTTTGTGGTCAACACAGTCAAAAGCCTTCGTTAAATCAAAGAAAACACCTAGCGTTCGCAACCTTTTATTTAATCCGTCGAAAACCTCACAGAGAAAAGAGAATATAGCATTTTCAGTTGTTAAACCATTTCTAAAACCAAACTGAACATTTGACAGCAAATTATGTGAATTTAAATGCTCCAGTAACCTTGTATATACAACCTTCTCGATAACTTTAGCAAACACCGATGGCATAGAAATAGGTCTAAAATTGTCAACATTATCAATGTCTCCCTTTTTATAAAGTGGCTTCACTACCGAGTATTTTAATCGATCAGGAAACCGACCACTCCTAAAGGAAAAGTTACAGATATGGCTAAGTACTGGGCTAACATACATAGAACAATACTTCAGTATTCTGCTAGATACCCCGTCATATCCATGAGAGTTCTTGGTCTTTAGTGATTTAATTATTAACTCAATCTCCCTCTTGTCAGTATCATGGAGGAGCATTTCAGGTAACAGTCTCGGAACACTTTTTTCTAAGAGCGCTATATGATTCCCTGTTGGAATTAGGTTTCTATTTAGTTCACCTGCTATATTAAGAAAGTGATTATTAAATACTGTACATATATGCGACTTATCAGTAACACGGACATTCCCACTACGCACTGATTCTATATCCTCGACTTGTCTCTGCAGACCAGCAACTTCCTTTACGACTGACCATATGGTTTTAATTTTATCCTGAGACTTAGCTATTCTATCTGCATACCACATACTTTTTGCCTTCCTAATAACTTTTTTAAGCACCTTACAATACTGTTTGTAATGGGCTGCTGCATTTAGATTTTGACTGTTTCTAACGTTTTGATATAATTGCCACTTTGTTCTACAAGATATTCTTATCCCTCTAGTCAGCCACCCAGGATGCCTGTTTGTGCTAGTACCCTGTTTTAAACGTTGTAACGGAAAGCAACTTTCAAAGAGCATGAGAAAGGTCTTTAGAAAAGCATTATATTTATCGTTTACTGTCTCAGCGCTATAAACATCTTGCCACTCTTGTTCCTTTGTAAGGTTTACAAAGGTCTCTACAGCAACCGGATCAGCTTTCCTGAACAGCTGATGACTATATTTAACACGAGTTGCAGCATAAAAATCTTTTAAAGTTAAAATTTGCGCATCATGATCTGAAAGGCCATTCACCTTTTTTCTAACAGAATGCCCTTCTAGTAATGAGGAATGAACAAAAATGTTGTCTATGGTTGTTCTACTGTTCCCTTGCACTCTCGTTGGAAAGAATACGGTTTGCATAAGATTGTATGAATTAAAGAGGTCTACCAGCATCCTCTTCCTTGCACAATCACTTATACAATTAATATTGAAGTCACCACATATAACTAACTTTTTGTATTTCCTATAAAGTGAACCAACAACCTCCTCTAGCTTTAGCAAAAATGCTGTGAAATCGGAGTCTGGGGATCTATAAATAACAACAGTTACAAGTTTAACTCCGTTAAATTGAACCACACCTGCACAACATTCAAACACCTTTTCAGTGCAGTACTTTGAAACATCAATTGACTCAAATGCGATGCCGTTTTTCACATACATGGCTACTCCCCCACACCGCAAAGAGCTCCTCGAAAAGCAGCCAGCCAACCTGTATCCTGGTAAAGGAAGCCTCTGAATTATCTCCTTATTTAAGAAGTGTTCAGATATACCAATAATTTCAGAGTCAACATCTATAAGCAGTTCACTAACTTTATCCCTAATACCTTGTATATTTTGATGAAATATACTAATTCCCTCATTACTCGGATACCTAAGCTTTGTCAAAAGTGATTCCCTTGTTAGAGAGACTTCCCTTAAGCAGGAATACCTATCAGCTGACTTCAATCTAAAAAAGGTGCAGCTCTAACACACACTACTGCAGGAATTTTCCCATGAGTGATCCCACCAACCCCACCTATGCTGTCACCTATAAGCTTTGCCAACCTCCCCTTCCCATACCTGTTGAGGTGCAGGCCGTGTCTAGTGAAACCCGTCCTGCTGATAGACTCCACCGACACCACTGAAATGTGACCCATGCTTTCTGTCATCAGCGCACCCCCAAGTCTCATGTTATTACGCCTGACGGCTGTATTAAGATGAGGCCGATCGTGACGCTGAAACAGTTCCACGAAATGCACATTCGTGTTGCCAGTCTGAGTGGCTATCTTTTCCAGGTCACCATCTATGTTATACTCCCCATCCCTACCAATACTATTACCAGCCCCACCCACAATCACTACCTGATCCTCTTTAGTAAAATCCCTACATAACCCCCCTATGTTAACAGTCACCTGAGCCAACCCTGCATTAGGCTTCACAATGCTGGTGACCTGGTACTCACTTCCCAGCACTTCCTGCAACTGCTGGCCTACACCTCTGCCATGTGAACTACCTAACAGCAGAACCTTCTTCCTCTTCGACTTTGCAACTGTTCTAGGCACAGTAACTACTGAGGTCTGCTGCATACTTCCTACATCTACAGCTACTAGAGATTCCTCTCCACTAGACTCTGACAGTTGGTCATATCTATTGTAAACACCAATAGTAAAACTATCTGAAAATCTTCTTCTCCTAGCAGATCTCTTGCCAACAGCCAGCTCCCATTCCCCAACCCCCTTCTCCCTCCTCATCCTATCTAGCTCCTCCTGTGCGTTTTTCAACTGCACCTGAAGGGCACAGATCTTACGCTCCTGCTCCTCTATCAGTTTACTCTTGCTACATAACCTGCAGTTCCAGGAGAGGATCTCACCAGAATGCCCACTGGCTTCCCCACTGCATTCCCCCCAGTGAAAATACTTCGAACAAGTGTCACACCGCAATCCACTACTCACGAACCTACGGCAAAGCCCACACTTCTCACTCATGGTAAAATTTTACTTTTTCTAAGTTCCGCTACTACAATAAGAAGATGATAAAAACCTGACTACAATAATCACAAACTTACTCTACAAGGGAAGTAACTACTATTATTAACAGTATTAATAAACAACAAATGTGAATATAACAAAAGACTAATACAGAAAGAGAATCAAACGTCTAATCACACAGTAACGAGCTGTAAACAGTTCCCAAAAGGTTCTTCTGAAATTATTTCACCAGAAAACACCACGAACACCGGTTGAAGACTACTAAAGTTCCTAAATAAATCACTGTGCACAAACAATTAATTAGTACTTAGCTTTCGATGCGCCGCTACAGCTGCAACTGGTCAGCGCGGAATGTAAACACAGGCAAGAGGTTAAGTTTCTCGATACGAAACACTCACAAATATCACGTCACAACAGAAGAAAGGCAGAGCTGAATGAAGAAACCACTAATACGTCACTTATATAGTAAATATTATCACAAAAACCGTTAAAATATGTATCTGGAACCTAAAAATATATGAAAACTTAGAGAGCGATCTCACACACAGTCACTCGCTTATGACGTCACACCAAAGAAAAAAGACATCCTTACATGTGTCCTCTATCCATGCCTGCTTAGCCATTTTGCACTTCCTGTCGATCTCATTTTTGAGACGTTTGTATTCCTTTTTGCCTGCTTAATTTTCTGCATTTTTATATTTTCTCCTTTCGTCAATTAAATTCAATATTTCTTCTGTCACCCAAGGATTTCTACTAGCCCTCGTCTTTTTACCTACTTGATCCTCTGCTGCCTTCACTACTTCATCCCTCAAAGCTACCCATTCTTCTTCTACTGTATTTCTTTCCCCCATTCTTGTCAATTGTTCACTTATGCTCTCCCTGAAACTCTGTACAACCTCTGGTTCAGTCAGTTTATCCAGGTCCCATCTCCTTAAATTCCCACCTTTTTGCAGTTTCCGCACTTTCAATGTCTTACAATTTAAAACATGGTTCCTAAATCTCTGTCTTACCATTATATAATCTATCTGATACAGTCTAGTATCTCCAGGATTCTTCCGTGTGTACGACCTTCTTTTATGATTCTTGAACCAAGTGTTAGCTATGATTAAGTTATGCTCTGTGCAAAATTCTACCAGACGGCTTCCTCTTTCATTTCGTACCCCCAATCCAATTCACCTACTATGTTTCCTTCTCTCCCTTTTCCTAATGTCGAATTCCAGTCACCCATGACTATTAAATTTTCATCTCCCTTCACAACCTGAAAAATTTCTTTTATCTCATCATACATTTCATCAATTTCTTCATCATCTGCAGAGCTAATTGACATATAAACTTGTACTACTGTAGTAGACGTGGGCTTCATGTCTATCTTGGCCACAATAATACGTTCACTATGCTGTTTGTAGTAGCTTACCCGCAATTCTATTTTTTTGTTCATTATTAAACCTACTCCTGCATTACACCTATTTGATTTTGTATTTATAACTCTGTATTCACCTGACCAAAAGTCTTGTTCCTCCTGCCACCGAACTTCACTAATTCCCACTATATCTAACTTTAACCTATCCATTTCCCTTTTGAAAGTTTCTAACATACCTGCCCAATTACGTGATCTGACATTCCACGCTCCGATCCATAGAACGCCAGTTTTCTTTCTCCTGATAACGACGTCCTGCCAGATGAAGTGGCCGAGAGGTTCTAGGCGCTACAGTCTGGAACCGCGAGACCTCTACGGTCGCAGGTTCGAATCCTGCCTTGGGCATGGGTGTGTGTGATGTCCTTAGGTTAGTTAGGTTTAAGTAGTTCTAAGTTCTAGGGGACTGATGACCTCAAAAGTTAAGTCCCATATTGCTCAGAGCCATTTGAACCATTTTTGAACGACGTCCTCTTGAGTAGTCCCCGCCCGGAGATCCGAATGGGGGACTATTTTTACCTCCGGAATATTTTACCCAATAGGACGCCATCATCATTTAACCATACAGTAAAGCTGCATGCCCTCGGGAAAAATTATGGCTGTAGTTTCCCCTTGCTTTCAGCCGTTCGCAGTACCAGCACAGCAAGGCCGTTTTGGTTAGTGTTTCAAGGCCAGATCAGTCAATCATCCAGACTGTTGCCCCTGCAACTACTGAAAAGCTGCTGCCACTCTCCAGGAACCACAATTTTGTCTGGCCTCTCAACAGATACACCTCCGTTGTGGTTGCCTACGGTACGGCCATTCTGTATCGCGGAGGCACGCAAGCCTCCCCACCAACGGCAATGTACATGGTTCATGGGGGGCGGGTGGGGGGGGGGGTGGCGGCTAGACTCAGAACTACTTAAATCTAGCTAACCTAAGGACATGACACACATCCACGCGTGAGGCAGGATTCGAACCTGCGACCGTAGCAGTAGCGCGGTTCCAGACTGAAGCGCCTAGAACCGCTCGGTCACCCCGGCCGGCCTCGGATTGGGTGTTGTATTGTTCTCCGCATCGTCATAATTGACGTTACTATTGAGATGGCTAAATGGGCTCGACCAGAAAGGCAATGGATTGGAAAAAGAAACCGTTTGTTTTCAAAAACAGACGCAAGTAAAATAGTTACATGACGAGTTTCTCGAAAAACGAATTCTCTTACTGCGGCTGTATGGGCGGCACAGTTATTTGTGTGCAACTGGCAGCTTCTGCAGTAGTTGGCAATTGGCGATAGTTAAATCGCTTTTCATTATAAATATAAAACCTGCTTGTCAACATAATGCCACCAGCATGCAGCATGTGCTGTACAACTTACGTATGTTAACAATATCTTCACTCAAAGACGTAACTTAATTCACTCACAAACCATTATTATTTTTTTTTGTACGTACAATACAATCGATGTATGACCAAATACATTGATCTGAACTGGTGTTATCATGAATGCCGAAAAGTAGTGTCACAGTAGGTTACAGACAGAGAAAATTGACGATATAACCCGTTTACATCTATGTATTTGCCGAAAGATGGACTGTATTGTACACACAAAAACTAAAGACATGATTGTGAGCGAAGTGTGTTACGACTAAGTTATTACAAAAAATACGTTGGAGTTTTCTGCATTTACATTCTATTGTCAAGTGTTGATCCTTGTTTGTCTTACGCCTCATTTTCCCTTTAATTCATATTATGACTCCACTGCTCACTTCACCTTACTCGAATTCCTCCGATAATGTCCTTTGATTTTGATTCTTGTAAGGATTCAGTAATGAGCAAAAATGTTACACGAGCGGTTTTAGTCCTTAGGCCACTGTCAAACGTTCAGAACTGACTATAAAAGCCAGACATCAAGTATGTTGAAATACTGTATTACTAGCTATAAATGGTATAGCTAACAATAATGACGACTAGTAACTCTTCATAAATATCTATATAGAAAAGGCAGTGTCCTGTATGACTGACTGACAGACTCACCACCGCCCAGCCTGCTGCAGAAAGAAATTTGAAATTTGCAGAAGGCGTGTATCTCATACAGCAGGCGTCGTTGAAGACGGGATTTGTCGAAATTCCAGCTCTAAGGGGGTAAAATAGAGCAAGAGATTTTTAATGAAAGCATTTTTAAAACTAAATGTATGAAAATTTTAATTTGGCTTCTCATTTAAAAATTTAAAAAAATGTTTCAATGTTTTTGAAAATTCGACCCTTACGGGGTTGAAACGGAGGATGAAAGTTTTCATGGAAATATTTCACTGTGAAAGCATTTCTGAAGCTACATCTCGGAAAATTTGTATTTGGCTTATCTGTTAGAAATAAAACATACGCTTGTCACTGTTTTTAGAAATTCAGTCCCTAAGGAACTGAAATGTTTTATGAAAATACTTTACTCCGACAGCATTTTTAAAGCTAAATTCTTGAAAACTGATGTTTGGCTTCTCGGTTAGAGATGAAAAAATACGTGTTTCACTGTTTTTGGAAATTCAACTCCTAGGGAATAAACAGGGTCAGACAGAGTCGTGGACTTGTTATCGCCCAGCCCAAACCGCTAACGATAGAAACTTTAAGTTTGGAGAGGGTGCGGATCTTACACTGTAGGCATCGTTTAAAAAGTGATTGTCCGAATCTCCACTCCTTAGGGGATAAAAGACTTTTTGAAAGTATGTGGCTTTTAAGGGAATTTTGTAGCTAGAATTACGAAAAGTGGTATTTGGCTTCTCAGTCAGAAAAAAAAAATATCTTCCAACATTTTTGGAAAATCAACCACTAATGGGATAAAATAGTGGGTGAAAGTTTTTTTAAATAAATAGTTACTAAAGAACTGTTAATGGATTTTTAGGGCTACGTCTATGGCAACTAGTATCCTCGGCTAGAAATAAAAAAATTACGTTTTCCACTGTTTCTGGAAAAATAACGCCTAAGAGAGAGCAATAGGGAATAAAAACTTTTGAGAAAATATTTAGTTACATTAAATGAATTTTAAAGCTAAATTTATGAAAATTGGTATTTGATTTGACGATTAGATATAAAGAAATATTTGTTACGGGATGCCTGTTGCTACGGAAATATCTCCACATGAAAGCAGATGACATGATGAACAAAAACCCTGGACTTTAGCTACCATAATCGCTTTTTGGTCAGGAGTAAATTCGGAAAAGACCATGCTTATAAGGCCTTAATTAGCGTGAAAAGCTTAAAAGGTGTTGCAATTTGTAAACAACGTAAGAATTCGATTAAATAAAACAAAAATTTCTGCAGGCCATACTGTCCACGCGAGCGAAGCAGCGGGCTCTAAGCTATTAAAATATACACTACTGGTCATTAAAATTGCTACAGGAAGAAGAAATGCAGATGATAAACGGGTATTCATTGGACAAATATATTATACTAGAACTCACATGTGATTACATTTTCACGCAATTTGGGTGCATAGATACTGAGAAATCAGTATCCATAACAATCACCTCTGACCGTAATAACGGACTTGATACGCCTGGTCATTGAGTCAAACAGAGACTGGATGGCGTGTACAGGTACAGCTGCCCATGCGGCTTCAACACGATACCACAGTTCATGAAGAGTAGTGACTGGCGTATTGTAACGAGCCAGTTGCTCGGCCACCATTGACCAGACGTTTTCAGTTGGTGAGAGCTCTGGAAAATGTGCTAGCCAGGGCAGCAGTCGAACATTTTCTCTATCCAGAAAGGCCCGTACAGGACCCACAACATGCGGTAGTGCATTATCCTGCTGAAATGTAGGGTTTCGCAGGAATAGGCTCTGAGCACTATGGGACTCAACTGCTGTGGTCAAGAGTCCCCTAGAACTTAGAACTACTTAAACCTAACTAACCTAAGGACAGCACACAACACCCAGCCATCACGAGGCAGAGAAAATCCCTGACCCCGCCGGGAATCGAACCCGGGAACCCGGGCGTGGGAAGCGAGAACGCTACCGCACGACCACGAGATGCGGGCTCGCAGGAATAGAATGAAGGTAGATCCACGGGTCGTAACACGTCTGAAATGTAACGTCCACTGTTCAAAGTGTCGTCAATGCGAACAAGAGGTGACCGAGACGTGTAACCAATGGCACACCATATCATCACGCCGGGTGATACGCCAGTATGGCGATGACGAATACACGCTTCCAATGTGCGTTCACCGCAATGTCGCCAAATACGGATGCGACATCATGATGCTGTAAACAGAACCTGGATTCATACGAAAAAATGACGTTTTGCCATTCGTGCACCCAGGTTCGTCGTTGAGTACACCTTCGCAGGCGCTCCTGTCTGTGATGCTGCGTCAAGGAAAACCGCAGCCATGGTCTCCGAGCTGATAGTCCGTGCTGCTGCAAACTCGTCGAACTGTTCGTGCAGATGGTTGCTGTCTTGCAAACGTCCCCATCTGTTGACCCAGGGATCGAGACGTGGCTGCACGATCCGTTACAGCCATGCGGATAAGATGTCTGTCATCTCGACTGCTGGTGATACGAGGCCGTTGGGATCCAGCACGGCGTTCCGTATTACCCTCCTGAACCCACCGATTCCATATTCTGCTAACAGTCATTAGATCTCGACCAATGCGAGCAGCAATGTCGCGATACGATAAACAGCAATCGCGATAGGCTACAACCCGACCTTTATCAAAGCCGGAAACGTGATGGTACGCATTTCTCCTCCTTAAATGAGGCATCACAACAACGTTTCACCAGGCAACGCCGGTCAACTGCTGTTTGTGTATGAGAAATCGGTTGGAAACTTTCCTCATGTCTGGACGTTGTAGGTGTCGCCACCGGCGCCAACCTTGTGTGAATGCTCTGAAAAGCTAATAATTTGCATATCACAGCATCTTCTTCCTGTCGGTTAAATTTCGCATCTGTAGCACGTCATCTTCGTGGTCTAGCAATTTTAATGGCCAGTAGTGTTTATGTCTGATTGGTTATAAGCAAAATATACGCTGATAAAATTATAAAACTTACGCAACATGAGCCCTACTGTCAGTGTGAGTGATCAGGATAGACTCGCGGAATAGGAAAATGTTAAACAACTGGAAGACACATAAACCGAAATACTTTCAGACAGTTGGGTAGCGACGTTTGGGGCTTTTCGAGACGAGAAACGACCAACTGATGCCAAATGGTCAGATGAATGCTGCGCGAGGCAGAGCGCATCGATGGACGAAGTCTAGCGAATTTGAAAATCTAAAAAATGACAACTGTCATAATGATCTACAGGGTGTCCCAGGAGTTATGATCAATATTCGCGGATATGACAGAAACCATCATTCGGAGCACAAATATGTAGTAAACATGGGCTCTAAAATGCATATCTTAATTGCTATCAGCACTACTTCATCTTCAGCAGTTCGAATGCTAGTTCTTTGCTTTCCATATCTTGGGAGGAAGTACGATGGACCAATACAAGAAACTATTGTCTGGTAAACATGAGCTGTAAAATGCATACTTTATGGGCTTTGAGTACTTGTTCAGTAGAGATGTGTTCCGCAGTAGAAAGATGAACAAGTGCTAGTTCAAATGGCTGGTTCAAATGGCTCTGAGCACTATGGGACTTAACATCGGAGGTCATCAGTCCCCTAGAACTTAGAACTACCTAAACCTAACTAACCTAAGGACATCACACACATCCATGCCCGAGGCAGGATTCGAACCTGTGACCGTAGCGGTCGCGCGGTTCCAGACTGTAGCGCCTAGAACCGCTCGGCCACCGTGGCCGGCGCGCCACAAGTCCTTCTACCTGGTACTGTGAACGTGTTAACGCGTAGACACGTTCAGAGTACCAGGTAGAAGGACTGGTGGCGAGCGTAAACACGCTCAGAACACACAGGGACAGGTACAAAGGCGCGTGCGTTAACACGTCCAGAGCAGTTAAAGGGCTTGAGACTTCGATACGCACCAAAATTTTGTTTTATAATGTGAATATATGATACAATTATTGACCCAATTTAGAAATTTAAAATTCTGTCATAAACTACTCATTAAGAGGTATAACCTTACGTTTAAGGTTTCGCACAGTAAGTCACGTATTAAAGTGAGAAACTGTATACATGCCCTGAGGTAAAGTAACTTCAAAAAAAATGGTTCAAATGGCTCTGAGCACTATGGGACTTAACTTCTAAGGTCATCAATCGCCTACAACTTAGAACTACTTAAACCTAAGGACATCACACACAACCATCGCCGAGGCAGGATCCGAACCTGCGACCGTAGCGCCTAGAACCGCTCGGCCACCCCGGTAAAGTAACTCATGGCACGCAAATAACCCGGACCATATTCTCTGAGTACTTGAGAATGACAGCATTTACCGACTTCCAACAATCTTTACCCAATTTCAGACCTTTTAAAAAAATTTTCTAGTTGACACGCCCCGCAAAATTATGAAAGAAATAAATTTTATTGCTGAGTACATTTCCGGTGTTCATGCAGTTCCACCTCAGCATCAGGCACAACATTTTAATTTATTACTTCTCTACTGTTTATCCGCAACACATTTTACAGACAGTGTCGAAATATACCACTGAATGTGCCTGGAAAAGTATATCATTGCACGAGTCATAGTTCGTGAGATATGACGTCATAAAGTTTGGGATGCTTCAGAAACTAATTTTTTCTTTAAAAAATGGCAATTCGATAGTTTAAAGAAACGGGGGTAGGGAGAGGTATTATTGATTGTAAGCTGATCACAGACCTTACATGGCCGACGAACGAAATGAACAAATGAAATAGTGTTGTGCTTCCTAACGGTTCAGTTTAATTTGGGAACCCACTTACTCTGATAGACGCTTGTGGAGTTTCAATTCCTCGTTCTGGATACCTACAGGAATTATCAGCTGCTGGACGATATACACTGGAGCTGGAGTACAGTGAAGTGTGTGTTGAGAGGAGGTGAAAGGTCACCCACGGCTGGCTTGTTTGGCGTGCGAGACGTATGGTGGAACACGAGACGGGGGCGCTACGTGCCAAGACAGCCAACAGCGGCGAAAGGACAGGGGCCGTCTCAGGTGTCCCCGCTGGGCTGCACTGGAGTACGCCTGCCTGTCTGTCTACCAACCTACCTACCTACCTACCTACCTACTCCTACTTCTGCTGTTTCACTATTCTCGCACGCAGGAGCTGGGCGAGTTTTGTGGCGTCACAGTGTGGATTCTTAGGCGTAGAAGGCATTCTTAGGCGTAGAAGGCAGATCACACATTTTTGCACCTTGGAGAATAATATGGCGAATGATGTGCAATGTCAGTCACCTCAGTGACGCCGTATTGGATTACATCCCTTGCAGCAGCTAGCCGTATTTGTAATGCATCTGTTACGAATATAGGGTTGTTCCAAAACAGCGACACAGTGAAGATCTCATTACAAAGCGTAGTTTTGGTACGATTTGTTATAATTTCATGACATGAAAAGACATACTGCAGTTTAAAAGTTTTTCGTATTTGGCTCTTTTCATATTAGGTCTTGCATACTATGAAAGTATGTCGTTTCAAGTTACTGGCGCGTTTTAGATTTATCTAAAGCACATACTCTTTTGTACGATTTGTTATAACCTGAGCGGCCGCTGTGACCGAGCGGTTCTAGGCGCTTCAGTCTGGAACCGCGCTGCTGCTACGGTCGCAGGTTCGAATCCCGCCTCGGGCATGGATGTGTGGTTCGAACCTGCGACCGTAGCAGTCGCGCGGTTCCGGACTGAGCGCCTAGAACCGCTAGACCACCGCGGCCGCCATGGATGTGTGTGTGATGTCCTTAGGTTAGTTAGGTTTAAGTAGTTCTAAGTCTAGGGAACTGATGACTGCAGATGTTAAGTCACGTAGTGCTTAGAGCCATTTGTTATAAGCTGTTAGTTAAATATCGGCAGGTACCTTCAGAACAATGCAAAATCAAAGACTGGTAACCAGTGCTGCAGACAGAGAAATGGACTTTATACCAAATGATTAGCTGTTCATATCCTGCTTTAAGTAAAGTACTGCTGGAAGTAAAGGCGCTATCCTGACTCTATCAAAGTGTCTTATGTCTCTACGTGGCATGTTACTGCAGTGCTAAACACAAACTGAACGAAGCTGTCGTTGATACTAGACTGCTCGCCGAGTGAGCTGTGGCAGCGCTATGTTTACATGACTGGGAAACGGCCACAAAGCATGCCAGTAGTTAACACCGTTCTGGTATATTGGCTCTAACTGTATAATGCAGGAAGTGACTAGGTCAGTGAGACCTGTAGTATCGTAGACCGTATTTTACAATAGGATTCGAAACCTTTTTCACTATTGTTTATATACATTAATAATAATAACAATAATCGGGTGCCATTGGATGCCTTTAGATTACGGAAAATTGTTTGTTTCAAATTTCGGAGTTTCCAGGCAGCTCTCATTATTCTTCGTGGATTCTTTTTCTTTCGTCGGCCCACTTTGTCTATGCTATTTTTTGTCTCTATGAGTTTCCATTTATATATATACAGGGTGGACCACTGATAGTGACCGGGCCAAATATCTCACGAAATAAGCATCAAAAGAAAAATCTACAAAGAACGAAACTCGTCTAGCTCGAAGGGGGAAACCAGATGGCGCTATGGTTGGCCCGCTAGATGGCGTTGCCAGAGGCCATCGGATATCAACTGCGTTTTTTAAAATAGGAACCCCAATTTTTTATTATATATATATATAGGGTATCCCAGCTATCTTGTCCACCCAAAATATCTCTGGAATAATAGCTATTGGAAAACGACTTTCACCGGTATCAATGTAGGGCTGGGGCCCATGAATGTACATATTTGGAAACATTCTAAAACGAAAGCATATGTGTTTTTCAACACAATCTTATGTCTTTTTAAATGGACCTCATACATTTTTTCTTCAGCAATCCATAGCATGACAAAGCACATACACAATGGCGTTGATTGCATCGCAATATTCCCATTACATCCCGAGATATTGAGACGCGAAGTTGACGCTTGAAACACCCGACATGCGCTGCTAGCCCACGTCCTGAGGCTCGGTGTACACCCGTCAGATTGTCTTATTTATCCTGCACACCCAAAATAAGGTTTATCTAATGCGTTATAAGACCCATTGTGCCTGTCGCGCAGGGCCTGGATCTACCTAGTCAAGTGTCCAACGTAGTTACCACTACTGCCACAGTTACCACTTAGCCTTGTTTATGATTTGCGACCCATGCAAACTCCTGTACTCCACCACCCTCCGAGCATCCCATTTGTTGTTGCTTTGGCGTGCAGTACACCACTTGCCAGTGTAGTCGTGCATCAGAGTAATCTAGTGACGGCACGGAGGTAGTACACATTGTGAATAAACGTTGTGTTGTGGAACTTATACTGTACAGTATAATGTACACACATGAAGATATCGTAGAAATACTGCTGATCTATGGAGAATGTACGTTGACGGGAAATACGTTATGAGATTGCTTGTTTGTTGATAGTACTGTTAGCGAACATTATGATTATTAAGTTAATATGTCTGTTTTCTACCCTACTCTACATACCTGTACTGTACCCTGTTGTAGGTGGACGAAATGCTGTTCAGGCAGAACGACTGTACAGAAGACGATTCCCTGACAAGCCATCGCCTTCGCGCCGGATGTTTTGTCGTCTCACATCTCGTTTACGTGAAACGGGAAGCTTAAATCCAAGACCTCGACATCGTCCTAGAACACGCACAGATGAACGTGCTGAAGTTGCTGTGCTCGCTACCATAGCTGTGAATCCTCAAATCAGCACACGTCAAATTGAACGTGAAGCTGGTGTGTCGAAATCATGTGCACAGCTTATTATTAAACGTCATAAATGTCATCCTTACCATGTTGATTTACACCAGGATCTTGATGGAAATGACTTCCGCAATAGGGTAACATTTTGTCGGTGGGCTCAGCAAAAACTTCTGACTAATCCAAATTTTTTTGCAGATGTTCTCTTTACGCATTAGATAAACCATATTTTGGGTGTGCAGGATAAATAAGACAACCTGACGAGTGTACACCGATCGGTACTGGTTCATATTGTGTACGTAGATACGTAAAACGTGCAAGAGGAAAACCATTATGTGCTTACGAGAGTTGACGGCAGCAGACCGTATTATTCGTTTCGGACCTCTTGATAAGTATGGAGGTGTGATTACACATGTCAATCACATCGCGATTACGGGCAGCATGGGGTTCGCACCTGAGCCTCAGGACGTGCGCTAGCAGCGCATGTCGGGTGTTTCAAGTGTCAACTTCGCGTCTTAATATCTCGGGATGTAATGGGAATATTGCGATGCAATCAACGCCATTGTGTATGTGCTTTGTCATGCTATGGATTGCTGAAGAAAAAATATAGGAAGTCCATTAAAAAAAACATAAGTTAGAGAGAGAGAGAGAGAGAGTTCGCTTTTTCTGAGATTACTGTGAATTTATTTTAATATTAAATCGCTATTCAGAAAACATCTAACCATTATACTGACATACACACTGAGGTGACTATAAAGTCATGGGATAGCGACATGTTCATATACATTTGGCGGTAGTTTCGCGTGCACAAGGTACAAACGGGCACTGCATTGGTGGAGCTGTAATTTGTAGTCAGGTGACTCATTTGGAATGTTTCCGACGTGATTATGGCCGTACGGCGGAAATTAACAGATTTTGAACGCGGAATGGTAGTTTGAGTTGGACGCAAATCGTTTGGGAATTTAATATTCCGAGATCAACAGCGTCAACAGTGCGCCGGGAATGCCAAATTCCAGGAATTACCTTTCAGCACGGACAACGCAGTGGCCGACCGCCTCCAGTTAGCGACTGTGAGCAGCGGCGTTTGCGCAGAGTTGTCAGTGCTAACAGACAAGCAACACTGCGTGAAGTAATCGCAGAGATCAGCGTTGGACGTACACGTTAGGACAGTGAAGCGAAATCTGGCGTTAATGGGCTGTAGCGGCGGACGCCCGACACGAGCTAAACGCACATCGCCTGCCGCGCGGAGGCTCTCCTTTGCTCGTGACTATATCGGTTGGAACCTAGACAACTGGGAAACAGTGGCATGGTCAGCTGAGTCCGATCTCAGCTGGTAAGAGCTGATGGCAGGGTTCGAGTGTGGTGGAGACCCCATGACACCGTGCACCCAAGTTTTCAACAAGCACTGTGACAGCTCGTGATGGCTCCATAATGGTTCAAATGAACTTGACGTTGACAGGAAATGGTTACGTGCGGCTACTTGGATATCATCTGCAGCCATTCGTGGATTTCACGTTCCCAAACAAGGAATATGGAATATTTATGGAAGAGGATGGGTCTTCTACTGGGGCACAATAGTTCGCGATTTGTTTGATGAACATTCCGGACAGTTCGAGCGAATCATTTGGCCGCCGAGATCAGTCACCATGATCCAATCGAGAGGTCAGCTCGTGAGCAACATCCTGCGCCAGCAACACTTTCGTTCTTTCTGGAGAATTAAAGGGAATGATTTGGCCACACAGATCTCCCAACTCAACTCCCATCAAACATTTATGGAACGTAATCGAGAGGTCAGTTCGTGAGAAACACGTTAGCAGTTATGGACTGCTATGGATGCAGCACGGCTCAGTATTTCGGCAGGGGCTTCCAACGGCTTGTGAGGCCAAACCAAGTGGAGTTACCACAAGCAGAGGTCAGGACGTATCTCACGGCTTTTGTCAACTAAATGTACACGCTTTCGACACTTTACAGAATCTGTGACGACAGTACAAGAAAATTGGACACGAAGACGAAGTCTATTCTCTAAATGGTCTTCCAAAAAGGTACAGAAATGGTTCAAATGGCTCTGAGCACTATGGGACTTAACTTCTGAGGTCATCAGTCGCCTAGAACTTAGAACTACTTAAACCTAACTAACCTAAGGATATCACACACATCCATGCCCGAGGCAGGATTCAAACCTGCGACTGTAGCGATCGCGCGGCTCCAGACTGTAGCGCCTAGAACCGCTTGGCCACTCCGGCCGGCGCTACAGAAATGAATGATAAACTACACTGCACGCTATTAGCCCATAAGAGTTACCATCACCAAAAGAATACACAAATAGCGCGCTTTTTGGTCGTAAGGACATGTCTGTGACGTTGCCCTGAATCCTGTTTTCATTTGACAGACCGCGTGTTTTCTCATGGTCGGTGTTGAATAAACAGGAATACAACTATTTTGTGTGAACTGGACGAGCTTTGTATGTTTTTTGATTGAAAGGTGTACTGCAGCGTCGAACTTTTTCGGGCATCGCTCTTCGTGTACACGGAGCACATATGGAATTTTGTATACAGAACCACTTAATTTTCGTCTTGCACGGAGACAGAAAACACGGTTACGTTAGAAGCCGAGACTCGGTAATTTCAACCTATCAGTGCCACTTTACAACAGTCACGGCTAGCCGTGCACTCCTGCACGCTTCAGTAAGCGAGAACGAGCCAACGGGTAGGAAGTAACGGCAACACCAGCGTTCATACTCGTGTACGTCTGATATAATTAAACTTTCCTCGAGATATTTGAGTCTAATCTTTATTGTGGTGTAACTACAGGAGGACAGAAGGATCACTGACTACAGTTGTAAAACTCCCGTAGGCTACGGCACACTGACATTTACCGAAGAGCCAAAGAAACTGGTACACATGCCTAATATCGTGTAGGGCCCCCGCGAGTACGCAGAAGCGCCGCAACACGGCGTGGCATGCACTCGATCAATGTCTGAAGTAGAGCTGGAGGAAACTGACACTATGAATCCAGCAGGGCTTAAATCCGTGCAAGGGGGTAGAGATCTCTTCTGGACAGCACGTTGCAAGGCATCCCAGATATGCTCGATAATGTTCATGTCTGGGAAGTTTCGTGGCCACCGGAAGTGTTTAACTCAGAAGAGTGTTCCTGGAGCCACTCTGCAGCAATTCTGGACGTGCGGAGTGTCGCATTGTCCTGCTGGAATTGCCCAAGTTCATCGGAATGCACAATGGACATGAACAGATGCAGGTAATCAGAGAGGATGCTAACGTACGTGTCATCTATCATAGTCGTATCTAGACGTATCAGAGGTCCCACATTACTCCAACTGCACATGTCTCACACCATTAAAGAGCCTCCACCAGCTTGAACAGCCCCTGCTGACATGTAGGGTCCATGGATTCATGAGACTGTCTCCATACCAGTAGTCGTCCATCCGCTCGCTACAATTTGAAACGAGACTCGTCCGACCAGGCAAAATGTTCCCAGTCATTAATGGCTCAATGTCGGTTTTTACGGGCCCAGTCGAGGCGTAAATCTTTGTGTCGTACAGTCACCGAGGGTACACGAGTACGCCTTCGACTCTGATGATATCGATGACGTTTCGTTGAATTGTTCGTACACTGACACTTGTCACAATGAAATCTGCAACAATTTGCGAAAAGATTGCACTTCTGCCACCTTAAACGATTCTCTTGAGTCGTCTTTGGTCCCGTTCTTGCAGGATCTTTTTCCGGCCGCATCGATGTCGGAGATTTGATATTTTGCCGGATTCCTGATATTCACGGTACACTCGTGAAATAGTCGCATGGGAAAATCCCCACTTCATCGCTAACTCGGAGGTGCTGTGTCCCGTCGCTCGTGCGTCGACTATAACATCATGTTCAAACTCACTTAAATCTTGATAACCTGCCATTTCAGCAACAGTAAGCGATCTAACACGTGCGCCAGACACTTGTTGTCTTATATAGTCGTTGCCGACCGCAGCGCCGTATTCTGCCTGTTTAAATATCTCTGCATTTGAATATGCGTGCCTATAACAGTTTCTTTGGCGCTTCAGTGTAAGTAAGTGGATACTACGGTATTGTTCGTAGTTGCTTTCGTCTTAAGGCCGTACCCACACTACCTGTACATTAGGTGTGTTGCGCACAAATCAGGCGTCACTCTTAACAATAGCTTTCTTTAAGCATCCGATCAGTGTCTTACTAGATTCCCCTACAAATCGGAAGTGGTGAAATGTGTAGAAACTGGGTGAGGATTCACAAAGGGCTGGATAACCTACCGAACATTCTTGTACTACAAAGTCTTCCTCCTGTCTGTTACTTACAAATAAATAGTATTTATAGCAAAACTGAAATTCTCCATTTTTAATTTAGGTTTTATTCGAAGAGTGTTGAATTTTAAAAAGAGGGATTTTGTGCTAAAAATAAAGAAAACCGTACATATCTATCACACAGCGTTCGAAAACACAAGGCCGGCCGCGGTGGTCTAGCGGTTCTGGCGCTGCAGTCCGGAACCGCGGGACTGCTACGGTCGCAGGTTCGAATCCTGCCTCGGGCATGGGTGTGTGTGATGTCCTTAGGTTAGTTAGGTTTAAGTAGTTCTAAGTTCTAGGGGACTTATGACCTAAGATGTTGAGTCCCATAGTGCTCAGAGCCATTTGAAAACACAATTTCCTCAACAAGAAGGTAAAAGAAAAAAAAAACACAAAACAAAAATATATCAAACTTCACTTTACTACTTTTTCGAACAGATATAAATCATGTTTCTGTTATTCGTAAACAACTTTCGCATTTACCAATAATAACAGAAAATTCTTGCGTGTAATAATCATGAAGAAAGTTCTGCTAGAACAAAATGACAACAATAACTATATTATTATTATTATTATTGGTGTTTTGCCCTTAAAGAGCGCAGTTGGACTAAACTACATGGCCAATACCTTTTGCTGCCTCCTTGCTGCCCAAACTTCCCTCATTCGCTCGCTGTGTTTCTGTTTCCGGTCCTCTGTCTATGCTTCTTGTCGGCTTCATGTCTTCAGCTTCGTCTTGACTGCCTTTTTGGTTGCCCATATTTCTTTCATTTTCCGATTGTGATCTTGCTTGCGTTCTTCGGTCCATTTTACGCCTGTTCGTTTGTCACAGTGTATCTCATGTAGTTTACTTTTCTTAATTATGTTTCTGGATTTTATTCTGTCGTTTATTGTGTCTGCTGTTATGTTGAGTTGGATCATGTCGTTTTTTACCTCTGCCACCCATTTGTTGTTTCTAATGGTTACCCAGTCAGAGATCTGTTTGGTCAGTCTGAGTGATGGCATTCTGTATAGGTGTCCATAGAATAGTAGTCTACGTTTTCTAATCTCTACTGTGATTGTCTCCGTATGTTTGTATGGTTCCTCTATAGGTTTCTTGATCCATATTCCATTATTGTTGCGCCAATTATTTTCCTAAGTATTTTCCTTTCTACTTTTCCTCGTTGTCTGATACGTGTATGCCCTAGGATTAGTGTGGTTCAAATGGTTCAAATGGCTCTGAGCACTATGGGACTCAACTGCTGTGGTCATAAGTCCCCTAGAACTTAGAACTACTTAAACCTAACTAACCTAAGGACATCACACACATCCCTGCCCGAGGCAGGATTCGAACCTGCGACCGTAGTAGTCGCACGGTTCCGGACTGCGCGCCTAGAACCGCGAGACCACCGCGGCCGGCAATTAGTGTGGTCTCTGCTGCATATAGTGCCTCGGGGAGCACCGCCGTGTCGTAGTGGTTTATGCATGTTAACTGTAGCTGCATCAGAAGTAATTGGTATGGTTACATAATATCGAAGAAATTACGCCACAAAGTATTTATTACTTATAATCTTCCTTTATGAAATACAGAATGGCTTAAAAAATAATAAAAAGAATTGTGTAATGAAAACTTATGTTAAACTGACACGTTCTACAGCATTACGAAATGTTTTATTCATGATCTATGGAACAAGTAGGAAGGCTATGTAATGTAACACTGAATGATCTGCGGTTCTAATTTGTGCAAAACAAGAAACAAAAAAACAAAGAGAATTCGTCGGCTCGCAATTTCTCTCTTACACATTTATTTATGTTTCTTTCACTACCAATGCTAACAATACTATCGGTGCCTTAATTCGTAATTTAAGCACCCCTCAACATTAGATTCGTACTCGCCCCAATTCTGATCGCTGGTAGACCTTTACTTGGAGAGACATTGACAGTTCCGGTTGATATACGAACAATTTGGGCAACATGATTGAGAGTGGGGTAATGGACACGTCAAAACCGGATAAGTCTCTCTGTTATTCCGTCACTTCTCCACGCCGCACTGATTGCATACAGCGCTCCAATGCGACCAGTATTTTCTTTTAAGGAAGCGACTAATATTTTGTCTACATTACACGCATCCGCAATTGTGAATATGGACAATCATCAGCTGTAGCGTGGAATGACGACAATGAAAATTTGTGCCGGACCGGAACTCGAATCCGAATTTCTGGCTTATCGCGAGTGGCCGCCTTACCATTTGGCTATCCGTGCCCGACTCACCGCCAGACCCAAACTTCCATATGTCGTCAACCAAGCGTCTACAACCTGTGCTCTTACATCCCATACATGTCAGACATTTTACTCGAAAGTCACTTGCCCGGTGTCGGCGGATAAACACGATACTGTAGTACCTGTGTTCTTCTGAATTAGCTTGCAAAGTTCCTTTGGACATGAATGCTTGTCCAAAGGAACTTTCCATCGCAATTCAGAATAACACAGGCACTCTGAGGATGACATGGCGGTCGGATGGTCCCGGTAGGCCACTCGTGGCCTGAAGACGGAGTGCTTTCAGTGCTTTCTGCAATATCTTAGTATTTTTGTCTGGTGGTTTGTGTATTTCGTGTCGAGACAGCATCAAATCTCGTTTGGAAATGAGACCCACGACAATAAAAAAATGGTACCGACGACACGGACAGCGACAGGAATTTTTCAAAGTAGGCAGAATGGCAAGCGTGCTGTGAAACTCGGGGGCACGGGTCGGCGCCCTCGGTACTCGACACGGCAGCGGCCCGGCCCGTCAGCTGTCGCTCTCCGGCGCGGGAACCATGTTAAGGACACCCTTGACCGTATTCGGCCGCGCCACACCGGCCGCCACCCTTTGTGGGCATGTGGGTTAACGCGTCCTCGCCACTCCGCTTCACAAGCAGGGCATCGGTTATAGCCGTGCGCTAGGCTTCTGGGCTTGGATGTGACCTGGTAGGAAGAAAGAGACAATTCCAAACACGAAACTGCGAAACGCCGAGCCGTTGAGAAAATTAAAGACTTCTTATAACTACAACGAAAGCCCGACATACCGCGATGTAAAAATAAAAACTGTGTTTTTGCCTAAAAGCCTAACGGCTTTCATTCAGCCTCTGGATCGTTATCAGTTATACGACCACTTAATGTTATCATCATGACCTGTTCACTCTAATAGTAAGAAGCGTTCCATTGAAGGAAACGTAATGTATGAATAACTTAGTGACGCGTATTTTTACTATATTTCAAATCAAATGGTTCAAATGGCTCTGAGCACTATGGGACTTAACATCTGAGGTCATCAGTCCCCTAGAACTACTTAAACCTAACTAACCTAAATACATGACAAATATCCATGCCCGAGGCAGGATTCGAACCTGCGACCGTAGTAGTCGCGCAGTTCCGGACTGAAGCGCCTAGAACCGCTCGGCCACCGCGGCTGGCTACCATATTTCAGTTGTTAGTTTTAATATACAGGTAGTTCCCGGAAGAGCGTAAAAAAATTTAACAGGACGTAGAGGGTGCGCCACTGAACAATTTGAGGTAGGGAACCTGCGGTCGGAGAAGCCAGGTCAAGGAGATATGGAAGTAAACCTGTCTACCTCTTTGTCTAGCGTTACTGTTTTCCAGATTATTTATAACAAACATGCGTACAAGTTTACATATATTGTGTTGTTTATTTACATGTACATTCTTTATTTCCTGCAAGGAAGCAGGGAGGACAAGCCGTATCTTCTACCTGGCTGCCGGCCGGAGTGGCCGTGCTGTTCTAGGCGCTGCAGTCTGGAGCCACGAGGCCACTACGGTCGCAGGTTCGAATCCTGCCTCGGGCATGGATGTGTGTGATGTCCTTAGGTTAGTTAGGTTTAAGTAGTTCTAAATTCTAGGGGATATGGATGCAACATAAGGTGGTGGGTTTTGTGTGTATCATACAATGTTTTGTGTTTTTTAAATAATTTGTATCACAATACCTTTTTTGATTGTTTTTTATAATGTTGTATCAATAAAGTTTTTTTTAAAAAAAAGAAAAAAATTTCTAGGGGACTGATGACCTCAGAAGTTGAGTCCCATAGTGCTCAGAGCCATTTGAACCATTTTTCTACCTGGCCGTCTGAATGGCCAACTGGATTTGAGGTTTGTACAAAGAATTCTACCTGCGTTGTTGGAGAACGCAGCCTTGGCTGTTCGTAAGAGGATATGGATGCAACATGATGGTGCACGCCTCACGTAAGTGTCGATATCCGCAACTATCTCAATCTTATATTTCCTGGTCGTTGGATTGGGAGAGGAGGTCCGATTTCGTGGCATGCGAGGTCACCTGACTTCAATACCCTTCATTGTTTCCTAGGGAGATATCTAAAGTCACTTGTGTATGAGAGCCCAATGGATACTAAGATAAAATTAGTTGCCAGAACTGTAGCTGCCTGTGATGTGATTCGAAACACACCAGGGATATTTGTCAGGATGCGTCAGAATGTTATTCGTCGATGTCACACTTGTATTGAGGTTAAAGGCCGCCAGTTTCAGCACATTTTGTAACATAGAGTACAAATGGTACATTGCGTCAGTGATGGTATTTGCAGTTAAATGGGACTAACGTAAATAAAAAAGTAGATAGTAATGTTATTTCATTCATATTATCTTCTTAAGCTGACTTGTCCGACCTCAATTTCCCTAACTCATATTGTTCAATGGAGCATCATCTACGTCCTGTTAAAGTTTTTCACGCTCATTCGGACAAACCCTGTATTTGATTTTTTTTTAAATTCTCAACTTAATTGTTGACGTACTGCTGTTTCTATTCGAAAGTAGAGGCATCCACTCTGCACGAGATTTCTGCAGTGCAGTATTGATACTGGAGAGTTAAGCCCCTGAGCATTTGTCGACAACTAGGCACGGATTTCAAAATCATACATAAATAAAGAATTATGCTGTTCGCGGTTGATGAGGGCGAATGAAAAGAAGAAGAAGGGCGCATAGAAGACGTTCCCAGTGCAAGAGAAACATTGGATAATATAAAAAAGTGATTACTTGGATGGAGAGACAAAATGAACCAACCCATCTTCATTTGTTGCGCCTTTCGAACGTAAAAACATTACGCAGAAAACAAAATGTGTGAAATGACCCGCCAAAATAATCTGACTGACTTATTTCAAGCAGTGGACCAATAACAGCCGTCAGACAGTGTTGTAAATAGACACGTATATAACGTAGTGCAGCTTGGTATTTTATTTGGAACAAGTTGTAGCAGCAGATAATACAAAACATAATTAAATTATAAAAAATGAATAATAAAGGGATGTTATTTAATTATATAAATGAGGGTATACATCTTGAGCTCTGTGTTGAAATGGAAGTTGTTATACCTGTGGAAACAGTCCTACAATACCATCATTTAGTTACCAATCGCAGCGTAATTAAACCGGCTTCTTACAGAGGTTTTTTTTTTTTTTTTTTTTTTTACGAAACTGTTCTGTTCTGAGTTTTGCTAATCAATTATGACAGTACCTGGCATCTCTTACTATGCCAAAGAGGCGGTGACGTATAAACTGTTCGTCGGATCCTGTGTAGACGTTCGGTCGCCGTGCAGTTATATGGACTTCATTTCTTCATTTCCTCGTAGCAGAAATCTTTTTCTGTAAGGCTCCTTTGGAACACAACTTGATTTCTGATACGCAGTTATCTCTTCCTTAGCTCACTTATTATTTCACTTCGTGGAAGTACACATTTTTTAACATTAACTTCAGAAAGGAACGCACAATTGCAATTATACATAACACGAGGCGGCGTTGCCTCCCATCTCCACACTGCCCCGCTAAATGACAACTCATGACTGTTTGACCCTCATGTCTGCCTGCGATCAACAACCTCAAAAGAAGAGCTTAGCTCAGAGATATATCTATCTCATTCAAAGACTACTCGTAACTCGTCCTCACACTCAAGTTGAATATATCTATATACTATTTCAGAGTATTTAATTGCATTCCACTGAGAAATTAAAAGTAATTAAAGGAAGAATTGAGTAGATAATTTATCCTTTAGGTCCAGATGATTGTTTCTTCTCATTGTGACCGAACGTCCGACTTCAAATAGTGGCCAGTTGAGTGAAATAATGCGATTGGTGCATTTGCTAAGTTTTAAAAAACGTTTTACTTCTAATTTTCTTCAAATACAAATACTGTCATGGACTGTGCGGCCGGTCCCGGCGGATTTTCGAATCCTCCCTTGGGCATGGGTGTGTGTGTTCGTCCTTAGGATAATTTAGGTTAAGTAGTGTGTAAGGTTAGGGACTGATGACCTTCGCAGTTAAGTCCCATAAGATTTCACACACATTTGAACATTTTTGAACAAATACTGTACAACACACAGCACTGTCTAACATTACAAGCTTCCCATACGTAGAACAAAATTTCCACTCTGCAGCGTGAAAATTTCATTTTGAAAACATCTCCCAGACTGTGGCTCAGCCATGTGTCCGCGTTTTCCTCTCTTCCAAGAGTGTTGGTCCCTCAAGTTGCGCAGGAGAACTTCCGTGAAGTCTGGAAGGTAGGAGACGAGATACTGTCGGAAGCAAAGGTGTGAGAACGGGTCGTGAGTCGTGCTTGGGGAGCTCAGCTGGTAGAGAACTTGCCCTCGGAGGGCAAAGGTTCCGAGTTCAAGTCTCGGTCCGGCACCCAGTTTTAATCTGCCGGGAAGCTTCCAAACGTACTTTAGCCCTCTGAGACTGATGGTAGGTAAACTGGTAACATAACTTGGAATTACATTATGTACACTCCTGGAAATGGAAAAAAGAACACATTGACACCGGTGTGTCAGACCCACCATACTTGCTCCGGACACTGCGAGAGGGCTGTACAAGCAATGATCACACGCACGGCACAGCGGACACACCAGGAACCGCGGTGTTGGCCGTCGAATGGCGCTAGCTGCGCAGCATTTGTGCACCGCCGCCGTCAGTGTCAGCCAGTTTGCCGTGGCATACGGAGCTCCATCGCAGTCTTTAACACTGGTAGCATGCCGCGACAGCGTGGACGTGAACCGTATGTGCAGTTGACGGACTTTGAGCGAGGGCGTATAGTGGGCATGCGGGAGGCCGGGTGGACGTACCGCCGAATTGCTCAACACGTGGGGCGTGAGGTCTCCACAGTACATCGATGTTGTCGCCAGTGGTCGGCGGAAGGTGCACGTGCCCGTCGACCTGGGACCGGACCGCAGCGACGCACGGATGCACGCCAAGACCGTAGGATCCTACGCAGTGCCGTAGGGGACCGCACCGCCACTTCCCAGCAAATTAGGGACACTGTTGCTCCTGGGGTATCGGCGAGGACTATTCACAACCGTCTCCATGAAGCTGGGCTACGGTCCCGCACACCGTTAGGCCGTCTTCCGCTCACGCCCCAACATCGTGCAGCCCGCCTCCAGTGGTGTCGCGACAGGCGTGAATGGAGGGACGAATGGAGACGTGTCGTCTTCAGCGATGAGAGTCGCTTCTGCCTTGGTGCCAATGATGGTCGTATGCGTGTTTGGCGCCGTGCAGGTGAGCGCCACAATCAGGACTGCATACGACCGAGGCACACAGGGCCAACACCCGGCATCATGGTGTGGGGAGCGATCTCCTACACTGGCCGTACACCACTGGTGATCGTCGAGGGGACACTGAATAGTGCACGGTACATCCAAACCGTCATCGAACCCATCGTTCTACCATTCCTAGACCGGCAAGGGAACTTGCTGTTCCAACAGGACAATGCACGTCCGCATGTATCCCGTGCCACCCAACGTGCTCTAGAAGGTGTAAGTCAACTACCCTGGCCAGCAAGATCTCCGGATCTGTCCCCCATTGAGCATGTTTGGGACTGGATGAAGCGTCGTCTCACGCGGTCTGCACGTCCAGCACGAACGCTGGTCCAACTGAGGCGCCAGGTGGAAATGGCATGGCTAGCCGTTCCACAGGACTACATCCAGCATCTCTACGATCGTCTCCATGGGAGAATAGCAGCCTGCATTGCTGCGAAAGGTGGATATACACTGTACTAGTGCCGACATTGTGCATGCTCTGTTGCCTGTGTCTATGTGCCTGTGGTTCTGTCAGTGTGATCATGTGATGTATCTGACCCCAGGAATGTGTCAATAAAGTTTCCCCTTCCTGGGACAATGAATTCACGGTGTTCTTATTTCAATTTCCAGGAGTGTATTTTACAAGTCTGATTGAATCTGATGTGCTGGATGGTATTGTCGAGTCTGAGACAGATATTCAACTTGACGGGAAATGTCTGACGTGGCTGTACTATTGCCATTTTTCCCCGTTTTTCGTGGTTCCGTAGTTGCTTCAGAATTCATGGAGGTGTGTTTCTTCTTTGCAGCTAAATGGAAGGCAGTTTGTTTTTTGCCATACGCTTTTCGTTTCTTTTATTTATGGAACATCTTCAGGGGTCTGTAATACAGGTTTCTTTTTATACATACAATGATTGAAAAATATCAAACTACACAAGCAGTACAAACAAAAGAAGAAAGACAAACACACAGCTAAGTGTGGCAACACTACACACTGTAAACACACACACGTTGACCACCAAGTGCGAGTGATGTGTTATAATAAATGTGGGTCTAAAAACGCCGGAAATCGGCCATCTGCTGCATGGGGACCAACGGAACACGTTTCCAAGACCACACATATGGACTAACAACATCGGAAACCTGAATTAACACCAAACGATAATGTAACCTTACGAAATTTGTTCTAATTTGTTTCTAATATGAAAAATAAGAAAAACATGAGAAAATGTAACATAGTAACAAACTGTAACCACTACATAAAACATTTATTGTATGTATAAAAAGAACATGTGTTACAGGCCACTGAAGATGCTTCATAAATAAAAGATGGGAAAAGCGTATGGAAAAAAGCAAACTACCTTTCATTTAGTTGCAAAGACGAAACACACCTCCATGAATAACAAAGTGAAATCCTACGACTACCATATCACTGAGTCATAGTTGGAATATCAGCTCATACAAATACCTGAATGTAATAATTTGTAGGTACATGCAACGGAACGATAACATAGGCTGAGTCGCAGGTAAAGCAGGTGGCAGACTTCGACTTATTGCTAGAATAACATGGAAGTACAATCAGTCTAAAAAGGAAACTGCTACGAATTACTCGTGTCGTGAATCCCAGAATGTTGCTGAATTGCGTGGGATCAGTGCCAAACAGGACTAACACGGGATACTGCCCTTCTGGGCAGCATGAGTGGTCACACGATTGTTTGACCTTTGGGAGAGTGTCACAGAGATGCTGAAAGAAGTAAACTGGTAAAAGGTTGAAGATAGATGCAAACTATCCCGTGATGGCCTATTTTCTAAGTTTCAAGAAGGAAAAACAGTAATATGAGAAATTGAGTCCGCCTTGATGCAAAACACCTTGTTATTCGTTTATTTGTTTATTCTCCCAAACTAGTTTCGGCAACAAAAATCACCATCATCAGTGGTTTTTTTTATCTTATTTATTGTATGTTACAGCATTTTTAAGCAATTATTGGCGCTGTTTGGAACATATTTTCTGTGCGCTTTTTTCTGTCGCGGTTTTTTTACTTAGCGAACATCATGTCATATTCGTTGGATGGTATGTAGCTGCTTTTATGCACAGAAAAAAAAAACTTCGCTCTTTGTTTCTGATCCGAAACTAGTTTGGGAGAATAAAGAAATAACAATGGGTTTTACATCAAGGCGGTCTCAATTTCTCATATTACTATTTTTTTGTGCAAACACGGGCCAAATGGAAGATTTCCAAGATAAAATCATTGTTCAAGAAGGAACTTTGCATGATGACTCTAGGAATATATTACAACCCCTACGTATCGCTATGGCAGGGATCGCGAGATCAAGAGAAGACTATTTACGCAGCGCAGGCCGGCCGCTGTGGCCGATCGGTTCTAGGCGCTCGAGTCCGGAACCACGCGACTGCTGCGGTCGCAGGTTCGAATCCTGCCTCGGGCATGGATGTGTGTGATGTCCTTAGGTTAGTTAGGTTTAAGTAGTTCTAAGTTCTAGGGGACTGATGACCTCAGATGTTAAGTCCCATAGCGCTCATTTGAACCATTTGGACACAGCGCAGAGAGATGTTTAAGCTATTGTTACCCCAGCGCTCCATACGTGAGTGGAACAGGAAGACGACCTCATAGCTGGTACAATGGGACGTACCCTCTCCCATGCACTTCACAGCAGTTTTTCAGAGTATTGATGTGAATGTAGCGTGAGCGTGCGTATGTGTGTGGGTGTAAACTAAACGGTGCATTACACTGGGCCAAGTCGAGGTTCCTGCGAAGGGAGCCCCAAATAATGACCTACTAGGCTAACAGCGTAAAGCCACACGCCCAGTCTTCACAATGCGTCTGGAAGGCAGCAGCGGTCGAGCCGTAATAAAAACGGTATATGTCGGCACGCGGGCCACTGCCGCAAGATCTCACGCTATCTGAAAGCGCCGTTTACACGGGAAAGCACTCCGCTCGCCGACTGTGGCGTTCGCTCGCGCCTGCACCTCATCGCTGAATGCGATTCCGCCGATATCGTTTCCGGGCTCACAAACGTGGGAGTTGATGCGATAAAGTTTACTATAGCCGCTTATCACGACCCACAAAGTGTACGCTAATATTAACTTCCCATATCCGGATACAAGCGCTCTAATGGCACTGGTAATTTTTTTCGATTATATAAGAAAGGCTGAGAGCCTGAATGTACGTAAAACCTAACACTTACGCCAATATCACACGCTCCCTGCTAATGCTGAAAACTAGTGCTTGCATTGCTGTTGCGCTTATATCTACATCTGCGTGCATATTCCGTAAGCCACAATACGGTGCATGGCTGAGGATACTTTGCACCACTACTGCCGGCCGCGGTGGTCTAGCGGTTCTAGGCGCTCAGTCCGGAACCGCACGACTGCTACGGTCGCAGGTTCGAATCCTGCCTCGGGCATGGATGTGTGTGATGTCCTTAGGTTAGTTAGGTTTAAGTAGTTCTAAGTTCTAGGGGACTGATGACCACAGAAGTTGAGTCCCATAGTGCTCAGAGCCATTTGAACCATTTTTTGCACC
Organism: Schistocerca nitens; assembly: GCF_023898315.1. Lineage (NCBI taxonomy): Eukaryota > Metazoa > Arthropoda > Insecta > Orthoptera > Acrididae > Schistocerca > Schistocerca nitens. Next base: position 371,467,238 of record NC_064620.1, on the reverse strand, counting down.
ACTACTAGTCATTCCCTTTCCTGTTCCATTCGCAATTGCTGCGAGGAAGAAACAAATCTATACGAGTGTGCACCCGTACGAACCCTAATTGCCGGCCGCGGTGGTCTAGCGGTTCTAAGCACGCAGTCCGGAACCGCGCAACTGCTACGGTCGCAGGTTCGAATCCTGCCTCGGGCATGGATGTGTGTGATGTCCTTAGGTTAGTTAGGTTTAAGTAGTTCTAAGTTCTATGGGACTGATGACCACAGATGTTAAGTCCCATAATGCTCAGAACCATTTTTGAACCCTAATTTATCTTGTATCATGTAAGTCGGCGTTATGCAGTCAGGCGCAAATCTCGATTTCCTAAATTTTCTCAATAGTGTTTCGCGAAAATAACGTCTTCTGCCGTCCAGTGATTCCCATTTGATTTCACAGAATAGTACCATAATGCTCGCGTACTGATCTAAACTGCCGATGACAGACCTAACAGCATGCTTCGGAATTGTTTGGCTGCCTTGCTTTAAGGGGGAACGACAGCGTGACGGACGAAAATATAGCTCAAATACAGAATTTTTCTTCTCCCTACTGGAATGTAGTGGAGAAATAAAGTTTGCTGCAATGAATGAAGCATACATTGAAATGTTTATTCGTATTGTTTTATTGAAAAATATTAATATCTTCACTATGTAATTGGGATTTTCCCGAGGCAGCTGTGAAAGGAGGTAGATCGACGGTTATCGCTGTAAACCCGGTTGTGGTTATCTGAAACATGAGATTAACATATCATCTTGATCCTTATACGTAGATGTAACTGTAGTTCATCGGAGTTAAAAAAAAATTAGCGAAATTATAAATATTTCGAAAAAATGACCATTTTTTGGACCCCTTTTCTTTGGTCGAAAAAAAAGTACTACATATCAACATAAAACATCGGCTTCAGTGAAGTGAAGAGAATTCGATTTTCTTCAAGGGACACCAAAAATTATTAAAATCGGATGAAAATTGTAGCGTGGGGGACGACAATCATGCTGAAAAACATGCTTTTGAGACAAACGCGTTTAAAGTTTGGCATAATCTATGCCTGGTCCATAATAACTATCTCCCTGAAACCCTTTTCCTAGCTGAGCGCATCGCCGCTGACTTCTCTACTTCACAGAATCGGCTTATTTCATCGCCGATTTTGATTTGAAGGCCATTTGACAAGTGCATTAATGCAGTATAGCCTACACTGAATAGACACACGCCCAAATTTGTAGCAATGTTGACATTTTCTCTTCGTCTTGATGTTACTTTTGGAGCGAATCTCTTAACTAGACTATCAAAACTTTCGTTCACATTTTGAGTAAAACCACCCAAACAACGCTCCTGCAAATCAGGTTTACTCAAATCGGTATAAATAGGGGTGATGGAATCGATAACGACCTATGGTAATGGCGTTTTGTGTTTATAACCTTCCAATTCAGCGTTTGCTTTAGCCTCAAACTCTCACAGAATCGCTAGTTTCTGAAGTTTGCACATAATATTTTGGGGAATAATTCTTCAATGTATATATATCAGAATTCTGTAATAAAAATTTTTTTGAGTTTTTTCGACCGTCACTTCGTAGTTTCCCGGCGGCGGCCCCACACACACCAGCAGACCTCAGAGAAGGGCCGCACTAGTGTTGTATGCGTGGCCTCTCTTATAGATAAGCTACAATTTGCTACAACTCTCTCAAGAACCCAAAGTCAGCCATACGCCTTTTCCTACTACCGTCCTTACGCCGTCGTTCTTATCATATCGCTTTGCGACGTTACGCCTAGGCATTTAATCGACGTCACTGTGTCAACACTAATACTGTATGCAAACATTACACCTTGTTTGCCCTAGTCACCCACATTTAGAACGAGCTACCGTATCATCACACCAAATAGAACTTCTAAAGCATCCTGTATCGTCCTGGAGTCAGTCCAGACATTCCCGAAAACTACACGCTCACCAGGTCACCAACAGTCTGAGGTTGTTGCTCATCCTATCCATCAGATAGTTTAAGTATTACGTTCGTGCAAAGGTTCGTAACGGTCTATTCTGCATGTTGTTATTCCGGTTGCTATGAGTCTATTTATCGATTCTAATTTTTCATTTATAGTTCACTCTTGGTATCTGAGTTCACAAATTGTCATTTTGTCATTTGGAGACAGTTAGTGGAGCTGTGGACGATAGAAAATAGTCAAGTGGAAAAATCGGAATATTTCCGACATATTCTTCTGTTTGATATCAATAGAGGTGTGACAGCAGCGAAAGCAGCCAGAAACATTTGCGCCTTGTATCAAGATAACACCATTGGTCAGAGCACGACAAGAAAATGGTTTTCTCGTTTTAAGGAGGATCGTTTTGATATTAGTGACTCTCCACGTTCAGGAATTTCAGGGTTTGATGAGGATCGTTTAAACGCATTAATCCACAGTCACCCGCGTCAGTGTACACGAGAACTGGCAAATGTGATAAACTGTGATAGTTCCACCATCGTGCGACATACGCATGCGAAGGGGAAAGTTCAAAAATCATGTGTATGGGTACCGCATGCTGTAAGCCAAATCACAAAAATTTGCGGGTGACCATATGTGCCTCTCTATTTGCTCGTCATCAGTTGGATCTTGAACAACACCGACCATTGCTATCCTGCATCGTTAATGGTGACGAGGAATGGTATTTTTATACTAACATAACGAAAAGAAAAGAATGGTTGAGCCCAAACAAAGCAGCAACTTCCCGTACAGAGACACCTGCGCGCATCCACATATGTTATAAATCTGGTGGGACAGGGATGGCGTGGTGTACGATGAAATCTTCCCGAGGTGTAATCATCACTACTGATGTTTGCTGTCAACAACTGACAAGTCTTACAGATGCAGTCCAAGAACAACATCCAGAAAGACTGCGTGAAGTGACGCTACTCCCCGATAACATCCTCCCACATTCTGCTAAACTGACAAAAACCTCTACACAGGAGTTAGGTTGGGGAGTCATTACACACACACCTTATCCACCTGGTCTTGCACCCTCAGATTTTCCCCTTTTCCGCTCGCTATCGAACAACCTTCAAGGAGCTTCCTTTCAGGATGAAAACGCGTTGCGGACATGGCTCCGAGTTCTTCGGATCAACCCAAGTGATCACTACAGTCGCGGAATCAAAAAGTTACCCCATCGTTGGCAGACTGTTGTAAATAGTGAATGAGAATATATTATACATGACTAAAGTCTCTGTTATGTGTATTTGTTGTGTTTTTTAAACTTATGGAAAAACGCTGCGAACTTATGCATGATCCTAATAATAATAATAATAATAGATGTAGCAGGTAGAGAAACAGTAGATAAAACCCTTAAATATTTAGAGTCAAAATAAAATGAGCAAACGTGGCTCGTAAAACTAAAAAATACGATGTGTTAAGTTAAATGTATGGAGAAATACCTCAGCAGTTTAAAACGATAACTTGTTTAAGAGAAAGGGACGGTTTATCTCATTTAGTTCGAGCTAAAATATTCTGAAAATGAACCAAGAATTCAAAGGATGAAAATCGAATGGAATTAAAATAAAGGGCCTAGATTTTTAAATACTTTCAGCGTCTATACAAATAAATCTTACGGAAAGAACTGGTCTATGAATACAAAAAAAAACTCATGACAAATACAATAAAAGCTACAAAATACATAGAAATACAAGCAGAAACATTACGGCAGATCTTCTTTTCTGTAACTTAAAATATTGCCGCATCCGGCGCTGCAAGAAATATCACGTAGCGGTTAGTCTGACGTACTGCGGGCCACCAGTTCAAAACCATCCACCAGCATTCATTTGTTATTTAGTATTTATCAAATCTGCAAAGTTGTCGATATATCTTATCTTTGCAATGTTTGTAGATTCTGAAATATTCGGTGTTTATACGCAATGGGCAGCCAAGTGAAATCGAGACACGTGGAAATAAAGTAAGTAAACAATTATTTCAAAAATAATCGCCATATATGTTAATACATTTATCCCACTGTGAGACAAATCGACCAGTGCCTTCATACAAAAATGTTTAGGGTTGCCTACGGAAGCATGTTTGTACCCGTTCATGCAACTCTTTCCCGAAGCAAATGACGGCGACGAATGTCTTTCCTCATGGCTCCAAAAATATGGAAATCGCATGGGGAGAGGTCGGGATTGTATGGAAGATGTATAAGGGCTTACTAGCGAAGATGTATAAGGGCTTCCCAGCGAAACTCCTACAGCGTACTCCAAACAAACAATGAATTAAATGCCGCCCCCCACGTTGCTAAGTTTGTTTTGAATACGCTGCAGAAGTTTACCTGGAAAACCGTTACACATCCTCATTAAGTCCCGATCTCGCCATATTCGATCTGCGTGTATTTGGAGCCGTGAAGAGAAATAGTCGCAGCCGTCGATTTACCTCGGACGAAGAGGTGCAAAAAAAAAAAAAAAAAAAAAAAAAAAAAAAAAAATGGTTCAAATGGCTCTGAGCACTATGGGACTCAACTGCTGTGGTCATAAGTCCCCTAGAACTTAGAACTACTTAAACCTAACTAACCTAAGGACAGCACACAAAACACCCAGCCATCACGAGGCAGAGAAAGTCCCTGACCCCGCCGGGAATCGAACCCGAGAACCCGGGCGTGGGAAGCGAGAACGCTACCGCACGACCACGGGATGCGGGCGAAGAAGTGCACAGCTGGGAACAATCACTGTTGTATAGGCAACTGCAAACATTTTTCTATGAAGAATTTGGTCGGTTTGGCTCACAGTGGGATAAATGTATTAGCGTATATGGCGATTACTTTTGAAATAACTGTTTACTTATTTTATTTCCATGTGTCTCGTTATCATTTGACTGCCCCTTATAAATAATGGCACTCTCCGTCCAGGAGTTAAGTTCTGTTCTGGCTGTCCGTTGGTGTCAGTAATAAACGAGCGTACTGTGCTATTTGCTGTATTTCGTTGACGACCTTGAATTCGAAATTGGACTTGATGTGGCTACGACGTGACAATATCAGAGAAACCATACAGCAGAACAGACTAGAAAAATTGTTTGGGTATAAGAATTAATAAAATACAAAAACTATCAGAAGGAATGACAGAGCAAAGTTTAATCTTCTTAGTGCATCTCTATCGAATGAGTGAGAAAAAGTAAACAAAAAACATGTTCTTGTATTTTTGGAAAAAAATATGAGAGTTACCATTCATTTCAGAAATGTGAAAAGAGCTAAACAGAAACAATATTAACAAATTATAAATAACAGAAATAAACTGTTTTAATACTAAATTTGAGGAGCTTTGTAGGCAGAAAAAATAAGAACCGTTTAATATCTGTTTTTGCATGGTTTGTGCAAACCTGTTTCGAGGTCGTATCCGTTGACGACCTTGCCGTAACCGTGCATGACTTATCATTGCTGTTATACATCGATTACGAAGACGTATAGACACACAATGCGCACTTGAGAATGAGCACATGCTCGAAAGTATCCCGCAGTTCTAAATTAAGTATAAGGTGCAAACGAGGCTTTGGTGCTCATCCATGAAAAGTCAATCGAAAATAAGAACGTTCAACTTCATAGCGTTTCGTTATTCGTGGAAGGCACCTTGAAATATCTGGAATACGTTATCGGTATTTCCATTTGTCCACTTGGTTTTCTGTTCATTGACTCTGGTGATCTGCAATGAAAATACACGATGTTCCAACCAATACATACGCATATAACCGCAATAAGGGGAAGAAATAACCTGTCGCTTAGTTAATGTGGCGAGAATTGAAGTCTACGGTCGCAGGCGAGACGCATTCTGTCGCACATTTCGCTCCTCTTACATTACTGCAACAGCCTTTCAAGAACATTATTTACGCCGTCGAGAGGCGCAGGAACCGGTCAACGGCAGTGCAGCTGAAAATATTGCGCACTTCATTCTGACGCATCGAGCAGTAAACAGGGCGACGACTCCGGAAATTCCCGCGGTATGAACATCGCGGCACCTCTTGCTGTCCCGACTTCCGAGAACCTGTGGATTTTCCGCGGTCAAGCGCAGGCCCTGTAAAACAGCGTACTCTCCAGTGCAGCGGCTTCGCCGTTCACGGTTACAGAGAGCTCAAGTGTAGAGACTGATGGGAAAAAGAGGGCCCGCGTATACGAGGGCTACAGTGACCTCCGTTAGGCCGTAAATAAAATACATGAATATTTAAGGCAAAGAGATTACATTTATAGCTTTGTACTACTTCTCCGTATTATTTTAATGGAGGCAGCTATGTACCGAATATCCACAGAACTATCAGCTGTTATTTATTCCAATTACAGTTAACTTCCTTGTAGCTGTATATTTTATTTTACTTCGGTGTTTGTACGAGCTATTTCAAGATACTATTCTCTCATTTTCATGTACTTGTTGGGCGTGTTTCATGAATCGAACACCGTAAGTACTGTAACCGTTCTTCTATCAAGGGAGACGCGTAGAATCCGTCTGCCACAAAGGCCGCAACGTTGGATAAATCATGTCAAACGCCTCCTATTCTCTGCATCAGAAAAAAAACAACAATGACGGCGGCGACGTATTAAATAGACTGTGTGTCGCCACTAATTGTCCAGAAGCATTCTAGGCACCTCCCTTGCTAGAAGGACATTTACAGTACTTAAGGTATTAGTCATGAAGCATACGCAATAGGTACCTGAAAATGACGCGGCAGTGTCTTGATACAGATCATACAAACCAAAATACGATCAAGAACGCAGTTGCAATAAAGCTGACTTTAATTAGGATAAATCTCTCCATTATTACTAATAAAATTTAATTATTTATCATATATATTAGCGGACAGACATATTCTCTCTGAATAAAATCCTGCCACGTGAGAGTCTGGGAGCATAACGAACAAAGAACTTGTGGTAGCCTAACTGTGTAGTAGTGACATAACGTAAAACACGACTACTGTCTGCAGAAAGTTACACTACACTGGAGATAACATGAAACGTCGTTTTTCGAAAACTTTCCCCTCAATTTTCCGCACCAGTTACAGTCTTACTATAGCAGGACAGTCACCTCTGTCATCATTATGAATGTTCATCCTTATATACTTAAACGAACCTTATTAACGCACACCACCATCACTCACCACGTTCCCATCGTATGTTAAACAATTGTTGCGTCGAATGTCTACAATAGTCATGTATTTTGCGACTAACAACCGCATTACAGAACACATTTCATATGTGACGCATTTTCAGTACGAACACTCATTTTTAACGGCTGCTCTAAGCGAACGAGAAGCCATGTGGCTGTCTCAGTACCGCAGCTTTATATACACTGACCTACTCCTGTGTTTCAATTGTTGGTCCCCCTCCACTACTTCCCATGTAACATTTCCGGAGATTACTTTCCTGATAACCCTCTTTCTACGACTTCACTGCCGTTGTAAAAATTCCTTAACTGTTGAAAACAGAGAGAAGTTGTACTGCGAGTTTTTCAACAATAATTTGCGGTAGTTTACACATGGGATGCAAGGTATGCAGGTCAAACAGGCTGAACATTTCACACGCAATAAGAACATTTGACAGCCTGTAAATATGGGGCAAGTTGCGCAAATTTTGTAGAACATTTAAGAGAAATGAATCATAAGCCAGCAACAAGAAAGAGAGAAATAATAACAGTTAGAATAAGTAATGGAAAACATGTGCTAACTTTACAAGAAAATTACCACATTTACAAAACAACGGCATAAAAGAAACTACGACTGATTGACAAAGTGAATATGATAAGCAACTCACACTTTAAAATTATTGATTATATGATAGGCAAACACTTGTGTCAACGCACACAAAAAAACAAGTGAAGGCAAAAATCGGTAAAGTAGCGAACACTTACAAAAACAAATGACATTCTGGACACCGAAACAGGTAGTTAACATGTTATGTTACGAAAGCACAGTGGCGACACGAAAAGGTGGAGATTATCAATCTGTTCTACATGAGAAAAATCTGTATGGTTTCAAATAATGAAGTAGACGCCTTACTGTAAGCATCTCTTGCATTTTATAATGAAAACTTCCATGAATTGTTTTCAAATCTGCAACCAATACGTGATAGCGAAAAAAATCGTGTAATATTTCAGGACCCGTACTTAAGACGCCTTGTTAAAAAGGTGAAACGCGTCTGGGAGCGTAAATAAAAAAAAATTTTTTTTTAAATTTGCAGCATGCAAAAGGCGTTTTTCTTGCAAACTACTGTAATTTACATGCAGGTTCTGAGAAAAGTGGCCACCACAAGAAACTTGCATTTAACAATAACTGTGACACTCTGTCGGTTCTTAAGCCGTCCCCACACGGGCCGTGCTTCTCTCGGTGCTGCGACCGCAGCGCTATCAAGCGGCAGTTTTCGGCTACAACTGACACGCAAATCACACAATTTTGTTTACGAAAATGGACGCGGGTAAAATTGTTACGTTTATGAGAAAGTCCCAGAATCTTCACATGAAGGTGAATAAAAAGTATATATCGAATAATCACGACGCAAAACAGCATCTTTTCAGATCATAGTTCGCGTCTCCATCCACCATGCTACCGTTAACATATGTAATTTTCGATATACAGGCCAGGCAAAATAACAGTGCCCGGAAAATGTTTTATGCATCTTAAGATAGACAATCCATCTTTTTTTCCTTAAATTGGCTATAGGTCAAACAAACATACGTCATCCACAGCCTACATCATCCGCACCACGGTACGGTTGATGGAAATTGGGTTTCCTATGTCAAGGTGCATCAAATATTTTCCGGGCACACCCTGTGCACCGTGCATATCTTATGATCTCCATGTCTTACGATGTCCTGGAAGATTTCACCAATGTGTCATTAGGTGATATTTAATTGTAACATACTGTACCAAAACGAATCGTTTGTGGTACGACCTTCAATTTTCCGGCGCCTTAAAACGGAGTACTTTCAGAGAACACCAGTTACAACAGATAAAAAACGTCGTTTACCGTCATTTTATTACAACAAATCGTGTAAAATCCGACGCGTTTTTATGTACCGGCGCTTTGAAACAGTATGTATGCATAACATGTAACTTATAATGGGAAAATCAGTGAATAGGGACTTCAGCTGAAAAAGACTTAATACAACATGACGTGTCCTAATTTCTGCTCGTATCGTAAAAGCAATATTGCATCTCGTTGACCATGTTACCCTCCACCAAGCGAGAGATCCGACGCGCCTGATTCTATCTTTCAGGCTTGAAAATGCTCCGGATGGTAAATTCCACAAAATTCGTCCAGCTCGAAGTCCACGAGCGCTTTCACGTCCCGTCTGAGGACAGCATTACTCGCGCACTACAGTAGCGCATAGCTCTTTACTCACCGCAACGTTCGCGGCTGGTGTTGTCTGTCGTCACGCGCCTCTTCTGCTACTACGAACAGCCATACGTCAGAAGCACTCCCAAAGATACTTCCAGCAGGCTGGACATGGCGTCGCTCACGCATATGTCGTGTCGAGAAGCATGAGTTAGAAAAGGGTGACGGGGCATTGAGGGGGGGGGGGGGAAGGAGAAGTAGCAGAGGGGGAGAGGGGGCAGGTGGACGCCACAGCCATCTCGGACTGATACAACATCCGGCTTCGTGGATAAGCCTGCTGGCGAGAAGCGACAGCCGAATGTAATAGATGCGAGGTACAGATACGGTTGGTGAAAAGTTACTGTACAAAAAAACAGAAATGTGACTCCTTTGAGCCGATTGTCGACAGACAGGGTGTTTCAGGAATAATGATCTATACTCTAGAAGGTAATGTTATAGACTATGCCGAAAAAAAAAGAAAAGAAACTCATTCCATATACCAGTAGCCAAATTTTATTGGATTCAAAGATTACATTGCGCGTGGTGGTACTCCTGTTGTGTTGGCTTTATTTATTTGATTTGAATGGTTCAAATGGCTCTAAGCGCTATGGGACTTAACATCTGAGGTCACCAGTCCCCTAGACCTAGAACTAGTTAAACCTAACTAACCTAAGGACATCATATACATCCATGCGCGAGGCAGGATTCGAACCTGCGACCGTAGCAGGAGCGCGGTTCCGGACTGAAGCGCCTAGAACCGCTCGGTCACAAGGCCGGCTATTTGATTTGAAGCTCAAGTTGTGCTAGAGTTTACATAACCAAATATTTCAACTTTGATTGCGATCTTGGTTTGTTGGCCAGTTCTACTGTATTGTTTAAGCAAGTCGCACGTTTTCACAAATGCTGGGTGTGGCGATACGGTATTTGGGTACGGGTTTTGTAACGGAAACGGTGTTGCTGCTTCTAGAATATACAGTAGACGATTTCATAATGACAGAGTTCACATTCAAGAGTGTTTTCTCATGAGACTAAGATTGATCCTGGTACTAAACAAAAGAAATGGCACACCAGACCACCACTCGTGGTTTTCGGACCGTATAGCGGTTCTCCGCAAAATCGGCGAGGAAAGGAATATATGGGAAACACTGACAAGAAGAAGGGACATGATAGTAGGACATCTGTTAAGGCATTAGGGAGTAACTTACACGGTACTTGAGGGAGCTGTAGAGTTTAAAAACTATAGGGGAAGACGGAGATAGGAATACATCGGGCAAACAACTGAGGATTTAGGTTGAAAGTGCTACTCTGAGATGGAGAGATTGGCACAGGCGAGGAATCGTGGAGGGCTGCATCATACCAGTCACAAGCCTGATGGGAAATTTTTTTGGAAATTTGTGGTAAGTTATGTGGGACCAAACTGCTGAGGTCATCGGCCCCTGGGCTTATACACTACTTAAACTAACTGACACTAAGGACAACACACACACTTATGCCCAACGGAGGACTCGAACCCCTGACGGGGGGGGAGCCGCGTGAACCATGGCAAGGCGCTGCAAGGATTACCCTGCGCAGCACGAAAAAAAAAAAAAAGATCCGGGCGACAGGTTGGTACCCCACTGCTTTCCAGGGCGCTTCCAGACACGTCTTCGATGGTCATCGGGGCTCAATTCGAAGCAGGACTATCACTGAAGACAATTATACTCCACTCAAAGAGATTCCAGGCCGGTGACTTCTCTGGTGAGGCCCCAGACAGCGATGAGATAGCAACCTGACTGTCGCCTGCCATATGGCCCTACGGTGGTCTGGGGTGCCATTTCCTCTCATAGCAGGACCCGTTTCGTTGTCATCCGTGGCACTCTTACGGCACAGTGGTACATCGACGATACTCTACCCTTATTTTGTTGCCCCTCATAGCAAGCCGTCCTAGGCTTCCATTTCAGCAAGTTAATGCCCACCCGCACACGGAAGGAGTTTCTTCTGCTTGTCTTCGTGCTTTCCAAACCCTATCTTGTCCAGAAAGAGCACCGGATCTCTTCCCAACTGAGAACATTTGGATCATTATGGACAGCGCTCTCCAACCAGCTCTGTATCTGGACCATCTAATGCGCCAATTGGACAGCGTTTGACACGATATCGCTCAGAGCGACATCCAACAACTCTGTGAATCAAAGTCGAATAACTTCTTGCATAAGGGTCAGAGGGAGACCGACGCGATATTGACTTGCTCAATTTGTCCAGATCTATCTCTTGAATAAATCAGCCAATTTTCTCAAATTGTAATCATTTGCTTGTCTGTACATGTACATCACATCAACAGATTTCATACAGATAACTGCTTCGGGGTGCGGTTTCTTTTTCATTTCTTTCTTGGAGTGTATTCTTGTTACCTACGTTATTTGAATTATTTATATTCAATTATTTATATTCAATGATGTTACATGTAGAAGCACCTTTAACAGCGGAAATCTTAGCAGGAAATAAACAAGAAACCGACCGAAAGCTCCGGCCTAAGACGGGCCAATCGGGCCCTGACCGACCGCCATGTCATCCTCAGGCAACTGCGTCATTCGGATGCCGTACGAAGGGACTTGGGGTCAACACGCCTCTTTCCCGGTCGTTGTCAGCGTCAAAGACCTTGCAGCCGCTACTTCACGTTCAACAAGCTTCTATTTAACATCACAAGAATGAGTGCACTCCGTTCAAGTCTTCCTACAAAGGAAAACTCCCTGGCAGTACCGGAAATAGTACAGTTTTTATACCCCAGCCATCCTCTCTTTACCAAAGTGACTATTCCTTAATGCCTCAGGAGGAAGGCATAAAGATTAGAGTTTTAAAGTCCCATCGACAGTACAGTCATTAGAGACGCAGCAAAGCGTCGGGTTACGAAAGGACGGGGAAGGAAATCGGCTTTGACCTTTTAAAAGGAACCATCCCGAAATTTTCCTAGCGCTCTTTAAGAAAATAACGGAAAATCTAAATCACGATGGCCGGACGGCGATTTGAACCGCCGTCCTCCCGAATACGAATCCATCTTTCAACCAAGTCTTTCTTTTAGTCAAGTTGTGCCATAAATATTATTTCCCCCCTTTAAATTAAAATGGAATTCAATACCTCTTTACTGATTATCAATTCTCAGCATCTTTCTGTAGTAACCTGATCTTGAAGCTCCTATACTCTTCATGTCTGAACTGTTTATCGCCCATGTTTTACTTCTGTACAACGCTGCGCTCCAGGCAAATACTTCCAGAAAAGACTTCGTAATATTTACATTTCTACCAGATGTAAAAAAAAATTCTCTTTTTAAGAAAAGACTTTTCTTGTTTTTTTTTTCAGTTTAAATTTTACTGTATATCTTCTCTACTTAGTCCATCGTCACTTATTTTGCTGCACAAACAGTAAAATTTGTAACTACTTTACGTGCCTCAACTCCTGTTCTAATTCTCTTTGCATCACTTGATTTAAACCGACTACACTCGATATTTTTATTTTACTTAACCAGAGATGAAGTGGCTAGTCGAAATTCACACGAAAATACAGATGATGCAAAGGAAGAAGAGGTTAAACATCGTACTTCACTGGGTATGTTTACATAATCCGCCTTACTTGCCATTAGTACTTTCAGCATATTAATCTCCACTTCTATTACGACGGGAGATATTGATTTTTAACATTTTACGCTAATTTTGTTCAGTGAATATTTAAGAATGCAACGGAACTTCACTAGCGTGGGTTACAGAATTCGTCTTTTATGACATTCCTCATTACAAACGAAATGCCGCTTCTATATGCTTCTAAGCGTCAGGGGTACATCGTATAACAGTCGTATACAGTTGACGACGCGAACAACTTTTACGACCATTTTATACGAGGACCGTAAATATGAAACGTAAGTACTCGCAGTTCTACATAGCGCCCAAACGTAAGGGATTATTAACCCTTCTCCTTATACTTCCTGCTTCCAAGTTTAATGTCGTGCTGTAGCTGTCCCTTGTAGATGTCAGAGAGAGATAAGTTTCACCTACAGATAATAAAGAAGTGAACACTCAGCATTATTTGAGGACGTTTTACATCAGATGGAGCTTCTAGAAGTTATAGGAAACGTAGCTCGTGATGTCAACTTTTTCAGAATACATTGTCGAAGTCGCAACCGCAGACACTCGCCATTCTGCATTCCCAGCGCAAAAGCACAAGCTAGGCATTGATGTAAGCTTTGTGCAAAGCAAGAAACTAAAATGAACTCCATGGTGGCACAGACAATGTGTTTGCATGTTAGTTCGCTAGTTTAATCTTCGTAACACAAATGTATCCTTCGACTGCCAGTTAAATAATTTCAAATTTAAGAAAACATGCTGTGGATGTTCTGCAGCGATTTACTTGCATTACAATTGAACTATCCAGGTGCAACGAATTACTATCTTCAGAGGTGATAGCATCAGGGAAAAAAATGAAAATACACAAAGAAACAATAGTACAAATGGAAAATAATGTTATACACAGAATGTCCCGGAAATGTTGCAACAAACATTCGAAGGGTTGGAAGAGGGTGCCTTGAGGAACAAATGGAGGATAGGAACCCGTGTCCGGAAACGTCATGCTACAGAGCATCGAAGTTATTAATTAGTACCGGCGCCTGCGATTAGGCTACCCATTCGCCTGCAAACATCTTTGTGCGCTGATGGACTGCAGGTGGAACGTCTCGAAATTCTATTTATTATACAGCGATCGCGACTGATTGCAATGTTCGCCAGTGCAGAAGTTGGAGCTAGCTGGTGTGTAGACAGGCCTTGTCTGCCATGAGTGCGATACTCTATTGCCTCGGTGGATGACGGCTCAGAACACAGGTTTCCATCCACAGTTTATTTTTCTCCTGTATACCGAAAACTATTGGAGATTTTACAGGGTTCCAGAAGAAAAACAAACTGCAGATGGAAACCCTTTTACAGAAGCCTCATGCTTTCAGACAACAGAGTTCTGCATTCTTAGGAGACAAGGCCTTTCTACGCAGCAACTAGCTCGATGTTCTCCACTGGTGATCTTGGTAATCAGTCGCTGTCACCGAATAACAAAGAGCATTGCGAGACGTTCCGCCTACGGTTCGTCTGCGTACAAAGTCACGTTTGATGCCGAAGAAGTGGTGTAGTGGCATCGCCGTTGCATATAACTTCAGCGCTCTGTAGCACCTATGCAGACTCGGAGAGGAAAGGAATATGTGGAAAACACTGATAAGGAGAAGGGACAGGATGATAGGACATCTGCTAAGACATGAGGGAATGACTTCCATGGTACTAGAGGGAGCTGTAGAGGGCAAAAAGTGTAGAGGAAGACAGAGATTGGAATACGTCAAGCAAATAACTGAGGACGTAGGTTGCAAGTGCTACTCTGAGATGAAGAGGTTAGCACAGGAAAGGAATTCGTGGCGGGCCGCATCAAACCAGTCAAAAAAAAAAAAAAAAGGCCATTGGATGAAGTTTCTGGATACGGGTTCTTATATTCGACTTGTTCCTCACGACATCCTCTACAATGCATAGAAGTTTGTCGCTACATTTATGGAACATCCTGTAGGTGCAGAAACTACAGCTTCGTTAGGCGTATCGTACGAGGAGGATTAATCAACACAAATACACGTACAGAAACCAAGACATAATGCGCCAACATATATTTGCAACACATAGAATTACTGATATCGTGGAAGAGGTAACAAAAACGCGGAATTAGAGATTCATCATCTCCCACAAAGTCATTATCAATTCCTTGAAGTCCGCAGCTCGTGGTCGTGCGGTAGCGTTCTCGCTTCCCGCGCCCGGGTTCCCGGGTTCGATTCCTGGCGGGGTCAGGGATTTTCTCTGCCTCGTGATGACTGGGTGTTGTGTGATGTCCTTAGCTTAGTTAGGTTTAAGTAGTTCTAAGTTCTAGGGGACTGATGACCATAGATGTTAAGTCCCATAGTGCTCAGAGCCATTTGAACCAATTCCTTGAAAATCAATTCGACTATGCAAGGCATTTAAAAAGTGAATAACAGACACCACCACATCATACATAAGCGCCACATGCGGACAATAAGGACTCTAATTCCGTGTGGTTCTAGGCGCTGCAGTCTGGAACCGCGAGACCGCTGCGGTCGCAGGTTCGAATCCTGCCTCGGGCATGGATGTGTGTGATGTCCTTAGGTTAGTTAGGTTTAACTAGTTCCAAGTTCTAGGGGACTAATGACCTCAGAAGTTGAGTCCCATAGTGCTCAGAGCCATTTAAACCAGGACTCTAATTTTCCTCCAAGATACCACTTTTCCCAATGGGAAAGGTCGACGGAAGTCGGCCGAAACACCTTCAAAATGCTCAGCCCCGAAGGGCGACAGCAGGCAGGGAAGGCCTCGACGTAAGGCCACTATATTGCTTAATGAGCCTGCAATACCGCAGAAAAATCGAAGCTCTCTTCTAACTTCTCTTCCATCAAAAAAGGTCACTATGGGACTTAACATCTGAGGTCATCAGTCCCTTAGAGCTTGGAACTACTTAAACCTAGCTAACCAAAGGACATCACACACATCCATGCCCGATGCAGGATTCGAACCTACGTCCGTAGCGGTCGCGCAGTTCCAGACTAAGCGCCTAGAACCCCTCGGCCACTACGGCCGGCTCTTCCATCATTCGACAGGTTTCAGTTGTCAGTCAACACAGACTCACACATACCCATCTCCTCTCCCCTTTCACACCTCCGCATAGAATTGCATAAACGTATATTTTTATGTAGAGGAACACAAACTGACGCGCTAAGAGCTGAAACGTTATGATCACTGCCCACTGCGAGACTGTGAAGCCTTCTGGCTTTGCGGACACGTGATGCGAAGTACATAGCGTGTCCAAAAAACACCGAAAAACCTTAGGGACAGCTTCCTTAAACAGAAATAAGGAAATAATGTCTAGTAAACATTCATACTGTAGGCAGTATGAGCACTTGTTCATCTTCAGTACTACGAATCTGACCTTTTCTACTGCAAGGTCTATGCTTTTCATATTTTCGGAGGAGGAAGTACTGGCTATGAACACCAGCTCATCTTCCCTAGCGTGCAACACATCTCTTCTACTGAAGATGTGCTCATAGCTCTTAAGGTATACATTTTAGTGCCTATGTTTACTAGACTTTTGTTCTTATTTTGGTCCATATTTCCTCCTCCCAAAATATGAAAGCCAAAGAGCTTGCAGCAGAGGAGAGGTGCTTCATAGTTTCGTAGACGATTAAGGGCTCATATTTCTTAAAGATAAGCTCTTTAGAGTTCTTGTTTATTAGCCATTTTATCTTGTTTTGGTGTAAGGAACCGGTCCCTAAATGTCGTCGGTGTTCTTGTTTGGACATCCTGTATAAGCGCAGCTGTGAGGGATGGGACATCGTCCCACTGACATAAGTCACAATGACAGAGACCAGATCGTTATGGTTCCGCGTCTGGGAACGAGCGAAGCTGCTAGGTTCTTCGCTTAGAGCTGTCGTGAGCATTTATGAAAAGTGGCTGAAAGACTGTGAAAGCAAGAGAAGCGTGTGATGTCCACGCCTCATCACACTACTTGCAGGTCGGAGGTTCAAATGGCTCCAAGCACTATGGGACTTAACATCTGAGGTCACCAGTCCCCTAAACGTAGAACTACTTAGACCTAACTAACCTAAGGACATCACACACATCCATTCCCGACGCAGGATTCGAACCCGCGACCATAGCAGCAGCGCGATTCCGGCCTGAAGCGCCTAGAACAGTTCGCCACAGTTGCCGGACAGGTCGGAGGCTTGCTTGTCCATTCTATGAAGCTGAATAGACAGCGACCTATGGCATATCTGCGGACAAAGCACTACACTGGTGCAGCCACATGTGTTTCGGAGTATTCTTTGTAGCGAACATTTTTGAACATGGGGCTCCGCAGCAGACGACCACAAGATCATCGGGACTTTACTGTAGATCAATGGAAACGTCACGCCTGGTTGGATGAATCACGTTTCTTGATACACCGAGTCCATGGTCGTGTCTGGACACTCCATCATGCAGGTGAACGGTTGTTCGGAACATGAAACATGCCGCGGACGCAGACGGGTTCTATTGGGGACATGCACCTATGCTTCCGAGGGATCTACAATGGTAATCAAAGGCAGCGTGACATCTGTGGACTACGTTAACGTTAGTGTGGACCAGCTGCATCGCCTCATGCTTGATGTCTTCCTGACGGTGATAGCACGATAACTGTGTCACGTGGCCAGTATCATGTTACAGTAGTTTGAGGAGCATGACAGCTAAGTTACGTTGATGTGTTGGCCATTAACTTCACATTTGGAACGCTATCGTGCGGTAGGTCCGCCCTCACAAACCACCGGTTCATAATTTACGGGCATTGCATGATCTGTCCTTAGACATCTGCTGTCACGTACCTCCAGAAACCTAGCAGTTACTTGTCAAATCCATGCCACGCAGAATCACTGCTATAAGTGTTGCAATGGTTGACCTACACCCTATTAAGCAGGTGGCCATAGCGTACAGTGGCTATACTACCACCATCAAAAAAAAATCTTAATGCAATATTGTCATATGATGACATGGTTGGAGACCGTGGCTGTTATTTGAAGACAAATGTTGATTGTGTTGAGACAGCAACCAGCCACAAATTTACTATCAATTCCTTTATTCAAAAGGTACCGCTACCGGTTTCGAATCATTACGATTCATCTTCAGACGGTTTTCATGCTTTCATTACAACATGTGGTGCGTTTTTTTACAGATTAATTGTCCTAAAATATAAATAATACATAATTACAAGCACGCCACACAGATGGTTGGTTGTGACAAATCTAAAGAGTTCAGTGAGAAAAATTTACTGTGCACCGATAAAAATGCAGTAGGAACGTATTCATATCTGTTGGACGAAAACTATGAAACAAACACTCTAAACCGACATTTCACGTAAGTCACATCCACTGCAAACCTGCAACGCAACCATCTGTGTGGCGTGCTTGTAATTATGTATCATTGTATTATTTATATTTTAGGACGATTAATCTGAAAAAAAAACGCCGGTCGGTCTGGCCGAGCAGTTCTAGGCGCTACAGTCTGGAACCGCGCGACCGCTACGGTTGCAGGTTCGAATCCTGCCTCGGGCATGGATGTGTGTGATGTCCTTAAGTTAGTTAGGTTGAAGTAGTTCTAAGTTCTAGGGGCTGATGACCTCAGAAGTTAAGTCCCATAGTGCTCAGAGCCATTTGAACCATTTTTTGTAAAAAAAAAAACGCACCACATGTTTTAATAAAAACATTAAATTTTTGGCTGGTTGCTGTCTCAATACCATCAAAAAAATCTTATTTTTTCCATTTTTCTATGGGTCGAGAACTCGTATAAGACAAAATATCGTGATAGTTACATTGAGAAAGACACATTATAATTCGTTCCCCATCCTTTCCTAATCCGATGCACTGCTTTGTCTCTAAAGACCTCTCATTGTCGGCATGATGTTAAGAACTAATATTCCTTCCATCCTACTCCCTTTCTTCTCTTCTGAAGAACATTCTACCTCTACTTCTAGTGGACAATACTCATTCGACGCCTAGGTTTCGTTCGTTATAATCTCCAAGTCGGACATCAACCGTGCGTTCTGGTAGAATACGACAAATCTGCTGCTAAGAAATAACATCTGCTTTACTATTATTATTGCTGTTGATGATAACGAGCAAGGAATTTAAATTACGTATTACCTCTCGCAAAAGCAAAGTAACACACAGAGCAAGGTAATTAAAATGTTGATCTCAACTATTTCTGGGAATGTTAAGATATCTAAAGAATATTTGCGAATAATAATAGTACGTAATGTGGTGAACCTTTTGTTGTACTGTCAATGCTAGCAACTTCTTTTTTTTTACCGAAATAGACAATCGACTACGTTTGCAACGAAAGTATGTACATTCGTACGATATTCGACAATGAATACAGGAGTTCAGTTACACTTTTTTCCCCGTAGGGCACTTGTCACTGAAGAACACTCACCGTTAGGAGAACGTACTGGGCTCTGTTAACAAAAACATTTTCGAGCCATTCACGTATTGGATAATCTACTCCGTATGCCACGTCCTTTTTTAATATTACACAGTGTGGTACACAATCGAAATATTTCTGGAAATCTAGGAATGTATTTAGACTGCTGTTAGCTGTGTTTCGCAAAAACGATGCTATCTCATTGTTGTTCGATTTTGAAGAGAATTCCTCCCTAGGAAATTCAATATATACGAGCTTAGAATACGCGAAAGGAACCAGACGTTAGGAACAATGGTCAACAATTTTCCGCATCCGTTCTTTGTCCATCTTAAATACTAGAGTAAAGCACCTTCAAGTCACAAGGCGTACACAATAAAAGTGAGCTAAATAATGGGCCGATGCTCTGCAACGGAACTGAATCACAACCAGAGATATACGTTACTGTGATCCATTTGAGAGTTTTTCCGCTGTCGAACAATGGTAACTTTGTATAACGTCCTCATGTTACTGTTTTCTTAAATGCCATGATGGCGGTGATGATAGAATTACTGGGGCACACGACATCATGGTATTTAGCTTCCATACTAAAGTCTGGAGAGACGAATGTTGTTAATATGAGTAACAGTGTTAAAAATTGTAGAATAAAAGTAGAAAATATTTAGTAAAACTTTTCTTGTGTAACAGACATCCAAACGCATAAACAAACATACTATAAAAGTTTCTTATGGCTCAGTTCTTAAAAGGCGGATAAAAGGAAAGGGACAGCTCAAGATAAAGCTATTAAAAGACTATGATAGATACGCGAAGCTGTCTGATTATTAAACAAAATAGGATGCGCCATACACTCTGCAACACACTAAAACGTCCAACATAATAGTTTAGGTTAGAATATGGAGAATCCATAAAATTTTTAAACGCATACCACGATCGTCTAGTCATCGGCAACTGGTGCTCACTTAAATTTACCGGTGCACTATTGTTCGCATATAAAACGTACACTGTTATAACGTGATGTATCTACGTGCACACTCCACAATCTTCACAATGTGGTGACGCCTCTTACTGAAGACATGGCTCAGAGGATTATGATCTATAAGGAGACGGGCCAGTGACACGTCATCTCGTCTCTCTGACCAAAGGGCCACTTTGCCACCCAATGGCTCAGCAGACAACAGCGAGGAAACTGGTCGTAAGAGGGCAGCACATGATTCTGCAGCGTATCACTGACGGGTTTCCTTTGCTATACTGTCAGCGCCCACGTTCGCTTTTATTTCGACATGTCCCGGTATCTAGTCCCAGTGTGAGATTGAAGACTTCGGCTGACTTACATTCCCACGCAAGGCTAGTCGACAAATGACTGAACAGAAGTTTTCGATCCGCTTTGCCCAGTCCACCGCTGAGGCAACGCTTTACAAGCAATGCGCCACAGGACGCATATAGTCACTCAACGCCAACACATCCACCGAACAGTGGTCGCCAATGATATGCACTAAACCAGCCAATGCACTAAACCAGAGCCAATGTTACGTTTGCCTCAAAGTCATTAATCTACAACATTCAGGAAAGTGGTTCTGAGACTATCATTAACTGAATTGGCATATTAATTTTTTGAATGTTATTTTGTGGTGAAAGGATTCAAATTGTTTGAACATCGCAGATTAGGTACTACCTAGCATTGTAAAGCTGGTCCACCATGAGTATATCGTAGGGAAATAACTTATAGAATACATTAATTACATTCTACAGGAGGCGCACCTAATCATTTATGACGGAGGAAATCCTTTAATTTATTGATTTCTAATGCCACACTTGTTGATATTAAGTTACTTACTATACCTGATTGCAGTTTCCCACACTTAAGGATACTATTTATAAATAACAAATGTAATAAATGTAAATCAGCCCCCTAAACTAGATGACTTAGTAGATTCATCACCACATAAATGACTTGAAAGAAAAAAATATATACTTCTGTGTCAGTCACGAAATTTTATTTTATCTGCTGCGCCTTTCGATGGTTAATCATCACCATCATCATATCATCATCACAGGTGAAGGGAGTCTTTTACATGACTGTTCTTAGTGGTAATCATTGGTGATTTCATGGCGGCAGCATATAAGATACCCTCAGGATACGTTCTGACTTACACTGTTAATAATTAAGTGCGCTGGCGACATAACTTGTAGATATGTTATTGCATATGGTTTAAAGATGTCAAAGGTACTTACAGCGCAAGAAGAATAGTACATGTGTCGCGGCAGACTGTAATTCAAGCTCCATCTGGTATTTGGTCACGCAGTTGTCACCCACCTGCACAGAAACAAACATTTTTGGGTATTAAATACAATTTTTCTCGTAAATCTGGAAAGA
Organism: Schistocerca nitens; assembly: GCF_023898315.1. Classification (NCBI taxonomy): domain Eukaryota; kingdom Metazoa; phylum Arthropoda; class Insecta; order Orthoptera; family Acrididae; genus Schistocerca; species Schistocerca nitens. Next base: position 371,445,539 of record NC_064620.1, on the reverse strand, counting down.
AAAATAAATTTAAACAGTAGTGATCAAAAATAAAAGAATAACAGCTCATCAGTTACTTTGTAGCTAGAATCTACATAATAATGATAACACTAATAATAATAAAGTTCACAGACCGTTTCGTGGCCATATGCTAAGTTGCCTCACATATGTAATTTTGTGCGCTGAATTTCATTGGAGGAAGTGGCAACCAAACCACTATTCATGTTGGTGTGTATAATGTATGAGACTGGCGATATAGTATCAAATTTTCGGAAAAGCATAATCCACACAATTCCAAAGATTGCAAGGATTCGACAAGTGTGAAAATTACTGCACAACCACTTTAACTAGCCGGCCGGAGAGGCCGTGCGGTTCTAGGCGCTACAGTCTGGAGCCGAGCGACCGCTACGGTCGCAGCTTCGAATCCTGCCTCGGGCATGGGTGTGTGTGATGTCCTTAGGTTAGTTAGGTTTAATTATTTCTAAGTTCTAGGCGACTGATGACCTCAGAAGTTAAGTCGCATAGTGCTCAGAGCCATTTGAACCATTCTTGAACCACTTTAACAGCTCATGCATCCCAGTTACTGACAAGAATCATATACAGAAGAATGGAAAATAAAATTGAGAATCTATTAGACAACGATCAGTTTGTCTTAAGAAAGGTACCAGAGAGGCAGTTCTAACGTTGCGTGTGATAATGGAAGCAAGACTGAAGAAAAATCAAGACAAGTTAACAGGGTTTATCGACCTGGAAAAAGCGGTCGACACTGTAAAGTGGTGCAAGATGTTCAAACTTCTGAGATAAATAGGGGTAAACGGTATGGAAAGCTGGGTACAAGAGCCAAGAGGGAACAATAACAGTGTAAAACCAAGACCGAAGTTCTCGAAATAGAAAGCACGTAAACCAGGGATATAATTGGCTTTCGCCCCTACTGTTCAACCTATACATCGAAGAAGCAGTGATGGAAATAAAAAGGAAGTTTCAAGAGTGGGTTTAAAATTCACAGTGAAAGGATATCAACGACAAGATTCGCTGATGACATTGCTATCCCCAGTGAAAGTGAAAATGCATTACACGATGTGTTGACTAGAATGAACAGTCTGATGAGTACAGAATATGGATTGAGAGTATATCGAAGAAAGACGAAAGTAATAAGAAGTAGCACAGATGAGATCAGCGAGAAATTTAACATCAGAACTGGTGATCACGAAGTAGATGAAATTATGGAATTGTACTACCTAGGCAGCAAAATAACCCAAGACGGACGGAGTGAGGTGGACATAAAAAGTAAAGTAGCACTGGCATAAAGGGCATTCTTGCCAAGAGAGGTCTGCTGGTATCAAACGTAAGCCTTTATTTGAGGAAGAAATTTCTGAGAATGTACGTTTGGAGCACAGCATTGTATGGTAGTGAAACATGGACTGTGGGAAAACAAGAACAGAAGAGAAACGAAGCATTTGAAATGTGATGCTACATGAGAATATTGAAAAGTAGGTGGACTGACAAGGTAAGGAACGAGGAGGTTCTCCGCAGAATCGGAGAGGAGGAATATGTGGAAAACATTAACAAGAAGAAGGGACAGGCTAGTTGTACATGTCAAGACATCAAGGAATACCTTACATGGCACTCGAGGAAGCTATAGAAGACAGAGGTTGGAAATAACTGACGACGTAGGTTTCACATGCTACTCCGAGACGAATAGGTAAGCACAGGAGAGGAGTTTGTAGACGGTGCATCAAACCAGTTAGAATATTTACGCAATTTTGTCATACGATGACATGGTTGGATACCGTGGCTGTTATTTGAAAACAAACGTTGATGGTGTTGAGACAGCAACCAGTCACAAATTTATTTTAAGTTCCTTTATTCAAAAGGCACTATTACCGGGTTCGAATCATTACATTCATTAGAACATGTGCTGCGTTTTTTGTTGATTAGTTGTCCTAAAATATAAATAATACAAAATTATAAGCACGCCACACACATGGTTGCGTTACAGATTTGCACTGGGATGCGACTTAAGTGAAATGTCCGTCTGGAGTATTTGTTTTCATAGTTTTCGTCCAACATATGGTGTTCGTAGTTTTCACCACATTCTTATCGTTGCACACATAAATTTGTATCATTAAGCACTTTAGATTTGTCACAGGATACATTTCTACCACATACTATTTATCCTAATGGTTGGGTGGTGACATAAACAGAATTCGTCACTGATGTACACTAATCGACTCCAAGTACATTCGGATTAAAAAATTAAATATAAAAGAAAACGAGTATAGTATTGCGCTGCGGAGTTTCCATGCACGTACTTTGATGCGAACGTATTGGGTCGGTGCATAAGCTCATGCCGTTTTCGCGATGCTAACAACACAGATTTCGCAGGTAATTTGTTTTCAGTAGCAACAGCGAGTCGTCTTAGCTGTTCACTATTCCCTGCAACTTCCGTCGTATGGATGATGATTTACAGTCACGAATCACACTGTCGCAATCCCATAGGACGGTTTGAGTTTGGCGAATGCCTGGAGAACATTACCTGCCAACAAGTGAAGTGGCAAAGTGACGTACGGAGCAGACGGTCTTGGTTGGTTGGTTGGTTTGGGGAAGGAGACCAGACAGCAAGGTCATCGGTCTCATCGGATTAGGGAAGGAAGTCGGCCGTGCCCTTTGAAAGGAACCATCCCGGCATTTGCCTGGAGCGATTTAGGGAAATCACGCAGACGGTCTTATGGTATGGGGATATTTGTCGTTGTTAGGGTATGGTCCCCTTATTACCATTAAGGAAACGCAATGGTTTGTGGTCAATAGTGTTTTTCAAATGTACTGGCCTTTCCAGATTTTACCTTTGGGATGAGACAGAATGGTGACTTCCCTTCAGACCACAATGCCCATATATAACCTCTCTGGTTTCAACTCTTGAGGAGGAATGTGCTTCCAGTCATTCAGACATCTTATTGGCGTATCACCAGCAGAGTTCCAGTTGTCATGAAGCAGAACGGTCGAAATACTCCACATAAATGTCCTTTAATAGGTGTCTTTACTTCTGATAAAATCGTGTGTACCCCTGTTACTAGTTTCTTACAACAGCTAAGAAAACACAGTCCAAGACAACAACAAAAAAAAAAAAAAAAAAAAAAAAAAACAAGACTGACCACGAAGGATTTTTCCGAATGAGATGGAAATCGGTAGATGTGATGCATATGTAGAGACAAAAGAATGATTACTGTTTCATAAAAACTGGATGAGACAAAGAGCTTCACAATCTGAGCAAGTCAGTAACAGGATAGTCCACCTCTGGTCCTTATGCAAGCAGTTATTCGGTTTGGCATTGATTGACAGAATCGATGCATGTCCTCCAGAGGGATATCGTGCCAAACTCACTCCAACTAACGCGTTAGGTCGTTAAAAACCGAAGGTGGCTGGAAGGCTGTGCCAATAACATCCAAATATTTTCTCATGCGATGAGAGATACATCGACCCCGCTGGCCAACGTACGATTTGGCAAGCCCGCAGACAAGCAATACAAATTTTCACCACGTGCGGGCGGGCATTATCTCGCTGGAATATAAACACAGGATGAATTGTCACGAAGGAGCACAAAACGTGGCGTAGAATTTCATCGACGTACTACTGTGCTGCAATAGTGACGCGGATGACAACCAAAGGGTCTGCTGTGAAACAAAATGGCACCCCAGATCATCACTCTTGGTTGTCGGGCCGTACGGCGGGCGTCACTCAGGTTGGTGTCCCACTGCTGTCCGAGGCGTCTCCATACACGTCTTCTTTGATCATCGGGGCTCATTTTGAAGCAAGAATCATCACTCCAGTCAATGGGTTTTCAGGCCGAATGTGCCCGGCACCAATGCAAACTGCCTTGTTCGTGTACAGATGTCAATGGTAGTCGGCGCAAGGTGCGTCGTGAGTTCATCCCTCTTTCTGTGAATCGCATATTAATTATCTTTGTGATCACTGAAGCCCCAGCTGCACGTCGAATCGATGATGATGAGCCGGCAGCTGTGGACGAGCGGTTCTAGGCACTTCAGTCCGGAACCGGTACTGTCGCAGGTTTGAATCCTGCCTCGGGCCTTAGGTTAGTTACGTTTAAGTAGTGCTAAGTCTACGGGACTGATGACCTCAGATGTTAAGCCCCATAGTGCTCGAGCCATTTGAACCATTTTTTGATGATGATAAATCCAGGGTTCTCAGCGCCTCTCTGACTACTGCTCGTTCCCCACGTTCTGTTGCCTGTCTAGGTCGACCGCTTTCTTCTTGACAGTGTACTTGGCCATGGTTCAGCCATTCCTGCCGGCATCGTTAAATAGTGGCAGGACTCCTATTAAAACGAACGATTCGTCGACTACTAAAAAAATGGCTCTGAGCACTATGGGACTCAACATCTGTGGTCATAAGTCCCCTAGAACTTAGAACTACTTAAACCTAACTAACCTAAGGACATCACACACATCCATTCCCGAGGCAGGATTCGAACCTGCGACCGTAGCAGTCGTGCAGCTCCTGATTGAGCGCCTAGAACCGCTAGACCACCGCGGCCGGCCGTCGACTACTCTAACCGGCTTCTTTGAGACTGACTACATGTCCTCTCTCAGATGCTATCAACATGTATTGTTCACGTGCCTGTCTGTGAGGTATAGTTCTGTCCAACTGAGTACCCGGAATGGTGGTTCAAATGGTTCAAATCGCTCTGAGCACTATGGGACTCAACTTCTGAGGTCATTAGTCCCCTAGAACTTAGAACTACTTGAACCTAACTAACCTAAGGACATCACACACATCCATGCCCGAGGCAGGATTCGAACCTGCGACCGTAGCGGTCTCGCGGTTCCAGATTGCTGCGCCTAGAACCGAACGGCCACTTCGGCCGGCACCCGGAATGGTATTCGCAAAGACATTATGCCCTGCTATCGATATGTCCCGTGTTTACTATCCTTGTCAGTTGCGCTGTAAAATTACGCTGCAGCATCACACATCCATCCATCAGCCGCCAGAGTTGTTTATTTTTATTTATTTATTTATTTATTTATTGTTCCGTGGGACCACATTTAGGAGAAGTCTCCATGGTCATGGAACGAGTCAATACATGAAATTATAACACGATTGTAGAAACAGATAAAATGAAATATAAGAAACATATTCAGGCGACAAGTCGTTAGTTTAAATAAAGAAAATCAAGAATGTAACACTGGAATTAGCTTAATTTTTTAGCTCTTCCAGGAGCTCCTCGACAGAATAGAAGGAGTGAGCCATGAGGAAACTCTTCAGTTTAGACTTAAAAGTGTTTGGGCTACTGCTAAGATTTTTGAGTTCTTGTGGTAGCTTATTGAAAATGGATGCAGCAGAATACTGCACTCCTTTCTGCACAAGAGTCAAGGAAATGCATTCCACATGCAGATTTGATTTCTGCCTAGTATTAACTGAGTGAAAGCTGCTAACTCTTGGGAATAAGCTAATATTGCTAACAACAAACGACATTAAAGAAAATACATACTGTGAGGGCAATGTCAAAATTCCCAGACTATTGAATAGGGGTCGACAAGAGGTTTTCGAACTTACACCATACATAGCTCGAACAGCCCGTTTTTGAGCCAAAAATACCCTTTTTGAATCAGAAGAATTACCCCAAAAAATAATACCATACGACATAAGCGTACGAAAATATGCGAAGTATACTACTTTTCGTGTTGAAAGGTCACTTATTTCAGATACTGTTCTAATGGTAAATAAAGCGGCATTTAGTTTCTGAACAAGATCCTGAACATGGGCTTTCCACAACAGCTTACTATCTATCCGTACGCCTAGGAACTTGAACTGTTCCGTCTCGCTTATAACATGCCCATTCTGTCTGATTAAAATGTCAGTTCTTGTTGAATTGTGAGTTAGGAACTGTAAAAACTGAGTCTTACTGTGATTTAGCATCAAATTATTTTCCACAAGCCACGAACTTATATCATGAACTACATTATTTGATAATGTTTCAATATTACACACAAGATCCTTCACTACCAAGGTGGTGTCATCAGCAAACAGAAATATTTTTGAATCACCTGTAATACTAGAAGGCATATCATTTATATAAATAAGAAACAGCAGTGGCCCCAGCACCGAACCTTGGGGAACGCCCCATTTAACAGTGCCCCATTGGGACTGAACATCATTACCACTCTCAATATTGCGGAGGATTACCTTCTGCTTTCTGCTCTTAAAGTAGGAGGCGAACCAATTGTAAGCTACTCCCCTTACTCCATAATGTTCCAACTTCTGCAGTAATATTTTGTGGTCAACACAGTCAAAAGCCTTCGTTAAATCAAAGAAAACACCTAACGTTCGCAACCTTTTATTTAATCCGTCCAAAACCTCACAGAGAAAAGAGACTATAGCATTTTCAGTTGTTAAGCCATTTCTAAAACCAAACTGTACATTTGACAGCAAATTATGTGAATTTAAATGCTGCAGTAACCTTGTATATACAACCCTCTCGATAACTTTAGCAAACACCGATGGCATAGAAATAGGTCTATAATTGTCAACATTATGCCTGTCTCCCTTTTTATAAAGTGGCTTCACTACCGAGTACTTTAATCGGTCAGGAAACCGACCACTCCTAAAGGAAAAGTTACAGATATGGCTAAGTACTGAGCTAACATACGTGGAACAATACTTCAGTATTCTGCTAGATACCCCATCATATCCATGAGAGTTCTTGGTCTTTAGTGATTTAATTATTAACTCAATCTCCCTCTTGTCAGTATCATGGAGGAGCATTTCAGGTAACAGTCTCGGAACACTTTTTTCTAAGAGCGCTATATGATTCCCTGTTGGGACTAGGTTTCTATTTAGTTCACCTGCTATATTCAGAAAGTGATTATTAAGTACTGTACATATAAGCGACTTATCAGTAACACGGACATCCCCACTACGCACTGATTCTATATTCTCGACCTGTCTCTGCAGACCAGCCACTTCCTTTACGACTGACCATATGGTTTTAATTTTATCCTGAGACTTAGCTATTCTAGCTGCATACCACATACTTTTTGCCTTCCTAATAACTTTTTTAAGCACCTTACAATACTGTTTGTAATGGGCTGCTGCATTTAGATTTTGACCGTTTCTAACGTTTTGATATAATTGCCACTTTGTTCTACAAGATATTCTTATCCCTTTAGTCAGCCACCCAGGCTGCCTGTTTGTGCTAGTACCCTGTTTTGAACGTTCTAACGGAAAGCAACTTTCAAAGAGCACGAGAAAAGTCTTGAGGAAAGCACTATATTTATCGTCTACTGTATCAGCACTATGAACATCTTGCCACTCTTGTTCCGTGATAAGGTTTACAAAAGTCTGTACAGCAACTGGATCAGCTTTCCTAAAAAGTTGGTAACTATATTTAACATGTGTTACAGCACAAAAATCTTTTAGACTTAAAATTTGTGCATCATGATCTGAAAGGCCATTCACCTTTTTGCTAACAGAATGCCCTTCTAGTAATGACGAATGAACAAAAATATTGTCTATGGTTGTTCTACTGTTCCCTTGCACTCTCGTTGGAAAGAATACGGTTTGCATAAGATTATATGAATTAAGGAGGTCTACCAGCATCCTTTTCCTTGCACAATCACTTATACAATTAATATTGAAGTCACCACATATAACTAACTTTTTGTATTTCCTATAAAGTGAACCAAGAACCTCCTCTAGCTTTAGCAAAAATGTAGCGAAATCGGAGTCTGGGGATCTATAAATAACAACAGTAAGAAGTTAAGCTCCACTAAATTTAACCACACCTGCACAACATTCAAACACCTTTTCAGTGCAGTACTTTGAAACATCAACTGACTCAAATGGGATACCGTTTTTCACATACATGGCTACTCCCCCACACCGCAAAGAGCTCCTAGAAAAGCTGCCAGCCAACCTGTATCCTGGTAAAGGAAGCCTCTGAATTATCTCCTTATTTAAGAAGTGTTCAGATATACCAATAATTTCAGAGTCAACATCTATAAGCAGTTCACTAACTTTATCTCTAATACCTTGTATATTTTGATGAAATATACTAATTCCCTCCTTAATCGGATACCCAAACTTTGTAGAAAGTGGTTTCTTTGTTAGAGAGACTTCCCTTAAGCTGGAATACCTATCAGCTGACTTCAATCTAAAAAAGATACAGCTCTAACACCCACAACTACCGGAATTTTCCCATGAGTGATCCCACCACCCCCACCTATGCTGTCACCTATAAGTTTTGCCAACCTCCCCTTCCCATACCTGTTGAGGTGCAGGCCATGTCTAGTGAAACCCGTCCTGCTGATAGACTCCACCGACACCACTGAAATGTGACTCATGCCTTCTGTCATCAGCGCACCCCCAAGTCTCATGTTATTACGCCTGACGGCTGTATTAAGATGAGGCCGATCGTGACGCTGAAACAGTTCCACGAAATGCACATTCGTGTTGCCAGTCTGAGTGGCTATCTTTTCCAGGTCACCATCTATGTCATACTCCCCATCCCTATCAATACTATTACCAGCCCCACCCACAATCACTACCTGATCCTCTTTAGTAAAATCCCTACATAACCCCCCTATGTTAAAAGTCACCTGAGCCAATCCTGCATTAGGCTTCACAATGCTGGTGACCTGGTACTCACTCCCCAAAACTTCCTGCAACTGCTGGCCTACACCTCTACCATGAGAACTACCTAACAGCAGAACCTTCTTCTTTCTCTTAGACTTTGCAACTGTCCTAGCCACCGTAACTGCTGAGGTCTGCTGCATACTTCCTACATCTACAGCTACTAGAGATTCCTCTCCACTAGACTCTGACAGTTGGTCATATCTATTACAAACACCAATAGTAAAACTATCTGAAAATCTCCTTCTCCTAGCAGATCACTTGCCAACAGCCAGCTCCCATTCCCCAACCCCCTTCTCCCTCCTTATCCTATCTAGCTCCTCCTGTGCGTTTTTCAACTGCACCTGAAGGGCACAGATCTTACGCTCCTGCTCCTCTATCAACTTACTCTTGCTACATAACCTGCAGTTCCAGGAGAGGATCTCACCAGAATGCCCACTGGCTTCCCCACTGCATTCCCCCCAGTGAAAATACTTCGAACAAGTCTCACACCGCAATCCACTACTCACGAACCTACGGCAAAGCCCACACTTCTCACTCATGGTAAAATTTTACAATTATTGAAACAAGAAAACAACTTTATCTAAGTTCCGCTACTACAATAAGAAGATGTTAAAAACTGACTACAATAATCACAAACTTGCTCTACAAGGGAAGTAACTACTATTATTGACAGTATTAATCAACAACAAATGAGAATATAACAAAATACTAACACAGAAAGAAAATCAAACGTCTAATGACAGTAACGAAACTGAAAGCAGTTCGCAAAAATTTCTTCTGAAGTTATTTCACCGGAAAACACCAAGAACACCAGTTGAAGACTACTAAAGTTCCTAAATAAACTACTATGCACAAACAATTAATTAGTACTTAGCTTTCGATGCGCCGCTACAGCTGCAACTGGTCAGCGCGGAATGTAAACACGGGTAAGAGGTTAAGTTGCTCGATACGAAACACTCACAAATATCAGGCCACAACACACGAAATGCAGAGGTGAATGAAGAAACCACTAATAAGTCACTTATATAGTAAATATTATCACAAAAACAGTTAAAATATATATCTGAAACCTAAAAATAGATGAAAACTTAGAGAGCGATCTCACACGCAGTCACGCGCTTATGACGTCACACCAAAGATCAATTGTATAATTTTCTATTTTCCGTCAATACCTGACCCTTATATACAGGGTGTTACAAAAAGGTACGGCCAAACTTTCAGGAAACATTTCTCACACACAAATAAAGAAAAGATGTTATGTGGACATGTGTCCGTAAACGCTTAATTTCCATGTTAGAGCTCATTTTAGTTTCGTCAGTATGTACTGTACTTCCTCGATTCACCGCCAGTTGGCCCAACTGAAGGAAGGTAATGTTGACTTCGGTGCTTGTGTTGACATGCGACTCATTGCTCTACAGTAGTAGCATTAAGCACATCAGTACGTAGCATCAACAGGTTAGTGTTCATCACGAACGTGGTTTTGCAGTCAGTGCAATGTTGACAAATGCGGAGTTGGCAGATGCCCATTTGATGTATGGGTTAGCACGGGACAATAGCCGCGGCGCGGTACGTTTGTATAGAGACAGATTTCCGAAACGAAGGTGTCCCGACCGGAAGACGTTCGAAGCAATTGATCGGCGTCTTAGGGAGCACGGAACATTCCAGCCTACGACTCGCGACTGGGGAAGACCTAGAACGACGAGGACATCTGCAATGGACGAGGCAATTCTTCGTGCAGTTGACGATAACCCTAATGTCAGCGTCAGAGAAGTTGCTGCTGTACAAGGTAACGTTGACCACGTCACTGTATGGGGAGTGCTACGGGAGAACCAGTTGTTTCTGTACCATGTACAGCGTGTGCAGACACTATCAGCAGCTGATTGGCTTCCACGGGTACACGTCTGCGAATGGTTCATCCAACAATGTGTCAATCCTCATTTCAGTGCAAATGTTCTCTTTACGGATGAGGCTTCATTCCAAAGTGATCAAACTGTAAATTTTCACAATAAACATGTGTGGGCTGACGAGAATCCGCACACAATTGTGCAATCACGTCATCAACACAGATTTTCTGTGAACGTTTGGGCAGGCATTGTTGGTGATGCCTTGACTGGGCCCCATGTTCTTCCACCTACACTCAATGGAGCACGGTATCATGGTTTCATTCGGGATACTCTACCTGTGCTGCTAGACCACGTGCCTTTACAAGTACGACACAACATGTGGTTCATGCACGATGGAGCTCCTGCATATTTCAGTCGAAGTGTTCGTACGCTTCTCAACAACAGATTCGGTGACCGATGGATTGGTAGAGGCGGACCAATTCCATGGCCTCCACGCTCTCCTGACCTCAACCCTCTTGACTTTCATTTATGGGGGCATTTGAAAGCTCTTGTGTACGCAACCCCGGTACCAAATGTAGAGACTCTTCGTGCTCGTATTGTGGACGGCTGTGATACAAAACGCCATTCTCCAGGGTTGCATCAGCGCATCGCGGATTCCATGCGACGGAGGGTGGATGCATGTATCCTCGCTAACGGAGGACATTTTGAACATTTCCTGTAACAAAGTTTTTGAAGTCACACTGGTACGTTCTGTTGCTGTGTGTTTCCATTCCATGATTAATGTGATTTGAGGAGAAGTAATAAAATGAGCTCTAATATGGAAATTAAGCGTTTCCGGACACATGTCCACATAACATATTTTCTTTCTTTGTGTGTGAGGAATGTTTCCTGAAAGTTTGGCCGTACCTTTTTGTAACACCCTGTAGATTTGTCTCCAATTTGCATAACTACTCCTTGGTGCGTCTTTTTTTCGTTCTAGAGTGTATTTTCAAAACTGGTAGAGATCGCGCTCGCCTTATCAGGAGGGTCGGCCATGGCTCCGTAATCAATAGCTTAGTAATGCGTGGTAGCTTAGCATGGCGGGAATAACGGAGGCGGGCTACGCATAGAGGCCTGCGTAGAGCGCACCGCGGCTTATCTGTCGGCAGTGGCCGTGCTAACGCCACCCAGGGCGGATGCGGGGCCACGTAACCCGCTGGAGGGCCTCATCAAAGCGATACCCCGGCGTCACAGCCACGCCGCCAGCTTACTGATTACCCCGCAGCGAATGCGCTCGCTCTGCCACAATGCACGGGTCGGCTTATATTATACGGCGTCTTACACCTCCTATTACTTACCAAAAGAGTCTGTCTGCACGAAGGTTACTTTGCTTCTAAGCAGATTGCCGGATGAGTGTACTGGAAGAATGAAGGACGATAAATGTTTAAGGGGGGGTAGGACGTCAAACGGGCCGTCTTGGAGCAGGAGGGACGCCACAGGACATTTTAATTTCCACTGTCTATACTTTTACGAATGAATTCATAAAACTTTGTAAGCATGACCAGGAAGGATTCACGATTCACAATCATAGCAGTGGAAGTTCAAAAAAGTTACAAAATAATTTTTTTTTTACATGTGAAAGTTCATCATTTTTTTCACTTCTATTGGGTACGTTTGTTGCTATAGGTACACGTTTCTTCGTAAGTAAGAGAGATTCTTCTATGAATTTTGCACAGCATACAAACCATACTTACAGGTGTATGAAACTCTAGAAATTATTTAATTTTTTTAAACTTCAAGCTTAGAAAAAAAATCAAATTTTATAGTTAATTTTCTCAATTTTTACCACAGTTTTTAATAGATTTGGAAAATTCTAGAGTTTCATACACCTTTAAGTATGGTTTGTATGCTGTGCAAAATTCATCGAAGAATCTCCCTTACTTTTGAAGAAAAGTGTGCCTATAGCAATAAATGCAGCCAATGGTAAGTGAACAAAAGGTGAAATATATATATATATATATATATATATATATATATATATATATATATATATATATATACACTTATATTTTTGAACTTCCACCACTAAAAGTGTAAATCATGAATCCTTTCTGGTCATTCTGACAAAGTTTTATGAATTTGTTTTTAAAAGTATAGACAGTGGAAATTGAAAATTTCTGTGGCGTCTCTCCTGCTCCAAGTCGTCCCGTTTGAAGTCCTACCCCTCTTAACACCTGTCACCGACCTGGTGATTAGAGGCGGAGTTGGTTGGTTGGTTGTTTCGGGGAAGGAGACCAGACAGCGGGGTCATCGGTCTCATCGGATTAGGGAAGGACGGGGAAGGAAGTCGGCCGTGCCCTTTGAAAGGAACCATCCCGGCATTTGCCTGGAGCGATTTAGGGAAATCACGGAAAACCTAAATCAGGATGGCCGGACGCGGGATTGAACCGTCGTCCTCCCGAATGCGAGTCCAGTGTCTAACCACTGCGCCACCTCGCTCGGTAGAGGCGGAGTATAAGCTCGGATTGGGAAAGATGGGAAAGGAGATCGACCGTGCTCTCTCTCTCTCTCTTTCTCTCTAATTTGGTAGGCAAATGACCGTGACCACGTGACCCTAGCCGGATCAGAAAATTAAGACAATCGTTTCCTAAGTAACGGCTCATCAGTTGGGAAAGTGTACAACAATTTACTTCAAGTAGAGCAAACCATACACAACAGAGACAACGAAAAATACTACGAAAATAAATCAATGAAATGGTTTCTAAATTCGTTCAACAGGCCAACTGGACAAATTCCTTCTAGAAACCATGTGGTTACCAGAACAGAAAATTATTACGTAATTTATCCGAGCATAAGTGTGCTAACAAAGTAATTCGCACAAAATCAACAGAATAAGTTTGCGAAATTACGAAGAGAAGTGTTAACTATGTTCTTCAATTACATAAACGTCACGAAAGTGATTAAATCGTGAGCTCTCTCTACTGCAGTGAAAACTGCGTTACCTCGCAGTAACGTTTCCTACACTGGACAAACTCATGAACTTCACAAATAAAGATCATAAAATTTCTATGTTTTAAGGAATTTAGAACTATTTGCGTCATATAACAGCACTCCCGCCTTAGGTCTTTCAAAGAACCCATTGAGTGTGAGTCGTAAAAGGCCAATTATGTTTACGGCATTATTCGACGCTTCACGTATTGTCTACCATCCAACCAAAATATTGGCTGCTAATGGTAACATGGGGCGGGACTGAAGTAAATATAAATGTCGTCTGACTAGGGCCTCCCGTCGGGTAGACCCTTCGCCGGGTGCAAGTCTTTCAATTTGACGCCACTTTGACTACTTGCGTGTCGATGGGGATGAAATGATGATGATGATTAGGACAACACAATACACAGTCCCTCAGCGGAGAAAATTTTCGGCCCAGCCGGGAACCGAAACCGGATCCTTAGGATTGACATTTTTTCGCGCTGACCACTCAGCTACTGGGGGCGGACGGGACTGGAGTTATGGAATGGTGAACATAGCATGAGGCTACAGAGCATAGTTGAAGAGCATAGCATCACAACAGTGCTACAGCGCTAATGGTGTTGATATAAAACAGTGCAATGGCAACGACAAAGAAAGAAAACAGTATATTATATCTATAGCAACAGTTGCCGAAGTGGACACTTCGTCAGAAAGGAACCCCAGGAATTTTCCAGAGTGAGAAACAAGTGACAGATGTAATATTAACATTTCTGCAAGATGAGTCAATAGAATTTATGGTATCTTACACGCTCGACTGCGCGGACAATGCACATGAGGAATATAAAGATGACGATACGTGCTTAACAAGTGAATGTAATACTGAAACAAGTGACGAGCCACGTAGTTCATCATCCTTGTCGCACAGGGAGCCACAAATCCGGTCTCCAGTCAAACGCAGTAAAGGACAATCGTCGCCAACGAAGAAGAGTTACTGAACATAACTGCGTACCATAGAAAAAAAAACCAATTATGAACAGATTTCGAATAATTATGCAGCGGTATGACCGTGCAGTGCATAAGAAAAACTACGGATATCAAGTGAGGGACAAGACACACCTGTTGCAAAATCTGGTGTTTGCGAGTTCCATGGATTCTCGATACAATTTACGGGATGTGCGTGGTAGTGACCTAAGTTACGCACGTCAAACTGCGAGCGACATAGATTGCAGTTATTTGAAAGGAAACAGTGGGTGGTTGCGTAACGTCAAACAGTGCTACAGAATTGGGAGACGTACGATAACGAAATTTCAAACAAAGCGTCAACTTGACGATGCACAGCAAACTGCGGGATCGTTCCAAAAATTTGTAGATGAGATACATAAACTTATCCCATCGTTCAGTAAGGAATTTGTTTTAACTTCGACCAATCGGTATTTACAAAGGAAATGTATATAAAAGGAACGCTGGAAATTAGAGGTACCAGGAGGTATCAAGATCAATTAACATCAGTGCCTTAAAGCATCCGTTTACAATTATGTCGACTGTTAATCTGGATGGTAAATTTGCTGGAAAGTTATTTACTGCGCTGCGAGAAGTTGGAGGCGCTCTGCCCCCTACGAATCTTTCTCTGCGTAATCTTGCAGAGGCGGTAGGGAATATTTTTTAGGTCACAGCAAGCAAGAGTGGGAAAATGGCCGTAATAGAACTAAAAATATGGTATGAGCACTGCTTTTGGTCAAGAGTTCGTAAAAATAACTTGCTTTTGCTTGATCCCTCGTCTTCGTATAACATCATTCTACTTTAGAGCAAACTACCCCTTCTGAAAAGTGTGTGACATTGTAATTCATACTACCTGGATCTTTGTTTTTCCCGTGCCTGTAAATCATATTATCATAGTATTTGGAGCTACGCCTTAAAGAATAGCCAATTTTATGATAAGCACCATGACAGATTGTTTCGCATTCTGTTGCAGGCCATCACATTTAATCAGTTCTAATCACCCCGATACACCAATATGATTTCATGTGCATTCTTTAAGAGTGGGTACCTATAATCCGTTCATCATAAGAATAAACCCGATGTAAACAAACACAAACGCGATGATTGGTCAGAAGCCGTAGCACACGTACACTGATATTGTTACGCTCTTGGAAGTAGGTCCTTCTTCCGTATTAGATATCTTATTACTAAGTCACGTTAAATGAAACTTTAAGCTATTCAAATGTATTAACAGCCATCAACATTTTTCTTAATAACGTTTTAGCTATGTAGTTTTTATTTCAAAACTCGTGTTCAGTCACAACCTTTGCAGCGTTGGTTTGTGGGATTGAAGGGACCAGACTGCTACGGCCATCGGTCCTTTGCAGCGTTGTGCTGCGAGTGTAGCGCTGTTCATGCACAGAATAAAAATGGCTGAAGCTGCTTTCTGTTCCATAGTGAAACACGCGCTTGGAGCACGGTTAAAAAGTGCAGAGAAATAGGCTGTTCTTAATGTTTTGCCTAAATTTACGGAGATAATCGGCTTTTAAGCTTTCTCAGGGCTATATACTGCAGTAGATCACTTACCCCGCGTTAAACGTGTAGCGCAAAAGGTAGCGCAATGCAGTACAAACCAAATGCGGTTCATTGTTCGTTGGTTCAAATTTCCCTGCTATCATTTTTTTTCCACGTTCAATTTGAAATACCTACATCTAGTTATTAATAAAACTCATAATCATTTTTGTGATTAACGCACGTCTTCTTGTTTCTAATTACATACTGGACGCGAAATTCCTGTTTCCATTTCAAATACAAATCCTTAATAATCGATGTTTATGAAAGACTGTTCACAAAAGTTGTTTAAATTAAGAAAATATAATAGTTTAGTTTTTTAAGGAAAAAATGAAAAACAAATCCTCTTTATTTGGACTCTTTCCATCGTTTCATACCACAGAGGTAGACAAGAATCAGAGAAACATGAAAAACAATCATTTTCATAGCATCGAGCATATCATACAAATGCTGCATTTTTACATTTGCTACTGTACCATTACAATATGAACCCAACAGAACTGATCTGGAGCCAAGCTGCGGGATTTGGCCCGAGGAGTAACAAGACTGTTAAGCTGCCAGATGTACTGGAACTAACGCGCGCAGCTTTTTCACACGTCACTGCAGAACGCTGGCGGGATGTAGAACGGTTCGTGATAAAACAAGAAGAGAAAATGCTGCGCTGGTCGGTTTCGTGGATTTTGTTGTTGATAGGCTCGTTATCAAGGCAGCAGGTGACACTTCCAGAACTGAAATGTATTTCTCGGATTCGGATAAGGAAGGAGCTAAGAGATTACCAGGCGACTGACTGGAAGTAATACCTCCAGGGGCTTCAATATTTATCTATACGATTAAATCCTTCAATACTCTCTTACGTTACACACGTCTTATGCAGAAAAACTACCTTGTGGTTGTCAGGAATTTTCATCATTCTTGTTTTTAGTTACAACAGTGCGTTAGCTAAAAACGATAATGTATTGCGGTTTTCGTTTAGTCGTCTAACGAGCTTATCGTGGGAGATTTACAGTGTATTATTTTATCCTGCTTAAAAATTAAATGACGTTCGATGCTGTATTGCTCCTCTCCTCGTCTGGGGAAAATGGCAGTGGTACACGAAGTACCCTCCGCCACACACCAAACGAGGAAGCGCCAACTTTTTTTTGGAGGGGGGGGGGGCGGGGGAAGGGCGAGAGGGAATGGTAACATTTTTCCACGTTTATATAATACATTGCTGTTAAATAACATAAATAATTCGCCGGCCGGGGTGGCCGAGCGGTTCTAGGCGCTACAGTCTGGAACTGCGCGACCGCTACGATCGCAGGTTCGAATCATGCGTCGGGCATGGATGTGTGTGGTGTCCTTAGGTTATTTAGGTTTAAGTAGTTCTAAGTTCTAGGGGACTGATGACCTCAGAAGTTAAGTCCCATAGTGCTCAGAGCCATTTTTTAAATTATTCTCTAATTTTAAAGAGGACTGAGATGAACAGAATTGCATGATCTATAAACAGATCACTGGGATGTTACAGTATCTAATGTTTATACAAACATGTAGATGGTCGTATTTCTATTACTCATTCATTGTCATACATAATAATTATAGATTTATTTTTTGTAAGGGTAAATTACATATACTCAACAAAATTATATATTTTCATTATGTTATCCATTGTTAGTATATTTTTGTATTACAAAAGCCGGCCGGTGTGGCTGTGCTGTTCTAGGCGCTTCAGTCTGGAACCTCGGACATGGATGTGTGTGATGTCCTTAGGTTAGTTAGGTTTAACTAGTTCTAAGTTCTAGGGGACTAATGACCTCAGAAGTTGAGTCCCATAGTGCTCAGAGCCATTTGAACCATTTTTTTGTATTACAAAAATCTCTCAGTTTTAGAAAAAAAGCTTTATTCCTCGTAAAAATTACTTTACATACACCTAACATTGTAAAACCCAATGATTTTCAGTTCTTATCACCTATATTACATCTTATTTTGTGTTGTAAGGTTCAAAGCATTTGCGGCAAAGAGTGATGTTACACGTCTTACAAAATATCAGTGGTCTGCCTTAACAACCAGCAAACTGACAACATCTTTGGGAATTACGTATTGACACAAAGTGGTCCTTTCCGTCATATCTAACCTCATGTAACACTTTTCTTGCTGTTGATAGGGAACGTCCAAGTCTGCGACTGGTAACCATTTTCAGATACTGGAAAGCAAGATATCGTCGGAACTCCAACAAATCCAAAGATCTTTCTGCATGTACCTTGCACTATATGATCCAGCTGTTCACAGTAGCCATATGAGCTATTCTTGTAAAGGCAGCCCAGTTCCACTTTTTGCCGAGTAACGAAGCGGAATTCACTGAGGTGACAAAACTCACGGGATTTCTCCTTCTGCCGGTCGTAGTGCAGCAACTCGACGTGCCATGGACTCAATGAGTCTTTGGAAGTCCTCTGGAGAAGTACTCAGCCATGATGCCTCTTTAGCCGTCAATAATTCTGGTATTGCCGATATAGGCATTTACTCAGGAACTGACCTCTCGATTACATCCCATAAACGTTCGATGGGATTCACGTCGGGCCATTCGCTCAAATTGTCCAGAATCTTCATCAAACCGATCGCGAACAACTGTGGCCCAGTAACATGGCGCATCATTGCCATCCATGAAAATTCCATCGGCGTTTGGGGACATGAAGACCATGAATGGTAGCAAATGGTCTTCAAATAGCCGAACATAACCATTTCCAGTCAATGATTGGTTCAGCTGGACCAGAGGACCCCACACCATTATGGAGCCTCCACCAACTTGGACAGCGCCTTGTTGACAACTTGGGTCCACGGCTACGTGGGGTCTGCGCCGCACTCGAACCCTACCATCAGCTCTCACCAAGTGAAATCGGGACTCGTCTGACCAAGCCACGGTTTTCCATTCGTCTAAGGCCTAACCGATATGGTCACGAACGCAGGAAAGTCGCTACAGGCGACGTCGTGCTATAAGCAAAGGCGCTAACGTCGGTCGTCTGCTGCCACAGCCCATTAACGCCAAGTTTCACCGCACTGTCCTAACGGACACGTACGTTGTACGCCCCACATTGATTTATGCGGTTACATCGTGCAGTGTTGCTTGTCTGTTAGCACTGACTACGCAAACGCCGCTGCTCTTGGTCGTTAAGCGAAGGCCGTCGGCCCCTGCACTGTCCATGACGAGAGTTAGTGACCAAAATTTGGTATTCTCGGCACACTCTTGACACTGTGGATCTCGGAATATTGAATTCCCTAACGATTTCCGAAACAGAATGTCCCATGCGTCTAACTCCAACTACCATTCCGCATTCAAGGTCTTAATTCCCGTCATGCGGTCATAATCACTTCGGATACTATTTCAAATCAATCAGATGAGTACAGATGACTGCCCTTTTACACCTTGTGTACACGATATTACCGACATCTGCATATCGCTATCCCACGACTTTTGCCACCTCAGTGTATTTCCCGACAAGCCAGTGATGATGGTCTACTCCCCCCATATTCATTATATTGTAATTTTTTACGAGCTGGGGTTACTGAATGTTGGTTTTCTGCTTACTTATTCTATTCGACATACTTGCAGAAGTGAGTGGCTTCACAGAACCAAAATTGGTGCTAGTACAAATACATTTATCATCATCCCATTTGACAAACAGGATTTCACCACTTGTATCAAAGTCGTAAGTGCCACAAAGGAATTATTCCAGTTGTTTTACTATTTGGAGAAGGCACTTTTTAGTCCTGTTTTCTGTTACTGTACCTGTTGCTCTAAATCCAATATTTCGCAGATGCAGCAAACGATTTCGACTAGCAAAATAGTTGTCGAAATAAATAGTCTGACAGAGGATTTTCAATGCACTAAAGCATATTTAGCACTACCCTAGACCCAACACCAAGGTCAGCATTTTTATTTGTTACTTCCTTGGCAGAGTGCAAATCAAAATTTAAACAGTCACCATTAGAAGTACACGATTCCCACAGTTTATAGCCAAATCTAACTGGCTTGCCTCGAATGAACTGTTTTAGTGTGTGATGGCCGTAACATTTCAAAATCATTTCATGGACTCTCAAGTTTTTCGAAATTATACCTAATGCTGGAAGGACTCGTTCATCTTTGTAATTAGTGGCCCAATCTTGAACCCTGTATCATGTTTGTTGTCTTGAGCTAGATCATTATTATTGTATTGAATTAGAGATTTTATCTTCTGTTATCTATTTCGCGGCGTAGATTTATTGACGATTTCCACTTCTAAATCATGTTCTTCACACAAATAATGTGATTCTAATGGAAATGTGTAGTACCCCTACAAAAGCAGACTACTTACCGTCGAAAGAGAAGTCGTATACGTTCTAGAACAACTTGCATATCACACTGATTCTCTCACGATGTAATCAAATGCATTATCGAAATTCAAGATATTTTCTGCTACTTCAAATGGCGTGAGATCCTTTAGTTTGTTTTTCATTTCTCCTACCGCTGCACCAGCTGAAACGTTGCAGTATACATTTGCTTCATTTTACTGTACGTCGGCAGTAGGCAGCAAAGTTTCTTCTGTTTTGAGTTCACTTGATCTTCAGCGCCCATTTCTTCGTTACCCAATTACCAACACGTATTTTCAGTACTTTGACAATGAAGTTCCACCGATCTAGGAACACCCAGAACATTCACAGTACCTGTTGCACCAACTTCTACCTTATCTTCTTCTTTAAAAATATCTGTTTCTGAAGGAACAACCACCACACAATATTTTCACTGTTTTCGTCAACAGTCCTTCAAAATTAATATAATGTGTAAAAGTTAATCCACCGTAATGCCTTTGAACACGACGTCATAGTTTGCACGCATTTTCTCTAATTCACTGTGCTACAATGAATATAATAAATTTAAGTCATCAGTTCCACTACTAGAATTGAATGTTACACTATTGGCCATTAAAACTGCTACACCCCGAAGATGACGTGCTACAGACGCGAAGTTTAACCGACAGGAAGAAGACGCTGTGATATGCAAATGATTATCTTTTCAGAGCATTCCCACAAGGGTAGCGCCGGTGGCGACACCTACAACGTGCTGACATGAGGAAAGTTTCCAACTGATTTCTCATACACAAACTGCAGTTGACCGGCGTTGCCTGGTGAAACGTTGTTGTGATGCCTCGTGTAAGGAGGAGAAATGCGTACCATCACGTTTCCGACTTTGATAGAGGTCGGATTGTAGCCTATCGCGATTACGGTTTATCGTATCGCGACATTGCTACTCGGGTTGGTCGAGATCCAATGACTGTTAGCAGAATATGGAATCGGTGGGTTCAGGAGAGTAATACGGAACGCCGTGCTAGATCCCAACGGCCTCATATCACTAGCAGTCGAGATGACAGGCATCTTATCCGTATGGCTGTAACGGTTCGTGCAGCCACGTTTCGTTCCCTGAGTCAACAGATGGGGAAGTTTGCTAGACAACAATCATCTGCACGAACAGTTCGACGACGTTTGCAGCAGCATGGACTATCAGCTCGGAGACCATGGCTGCGGTTACCCTTGACGCTGTAGCACAGACAGGAGCGCCTGCGATGGTGTACTCAACAACGAACCTGGGTGCACGAATGGCAAAACGTCATTTTTTCGGATGAATGCAGGTTCTGTTTACGGCATCATGATGGTCGCGTCCGTGTTTGGCGACATCGCGGTGAACGCACATTGGAAGCGTGTATTCGTCATCGCCATACTGGCGTATCACCCGGCATGATGGTATAGGGTGCCATTGGTTACACGTCTCGGTCACCTCTTGTTCGCATTGACGTTACTTTGAACAGTGGACGTTACATTTCAGATGTGTTACGACTGTGGCTCTACCCTTCATTCGATCCCTGCGAAACCCTACGTTTCAGCAGGGTAATGCACGACCGCAAGTTGCAGGTCCTGTAAGGGCCTTTCTGGATACAGAAAATGTTCGACTGCTGCCCTAGCAAGGACACTGTCCAGATCTTTCACCAATTGAAAACGTCTGATCAATGGTGGCCGAGCAACTGGCTCGTCACAATACGCCAGTCACTACTCTTGATGAACTGTGGTATCGTGTTGAAGCTGAATGGTCAGCTGTACCTGTACACGCCATCCAAGCTCTGTTTGACTCAATGCCCAGGCGTACCAAGGCCGTTATTACGGCCAGAGTTGGTTGTTCTGGGAACTGATTTCTCAGGATCTGTGCACCCAAATTGCGTGAAAATGTAATCACGTGTCAGTTCTAGTATAATATATTTGTCCAATGAATACCCGTTTACCATCTGCATTTCTTCTTGGTGTAGCAATTTTAATGGCCAGTAGTGTATTATTTCGTTGCTTTTATTACTATTCTTTTCAGTGATGTAAAACTAGATCGTTTGTCTTTATACTTGCTAAACAACAATATAGGCCAATAATGGCAAATCATTTACTTGCAGTATTATTTTATGACCCTTTCCTGCACAACCAAGAGTCAACAGACACGAAGAAGTGGTTGATAAACATAGAGAGGATATAAAAAGTAATTTGCTGCATTTGGGGAAATTGTGATCTCATTCTAACTCATTCTGAAATATCGGATAAATCCCATTGTTTCTATGTTCACTAATGAAAAATTACTACGATTACTGTGTATAATGTAGCTTTATAATGTAATAAATGGAATTAAATATAAGTTATCGCATGATTAGTAACAAAATAAAAAACAATAAAGTCTAAAAATGGATCACTGGGAGGTAATGGGTTGATATAGCATAGTCATCCAATTCTAAGCTGTGTTGAAAGTTTCAAGTTACTAGCACATCGGGATACGACAGTGGTAAAAAAAGTACCCTCCACCACACCAGACGAGAAAACGAATTAATATAGCATATATTCAGTTCTGAGCTATGTTTTAGAGCTCCAAAAACAATTCAGGCAGCCTGACAGATGTCAGGGCCGATCCCCAGGGAGCGTGAAGAGACGTTTATAGGAGGAGGGTGCGCGGGCTGGTGGCGCAGCCATCTGCTAGCCGTCCCCGCTTACTTTGCTGAAGGGGTTCGAGTGGAAGCAGCTAGAGCCGCACGCTGGGCTTTTGTTTGCGAATCACACGCTTCCAGAGGGGGTCCCCGTCTCTCCGAGTTCTGCTGAGTGGCTCTGACAATGTCGTTCGATGAACAGGGCTCGCTGGGCGGACAAATTACACCTCCCTTCATCGTTTTAGGTCCTTCACTCAAGTGTTATTCATTCGACCGGGGAACTGCCAGTAACGGATCAAAAGTATTGCACGGGATGAGTTGATTGTCGGGGTGACTGGCCAGACGTGTATTCACGCTTCAGTTCCGGACGAGGTAGGAGGGCGGCGTCTCAGTTATGGGGTGAGATGGGATGGTGAGAGTAAATCTAGACTCATCCAGATATTTTGGTTATTCTTCAGTATGCATGCTTTTTTGTATTGAAGAGAACACATATATTCCAATTCTATTATTCCATCACCTCCTCCTCCCTCTGTCTCTCCATCTCCTCTCTAACCTTTCTCCCTTCTCCCTCATCTCTCTGTCCACCTCCTCCCATTTCTCTGACCATTTGCTAGTCTCCCCTCTCTCTGTCCATCTGATTCTCCCACACTCTCTGTTCTTCTCCTCCTCCCCACATTCTCTGTCCATCTGCTTCTCCCCTCTGTCCATCTCCTCTTCCTTCCTGTAAGTCCATATTCTCCTGTCCCCTATATCTTCTCCTCACTCCTCTCTCAATCCATCTCCTCCTCTCTTCCACCCTCTAAATCAACCTCCTCCTATCCCATCTTTTTCCTCCCCCCCCCTCTCTCCATCTACTCCTCCCACGTCTATTTGTCCGTCCCCTCCTCTTCCTTTTATCGATTTGCTCCTCCTCACCCATATCTATGTCCTCACCTATATCTATGTCCTTCCGCCTTCCTGTCTGCCCATCTCTTACATCCCCATTCACTCTCCACGTTATAAGCCCCACCACAGTATGAAGTCGCTTGTTCTTATCCCCACAATAAGTTAATATGTGTACCATGTTTTGTTGAATTCGATTGAGGGTTTTAGGAGTGTTTTATCTGAGGCTTTACCCGAAAAACGCACATGTCATGCATATTTACCATATTTCACATATGTTGGTCACATCCATTTTTATAATACATGTGGATTCTCCATCTCCCCCCGGTCCTCCAAGTTTTAAGAGACCACAGATGCCTACGTTTTTATTTTTATAGGAATAAAACATATTAGATGTTTAAATTTAACAATTAGTAGCTGTAAAGAACCTATTTCACTTCTATTTATTATCCGAAATTAAAAAGGAAGGTCAGTTGACAATCTCTTATGTTTCTAGCTTCTGACTTATTCACATTAACTGTCCAATAGTACTGGATGTAGGCATACGGATTCCACTAGTAAATTCCATTCGCCGTTAACGCAGGAACTTTTAGAAAGCAAACTGGTCCGACTTTTCTAAAAACCTTGATAAGATCTGGGGATGGATTCCTCCCTTGAGCAATAGCTGTGGAAGATCTGTGGCTGCAGTATCAAAGGCAGCAAGACAATTTATCCCCAGAGGATACCAGAAAATGTATACTCCTGTGTGGTCTGAGGACAGTGAGAAACTGTGCGAAGACTTCCTCTAACTGGAGAACAAGACATTGTTGAAGATCTGCTGCTTAGCCCTGACACCGCGCGCCGCTAGAAATGGTACGACATTGTTGAAAACTTTGACTGTAAACAATCGAGCAAAGAACCTGGACTCTTTTATATAACTGGGTAGGTGCAAATCGAATAACGTGGAACAACAATCTCATAAAACCGGATATAACTGCTGCACGCATCGTCTCAGTATCTAAACAATCTATTTCCCGAACTCACATCACACAAGTGAAGCGAGAACTGGCAACCACGAAGGCAGGATGTTCACATCATAGCCCGTATTTTCCATGCACTCCTGAAGACATTTCAATGGCTTTACAAGACACTAAATCAGGCAAGTTTTGATGGTACACATTCAGAATTCCTTGGACAGTTCGGTAAATATGCTAAAACATGGCTAGCCCAAATTTTTTTCTAACATTATGCGAACAGGGTCTATTCCACGACTTATGAAACAGACCGTCATTGATATCTTAAGTCCGCCGATAGCTGAGTGGTCAGCCGGCACGGTAGCTCAGCGTGTTCGGTCAGAGAGCCGGTTGGCCTCTGTAATAAAAAACTGTGTGGAAGGATCAACAAACGAACTTGAACGGAAGTCATGTGACGTCCGCAACGACCAATCACAACGATCAACAACGAACAAAATGCACAAAAAAAGTGGTTAGCGTGACAGATTGCCGTCCAACGGGCCCGGGTTCAAGTTCCGGCTGGGTCGGAGATTTTCTCCACTCAGGGACTGGGTGTTGTGTTGTCTTCATCATCATTTCATCCCCATCCGGCGCGCAGGTCGCCCAATACGGCATAGAATGTAATAAGACCTGCACCAAGGCGGCCAATGACGCCAAACACTCATTTCCATTTTCCATCGCTATCTTAAAACCACATAAGCCCAACTGCACACATGAAAGTTATCGTCCTTTTGCCGTTCTCGATATGACGTACATGATAGCCGTTCAGTCCAGGAAGTATAGAGACGTTGCTGACTGAAACACAGCACAAACAAATAAAGGATCTCCGAAAATATGTTAACAAAAAACCTAAGTATAATGGTACATTTTTTTAATTTTCAAAAGAAAATTCCGCCATTTCACTGTTAATTGTTCATTTATTTTCTGAGTCATGTTTCCAACTTTAAAGCCATTCTCAAGTGCACACTGAAATGTTAAAATACAGTGTGTATCAAAAAGGATCATCCCATTTTTAAAAAAAATCAGAACTATTATGTTATTTGAGATATGTGCGTAAACAACGCACTGTTGGGAAGAGCAAACTCTCGAGTATTACATGGTTCCCGCTAGGTAACAGCAATGTGCGCCCACTTCAGTTCTAGTAAAAATGGTGTCGGGACAACAGAAAGCGTTTTGTGTTGAGTTTTGCGCAGTGCGGATCAGTAATAACAGTTCAGCGTGACTTTCGTACTAGGTATGGTGTACATCCTCCTACAGCACGGAGCATTAGACGATCGCATGAACAATTCCGAGAAACAGGTTGTTCGGGTAGAGGCAAATCGCCGGGCCGTCCCCGAATGTCTGGCACAGACGTCGAACGCATCCGATATAGTTTCACAAGGAGTCCGCAGAATCCGTTCCTCGTGCAGCTCGACAGTTCAACACGCCCCTGATGTCCGTCTGGTGTGTGTTGCGTCGACGTTTACATAAGAAACCGTACAAAATTCAGTTACTGCAAGCTCTTCGTGGAGGTGACGAACAACAACGTGCGGAGTTCTGTGATTTAGTTCTTGGCAAGATGGAGGATGGCGGTTTCTCCTACTCTTAGTGTTACAGGAAGCACATATCTCGATATGCTTGAGAATTTTCCCACAGTTGGAGACAGATTCGAACGACTTTATTTACCAACAGGATGGGGCACCGCCACATCGGCATTTGAAAGTGCGGGAATTTTTAAATCAAAGGATTATTGAATAATGGATCGGTCGCACTGGACCAAATGATTCACAGAACCTGACACTATGTGATTATTTCTTGTGGGGGTTTATAAAAGACTTTATGTGCCTCCGTTACCAGCAAAAATGAATGAACTGAGACATTGCATAATAGAAGATGTGGAAGCTGTAACTCAAGACATGCTCGCTGCAATGTGGCAACAATTTGAATACCGCATTGACATATGCTTGCATTTCAAGGGGGGCATATTGAACACCTATGATAAAGTTTTTATTTTTATTTTATTTATTTATTTTTTTTAAATTTTTTTTTTTTAGTTTCCCGTTTACCAAAAATTCATTTGACATGCTTATTAGTTTCAGAAATACAGACGTGCCAAATCGCATGATTCTTTTTGATACATCTCAACATGCAGCTGAGAATGACTATAAAGCCGGAATCTTGATTGTGTACAGTAAATGAACAATTAACAGTCAAATGACGGAAATTTCTTTTAAAAATTTTACATGACTGTTGTTCCCCACGAAGAAACGATCATTTTCGTAAACGGCGACTTCAGCCGAACCCTAACAGAAACTGAAGCCACTTGCTTTCATCTCAGTAATATCCTATGCAAGCGTGAATTGGACCTTATGAGGGTAATCGCCTGGCCCATAACAAATAGCCACGGTGCCTTGGAGCTATACTTGAGAGAATGCATCTAACAAAAACTGCTGCTAAATTAAGGTCAAGAAATAATATTCCGCAAAAATTATGTGGTGCAAGATGGAGTTCTGCAGCTTCGACCTTACGTTCATCTGCCTTTGGCCTTGTCTACACTACGGCAGAATATTACAGCCCAGTCTGGGTAAACAGCAGGCACACGAAGATGGTAGATACGCAACTAAATCAAATAACGCACAATATTACAATTAACCTGCTCTAGTATTCTGGTCACCTCCCCCGAGCCACATTCGGCCACCTAACGTGAGAAGAAAGAATATCCTTCTGAAGCAATGTAAGAAAATCTGCGATCAATACCGGCGGCCAGCATTCGTAGTATACAATGTTTTTATGGAAAACATCCGTAGGCTCTTTTATAGTTTGACTAAGTGATCTATAGGTCCCCTTCATATTATACTTCGACATACAGTTATGTTATTTCGCTTTTACAACTAACCCACATTGCACTAATGCATCGTTATATTTCATATTCAACGTAGCAGATGATGTATAACGGTCTCTTCCTAGCATTGTTAAATTTCTTGGTATAAGCGATTTGTTTACATTAAGTATTCACAACTTAGAACGACCATCCAAAGATATATGAAACCATCGAAAGATATATGAAACCATCTAAAGATATATGAAACTATCCAAAGATATATGAAACCATCCAAAGATATATGAATCTTATTCAGTTTATGTTACTCTGGTCAATGTTTTCTCAAGATCAACCCCTCCAAAACCCAGGCAATAATTACAGTACGAACCACCCACACCTTCCGCCTCCATTGCTTTTAACTTACCACTTACGACCGTACTATCCAGTTAACTATCACACTGAAGTACGACTAACCCTCGAACGGTAACTAACGCGGAAACCTCGCCTACTATACATCCAACAGAAATCCCATAATCGACTAAAACTATTAACAGACCGAACTTGGGTATTACACCTGTCCACTAACCTCTGCACCTACAGAACCCTTATCTGTCCCATCTTCTGCTATGCAAGTGTTGCATCTCCACTCCACCAAAATTCTCCAACTCCCTCCAGATCCTCGAACACCAGGCACTCCAGTCTCGCTTTCCGGATCCGTTTACCTTCCCACAGACAGATACTCCACCATCACACCAAATTCCAACCCCTCCTCATCCACATCGAATACCTCTGCATCTCTTATACTGTCTGCAAACTAGATTCCAACAACCCCATTATTTTCCTTCTGATCAACAACCCTGGTATGCTGCGGGGTCTTCACATACCCATTCCTTCTTCTGTACTCCTACATACATTGCATATCCTATCCCAACGTAACTAACTACCTCTCCCAGACAATGAGATCCGCCCCCACATTTACCCCTCCTACCAGTTTTAACTGGCCGGCCACTGTGGCCGAGCGGTTCTAGGCTCTTCGGTCCGGAACCACGCGGCTGCTACGGTCGCAGGTTCGAATCCTGCCTCGGGCATGGATGTGTGTGATGTCCTTAGGTTGGTTAGGTTTAAGTAGTTTAGGGGACTGATGACCTCAGATGTTAAGTCCCATAGTGCTTAGGGCCATTTGAACCAGTTTTAACTCTTCCCCACTTATCCTACTCCACATCAGGGCTCCTCTCTCTCTATCCCTCGCCATCCACTGCCATCCCTTTTCTCTTGTTACCACTACCTTACCGATGCACCAGACACCTCCTCAATCTTTATCTTTCCCAGCTTCTCTATTCCCACTATCAACCTCAACACCGATCCTCATCTTTCTAAGTTTTCTCTACCCTTCAGTCCTACGGAACACATTCTCTCTTCCAGAAATACTTGTCTCCCATTGCAGGTCCATCAGATTTTAAGTGGAAATGTAGTGCTTCAGTGTTTCTTTTTCCAAACGATGAATTTCACCATTCTGTACCGTGTTTTTAAAATGTGTATATTTTCGTTTTTTGCATAACTATCTGATTTTGTTAATTTAAAATAGGAAATCAGTCCTCATGCCTTATTACATTTTTAAAAATGCTCTTGGCTGACGGTACAGCTGACAACCTACCTCCTCCCCCTGCCCCCTCCCTCCCTATTGGGCGAGGAGGACGGAACTAATAAAGGAAAAAAAATTAGATGATGACTTCGTTTATAGAAGTCTGATCATGTTTAACGCGTAAGTAACACAATTTCAATAATTTTTGAATTACAAAAAATAAAATTTTTTTGAGCCTACATTGTATTGAGATAATGTTACCTACTTTCTGTATTCATGCAGTCTGTATGTACACTCCTGGAAATTGAAATAAGAACACCGTGAATTCATTGTCCCAGGAAGGGGAAACTTTATTGACACATTCCTGGGGTCAGATAAATCACATGATCACACTGACAGAACCACAGGAACATAGACACAGGCAACAGAGCATGCACAATGTCGGCACTAGTACAGTGTATATCCACCTTTCGCAGCAATGCAGGCTGCTATTCTCCCATGGAGACGATCGTAGAGATGCTGGATGTAGTCCTGTGGAACGGCTTGCCATGCCATTTCCACCTGGCGCCTCAGTTGGACCAGCGTTCGTGCTGGACGTGCAGACCGCGTGAGACGACGCTTCATCCAGTCCCAAACATGCTCAATGGGGGACAGATCCGGAGATCTTGCTGGCCAGGGTAGTTGACTTACACCTTCTAGAGCACGTTGGGTGGCACGGGATACATGCGGACGTGCATTGTCCTGTTGGAACAGCAAGTTCCCTTGCCGGTCTAGGAATGGTAGAACGATGGGTTCGATGACGGTTTGGATGTACCGTGCACTATTCAGTGTCCCCTCGACGATCACCAGTGGTGTACGGCCAGTGTAGGAGATCGCTCCCCACACCATGATGCCGGGTGTTGGCCCTGTGTGCCTCGGTCGTATGCAGTCCTGATTGTGGCGCTCACCTGCACGGCGCCAAACACGCATACGACCATCATTGGCACCAAGGCAGAAGCGACTCTCATCGCTGAAGACGACACGTCTCCATTCGTCCCTCCATTCACGCCTGTCGCGACACCACTGGAGGCGGGCTGCACGATGTTGGGGCGTGAGCGGAAGACGGCCTAACGGTGTGCGGGACCGTAGCCCAGCTTCATGGAGACGGTTGCGAATGGTCCTCGCCGATACCCCAGGAACAACAGTGTCCCTAATTTGCTGGGAAGTGGCGGTGCGGTCCCCTACCACCGGCGAGAGCGGCCTGAGCTGGCGAGGTGAGCGCATCGCTGGTGTTGCGCGCTTCGCTTACTCGGCCGTTGAGAGCTCGTGAAGAGGTTTTCTGTGCTGTGGGCGCTGCGGAGAGCAAATTGTCGTGCGTTGTTTTGACAACGCGTGCAAATTGTCGTGTTCCGCGCCTCGCAGCATGGGAAAGAAGCGTGCGCAAGGGAAACCTGCCGCTACGAAGGGTCCTTCGGTTGTGCAACTCACTGAGTCTGCCGACCGTGCAAGGAACTCCAGAGAAGACGAGTCGCGGCCTGTTCCCCCTTTGTACGTCATGTGCAAAGGCGGGTGGACAGCGCTGTTCGACACCATGACGAATTGCGCTCGGAACGAGGTGGTCTACGAGTCTGTCGATACAGACTCGTTGATCTGCGTTCGAGCCGCAAACGTGGCCGACCACAAGGCGATCAAGGTCGCAGTGGCCGACCACATCGTCGACGCGCCGCCGGCGCGAGAGAAGGCACCTTCCGTAGGAAGGATGAAGACGACTAAGGCACTCCTCAGGGGGTTGCCTTGGTGCTGTGATGAGGCAGCGGTCCGGGAAGGGCTGCTGCGAGCCGGGTTTGGTAGTGCAGCCGCAAGGTTGCACAACCGAACCAACAAGAAGAGGGCGCCGCTCTATGCCGTGACCGTGCAAACGGTCGACGGCGGGAGCGACATCTTCGACTTGCGGAAGTTGCTGGGCTTCCCGGTTACGACGGAGGCTCTCCCGACCGCCATGGATCCTCAGCCCCAGTGCTTCAGGTGCCAGGGCGAGGGCCATGTTGCGAAGTATTGCCGCAACGCGGCGCGGTGCGTCAAGTGCTCAGGAGAGCACGACAGCCGCGCCTGCGACCGCGGCAGCAACGCTCTGCCGACTTGTGTCCGGTGTGGCGGCCCGCACGTCGCCAGTTGGCGCGGCTGTGCGGCTTTCTCAAGCCGCAGCCGTGCCGGGGGCGGCGAGGCGGCCGCGGCCGCACCGACGCAGCAGCAGAAGAGAAGACGACGTCGGAAACGGCGTAGGGCGCAGAACAGCCCGGTGCAGCTGAGGGAAGGCGCAGCAGCAGATCCACCTGCCAGGGGCGGGGACGGCCGCTCGGAAACGGGTAGCCCGGACGCAGCTCGCCTTCCTGCGAAGAGATGTGACCTCGAACTCGGCACCGCCGTGAAGGAGGCCACAGCAGCCCTCAAAGCCGTCATGGCGGCGGAGAGGGCTGCCTTCGCAGCCGCCGTGGCTGCAGAGAAGGATGAGGCCTTGAGGCAACTGCGTGCAGTTTTCGCCCAAGGCCTCAGCGCAGTCGCACCTGCGAACACTCCTGCGATCCCGCAGAAGGACGTTCGCGCGCCTATCCCTGCTTTTGTTCCAGCAGCACCGCAGGTGAGAGGCGCAAGGAAGACAACCGCCGCCCCAGTGGAGCCGGTGGCGACGCCGCCAGATGCGGCATTCGACCCCTCAAGGGACCGAGAAGAGAGTAAGGCAGTCCTCATTGCGCAAGCGCGAGCGAACGGCTTGCACCTCTCCGACGCTGATGCGGCGCAGATCACTGGAAGTGCGGATCAGATGACCGCTGCTATGCAGAAGGGCTGCGCCGTGCAGTAGAGGAGGTCGCTGTAACCAATCGCCGTCATTCTGCACCAGCCTGATGAAGCTGCACCAAGTCACTGACGACAAGGCGCAGCAGAGGGCCTAACAGCAGCGCATGCGTTGCCGCGCCGAACTTTTTTATGTTACAGGGAGGAAGCCGCTGCGGCCGGCACAGGAGACTACAGCGAGCCCAGCCACAGCACCGGCCTGACCCAGCTAACGACCAAGCAGTACATAGGTAACGTTGCACGATACCTCACGCTAACCCCCCTCACCTTGCATGCTCTGTCGCAGCTAGCAAGCCGCTACTGCCCTTACTACCCGTCCTACTGTCGCAGAGGTTTTTTTCCCTTGGCGCTGGCCTTGGCACTTTTTTTCCTCTGCTCTTACAACCGCTACCCTTCGATCGTTTTCGACCACTTCTATCTCCTGATGGACCATGTTAATGAGTAGTCTTACCCAGACGCATGGATAACATCACAGCATGCATCCTGTGACGCCTGATTCAAAACTAACATGCTTACGGAGGTGACAGTAGAACTTTTGTGTTGGTCACCACGTTGGTGCGGGCGTGGAGGGGCCCCATCCTTTATTTATTTATTTTTTTTTTTTTTTTAGGTGCGGTCCCCTACGGCACTGCGTAGGATCCTACGGTCTTGGCGTGCATCCGTGCGTCGCTGCGGTCCGGTCCCAGGTCGACGGGCACGTGCACCTTCCGCCGACCACTGGCGACAACATCGATGTACTGTGGAGACCTCACGCCCCACGTGTTGAGCAATTCGGCGGTACGTCCACCCGGCCTCCCGCATGCCCACTATACGCCCTCGCTCAAAGTCCGTCAACTGCACATACGGTTCACGTCCACGCTGTCGCGGCATGCTACCAGTGTTAAAGACTGCGATGGAGCTCCGTATGCCACGGCAAACTGGCTGACACTGACGGCGGCGGTGCACAAATGCTGCGCAGCTAGCGCCATTCGACGGCCAACACCGCGGTTCCTGGTGTGTCCGCTGTGCCGTGCGTGTGATAATTGCTTGTACAGCCCTCTCGCAGTGTCCGGAGCAAGTATGGTGGGTCTGACACACCGGTGTCAATGTGTTCTTTTTTCCATTTCCAGGAGTGTATATATCTTTTCAGTGTGGTGTTTGAGAACGGCAGAAGGCCGACATCATGATTGTACAATAGAACAAACAATATATAATAGTCAGACTTCAGATCTTTCATTCAAATAGTATTACAAAACTGTGGCCCCAAACTGTGGAAACAAACAGAGAGTGTCTTGGAAAGAGGCTATAAAATAAGCCTTAACAAAACTAACACGAGGGGCGTTTGAAAAGTCCGTGCAAAAACTGTAACTACTTATGTGTTTGGAGTAAACCTTTTTTATTTTTCGACATAGTCTCCTTTTAGACTTCTACACTTCGTCCAATGCTGTTCTAATCCGTTGATCCCTTCCGAATAATAAGAATCGTCCAAGTCTGCAAAATAGCTATTAGTTGCTGGAATCACCTCCTCGTTTGAATAAAATCTTCTGCCCGCCAGCCATTTCTTCATGTTGGGGAACAAATAGTAGTCCGAGGGAGCCAAGGCTGGAGGATTCTGCGACCACAACTGCTGAGTAGTGTGTTAGTGCATTGTCGTGATGGAAAAGCACTTTTTTGCGGTCCAATCGCCGGCGCTTTTATTGCAGCTCGGTTTTCATACGGTCCAATAACAATGAATAATATGCACCTGTAATAGTTTTACCCTTTTCCAGATAGTCGATGAGGATTATCCCTTGTGAATCCCAAAAGACAGTCGCCATTACCTTTCCGGCCGAAGGAATGATCTTCGCCTATTTTGGTGCAGATTCTTCTCCCCTTGGTAGCCCATTGTTTAGATTGTTGTTTGGTCTCAGGAGTATAGTAATGAATTCATGTTTCATCCACACTGACGAAACGACGGCCGGCCAGAGTGGCCGGTCATGGTTGTGTGTGATGTCCTTAGGTTAGTTAAGTTTAAGTAGCTCTAAGTTCTAGGGGACTGATGACCTCAAAAGTTAAGTCCCTTAGTGCTCAGAGCCATTTGAACCATTTTTGAACGAAAAGACGCTTAAAGTCATGCGGATTCTTCCTGAACAGCTGCAAACCATCCTTGCAACACTTCACACGACTCCGTTTCTTGTCAAGCGTGAGCAATCGCGGAACCCATCTTGCGGATAGCTTTCTCGTGTCCAAACGTTTATGTAAAATATTATGTAACCATTCATTCGAGATACCCACAGCACTAGCAATCTCATGCACCTTAACTATTCTGTCATCCATCACCATATCATGGATTTTATCAATGATTTCTGGAGTCTTAAGCTCCACAGGGAGTCCAGAACGTTCAGCATCATTTGTGTCCATATGGCCCCTCCGAAATTTTGAAACCACTTATAAACTTTTCTGATCGAAGGTGCAGAGTCACCGTAATGTTCATCAAGCTTGTCTTTAGTCCCCTGAAGCGTTTTGCCTTTCGTAAAGTAACGTTTAATCACCACACGAAATTGTTTTTCGTCCATTTTTTGACAATCACTCGACTTCCATCCTTGATTCACACGAATGTCAAACACAAACAAATAGACCAATATGACTGAAACTTGGTGCGCGTTCTTTCCAAAGATGCTACCAACTAAACATGACCTCGATATGCGCCGGTGGTGCCATCTCTCGGACTCTGCACGGACTTTTCAAACGCCCCTCGTACAAGGGTAATGGAATGCAGTCAAATTAAATCAGGCGATGCTCAGGAAATTAGATTAGGAAGTGAGATGCTAAAAGCTATGAGTTTTGCTCTTTGATTAACAACACAAGAGACGATGGCTGAAGTAGCGAGGATTATTATAAAATACACACTGGCAAAAGGAAGAAAAGCATTTCTGAAAATGAGAAATTTCCTACCATCAAAAGTAATTTTAAATATTAAGAAATCTACTTTCAAGGTACTTATCTGGAAGCTTTTGAAATGTAGAGCGACAGAAGCATGCTGAAAAAGGGATGGGTAAGTCAAATAACTACTGAGGAGGTACTGAACAGAATCGGGGAGCAAATAAAAATAGGACACAACCTGATTAAAAGAAGGTACTGGTTGTTAGGAGGCATCTTCAGGCATCAGAGAAGCGTCAGTTTTTTAATATGAGTGTAGGGGGTAGGGGAGGGGTTAAAAATTGTAGAGGGAGACCGAGCCTCGAATACTGTAAACAGGTTCACATTAATGTGGGTTGCAGTAGTTAGGGAAAGACGTTGAGGCTTGCTCAAGAAACGCTAGCGTGGAAGCTTCAGATTGAAGATCACAGTGGGATGGCGGTTATCGCTGAAATCACTGGTTTTCGATTACATCGGTTCTTTTCATCTCCAGTTTAACCCGACTGTTAAAAATGGTCAAAATAACTGATTTTCGATTTTTTATTGCTATTACTTCCAATGATAAACATAGCCTTGCAACGAACACTGCAAAATTTTAATGACGGTGAAGGAGATCACGTTCGATGTGGGGTGGAAGCTGCGACAGAAATCGGACTCGTCTCCGAGGAACGTTACAAAGGTGAAGGAGGTGAGCGCAGTGGCCGCGAGAGCGAAACGTCACAAGTTGTTGACTTCTCTGCATCGTCACTTTCATCCGCAGCTCGTGGTCTAGTGGCTAGCGTTGCTGCCTCTGGATCACGGGGTCTTGGGTTCGAGTTCCGACCGGGTTGGGGATTTTCTCTGCCCTTGGACTGGGTGTTTGTGTTGTCCTCATCATTTCGTCATTCGTGACAGTAGTTAGATTGGAATGTGAAAAAATTGGACTGTGTGAAAATTGGGACTTCGTACGGGCGATGATGACTGCGCAATTGAGCCCCCCATTCACATTAAAAAATAAAAAAGTAAAAATAAAAATAATCCTGAAGCAACTACAAAATCAACGTTCAGTTATCAATAAAATTATAGGTATATCAATCAAATTTACATGCGCTTCCAAGGAACAGCATAGATATTTTCTCCTTGCATTATGTCACTATTTTGCTGTGTCTGCTCCACGAGGCAAATTGAGCATTGTACTTCACTGCTATGGCACTTCGTAAAACAGTTCTAAACTAGGAATGGTTCCATTCTGCTACACAACTAACGTCCGAGGACGAGAGAGAGAGAGGAAATGACCGCATTACACCATATCGAGGCAAGTCTTTCGACTGCAAGCAGACGCGTGCCGTCTAATAGGCCATGTCACAAAGCATCAGGTGTACTGTTGTGTCTACAGTGCTGTACCAATATTTACGTCGTGTGTCTGTTGCTAGTTTATAACTGTAGGCGTTGTTATTAAAACGCTGCTGATCACTTTTCCCAATTACCATACAACACTAGACGCGCGCTAATCAGGACATTCCTTGCACATATTGGTGCCGTATTAGCGGAAATGTCAGATAATTGTCTGAAATTTTGTTTAAGCCCTGGTGACTATCAGCTGCTACACGGCATCTAGATTTTTCCAGCTTGGTAGCCAACCCTCGCTAGTTGCAAATAAGTTACAAGTTGTTCGTTAAATTCAGTTTTCTTTCCTTTAACATCGGGCCACTGGACTCCTTTTACTGCGTTGTACGAACCATCAACAAACAGCTAAGCCCAATTCTTCTTTCTCAGTCTTTCGGATAACCTTCCCTCTTCCCAATTTGCTCTCTATTTCGGTTGCATACTGTAGAGAAACATCTTTCCTTTTTATGTCATAAATAGTTGCTCGTTCAACATGTGCTCAGCAGCAATGTCGTTCTTCGAAGAACCTCGGTTCAACTTATCTGAAATGTCGAGTTCCTGCTAGCCTAGTGTAAAGAGTTTCCTTTTAGATGACATGATACTGAACTGTAAAGAAAGCCACAATTTCAAATACGTATAGCATTATGTGATCTGAGGCTTTTCCAGCGTATATGCTGTTTGAAGGTTTCTCGGGTATCCAGCCGGATACGATAGTCGAATGCCTACGATATTTCGACCAATAACCGTTCCGCCATCATCAGGTCATGCTGATGCAATGATCTGTCCGCTCTCTGCCGCTATCGTTTATCTCTCACGGGTCCAGGTGTGATTCCGTGCACGACGGCGCGCGTCATGTTCGGTTTTGGGGGAATCGGTGGCTGCGGTAGATGGAGGGGTAGGGGAGGGGGGGGGGCGCAGTATCTCTTCGGCGACAGTGGCGGAATGATCTCTGTCCGCTTGCACCGTTGCTCCTTGATACAGCTCCATCCATAATAACATACAGTTCACTATGGAAATCGAGAAAGATGGACATCTACCCTTTCTTGAAGTCCTGGTGCAGGGCAGGTCAGATGGCTCGCTAGGTCACAGTGCGTACGCAAAGGCCACAGATTCTGACCTCTACCTACACGCTTCCATCTGCCACCATCCGGCTCAAATGAGATCTAAAGACCATGGCACACAGAGCACATACGATCTCATACTCCTGGAGACTGTGTTCCGCAATAATGGATACGGCAACCGACAAATCAA
This sequence comes from Schistocerca nitens, assembly GCF_023898315.1. NCBI lineage: Eukaryota > Metazoa > Arthropoda > Insecta > Orthoptera > Acrididae > Schistocerca > Schistocerca nitens. Next base: position 371,408,028 of record NC_064620.1, on the reverse strand, counting down.
AAGGCCCTTCCGACCACAGAAGCGCAGTAAGGACCAAGATGAGGAACAAACGGAAGAAGAGAAGAAAGTCCTGGCGTTTCTGTCTTTTGCAGGCAACGTGTCGTCCAAAATAAGGACACAGTCTTCCCACCACCAGCTAAGACGCGCTCCTTACTATGAAGGGTGAAAGGCGATGTCATCCGCAAGAAACCGGGTGTATACAAAATTCCGTGCCACTGAGGCGAATCCTATATCGGCCGAACAGTTCGTACGGTGATGATCGATGCAAACAGCACCGACGCTATACGCGCCTGTGCCATCCAAGCCAAACTGCCCTAGCAGAACGTTACATAAACAGTGGACACGCAGCGAATTATGACGACACAAAAGTAGTGACCTCCACAAATAACTACTGGGGCTGCGTTTTCAAAGAGGCCATGGAAATTCGCGTAACAGACAACCCCGTCAACAGGGACACTGGTTACCAACTCAGTAAGGCCTGCGAACCAATGCGTAAGCTCTATCAGGGAGCAACAGTGCAAGTGGACACGAGATCGTTCCGCCACACGAGCGCCGAAGAGATACTGCGCCCCCCCCCCCCCCGTTCCCCCTCCATCTGCCACAGCTTCCGCTTCCCCCACCACCGAACACGCTGCACGATGTCGGCGAAGGGACCCGCGAGAGGTAAGTACTAACGGCAGAGAGCGGACAGATCATTGCGTCAGCATCACCTGATGACAGCGGAACAGTTATTCGCCGAAAAATGGTTGGCATTCGACGATCGTATCCAGCTGGACACCCGAAAACCCTTCAAACATGTATAGCATTGTTTAACGTTGTAATTAAGTAATAACATTGTTGTGCATGATAATCCATCGAACGAGTGATTTCTGCTTGAGGGACTAGCGAAGGGGTTACTAATGGGCCGGACAACTAAGAGACAGATGTGCAATACAGTATTTCAGTGCAATGGAGATTTTACACGGACATTACTCGTTTCTAAAAAAATGTTTTATTTAAAAACCAAAACTATTAGGACTGTTGGTATGGAAAATTTATATGTCGGATTTTTACTCGGTTATTAGCAAAAAAAGATAAAAACCCGTTACAGCCGAGACCGAATAAATGCTGAAAAATACCGGTTATTCAGAACTAAAATCCATCATCTGTTTTAACCGCTCGGTATTTCCCATCCCAACCACAACAACAGCCAGGTCTGCAGACATTCTCCTGCCAACGAGAAAAATTAATTATGTATTTTTATTTTTCGAGGTGATAATTAAAACATTTTCTGCGCAACAAAGAATGGAAATGTGCTTCAGCGAACAAGTAACAACGATGCTGCGTATCTTGGTCCCACATGGCACACTACTGCGTACGCACTGCGGCCGACTCGCATTCTGCGTGAACTCGCGTGCGCGGAAGAGCCGTAGTAATCTGCAGTTGGGTCACAACAGGCGGCTGCGTGAAGCTGAGGGCCGCCTAATTCACTTAGCGGCCCCTGGCCCTGCACGTGAGGCCCACTCCCGCTAATGAAGCTTCCCAGTGGAAATGGGGGGGGGGGGGGGGGGCGTGGCAGCTGGGTGTGACCGGGCGCTCACTGCGGTGCATTTGCATGCGGGCAGCGCGGTCGAACGGGTCTTTGGCAGTTCAGCCTGCCGCCTGCGCCGCCACCGCTACAGCGTCACGTAGACTGCACCGTCACACGCGCATTCGGCGGAAGCCACAAGGAATGGAGGAATACAGAGTGAGGGAGGGAGTAGGAAGGGAGAAGCACAGTTTCAGATCACAGCGGACAGCAGTTTTGGCGGAAAGCTAAAGCATCGTGCGAAAGCTCCTATCGGTTTGCATCCGTCACTGTACCAGAAACATATTCAGCCACGCAAAAGCACTACACTTTCAAATGGCTCTGAGCACTATGGGACTTAACATCTGTGGTCATCAGTCCCCTAGAACTTAGAACTACTTAAACCTAACTGACCTAAGGACATCACACACATCCATGCCCGAGGCAGGATTCGAACCTGCGACCGTAGCGGTCACGCGGTTCCAAACACTACACTTTCCCTTAAGAACATCCGCACTTGGCTTTGTGCCGACCGGAGTGGCCGTGCGGTTAAAGGCGCTGCAGTCTGGAACCGCAAGACCGCTACGGTCGCAGGTTCGAATCCTGCCTCGGGCATGGATGTTTGTGATGTCCTTAGGTTAGTTAGGTTTAACTAGTTCTAAGTTCTAGGGGACTGATGACCTCAGCAGTTGAGTCCCATAGTGCTCAGAGCCATTTGAACCATTTGAACTTGGCTTGGTGTAACCAGTGGCCGAATAGTGTGCCACAGTGTGGCTCAACAGCAAACACACACACACGGTAGATAGCCAACTTGATGCAACAACGCGTATAATATCAGGCACAATCACGTCAACTCCTACAGTGTTGCTGCCCGTTCTCAGTAACATAGCCCCTCCTAACCTGCGCCGAGAAAAAGCTCTGGTTAGAGAATTTCAAAAAATCATGACCAACCCTCAATTACAAATCCATGAAGATACTCACGACATCCTCCACTAAAGACCGCACAGGCGCTGCACCAAACCAACTTTAAAATAAATAACCGATGGAAAGAGGAACGGGAGAGCAGAACAGCAGTAAACTGCCACAGTATACCATGCATCGTTAGTAAACCAAAAGGATTTGATTGCCCTCGCAAAGTTTCGTCAACTCTTAATCGCATCAGAACCAACTGTGGGAGATGCGCCGAATCCTTACACAGATGGGGTAAACTTCCTTCGGCCGCTTGCGACTGTGGCGCTGAGAGACAGACGGTCAAACACATCGTGCAGGAATGCCCACTAAGGGCATATGAGGGTGACCCACAGGATTTCCTAATGGCGACCCAAGAGGCAATAGACTATATATTATCTAAGCTGGACGTTTGTTTGTGATTGCACTTCTGTGAGTGTAAATTTACAACTGGTGGTGTCCTTATATGCAAACTGTTATTTATTGCTCTCTTTATACATTTGTAATTTTTTTTAATCGTGTTGTTTCTGTAATTTTTACTGTGATGTTATGAGCCATACACTAAATAAATTTCCCTTCATTTGTAATGAGTCGTAGACATACTGTGTTCCAGGTTCGACACAGACACGTGCAGACACCGACGGAAAACGAATCGCGACACTAAAAGGAGCTGTGCAACATAACCGAAAGTTCATGTAATGTATTCGCAACTGCGAGTGTGGACAACCATCAGCTGTGTAATAGAATAAGAATAACGAAAATTTATGCTGGACTGTGACACGAACCCTTATCGCGAGCGGTCGCCGAACCGTTAGACTATCCGAGCACGACTCACGGCCATTCGACCAGTGCCTGTGCTATTCTGTCTTACGATGCAATGTTCCTTGGGACACGCGTGAATAACAAAGGCGCTGCAATATCGTATTTACCGCCGATACCGGGAAAGTGACTTTTCAAGTAAAGTGTCTCGCCAGTGCGGTATTAGGCGTTAATGCATGTTCATCACACATGGTTGACGACATATAAAAGCTTGGGTCTGGCCGTGAGTTGTGCTCGGATACCCTAATGGTAAGGCGACCGCTAGCGATAAGTGGGAAATCCGGATTCGAACCCCGGTCTGGCACAAATTTTCATTGTCATTTTCATGTATTTCATAACAGCTGTAGTTACTGCAGAGCCTGTTCCTACGGACACGCATGCATCTCGAAAGGAACACTGAACCGTAATTCGGAATAACACGCAGTGCAATATCATATAAACGAAAGATAGTACTTCTACACTCGCCGGCCGCAGTGGTCTCGCGGTTCTAGGCGCGCAGTCCGGAACCGCGCGACTGCTACGGTCGCAAGTTCGAATCCTGCCTCGGGCATGGATGTGTGTGATGTCCTTAGGTTAGGTTTAAGTAGTTCTAAGTTCTAGGGGACTGATGACCACAGCTGTTAAGTCCCATAGTGCTCAGAGCCATTTATTTCTACAATCATGCTCATAAATTAAGGATAATGCTGATACATGGTGAAACAATGCTCTCGTGGGCGGTTTGTGGGTTTAAATCACCTCGGGGTATGACCATGCGATGCATTTGACCTGTGGTCGTCGCACGGTGGCGCTGGCAGCAGTCCACATACGCAGAGGTGTGTTGGTGCATGTCAGAGTACGGTGCAGCGAGTAACTGTGCAGACGTTTTCAGACGTGCTAATGGTGACTGTGTATTGAAAATGGCTCAAAGAATACATATTACTGATGTTATGAGGGATAGAATATTAGGGCGACTGGAGGCTGGTCAAACACAGCAGGTCGTAGCACGGGCCGTCCGTGTACCACGAAGTGTGATCTCAAGATTATGGCAACGATTCCAGCAGACAGTAAACGTGTCCGGGAGCTACAGTATGGGACATCCACCGTGTAAAATACCACTAGAAGACCGACATCTCACCGTTAGTGCCCACAGACGGCTGGCCGGTGTGGCCGAGAGGTTCTAGGCGCTTCAGTCTGGAACCGCGCGACCGCTACTGTCGCAGGTTCGAATCCTGCCTCGGGCATGGATGTGTGTGATGTCCTTAGGTTTAAGTAATTCTAAGTTATAGGGGACTGATGACAGATGTTAAGTCGCACAGTGCTCACAGCCATTTGAACCATTTTTTTGCCCACAGACGACCACGGAGTACTGCAGGTAGCCTCGCTTGGGACGTTACCGCAGCCACTGGAACAGTTGTCTCCAGACACACCGTCTACAGACGACTGAACAGGCATGGTTGATTCGCCCGGAGACCTGCAAGGTGCATTCCACTGACCCCTGGTCACAGGAGTGCCGTAAAGCCTGGTGTCAAGAACACAGTACATGGTCATTGGAACAGTGGTCCTAGGTTATGTTCACGGACGAGTCCAGGTATAGTCTGAACAGTGATTCTCGCCGGGATCTCATTTGGTGCGAACCAGGAAACAGATACCAACCCGTTAATCTGCTTGAAAGGGACCTGTATGGAGGTCATGGTTTGATGGTGTGGGGTGGGATTATGATTGGTGCACGTACACTCCTGCATGTCTTTGACAGAGGAACTGTAATAGGTCAGGTGTATCGAGAAGTTATTTTGCACCAGTATGTCCGCCTTTTCAATGGTGCAGTGGGTCCCACCTTCCTCCTGATGGATGATAACGCACGGCCCCACCGAGCTGCCATCGTGGGGGAGTACCTTGAAACAGAAGATATCAGGCGAATGGAGTGGCCTGCCTGTTCTCCAGACCTAAACCCCACCGAGCACGTCTGGGATGCTCACGGTCGACGTATCGCTGCACGTTTTCAAACCTCTACGACACTTCAGGAGCTCCGACAGGCATTGGTGCAAGAATGAGTGGCTATACCCCAGCAGCTGCTCGACCACCTGATCCAGATTATGCCAACTCGTTGTGCGGGCTGTGTACGTGTGGCGTGGTGATCATATCCCTTATTGACATCGGGGTACATGCGCAGGGAACAGTGGCGTTTTGTAGCACATGTGTCGGGACGGTTTTCTCAACTTATCACCAATGTCGCAGACTTACAGCTCTGTGCCGTGTGTGTTGCCTATGTGCCTATGGTATTAGCGCCAGTTTTGTGTAGTGCCACGTTGTGTGGCTCCACATTCTTCAATTACGCTTAATTTATGAGCTTGAGAGTATAACTGAAAGATGATGTCAATCCAAATTTCGCGCCTGTCGCATAAGAGTGGCGCTAGTAGCGCCACTATCAGGATGCAGGTTTGCTTCAAATACACTCAGTAACCGTCGTGACCGTTAGTTACCTCTGAAACTGGACATGGTGAGTTGATCTAAGTCAAGAATGCCTTTAAGCCGACAAAGGCGCTATTATCAGCACCTCACTGAGTATGAACGAAGTCGTGTGATAGGACTATGAGAAGCTGGATTTTCCTTGTGCGATGTTGCAGGAGCACTTGGCAGCAATGTAGCCACTGTTAGGTAACTAGGAGTCAAGGCTCTGGACCGCCATATGACACTAGCGAGAGGGAAGGCCACAGTGCTCGCCATATGGCTCTGGCACGTCGTACTGCATCTGCAGCATCTGGCATCACAGTGACAAAACGAGCTGTTGCAAATTGATTACTCTAAGGACAGATCCGAGCCAGACGCCTTGTAGTGCGCATTGCACTGATCCCTGGCCACCGCCATTTGCAACTTTAGTGGTGACAAGCGAGAGCTCACTGGACGGTAGGCTGGAGGTTCTGACAAGGGAACCTCCCCATCGCACCCCCCTCAGATTTAGTTATAAGTTGGCACAGTGGATAGGCCTTGAAGAACTGAACACAGATCAATGGAGAAAACAGGAAGAAGTTGTGTGGAACTATGAAAAAAATTAGTAAAATATACAAACGTAGTAGTCCATGCGAAAGATAGGCAACATCGAGGATACTCAGAGGTTAGGATCGCCGTGGTCCTGTGCTTAGCGTGAGTAGCTGCGGAATAAAAGATCCTTGGTTCAAGTCTTCCCTCGACTGAAAATTTTACTTTCATTATTTTCGCAAAGTTATGATCTGTCCGTTCGTTCATTGACGTCTCTGTTCACTGCAACAATTTTAGTGTCTGTGTTTTGCGACCGCACCGCAAAACCGTGCGATTAGTAGACGAAAGGACGTGCCTCTCCAATGGGAACCGAAAACATTTGATCGCAAGATCATAGGTCAACCGATTCCTCCACAGGAAAACACATCTGATATATATATTCTATAGGACACTGGTGACGGCATGTGCGTCACATGACAGGAATATGTTGTCAACCCACCTAACTTGTACACTTAGCGAATGGGTAAAAAGATTCTTCTACCTTGCTCGATTTAGGTTTTCTTGTGGATGTGATAATCACTCCCAAAAAAGTGATGAAAACATAAGAGTTTGTCACATAAACTGAAAATAAAAAATTAAACTTTTCACTCCAGGGAAGACTTGAACCAAGGACCTCTCCTTCCACAGCTACTCACGCTAACCACGGGACCACGGCGCTCCTGAGCTTATATTCTCCTTGATGTTGCCTATCTTGCACATGGACTACTCAGTTTGTATATTTTGCTTATTTTTTTCATAGTTCCACACAACTTCTTCCTGTTTTCTCGATTGATGTGTGTTCAGTTTTTCAAGGCCTATCCACTGTGTCAAATTGTAATTAAATCTGAGGGGGGTGCGATGGGGAGGTTCCCTTGTTAGGAGAAGGCCAGTTCAGGGCTTGCAAACAACTTGTCTGCATGCCAGACACCCTGGACTTTCACCTGGAGTTATGATATGGGATGCGACTTCGTATTACAGCAAGAGCATTCTCTTAGTTATCCCACTCATTCTGACTGCAAATTTATACGTCAGTCTGGTGATTCGACCTGTTGTGTTGCCATTCACGAATGGCATTCCTCGGGGTATTTCCCTGCACGATAACGATCGCCGACAGATCGCTGTCGTAGCCCAACGTGCTCTACACTGTATCGACATGTTGCCTTGGCCTGTCCGGTCAGCAGGTCAATTTACAATCGAGCACATGTGCATCATCATCATCAGATGACAACTCCAGTGTCACCCACAATCAGTAATAACCGTGTATGGACCGACCAAGCGCAAGAGTCACAGAACTCCGTCCCTCAAGCTGACACTACATACCTGTACAACACAATAGATGCACATTTGTATGTTTGCATTCAACACTCTGGCTGTCGCAACGGTTATTAATGTACCAGCATTTTACATTTGCAATGGCTTATCTCGCGATTGCATTATCTTGTGATCTTACAATGTTAATCACTTAAATGTGTTAGCTGGACAAATGTACTCCCGGAATTTCATTGCTACACATTAATTATTCTTCTTTCTTTCTTCGTTTGGGTCATCTAAGGACCACGCACCAATTTCAATGCTTATTTCTTTGTTGTTCTTTCTTTTTCCTCCAGTATCCTTTCATCTTTTCACTATGTATCCTTTTTCTCTCCTCGGACCATTTTGACCCTGTCTTCTTCTCCCTTCTGCCTTGGAATCCTTCCATTTTTAATACTTTCCTCTTGAAACTCTCTCTTTCTGTGGCATCTTTTTCACTTATGTTGTTTCTTTCCAGATCTTTGCTAACTTCTTGAATACAAGCTATTGTTGACTTCTTGTCCCAAAGATATTTAAAAATCTGTTTGGTTAACCTGTTGCTGTTCATTCTGTACAAGTGTCCAAAAAATAACAGTCGCCTCTTTCGCAGTGTTTCATTTATGTTTTCTATGTTGCGGAAAACTTCTTCATTGCTTCTTAATTTCCATATCTCTGTATTTTTTGGTGGTCCAAGTATTTTTTGAATGATTTTTCTTTCTAGGACTTCAAGTTTGTGTAATTTGTAGTTCAGTACTAAACATTCACTTGCATAAAGACATTCTGGTTTTAATACTGTGTTGTAGTGCTGTATCTTCAAAATTGTAGACAGACGCGTTTTGTTGTAGACATTCCTAGTTATTCCATAAGCTCTCTCCATTTTATGTACTCTTTCTTCTATAGTGAAGTTTTCTAAGCCATTTTCTTGGATAATTTCTCCCAAATATTTACGTTTATTTACCCTCTTTATCTGTCCAATATCTGTTGCCAGTGATTCCGGAGTATTTTTTACATTTGTCATAAGTTTTGTTTTTTCTACAGATATTCTTAAGCCTTGTTGGCTATTTCTTCTAAGAGATTGATTTGTATTCCAGCATTTGTTAGGTTTTCAGAAAGAATGGCAAAATCATCAAAACCTTTGTTTTAGCTCCCAGTCTCATTGCTGATAGCTTCTCTTCTTCTAGTTTTTGTTTCCATTCTCTTACTATTTTCTCTAGTATGTAGTTAAAGAGGAGTGGAGACAGGCCCTCACCTTGCCTTACACCTGTTTTTATGTTGAATGCCTTCGATGTTTCACCCTGAAACTTTACTTCTCATTTGGTGTCTGTGAGCGGAAAAGGAATCCTAACTCCCAACGGCAGAGAGAGCGAATGAAACTAATGGAGAAAACCATGAAAAATAATCATTTCGGACTAACAATCCGATCTTACCTTGGAATTTATTTCCTACCATGTACAATGTACAATTTCAATTGTAGAACGGAAAGTCCGCTAGAAGAAAGCGCTACACATTAATTATTTTTTGGTATTGCCATTTTTTCTGTCAATACAATGATAATCACTTAAATGTTAGTTAGACAAATGTATTCCCGAAATTTCATCACTTTAAATTAATTATTGTTTGGTCTTGCGGTTTTTTCCGTCTCCGTAGACAATCCAGTTTCTTATCTTCTGGTAAACCTTCCGGGATGTAAGGTCGTGGTCCATGAAACTCTTCGGCTCCTAACGTTTCGTCCAGAGCTGCGCTGGACATCTTCAGAGGGATGTTTCTCCTCCGGTGAGGAGGAGAAACACCCCTCTGAAGATGTCCAGCGCAGCTCTGGACGAAACGTTAGGAGCCGAAGAGTTTCATGGACCACGACCTTACATCCCGGAAGGTTTACCAGAAGATATGTCATCCGGTCGTGAAAGCCTTCATACTATAATCCAGTTTCTTTTGAAATCAGATCGGGAGTCAGACAAGCAGATGGACTCCCTCGTTTTCAAATGTGTACTCGAGAAAGTGATCCGCGAGAGGCGAAAACCAATGACTGAACAACGTGCTGCAAACAGAGTTAGGCTTGGATTTACATTGCCTTACCAAATGTGATGCACCCAGAAGACATAATAGGATATCGCTGTAATTCCATACATCTACACATCATCGGGTGGTATGTAAATGATAGTTGGAAATCTCTCTGAGTGGTAAAATGGCCACCAGAGGGCACTCGTGTTGTTAGTGACCTTAACAAGCTTGATAGGATATATAAGGGCCGAGATTAGCATCAGATGATCAGTGATCAATGAAGGATACGTAGATGCTGGGTACTCATGTGACATGTGACATGTGACAGACTGAAAGGAGCCTCATCCTGGGTCTCCAATTGGCTGGTTAATCGAATAGTGCCATATCCAGATTTGTGGAGCATCATAGAGTGTCAGCGGCCCGTTGGTAGACTGCATTGGAACATGAGGGCAGACATACGCGTCATCAAGGTACTGGTCGGCCACAGGGTACACCTTCACATCAGCGTCTGCCATCCAAGAGCAAGTTTTTGACTGTCTGAAACATTCTACATCTACATCTACTTACATACTCCGCAATGCACCATACAATGCGTGGCGGAGGGTACCTCGTACCACGACTAGTATCTTCTCTCCCTGTTCCACTCCCAAACAGAACGAGGGAAAAATGACTGACTATATGCCTTTGTAAGAGCTTTAACCTCTCTCATCTTTGTGGTCTTTCCGCGAAATGTAAGTTGGCGGCAGTAAAATTGTACAGCAGTCAGCCTCAAATGCTGGTTCTCTAAATTTCCTCAGTAGCGATTCACGAAAAGAACGCCTCCTTTCCTCCAGAGACTCCCACTCGAGTTCCTGAAGCATTTCCGTAACACTCGCGCGATGATCAAACCTACCAGTAACAAATCTAGCAGCCCGTCTCTGAATTGCTTCTACGTCCTCCCTGAATCCGACCTGATAGGGATCCCAAGCGCTCGAGCAGTACTCAAGAATAGGTCGTATTAGTGTTTTATAAGCGGTCTCCTTTACAGATGAACCACATCTTCCCAAAAATCTACCAATGAACCGAAGACGACTATCCGCCTTCCTCACAACTGCCATTACATGCTTGTCCCACTTCATATCGCTCTGCAATGTTATGCCCAAATATTTAATCGACATGACTGTGTCAAGCGCTACACTACTAATGGAGTATTCAAACATTACGGGATTCTTTTTCCTATTCATCTGCATTAATTTACATTGATATATATTTAGAGTTAGCTGCCATTCTTTATACGAATCACAAATCCTGTCCAAGTCATCTTGTATCCTCCTACAGTCACTCAACGACGACACCTTCCCGTACACCACAGCATCATCAGCAAACAGCCACACGTTGCTATCCACCCTATCCAAAAATCATTTATCTAGATAGAAAACAACAGCGGACCTACCACACTTCCCTGGGGCACTCCAGATGATACCCTCACCTCCGATGAACACTCACTATCGAGGACAACGTATTGGGTTCTATTACTAAAGAAGTCTTCGAGCCACTCACATACTTGGGAACCAATCCCATATGCTCGTACCTTAGTTAAGAGTCTGCAGTGGGGCACCGAGTCAAACGCTTTCCGCAAGTCTTTCATTCTGCAGCATTGGTCGAAGACTCGCAGCGGCCGGACTAGTGAACTACCGTCCCCTGCCATTAAGACAACACAAACTGTGGTTCTGTGACAGGGAGGCACGGGTTGCTGATGAATGGCGTCGTACTGAACTCAGTTATGAATTGCGGCTCTGCACTCGGATGGATGATCTTTGTCGAAGAGTACTGCTGCCAGACGGGGGTGAGGTCCCATTCTTCCGGTGTATTGGGGAGACACAACGGTGTTAGTCGCGGCGTCGTGGCCGGGTTTGACTTCTGGTCGGAGCTTGTACTGATTGTGGGACCTGTGATGGTACATCACGCTAGTCACGAACATCGTGCGTCCTCATTTGTTACATCTCATGCGACAGTATCGCGGTGACATTTTTCAACAGGACAATCCTCGTCTACACACGAAACGGGTCTTTATGAGTCCGCATGATGCTAAGGTAGTGCTGTAGCCAGCAAAATCATTAGACTCGGATGCCACCTCCATCCCGATGTTAGTATACAGGATATCAAGGAGCAGTTACAACAGGTGTGGCCAGCTTCTGTCAGGAGAGGATACATGGCTTTATGACACTCCAACCGAATCAGTACAGCGTCATAGTGATAAGTGGGCTCATATTGACACGTTCTTTGCAAATTTAAGTCTATTTGTGATCACTGAAAAAACATCACACGCCCTTTTAACTCGTGAAGTTTAATTTCGTTTCCCCCTCTCCTTCTGGCTGTTTCACGATATTTTTATTTTTATTTTTTATTTTTTTTTCGGTGTAGAAACATGAATCAGACAGTTGACTACCTGACATTTGCTGATGACCTTGAAGTTTTTTCCTTATTCACTAGACACAGCTGCGAAACAAATCAATGCATTGTAGACACAATCAGCTAACACAGGAATCCAAATCTCCATCCAGAAAACTGAATTTATCAGAAACTGCAAGTCACTACACTAGAGGTAGAAGAAAGGGAAGTAAAAGGGACTGAGAAGTTTAAACATACAGGAGAGTGGATAGAGTCAATCACCTCTAAGAAAGAAGCATTTGTACCGCAGATCAGAACAATGGAAACAGTGTATCCACCAATCAAGATCACTATCAATTTACGCCAAGATAAGAAATTACTGCACACTGATACGACCGGAGGCCCCATATGCCGCAGAATGTCTTGCTGTGAGTAGAAAGGGTCCGATCGAGAAGTGAGAAATAACAGAAGGGCAAATCTACAGGAAAATCGTAAGCCCAGTCAAATGAAATCCCGAGTTAATAAAATACACAGAAATACAAAATAAAAGATAATTGTATAATTAGTAACAAAAGTTCTATTCTAACGTCTATAATTGATGTATACGACAGAGAATTATGTTGAATAATCTACAGGAAAATCGTAAGCCCAGTCAAATGAAATCCCGAGTTAATAAAATACACAGAAATACAAAATAAAAGATAATTGTATAATTAGTAACAAACGTTCTATTCTAACGTCTATAATTGATGTATACGACAGAGAATTATGTTGAATAATGCTTACTCATAAAATAACATCTCAAATATACGGGAAGTGGTCCTACGACATTCAGTTAAAATGCAGACAGAAAATACCCTTATCAAACGCAGTAAACTTACGTTGAGAGCGTTAAAAGGAGGCAACAGAATTACCAAACTAAATTGTAATAAAGGACACGCTGAAACTGAGTCCATTTCGTAATCACTTTACACGAAATATTCAGCAGCGCAAAACAGTTCAGAGTTCAACTTGATTTTCCAATTATCATACGCAAAACAAAGAATAGTAACTCTGTCTATCACTAGTTCCTTAATGCAATCGGAAAAGGTTAGACTTCTACTCTGGATAGTATTCAGAACTCTCAAAATACAGAGCCCTTTCAGAAGTTACAATACGGTAGCGGCCATTCTCCGCCCACAATCTATCAAATATACATCCAAATGATGAACATTCCTAAGGCAGGTCTGTCTTCCAGCGAAAAAACGTACTCTGTAAAAGAGTGGGGAATCGCTCATTTGAGCTCTTCACTGCAAAAGTCCCAGTCTCCACTTAACCCACTTAGTGTTCTACTACTGTCTGCGTTTCCATTGGCTTCGTTCTTAATCTCTACAGACATGATTTGATTCAACATGACCACTTTCCAGACTAAACTAAAATATTACAACGATATATAATAAAGAAATGTCATAAAAATTTAGCTAGGGGTAGCGTCTTTGATTCATAATCAAAACGTCTTCAGTCCCGGGTTCGATCCCCGCCACTGCCTAAATTTTGATAAATAATCAGCATTGGCGGCCGAAGACTTCCGGCATAAGAAGTCAGCCTCATTCTGCCAACGGCCTTGTCAGAGGCCGGAGGAGCGGATAGAGGTTCAGGGCACTCTCTTGTCCTAGGGGTGGGAAATTGCCCCTAAAGGCGGAAGAATCAGCAATGATCAACGACATGAGGATGCAGAAGGCAATGGAAACCACTGCATTAAAGACACGTAACGTGTATCCACAGGACATGTGGCCTGTAATTGAAGAAGTGTCGTGATGATCTCTCCATTGGCAAAAGATTCCGGAATAGTCCCCCATTCGGATCTCCGGGAGGGGACTGCCAAGGGGGAGGTTACCATGAGAAAAAGATTGAATAATCAACGAAAGGATAACGTTCTACGAGTCGGGGCGTGGAATGTCAGAAGCTTGAACGTGGTAGGGAAACTAGAAAATCTGAAAAGGGAAATGCAAAGGCTCAATCTAGATATAGTAGGGGTCAGTGAAGTGAAGTGGAAGGAAGACAAGGATTTCTGGTCAGATGAGTATCGGGTAATATCAACAGCAGCAGAAAATGGTATAACAGGTGTAGGATTCGTTATGAATAGGAAGGTAGGGCAGAGGGTGTGTTACTGTGAAAAGTTCAGTGACCGGGTTGTTCTAATCAGAATCGACAGCAGACCAACACCGATAACGATACATGCCGACGTCGCAAGCTGAAGATGAACACATAGAGAAAGTGTATGAGGATATTGAAAGGGCAATGCAGTATGTAAAGGCGGACGAAAATCTAATAGTCATGGGCGACTGGAATGCAGTTGTAGGGGAAGGAGTAGAAGAAAAGGTTACAGGAGAATATAGGCTTGGGACAAGGAATGAAAGAGCAGAAAGACTAATTGAGTTCTGTAACAAGTTTCAGCTAGTAATAGCGAATACCCTGTTCAAGAATCACAAGAGGAGGAGGTATAGCCGGCCGCTGGTGGCCGAGCGGCTCTGGCGCTACAGTCTGGAACCGCGCGACCGCTACGGTCGCAGGTTCGAATCCTGCCTCGGGCATGGATGTGTGTGTTGTCCTTAGGTTAGTTAGGTTTAAGTAGTTCTAAGTTCTAGGAGACTTATGACCTCAGCAGTTGAGTCCCATAGTGCTCAGAGCCATTTTTTTTTTTTTTTTTTTTTTGAGGAGGTATACTTGGAAAAGGCCGGGAGATACGGGAAGATTTCAATTAGATTACATCATGCTCAGACAGAGATTCCGAAATCAGATACTGGACTGTAAGGCGTACCCAGGAGCAGATGTAGACTCAGATCACAAAATAGTAGTGATGAAGAGTAGGCTGAAGTTCAAGACATTAGTCAGGTAGAATCAATACGCAAAGAAGTGGGATACGGAAGTACTAAGGAATGACGAGATGCGTTTGAAGTTCTCTAACGCTATAGATACAGCAATAAGGAATAGCGCAGTAGGCAGTACAGTTGAAGAGGAATGGACATCTCTAAAAAGGGCCATCACAGAAGTTGGGAAGGAAAACATAGGTACAAAGAAGGTAGCTGCGAAGAAACCATGGGTACAGAAGAAATACTTCAGTTGATTGATGAAAGGAGGAAGTACAAACATGTTCCGGGAAAATCAGGAATACAGAAATACAAGTCGCTGAGGAATGAAATAAATAGGAAGTGCAGGGAAGCTAAGACGAAATGGCTGCAGGAAAAATGTGAAGACATCGAAAAAGATATGATTGTCGGAAGGACAGACTCAGCATACAGGAAAGTCAAAACAACCTTTGGTGACATTAAAAGCAACGGTGGTAACATTAAGAGTGCAACGGGAATTCCACTGTTAAATGCAGAGGAGAGAGCAGATAGGTGGAAAAAATACATTGAAAGCCTCTATGAGGGTGAAGATTTGTCTGATGTGATAGAAGAAGAAACAGGAGTCGATTTAGAAGAGATAGGGGATCCAGTATTAGAATCGGAATTTAAAAGAGCTTTGGAGGACTTACGGTCAAATAAGGCAGAAGGGATAGATAACATTGCATCAGAATTTCTAAAATCATTGGGGGAGGTGGCAACAAAACGACTATTCACGTTGGTGTGTAGAATATGAGTCTGGCGACATACCATCTGACTTTCGGAAAAGCATCATCCACACAATTCGGAAGACGGCAAGAGCTGACAAGTGCGAGAATTATCGCACAATCAGCTTAACAGCTCATGCATCGAAGCTGCTTACAAGAATAATATACAGAAGAATGGAAAAGAAAATTGAGAATGCGCTAGGTGACGATCAGTTTGGCTTTAGGAAAAGTAAAGGGACGAGAGAGGCAATTCTGACGTTACAGCTAATAATGGAAGCAAGGCTAAAGAAAAATCAAGACACTTTCATAGGATTTGTCGACCTGGAAAAAGCGTTCGACAATATAAAATGGTGCAAGCTGTTCGAGATTCTGAAAAAAGTAGGGGTAAGCTCTAGGGAGAGACGGGTCATATACAATATGTACAACAACCAAGAGGGAATAATAAGAGTGGACGATCAAGAACGAAGTGCTCGTATTAAGAAGGGTGTAAGACAAGGCTGTAGCCTTTCGCCCCTACTCTTCAATCTGTACATCGAGGAAGCAACGATGGAAATAAAAGAAAGGTTCAGGAGTGGAATTAAAATACAAGGTGAAAGGATATCAATGATACGATTCGCTGTTGACATTGCTATCCTGAGAGAAAGTGAAGAAGAATTAAATGATCTGTTGAACGGAATGAACAGTCTAATGAGTACACAGTATGGTTTGAGAGTAAATCGGAGAAAGACGAAGGTAATGAGAAGTAGTAGAAATGAGAACAGCGAGAAACTTAACATCAGGATTGATGGTCACGAAGTCAATGAAGTTAAGGAATTCTGCTACGTAGGCAGTAAAATAACCAATGACGGACGGAGCAAGGAGGACATCAAAAGCAGACTCGCTATGGCAAAAAAGGCATTTCTGACCAAGAGAAGTCTACTAATATCAAATACCGGCCTTAATTTGAGGAAGAAATTTCTGAGGATGTACGTCTGGAGTACAGCATCGTATGGTAGTGAAAGATGGACTGTGGGAAAACCGGAACAGAAGAGAATCGAAGCATTTGAGATGTGCTGCTATAGACGAATGTTGAAAATTAGGTGGACTGATAAGGTAAGGAATGAGGAGGTTCTACGCAGAATCGGAGAGGAAAGGAATATGTGGAAAACACTGATAAGGAGAAGGGACAGGATGATAGGACATCTGCTAAGACATGAGGGAATGACTTCCATGGTACTAGAGGGAGCTGTAGAGGGCAAAACTGTAGAGGAAGACAGAGATCATTTGCAATAAATGTAAGTAAAAGCTGGTTCATAAATAAATAAGCCAGAATTCTTGAGGAAGTATACTCTCAAGAAATAACAACAAATTGAAATAAATATCTTTTAAACAATACTTTATGCTTTCTTGACAGAAGCGTCTTTTGGCTCTCTTTTCATCTCTGGTTTCCGCTAACTCACGTGACTGATCACTTTTAAATTAGCACATATTTTTAATAGCACTTGCAAACAACATTTTAATAAAGGTACTGGCAAAATAGTACATAAGTATGACAAAATTGAGGTATTCATGCTTCATTTATTTGCACTGTGTTTTTGAGGAGAATACGATGCTCTGACAAACATTTGCATAATGAAAAAGACAGTCCACTTCTATCATTTGAGATATTGCATGAAGCGATTAAGAATTGTTAATTCAGAAGGTCTTGTGTAAATATTTATTTACTGTGAAATATTAACTTACGTAGTTTTAAAGGTATTGAAATATTGTTACATCACTGGATCCAGCACATCTATCTGGGATCACTGATATATTCAGAATTGCTTTAATACTTGACTGTTGAACTGGTATTGATTCTTGAAGAGTTGTAAGAAGCCATATTTCGGCTTGTCTGACACTCCACCATTTCTTGGACCATTGTCTGCTGCACAAAGGCGAGGCAACCACCAGCCGTCCAAACTCTCAGCTTTGGGATTTACTCATTTCCGGCACACAATCGTTGCCTCTACACATGAGCTCGCCCGGGACGGCCGCGTGATGTCCCAGCCAAGCAAGCAAATTCAGGTCTCCTTAGTTCCAGCCCACGGTGGATGAATAACTCACCGGCGTACTCGTAACACTACATGGACTGTAAGCAGTGGATATTTTAAAAAGATTTTGATTAGGTTTTCATAAAATTTTGACAGTGTTTATAAGTAACTGTTATTACTCGCTGTATCTCTGCTTTATAAATTTTATAAACTAAGTTAAATATCCAGCTCTATAAACCACCATTACTGCCGAACCAACGAGCAGTTTTCTTTTCACTGCTAACAGAGGTACAAAAGTGGGTGTCAGGTAAAATAGGTTGACTACTCCAGATCTAGTGTTTGTCGCACATCTGGTTGAGGGAACATTAAATATTACTGAAAGGTAAGTGGAGACTTTGATCGTAAATGTAATTGTAAAGAGTATTCCAATGTGATACGTGCATGCATAGTAGTACAATCGCATATGTGTTGAAAAATAAATACGTTGCAGCCCTATGTCTAAGATAAAGTTAAGCCCAAGTTTTATTTTCATACATTTAGAAGATACAAGCCGGCCGCTGTAGTCGAGCGGTTGTAGGCGCTTCAGTTCGGAGCCGCGCTGCTGCTACGGTCGCTGTTGCGAAGCCTGCCTCGGGCATGAATGTATGTGATGTCCTTAGCTTAGTTAGGTTTAGGTAGTTCTAAGTCTAGGGAACTGATGACCTCAGATGTCAAGTCCCAAAGTGCTTAGAGCCATTTGAACCATTTTAGAAGATACAATCTTGTTAACATGGGCATATTTTTTTAAAGATAATCGACGCTCATATCTCCTCTATCGGTGGTCAAATTGAGGCCATCAAGATTCCTTTCTTCCTTTACCAGAGTTGCATCACCACGTTTTAATGCACATTGCAACGCTTGTGTTACTGTGTTAAACATTTGACTTAAGATTATATTTCTCAATGAGGCGGTTATGATAGCATTTTAAATTTTTAAATTTGGCCTATGATTACGTGAAATACTGAAATTGAAATTTTTTATTGGACCTGGAAGCAGTTAGCTAGGCAACCTGCAACCGAGTGTGCACCATGCACCGCTTTAGTTGTTTATAGGTGATTTCGCGAACGATGCCGGAAGGGGTAGGTAGAGGTAAGCAAGGGGACTGAGGCGTTGCTAATTCCACCGTTTTCTACTTTGCGCTTGAAGAAAGTGTGTATCCTTTAAACTGTCTCTCTCTCTTATGTACAAACTGTCGCTTTACGCCATCAGTCATGACAACTCGCAACAAATGGAATAAAAAATCTCTAAATAACTCCCTTTGACATTAACAGCATAGGGGTTAGAAAAATACTGAGCGCCCATTGGCAGTCGGAGAGTGCGTGACGTCAAGCAAAAAGAGCTAGCCTAAAGTCGACCGACTTCGTTCGTGACTGACTATAGTAATACACAGGGTGAGTCGCTAACGATTGCCACCTAGAATAACTGCGAAAGTATGATAGTAGCTGAAAATTCTGTGGGACAAATGTTACATAGGATAACAGGAGCCACAATATGACGTTAGTTTTTTGTTGATAGGTGGGGTCGCTTAGAGATATGGTCAACTTTTTATTTTTTTATGTGACACTATAGTTCGGTACTTACTTCTTTCTGATAGCGGCTATCGAGACGAATCGAATGATGTGTAACAGTAAGGTCTTTGAAGGTCAACAAAAGTCAAAAAGGTGGCATGAACGTCCATTTACAGAAGGTATTCCAAGTGATGACCATTGCCATCAATGCAGTGCTGCAATCGTCTTATCATGGATTCAGTGCTATTCCTTATCACTTCGGCACACATCGAAGCACATGCTCTGAAAATTCTCTCTCTTATATCGTGCAAATAGTAAATATTCGCCGAATACAGCGTATCCATCTATCGTGCCATTGACTTGTAAACACCATTCGACGGTTTCGCAATACAACACTAACAGGAACGGTAAGACTAGTATCGTTGAATGAAGCGAATGTGAATGATGTATTCCTTCGAAGAACAAGTCGATATGCTTCTCATTTACGGAGAATGCCAACGAAATTCGGTGAGGGCTAGAGATTTATACACTCAAAGATATCCTCAACGTACTCACCCTACACGCCGTACATTTAAACATGTGTATGATAAAATGGGACCAACTGGATCTTTAACGCATCGGAAACATATCCGGCAAAGGAAAGTTACCAACGAGGAGACGGAAATTGGTACTCTTGCCACTGTGGTTCGAGATCCTTGTGTCAGTTCGCGACAAATCGCAAGGCAATCTGGCATGAGCGAGAGTAGTGTTGTTCGTGTTCTGCGTCGCCATAAATATCATTCTTACCATAACAGTCTCCACCAAGAATTAATTGGTACGGATTGTATGCGTCGCATTGAATTCTGCCGATGGGCTCAGATTCAGAGGGATGAACATTTCTTAATTTGATATTATTTACTGACGAGACTACATTCACGAACCATGGAAATGTTAATTTTCATAACATGCACTATTGGGCAACAGAAAATCCATGTTGGCTGCGGCAAGTTGCATTCTGAAAACCGTGGTCGGTGAATGTACAGTGTGAGATTCTGGAGGACAGACTTATAGGTCCCTATTTCATTGGAGGAAATCTTAATGGTAGGAAGTACACCATATTTCTGCAAGAAACATTAGGTCTGTTGTTGGAAGAAATACCTTTAGGAACAAGGAACACAATGTGGTATCAACACGATGGGTGCCCGGCACATTTTTCGCTGATGGCTGGAAATGATTTACAGAGACAATTCCTAAATCGTTGGGTTGGACGTGCAGGAGATGTGTCGTGGCGGGCTCGTTCGCCAGACTTGACGCCTCTGGATTTTCTCTTCTGGGAATTCGTAAAAGACATTGTTTATAAAGACGTTCCAACTACACCTGAAGATATGCGAGAGACAATTGTCAGAGCATGTGCTTCGGTAAGTGTCGAAGTGATTAGGAATACTACTCAATCCATGATAAGAAGATTAGCACAGCATTGATACCAATGGTCATCACTTCGAACACCTTCTGTAAATGGACTTACTGTTACACATCACTGAATTCGTCTCGATAACCGCTATAAGAAAAAACTAACAAAGTATAGCATACCATTTAAAAAAACAAAGTTGACCTTCATATCTGTGAAGCGACCCCAACTAGCAACAAAAAACCAACGTCATATTATTGCACCCGTTGTCCCATGCAACTTTTGTCCGACAAACTTTACAGCTCCTATCATACTTTCCGATTATTCTAGGGGGCAATAGTTAGTGACTCACCCTGTATATAAGCGCTGCTTGGACATGTCTGCGCACTGCGAAAACACTGGATTAAAAGGTTACCTACGTACTATTATGAAACAGCGTGTAGAGTTGCTCCTTGTGACCGTGGCTCGGTTGATGGGGGGAGGGAGGGGGCGGGAGGGGGGGGGGTTACCTGCCCTGCTGGCTCTTGTGTTTGCCTGATGCTCTCACCCAATCCAGTGGCATCTGACGTATCGGTTTTAAGTTAAACTGCAACCCGTCTGGACCAGGCAGGAGTCATCTTCACATTAAAGCTACACGCTGCGAGTGGTGACGCGAACGTTACGTAACCGATAAATTATATGTGAACTACATTAGTAACCAGTCATTTTGCACCCCTCAGATGGCTGATTAATTTCGGATCAAGAAACAGATGTTTACATTAAAATAATGGTACAAACTATCCAGTCTATGAAAGTACCTCTGTCGTTTGACAAACTCCGCTTAATGTCCTGACCCGTAAGTTGCCAGATTTAAGCATAACATCTGTAAACTCATAGATAACTGGCTCATTACTCACTGTCCCCCCGTAATTTACAAGACCGCATGACCTGTGCTTGAACTTCTACGACATGCCTTGAATCATGAATCGGTCTTTTATACTATTTATTTATATGGTTGCATGTACCATAAATATTTCTATAGTCTTAATGTAACAACGCATTATTAGGACTACTCTACAACAATCGTATAAAAGCGATAAAAGCGAAAATAATTTTTAATATATTTTTATCTATTTAAAAGATTTTTGTAGAGTAAATCTGATGATGAAGGCTTGCCCATTTCAAACATATCAATTCTAGTGATTTTTCATTGTGATATATGGTTGAGAAACTTTTAACAACCGTGACCCCACATATATCACGGACAAAATCAAAGTACATCTTATCAATCTATTTCATATCCTTTTGAAGATGACAATGGCTGAAACGTATCAGGAAATTTGTTTAAAAATTAAAGTACAACTATAAGTGCTGGATCCCATTTTGCTTTCACGTAATATAATTCCATAAATCATTGCCGTTCAGAATAAACATTAAGATCTTTGCTGCCAAAGACGAAGCGAAACGCTGTTCAGTGCGTGATCGAAAGATTGTCGCTTTCAGGATAGCCGGAACGCCATTAGGATGATGATGATGGCCATCATCATCAATAGCATGATCGCGTTTTTCATTGTCGTTGTCGCTGTCATAATTTTGATGATCGCATCTGGTCTCCTCCTCCTCTCGGATAGCAGTGATTTTGTGTGTGTATGTGTGTGTGTGTGTGTGTGTGTGTGTGTGTGTGTGTGTGTGAGAGAGAGAGAGAGAGAGAGAGAGAGAGAGAGAGATCAGGGAGACTTGTGACGATTAAGATTTCAGTTTTGGCCTGTCCCAGAATTAGCCACCGTTAATGCATAAGACGAAGAGGTGACTGCCTCATACCTGTGTTTTCAAAGAATACAATGGTGTATGTTAGAACTCAACACAGACTGATTACACTTCAACCTAGATTCAGTTCAGTATTAGAATGATGCTCTGCAACATCTCCCTTCCCAAGCTGATTTTTATCCATTAGCCACGACCACAAACTAATTTATTCCAACAAACAGTTTCGGCAAAATCAGTTGAAGAATGTTGTGAAATAAAAGAGCTTCCATTTTAAATTTGACATATTTTAAAAGGAAAGTATACGATCTTTTTAAATTTTTATATATGATATATTTTAAAATGTATATATAATCATTTATTATGTCCGAGATCGCTTAAAAATAAGACTGTTCATACTACCCATACTCTTCAGATGTGATTTACCGGTAAGAGTTTCGTCAAAATATACGATATTCCAGTTACGCATTCTGAACATCAAGAAGTTTTATAAAATGTCATTGAATTACATCACATCGTCACGTATTAGAACCTTTTAATATGCAGCGATGTTATGTAATTTAGATTTTATAAAGCTTCATGATGTTCAGGACACTTAACTGGAACTGTTACGTATCTTGACGAAACTATTAGTGTATAAATCAAGTGCTGAAACCGGTAATCGATACTTTGGAGTTTTTAAGCGATTTTGGACATGATGAATTATCGTGTACAGAGTTCGTTGTCAAATCTCGTCACTGCAAATAATACGACACGAGTTGCCCAGAAAACGCACTAACAAAGCCAGGAGAGATGTTTTCCATGGATGGAAAATACACTGAGCTTGTAGCCGTGCGTATCACCTCGCAGCAGGGATGCGGTCCGACCACTAAGCTTGGCTGTCCTGTCGCCGATTTCCCGACCGCAGGTTTCAGCTGCGGACAGGCCCCTCCCCCGCCCCCCACCTCACCCCCGGTCCTTTCGCCTCTCGCTGCAGTCCGGTTTGCTGACGGCCGCGGAAATGCGCTGGCGTCAGGGATTACCGTCCATCGGGTCGCCAGCCCTAAGCTGCCGGGAGAGCCAATCTGGCCACCCAGCCGAATGGCTGCAGATTTGCATCTGATTCAGACGCTCTCCGGAGCGGACCTCAGGGCATGAGCCCTGCTGCACAGCTGGCGGTCACCTAATGACGCCCTCTCGCCGCCTGTAGCTTCGCTACTCGCCCTCCACAACAGTTCCATTCCGTATTCTACAGAGCACCGCTGCAGAAAACAATTTCGTACTCTAGAGAATTTTCTACGCCTAGAAGCTGTCCTTGCCCGTTACATGTTCAGATTACCTTCCCAGCCCTGGTACACACGCCACCAAGCGGTGTGGCGCAGTGACTAGCACAATGGACTCGCATTCGCGAGGAGCACGGTTCCCGCCCTACCATCCAGATTACGTTTTCAGTTATTTCCCTACATCGCTCCAGGCGAATGCCGGGAAGGTTCCTTTGAAGAGGGCATGTCCAATTTTCTTCCCCATCCTTTCATAATCCCACCTAGTGCTTGGTCTCCAATGACCTAGCTATCGACGAAACGTTAGTCTTCCTTCAGGTATCAGCGTGAACTACTGAAACGCTACGCGGCCTAACAGGAACTGGGTCAAGTGGTGAATGGAACAGGAGGAGACTAGTTAATGGTTACGAAAGCATAGAAATAAAATTACACCGAAGGAAATGATGGGCTAAATATTAAAGTTGGAGAAGAGATTTTTTAAAGAGACAGACGAATTAAAAATCCATCCTTTGTCGCCAGGCGGTTTGTTATAATTTTATTGACGCCACAATACATATGATACCATACAGGCTGTATTAATAATTTTATGCTGTCTTATAGTTGTTTCAATCGAAACTAGCAGCGAATAATATTTTACTAAAAACTGAAATACGTATTATTGATGTGGCACAATAATAATATAATAAATTATGGACAGGATGTCGGCTTTCTGAGCCATTCTTAGACAACGTAAGACTAAACAGATACATCACACAGCATCAGCAGGACTTTATTGTTGAACAAAGATTGTTTATCCAAAGATACGTCATATTTTTCGACTTTATCTATAAGAAAAATATAAGCATAATAAAAGCACAAATAAGATAGGAAAAAAATAAATCTTATACATATAACATTATTCTCAAAGATTGAAACTATAAGAATATACAGGCCAGAACAGGAAACAAATGAGTGCTAGTACAGTCTGCTATGTAATGGCAGACTGTAAATGGTGACGTGATGAACTGTCAAGAAAAAGATGGTCGAGAGAAGAGGGGAGGAAAGAGTCAATGAAATGTGGATAGAGAACTGTTATACAGTTTACAACAAACATGTTATCCTATGGTGAAAAAAAATATTAACTAACTGCTGCTACTTTTAACAAGAGTGAATAATGGAACTATATTTGATGATTAAGGATCGAGTTAGCATTTTATGTTGGGTGTTCTCTGATAGCCAGAATTTCAAGTAAGGTTGGTTTTCTGCTGTTATTTGCTCTATGGAGAATGTCACATTTATTATCACAACAGTAACATTCGTTCAGAGCATGTTCAGCAAAGGTGCAATCTTTCCTCTTTTCAGTCACCAATTCCTTTCATGTTCATTCAAGCAGTTATAGCCCTACCCTATTAACACATATATAATTTGCCTCATAACTTGCAGGGAGTCCAATAAATTCATCTCTGTTCTAAACGTAGAATATTGTCTATACTGTTGAACAATATTCCTAGTACAGGAAGCTGGTCTATATTTCCGGGATTTTAGTTTGCTAGCAAGTACCTGTGAAGTCCCACCTACATATACCATGAGGACCCATATGTTATCAGCGTGATTTAGTGCCTGTTCTGGGGAGAATATAGGAATACTATTAGCCTTCGTCTCTTCTTTCTACTAAGCATCTTATCAACTAGGATACGACTACATCTATTAGAGTATGCAATATCTTTAACTACTTTAAATTCATATTCAGTATCAGATTTTGTTTGCGGTGTAGACAGCAGGCTGTGCACCATGGAATAGAAGGCTGCATTTGTGTTACAGGATGCTGCGAGTTGGCAGGTATTAAAGTGTCTTTAGCACTTCCTTTCCTGTATTTCTAATATAAATATTTTCGCTTGAGAAGTATTCGTAGTTGCGAATACGGACAATGATCAGCCGTACAATGGAATGACAACAAAAATCTGCGCTGGGCGCGGATTCGAACCCCGATTTCTCGCTTTACGCGAGCCGTCCCCTTGACCGCTATGGCTATCCGCGCACAACACACGGTCAGACCCAAACTTCCATATGTCGTCGATCCTGCGTGCATGCACGCGTATATGCGAGTCCGAATGAAAATTGCATCGTTCCTCTTTCAAAATGTTCGAATGTGTGTGAAATCTTATGGGACTTAACTGCCAAGGTCATCAGTCCCTAAGCTTACACACTACTGAACCTAAATTACCCTAAGGACAAACACACACACACCCACGCCCGAGGGAGGACTCGAACCTCCGCCGGGACCAGCCGCACAGTCCATGATGCAGCGCCTGAGACCGCTCGGCTAAGTCCGCGCGGCGGTTCCTCTTTACAACACATACACTGCATAAATGTTTTTGGTTGGTAATGGTAATGGTAAGGCGTAAAGTAGAGGGGTTAGTAGCGATGGTCTGGGTTTTCTTTAAACGATTTAGTATGTTAATACCTAATATTTAGGATGTTCAGCACACCGTGCTTCCGGTTTAAGAGTGCCTTTGCTCCACATAGGTGATTATTTTTGTCATGTAAAACGGTTGTTTAATGAGCATCACATTTAAAGTATGTTTTTTCAGAAGATGTCCTCATTCTCGGACGTATTCCAGCGGCGACCGTAGCTACGAACCTTATGTCACTGCTACTTCAGAGCCGTTTCCCACATCTACCTTCATTCATTCTCACAATCTTTTTGAGTCATCGGGAAAATCCGCTGCGCAATACTGTACTCGTTTTCTTTCATTATTTAAATTTTTTAACTATTCCGAATATATTTGGAGTCGATAGGTCTACACCAGAGACGAATTTTGTTTATATCATCAGCGCCCGGCCGTTGTGGCCGAGCGGTTCTAGGCGCTTCAGTCTGGAACCGCGGGACCGCTACGGTCGCAGGTTCGAATCCTGCCTCGGGCATGAATGTGTGTGATGTCCTTAGGTTAGTTAGGTTTAAGTAGTTCTAAGTTCTAGGGGACTGATGACGTCAGCTGTTAAGTCCCATAGTGCTCAGAGCCATTTGAACCATTCTGTCATCAACATTCTTCGGCTGTAAACATTAGGATAAATATTACATTTTTTCTTTGAGGCATCAGTCTTCCGACTGGTTTGATGTGGCCCGCCCCGAATTCCTCTCCTGCGCCAACCTCTTCATCTCGGAGTAGCACTTGCAAACTACGTCAATTATTTGTTGGATATATGCCAGCCTCTGTCTTCCTCTACAATTTTTACGCTCTATAGTTCCCTCTATTTCGATGGAAGTTATTCTCTCATGCCTATCATCTTGTTCCTCCTCCTTGTCATTATTTTCCATATATTCCTTTCCTCGCCGATTCTGGAGAGTACCATCCCATTCCTTAGATTATCATCCACTTAAATCTCAATATTCTTCTGTAGCACCACATCTCAAACGCTCCGCTTCTCTTCTGTTTCGGTTTTCCCAGAGTCCAGTTTCATTACAACTCTGTGCTCCAAACACACACGTTAACAATTTTTTTCCTCAAATTAAGGCCTTTGATTAACCTAGTAAACCTCTCTTGGCCAGGAATTCCCTCTTTTCGTATGCTAGACAGCTATTTATGTCCTCCCTGATTCGTCCGTCATCGGCAATTTTGCTTCCAAGATAAAAGAATTCCGTAACATCGTCTACTTCGTGATCACCAATTTTGACGTTAAATTTCTTGCTTTTCTCATTTGGCTAATTCTCATCGCCTTCGCGTTTTTCCTGTTTACTCTCAGTCCATATTTTTCATTCTTAAGACTGTTCATTCCATTCAGCACATCTTTCGACACTGATTCTTTCAGACGATTCTCTTAAGCCACAGTCACATAATGCACCAATATTCTGCACCACAACGCCTTATGAAGTCCAACCTATATTAACAATACAGTACCATACGCATGTGTTAAAAATTTCGCTGATTATCCATTAGTGTACCAAAATTCTTTCTTTTCCATCGGCTTTCATTTTTCCTGATACTTCAAAAATGGTTCAAATGGCTCTAAGCACTATGGAACTTAACATCTGAGGTCATCAGTCCCCTAGACTTACAACTACTTAAACCTAACTAACCGAAGGACATCACACACATCCATGCCCGAGGCAGGATTCGAACCTGCGGCCGTAGCAGCAATGCGGTCCTTGAACAACGCCGTTTACTAATTCACGATTCCAGCCTCAATTTACTTGTTATTCAGGTTCGACAGAAACTGACAAAGTAGCACAGAAAGTTACTTACAGAGAACGAGATGACGTCTCGATTAATAAACTGGTATCAAATTTTGAAGGAGCGCAGATCGAATCCTGCCCGGTAAATCTCATTTATGTTTCCTGCAGTTTCACAAAATCATTTTAGGAGAAAGACGGAACAGCTCCTTCGTTCTAAAATTGAGTTATTCTTAGTGGTATCACTGTCTATGAGAGTCTGAACTCCAAGTCTCTCTGTTCCTTTTACCAGTACCACTACCAACGTCCCCTAGCAAAGATTATAAATCGAGAACATCTTTTTTATATGTGGCCAACTATCACTTTTTCACTCACCAAATTTTGATATATTGTGCTCTAGTTTCACCGAAACCTTGTGGCGTTATATCTGACTGAGTGATTTAATTTCTTGTAGGGACCACTTAGCAGAAATGGCTTCTGGCTTAGTCCGAAGTACGTACGGTCCACAACTTTCTAGATCGCCGATAGAGTGGATGATCCATCATAATGTCACTAGTGAAACAATAAAGCATAGTGTCAAATGACAATGAAATATCGATTTTGCCCATAAAAATTCAGTCAGAACTTTGGAAGATGAATGTGCAGTGTTTCGAATCTTCCATATTTTAGATTAATGAAACTCATCAAAGGAGACTGCGGAATGTTTCATTCGTCGACTATCTCTCGGCAATAAACGGTTAAATCGGTTAACGCAGTTAGCGGACATAACGAAATAACGTATGCAGCTAGCACGCATAGCACCACAACAGAAATCGTTTTAGAAAATGGTTTCCAGAAGCTACCGACAGCTCTTATCACCATTCGCAATTTGTGTGTATCGACAGTGAAGAATCACTTTGTCCGGTAGATTCAATTTCCTAGAATAATAGTCGATCTCCCGAATAGCTTCTCTCTCTCTCTCTCTCTCTCTCTCTCTCTCTCTCTCTCACACACACACACACACACATGCAACGCACGAACGCTGGCGCGCTATCTATGTCCGTTCTATGGTTTTTGTACTTCTTTCTTCTTTCTGACACCGTCAACAGCAAGTTTAGATAGACTGCAGTCTTCAGTGTGATGAAAGGAGAGTTACCTTAGACACAGGTGGCACGTGACACCGGAAAATACGAGTAAATTTCTAAATTGCTTCGTTGGTGCTATACATAACTACACACTAGCTAGTCAGACGGCATTAATATTCAACAAGAATATTTCCTAAGACGTGCTCAAATAATTGTAACAAATTTTCTTTTTGTTCACATGTTTAGCATGAAAATATTAGTCATAAATCTTTAAAGCTCTGACCTTTTGTTGACAACAGTTGATAAGCCACCTACATATGTGAGAAATAGCATAATTAACCGCTGCAGCACTAGATATGACTGATAATGAGGAGAGAAGACCGGCAGTGGCTTCGATAACGGAGGTAAGCCGGAATCTGACTCAAGTGAGTTAGGGATACGACGGTGTACATACAGGGTGTTTCAAAAATGACCGGTATATTTGAAACGGCAATAAAAACTAAACGAGCAGCGACAGAAATACACCGTTTGTTGCAATATGCTTGGGACAACAGTACATTTTCATGCAGACAAACTTTCGAAATTACAGTAGTTACAATTTTCAACAACAGATGGTGCTGCAAGTGATGTGAAAGATATAGAAGACAACGCAGTCTGTGGGTGCGCCATTCCGTACGTCGTCTTTCTGCTGTAAGCGTGTGCTGTTCACAACGTGCAAGTGTGCTGTAGACAACATGGTTTATTCCTTAGAACGGAGGATTTTTCTGGTGTTGGAATTCCACCGCCTAGAACACAGTGTTGTTGCAACAAGACGAAGTTTTCAACGGAGGTTTAATGTAACCAAAGGACCGAAAAGCGATACAATAAAGGATCTGTTTGGAAATTTCAACGGACTGGGAACGTGACGGATGAACGTGCTGGAAAGGTAGGGCGACCGCGTACGGCAACCACAGAGGGCAACGCGCAGCTAGTGCAGCAGGTGATCGAACAGCGGCCTCGGGTTTCCGTTCGCCGTGTTGCAGCTGCGGTCCAAATGACGCCAACGTCCACGTATCGTCTCATGCGCCAGAGTTTACACCTCTATCCATACAAAATTCAAACGCGGCAACCCCTCAGCACCGCTACCATTGCTGCACGAGAGACATTCGCTAACGATATAGTGCACAGGATTGATGACGGCGATATGCATGTGGGCAGCATTTGGTTTACTGACGAAGCTTATTTTTACCTGGACGGCTTCGTCAATAAACAGAACTGGCGCATATGGGGAACCGAAAAGCCCCATGTTGCAGTCCCATCGTCCCTGCATCCTCAAAAACTACTGGTCTGGGCCGCCATTTCTTCCAAAGGAATCATTGGCCCATTTTTCAGATCCGAAACGATTACTGCATCACGCTATCTGGACATTCTCCGTGAATTTGTGGCGGTACAAACTGCCTTAGACGACACTGCGAACACCTCGAGGTTTATGCAAGATGGTGCCCGGCCACATCGCACGGCCGACGTCTTTAATTTCCTGAATGAATATTTCGATGATCGTGTGATTGCTTTGGGCTATCCGAAACATACAGGAGGCGGCGTGGATTGGCCTCCCTATTCGCCAGACATGAACCCCTGTGACTTCTTTCTGTGGGGACACTTGAAAGACCAGGTGTACCGCCAGAATCCAGAAACAATTGAACAGCTGAAGCAGTACATCTCATCTGCATGTGAAGCCATTCCGCCAGACACGTTGTCAAAGGTTTCGGGTAATTTCATTCAGAGACTACTCCATATTATTGCTACGCATGGTGGATATGTGGAAAATATCGTACTATAGAGTTTCCCAGACCGCAGCGCCATCTGTTGTTGAAAATTGTAACTACTGTAATTTCGAAAGTTTGTCTGCCTGAAAATGTACTGTTGTCCCAAGCATATTGCAACAAACGGTGTATTTCTATCGCTGATCGTTTAGTTTTTATTGCCGTTTCAAATATACCGGTCATTTTTGAAACACCCTGTAGATAAGAACGATAAGAAAGCAAAAAAATACTGGCCAAGTGCCAGCAGGACTTACAAAATCTCCACAGTAGTTCCTCAGACTAGCCCGGACATATAAAAAGAAGAGAGCAGGGGCTTCAGTTTACATATGGAGATATAGAAGATTTAATAAAATATTTTTATTTACTTACTTAAACATGGCTACATCTTACATTTTATGTTCGCATGCAGTAATATTCGTCTATTGTGCTTTTGATGGATGATGAGTGCAAGGTATGTTTTTATACAAAAAGGTTTTTTATGTCATTTAAAATTTAACAATTTTCAGTTTTTTCTTTTTTCTACTTGTTCTGTGAAACCTTGCTTCTTGACAAATTTCATGATTCTAAGTCAATAGGGAGTAGCCTATAGGTTTCTATGAGTCTGTATGCGAGTTTCAGAATATGTCACATGAATGGCTGAACCATTTGACTGAATTAACTTACAACCTTAAACGTTTTAGACCGCCAAGGGATCGCAGACCTTAATATATGACGTAAATTTGAACTTCATAGGCGCACCCTTTCCTGAGAAAAAGGTTTATTAACAGTCGGATAGACAACAAAGCGGTGCTATAAGGGTTCCGTTTTTACAGCATGGAACACTAAAAAGAGAAGATCCAAAGAAGAACAGCGCGTTTCGTTACAGGTTCATTTAGTCAGCAGGAAAGTGTCACAGAGAAGCTCAGTCATATCCAGCGGCAGACGTTGCAAGGGAGGCGTTCTGCATCACGGCGTGCGTTACTGTTAAAGATCCGAGAGCGTACTTTCCTAGATGAGTCAATCAATATATTGGTTTCTCCTATGTACATCTCACGAAAAGACCACGAAGCTAAATTAGATCTGAACTCACACGAAGACACACACTGCTATAGACATGCTTAGATCAAAGCTCTTCTTCGTTAATAGGTAGGCATGAATATTAATTGTATTCTCCCTCGACGAACCTCCGTGCAAGCAAGTTTCTCTCGCTCGACTCAACCCTATAGCGGGTTTCTTGATATAATTTTGAAACTCTTATTTCAATCACTTTAATCAAACTTCGTGCCTGTGGGCTATCATCGCAATTGTGCTATGGACTGTCAGAGAGGCCACAGTTCGTAGTAATTGACGGGAAGTGATCCAGTGAAATCCAGGCTATATTTGGAGTTCCTAGAAGGAAACTTTAAAGGCCCTCTGCTCTTCATTATCTATTTAAACGAATAGGAGGTCGTGCGGTAGCGTTCTCGCTTCCCACGCCCGGGTTCCCGGGTTCGATTCCCGGCGGGGTCAGGGATTTTCTCTGCCTCGTGATGGCTGGGTGTTGTGTGATGTCCTTAGATTAGTTAGGTTTAAGTAGTTCTAAGTTCTAGGGGACTGATGACCATAGATGTTAAGTCCCATAGTGCTCAGAGCCATTTGAACCATTTTTTTTGAATAGGACCTGCCTCAACAACCATTTTAAACTGTTTGCAGCCGATGACGTCATATCAAAACTAATTCCATAATTATTCAGTCAGAACATCTATATTGCGAGAAAAGTGGCAATTGGCTATAAACAATAAAAAGTGAGAGGTCCTTCACATGGGGTACTAAAAACCTCCGTTAAATTTAGTTACACGATAAGTAACACACTTTTAAAGGCTGTAGATTCCACTAAAGACCTATGGATTATAATTACCAACAACTTAAATTGGAACCAGCACAAAGAAAATGTTGTGCGGAAGAGGAACCAAGTACTGTGCTTTACTAGCAGAACACTCAGAATATGCACCAAATGTACTAAGATGACTTTCTACACTACACCTGTCCATCTCTTCTGGACTACTGATGCATTGTATGGTATCCTTACCAGGTAGGATTAACGAAGGACATCCAAAAGTTCCGAGAAGGGCAGCTCCTTTTGCGTTATCCCGAAAAAGGGAATGTGTGTCACATGTGATATACGAGTTGGAGGGCAGTCATTAAAAAATAAAGATGTTTTTCGTTGCAGCGAGATCTTTTTAAGAAAATGCAATTACCATCCTTCTCCTCCAAATGTAAGAAAAATTTGTCGACTCCCACCTACCTAGGGAGAAATGACTACCATAATAAAATAAGAGAAATCAGAGCCCACCGTAAAGATAAAGGTGTTCGTTTTTCTCATGTGATATTTGAGAGTGGAACGATAGAGAAATAGTCTGAAACCATATGCCGAACATCTGAGTGTGAATAAAGTACGTATGTAGTTGTAGATGTAAATCTTAAACTCAAAGTACATTTCAGTTAAACAGTCAAATTAAAGTTTCTTCTATTTTTATGATTTTGATACGGCCCTTTATGTTCTCTTACATTACCATGATAATCATTGATTAATCAGTGTTCATAACGACTGTTTAATTCAAGTCTGTAAATAGGATCGAGTCAGATGCTTCAAAGGCCGTACGATACGTCATCAACTTCTTCGGGGTTCACTTGTTGCAGGAAGTGGTCGGCACGCAAGGCGTACCACCACCACCTCCTACAATAGTACCGAAGAAAACTGAGGGGCCGGCCGGGGTGGCCGAGCGGTTCTAGGCGCTACAGTCTGGAACTGCACGACCGCTACGGTCGCAGGTTCGAATCCTGCCTCGGGCATGGATGTGTGTGATGTCCTTAGGTTAGTTAGATTTAATTAGTTCTAAGTTCTGGGGGACTGATGACCTTAGATATTAAGTCCCATAGTGCTCAGAGCCATTTGAACCAAGCCAATGTGGGTGGTGGGCCTCTGCGTGCAGCATACATTTCGTCTCCCGGCTATGACACAGATTTAAAACCACTGAAGAAACCCCACGATGACCCAGACCAAGCAATGTCCCCTAAGCGGCACCGCTGTCACCAACAACCTGTAATCATCGCATGTCTGCGCGTTTCCCAACGTGAGAGGTCACGGCGGCTCCAGGATCTGGCGTTTCAAGTTCCACAGCGGACAGGAAACCAACGGCTGCGTACAGATAGCTTTTACACCTGGCGACCATCTACTAACATCCCCATACGCTATGCGAATCGACTCTAGCGGTTCTAGGCGCTCAGTCCGGAACCGCGAGACTGCTACGGTCGCAGGTTCGAATCCTGCGTCGGGCATGGATGTGTGTGATGTCCTTAGGTTAGTTAGGTTTAAGTAGTTCTAGGTTCTACGGGACTGATGACCACAGATGTTAAGTCCCATAGTACTCAGAGCCTTTTTTTTTTTATGCGAATCGACAGAATCGCTACTATGGAGTCGTGATTCAGTTTACGAGGGTAATTTTGAAAGTTCTCAGAATGGAACAGAAGCAACCGATGTACCAAGGTGACGCTTTTTAATCTTTCTATGTAGTCTCCCTATGCACTAATGCATTTAGTCCAGCGATGCTGCAATGCCTTGAACCCATCTCGAAAATTAGATTCAACTCCGGCTGTCAGTTCTTCGTCTGAAGAGAGACAATCTCTCGTAGTAGAGCGAAAGATATGCTTTATTACCATACAGTTTACAAGCTGCAATCTCCAAAATAGTTTCATTCGTCGTGATTGCTTCTTTAATGTTGTACTTTATATTCATAGTTTATAGTTCCATCTGCTGCCTCATCGCCTCTTGCGAGAGCAACTTCCCTCATTTCTCTACTTCTGCTGGCGCTGTTTTCCATTTCATAGTTGACAGCTTATCCCCTTCAGGTTTCACAGTAAGCAAGGACGTAGTTTCACCAGGCTTGCAACCCTCTCTATGCTGTATGTTATCCACAATGACAGGCACCAATCTGAATCTAGTCTTCTGTCTAGTATATTCGCTCTTGATATCGGAGAGCGTCTTACACACCATGTTGCCTGAAAACTCTTCGCGGTAAATGATGACAGCCAAAACAGTTACAGGATAAAGATTTATTAAAATTCTTGACCACGGTTTCGGTATATCTAAATATACCTTCATCAGAAGTAAAATACCTAAAATTACATCCTGCAATGGAGATAAATAAAACAATTGTACCAAAGGCGTCGTCAGTAGTTTTATTAATCTCCACTGCAGGATATAATTTTAGGCATTTTACTTCTGATGAAGGTATATTTAGAACTTTAATAAATCTTTATCCTGCAACTATTTCGGCTGTCATCATTTACCGTGTAGAATTTCAACAGTTGCTGTTTCAGCCATGTTTAAAATCTTGCCTGAAAACTTTTACATTGATTACAGTGCACCTTTTCTGCGCTTCTGAATGTTAACATCTTCCTTCGAAGAGTAATGAAGATCTAAAGTTGTGCAAATTCCGACTTTGGCTTTCTCTTCTTGCCCACATGCCATTATTTTTGTTTTGCACTAATTGTCATATTGTATTCTTCCTCCACAACCTTGCATATTTTAACTAACGTGGGTTCATGATCTGCGTTCTCAGTTAATTACGAAGATATCTTGTTTTTTATAAATCCAGACGATAGGTTACACCGTTGTATTGACCACGAACGCCGTCGGTAAAATATGTCAGTCGTGCTTAAAACAGTGTTCTGTCTATTCGTGAGTCTATTACGTCGGAGCTAATTGAACTAGAACGTGGAAAAATTATTGATCCTAGTTTGGTGGGTGTTCCGTAACAATGGTAGCCGAATTATTTGGCATTTCAGTAGGCATCGCATGGAAGATTTATACCGGAGCGGAAAAACATCATCCGCTAAGTCACAACGAAGATGGAAGTGTATGTTTGAGTGATCATGACAGACGGTCATTGGAGAGGGCTCTGACCAAAAATAAGATGACAGCTGCAAAAGTCACTGCGGAACAGAATGTCGCAATCGTGACCCCTGTCACCGGCAAAACAACACGAAGCTCCACAAGCTGGACACTGCAGTGTGAGCTGGAATTTCAAAACCACTCATCAGTGATGGAAATGCCCGTAGTAGGAAAACTTGGTGCCAAAGCTATGGAGGAATGTAAGAATGCCATTTGGCGGTGTAAGTCTAGCTTCAGACTGTTTCCAACTTTATGTCCAAAGCGTGAAACATGGCGGCGATTCGGTGATGATTTGGGTAGCCATATCGTGGTATTCCATAGCTCCGTGCGTAGTCTGCAAGTTCGCTTTATTGCCAAGGATTATGTGATCATTTTGGCTGATCATATCCGTCCTACTGTACAACGTTTGTTCCCCAATGGCGATGATGTGTTCCCCGACGATTGGGCCCCTTTCCAAATGCTCGCGTAGCCCAGGACTAGTTTTGTGATCACGAGGATGAACTGTTTCATTTCGCCTAGCCAGCATAGTCACCAGATCTTATTGAGCCTCTATGGTCGATTTTGGAGAGAAGAGCACGTGATCGGTTCCACTTCCATCGTTGATACCTAAACATGCCATTATTTCGCTGGGAGAATGGTACAAAATTGCCTTGAAAACCGTACGAGACCTATATTTACCCAGTTCGAGTCGACTGGACGCTGTTTTGAATGCCAAAGGGTTTTCTGCACCGTGTTAGACATAATAAAGTGTGGCGTTTTCGGTGTTCTATTGTTTTTCTCAAAATCCTGTACACTGAGGTGGCTAATATCGTGTGGGACGTCCTTTTGGCCGTTGTAGTGCAGCAACCAAACGTGGCATGTACTCAACAAGTTGTTGGAAGTCCACTGCAGAAATATTGAGCCATTCTGTTGAAACACGTATGTTGTGTGGCGGCGATGGCGAGGCATTGCAGAGTCTCTGACCAGAGAGCTATTTATCGTTTCTAGTCTGCGCTTGACTGCGCGAGAGTGCAGTTCAGTTGCGAGGCAGTTGCGGTCGAGTCGCAGTTCAGTCGAGTCGCGAGTTAACTGTTCGAGAGTAGTAGCGCATGCGAGATGACGTAGTCTGTGGTAGCAGCGCGCGAGAGATAGTCGCAGTTGTGTGTGAGGAGTCGGCGGGCGTCGACATGGCAGTCTGGTCAAGATTCAGGACGAGGTATATTTTTTAATAAGGTAATGAAGCAGCATTGCGCACATCTGATAATGTAATATAAATTAACTGTAACTAATTTGTTCAAGAATCGCCCCAATAATAATTTGTTTTCAAACCAAGCATTTTAACAAAACAAACATATTATTGAAAGAAATATTTCCCTTGGTATTCCTTAAAGAAAAGTTTCCCTTAAATTCAAAATTTTTGCAATGCATTTCCTTCGAGCTATGGCGAAAAATAAGAGCAGATGCAGTTTTACTGAGGTAAGAATTTGAGTTTAATTATTGAACAGGGCCTAAAGATCGACATTTCGGTCTATTTGCATTTTTATTGTGACTGAGATTTCATTATCATTGAATTGACTTTCATTTTTGTGAGGAGCTTATACGTGGGTCAGATTGCTAATTTTTATTTAATTGTCATTGTCATTAAATTTATTTGCTGGGAGGTTACATTAGGTTCTATTCTCGTTAACATTCAAATATTGACTTTCAAATTTCTCTGGGGAGATTACACTAGGTTCTATTCCGATTAACATTCAATTATTGTCTTTTTTCAAATTTCTCTGGGGAGGTTACACTGTCTCTATAGCTGTCCATAATTGCGAAAGTGTTGCCATTGCAGGATGTTGTGCACAAACTGGCCCCTCTGTTCTGTGAGATTCATGTCAGGCGATCTGTGTGGCCAAAACACAGGCTCATATTGTCCAGAATGTGCTCAGACCAAACGCTGGTGACATGGCGCAATCTCATCCATGAAAACTCCATCGTTGTTTGGGAACATGAACTCCACGAACGTCTGCAAATGGTCTCCTACCACCCAATGATCAGTTCACTTGTAGCAGAGAACCCATCCCGTTCCATACGAACACAGCCCACATCATTACGGAGCTACCCCAGCTTGTACGGTGGCTTCTTGAAAACCCGGGTCCATCGCTAGGTGGGGTCTGCGCCGAACTCGAACCCTATCATCAGGTCTTGCCAACTGAAACTGGAGCTCTTCAGACCAGATCACGGTTTTTTTAATTTGTCTAGGGTGCAACCGATATTGTCACGAGCCCAGAAGATGCGCTGAAGGCGACGATGAGCTGTTAGCAAAGACACTCGCAGCAGTCATCTGCTGCCATATCCCATTAACGCCAAATTTCGCCGCACTGCCCTAAAGCCGTTTGCACACGGACCGCGCATCAGAACGTTGAGCGTGCCGAGTTTGTGACGTCATAGCGTGGAATAGCACTTTCGGGAGTCTTTCGGAACGTACAGAGCAATATCTAGCATGTCAGATATTCTGAGAGTGCGTCTGAGCGTTGACCAGTGAGATGGCACAACGCCACCTACGTCACATGCACGTCATCTCTCTTCAGCACAGCGTTGTGTGGCGCCATACTGGCATTCATTTCAAGCCTATACCGTTTCTGAGCACCAGCAAATTGAGAATCACTGGAAAACCGTTGTTAACTGTGTGATTCGTTCCAATAAAATAATGAGAAACATCATATTCGTAGCAAAAGAACTATTGTAACTTGCGTATTATGGAAATGGAAAACAGCGTTTGGCGTCGTTGGCCGGGAGGCCCCTTACGAGGCAGGTCCGGCCGCCTTGGTGCCGGTCTTATTACATTCGACGCCACATTGGGCGACCTGCGCGTCGAATGGGGATGAAATGATGATGAAGACAACACAACGCCCAGTCCCTGAGCGGAGAAAATCCCCGACCCCGAATCGAACCCGGGCCCCTTAGAACGGCAGTCCGTCACGCTGACCATTCAGCTGTCGGGACAGACTGCGTATTATGAGAGTATGCTGTTTGAAAGCAGAGATACACTGAAGATCCACCCAAAACCTATTGTTCTTGGTACAATTTGTTATCATTAAATTTCAATCAGTAACATATCTACGATTAAAGTTTTCAGCAAGTGGTAATATGCTATGATTGGTTGTCAGCAGTGTGTTGTCGGTTTAGAGTAGTGAGTACCGTCACTGATCCGTATGAAGATTCAAACCTTGGGGGAGGTTCACGTCCCGGAACTTTCGAATTTTTTGTTCCCAACATTTTCGTTTTTATTAGGTTCTGATACTTTTTTATTAGTTTAATATATACTATAATATTTGATGTTATATAAATATAAGTTCACCTTTTTTCGAGGTGTGAGTTTGTTAGATTGGCTTAATCTACAGGACAGCTTGCGCCACTTGTATA
Source organism: Schistocerca nitens (assembly GCF_023898315.1). NCBI lineage: Eukaryota > Metazoa > Arthropoda > Insecta > Orthoptera > Acrididae > Schistocerca > Schistocerca nitens. Next base: position 371,369,205 of record NC_064620.1, on the reverse strand, counting down.
GAGATATTTTGCTCCTTTCTCTTTTACGCTTCATAATTTACATGTTGCGAAGGTTCTGCCACTGGGTAGGAATAGTGATCAAGTAAGACTGACCTTGGGGTTTTACTAAAATGTGGGAATGATGAAATAATGTTTACCTTATGTGGAGAAGTATTGCACATTTGTATTACACTGTTTGTAATGGAACTTTTATAAGCCTGTGTCCTTATTGATTGGACACGGTACTTTCCTTTTCGTGGATGAGGGAAGAAATGTGCGTTTTAATAGAGCTAACGTGGGAATTTTACACGCGCCCGTTTAGTAAACAGTGTGATTTACGAACTAGAAACATCCAACAACTGCCGCTGAAGTGCTTTGTGATCGCGTATACCACGTTGGGTCCCAAGTACCGTATGTACAAGTCTTATCATTTCTGAGCGTTCAGCAGCACGTTGAACTTACCACGCTCAACGTTCACTGCGTCAGCACGGTCCGTGTGCCGACGGCTTAACGGATACGTACGTTATTTCACGCAATGTTGCTTGTCTGCTAGCACTGACAAATCTACGCGAACGTCGCTGTTCTCGATTGTTATGTGAAGACCGTCGACCACTGCGTTGTCCGTTGTGAGAGTTAATGCCAGAAATTTGGTATGCTCGGCACATTCCTGATGCTGCGGATCTCGGAATATTTAATTTCCTAACGATTTCCGAAATGGAATGTCCCCTGCGTCTAGCTCCAACACCACTCTGCGTTAAACGTTTGTTAATTCCCGTAGGAACTTTCTCGTATGAATCGCCTGCAGACAAATGATAGCTACACCAATGCGCTGCTCTTTTATGTCTTGTGTACGCGCTGCTACTGCCATCTGTATATGTAAATATCGCTATCTCATGACTTTTGTCACCTCAGTGCATATCATCGGCATATGTTAACATATCCACGAGGGTCACTCCAGAAGAAATGCATACTATTTTTTTTTAATCCATCTTTTATTCAACATGTTTGAAAGTTTTACAGTGTGTAGACACATCCTTTAGGAACAATATAGTCATTTGTCCACATAATTTCCATCCCTCTAAACTGCCTTACGCCATCTTGGAAACAGCGCCTATATACCCGCACGGTAAAATTCTGGACCAACCTGTTGGAGCCACTGTTTGGCAGCGTGCACAGGGGAGTCATCATCTTCAAACTTTGTTCCACGAAGAGAGTCTTTCAGTTTCCCAAAGAGATGATTGTCACGTGGAGCCATGTCAGGACTGTAAGGCGGGTGTTTCAGTTTTGTCCATCCGAATTTTGTGATCGCTTCCATGGTTTTTTGACTGACATGTGGCCGTGCATTGTCGTGCAACAGCAAAACATCCTGCTTTTGCCGATGTGGTCGAACACGACTCATTCGAGCTTGAAGTTTCTTCGGTGTCGACACATATGCATCAGAATTTATGGTGGTTCCACTTGGCATGACGTCCACAAGCAAGAGTTCTTCGGAATCGAAAAACACCGTAGCCTTAACTTTTCCAGCAGAAGGTGTGGTTTTGAATTTTTTTCTTGGGTGAATTTGCATGATGCCTCTTCGTCTCTGGTGAAAAATGATGGAGCCATGTTTCATCACCTGTCACGATTCTTCCAAGAAATTCATCTCCACCATTCTCATACTGTTCCAAAAGTTCGCTGCATACGGTTTTCCTTGTTTCTTTGTGAGCCACTGTCAATACCCTGGGAACCCATCTGGCACAAACCTTTTTTAACGCCAACACTTTCAGTATTCTACAAACACTTCCTTCCCCTACCCCAACGTAGAGTGACAATTTGTTCACTGTGATGTCTGTCAGCAGTCACCAATTCATCACATAACCTGCTTGCCCACCGACTAACTGTACTGCGACCGACAGCAGCATCTCCATACACCTTTTTTAACATCTTGTGGATGTTTCCTACTGTCTCGTTTTCACAGCACAGGAATTCTACGACAGTACGTTGCTTCTGACGAACGTCAAGTGTAGCAGCCATCTTTAAGACATGCTGTGACGGCCCCACTCACGGGAACAGGTTGAACTAAGTTTGAAAACAATCGGGAAGGATGTATCTACACACTGTAAAAATTTCACAAATGCACAATGAAAACTGTATTTTCACAAAAATAGTGTGCATTTATTTTGGGGTGACCCTCGTATTCTTCGTCCGTGTGTTAGTGCTCGGTTGAGCAGTGCAGAAGCAATCAGCAAGTTGTTACTGCAGTTTGCTACGCGGTCGGCCGAAGATAGAATGGTGGGTCACAGTGCATCGGCGTATCAGAATGCCAAGCAGAGGCGACTCGATAAGGAGCATAAACACGGCCGCTACGGGCGGCCTCGCGGGTAACCGGAGCCGCGGCAGTTGCCATGTTAGGATGGAGGGGCGGTTAGGAGAGGAGGGGGGGGGGGCTGGTAATGGGAGCCAGGACCCCGTAACGCGACGCTGGCCCGCTGATGAGAACGCACCGTCCCAGCCTCCAAACAGCCGCCGCCGCCTCTCCATTAATGTGCGGGGTCCCGCCGCTTGCCTCTCTACCGTGACGTCACGCCGCGAGCAGCCCGGCTAATAACGCACAGCGGGAAACGGCGCTGTTAGGCTGCGGTCGCGGTGGCACGACATCGGCCGCCGGAGATCGGTCGGTAACATCGGCCGACATCTTGGACGCAGAGCCTCCAATCTCCTTCGTCAGTTTTTGCCAGGATCAAGGAGTTCAGAATCTAGAATGAAATTTTCACTTTGCAGCGGAGTGTGTGCTGACATGAAACTTCTTGGCAGATTAAAACTGTGTGTCGGACCGGAGCATCGATACAATAGACTCGAAGTCTTTTACTTTCAAAAATCCAATGTAATAAACCACATTAACAGCGCCGTCTTCTCCCTGACAATGTCAGGCTTCATTAACAAATATTTCGAGTTCAACACTTTTAAGTGCTGTATAATACAGAGTAGTCAGAAACAGTCTCAAAAGCTTGTAAGGATTTTGCAGGGCAGGTTGTGCTGAGAAATAACTGATAAGAAAAAAATTCGATACGATGTGCCATTTGCGAGTCAATTAGCACAGAAGTTACCAATCAGACGGTTGCGAGCGCAAGTTCAAGTGGCCCGCCAGAGACGTTGTCGCCAGTCGTATTCTTCGTTTGGTTTCCTAAAACCGAACAATACAGTGATGAAAAAATTGGACGTGGGCGATAGTATGGATCGAACCAGAGCCAAAAGCTGAACAGTGTCGAACGCTATCACCTACGCTTTGAGAACAACTAATTGTATCTGTGCGGGCCGCTTGAACCTGTGCGCGCAGTGGCTTGCCTGCCAGCTGCGTGCCTATAAACCACCTTCCCGTAATTTGAAGGAATTCCTTGAGCTGTGTGTAGACATATGGTGCCACATATTTCTGGAATCGTGTCAAGGCCTTGTATAATCAATGCCAAGCTGAGTCTCTGCTGTACTGTGTTTCAAAAGTGATATTACACACAAATTAAATATGTGGTTATAATGTTTTGGCTCATCGATATACGAGGGTTGGAACTTTAATAGCGACAACTATTTATTTACAGCTCGTACAAAATATATACGTGTTTCAAAGTTTTAGTCACCTTCAAAGTAGCCAGAGATGTGGAAGTCGTAGGATGCTCTTAGCGGTGCCAGTTGTGTTGACAGTTCGAGCAGCGCGGTCTATTGCCCGACGAATTTGTAGCAGTTCTGAAGCGAATGCCGAGAAGTGTGTCCTTCAGTTTAGAAATCGAGCTTAACTTACGAGGGTGTAAGTCAGGGGAGTGCAGTAGGTGGTATAGCACTTAGCAGCCCCATCAGTCAAACAAATCAGTAACAGCTTGCACTGTACGTGCTTGACCATTGTCCTGCAAAATGATGGTCAGGTCCTGTAGAAAGTGTCATCACTTCTGACTCTAAGCTGGTCGTAGGTTGTCTTCCAAAAATGAACAGCATAGAGACAGAAGTGATGACACTTTCTGCAGGACCTTGTGAGGTAACGGGCGAGATGTGGCGCCCTGAAAATATTGTAAGTTCGGGGTTGGCGTAGCCGCGCTGGGGCCTCTCGGCGGGCCGCGGCTTGTCGGCGGCCACGTGGTGCCGAACGTTAGTCGAGATCCAGGGAGTGCGTGACTGGGAATTCCATGGTGACGCTGTGTCGATGAAAGAGACTTGAGACTTGTATGCCGAGAGTGTCAAAGATGGTGGACTTTATGGAAGCATCGTGTCAGACATTTCACAGTTCGTATAGAAATTAATAGTAGCCAGATGAATCATGATACCTCAAAAAGAAACATGTCCATTACCATTATTTCCACGATGATTCTGATGGTGAAATCAGATTTTTTTATTAGTTTAAAGTTTAGTATCTGACGATAAATTATACAAGTAACACTCAGCAACGAATTTTCAAAATCTAAACAGTTCATCCGATTTTGTCGATCGAGATGTCTTTAGAAACCTGTAAATGTAAACCTAAATTGGTATAAATTACAGACATGTAACTTGAATAGTGCATGAGTTACTGGAGGTTAAAGTGGCCAATTACTAACGATCATGTCAGACCATAAGTACTCTATAGTCACACGAAAAAATGGTAGCAGCATGCTTATAAATATATTTATTCGTCTATGTTTATATCCGAGATATACTATTCGTGAAGAAATTGGTCAAATATTTAGTGTGTTTTAGAAAGCACAGAGACATTAGGCTACTGGCCTACTTTTGCTTGCTATCCCTTTGATATATGTCCATTTAATTTGTTTATTTAATAATGTGTGTTAGAGCGTGTTTATAGTCCAGCCGTAGGAATATTTATTTAATTTCAAGTTGTTTAAATGTAAATCCAATACTTCGAATGTGTTTCAAAATGTTTGTGAGTGTCCGTTGGCTTGGAGACATGATGGGTGCGCTATTGCCAATGACAGCGCTCGTTACTAAGAGAGGCGACTACCAAAATCAATGGACGGGAAGTTCGGAAGAGTGCGGCGCGAGGGACGGTCGCACAGCACAGGGAGAGCCCTGGGCAGTATTGCGGACGGACGCACGGTCGCGGCAGAGACTTGGAGAGTGTGGAGCAGTTTGCGCGTGGTCGCGACAGATAGAAATACTTTGGAGTGCCGACTTGTGCACTTGTGAGATTTCCGTGGCTTCTACAGTGAAGACGTAGTACGTGTTTAGAAGTGAATATCTCGCGAGCTATGTTGTTGTTCATAACTAATTACGTACAGTATCTATTGTTTCCCTGTTATTCAACTTACCTTATATTTATTTGCTGGACCATCGACACCAATAATTGTTTTGCAGAAATGTACCGCATTCTCAAAAGTACTTCTAATATCATACTCATCATTTAAAGTCGTTAAGATAGTACCTGCAGATTTCATTTAACTGCAATCTTTCATTCATAAAATTCGCAATTGCCAAGAGATATGAACCTTCGACTATTCGATTCGTGTGTATATTCATATTGTATACTGCAGACTCAGCAGTATTTTGCTTGTAATCCGGCAACTATGTATCCCAGTCCCTCGACAACGAAACCAGCCAAAACTTTTAATATTTCAACTCTGAGTCTGTGGGCACATAGCTGAGGGCCACACCAACATCATTTCATTCATTATTGTTTGAAAGCCCGCAACTTGACCATCATTTTGCAGGACAATGCTCAAACACGTACCGTGCAAGCTGTTACTGATTTGTTTCACTGATGGGGCTGCTAAGTGCTATATCACCTACTGCACTCCCCCGACTTACGCACTCGTAAGTTCAACTCGATTTCTAAACAAGGAAACACTTCGCGGCATTCGCTTCAGAACTGCTACAAATTCGTCGGGCAATAGACCGGGCCGCTCGAACTGTCAACACAACTGGCGCTGCTAAGAGTATCCTACGACTTCCACATCACTGCCAACGGGTTATACACAATGCTGGAGACTACTTTGAAGATCGGTAAAACATTGAAACATGTATATATTTTGTACGAGCTGAAAATAAATAGTTGCCACTATTAAAGTTCCAACCCTCGTATATGGCGGGTGGTCGAGCGTCTCCTATTTGAGTTGGCCTAACTTCAGCGATACGTCATTTGGATTACAGGGGCTGTTGTGTCGAAACGCGACCAGCAAGAAACTTGGCGAACTATTCCTCAACGTTATTTTTCGACAGACATGCTGCCCCACACGTACGTTCCTCAGTTTCCAATGGATGTTTACCGGTGTTTGTCTTTTGACAGCCAAGGAAAAAATAACACCACGTTGGAGATACACGTATGCCACACTAATGCCTTGCATAGATGTCGGTGCTTATATACGCGCATCGGTGTCGCACTGTGTTGCATATACGCTGCAGCAACGCCTTCAAAGCGAAACATTTTGATAGCGCCGTATGTTATATTTTGAAGTTATTGGAAACCACAGGCTTCGAACAAAGTAGCAATTTCAAACCAAAGGTTCATAGACATATCCCCATTATGATATTTATCATCCTCATGATGCCAAGAATTGCTCCTTCCTTGTACTAAACGTACAAATTTCTCACCGTACATGTTTTGCGTCTGGGAACGTCGGCCGATTCGACCGAAGAAAACAAACTGATTTGAATTCTGCCGACCGTCTCCGAAGTCTGTAAGTTCGGGGGTTGAGATAGCTTGCACAGGAACCATGCACGTACTGGTGCACTTAATTGAAAAGATCGGCCGACTTCGGCCGGTGTCGGTCGTCGGCATAATACCCCTATGTCGGTGACACTGTGACCGCAGAGTTAGGGTAAGACCAGCCGAATCAGATCAGGAGATGAATCGGATCAATTCTACGGACTGCAAAATAAAACTGGTCAGAAAATATTTCATGCACCGTAAGTTGGGCAACCCAAATTACATCATCTGCCCCAAGCACAGACAATGTACCTTTCTAAAGGTGCATGAAGTATTTTCGGGGCAGTTACATTTCGTCCGACCTGTACAAATCTCCTCCTAATCATCATATACGAAGAGATACAGTGAGTGCTACCATACAGCGGTGACTTTTGGTACTCAGTGTATAGGTCTATGGTGGAGAGCAGAAGACTTCGCCAGGTGTGCTCATTACTGTGTTAAAGCTTGTGGAAGGCTGTGCTGTGGTATTACAACCCACCCGCACTCTTCGGTATTAGTAATGTTACCTATCGATCTGCACCTCACAGAAAAGGCATCGATTCCGAAGAATAAATGCTGAACGAATGAATGCCAAAAAGATAATAACTTCATCTTTGTCAAATGAATATTTACACTCAACAACAGCAATCTGAAATGAATTTTGTAATCCGTTTAAATAATTTAGTGTAGTTTGCTAATTTCGTAATTAAATATATAACCGAGATTGGTTGGAATATTAATTGCTGAATAATTATTTAGGTCGCCAATTCACTGTTGAGCAGAAGTCATGAAATTGTCTACGAGTGTTTGAAACTGATGTTACGTAACTATTACTGAAATATGTTTAGGCGGTTTACGCTCAAATGGAAATATATAAAAACACGATCGAAATTGAATAATTACTGTGATAAATACTTTAGATTCCCTGAAAAACAATACTGATTAGCCACTGGCAACAAGTAATGCCACGTGTACCGAGTAACATCACTCACAATAATGTTCTCTGTCGTCAGGTTTCCTGAAGTAATACCTGCGAGTAATTAATATGGTGCAGTAGATCTCATATTTGATTTTCTCAGTACAATTCAATAAATAGTAGCAAACACTATAAGCGACGATGAAATCACGAGACCAAAGATTACATAAAACATAAATTAAACCCAAAATATAGTAAATTTTGTTTTGTATATTAAACCACTACACTTTATGAGTAATTTGAAGTTACTTTGTTGTTACGCATTGGGTTTTTGATCATTAGGCGGTACAATTAAATGTGCTACAATGCAACAAGTATTTAGTAATTATCATTGCTGCTAGTTTTCGAAATAGTTAAGGTTAAGTTTTAAATGGCAAGTTCACTTCTCTCAAATCACATAATATTTCATTTTATTTACGTGACACTCGGTTGTAATAATGGTGATGGTAAAGGTTCCTATTAATGGTTGATTACGTAGGTAAATTGTCAATACTGAATCAAAGTACAGTTTAGCAGAAATACTCCAATACACGCTTTAAATGAGTCTACGGCACTGGCAGGCCCCATACAAAACTACACTGCTAATTCGCATAGTCTTACTGTGTGGTAAGTTGGAGGTGGTGAGGCATAATGCATTTTCATGGCAACAATAATTAGCATCGGCTCTGCTTTCAGTAACGAGGAAATTATATTAGCTTTAGCTGCACAGTCCTCATCTTCCAGTATTCCATTTGCCACATCCTCTTGATTACAAAACGTACTGTGACCCAGTTATACGCTCGCTCATTAAACATTCACAGTGCCTTGCCTCACTTTTAATTAACAAACTACAGTGCACTTCATTACGCACATTATCACAGACCTCTTCCGTCCGTGTATCCACTGTATGGTTACAACTCTCTCTCTCTCTCTCTCTCTCTCTCTCTCTCTCTCTCTCTCTTCCTGCACACCCGCGCCTCAACGATACTAGTGCCGTACTCTTAAAAAACTGTTTGGCTTTTACACGATGCGAAGTTCGTAACTTGGCTAGCGTTTCTACTACAGAATTTTACAATATTGTTTCTGAATGTAAAGTTACAAATGTACATTACAATACTTTAACTGATTATCATTACCAACAAAATACTAAAATACATATTCAGATGGTAACATTAATATTCCAAAATAAATGAAGTGATAATTATGAAGCACTGTGTTGTAGTGTTGTATTTTCTGAAAAAATTCTTCTTTGTAAAATAGTTTTGGATTCATTTTAACATAGCTCTGATAATTCGTCTGGCAAATTATTAAGTATTCGGGTGTATAATAAGTTTATGTACCGGAGACGAGATGGTTGCGCAGGACTATAAATTTAAGGGAAAACATATTTTGTATTTCTGGCGAATTAGGTCAGTAAAATGCCTATGAAAAGAGTCAATATTTTCGTGTGCATTTATTTCAATTATTTTCTTTCCGTTTTGCATAATTTTGTTTCGGTTTGTTTTGCAGATGGGAAATATAAATCTTCTTCTTGTGGACCGAGAATGACACGCAAGAAGCCATTAAAGCTTATCTTGGCCGGCCGGAGAGGCCGAGCGGTTCTAGGCGCTACAGTCTGTAATCGCGCGACCGCTACGGTCGCAGGTTCGAATCCTGCCTCCTTAGGTTAGTTAGGTTGAAGTAGTTCTAAGTTCTAAGGGACTGATGACCTCAGAAGTTAAGTCCCATAGTGCTCAGAGCCATTTGAACCAAAGCTTATCTTGAGAATAGAAGTCACGGCAAAACAGCGGAATTATTTGGGGTGCATACGAGGACGATTGCAAATGTAAAATGAAGTCAAACAGTATTTGGTAAGGAACAAGAAAATGAACACTTTTCTAGAATTCTCAAGATTCGTGCAAGTGGTTTCCCGTTGGATTCAGATAATGTAATGATAGCTATTTACGTGTCCACCAAACACAACAAAACGAAACATACCTTTTCAGACTTCAAAATGACTCCTAAAGAAAGGCTACAATGGTTCTGGGAACAAACCCAAGTTCGTCTTTGAGAAAAGCAAAAGGGCTGTCCCTAGCGAGATGCAATGATCCTAATGAAGAGGATGTTGCTCGAAACGTGAAGATGTGAAAATAATAACACACCTTGTGAATTGTGCAAGATTAAACACGGCGATACAATCTCGGCGAAACTAGGTAACTGGAGTCAGTGTAAAGGAAACAGCAGGGAATTTTACCTTTAAAAGTGTGTTGGTGCAATGGGGAAGAAGAGGTTTATTTGTGAAAAATGTGTTGCTATTTGAATGTTATATATACATTATTGTACTCAATGATTTAATCAGATAAATGTAAACAAGACTAAGGAAACCCAAAAAAACATATATCATAATACTGTGATTCCTTGTTCTGACCCAGTCTCAAATTGAGAGAGGGAAACGCCTAAATACGGGCCCAAACCTTTCGTATTTCCTGTTTTCTAAGACCTGTACGGTGGAGGAGTAAAATCGAACTGCAGACTATTGCAAATGTTAGGTCTATGAACTTCCTCAACAGCCCTCAACAGCGTTTCACGAACAGATCGTCTTATTCCCTCCAACGATTTCAATGTAAGCTCACAGAGTATTTTCGTGTTCCACTCGTATTGATCGAACCCACCAATAACAAACACAGAAGTACGCCTGTGAACTACTTTGATGTATTATTTCAATACGACTTCCTCGTAACCCGATTATTCGAACAGTACTCAGCAATGCGTCACACAAGCTTTCTGAACACGATAGGCTTTATATAACAGGCAGTCAGATGAAAATGATACAGGTGGAGAAAAGAAAGTAAACTGTTATCTCAAAACTAGTCACCAAAACTGTTAATACACTCATCTCACTGTAAAACAAGACGATCGATGCATTCATATTAAAATGTTTGCGGTTGCCTACGGAATCATGATTGTACCTAGACGTGCACCTGTTCGTCCGAAACAAAACGATGGCCTCGAATGTTTTTCTTCGGTACTCCGAAAATATTGAAATCGCATGGGGGAAGGTCGGGATTGTATGGAGGATGTTTCGACTACATTGGACAAGTACCGATGGGAAGCCCTTACAGTCCTCCATACACTCCCGATCTTTCCCCCTGCGTTTTCCATATTTTTGGAGCACCGAAGAAAAACATTCGAGGCCATCGTTTTGTTTCGGACGAACAGGTGCACGTCTATGTATAATCATGATTGCCGGCCGGAGTGGCCGAGCGGTTCTAGGCGCTACAGTCTGGAACTGCGCGACCGCTACGGTCGCAGGTTCGAATCCTGTCTCGGGCATGGATGTGTGTGATGTCCTTAGGTTAGTTAGGTTTAAGTAGTTCTAAGTTCTAGGGGACTGATGACCTCAGAAGTTAAGTCCCATAGTGCTCAGAGCCATTTGAACAATTTATAATCATGATTCCGTAGGCGACTGCAATTAATATGAATGCACTGATCGTCTTGTTTTACAGTGGGATAAGTATATTAACAGTTATGGTGATTGTTTTTGATATAATTAATTCATTATTACTTTCTTTCCACCTCAGTTTCATTTGACTGCCTCTTATACGTGTGGTACACTTTCGCAGAGGTACGCAATAAATCATAGCCGGCATTTCGTATTCCATATAAACCAGCCTAGCCTGCTCATGCCATTTCACGTCGTTTCACAACGCTGCACCTGATAAAGTAACATTAATACTCTATATAAACATGATACCTTCCATCCGTCCATTACAACTTGCATTCAACAGCATCTGAAGCAACATGTCATGTGTCGCACAAAGTAAAAATTATGGCCAAGTCATCATGACCGCATACAGTCATTCAACTACGACATTATCCTTATACAACAGCCTCATGAGCCAGGAGAATGTAATTGCTGCCCATCACGACTAAGTAAAGTGTCCTATGTGTGAATGTCATGCAGGGGATCAGGATCAGTTTCCAATTGGAAAAGATTTTTCTTGTCAGAGAAACAATTTCAGAAAGAAATAGCTGCTTCACAGTCTCGGAATCTGATAAGGTGCTCTATATACTGTTTCTTACTACTCACACTTTCGCATGATCACGGAGTGTTTTTGGAACAGCGACACCCACCTGCGAAAGAAGAACAGAAATACTTAGCGAAGATTGTGGTTTCATTTGTCATTTAACAAATAGTAGATATATCTAAAAACAATGTACAGTGCATGAATAATAGATTTTATGTTAATCAATACTAAAAGAAATTTTGTAAATTGTTTAGATTATAAAAGTTTAGTGAACTGAGTTCTGTAATAGAAACTACACCGTTTATGCCTGTATCCAACTGATCTCCTGAGACTCTTGGTGTCTGGGTGCTTTCTCTCTGTTAGCATAACGTTCCGACGAAATGTATGAAAACGATAGTAACTGTCGTTTTCTTTTTGTTTTCCTTTGTCCCGCATGTAGGCGGGGACGCCATGGTTATGAACTGATATGGCAAGGTCAATTTAAGGAGCGGCCAGATGTCCATCCTGTCTCCCTCCCCCTTCCGCTCCCACCCTTCTCTCCCTCCTCCCACTTCCCTACCACCTCCTTACCTCCCTCCGCCACCCTGCAATTCATCATCCTTTTACTGGAAGCCAACATACAGTTGAGACAATTTTAGTCTCTTTCAGTATTTAATGATTATGATTTATTAAAACTAAAAAGAAGGTGACTTTTCAACATTGCTGTTATTCAAAACACAAGTCGAATGCTCATACGATTTTTTCGAAAAGGTAGGGCTTACTGAGACCGACTGATTTGACCCAGAATGTAGAAGGAAGATTAGAGTTTAACATTCCATTGACGATGAGGTCATGGGGGACAGAGCACAAGCTCAGGTTAGGAAATGATGGGGAGGAAATTGGCCATGTCCTTATCAAAGGAACTATTCCAGCATTTTCCTAAAGCTATTTAGGGAAATAACAGGGATTTCAGCCACTGTCCTCCAGAATGAGAGTCCAGTCTGGTAACCACTGTTCCACCTCACTCAGTGGTATGACCCAGTCAAATGGTTCAAATGGCCCTGAGCACTATGGGACTCAACATCTTAGGTCATAAGTCCCCTAGAACGTAGAACTACTTAAACCCAACTAACCTAAGGACATCACACACACCCATGCCCGAGGCAGGATTCGAACCTGCGACCGCAGCAGTCCCGCGGTTCCATGACCCAGTCACCACTTGTTCATTTAATAAGGTAGTTGTGAGATTCACTAGAAATCCAGTTTCGAAAAGTTTGGACCAAGACCAGGGAAAACGAATCGACTATTTTACAGCAAGGAAAGATGCAAAGAGGACGTAAGATACAGTTTACATAGCATGTTGCAGGGACACTTCACTGAAAATTTAGTTTTCCTTTGCATTGCTGCACTTTGATCATATAGTTTAGACTGTTTGTTTCACTTGTAACAAAGATCAAGATACAGTTCACATAAGGATTGAGTCAAAGTTTAATCAGATCAATACACATTCAGAAAGCAAAATAAAGCAGAAACAATAAAGAGTGCTTGCAAATTTTATTTCAGTTTAATGTATCATTACACAACATTCCTATGATATAAGAACAGTGAAGGATATATAAAATGAAGAGTAAAGAAAAAGAGTGAAATGAAAACAGGGCTACAGGGAGAAATGTCTAAGGAAAGAAATGGTCATGGTAGGAATAATCAGATGGAGAAGGAACAAAGGAAATGAAGATTCAATAATAGATAAGAAAAAGGGTAGAATGGACAAAGGGGATAAAAAATAAAGATGATGGATAACAAAGGGAGAAGATAGGGAAAAGGAGAACAAAGGGGTGAACAGTAAAATAGGGGGAAAGAGAAGGTAGGGGAAAAAGAGAAGAGAGAGGGAAAAGAGAAGAGAGGGAGAAAAGGGATTACAGGTAGAAAAGAGAAGAAAGGGAGGAAGGGGATGAGAGGGAAAAATGGGAGAAAGGGGAAGAAAGGGAGAAGGGGGAAGAGAGGGAGAAGGGGGAAGAGAGGTAGAAGGGGGAAGAGAGAGAGAAGGGGGAAGAGAGGTAGAAGGGGGAAGAGAGGTAGAAGGGGGAAGAGAGGGAGAAGGGGGAAGAGAGGGAGAAGGGGGAAGAGTGGGTGGAAAGGAAAGAAAGGGGTGAATGAGAAGAGAAGGGGGAGTGGGAGGAGAGGGAAAAGAAAAAAACAGAAGAGAGGGAGAAAGGGATTAGGAGGGGAAGAGAGGGAGGAAAGGGAAGAGAGGAGTGAATGAGAATAAGGGGGAGTGGGGAGAGAAAGGGGAGAAAGAGATGACAGGGGGAAAGGGAGGAGAAAGGGGAAGGGACGAGAGGGTACGGGAGTGAAAGGTTGCAGGGGAGGAAAGGTGCAGTGGAGAAAGATTGTAGGGAAATAAAGGCACAGGGCTCAACAGGGTGAAACGATTAAAGAATAAGAAAGAAAAGATAAAGCATGGATAAATGGACAAAAGGGCGAAGTAACAATAGGACAAAAGGGCAGAGGGAACAAACGTCAAGACAGAAAGGGGCAAGTATAGAAGGGGCAAACGAAGAAAAGAATGAATGCCAGTGAAAAAGAAAGAAATCTTAGTGAAGGGCAGAAATGGTAGCAAAGGTGGAAATGGAAGCACGGATGTAAAGAGTGAAAAGGTAGAAAGAGTGAAAGTGTAAAAAGAATGAAAGGATGGAAAGAAAGGAAGTTCACAACGAGTTAAGGGCAAAAGAAGGATAGATAGACACAGTAAAAATTAGAAATAGTGAAAGAAATAAAACAGTAATAAGAAAGGAAAGAAATGTTAGTTAGTTGGGTGTCCGCTTTGCACATAGGACAATGGTCTTTACCCGTAACCGAAGGCAATCCTTCTTTGGTTATTAAGAGAGCTGCATTTGCTCGCGAGCCGCCTCGCCCGCTGGCAGCAGCTGGCCTTTGTTGTATGGTCGCAATCTGCGTGGCTGCACCGTGACTAATAAATAACCACTGTGGACACACCCACCGTCTCAAAGGCACAGCGCAGTGGTGTCACACCGAGCTGAGTGTCACAACAAGCAGGCCTTTCATAACTGTAACGCCACAGCAACTGTTGTAGAAGTTCAAAGAGTCTCAACGCCCACAACTGGCAGTTCCTTCCAACTATCACGTCCCACCAGGTTATCAGCAATGCGTGGAAATGGTGTATGGTTTTAACACTAACCTCGTAATATGGTTGTTCCTCAAAACAACAGTGTGCCACTAACATTATATTTGCCGTCTATCATCTGTTAATCGTTCACTAAAGTATCCTGCTCGTCAATATATGTCTCATATTTGAAGAAGATTCGTCATGCTTTTTGTAGGCTAAATTGATGTTACGTCTATTGGGGAACAATCTCAACACTTCACACACAAACTAGTTTTTGAATTTAGCAAAGAAAAAAGACAGTGACGGCGATACGTGACTTGTATTGTAAGAGTGTCATGGAAGAAATGACGGTGAGGCAATTGATTCCTGCTCAAGTACGGCAGTAACGACGAAAACGATCCGTTACATTCGCGAAAACCATCGCATTTGATGACGAGCTACTGTTCACGTCAAATAATAATGAACATTAATCAACGTGAAAATTATCAGTGTTGAACTATAAAAGCGAGCTATTTCCTGACATTTGCATTTCACAGACCAATTAAAAGATTGTGGCTCCATTCACTGTAAGAGATAGTATAAAATTTGGCTCGTGACCATTTGTTCATTTCTTACTGAGCGTCATCAATAAGCTACGTATGTTACATTATTCGTATCCAGTTAATGCCTTTAATTCTCTTTCTAAAAGAGAGAGGAATGTGTGAGATATAAGAAATAAACAGCGCAGAAGATACGTTTTTCCTGTGGTGAAGTAAAGCATTTCCTACCCAGGAGTGTAAACAAAACGGCCAATTTTTTATTGCCACCAGCGCAGAGATCTTGCCACCGGAAATGTAAAGAAAGAACCTACACGACTACATGGCGTTATAATGAAAGTGATAATTCAGGAACTTGGGTGAGAAATGACTCGTATCACCAATATCTCCTCCCGAACTTGCGCCCACTGACATGTATAATTCATTCTCCTAATGATCTTCGAGATAGTTTGCTTGCTGACGCAGATTCTTCGAAAGAGGCGATGAAATCAAAGGCCTTCCACAAATTATAAACGCTGAAGTGTGGGGTGGAGGCAGAAATCCGGCCCGAGGAATGTGGAAATATGTGTTACGAGGTCTTCAGCGCCGCAAATTACTTGACAATGATTTAGAGTAGTAATTGGCCGAGCCTGCCAGTGCATAATATGTGATGAGCTTGAAATTCTGATAGGGTGTGATCCAGGAGGTATGCCATTATTTCGCTGAGTTTCTCCTGGTTCTGTGCATTTTCAGTAGTACTCCGACTGTCTATGATTGCATAATGCTTAGAAATGGAAGAATAGAGGACAATTACGAGCCGGCCGGTGTGGCCGTGCGGTTCTAGGCGCTTCAGTCTGGAACCGCGTGACCGCTACGGTCGCAGGTTCGAATCCTGCCTCGGGCATGGATGTGTGTGATGTCCTTAGGTTAGTTAGGTTTAAGTAGTTCTAAGTTCTAGGGGACTGATGACCACAGATGTTAAGTCCCATAGTGCTCAGAGCCATTTGAACCATTTTTTACAATTACGAATCATCACACAAAACCATTGGCCAAGAATGCACAAGGAGCAGTACCACACCCTCTCAGCACGGTAAAAACATACGATTGATGTCGACCGTGAAAGTCTCTACATATGCATTAGGCGCATAACGCTTAATGAATTCAAGTACCAGACTGGCCTCGGGTACGCAGTCACACCACACTAAAATTCACGACAACCTTTCACCGCAGATATTTTGCTCACAATAGTTAACGCAGTCACGGATCCATATAAGTTATAGAAGACTGTCATAAACAGTGTGAAAGCTTTAATGGTGTTGCGCGGTTTGTTGTCCTGAGAAATAGTTTATAAGAAAAAAATTCGGTACGTTACACCGATTCAGAGTTCATTAGCACTAAAGCTAGCCAATCAGGTCGTTACGCAAATTCAAGAGGCCCGCTAGATACAATTAGTGTCAGTTGTCCCCATAGCATAGATGATAGCGTACAAGACTGCTGAGCCTTTGGTTCGGATTCGATCCTTACTACCATCCCATGTCCAATTTTTCTACCACTCTTGTTCAGTTTTAGCAAACCTACCAAGAGTACGTTTGGCGATGTCGTCTCTGTAGGTCCGTTTGAACTTGCGCGCACAACGGCCTGGTTGGCTAACTTCAGTGCTAATTAACTCGGAAACGGCGCAAAGTATCTAATTTTTTTCCTTAACAATTATTTCTTAGCACAATTTACCCTGCAACACCCTTTTCAGACTGTTTCCGACCACCCTGTATAATATATTAGTTTTCAAATTTCGCAGCTAATTTACGAATGATAGAAAGGGATGCAAAGTAAGTGTCTCGAAAATGGCAGGGAATTCTAGAAAATTAGAAGCTGTGTTTAACACAGGAAACTTTTCAGCTGTTTGCATGAGTCTCTGTTCACGTGGTACGACGGATAACTTAATAGCCAGGCAAATGCGCACATTCACAGACAGACCTGATGTCAACAATGAATCCGGGATGGTTCATGAACCCACCTATAGAACCGGGAAACCACAGGAAGTCGTGCAAGGAAATACATAAATCGGAAGATCTTCCACTATGAGATAAAAAATTGGGCGCCCGAACGTAGGGGGAAATGACTGAAGAAAACAACGTTCTCCCTATTTACACACTTTTACGGCGATCATTTGCAACCGGTGTTCACAATGGTAATGCTTAGTGCAATACTGATAATTTAGGAGCACGATTGGATTTTGTATTGGCTACATCACGACGTTATCAGAGTAGGGAGCGTCAGTTGATGTTGCGGATGTTAAATTGCGTGACACACGTCCTTCCACAGTTTTCAGAGGTATGCTCGTAGAAGGCTATTTTTTTCTGAACAGTGATTTATTTCACTTCATGAATGCAAATTGCTATTGAACTGACCGTAATCAACCGCGATTCCTTCCCCCCAACCCCCCCGCCCCACCGGTAACCGAACCCTGGATCCGCACCTGAGTTCACGTGGGGCTTAGATCAAGCCCAGAAGGAAAAAGTTGAAGATTTGGGCAGTTATTGCAAACAGCTATGTTAAAGGTGGTTTAACTATCGCTAATTGCAAAAAATAAATAAAAATAAAATAGTCGAAATGTCGAGGAAGGTCCTGGAAGTTTTGTTCCCTTTCCCTCTCTTCCTGCACGTGAAGGCAAGGGATTTGTCATCGTAATCTTCTACTGTCCTATCTGTTCTGTGAGACGTTTATGTGAAAACGACGTTGTTTTCAACCCTTTACAAGGGAGAAAATAGATTCTCAGTTGTTACTGCAACATGAAAATGAGAGGGAACTGATGCGACTAACACAACTGCGGTGTGACTGAAGTAAAAAGATTTACTGTTGTGGCCAATTGCTGTGCTCGCGACTCCTCGCTTCTTCTGATTACGCGCTGCCTGACAGCATAACTACTGATTTAGAAACGCTGGGTAATTGCAGGCTGGTTTCCTTGAGTCCCGGCGTTCTGTTCTTGAAGAAAGCTGTCACACCGCCGGTATGAAACAGCCGGGGAGATGAGATGGCTGCGTCGGTATTGGCTCCGAATGCAATGTACTGTCCCACGAGTTTTAAAAGTTCGGTAAAAATTTACAGCAGTCCATTTCCGAAGACGTCTTAAAACAGTTCTTCTACAGGAAGATAGCAAATAGTGTCAATTTCCTTCCCCAAACTTCATCTAGCCGAGCTTGTACTGCGTCTCTCTTGACCTTATCGTCGACGGGACGGCATGCCCTAATTTCCTTCTTTCCCTTGTTGTTGATTTTCAGGAAGCATGAAAAATTTCACGCAGTTTCGTAGTTGAGGCCACTAACGATACGGCGATGGCACTCGTCCAGAATCTAGGCAGTTGGTGTCCTGGTGGCACAAAGTTTCCGTTTAATATCAGCCAAACAAGAGGAGCTGAAGTGGTTGTCTGCATCTACATCAATACTCCGAAATCCACCTGACGGTGTTTGGCGGAGGGTACTTCTGGTACTACTAACTGATCCTCCCTTTCCTGTTCTACTCGCGAATGGCGCCTGGGAAGAATGATTGTCGGTAAGCCTCTGTGTTAGTTCTAATTTCGCGAATTTTTTCATCTAGTTCGTTTCGTGACACAGATGCGGGAGGAAGAAATGCGTTGTCCGGCCATTCCTGGAATCTCTCGAGATTTCAATTGTAAATCCCTCCGTGATGCACAACTTCTCATGCAGTGGTTGCCACCGGAGTGTGTTGCGCATCTCCGTAACGCTCTCGCGCCAACTAAATGATCCCGGGACGAAACGCGCCGTTCTTCGTTGGATCCTCTCTATCCCTTCTATCTGACCTCCCTGTTAAGGGTCCCAGATTGATGGACAATATACAAGAATCGGTTGAACAAGCCAATTCTGCCATGGATGAGCTACACTTCCTTATGATTCTTTCTATAAATCTCAGTCAGGCGTCTGTTTTTCCTACCATTTATTTTATGTGGTCATTCCACTTAAGCCGGCCGCGGTGGCTGATCGGTTCTAGGCGCTTCAGTCCGGAACCGCGCGACTGATACGGTCGCAGATTCGAATCCTGTCTCGGGCATGGATGTGTATGCTGTCCTTAGGTTAGTTAGGTTTAAGTAGTTCTAAATTCTAGGGCACTGATGACCTGAGATGTTAAGTCCCATAGTGCTCAGAGCCATTTGAACCATTCCACTTAAGGTCGCTCTCGATAGTTGCTCCTATAGGTTTTACGGTATAAACCGTGTCCAGAGATCTGTCATCAATAGAGTAGCAGTGCAGAAGCTGGCATCTTTTCCTACGTTTGCGCTATATGTTACATTTACATTAACAATTTATGATTTTCCTTTGGTAAATTACGTTCGAGATCACCACTTTTTCAGTCTACGTGTGACTACGCATTTCAATTTTTATCAGTGTGTGTGACAAGCTGTGTATTTTTTTATTCCTACGGAGTTTCCTTCGTATGAGAATCGATTCCTTTTGTCTGTTCCAGCACTTAAATTTATATCACTATTCCAGACAATTATGATTTGCCAGCCACAGAATTTTCCCGCGCCTCCTCTGTCTCTTCCCTTCATTTTATACAAATTTTAACAAATATACCGAAACGTTTGACTTCGGCACAAACGGCATGCAAAAGAGCGTATGTCCGTATACCAAAGGGATAGTCAACTTTTTCATCAAGCGCTTCTTTTGTATGTCTTTAAGCAGAAAATTTTCTAACCGTCTACCGTCTACTACCATCTATGGCTAACAATGACGGTGGTGGTTACCTATCAAGCACCTTTCTCTCCGTCTAGACCACAAAAGCTCAACAACATATATCGGGTGACAGTGGTCACCAGGAGATACGCAACAATTCATCCTGACGCTCACAAAATCAGACTGTGTGAACATGAGCCCTGTAGTGTTGGAACACAGCATCACCATTGGGGGACAGACATTGTGCCCTGGCATGGACCTGATCAGCCAACATGGTCACATAATCTTTGGCAGTAATGTGACCTTGCAGAGTAATCATGGGAACAACCGAATACCACGATAGGGCTGCCCAAATCACCACCGAACCCGGCATAGTTTCATTCTTGGCACGTAAATTCGGCCAGAAGCTGGGGACAGTGTGCAACAAGCCTAATCTGACCAAAAGACATTCTTTCATTGGTAAATAGTTCAAGTTTTATAGCTTCGGAGTCCCGTCCGCGGGGGGCAGGTTTTTCTGTTACAGACATTTGGATTATCGATGAGTGGTTTTAATTCCAGCCCGCCCTACAGTTCCCTGCTAAAGGAGCTGCTTTGTGTTTTTCTGGTGCTAGCAGGGTTCGCGAGTGGGACATTCAGTCCTGCAGTGACTTTGAAACATCCCCTTTGTATGTAAAGAAGGACCGTGCTGGTAATCTTCTACGTTATTTTTGATACAGAAACAGCTGAGTAAAACTGAACGTACTCAGTTTTCTCTTTACTTACTCTGATCATTTCTAAACTGACACACAATATTTTAGCGCATCGCAATGTGACTTTCAATAATCCCTACAAGAGAATGACCCTGACTAACAATAACCTATACTCTTCATGAATCACTTACCTCACAAAAATCTTCGTTACTCAAACTACTGCAATACAGCGAGCGCCAATACTGCCAGCTAAATAAAAGATTCTAACTACTGAAGGCACTAACTACTGATGGGCATAGTTAGGAAATGAAAGATTTTGATACAGAACAAATAATGTATTTACCTTAACAGTGTTCAAAAGTCATTATACAGGGTGTTACAAAAAGGTACGGCCAAACTTTCAGGAAACATTCCTCACACACAAATAAAGAAAAGATGTTATGTGGACATGTGTCCGGAAAAGCTTACTTTCCATGTTAGAGCTCATTTTATTACTTCTCTTCAAATCACATTAATCATGGAATGGAAACACACAGCAACAGAACGTACCAGCGTGACTTCAAACACTTTGTTACAGGAAATGTTCAAAATGTCCTCCGTTAGCGAGAATACATGCATCAACCCTCCGTCGCATGGAATCCCTGATGCGCTGATGCAGCCCTGGAGAATGGCGTATTGTATCACAGCCGCCCACAATACGAGCACGAAGAGTCTCTACATTTGGTACCGGGGTTGCGTAGACAAGAGCTTTCAAATGCCCCCATAAATGAAAGTCAAGAGGGTTGAGGTCAGGAGAGCGTGGAGGCCATGGAATTGGTCCGCCTCTACCAATCCATCCGTCACCGAATCTGTTGTTGAGAAGCGTACGAACACTTCGACTGAAATGTGCAGGAGCTCCACCGTGCATGAACCACATGTTGTGTCGTACTTGTAAAGACACATGTTCTAGCAGCACAGGTAGAGTATCCCGTATGAAATCATGATAACGTGCTCCATTGAGCGTAGGTGGAAGAATATGGGCCCCAATCAAGGCATCACCAACAATGCCTGCCCAAACGTTCACAGAAAATCTGTGTTGATGACGTGATTGCACAATTGCGTGCGGATTCTCGTCAGCCCACACATGTTGATTGTGAAAATTTACAATTTGATCACGTTGGAATGAAGCCTCATCCGTAAAGAGAACATCTGCATTGAAATGAGGATTGACTCATTGTTGGATGAACCATTCGCAGAAGTGTACCCGTGGAGGCCAATCAGCTGCTGATAGTGCCTGCACACGCTGTACACGGTACGGAAACAACTGGTTCTCCCGTAACACTCTCCATACAGTGACGTGGTCAACGTTACCTTGTACGACAGCAACTTCTCTGACGCTGACATTAAGGTTATCGTCAACTGCACGAAGAAGTTCCTCGTCCATTGCAGGTGTCCTTGTCGTTCTAGGTCTTCCCCAGTCGCGAGTCATAGGCTGGAATGTTCCGTACTCCCTAAGACGCCGATCAATTGCTTCGAACGTCTTCCTGTCGGGACACCTTCATTCTGGAAATCTGTCTCGATACAAACGTACCGCGCCACGGCTATTGCCCCGTGCTAATTCATACATCAAATGGGCATCTGCCAACTCCGCATTTGTAAACATTGCACTGACTGCAAAACCAAGTTCGTGATGAACACTAACCTGTTGATGCTACGTACTGGTGTGCGTACTGTAGAGCAATGAGTCGCATGTCAACACAAGCACCGAAGTCAACATTAGCTTCCTTCAATTGGGCCAACTGGCGGTGAATCGAGGAAGTACAGTACATACTGACGAAACTAGAATGAGCTCTAACATGGAAATTAAGCGTTTACGGACACATGTCCACATAACATCTTTTCTTTATTTGAGTGTGAGGAACGTTTCCTGAAAGTTTGGCCGTACATTTTCGTAACACCCTGTATATATATATATATATATATATATATATATATATATATATATATATATATATATATATATCACTGTTCATGACATCCAGTCTTACAAATTTCCTTTTTCTGACGGCCACACGTCCAGATCGGCCGCTCATAGTAATTTCTCAAAACTTTGGAATCTCTCTCCCCACATCCACCACTGCTGGCGGCTCACCTCCAACTGCCCAACGCTACGCGCTGTTCACATCCAACTGCCCAACACTACACTAGCCAATATACCAACAATGAGTCCAACCAGCCACAGACAGCTCACAGCGCAGTCAGCGATTTTCATACAGAGCACTACGTGGCGTTACCGACATAAAAACCTAAACAGCCTACTTACAACTTTTGCAGCTGTTGTCCTCTCATTTTTCGTCACAATCCTCTTCAATGACTGTCAGTCATGATCAGTCAACACACACATTCGTCCGCGTTGTGTCTTAGCGGGTGACGTTATCCCGCTTTCCCTGTATGCGGTGTAACTCTCCGATACGGTGCCTCTTGAAAGCCAAACACCTCGGCTACATTCCTTACGGAAGCACCCACCATTTGAGCACCAAAAATTTCCCAACGTTCTAATTCCCTTATCTCCGACATACTGCACCCTCAATTACGCAGAACACTGTTCTGAAACGACTGAAACTTGAACTTATTGACAACACTGCACAGGCGCGGTTGTCGTCAAACACAAAAGCACACCTGCAGGCTCGGCTACTGTCTGTATTTACGTTTAAGCATGCACTTCTTGCGGTATTTCCATATTTTTGCCCAACCTCTGTATTTGATATAAGAACCTAGGCTTCCCCAGGGCCGTTGCAATTCGGCCGAAACGTCGGTTTTAGTTTATTATTGTTGTTAGTTTTTAGCAATGACGCGGCATAATACCCAGAAGAACTTTAATCACTCTGTATTTGACTTTTTTAAAGTCAGCAAGAAACAACAGCTTCTAGCCTCAGCAAGGTGATTTTTGTCTATTTTGTTAACTAGTGGGATTCAACACCCCCCCCCCCCCCATAAGGCTGATTGTAATTTTTAAAGTTGTCTGGATTAAGTATTTTACTACCTTATGTTTTCGGGATGAGCTGTTAACTAGTTTGAACAGTGTCTGTTTCAGTGTGCTGTTTGTATGTTGTCTGATGTAGGCTCAGCCTATGACTGGAGAGTGACGTGGGAGAACCCAGGCTGTTCTGCGCCTGTCCCTTATGCGGTGTCCGGACACTGGGCGGGACCTTTGGTTTCTGTTGGTGGCGTCGCCCACTGCAGCGGGTCGCTGACCTACCAGCAGCCAACTTCCTGTTTTAGGCTGAGTCGCGGTGGGGAGGCGACGGATGGGCGTTGTTTACCTGCGTCACGCAGGCCAACACAGCTCACTTCGAGCCACCATCAGCTGATTGCCTGCTCTCTGATCGCTCCCTCGCACACTGTTACTAACTGGCAGCTTCGAATTTGCGGGATAAGAAATACCGGGTGATTAAAAAGTCAGTATAAATTTGAAAACTGAATAAATCACGGAATAATGTAGATAGAGAGGTACAAATTGACACACATGCTTGGAATGACATGGGGTTTTATTAGAACCAAAAAAATACAAAAGTTCAAAAATGTCCGACAGATGACGCTTCATCTGATCAGAATAGCAATAATTAGCATAACAAAGTAAGACAAAGCAAAGATGATGTTCTTTACAGGAAATGCTCAATATGTCCACCATCATTCCTCAACAATAGCTGTAGTCGAGGGGTAATGTTGTGAACAGCACTGTGAGGCATTGGCGTCGGATGTTGTCTTTCAGCATCCCTAGAGATGTCGGTCGATCACGATACACTTGCGACTTCAGGTAACCCCAAAGATAATAATCGCACGGAGTGAGGTCTGGGGACCTGGGAGGCGAAGCGTGACGAAAGTGGCGGCTGAGCAAACGATCATCACCAAACGACGCGCGCAAGAGATCTTTCACGCGTCTAGCAATATCGGATGGAGCGCCATCCTGCATAAACATCGTACGTTCCAGCATGTGTTTATCACCCATGCTGGGGATGATGCGATTCTGTAACAAACATATCGGCATACCTCTCACCCGTCACGGTAGCAGTTACTGACGTTTTGCTGTCCAGCGCCATCTGTCGGACATTTTGTGAACTTTTTTTGTTGTTCTAATAAAACCCCATGTCATTGCAAGCATGTGTGTCGATTTTTACCTCTCTATCTACATTACTCCGTGGTTTATTAAGTTTTCAAATTTATACTGACTTTTTGATCACCCGGTATGTCCATAAACATCAGAAACTACTGAACGATTAATGTAGCAATTTAACTATCTTGTAAACTCTGCACAGTGTTTCAGCGCTAGCGAGGTTAGAAGGAGGGGATAACGACAGCATCCTCCCTCAACCAGAAAAAAATGTAACAGCGTTTGCCGCGAAATCTCAGATATTCTGACTAATATCGATAAGTCTCAATCTGAGCCAGAACTGTATCAATGCTTTCTTGACTAGCTGTAACTAGGAATGCAAGATGCAGTGTATGTAATAGGTGCACAAAATCCAAGTGATCTACAATTGAATAACTAGATGCTGAAATTCACCAGCATATGTGAAAATGTTCAGTAGACACCAAAAACGTCATAGATAGCATGAACACAAAATTTGCACGTGGATATTTTCTGCATCATTGCAGCAATTTTTTATCACAATACTAAAAGAAAAATTAATCCGACATGTGGAATATCAGGCATTTATTGGGCATTATACACAGGATGATTCAGGAGGAGAGTCACATAATAAGTGAAAATAAACCGAAAAAGTCCTATGACCATGTGTCCGATTGAGAGGTGGATGATATCTACAACAGACCAAATATTGCAGGTCTGATAAGAACCAAATGGCTTGACTGGCCGGACTTGTCATACGGAGGGATAAATACCGCTGCCTTTTGAAATCTATGGATTTTACCCCGTGCAGAAGAAGACCACTGGACAGACCAAAGAGAAGAGGGAGAGACGGAATCCACGAAGACTTGCTGCAGGTGGACACAGAGAGAGGTTAGAGGCAGAAAGCAGGTGACAGAACCCAGTGGACATGGAGCCTTGTAGCTTCGTGCGGTCCTCTAGGCCTGATCGTGTAATGCGAAGTGCATAACAATTATATGACGTATGTGTAATTTAAAAGCATCTAACGTAATTATATCGTAATGGTGATAATTTGTGGGTTAGAGTGCTAAACAGCAAATGTGAATACGTCTGTTGTATTTCACACAGATGTAGATCATCTTAGTGCATGCAAGCATGCATGCATGTCTGAGAGACATTGAACAGCAGACCACAGACACTGGCAATAGTGTTAGTTGTGTCAGAGACGGAAAAAGGCTTGGAAGACCGTTTGCGGAGAATGGATAGAGCCTCCAGAAGGGATTATAAGATCAACATCAACAAAAGTAAAGCCTGGGTAATGAAATGTTGAGCCGGTCGGAGTGGCCGGGCGATTCGAGGCGCTACAGACTGGAACCGCGCAACCGCTACGGTCGTGTGTTCGAATCCTGCCTCGGGCATGGATGTATGTGATGTCCTTAGGTTTAAGTAGTTCTAAGTTCTAGGGAACTGATGACCTTCGAAGTCCCATAGTGCTCAGAGCCGTATGAACCATTTTTAATGACATGTTGTCGAATTAAGTTAGGTGATGCAAATACCTACGCAATGGTTCAATTGGCTCTAAGCACTATGACACTTAACATCTGTGGCCATCAGTCCCCTAGAACTAACCTAAGGACATCACACACATCCATGCCCGAGGCAGGATTCGAACCTGCGACCGTAGCAGCAGCGGGAGTGTGTGAAATATTGACGATAAGCAGTCCACACAAGAAGAAGATAGAAGCTTTGAAGATTGGATGGGTAGATCGAGTAGCTAATGGGGAGGTACTGACTCAGAGGTCCTAAAAGAAGGGATTTGTTGATGGGACGCATCCCGAGGCATCAAGAAATCGTCAGTTTATTAAAGAAAGGAAGTGTGTGTGCGTGCGGGGGGGGGGGGGGGACGACGACCGGTAAAAATAGTTGTGGAAGATCAAGAGATAGATACAGTAAGTACGTTCAAATGGATGTAACCCGCAGTAGTTATCAGCTCATGCAGAATTTTACCAATGTGCTATAATATTACAAAAACAAACAGAAAACAAATTCACAAATAAATATGTTCAAATAATATTTGCACGAGGAAGAATATAAATGCCGTTGCTGATCCCAGAATCTGTTAAAATTGCGAAGAAGGGGAAAAAATATTAGCATACAAGAGGATGCCGACCTACTTCATTCGGTTATGTAACTTGACATCTCTAATCTCACAACTATGCACAATATACGCAGCATTTAACAGTACTATTATTTATTCTAGGATGTACTTAAGGCTTCTGCTGCCCCTGTGACATTAACTGACATTTAATTATAAGAAATTGTACTAAGGGTGACGTGTTTGCGATACATCTTCAGTGCACCGCACTCAACACTTTGGTTTCTAGCTACCAGGAAGCGAGCACCGCAATATATACTGAAGAGCCAAAGAACCTGGTATACCTGCCTAATATTGTGTAGGGCCTCCGAGAGCACGCAGAAGCGCCACAACATGCTGTGACACGGACTCGACTAATGTCAGTAGCGTTGGAGGGAATTGAACCATGAATCCTGCAGGGTTGCACATAAATCCGTAAGAGTACGAGGGGGTGAAGATCTCTTCTGAACAGTACGTTTCAAGGCATCCCGGATATGCTCAATAATGTTCATGCCTGGGGAGTTCGGTGGCCAACGGAAGTGTTTAAACTCATAAGAGTGTTCCTGGAGCCACTCTGTAGCACTACTGATCGTGTGGGGCGTCGGAATGTCCTGTTGGAATTCCCCAAGTCCATCAGAATGTACAATGGGCATGAATGAATGCAGCTGATTAGACAGAATGCTTACGTACATTTCACCTGTCAGAGTCGTATCTAGACGTATCAGGGGTCCCATACCACTCCAACTACACAGGCCCCACACCATTACAGAGCCTCCATTAGCTTGAACATTCCCCTGCTGACATGCAGGGTTCATGGATTCATGAGGTGTCTCCATATCCGTACACCCCCATTCGCTGGCTACAATTTGAAACGAGACTCGTCCGACCAGGCAACAGTCCAATGTCGGTGTTGACAGGCCCAGGCGAGGTGTAAAGCTTCGTGTCGTGCAGTCATCAAGGGTATACGCGTCGGCCTTCGGCTCCAAAAGCCCATATCGATGATGTTTCGTTGAATGGTTCGCACGCTGACGCTTGCTGATGGCCCAGCATTAAAACCTGTATCAATTTGCGGAATGGTTGCACTTCTCTCACTTTGAACAATTCTCTTCAGTCGTCATTGGTCCCGTTCTTGCAGGATCTTTCTCCGGCCACAGCGATCTCGGAGATTTGATGTTTTACGAGATTCCTGATATTCACAGTACACTCGTGAAATGGTCTACCGGAAAATCCCCACTTCATCGCTACCTCGCTCGTGCGTCGACTATAACACCACGTTCATACTGACTTAAATTTTGATAACCTGTCATTGTAGCAGAAGTAACTGATTCAACTGCGCCAGACACTTGTTGTCTCATACAGGCGTTTCCGACCGCAGCGTCGTATTCTGCCTGTTTACATATATCTGTATTTGAATACGCACGCCTATACCAGTACGTTTGGCGCTTCAATATATGTCATCCTCCGTTTTGTTTGCATACCAGCACTGCAATCTGACAAATGGAATAATTTTAGTGAAATTTCCGACTTGCATTCGAAGACAAATGGTGTAATCTTAGTGCGATATTTATAGTGTGCAGTAGCACATTAGCACACGACCACTGGCTGGTTCTGCTATTGTGAGGACTGCATCTAGAGAGTCTTCGGACAGTAGACAATAGCAACAAGAGGAACTGAACATTCTGGAACAGCTTTTAATTAATTTGAGCTTAGCTACCGCCAGAAGGCCGCACCGTTCATTAAGACGAGCCAGCGAGCCCTTGCCCGAGCGGAAGCGTGTGTTGCCTGGCTGGTCCACTGTGAGGGCGGCCGCGCCGGCTCGGCAATACTGTCGGGATGACGGCAGCGGGGAGTCGTTACAGGGGCGGAATGTGCGCGCCGGGGAGCCCAGAGTCCGCAAGGCTGGACTGGGCGCGCTAAATTAAATGAGTGTCCCGCGGAAGGGCCGCAATATCCGGCGCGCCACCACCAGACATAGTTTCGCCGGCTGTCACATCACAGCTGCGTCTCCGGTGTGCGCTGGGGTCGCCTCGGGTTCAGTAAGAACTTCCGTTACAGCGGGTACGTGACTCCGTGGTCGCCGGGCAGAGCAGAGGTCGCTGGCATTCGTCGTTCTGCCTGCAATAAGTATGCACCGTCAGGCACTGTGCGTGATGAACCTGCGTCGAATCGGCAGAGCCTCGGGAAACAACGTGCCGCCGGCGAGGAAACGCATTCGCGTCGTGAGTTCTGGTCGAGTCCATCCCGTTGTTCCGAAGGTGTTCTCACCTCAGTCGACAATCGTCTGCCGACCTGCGCAGTTCGAGTTATATTCGTTATAAATACCAGGTGTATCAAAAAGAATCATCCGATTCGGCACGTCTACATTTCTGAAACTGATAAACATAACATATACAATGAACTTTGTTTTTCGACGAACGATAAACTCATAAAGTTTTTTTTTCCATACCTTTTCATGTGTGGTACCGGCGGAGGTTCGAGTCCTCCCTCGGGCATGGGTGTGTGTGTTTGTCCTTAGGAGTAGTGCGTAAGCTTAGGGACTGATGACCTAAGCAGTTAAGTCCCATAAGATTTCACACACATCTGAACATTTTTCATGTGTGTTCAATATGCCCTCCTTGAGATGCACGGTGTCCTTGTGAAACTATGGCGGATGCGTTCGACGTCTGAGTCAGACACTCGGGGACGGCCCGGCCATTTGCCTCTACCGGAACAACCTGTTTCTCGTAATTGTTCCTGCCATCGTCTAATGCTTCGTGCTGTAGTAGGACCCACACCACAGCTAGTATGAAAGTCACGCTGCACAGTTACTACTGACCCGCTCTGCGCAAAACGTCGAACACAAAACGCTTTCTGTTGTCCCAACACAATTTTTACTAGAAAATGGTTCAATTGGCTCTAAGCATATCGGACTTAACATTTGAGGTCATCAGTCCCCTATACATAGAACTACTTAAACCTAACTAACCTAAGGACATCACACACATCCCTGTCCCAGACAGGATTCGAACCTGCGACTGTAGCAGCAGCGCGGTTCCGGACTGAAGCGCCTAGAACCGCTCGGCCACAGCGGCCGGCTACTAGAAATGAAGTGGACGCACACTGCTGCTACCTAGCGGGAACCATGTAAAACTCGGAAGTTTGCTCTTTCCACGTTGTTCACTCAAATAACATAACAGCTATGATTTTTTTTAATCGGATGATTCTTTTTGATATGTCCTGTATTTTACCACACAAGCACTAATATTAGTAACATGATCCACATCAACGCGTTTCGGAAGTCAAGGTGGGAAGGTGTCGTTGAGTTCAAATGGCTCTGAGCACTATGGGACTTAACATCTATGGTCATCAGTCCCCTAGAACTTAGAACTACTTAAACCTAACTAACCTAAGGACAGCACACAACACCCAGCCATCACGAGGCAGAGAAAATCCCTGACCCCGCCGGGAATCGAACCCGGGAACCCGGGCGTGGGAAGCAAGAACGCTACCTGTCGTTGAGTGACTGTAGGAGAATACAAGATGACTTGGACAGGATTTGTGATTGGTGTAAAGAATGGCAGCTAACTTTAAATATAGATAAATGTAAATTAATGCATATGAATAGGAAAAAGAATCCCGTAGTGTTTGAATACTCCATTAGTAGTGTAGCGCTTGACACAGTCACGTCGATTAAATATTTGCGCGTAACATCATTGCAGAGCGATATGAAGTGGGACAGGCAAGTGATGGCAGTTGTGGGGAAGGTGGATAGTCGCCTTCGGTTCATTGGTAGAATTTTGGGAAGATGTAGTTCATCTGTAAAGGAGATCGCTCATGAAACACTAATACGACCTATTCTTGAGTACTGCTCGAGCGTTTGGGATGCCTATGAGGTCGGATTGAGGGAGGACATAGAAGCAATTCAGAGATGGGCTGCTAGATTTGTTACTGGTAGGTTTGATCATCACGCGAGTGTTACGGAAATGCTTCAGGAACTCGGGTGGGAGTCTCTGGAGGAAAGGAGGTGTTCTTTTTGTGAATCGCTACTGAGGAAATTTAGAGAACCAGCATTTGAGGCTGACTGCAGTACAATTTTACTGCCGCCAACTTATATTTCGCGGAAAGACCACGAAAATAAGATAAGAGAGATTAGGGCTCTTACAGAGGCATATAGGCAGTCATTTTTCCCTCGTTCTGTTTGGGAGTGGAACGGGGAGAGAAGATGCTAGTTGTGGTACGAGGTACCCTCCGCCATGCACCGTATGGTGGACTGCGGAGTATGTAAGTAGATGTAGATGTAGAAGCTCATATGATCTTACTAACTTAACCCTACACAAAATTCACTTCAAAAACACTCGAGGTCAAAGTACAAAAATAAAAATATTTGGATACGAAAGGTGTCAACGGAAGTGGTCGTCGGGGAACTATAGCACCCCCATACAGTCGCCGCTGTGGAGCGTGAGATTGCATGCCTCGTAGTTCTGCCAAATGCGGTTTTAATTGCATCCGCTGTTTGAAGAGGGTCCCTTCTTCCTTGTTGCACAATTTAGCGGCCATTTGCTGCAATTGAACGTGATCGACTACCTGCTATCCTTCAAGCAATATTCCCTGTGTTTTGAAACGCACCCCATGAACGTAAAACAATGCTGTGAGCAGTACCAAACTCCTCGGCTGCCATTGCCACACTTGGTACGCCTTCCAGTTTCCCGACAATTCTTCTCCGAGAGAAGTCATCCGAATCTTGTCTCGGGGCCACACTGTAATGAGTAACACCACTACTGTGCGCTGTAACTGCACGCTGATTGGCACACACTACCTTTCTCCCGCCCCTTCAGCTGCCTCGTGTTGCGTGACCAGCTCCATTTGGCGCTGAAGTAACGCTGATATCACGCCATGCGACCTCCAACTTTCTGTGCAAGACTGCAACACGGTCCCTCACTTGCATTCACATCGAATGAGCGGTTAATATGAAATGTTAATTTATCTAGCTCTTCCTAAAGGCTGGCTCTGAGCACTATGCGATTAAACTTCCGAGGTCATCAGTCGCCTAGAGCTTAGAACTAATTAAACCTAACTAACCTAAGGACATCACACACATCCATGACCGAGTCTTCCTTAAGTTTTGCAGAGCAATGTATTTGATCATGTTCATTATGCATATAACTGGAGTTTACGAATCATGACGAAACTATACTTGGATTATTATTCTGAAACCGATAATGTGACTATATGTAGTAATTAGGCGATCTTGACACACTAAATAGTTATGTGAAGATTTATAAGTTCGCATGCTGCCGTTTGATGTCAGTTCTTAAAAAACAATTCATCAGAAAATCAAAATCAATCGCAAAATGATGTAGACGAAGTGTTTTCGTTGTGCGAAATGTTGCAATTGACCCTAAATAATGAAAAGTGTGAGGTCATCCACATGAATACTAAAAGAAATCCGTTAAATAAATAAAAAAATCTAATGGCGGTCAGTTCAACTAAATATCTAAGGATAACAACAAAGAACAACTAGAACTGGAAAGATCACATAAATAATTTCATGGGGGAAGAAGAACAAAAGACTGCGTTTTAATGGCAGAGCACTTAGAAGATGCAGCATATCCACTAAAGAGACGGCCCACACTACGCTTCTCCGTTCTCTGCAAGAGTATCACGATGCGGTATGAGATCCTTACCAGGTAGGATTGACGGAGGACAAAAGTTCAGAGAAGGGCAGCTCGTTTTCTATTATCGTGAAGTACGGGAGAGAGAGTCGCGGATATGATATGCGAGTTGGTGTCGCAGTCATGAGAACAATAGCGTTCTTCATGCTCATAAATTAAGGATAATGCTGACACATGGCTAAAAAACGCTCTGGTGGGCGGTTTGCGGGTTTAAATCACCTCGGGATATGATAATGCGGTGCGTTTGACCTGCAGTCGTCGCACGGTGGCGCTGGCAGCAGTCCACACACGCAGAGGTGTGTTGATGCATGTCAAAGTACGGTGCAGCGAGTAAGTGTGCAGACGTTTTCAGACGTGCTAATGGTGACCGTGTGTTGAAAATGGTGCAAAGAACACATATTGATGACGTTATGAGGGGTAGAATACTAGGGCGACTGGAGGCTGGTCAAACACAGCAGGTCGTAGCACGGGCCCACCGGGTAATCTCAAGATCATGGCAGCGAGTTCCAGCTGACAGGAAACGTGTCCAGACTCTACAGTACGGGACGTCCACAGTGTACAACACCACAAGAAGACCAATATCTCACCAGCAGTGCCCGCAGACGGCCACGGAGTACTGCAGGTAGTCTTGCTCGGGACCTTACCGCAGCCACTGGAACAGTTGTCTCCAGGCACACAGTCTACAGACGACTGAACAGACATGGTTTAGTCACCCGAAGACCTACAAGGTGCATTCCACTGACCCCTGGTCACAGAAGAGCCCGTAAAGCCTGGTGTCAAGAACACAGTACATGGTCATTGAACAGTGGTCCCAGGTTATGTTCACGGACGAGTCCAGGTATAGTCTGAACAGCGATTCTCGCCGGGTTTACATCTGGCGTGCACCAGGGACCAGATACTAACCCCTTAATGTCCTTGAAAGGGACATGTGTGGAGGTCGTGGTTTGATGGTGTGGGGTGGGATTATGATTGGTGCACGTACACCAATGCATGTCTTTGACAGAACCGTAACAGGTCAGGTGTATCGGGACGTCATTTTGCACCAGTATGTCCGCCTTTTCAGGGGTGCAGTGGGTCCCACCTTCCTTCTGATGGATGATAACGCACGGCCCCACCGAGCTGCCATCGTGGAAGAGTACTTTGGAACAGAAGATATCAGGCGAATGGAGTGTCCTGCCTGTTCTCCAGACCTAAACCCCACCGAGCACATTTGGGATGCTCTCGGTCGACGTATCGCTGCACGTCTCCAAACCCCTACGACACTTCAGGAGCTCCGACAGGCACTGGTGCAAGAATGGGAGGCTATACCCCAGCAGCTGCTCGACCATCTGATCCAGAGTATGCCAGCCCGTTGTGCGGCCTGTGTACGTGTGCATGGTGATCATATATTGATATCGGGGTACATGCGCAGGAAACAGTGGCTTTTTGTAGCGCATGTGTTTCGGGACGGTTTTCTCAACTTATCACCAATACCGTGGACTTACAGATCTGTGTCGCGTGTGTTCTCTATGTGTCCATGCTATTAGCGCCAGTTTTGTGTAGTGCCACGTTGTGTGGCACCACATTCTGCAATTATCCTTAATTTATGAGCATGAGGGTCTTTCCACCAACTTCCTCTCACGAATGCGAAAATATTTCGTTGACGCCCGCCTACATAGGGAGAAATGATTACCATAACAGAGTAAGAGAAACCAGACCACTTGCGGAAAGCCCGCCGAAGTGGCCGAACTGTTCTAGGCGCTACAGTCTGGAAACGCGCGACTGCTGCGGTCGCAGGTTCGTATCCTGCCTCGGGCATGGATGTGTGTGATGTCCTTAGGTTAGTTAGGTTTAAATAGTTCTAAGTTTTAGGGGACTGATGACCTCAGAAGTTAAGTCCCATAGTGCTCAGAGCCATTTGAACCATTTGAACCACTTGCGGAAAGATTTAAGTTTTGGTTTTTTTTCCGCGCACTATTAGAGAATGGAATGGTAGAGATAGTGTGAAAGTGACTCGATAAACCCTCTGCCAGACACTTGAGTGTGAACTGCAGAGTAATGATGTAGACGTTGACGTAGAGTGATGGTCCAGTGTTTGGTGCTACTATCAAGCAGGCATAACGACTGTAATCGGAAGACTGCAGAGAAGCGTTCGGGAATGCTCGTGGAGCTTAATGGTAACCTTGGAAGGAAGTTGACGGAGTTTTTGCGACTCCTGTATGTGAAGAAGACTGTGCGGCCTTTATGCTGCCACTACTAGCAAGTAAAAAAGATCAACCCTTCAGTGTTCTCAAAATGAGAAAATTCGATTATGGTGCCATCATTGTATATATGCCGTAGGGATCATGAGAGAGTATGTGAGAAATTAGGGAATGTAAAGGGGCATACAGGTGGACAGAATACACAGAGACAGGATGAAAAGGAAATCGATAATATTGCAACGATTGTGCCATGCAATGTCCAGTGAGCTGCGAATTACGTATGCAGTTGCAGGCTCCTAGCACCCACCCTTAATGCTCTACTTTGCACCTTTTGTAGCATAGGATAGGTAGCACTTCACACATCATGGTAGAAGTCAGTCTTCCGAGGAGAAGAAACTTCTAATTGAAATACTGCCAGCTTAGAGCAATCAAAGTAGCCGATTACAGTCTCGACCCGACAGAATTTGTAGTGCAACCAGCAGATGTCAAAGTCACTGCTGAACTTCTACACGGTCGCAGGTTCGAATCCTGCCTCGGGCATGGATGTGTGTGATGTCCTTAGGTTAGTTAGGTTTAAATAGTTGTTAGTTCTACGGGACTGATGGCCTCAGATGTTAAGTCCCATAGTGCTCAGAGCCATTTGAACCATTTGAACTTCTACACTGCTGTGTACCAGGCTTAAGAGGTACACAACAAATACTACGAGAGGCCGTCACCACATACGTACAACCACTCGGCTGGCGTCTCTCAGTTGCATGAAGCAGCCTCCAGATGGCGCTCACAAATATGGGCTACTTTCTCCTTCCACGATCCATCCGTCAGCCTGTTGTACTCGTGCATCAATACTGTTGCCAGCCGCCAAAGAGACCTCTGTCAGCCAGAGACCACTTCGCTTCCTCCTAGCACTGGAGGAGAAGAAAATCCTTCTACTGACAGACAGAAAAGATGACCCGCCACTGCCACTGCCACTGCCACTGTTCCAATCCTGCGGTCAGACAGCACAGTTCAATGCAAGCAGCTGGAGTTGCACTCTACAGTACATAAGCGACGTAGTAAATGATAAGATTACAGGGGGTGTAGGTAGCTTTGGTAGGGTAAGAAACATAAATGAATGTGTGAGAGAGGAACTGTTTCTTGTCTGTTCGTTTTGCGCATAATTAGAACCGCACATCGTTCACTGTTAGTCCATTGTGTATTTTATATACTTACAAAATATAATTTTCATTCTATAAACAATAAAAATTAGCTGCTTCTGTAACTTCTGCACCTCTATGTAACTGAAAACAATTAATCTAGAGCCGGCCGAAGTGGCCGTGCGGTTAAAGGCGCTGCAGTCTGGAACCGCAAGACCGCTACGGTCGCAGGTTCGAATCCTGCCTCGGGCATGGATGTTTGTGATGTCCTTAGGTTAGTTAGGTTTAACTAGTTCTAAGTTCTAGGGGACTAATGACCTCAGCAGTTGAGTCCCATAGTGCTCAGAGCCATTTGAACCATTTGAATTAATCTAGAACATCTATAAAATTTCTGTTGGTACTTAGTACTCAATATAATGTTCTCATAGTGATCAAAATCAAGAGTTTCCTGTTAAATCTGATAAGTTCGAAAGATGTTTAGCAACAACAGAAATGTGTTTTATGTAAGCTCAACGGAGTACTGAAGTGATGTTTGATATTAGTATTTTGTTTTACTTTTTTTAATTTTACCTCTATTTTGAGGAAATTGGGTTTTCTGGTCCCTGTATGATAAATTTTTTTTTCAATTTTTACCACAACAGCCCTCTGTTTCACGTTGCAAATCGACAGTTTTCGAATAAAACTTGAATTAAACATAAACATTTCAATTTCCTTATAAATACTGTTTATTTTAAAGTAAGAGACAGCAGGATAACTATGTAGAATGAAAATGGTCTATACGTCATGTTGCCCTTTATACTTCGTACGCTCAGTTTCTAAACGGTTCACCAACTCCGATTTCTAGAGGAATCTTGTGAGACACTGATCGCATACGCAGACAAGGCGACCGAAATGAGGTAACGCCCATCAGGTGTGCAACACGCCTCGTGTACAGGTAACATGGTTACGATCCTAACCGACCTAAGCTACTAGCAAAACTACCGTAGTCTACCCTTTCTTACGATAGTCTACGGTAGTTTTACAAATCTACCTGCACTAAACTCAGTGCAGCTCCTACAGTTTCGCTGCAGAGCAAAGTACTGTGAGTTCCGTTCGAAAACTACATTCCGACTTAGCAGTCTCTACACGGAGCGACAGATGCAGTCAAACGAGAGTCTGCGTAATTGCTTTCAGTCACAGTGACAATATCACAGACTACCAGAGACGCGAAAGTTACATTGCATTGTATTAGGTGCTACACATCAAACTGTTTGCAAACGATAAGTAACGTTTGTATCAAAACTCTTAATAAATGTTAATGGTTATTTCTTATTGTATTGCCAAAGTTCTGTTCTAATCCCAATATGTGACGTAAGTTTACAACTTGATAGCACGAGTGTGCAAATTGTCACCCATTTTAATGAACCGCAGCAGTATACAAATTTTTTGCTACAGTGCAAGATTGGTCTCAGTTAGTGGTAACATTCGGTTAAAACGTCCCAGTATACACAGAGCCTTGGACAGAGCCAATCCACTCAGTGGCGTGGCTAGACAGAGCACCTGATGCGCCGTTTCGTTACCCCTTCTCCCCCCTCTTCTTCCTTCCCGCAGTTCCCACCACCCCCACGAAAACATCAATCAGTTCTTTGGGCACGGGGAAGCAATTTCTGATAAAAGTTGTTAAGTAAAGTAAATGTTAAGTATTTTCTAAACAGTTTTATAATTCGAAACAAATAAGTACAATGAATTTTTCCAAATAACACAATGCCATTGAATATTAATGAAGCAGTACAAATAACCAAAGATCTTCTTAACGACAGAAGACTACAACACGTATCTCTGAATCTCTACCTTCGAACTTTTTCGCTCGAAATTTTTAAATTATAACTACGGTATACTATTTTCAAGCGACAAAATTTGCCAAATTAGAAAATCTTGACTGACTGATAGTGGACCTAAACAATTCTCTTTTGGTTTGAGTATTGACAAACTTCTTTCACATGACGGCACCAGAAAACTCTTAACACCAAAATGAGGTTGGGAAGTTCATACCAGTCCACGAACAGTAACAGTCCTAAAGAGGTCCAACCTAGAGACACTTCTTTTACAACTTTGACAGCCTGGAGAAATTTTCTTAGCCGTGCAATGATGCCATCTTCAGAAATCTCATCATAATTGCCAACCAAAATTTTTACAGCCATGATAAGTTCCATCTCTGAGATTTTAATCAGACTCCTGGGCTCTAAAACAGCAGAACGATCTGATATATGTTCCATGGTGTTAAAACGTGGCTCGATTTTGCAGAATCCTATTGATGCACTCTAACGTTGACTTTCCTTGTTCCTGCGGCAAAGTCAGCGTCTCATATGCAGCCTTCTCTCTAGTCATTATTTTCTTCTTCCTGATAGTTCGAGTCATCCCTCGGGCATGGATGTGTGTGTGTGTGTTGTCCTTAGCGTAGGTTAGTTTAAGTTGGATTAAGTAGTGCGTAAGCCTAGGGACCGATGACCTTCCCAGTTTGGTCCCATAGGAACTTACTACAAATTTCCAATTTCCTGATAGTTCTACATTTTTCACAAGAATGACCATCTGGTCACATCTGTTGTATGTGCGGGACGTAGAAAGTTTCCGAATAGGTAAAAGAAAATTTTTTCAGGCTCCTTTGAACCGACGCAAGTACTTGCCTATTTGCACTACATAATTTAAAAATGTAAAAGTACTCCTGAAAGAGCGCTGCATCCAAGAATGTGCTTTCGCAGTTACATCATTTAACAATCATACGACCGACTATAGTGTGTGGTCTTAAAGGAATTAATAATTTAATTTACTTCCATCGTTACGTACACGTAGCTACACATTTTATGGAAAGACACTTATTTGAATCCAGGAGACCCTACATCGGATATATCTTGTACCTAAAACCTCAATTTCTTTACGATCACGGTACGTTCTCTGAAAAAAGGATTAGTTTTTTTTATTTTGTGATCTGAAATCTGTACTTACGACAAAATAATAACTGCATGAAAACTTTCACAGCACAACAAAATCATAAAAACCGTTAAGTGACTGAGAAACTATGTAGTGAGAAACTCTGTACAAAAAAGTAGATATCGAACGAAGATAGCTGACATTACTGTCTCAAGTGCGGTACTGTGTGACAATATTTTTTTATTTACACGCTATATATGCATGCATACGGGGACCTGTTCCACTTCATAATCTCACTATTGCCTGCTCCCGTAAGTGACAGGCATAAACCGACGAAAAAGTATTTTTAGTACTCGTGCCGCAGAACATGGGAAGTTTTGTCACCCCCAAGGAGCTGGTACCCGGTGCGGAGCGCACTGCCCGCACTACGGCACTGAATCCAGTAGCAACGACTAGTAAACGAAATAATTAAATAAATCAGGTCAGTAAGCTCCTAGATTACCCCAAATAATTCCTCCATTATTTGTCTCACACTACGGACATTTCCAGGCCACCGAAACCGATTTTATTAGCTGCCGTTGTCCATTTGGAGCCCACACACCCATTAGTAGCACATTCAGCCGAGGGAATCCTAATGGGATTTCGGGACACATGCGGCTGAAACTGCACTGCCGTTAACAGCGATGCAGTGTTCCCTGGACAATTACAGCTTTTGAAATGTAACGTCGATGCCAGGCGCGCCGAAAACTCTCCAGGTAGCGTAATTTGTGACGCTGAGGGGCTTTCCGTGTGCACACCCACAGGGGTGCTCGTGCTGGATGCCAGCGCCACGGTTTCATTAGCGGCGCGTAGCGCGTGTAACATGTTAACAGCGATGTTAGCAGCCGCCGTGCGCTGTCCATTGGCTGCCCGCTGCAGGCGCTACACGAGGGCGAGGCACCAATGACGTCAGCGGACCCACTGGTCCTCGAGCCTCCTGCAATGTCGATGCGCTGCGAGTAAATCAGCGTCCCTACGCACGGCCTCGAGTCCGCTTCTGAATCATCTGTAGGGAACAAAATCTGCCTACGCAACGTCTCACGCAAGGCATCATGAAAAAGTGATGCACATTATTTTTCTTCCTGTTTCTTCTTGTGTTTATTAGATTAGACTTCGTCTCTACCCTGCCTCCACAAATTCTACATCTACATCTAAATCCACTTATACACTCCTCAAGGCACGTTACTGTTTCTAATCAAACGCTTTTCTGTTCCACTCGCAAACTGAGCGAGGGAAAAAGACTGTCTGTATGCCTTCGTACGAGACCTAATTTCTTTATCGTCATGGTCCTTACGCGAAATGTAATTTGGCGACGAATCGTTCTGGAGTCAGCTTCAAATGCCGGTTCGCAAAATTTTCTTGGTAGTATTCCATAGAAAGAACTTCGCTTTTCCTCTAGGGACTCCCATTTGAGTTCCCGAAAGAATGTAATACTTGCGTCTTTTTCGAACCCACCGAAAACAAATCTAGCAGCCCACGCCCGATTACTTTCGATGTCTTCCTTAAATCCGACCTGATGCGGATCCCAAACACCCTAGCAGTGCTCAAGAATGGGTCATACTAATGTTCTAAATGCGATCTTCTTTATAGATAAACCACACTTTCCTACAACTCTCCCAGTAAATCGAACTCGACCGTTCGCCTTCGCTATTACAATCCTTACATTCTCGCTCCATTCCATATCAGTTTGCAACGTTACGTCTAGGTATTTAATCGACCTGACTGTCCAGCAGGGCTGTATTCGAACATTAAGGGATTGTTTTTCCTAATGACTATGTGCCGAATCTTTGTGAACCGCTAACTAATTTAAGGACTATTCTCATTTTTCAAAGTAGTTCTACGTATATAATGGAAATAACTGTACCCTACAGTATACAGATTTCTGTGAATTGTCGTCGGATTTCTTTCAGTGTATGTAGATATTCCCAACAATTACTCGTTCATTACCACTGTAGCGTTTTGTGATGCAAAATCCTAGAAATAGGATGCGACTGACTATTAATACGACGGTAAATATAAAATACCTGCGCGAGAGATAAATACTCTGTGGAATTTAAGCATCTTCGCGCGAACTAAATAATAAAGATATATAGACTGTATTAAGCTACGACAAAGAGATAATTATTCCAAGTGGGACATTGGAAGAGAGATGTTTTATGCCGGATTGAGAGGAAATTGTTGGAAGCCACCATTAAGGCAGTTATCTATGTTTTATGGCGTTGAAGAAAATAAATACATATAAAAGCACAAAAGGAGTATTAGGTGTGAAGAGTTCATAATCCTTAATCATTTCAAAAGAAATATTCAGTGATTATAAAGACGCAAGTCGTTCGGAAGTGTTGTGTGGTTTGATGGTGCGAACCTGCAGTTTTGGGATTCGTGGAGAATATTTCTCCGAAGACGTAAATAATTTCACGAACTTAAGTTGGACGCCACATTCCGTACACATGACACAGCACAGCACTAGGCTGTACCGATCGATTTCCGTAGAGCGATAAATTATGTTCAGCGATTCCAGGTGGAGAAGTTCCAGCAAGGAGAGTCAATGAGGTGTGCTGCTGCGAAGCGCATATGGTATTACCGTATTCTTTAACTTACGGAGAACAGTAAGCAATATAGACTTCATAACCACCGCAAACATAATTAAAAGGACTCAACTGAAGGAATCTCTAAACCAAACCATAAATAAAAATCAATTAATAATAATACTCAGTCGCATTAATAAAACGCTCATTAAATAATAGAGACAATAAAAATAAGAACTTTAAACCATCATTCTCTCATTTGCATTCTCTTCTGTTTCTGTTTACGATTACAATTGAGTCTGCTCCCTTTGTTCTGATGAATGTGAGCGTCTGTTTTTAAATGAAATAATAACGATTGAAAAGATGCGTTCAACCTTCTCATTTCTTATCCTTTACTATTCCGAAACATTAAAAATAAATGCTGCCACTGTAACTGTACTAGTGGAAGCTAGTGTGGTTTTTTGTAACGCCATTAATTTATTTTCATTCTTAATAGGCATTACTTGTATCTACCGTTCAATAGAACCTGCAAATAGTTTATTTGCATTCGAAGTCCGATACTTTATTGGAGTACGCGGAGTCGACAATTTTGCACTAAACTCAGAGATATTACTTAACTTAGATAACAAGAATTTTTCTGAAGAAGAAAAATTTGTTAACATCGAGTATAGATTT
This sequence comes from Schistocerca nitens, assembly GCF_023898315.1. Taxonomy (NCBI): domain Eukaryota; kingdom Metazoa; phylum Arthropoda; class Insecta; order Orthoptera; family Acrididae; genus Schistocerca; species Schistocerca nitens. The sequence continues at coordinate 371,327,295 of NC_064620.1, read as the reverse complement.
AAATGTTAGGAAGTCGTTTCTGAAAGTATTTGTGTGGAGTGTAGCCATGTATGGAAGTGAAACGTGGACGATAAATAGTTTAGAGAAGAAGAGAATAGAAGCTTTCGAAATGTGGTGCTACAGAAGAATGCTGAAGATTAGATGGGTAGATCACATAACTAATGAGGAGGTATTGAATAGAATTGGGGAGAAGAGGAGCTTGTGGCACAACTTGACTAGAAGAAGGGATCGGTTGGTAGGACATGTTCTGAGACATCGAGAAATCACCAATTTAGTATTGGAGGGCAACGTTGAGGGTAAAAATCGTAGAGGGAGACCAAGAGATGAATACACTAAGCAGATTCAGAAGGATGTAGGCTACAGTAGGTACTGGGAGATGAAGAAGCTTGCACAGGGTAGAAAAGCATGGAGAGCTGCATCAAACCAGTCTCAGGACTGAAGACCACAACAACAACGGATAACAATTTCTCTCAATTGCGACGAAATTGTAGCTAATCCTCTTGACATATTACTGCAAGGTATAAAAGAAAGATATAATGATCATCTTGTTGTGATAAAAACTCAAATCATAATGGAGATTAGTTACAACTAAGTTACATTTTTCTATATTTCGAGACGGCCGATGTGGCCGAGCGGTTCTAGGCGCTTCAGTCTGGATCCGCGATACCGCTACGGTCGCAGGTTCGAATCCTGCCTCGGGCATGGATGTGTGTGATGTCCTTAGGTTAGTTAGGTTTAAGTAGTTCTAAGTTCTAGGGGACAGATGACCTCAGATATTAAGTCCCATAGTGCTCAGAGCCATTTGAGCCATTTTTTTCTATATTTAGAGCCAACTGCCGTTCGTCACACCAACTATAAATTTTGTCTAAGTCGTCTTGTATCCTCCTATAGTCACTCATCGACAGCACCTTTCCGTATGCAACACTATCATCAGCAAATAGCCGGAGACTGCTGCTCACCCTGTCCGCCAGATCATATATGTCTATAGAAAGTAAAAGCGCTCTCTCTCTTCTTAGCTCTTCCCATAGGTCTTCTACCTGTTGGTTCATAAAGCGAAGCAAAGCTCCGCATTCTGGCCCAGATGTACCAACCGGGAGCGACTGACTGCCGTGTAATCCACTGCCAGTCCCGTCATTTGGATGCGTATGGGAGTGGCATGGTCTTGCGCACCGCTGTCCCGGTCGCTATCTCTTTTCTTGACCTTGGAGTCACTACTCAGTCATGCCTATATAGGTATCATGATGTCAAGTGCGATCCACTCCAGTCCTCACAGCAAAGAAAACGCTCTTACACTACTGCGAATCAATTGTAATGTTTGCCTAACCTCCTTAAGCGCAACTGCAAGCTCCATGTCTTTTTCTTGTGCCAGCTTATGCAAAGATTTTGCTGGGTACTGGTGCATGGAGCTGGATATACCCAACAACTTCTGTTCGTTTAGTTTAGTGCTTTCGGCATGTAATACTGCACCTGTTTCAAATTTACAAATAAATAGAGGAATCGCATTACGATGAGGTACCGCTGTTTCGGGGAATTTTTCAGCAAATGCTTCCCTCACTAAGTTTGTGTATTTATCGCCATGTCTAAATTCATGTTCAACAAGTAAAACATGTTTCTCATTGACAGCAACGTAATTTTAAATCAAATTGAACTTACATATACTACACATCGCATTCAACAGCTTTCATCAAGTGAACCAAATTTTAATGTTACGTGACTGCAGAACTAATTAAAAAACAATCACGTCTATGAAAAAACAGTTTCGGGAACTTTGTTTGGAATTCCCAACATAATCTACATCCGTAGTCTGTAATCCAGTGCACAGTCACGTTCGGAACGCATTATGTAACGCTATTAATATACTTACTAAAATTAGATACCGATGAAAGAAAATATGATGGTTATATCGATCACCAGTATAACATGGCAGCCTCAATTTCATAATTTATAGATTGTTTCTAAAAAACTGTAAGGAAAGACTGGGAGGCGAAACCGCGTCTGCAGATTTTTTAAATTTCTTTCCATGGTCCCGAGAGAAATACTTCTGGACCTCAGGCTCTGGTTCTCGGAGCTGTTTTAGAACACGATGATCTGGTTGTGTAAATACACAAGAATTTTTCTATGAATGCTTTAGTTGCATAGAATAACACAAAACTGAATGGATACTTTCATATCCCAGTGGTTTGTTAGAACTTTTTTCTATTTTTGTATTTACATGCTATCACGCAAAAGTAATGGCTTACGCCTTTCATTATAAATCACGTTCTCACTCCGGGTGTATACCAGAACCTTACATGGTCATTCTGGTATTACACAGTAATGTTTTATAATGAGTTTTTGCCGTTAGCTGCAACAGTCCCTCGTAGCAAGTAGGTGTGTGCATAATTCATGCGATTTACACATGCTGCGTTATTTTATAGACACTACAGATACGACAAAGAATGAAAGCACAGCTACACACGGCGCACTGTGACGTAATGAGTGATGAACGCAGAACTGGACAAACATCGCGTCATCCCAGCTGCAGTACGGAGACCTTGAGGTCGAGGAGCGAAGTGCAGGAAGTCCTGTCTCAGGCACTTTGCGCAGAAGACGCTGTGCCGCTAGAAGCAGGGTACTGTTGCTACTTGCTTCTCTCAGGCTAAGGAGTGTTCGTGCTGGGAGCATCTCTTATCACACTAGACTTCAACACGCTCTCGCAGAAAAACACAAGTTAGAGTGTATACGTCTGTGAGCATGCATAGACCTAATCAATCCAGTTTACCGTAGGTCGCTGTAACAACAGAGCATGTCATGTGACTGCAAAAACACAGACGTCATTCTAATCAACAAGAAGCACCGTAAAACAGATTGCCACAACTAGAAACGTACGTCAGTGGCTTCAATTTCTTGTAGAATTATGGAACATATTTTGTCCTTCTATACGATGAATTTACTGGAGACACAACAACTTACATGCAGAAATTAACATCGTTCTACCAACAGTTATCTTGAGAAACCCAACTTGGTCTCTTCATTCACGATATGCACAAAGTAGTAGAGAGTGGACGCCTGGTTGATGGCGCCTTTCTTGGCTACAAGAAAGCCTTAAATACAACGATTCATTTCAGCGCAACAATACAACGTAGGATGAGCGCCATCTACACTCCGTATGCAGGGTTTTCAGGTCATTGTATGCAAGCCACAGTGTTATACCTGGCCTTCAATAACCACGAGCGAGATTTTCACATTCTCTCGCTCACTACGCACAAACTATTAGTCCTACACAAAAAGTGAACGGGACCTTTCTGTAGGAAATTTAATATAGTTACCTGGCCTTCAATAACCACACGGTGGTCTAGCGGTTCTAGGCGCACAGGCCGAAACCGCGCGACTGCTACGGTCGCAGGTTCGAATCCTGCCTCGGGCATGGATGTGTGTGATGTCTTTAGGTTAGGTTTAAGTAGTTCTAAGTTCTAGGGGACCGATGACCACAGATGTTAAGTCCCATAGTGCTCAGAGCCATTTGAACCATTTTTTCAATAACCACGAGCGAGATTTTCACATTCTCTCGCTCACTACGCACAAACTATTAGTCCTACATAAAAAGGGAACAGGACCTTTCTGTAGGAAATTTAATTTAGTTTTCGCTCGAGGCATTAGTTTTCTTTTTATTCAAGAAAAACGTACAACAGTGACCCTGAAACGCATGCCCATTCTCACAATCAGCCATCACCGGTCAGGATTTCTAGTATGTTGTTCATGGCATTCCTTCCTACCACTACACAAAAATTTGCGACTGCACGAATTGTTTCCCATATTCGATTTTTTTTGGTCTTCAAAATGGTTCAAATGGCTCTGAGCACTATGGGACTCAACTGCTGAGGTCATTAGTCCCCTAGAACTTAGAACTAGTTAAACCTAACTAACCTAAGGACATCACAAACACCCATGCCCGAGGCAGGATTCGAACCTGCGACCGTAGCGGTCTTGCGGTTCCAGATTGCAGCGCCTTTAACCGCACGGCCACTTCGGCCGGCCTTTGGTCTTCATTTACTGGCCTTATTACGCCACCGGATCAGTCGAACAGCTACAAATTGTAAAACTGACGTTTATGTAACTTTTACCTAACAATTTTCTGAGTTTTAGCAGCGCAAAATAAACAATTACATCGTTGTATTCGTCAGGCCTTCTGACTACGAAAGTACTGTGCTTGTAAGTTTACGTTTGGATAGAAATGTCAACGTAATCAGTTTTAGCGTGACGTATATAAAAATTTTTATTTCATTACCTTCACGGGCACGTTTAAATTAGTAATGTTAACGAAATAGCTGACTATGCTAGTGGCGTAATAGCCTTATCAATGGAGAATATCGGGAATGGTTCGTGTAGTCGGAAATTTCTGTACAGTCATAGGAGGGAATGCCACGAACAACGTATTGGAAATCCTGACTGATGAGGGATGAGCTTGGGATGGTGGAGCGTTTGAAAAACACTTTTGTGCGTTTTTCCTGAATAGCTCTAAAATTGTGGCCTCCAGCGAAAATATATCTCAGTATGAAATTTAACTTCACTAAATTTCCTACAAAAAACGGTACTGTTCAGTTTTTTTTCTTTTTTCTTTTTTTTTTTTTTTATCGAGCGAGGCGGCGCAGTGGTTAGACACTGGACTCGCATTCGGGAGGACGACGGTTCAATCCCGCGTCCGGCCATCCTGATTTAGGTTTTCCGTGATTTCCCTAAATCGCTCCAGGCAAATGCCGGGATGGTACCTTTCAAAGGGCACGGCCGACTTCCTTCCCCGTCCTTCCCTAATCCGATGAGACCGATTACCTCGCTGTCTGGTCTCCTTCCCCAAAACCAACCAGTTTTTTTTTTTTTTTTTTCCTGTACGACTAATACTTTGCACGTAGCGAGCGACAAAAGATGAAAATCTCGTGAGTAGTTTTTGAGGCCAGATATTCTTCTTTTTCTGCTTCGTTTGGACCATTCGGGATAACGTGTGACTTGTTTCGTACGTCTTCTTTCTTCCCAATACCTCTCGCTTACTCTATTACTTTCTTCTTCTGTTAAGACAAGTTTGATTTTGGTGTCCTGCCACCTGTGACCATCCACCAACCCTTTACACTTCTCCCTGTCCTGTACTACTGCCTGCAGATTCCTTTCTTTTATTCCTACAGCCTTCCAGTCATCTCTGACTTCCTCCACCCAGTTGTTTCCCGTATGACATGTTTCATTCCATATCTTCTTAGTCAACCTTTCCTCGTCCATCCTCATGATGTTCCCAACCAATCGTAACCTCCTCTTCCGTATTTCGCTCGTATGGGTTCAATATTTTCATACAATTTCTGTCGTGTTCTGTGTATGCAGATATCCCCATGGTTTTTGGTGCCCCATATGTCCCTCACAATTTTTCGCTCTTCGTTCTCCAACTGTATAAAAGCCCTTTTTTCTGTACGACTAATACTTTGCCCGTAGCGAGCGACAAAAGATCAAAATCTACGTGCGTAGTTTTTGAGGGCCAGATATTCTTCTCCTTCTTCTTCTGCTTCGTTAGGATCATTCAGGATCACATGTGGCTTGTTTTGCACGTCTTTTTTCTTCTCAATACCTCATGCTTGTGATTGCTTCTGATACATACAGAGCAGCATTTCTCAGAGTTACTGTGTAATGTCGCAATTTGGCTTTCCATGACAGATTTTTCTTGCCATATGTTGTTTTGTTTTCACCGCATAACGAAGCTTCTGCAAAAGCTGTGCACTGTTTACATATATATAGTAAGTAGGCTGTTTAGGTTTTTATGTTTGTAACGCCACGTAGCGCTCTGTATGAAAATCACTGACTGTGCTGTGTGCAGTCTTTTGCTGGTTTGCATTGTTGGAATTTTTGCTATTGTAGTGTTGGGTAGTTGGATGTGAACAGAGCGTAGCGTTGCGCAGTTGGAGGTGAGCCGCCAGTAGTTGTGGATGTGAGGAGAGAGATGGCAGAATTTTGAGAGCGGACGATCTGGACGTCTGTCCATCAGAAAGAGTAAATTTGTAATACTGTATATCATGAACTGATTTATATATGATGACTTTTGAACAGTATTAAGGTAAATACATTGTTTGTTCTCTATCAAAATCTTTCATCTGCTAACTATGCCTATCAGTAGTTAGTGCCTTCAGTAGTTAGAATCTTTTATTTAGCTGGCAGTATTGGCGCTCGCTGTATTGCAGTAGTTCGAGTAACGAAGATTTTTGGGAGGTAGGTGATTCATGAAAGGTAAAGGTTATTGTTGGTCAGGACCATTCTTTTGTAGGGATTGTTGAAAGTCAGATTGCGTTGCGCTAAAAATATTGTGTGTCACTTTAGTGTTGATCAGAATAAGTAAAGAGAGAAATGTCTGAGTACGTTCAGTTCTGCTCAGCTGTTTGAAAATCAAATAACGTAAGAGGTTTTATCAGCACAGTAATTCATGCATTTTTCTAAGGAGATGTTCCAATATATATTCATTGCGGGTTGCATAAAACGACATCGATAGGAGCAGCTGAATCACCCTGCATAAAGAAACATTACGTAGCACGTTTCTCATACAGAAACCGCATTTAAATGTTGGGTGTTCGTGAGATACTCGTGCTATACTGGGTTAAGAAGGGGAAAGGTCAATCAACATCTGTCGGATTTCGACAGCAGCAGAATCATGTATTGTCTAGACTGGGGTTTAGAGTTCTGCCATATAGCTGCTAGTGTTGGTTGCGATACCACGACTCTATTGTGAAAGGTGGAGAAGGTCCATTCTGGAGTTGGCGAAATTAATTAGCTGTCCTACACCTTTTCTTATTAATCATTGAATTCCTTGTGTTTATTGATGAAGTTTAACCAGCGGTATTTTTCTGCGTGGTGGCCGCTAACGCCCCAGTTACCTGCCGGAGGTTGGCGTATTTTCGCGGCAGTGTACCTTTCCTCGCTTGCCGCTGCTGTCCGGTAAGGCGTGTAGTTCGACAGTCTCCTTGATTGTGGTTCGGATATTCGTTTCTTTTGGACTACTTTGGTCGTAGTGGGACCTCCTGCTTCTGGATGTTCTAACACCGGATTCAGAAGACGCAGTGCTGTCCGTCGGTTCCGCCTTGCCTGGGTTATTCCATCGTTGTGTTGTTTCTCAGACGTTAAGTAGATATTGCAAGAGTGATGGCCGGCGTTTAAACTGTCACTAGTTTGAGTTGCCACCCGGTTAAGTGAATACAACTCTTGGCTGCCTGTCTCATCATTTACGAAATTCAGCGACTTTCCCAGGTCGATCCTTGGAGCACTGTCAGAGGCCCACTTCTCTCTTACTTTGATCAGATTGTGATGATTGTCAATAAGGAATTCAGCCATGAATGCAATTTGTGTAAGGAATTTTTAATTAGATATTGTCTTAACAGTCAAATTTGATAATTGTTCGTTATTGTCAACCTTACACGCAATTCGGTCCAAATAAAGTGTACGTGATTTAAAAAAACAAACTGAGCAACCAACGGTAACCGAGTAAGGCCCCGTCCACACCCAAATCTGCCTTTTCCCTAAGTGAACATGTCTCAATATAGTGTGCTGCTGGTAGCATACTTGGTAGGGTCGAGAGTGAGTCATCGGTGGTATCCCCCGATGGGAGGATACAGCGTGAGCCATCGATGGCACATGCTGGCGTGAACGTGTTAAATTTCACTCTCCATATAGCTTCAAATTACCTACAAATTTAATTAAGCGTTCTTCCCACTATACTGTGCACGCACATTAAGTAAAATTTTGTTATTTGCTGTTCTTCGCCGTGATGCAATTTTTACGGTCAACATTGTATTATGGTTTCTCATTTCTGCGCCATACCAGTGCTGAATAATGGAGAGCGTAAGTTGAGAGGGCTCAGGTATCGGCGCAATACCGAGAAAAGTGAATCGCAGTCTGCAAGCCAGAGCGGTTTCCTGCCACTGTGCGCCAGCTCAGGTAGGCAGGCGACTGTGGGTGCGCCGCGGCTCTCCGGGAGTGTTGACCGCGGCGTGCGCAAGGGCGTCAGCAGCGCCGCCACCACCGCCGCCGCCGCCGCTTTCACTTGCCGCCCACGCAGCCTGAGACCCGCCTCTCCCACGCCAGCCCAGCTGCGAGGGCACCAGCCGCAGCCAGGCGCCACCGACCCGCCTCACACACCACCACCTGCTGGCTCACCATACCCTACATACAAAATCTGGTCCAGAGTATCTCGAGCCTAGGGGGCGTCCACCCTGATGACGGCTTCAACTCTGCTCTGTACACTTTCAACGAGTTGTCTGCATTTCTGCAGAAGAATGGAAGTCCATTATTTCTCAGGAGCCGGAACTGGAAATGGTACTCAAGTTGGACGCTGGGGCTTGAAATCTACATCCTAACTCATTCCAAAGGTTGTATGTTCCATTGTGTTCAGGTCAGGGCTCAGACAAGGCCAGTCCATTTCAGGAATGTCACAGTCCACACACCATTCCCTCACAGACGCTGCTTTGTGACACAGTGCATTGTCAAGATGACATAATCATCGTCTCCGAAATTTTCCTCTACTACACGCGGTACACTACTTACCATTTTGCTACACCAAGAAGAAATGCAGATGATCAACGGGTATTCATTGGACAAATATATTATACTAGAACTGACATGTGATTACATTTTCAAGCAGTTTGGGTGCATAGATACTGAGAAATCAGTACCCTGAATAACCACCTCTGGCCGTAATAACGGCCTTGATACGCCTGGGCATTGAGTCAAACAAAACTTGGATGGCGTTTACAGGTACAGCTGCCCATGCAGCTTCAACACGATACCACAGTTCATCAAGAGTAGTGACTGGCGTATTGTGACGAGCCAATTACTCGGCCACCATTGACCAGACATTTTCAGTTGGTGAGATATCTGGAGAATGTGCTGACCAGGGCAACAGTCGAACATTTTCTGTATCCAGAAAGGCCCATATAGGACCTGCAACATCCACTCGTGCATTATCCTGCTGAAATGTAGGGTTTCGCAGAGATCAAATGAAGGGTTGAGCCACGGGTCGTAACACATCTGAAACGTAACGACCATTGTTCAAAGTGCCGTCAATGCGAACAAGAGGTGACCGAGACGTGTAACCAATAGCACCCCATACCATCACGCCGGGGGATACGCCAGTATGGCGATGATGAATACACGCTTCCAATGTGCGTTCGCCGCGATGTCGCCAAACACGGATGCGACCATCATGCTGCTGTAAACAGAACCTGGATTCATCCGAAAAAATTACGTTTTGCCATTCGTGCACCCAGGTTCGTCGTTGAGTACATCATCGCAGGCGCTCCTGTCTGTGACGCAGCGTCAAGGGTAACCGCAGCCGTGGTCTCCGAGCTATAGTCCATGCTGCTGCAAACGTCGTCGAACTGTTCGTGCAAATGGTTGTTGTCTTGTAAACGTCCCCATCTGTTGACCCAGGAATCGAAACGTCCCCATCTGTTGACCCAGGGATCGATACGTGGCTGCACGATCCTTTACAGCCATGCGGATAAGATGCCTGTCATCTTGACTGCTAGTGGTACGAGGCCGTTGGGATCCAGCACGGCGGTCCGTATTACCCTCCTGAACCCACCGATTCCATATTCTGCTAATAGTCATTGGATTTCGACCAACGCGAGCAGCACTGTCACGATACGATAAACTGCAATCGCGATAGGCTACAATCCGACCTTTATCCAAGCCGGAAACGTGATGGTACGTATTTCTCCTCCTTACACGAGGCATCATAACAACGTTTCACTAGGCAACGCCGGTCAACTGCTGTTTGTGTATGAGAAATCGGTTGGAAACTTTGCTCATGTCAGCTCGTTGTAGGTGTCGCCACCGGAGCCAACCTTGTGTGAATGCTGTGAAAAGCTAATAATTTGCATATCAGAGCATCTTCTTCCTGTCGGTTAAATTTCGAGTCTGTAGCACGTCATCTTCGTGGTGCAGCAATTGTAATGGCCAGTAGTGTATCTTCATATCCTTCCGCATTTCACGTTTTCTTAATCATAGTATGGGACCAAGCACCATCTCGTCTTTACTTCACTGTTGGTACTACACACGATGGTTTGTAAACAGGAAATCGCCAAATCCAAACCCTTCCATCGGATTGCCACAGGGTACAGAGTGATTCGTCCCTCCAATTCACTAGTTTCCTGTTACCCAATGCCCGGTGGCATTGATTTTTACACCACTTCAAGCGTTGCTTACAAGGGAACAGCCCCATCGCACCCCCTTCAGATTTAGTTATAAGTTGGCACAGTGGATAGGCCTTGAAAAACTGAACACAGATCAATCGAGAAAACAGGAAGAAGTTCTGTGGAACTATGAAAAAATAAACAAAATATACATACTGAGTAGTTCATGCTTAAGATAGGCAATATTAAGGAGAGTTTGAGCTCAGGAGCGCCGTGGTCCCGTGGTTAACGTGAGCAGCTGCGGAACGAGATGGCTTTGGTTCAAATCTTCCCTCGACTGAAAATTTTACTTTCTTTATTTTCGCAAAGTTGTGATCTGTCCGTTCGTTCATTGACGTCTCTGTTCACTGTAATAAGTTTAGTGTCTGTATTTTGCGACCGCACCGCAAAACCGTGCGATTAGTTGACGAAAGGACGTGCCTCTCCAATGGGAACCGAAAACATTTGATCGCAAGGTCATAGGTCAACCGATTCCTCCACAGGAAAACACGTCTGATATATTCTATACGACACTGGTGACAGCATGTGCGTCACATGACAGGAATATGTTGTCGACCCACCTAACTAGTACACTTGGAGAATGGGTAAAATGATTCTTCTACCTTGCCCGATTTAGGTTTTCTTGTGGATGTGATAATCACTCCCAAAAAAGTGATGAAGTCACATAAGCTGAAAACAAAAAGTTAAATCTTTCACTCGAGGGAAGACTTGAAGCAAGGACCTTTCATTCTGCAGCTCGTTACGCTAACCACGGGACCACGGCGCTCCTGAGCTCGCAATGTCCTTGATATTGCATATCTTGCACATGGACTACTCAGTTTGTATATTTTGCTTATTTTTTCATAGTTCCACACAACTTCTTCCTGTTTTCTCGATCGATCAGTGTTCAGTTTTTCAAGGCCTATCCACTGTGCCAACTTATACGAGGGCGGTTCAGAAAGTAACCTCCGATTGGTCACAGTGCGGGTTGTGGGGGGAGTAGCGACGCCATCTGTGCGTTCACGCACTCAACAGGTCAGTCGGCATCAAGCCGTGGTCGAGTGAACGTCGTACCTGCGCTAGTTTAGTTTTTGTGGCAGTTTGAAATGTGTGCTGCAATAGAAAACCCCGCCAAATGTGAAGTGCGTGCTGTCATAAGGTTTTTTACAGCCAAAGGATATTCTGCAGCAGCTATTCATCGTGAGCTATGTGCCGTGTATGGACCAAGAGTTATGAGTGAAGGAGTTGTCCATGAATGGGTACGTTTATTTAAAAGTGGACGAGAAAACGTTCATGATGAAGAGAGGAGTGGTAGACCGTCATTGGTGACTGACGAACTCGTTCAGACAGTTGATGCAAAAGTTCGTGAAAATCGACGTTTCTCAATGTCGGAGTTGTCTACTGGTTTTCCACAGATTTCTAAGACTCTCTTGTACGAGATAGTGACAGCAAGATTGGGTTACCGTAAGTTCTGTGCACGATGGGTGCCCAAAATTCTTACCGACCACCACAAAACTCAAAGAATGGCCTCTGCATTAGACTTTCTGTCACGTTATGAGGACGAAGGAGAACCATTGTTAAACAGAATCGTGACCGGTGACGAAACCTGGATTAAGTACGTGAACCCTGAGACAAAAGAACAATCAAAGATGTGGGCACATTCAAATTCGCCTACCAAACCAAGAAAAGTCTCGCAAGATTTTTCTGCCAGAAAACTGATGGCAACGGTGTTTTGGGATGCCAAAGGGGTGTTGTTGGTTGAATTCATGGAGCGTGGTACGACCATTAATCAAGACGTGTACTGTGAAACAATAAAAAAGTTACGACGGGCTATACAGAACAAACGCCGTGGTATGCTGACTTCCGGTATCGTTTTTTTGCACGATAACGCCCGTCCTCACTCTGCTCGCAGAACAACGGCCCTTCTTGAGTCCTTCAAGTGGGACGTTATCAACCATCCACCTTACAGCCCAGACAGGCTGGCTTCAGGCACAAGCGGGTGATTTTTATGCAGAAGGAATTTCAAAGCTTGTGAAGAGATACGATAAGTGCCTCAATCGCTATGGAGACTATGTAGAAAAATAGTACAAAGATGTAGTTGTAAGATGTATATATTAAAATATTTTTATTTAACTTGGTGTATTTTTTTAAATCAACCGGAGGTTACTTTCTGAACGGCCCTCGTAACTAAATCTGAGGGGGGTGCGATGGGGAGGTTCCCTTGTTAGTACTGACTACAGAAATGTAAGGCTCACGAGGAGCTGCTCGAACATTGCACACCGTCCTGTTTAACACCCTACGCACAGTCACTATGCTAGTTGGAGTGGTGGCAGCACTTTGGAACTCACGACTGAGTAATTCCGCTTTTTTAAAGAGATTTTTTAGATTACAGTCCGCAATGTTCGGCGGCCATTGTCCGCCAGTACATTAGGTCTGCCTGCTCTTGGTTAGATGTGGTTGTTGCTTCACATTTCCATTAACCACATCACCAACAATCGACTTGGACGACATTAGAAGGGTAAAAATTTCCCTGATGGATTTGTCACCCATTGACTAGTCGACGTTCGATGTCAGTGAGCTCTCCTGGACGATACATTCTGCTCATACAATGAAGGCTTTAACGACTGGATGTTTCAGCTGCTGAGAATTCTTCCGGGCTGTGTGGCCGTGGTCCGTGGAACTCTTCTATCCCTGACGTTTCGTCCACAGCTACGTTGGACATCTTCGGATGGAGCACCTCCGAAGATGTCCAACGTAGCTTTGGACGAAACGTCAGGGATAGAATAGTTCCACGGACCACGGCCATACAACCCGGAAGAATTCTCGGCAGCTGATCCATTCTGCTGTTGCTGCTTCTCTTCTTCCTGCACAATATTCCCCGTTTCCTTTTATCCTTGTACGTCCGCCTCTCGGGAGATCTATTCGGTAATTACGCATTACATGTGGCGTACATTTGGTCCGATAGTGTACACACATAACCCAAAATAACAACTGTATTGATTCCTCAACTTAAGAGAGCGCACTGTGACAAAAAGGTTCTAAACCGTGACACAGATGATCTCGAGTGTTGACTTGCTGCTCCAGATTCAGAAGATGTAGTGGAACCTCTTTTATACAGCCTTCATTAATCCAAATCACCCGTTATCAGAACCAATTAATTAATGACAGAAACAACCGACGAGAAAAATCATAAAATTTAAATTCAGTCAATCGCCAAACACGGATCCTGGCACCGTACAATTAACAAAGTATCACTCTATACTGCACTCCTGTATTGCCCCTAAGCCGGCCGGGGTGGCCGAGCGGTTCTAGGCGCTTCAGTCTGGAACCGCGCGACCGTTACGGTCGCAGGTTCGAATCCTGCCTTGGGCGTGGATGTGTGTGATGTTCTTAGGTTAGTTAGGTTTAATTGTTTCTAAGTTCTAGTGGACTGATGACCTTAGAAGTTAAGTCCCATAGCGCTCAGAGCCATTCTATTGCCCCTATCCCCCTTCCCTTTGTTGCAGGTGTGAAATTATATCGAGGAAGATGGGAGTGCCGATGCTTCTTATGGCGGATGAAGGAGAATTGTTTGAAAAAATTGCTGCCGAATTTGGTGTCTGACTTCAGATTCGTCAAATTACAAGAACAACCGGAGAAAAGTTGAAGACTTTTGGCTCTAAATGATTTTTACAACGAAATTATCGCAATTTCTTCGGCTACACAGAATAACGATAGTAACAGTGCTTCAGGTATCCAAGTTAACGCACAATCTAGCGATATGTGACACCTACAAAGACAACTACGCAGTTGGACAAAATGAGGGTTTATTCGCAACGCCAAGAACGAACAATTTTGGTCGAACCAATTCTGGCGAAACGCCTGAGAGATCGTGTTGCCCGTATACGACTTACGAATCTCACTCAAGAAACTTAGTGATTATTTCAGTGCATAAACCCAATGTGCTTTTCCTTCAATATCCTGTCAAAATTCAGAGCCACATAATGTGTAATTTACGTGAAAATAAATGTAACGTGTCTGTATACGGCATTCTAAATTTTACTTGAGTTACCTATTATGTGGATTTTTGACAATGCGGATGACCTAGGGACCACCTAACTTTTATAATAATGAGTTCCCACTGCAAGAACAATCAAAAAAATGAGAACACAACTTGAAGTTTTATCACAGTTCGTTTTACACACTTCAGTATCCAAAACACACTTACGGAAATGGGAAGTGTTACGCCATGAAGCACCGGTTCGATATTTATCGAACTCTGTGGAAGCGTTCAATGCATAAAGGATATTAAATGTGTAAATTTTTATTACATTTAGAACTGATCACCGTCACTGACATCAGTATTAGCTGTGACCCCACATGGTCATGATTACGCTCTCGTATTCCTTGTGTCATGTCAGTAAACGAACTTCGAACGGCATCTTGATGAATTTCTTGTCATGCCTTATACACATGCTGTGTCAGTTCATAAATGTTTCCGGGCGGAGGCTGGTATGAAAGTATACGTCTTCCAATATCATCTCAGACATGCTCAATGGGTGACAAATCTGGGGACTGGGCAGGTCAGTCAAGGATCCGTACATTCGTCAAGGCGTCTCTGATGTGGAATGCAGTGTGAGGTCTAGCATTCTTCTTCTTCTTCTCCTCCTTCTTCTACCTCAGCATTTATCCGCAGTCTAGTGGGGCTCTGCCGTTTTTGGCTCTTTGTCTTCACTTGGCGCGATCCTGTGCTCGGTCAGGGAGGAGATCATGATATTTGGCAATCGTTGCGACGGTTTCCCAATAGATCGATTAACATCGACTTTCTGAGAAAACCCAAGTTTCGCTATTTTGCTATTATTTCTTGACCTACATGAAATATGTGTCCATGCCATCGCAGACAGCTTAATCTTACCTTTCCAATGATAGGTGCCACTTCGTATCACATGGGAATTTCACTACTGCTAACATGATGATGAAATGTCAGGTTAGGTGTCCACCGAAGCGTTTGGTACCCTCGTCAGGAAGTGTTTGCACAACAGGATTTACAATTCTTGCCACATATTGCTGTCTTCAACTATTACTACAACAGCCCTGCTGTTATATCTAATAGCTCCCCAACACCAGGAGTTGGAGAAGTATGGGTTTCGAGAATCGCTGCAACATGTGATCTTTCATCAAGTCGTCTATAGACATGGTGTTGATCTGATCAAACAGGAACGAGATTAATACCTGAACATCACGGACGGCAACTCAGTGTTCCAGCTGATTCTGGCTTTACGTCAAACAGATATCTGACTGTGGTATGGTACCAGCGGCAAATGATTCACCGGATTCCGAGATCTCAGTGCAGCTTCTAGTTTCTGTTTCCGGTGGACAAAATGCTTGCAAATGCTGCCTGCATTTCGGGTGCTCTCATCCGCCCAGAGTCAGGAAGACAATACTAAAATAATCTCGTGGACTACTCCTCAAGCGACACTTGCCTACTCTTCTTGCCACACTTTTGACCTGAGTATACCTCGTTACCACTCGTTCTGCAGTCATTGCACCGCACCCAACTGTCTGAGCGATCTGTCGGTATCAAATTCGGATGTCCCTCATGCCAATAATTCGACCTTTCTGAATGTCCGACAGATGGGGTAATAGGCTACACAGACATATTCTTTGGCAGACTGTGTTGCTATCTCCACTAATTACCTTACACAAATCAAAACAGCCACCATGTACTTGCACCATCTGACGGACTGGCTTTTTTATGTAGTTAAAATACTGAAAACAAGCCGTTTCCCCCACAGTATTGCCTGCATATGTGTTCGACACATATGTAGAACACATTTCATCCTCCCCCTCACTGTGTCTACCTCTTCCTGCCTCTCTCTGTTCACCTCATCCTCCCACCTTTACCATCTATATCCTCCTCCCCACTCTCTCTGTCTCTTCATCCCCTTCTCCCCTGCTCTCTGTCCATTTCGCGCACTGCCTTTCTCTGGCCACATCTTCCTTCCCTCCCTCTGACTGTATCCCTCTCTCTTTCCATCTCTGTCTCGTACTCTTGCTTTATCACCTGCACACTACCCCTCTACAGTTTCTGCCTGCATGTGTATCCCTTCAATACAGTTCATGAACCAGGCCAATATTACTCCCACAACACACTTGTCATGCAAGACAGGGTACACATCAGGAGCCTGAAAATAATTTATTTACTCCTGTCATTCAGAATGCTATGCAAAGCAGGTTGATACTACTTCAAAACAATATGCCTGTCATGCAGGTCAGCCTACATGTCAGGGCCCAGAAAACCATTTGTTGCTCATGACATGTAGGCTTCCCTGCAAAGTGTGGGGAAAACACGTTTGTGCCTGCATCTCAGCTTCTACTGGAGCTAGAAGGTTACAAACCCCACTATGCTGATGCTTCTGAGGCCTGCTGTTCCTGTTCCAAATTTGTCTGAAATCGATCCAGTGGTTTTGGAGGCTATCCTGGACATACTCTCATACATACATACATTCATAAACACATTACATACATTTATACAATCTGCTTTATATAAATACCAGATATCTCCAGGCAGGGACTACTCAGGAGGATGTTATCAGGAGAAAGAAAACTGGCGTTCTATGGATCGGAGTGTGGAATGTCAGATCCCTTAATCGGACAGGTAGGTTAGAAAATTTAAAAAGGGAAATGGATAGGTTAAAGTTGGATATAGTGGGAATTAGTAAAGTTCGGTGGCAGGAGGAACAAGACTTAGAAGAGACGAGAAGAAGGGATCAGTTGATATGGCTTATTCTGAGGCATCAAGGGATCACCAATTTATTATTGGAGGGCAGCGTGGAGGGTAAAAATCGTAAAGGGAGACCAAGAGATGAATACACTAGCAGATTCAGAAGAATTCAGGATGCAGTAGATACTGGGAGATGAAGAACCTTGCACAGGATAGAGCAGCATGGAGAGCTGCATCAAACCAGTCTCTGGACTGAAGACCACAACAACAACAAGCTATTATAAGGATGAAATTTTAATCAACATATGTTATAGGCATGTAAATACTAGAGAGTCAGTTTCTGTTCATTTCCTTGT
Organism: Schistocerca nitens; assembly: GCF_023898315.1. Taxonomy (NCBI): domain Eukaryota; kingdom Metazoa; phylum Arthropoda; class Insecta; order Orthoptera; family Acrididae; genus Schistocerca; species Schistocerca nitens. Next base: position 371,310,064 of record NC_064620.1, on the reverse strand, counting down.
GGCCTATCATCATCCTGTTGCTTCTCTGCATTCATTCGATGTCCATGGTGATACGTGCTTTATAAGGACTATTGGATCAGTCTCTCTCTCTCTCTCTCTCTCTCTCTCACTCACTCACTCACACACTCACACACTCACACACACACACACACACACACACACACACACACACACACACACACACAGTGAAAACATTATTCCACCATGTGACTGTGCCGACCTATATAGACAGCTTTTCTGAAATTTACATTAGTTGTTTGATTTCCGCATCTTGTGCTGATGATATCTCATAGCTTCCACTCCTTGTCTGTGACCTCATCATGCAGCTTGTCAGGACTGCGCCTTTCTAAAAGCTGATCATGACGTCAGATTCCACTTAACCAGATACTACGAAAATGACACTCCAAAACCTCTTTAAGGATGGGGTTCTTTCCAGATGTGTCATACCAAGCAGAAACTGGTAAGCCCTGTGACCGTAAAATCAAGAAATGTTGCAATGGAATTCAGGTAGATCATTGTGAAACTAAATCTCGGAAGCTCAGCATTGTCTGGAAGGGAAGAGCGGGCCGTGAGAAAATCACACAAAAATAAACGAGTATACGACGGTACAGATGTATGTTGAAAATTTATATGTCAGGTAGCAATGTGAAGTGGTACTATAAAGAATATAAGAGGAATGAAAGTCTGTAGAGAATCCTTGCCACACGAACTAAAAGGTTAGTCAGACATCAGGTAAGTCAAATAGGAAGTGTTAATTTCATACTTGAAAGAGAAGCAGTGGTTTAATTTAGACTACATAAAGCAGATTACTGGCGGTAATAGGTGCAGTAAACAAGAGGAGAAGAAAATATTGTCACAAGAGCAAAGAGATGACGGACGACATCAGACCAGTCGAAAAATTGATGACTACAAAAAAAGATACCATTTTATACTAATTTGCACAAAGAAACACTGTTAATCGAGCGGGACTAACACACATGCAACAAAAATAATATGGTGAAAAAATGACTTAACCACAATTTAATGGATGTTCTAGTTGTGACACTCATCTTAATCGATCTTGACTGGCGAAGCAAAGGATAACATCGCTACTGTATAGGAAAATTCATTCTTTTAACAATGCCAGCATCTGACAGCTGTTATCGTCTACGAACGTAAAGGCCACCAGATTGTCTGAAGACACAATAGTGCATAGCGTTTAAGTTACTGATAATAAACTATTACTCTGTACATAGCACGTTATGGTATAAACAATAAACTGGTACTGATACACGTATAAATGTCACATGGCTAGTGCAAGCGTTTCAATTTGACACCACTTCTGTGGCTTTAATGTCTTTTGCTGCTTGTGTATTCAAGCAGCTTCTGATTTTTCCTTGTGAGGCTGTGTGGAAACGGTTATAGATATACAGGGTGTCGCTAAAACATACCGATAAACTTTAGAGACAGGTTGCTTATATAGAAATAAGTAAAAAGTCTAGAAATCGTGGGCTCTAAAATTCATACCGTAAGAGACATGAGCACTTATTCATCTTCGCTACCATAAGGTCTTTGCATTCCATATATTGGGAGGAGAAAGTATTGACCAAAACAACAAAAAATGCCTAGCAAACATGGGGGCTAAAATGCATACTTTAAGGACTACGAGCACTTTTTCATTTTCGCTAGTGTGAGACATATACCTTTTACTGAACAAGTGCTCATAGCTATTGAGGTATGGATTTTAGAGCCCAAGTTTAGTGCACTTTTTTTCTTGTTTTGGTCCATACTTCCTCCTTCCCAAATATGGAAAGCAACTTACGGTAAGTTCTATGGGACCAAACTACTGAGGTCATCGGTCCCTAAGCTTACTCACTACTTAATCTAACAAAGGACAACACACACACCCATGCGCGAGGGAGGGACCTCCGACGGCGACTGCCGCGCGAACCGAGAGAAGGCGCCTTAGACCGCACGGCTACCCCGCGCGGCGTGGAAAGCAAGGACCTCGCAGTAGAAGATGATGATGATGTTGGGTTTGTGGGGTGCTCAACTGACAGGTCATCAGCGCCCGTACTAAGTCCCATTTTTTACACAATCCAATTTGTTTCCACAGTACAATCGAGCGACACTCACAAATAATGGTAATGATGAAATCTATTTATTTATTTATTTACACGTCAAGTTCCGTAGGACCAAATTGAGGAGCAAATCTCCAAGGTCATAGATGTCAGTACATAAAATTACAAAAAAAAAGTAATAACGGATGAAAATAAAATGTTTATGAACCCAAAAAAGTCAGTCCATAAGTTTAAGTAAACGCAATCAACAATACAACAAGAATCAGCTTAATTTTTCAAGGAACTCCTCGACAGAATAGAAGGAGTGACCCATGAGGAAACTCTTCAGTTTCGATTTGAAAGCGCGTGGATTACTTTTGAATTCGAGCGGTATCTTATTGAAAATGGAAGCAATAGAATACTGCACACCTTTCCGCACAAGGTTTGATTTCTGCCGAGTATTAACTGAGTCAAAGCTGCTTATTCTTGGGAATAAGCTAATATTGTTAACAATAAATAACAATAAGGAATATTGAAAGGCCAATGTCAAAATACCCAAACTCGTGACAAGAGGTTCGTGAACTTACACCAGTTATAGCCCGAACCGCCCGTTTGTGAGCCAAAAATAACCTTTTAGAATGGGAAGAGTTACCGCAGAATATAATACTATATGACATAAGTGAATGAAAATAAGCAAAGTAGACTAATTTTGGTGTCGAACGATCACTCACTTCAGATACTGTTCGAATAGTAAAAAAATGGCAGCATTAAGTCTTTGAACAAGATCCTGAACTTAAGCTTTCCACGACAGTTTACTATGTATCTGAACACCTAGAAGTTTGAACTGTTCAGTTTCACTAATCATATGCCCATTCTGTGAAACTGAAACGTCAGGTATTGTTGAATTGTGTGTTAGAAACTGTAAAAATTGAGTCTTACTGTGATTTAGCGTTCGTTTATTTTCTACAAGCTCTGAACTTAGGTCATGAACTGCACTATTTGAAACTGGGCCAATGTTGCATACAACATCCTTTACTACCAAGCTAGTATCATCAGCAAACAGAAATATTTTAGAGTTACCCTTACTACTGTGTCTTTCTTGTTCTGTGTCGTCCCTTGTCCTCTCTGTTGCTTGTTTTCTTCCTTGTGGTTGTTTCTTGGTCGTGGAGAAGGGTAACGATGGCCTTTGTCGTCTGGTCCCTTCAAACCCCACAAACCAACCAGTTACCTGTAATACTAGAGGGAATATAATTTATATGAATAAGGGACAGAAGTGGCCCAAACACTGATCCCTGGGGCACCCCCGACTTGACTGTAACCCACTCAGACGCCACATCACAGCCATTCCCAACATTGTGAATAATGACATTTTGCTGCCTGTCGCTAACGTAAGAGGTGAACGGTATATGCTTTAGAGCCCTTGTTTACTCTTCTTCTTTTTCTTATTTTGATGTGAAGAATCTATCTCTAAAGTTCGTCAGTGTTTTTTCGGGATATCTTGTATGCAGGCAGACTGACGTGACGAACAAAAATTTGTATCAAGGCTGTGATTCGAACCCAGGTCTCCTGCTCACTATGGAGATGCGCTAACCATTGCGCCACCCTGACACAGTTGCTTTGCACTCCTGCAGTGACTACGCTAGCACGAATTGGTATTTGACTTGAGGAGGGAGAAATGCTACAGGAGACCCGGTTCCGAAACAGTCTTCATATATACATCATAGATGTATGAAACTTTCAAAAGTCTCTGCAACCATACAGTCTTATTTGGTTACACATGTTGCTAAAAAAAGAAAAAAAAGAAAGTAAAAGGAGAACTGGAGATCCTCATCGGCTGTCCAACCGAGGACATTCGCGTCAGAAGTCGATGACTCCGTTCTGTACCATAAAAGAGAAATTAACATCAAGATCTCCATAAATCTGTGCATTTAAAATCACGTACTACGTTATAACCAGTTAATATATGTAGAAGGAAGCAAAAATTTCCGAGTATCTTCTTAACGAAATTAGACAAACAACTAACTCACTTTTAATTATGTACATCTAGAGGTAGGTCAGGTCAAAATACCTGCTAGTTCACTAAAGACTCGTTCAATTTCTAAGTTATTATTACTACTGCTGTAACTACTACCACTACGAATACCTTGATACGTAACAAGACTGCACACATCAGCTGTCACCTCACGACCGAGAAATGTAAGCAGCGTGTTCTGAACGGAGCGTGCTCCCCGAATTGGCAGCAGCCTCTTGCAGCTGCCAGGCTGTTGCTGCCAACATTCTGTGCCGGACTTCGATAGCGACGCTGCTGAGACAGCTGCAAAGCTTTAAAATAGAGTGACTTCGAAAGCGCCGTTTTGAAAGTTTCCGTGCAATCTAGACTCTGTTTCTATCCGCTACGATGTATTTTATTTCCGCTAATTTCGACTACCTGAAACTGAAAAGCGTCTGCTTTATTTATAAAAAAAAACAGCACTGCGTGCTACATTAATCGCCTACTGTACGTTGTGTGCAGTGTTTTGGAATAAGTGGCGTAATAAATTCGAAAATGAAAGAGTTTAAAGTTTCTATCGCTTCTTCTATAACCTCGCTCTGAACCCACAATTATATATCACTGTAGAAAATCCACAGCATTAAAAATACCTATTTCACTTCAGTGCTTTTTACTGACGTATGTTAAATGACATTTACCTCAGTCAGAACTGGTACTTGTTCAACTTAATCGCACATTAGTTCCAAGCAGCTAAGAAAATTATCGTAACTAAATTATGTTCGTCAGGTGTTCCCACTTTGCTAGCTCCTTTTTAACATTCTCGGGAACCTTACTGGAAAGAATTTCCAGCGTGCTCGGCTAAGACAGGACACGAACTTGTGTTAAGCAGTTTGATGTAGAAAACAGCCAAAAAGTTGCGAAATTCTGTTCTTTTTATTTAACTGATGACCGGTTTCAACATCAAACCTACTAGAAAGGGACTGTATGTCTGTATGTACTGAAACAGTATTGTGCTGGAAAAGCATTTAAATCACGCTCATTTCATCACCTCTTATGTGCTCCGTAAATGCTTGCAAACTGTCATCGGATTGGATGCTTTAAAACCACATAGCTGGAGTACTCATCAAAACTAAACTTGTTGTCACCGACGTCAACAAGACAGAACCTCTGCTCACCTGAAGTACAACGCATTTCTCAAGGACGTCACTCCTATAAACATTGTGATGCACTAACAGCAATGACAACTTGCATTTCTGATATTGTGTCTAATCAGAGAACAGTTTGTATATATCTGTTACCTCTTCGATGGTACACAGTTTAACCGCTTATATCACGAAAGTTGTATTCTCATAAAATTTAAGACAAAATGATATGTAAACAGAACAGCTTCCTATACCAACAAATAATCGCTCGAGATCTCTGAGCGAAGTTTTACCACACAGATCGTTCCTGATAAATTATAAATATGATTTCATATAGGTAATTTCCAGGTATGATTGCCTATAGAAGTCGCGGGGTCCAAACGATACATACCGAACGTGCGATAGTAAATCGATCATGCGAGTTTCGGGCGGGCGTTATGATCAATTATTTCTGACTGTCATTTTTATCTGTTTTCCGTCGTTCCTTTAGTTCGCGTACATTGCATTCCCGCCCTAATTATTTTTGACTTGATTGGGAATACCAGACGATTTCTCTCGAAAGCGAGTGTAATGTCTAGTGTTCCTGACTTTTCTTCCGCGGATTCTCTGACATGGAAAACTCTAATTCCATGTATATCCAGCATAGAGAGTTTTTTAACTTTTTGCCGCAAATATGGACTTCTGCCGGACGAGGGAAGGATGGACTGTGTTGACTGTGGTGCTGAAAAGCCTGTAAAACTTCGTAAGAGGAGTGTCGATACTGAAATACTGTTGAAATTTAATTGCGGACAGTGCGGAAAACGAACCAGTATCAGGCAAAATACGTGGTTCGACTCTTCGAAGTTATCCATTCAGCCGAGCGTAATTCTTGTATCGTGCTGTATTAGAGACTACACGTTGCAAGCAGCAGCATCAGAAACTGAATTACCTGAAAATACCGTGTGCGACTACTTTGGGTTTTGCCGAGAAGTCTGTTACGTGGTAGTGACAAATGATAGTGTGCCAATTGGCGGGGCGAATGAAGTTGTAGAAGTACACGAATCTCGTATAGCTAGACGAAAGAAACAGAGAGGACGACCACAAAGTGAAATAGATCACATTTGGGTATTCGGTGGTATAGAAAGAGAGTCCCGGAAGTGTTTCGTTGTCAGAGTATTGCCCAGAGACAAGGTCACTTTAGTGGGTCTCATAAAACACTTTATACTGCCTGGTACTAAAGTTATAACTGACGGCTTTCAGGCTTGCAAGACTCTGAAAGCTGAAGGGTTCGACCACGAATTCGTGAACGATTCTGTGGAGTTCATGTCTTCGGATGACCCCAGTGTCCACACCCAGAATATTGAGCGGCTGTGGAAATCTGTTATGTCTTCCATAAAAAGAGAAAGGCGTCCCGGACAAAGGGACGAACTGTACTTGTTTCAGTAACTACATTTCCACAACTTGCGTTTACAGGGGAAAGTCAACGCATGCGATACTCTGTTGATATTCTTGCGTGATATTGGCAGAGTTTACCCTGGAAATGGTAAAAAGGGAATTGTCCCTGAACCATACATAGTACATCACATGGACTGTCACATGACGATAACACCGACGACGAGTGAAGTAAGTCGTCTCCTTTGAAATTACAAGTATTTTTGTAAAGCTTTTCTTTTGTCGTTACTGTAGTGACCACCTTAAACATACTGATAACAGTCGCCACGAGACTCGCATAATCGATTTACTATCGCACGTTCGATATGTATCGTTTGGACCCCGCGACTTCGATAGGCAATCATTCTTGGAAATTACCTTCACATTTAACGTAATATACTTACTTGCAGCAGCTCCAGGTAACTAACATTACCTGTGGTAGTTGTATACAAAAAAGTCAACTAAGACAGTTGGTACTGAAAGGGACGATATTTGACATACCCCAGCAATACGCCGTCCGCGGTGACCGATGGCCGAGCGGTTCTAGGCGCTTCAGTCCGGAACCGAGCGACTGCTACGGTTGCAGGTTCGAATCCTGCCTCGGACATGGATGTGTGTGATGTCCTTAGGTTGGTTAGGTTTAAGTAGTTCTAAGTTCTAGGGGGCTGATGACCTCAGATGTTGAGTCCCATAGTGCTCAGAGCCATTTGAACCATCTTGAACCAGAAACAACTCAACCATATTGGTGCATAAGTTCGTAGCTTTTTTGTTTAGAATGTTGATATTCCGGTTGCTATAGTTTTATTTATCGATTGTCATTTTTTATTTGTAGTTCAGTGTTCCTGTTTGAATTTGCTTATTGTCATTTTGTCATCTGGAGATCGTGAGAGGAGCTGTGGACGCTACAAAATGGAGTGCCAAGAGGAGAAATCGGAACATTTCCGATACATTCTTCTGAATTCAGTAGAGAGGTGACACCAGCAGATGCAGCCAGAAACATTTGTGTCGTGTATGGCGATATTGCCAGTGGACAGAGCAGGCAAGATTATCGTATTGTCGTTTTGAGGACGATCGTTTTGACATCATCGTCAGGAAGTTCGCTCAAACGCATTAATCCTCACTCATGTCAGCTTACTCGAGAAAAAGCAGATGTGATGATCGGTAATCATTCCATCATCGTGGAACATTTGCATGCAGTGGCAAAGCTTCAAAAATCGGATATATGTGTACCGCTTGCTCTAAGCCAATATCACAAAAATCTGCGGGTGTCCTACCTATGAGCGCCCCTGGTTGCTGGTCATCAACTGGCTCGTGAACAACACCGACCATTACTATCCTGTATCGTTACTGGTGACGAGAAATGGAGTCTTTATGCTAAGGAAAAGAAAGGAATAGCTGAACCCCAAACAAAGTAGCAACTCCCCGCAGAAAGACCGGTCTTCATCCACAAAAGAAATGTTATGCATTTAGTGGAAAAGCGTCGGTGTGGTGTACTACGAATTGCTGTCCCGAGTTGTAACCATCACTGCTGACATTTGTTGTGAGCAACTGAGATTTGTTGCAGACGCAATCCTACAACAACGACCAGGAAGACTGTATGAAGTGTTAGACTGACCTTATTCACCTCATCTTGCACCCTCTGATTCTCACCTTCTCCGCTCTCCATCGAAGAACTTTCAAGGGGCTTCCTTTTCGGATGAAAGAGTGCTCTGAACATGGCTGGACGAGTTCTTCGCTTCCAAATCACGTCATTTCTACAGTGGTGGAATCGAAGAGTTACCCGAGTGTTGGCAGACCGTTGTAAATAGTGAAGGAGAATGTGTTATTATTAATGACGAAAGTCTCTGTTATGTGTATCTGATATGTTTATTAAACTTATGGAAAAACACTACAAACCTATGCACCAGCCATACACATGTATACAGGGTGTTACAAAAAGGTACGGCCAAACTTTCAGGAAACATTCCTCAGACACAAATAAAGAAAAGATGTTATGTGGACATGTGTCCGGAAACGCTTAATTTCCATGTTAGAGCTCTTTTTAGTTTCGTTCTTCCACCTACGCTCAATGGAGCACGTCATCATGATTCCATACGGGATACTCTACCTGTGCTGCTAGAACATGCGCCTTTACATGTACGACACAACATGTGGTTCATGCGTGATGGAGCTCCTGCACATTTCAGTCGAAGTGTTCGTATGCTTCTCAACAACAGATTCGGTGACCGATGGATTGGTAGAGGCGAACCAATTCCATGGCCTCCACGCTCTCCTCACTTCAACCCTCTTGACTTTCATTTATGGGGGCATTTGAAAGCTCTTGTCTACGAACCCCGGTACCAAATGTAGAGACTCTTCGTGCTCGTATTGTGGACGGCTGTGATACAATATGCCATTCTGCAGGGCTGCATCAGCGCATCAGGGATTCCATGCGACGGGGGGTGGATGCATGTATCCTCGCTAACGGATGACATTTTGAACATTTCCTGTAACAAAGTGTTTGGAGTCACGATGGTACGTTCTGTTGCTGTGTGTTTCCATTCCATGATTAATGTGATTTGAAGAGAAGTAATAAAATGAGCTCTAACATGGAAAGTAAGCGTTTCCGGACACATGTCCACATAACATATTTTCTTTCATTGTGTGTGAGGAATGTTTCCTGAAAGTTTGGCCGTACCTTTTTGTAACACCCTGTATATAATTAAAAACAAATTTGAGTATACTCAGTGACGAGAGCCAAGTTGAAAGAAAATTCAGTAGTTATTTGAAGAATGAAAATGTCAAACTTTCTAAGAGCGAAATCTCACATTTGTCAGGAGAATCAAAAAATAATATACCTCTTTTTGTAAGCGACTTATTTGTAACCAAAGTAACTGAGAAGTTATTTTGATAGCACAGAATCGTGCTGCTCACCTCATCACTGCAAAAAATGAGACAAATTAGAAAATAATTTATTAAGAATGTTCTCTGTGTCAGTACCATGGTACGGACTCGTTCTAGATGCCAACAAGAAATTCGTTTCAAGTGCCATTAATGCTGAAGCACTACGTTTTATTTGCGATAATCCAAATACAGAAATGCAGCAGTAATGTTTCAACCAACAGAACTGTAGTCGACAAAAACCACATCTCATATTTTTTAAATTTTTTACAAGAGAATAAATTTAAATTCAGGAAATAAATTTCTCAGTACAGAATCCTGTTTCTTACAAAGCTCAATTCTTAGGATCAGAGGTTGTAAAGTTTATATAGTTTGCTGTTGAGTAACATATGACAATGTCGTCAACAGGTGTTTCTGTTTTGCAACTGATAAATATGGCTCCTCTTTCTAACGAAGTACGACAAGGCCTACATCAACCATGGTCTTCCTCCTTTTGAATATACTGGCATTTTTTCATTCTTCTGTTGCAGAGTTGACGTTATTAACAGCTGTTTGGGATTGATGTGAGGCACTTTGATCATTCTGCACTTCGAGATCTTAGAAGCATGCGCTGACATCAAACAACAACTTTAAAATTAAAGCAGTAAGTTGTATGCACTGGAATTACATAGAATGGGTTCATAGCTGTAGCTGACTCAACGGTTTTGCGTAAGTAATGCGGAACGAGGAGCTTGTCGAATGATTCATAACTCCAGAGAGAAGCAGTGCTTGGCACGTCATGCGCTGTCTAGCAATGAGTTACATGATATATAATTTTTCTTTACCATATTCCTTTCTTGTACACAAGAAGTAGTGGTGCTATGTTGTGTCGTATTTCAAACCAAGGAAAGCGTAATAATCAGTCCCAGGGATTACAAGACTTCTAGAAAGTTTTAATTTTAAGTCTGAAGTTGAATAACAAATGACAAAAAAATATTTTTTCGTGTATTATAATAACTAACAATTACCGTATTTTTCCACTACTTGTACTATGAGACCTTTATCCTTGCCATATTCCATGCTTACAATTCAAGGGAAAGTACCCATAAGATTTTACTGAGTTATCAAAACATGTGAAGTAAATAGCGATGCCTTTTGACTGCATTGACTCAGAAGCTTCACTTTCCTATCGTCAAGGATCCGTAAAACTTACACTACTGGCCATTAAAACTGCTACACCTAGAAGAAATGCAGATGATAAACGGGTATTCATTGGACAAATATATTATACCAGAACTGACATGGGACTACATTTTCACACCATTTGGGTGCACAGATCCTGAGAAAACAGTGTCCAGAACAACCACCTCTGGCCCTAATAACGCTCTTGATACGCCTGGGCATTGAGTCAAACAGAGCTTGGATGGCGTGTACAGGTAAAGCTTCAACACGATATCACAGTTCATCAAGAGTAGTGACTGGTGTATTCTGACGAGCCAGTTGCTTGGCCACCAGACGCTTTCAATTGGTGAGAGATCTGGAGAATGTGCTGGCCAGGGCAACAGTCGAACATTTTCTGTATTCAGGAAGGCCCGTACAGGACCTGCAACATGCGGTCGTGCATTATGCTGCTGAAATGTAGGGTTTCGCAGGAATCGAATGAAGGGTAGAGCCACGGGTCGTAACACATCTGAAATATAACGTCCACTGTTCAAAGTGCCGTCAATGTGAACAAGAGGTGACCGAGACGTGTAACCAATGGCACCCCATACCATCACGCCGGGTGATACGCCAGTATGGCGATGACGAATACACGCTAAAACCTGGATTCATCCGAAAAAATGACGTTTTGTCATTCGCGCACCCAGGTTCGTCGTTGAGTACACCATCGCAGGCGCTCATGTCTGTGATGCAGCGTCAAGGGTAACCGCAGCCATGGTCTCCGAGCTGATAGTCCATGCTGCTGCAAACATCGTCGAACTGTTCGTGCATATGGTTGTTGTCTTGCAAACGTGACCATCTGTTGACTCATGGATAGAGACGTGGCTGCACGATCTGTTACAGCCATGCGGATAAGAAGCCTGTTATCTCGACTGGTAGTGATACGATGCCGTTGGGATCCAGCACGGCGTTCCGTATTACCCTCCAGAACCCACCGATTCCATATTCTGCTAATAGTCATTGGATCTCGATCAACGCGAGTAGTAATGTCGCGATACGATAAACTGCAATCGCGATAGGCTACAATCCGACCTTTATCAAAGTCGGAAACGTGATGGTACGCATTTCTGCTCCTTACACGAGGCATCACAACAACGTTTCACCAGGCGACGCCGGTCAGCTGCTGTTTGTGTATGAGAACTCGGTTGGAAACTTTCCTCATGTCAGCGCGTTGTAGGTGTCGCCACCGGTGCCAACCTTGTGTGAATGCTCTGAAAAGCTAATCATTTGCATATCACAGCATCTTCTTCCTGTCGGTTAAATTTCGCGTCTGTAGCACGTCATCTTCGTGGAGCAGCTATTTTAATGGCCAGTAGTGTAAATGACACACCTACCAGTTCCTGAAAAGAAGAGGGTCTTAACAGATGTACGGACAGACAGTTAGTTCGATAACAAACGTCACAATTTTTTTCGTGTGATATAATTACAAATTCACAATTTTCTTTTGGTTGCAGTGCGAAGCCTTGCTCTTCGCAAATTTCATGATTCCAGGTCAAAAGGAATTACGCTGTGAGATTTAATGAGTGAATATACCGGGCGTTCAAAAAGTCAGTATAAATTTGAAAACTGAATAAATCACAGAGTAATGCAGATAAAGAGGTACAAGGTGACACACATGCTTGGAATGACATGAGGTTTTATTAGAACCAAAAAAATACAAACGTTCAAAAAATGTCCGACAGATGGCGCTTCATCTGATCAGAATAGTAATAATTAGCATAACAAAGTAAGACAAAGCAAAGATGATGTTCTTTACAGGAAATGCTCAATATGTCCACCATCATTCCTCAATAATAGCTGTAGTCGAGGAATAATGTGAACAGCACTGTAAAGCATGTCCGGAGTTACGGAGAGGCATGCTGTCTTTCAGCCGGCCGGGGTGGCCGAGCGGTTCTAGGGGCTACATTATGGAATCGCGCGACCGCTACGGTCGCAGGTTCGAATCCTACCTCGGGCATGGATGTGTGTGATGTCCTTAGGTTAGTTAGGTTTAAGTAGTTCTAAGTTCTAGGGGACTGATGGAAGTCCCATAGTGCTCGGAGCCATTTGAACCATTTGTTGTCTTTCAGCATCCCTAGAGATGTCGGTCGATCACGGTACACTTGCGATTTCAGGTGACCCCAAAGCCAATAATCGCACGGACTAAGATCTGGGGACCTGGGAGGCCAAGCATGACGAAAGTGGCGGCTGAGCACACGATCATCACCAAACGACGCGCGCAAGAGATCTTTCACGCGTCTAGCAATATGGGGTGGAGCGCTATCCTGCATAAACATCGTAGATTCCAGCAGGTGTTTATCAGCCAGGCTGGGGATGATGCGATTCTGTACGGCGTACCTCTCACCCGTCACGGTAGCAGTTTTGCTGTCCAGCGCCATCTGTCGAACATTTTGCGAACTTTGTTTTTTTTTATTTTGTTCTAATAAAACCCCATGTCATTCGAAGCATGTGTGTCAATTTTTACCTCTGTACCTACATTATTCCGTGGTTTATTAAGTTTTCAAATTTATACTGACTTTTTGATCGCCCGGTATATTACAAATGGCCGTATATTTTGACTGAATTGACTTAGAAGCTTCATGGTTTGACATCGCCAAGTGGTCGCAGATCTTAATATGTGACACAGATTTCAAACTGATACGTTTACCCGTTGCTGATACAAATGGTTTTGTAAAGTCAGTCGCCCAGACATCGGACAACAAAGTTATCGTATAAAGGATTCCTTTCCTACCGTTTGACATACGGAACCCTAGAAACTGTGCAAGTAGACTACAGTTCCTGATGCAGGCGAAAATCTATCGTAAAATCCCACCATTGGTAAAATTTCATAGCATTAAAACGAAGTTGAAAAGATGGGTATTAAATACTTTTAATAACTGCGAAGCAACTCCGGACGGAGTGGCCACACAAATGTTTGATTTTTATATTTACTAGACAAAGCAAACTGCATCTTGAATATGACAACAGTGTTATACCGCAGGTGGTGTTGGAATATACCAGAAAAGACTGAGGTGCTGGAATTTACCTCAAAAGACTGAGCCCGCTGTACTCTACGGTCCTTCGCAGCTTCTAACGCGACCAACTGCCGCTCCAACAGGCAATTAGTTACGGTGGCGGCACAGTCGCCGACGCCACGGTCTGTAATTCTGCCTCCATTGTACGGGCGCCGTGAGCCAATTCCCGCGCACAGCGTAAAACTCCTCACGTCTATGGGCCGGGATTCCTTTCTTTAAAGCCGCAGTAAAACAGCGGCAGCTGTCGGCTGACCGCTAATTGGTCATTAGTGGTAACATCGAGCTCTCCCTCTCCGCGGTGACACGGACACGTGGATCTAACGGGGGTCGATGTTGATAGAACGACAGTTTCCTTTAGTTCTCCTATTTACATTCATTTTAACAAAGTAATAATTGCTGACAGTGCAAACAGTCGATAGAGAGTAGCATATCAACTTCTGTATTTGCAAAATACTGTCGCCCATAGTTTAACGTAACGTGGAAGCAAAACCCGGGTAACAACAAAAAACGATGCATCAAGAATCCACAGTTCACAAATGAGATTTCCCAGACATGTATCAGGATAGCAAGGGCAAGACACACAGTGAAATACAAAAATAAGTGCAGAACTAGGATTATTGTCTCTAAATGAAAAAATGAATACAAAAGGCACTGAGAAGAGCACACTTCTAGGCTAGAGGATGACAGACTGTCAAAACACTATGCAGATATAAGCCAATGGGAAGAAAAGATATGTTGTCTCATGTTGTGGTCTTCAGTTCTAAGACTGGTTTGAAGCAGCTTTCCATGCTACTCTATTCTGTGCGAGCCTCTCCACCAACCTACACCCTTCTGAATCTCCTTACTGTATTCATCTCTTACTCTACAGTTTTTACTCTTCACATTTCCCGCCAATAACTATACTGGTCATCCATTGATGTCTTAGAGTGTGTCCTACAAACCCATCCCTTCTTTCGGACAAGTTCTGCCACAAATTTCTTGTCTCCTAATTCTATTCAGTATTTCCTCATTACTTACATGATCTACTCATCTAGTCTTCAACATTCTTCTGCACCACCATGTATCAAAAGTTTTTTCTCCTCTTGTCTAAACTGTTTATCGTCCATGTTTCGCTCCCACTTAGATCTATATTCGATGTTAACAAATTTCTTTTCTTCAGAACGCCTTTCTTGCCATTGCCAGTCTACATTTTATATCCTCTCTATTTCGGCCTTCATGATGAGTTATTCTACTGCCCAAAAAGCAAAACTCGTCTACTGCTTTAAGTGCCTCGTTTCCTAATCTAATTCCCTCAGCATCACCTGATTTAATTCGACTACATCCCATTATCCTTGTTTTCCTTTTGTTGAAGTTCATCTTATATCCTCCTTTCAAGACAGTGTCAATTCCATTCAACTATCCTTCTAAGTCCTGTGCTCTCTCTAACAGAAATACAATGACATCGGCAAACCTCTGAACTTTAATTCCTACTCTAAATTTTTCTTCGTTTTCCTTTACTGCCTCTTCAATGTACAAATTGGATAACATCGGGGATAGGCTACAACCCTGCCTCACTCCCTTATCAACCACTGCTTCCTTTCATGCCCCCTCGACTTTTATTACTGCCGTCTGGTTTCTGTACAAGTTGTGAACAGCCTTTCGTTCCATTTATTTCATAGGGAGACCCAAAACAAGGCAGATGAATCTGTACTGTAAGTATTCGTAACCGACAAACCTCATATGTGCACAAAAAGATGGTGGTGTTGGTGGTGGTGGTGGTGGTGGTGGTGGTGCTGCTGCTGCTGCTAATGATGATGATGATGATGATGATGATGATGATGCTGATGATGACAATGATGACGACGACGGCAACATACAGTTAACCGGACGACTTCGATATTATTTCAATTCTTAGACTCCACATATCCACACAATGAGTACACAATATTCCATTTTTTTTGTGGCTAGCTTTGCCTTCTCAGCTTCTTGCCAGTGTTTTTGAACCGTTTTTGTCAAGTTCATCGACATAGCAACAAATGGTATAATGTAAAAACACTCGAAGGATAATCAGACAAAAAACGTCCATTTCTTGAGATTGATAACAAACTGCTTGTTGCAAATTACCGAATGATAATTACTCGTTGGCAAGAGAACTAAAAATGCGACGATATTTGTATGTTGTAAGATTACAATATTCTATGAGCAAGGAAAATATTGATTAGGTCAGGAGTCTAATTATTATGAGGACACGTGTTTGAGCCTCGGTGCAGACTGTATGGTTTGTCCTTTTTGTGTTCCATGTCTTTCTCGCAAAATCCTTTTCCACGGAATCTAAAGATGGTAGATGGTAAAGCAGCAAATGTTTATCGTTACCCTCCTCCCTCCACTCTGTCTCTGTCTGTCTGTCTGTCTCTCTCTCTCTCTCTCTCTCTCTCTCTATTACTTATCTTCTCCCTTCAGTGGTAAGCCTTTATAGTTCGTCAAATGGTACTATGCTAATCACAGAAATGGGTTCAAATGGCTCTGAGCACTATGGGACTCAACTGCTGTGGTCATCAGTCCCCTAGAACTTAGAACTACTTAAACCTAACTAACCTAAGGACATCACACACATCCATGCCCGAGGCAGGATTCGAACCTGCGACCGTAGCAGTCGCCCGGTTCCGGACTGCGCGCCTAGAACCGCGAGACCACCGCGGCCGGCACACATAAATGGGGAAAGTAGACAAATTATTCATCAAACACACAGCACGCTAGAGTGAAACTGCCAGTCCAAAAGACCAGGGCTCAATAGCCGTTAGTATCATACCTGATAGAGATTTGCATATGTGAAGAATGCCGAATTGTACCATGGTTCAGAATCCACGTTAACGTATAGGTCCCCTTATTAGTGACTGGGTAAATCAGTTCAGAGGTGGGAGGAAAACAAGGGCATATCACCTCCAACAGTATCATACTCAACAAACCACTGTGATCAAATCAACCTTCCGGCTGAGAATATGTTTTTCTTTTTCTTCAGATGGAAACGAAACTTGATTTACTTGCATGAAGACACGTTCACGGAGGTCAGTTTCCATGCGTACAATAACGTCGAGTGAAATATTGGGATTGCCAAATGATTATATTCAAAACTATATTTCTCTATGTACCAAATACCTATGGCAACAAGACATGAGATTGGAACACTAGAGCACGTGACTGGACCGTGATTGGCTTACCCTTCTGTTAGCACGGGCAATCCTCCTCAAGTGCTCTCCAACAGAACGAAATTACAAATTAAAATCTAACAGTTTGCAGGACTGACATGCAGTAGCGTAAATAGTATCCCTTATTTTCGAGTGTTCTAACGATTACACCTTGTCGGAACGTATCCTGCGGCAACACCTTTGACCTAGATTTTTTTGTAACACCGAAGTGCAGTGATCAAAACCCTGCCGTAAAAACTACTTTCGAGTGAAATCCGGCTAATATGACGAATCTTGTCGAAATCGGTTTGTCGCAATCTGGCCTCTCTCTCTCTCTACAATACATTGTAACTTACACGGTAAGTACTTCTTACATATTTTCTCGTTATGACTCTGCAACCACCTATCGCTGATAAAGATATCTCTTCAGGTGCATCCCCGGCCACTATCAGAAGTGAGGTGAGCCCAGAAAAGTTCGCAGAACGTTACATCACCTGCCTCGGAATAGGACCGCTGGACTATAGGATTTACTGATGGTGTCAACGGTTTCTGCCTGCCAAGTGGATGGTGGCGGTTTCAAGGCACTTAACCAATCAGACAACCGATTTGACCGTCAAAACACACTGCTTACTGTGCCATATTTTCGCCTGGTCGCAGAAAGTGGAACTCATTTCTTTCATCACAGTCCACGAGCGCACCGAGTAATGAACATATCTACGATGTTTCAGCATCCAGCAATGTAGGACGGGCTACCCAAAATACCGGAATTATTTTTTAAAAGCTATATATTTTCAAACTGTTTACAAAACAACCTTGTTGTTGTTGTTGTTGTTGTTGTTGTTGTGCTCTTCAGTCCTGAGACTGGTTTGATGCAGCTCTCCATGCTACCCTATCCTGTGCAAGCTTCTTCATCTCCCAGTACTTACTGCAACCTACATCCTTCTGAATCTGCTTAGTGTTTTCATCTCTTGGTCCCCCTGTAAGATTTTTACCCTCCACGCTGCCCTCCGATGCTAAATTTGTTATCCCTTGATGCCTCAGAAAATGTCCTACCAACCGGTCGCTTCTTCTTGTCAAGTTGTCCCACAAACTCCTCTTCTCCCCAATTCTATTCAATACCTCCTCATTAGTTATGTGATCTACCCATCTAATCTTCAGCATTCTTCTGTAGCACCACATTTCGAAAGCTTCTATTCTCTTCTTGTCCAAACTATTTATCGTCGATGTTTCACTTCCATACACGGCTACACTCCATACAAATACTTTCAGAAACGAATTCCTGACACTTAAATCTATACTCGATGTTAACAAATTTCTTTTCTTCAGAAACGCTTTCCTTGCCGTTGCCAGTCTACATTTTATATCTTCTCTACTTCGACCATCATCAGTTATTTTGCTCCCCAAATAGCAAAACTCCTTCACTACTTTAAGTGTCTCATTTCCTAATCTAATTTTGACTTAATTCGACTACATTCCATTATCCTCGTTTCGCTTTTGTTGATGTTCATCTTATATCCTCCTTCCAAAACACTGTCTATTCCGTTCAACTGCTGTTCCAAGTCCTTTGCTGTCTCTGACAGAATTACAATGTCATCGGCGAACCTCCAAGTTTTTATTTCTTCTCCATGGATTTTAATACCTACTCCGAATTTTTCTTTTGTTTCCTTTACTGCCTGCTTAATATACAGATTGAATAACATCGGGGAGAGGCTACATCCCTGTCTCACTCCCTTCCCAACCACTGCTTCCCTTTCATGTCCCTCACCTCTTATAACTGCCATCTGGTTCCTGTACAAATTGTAAATAGCCTTTCGCTCCCTGTATTTTACCCCTGCCACCTTCAGAATTCGAAAGAAAGTATTCCAGTCAACATTGTCAAAAGCTTTCTCTAAGTCTACAAATGCTAGAAACGTAGGTTTGCCTTTCCTTAATCTTTCTTCTAAGATAAGTCGTTAAGGTCAGTATTGCCTCAAGTGTTCCAGTATTTCTACGGAATCCAAACTGATCTTCCCCGAGGTCGGCTTCTACCAGTTTTTCCATTCGTCTGTAAAGAATTCGTGTTAGTATTTTGCAGCTTATCTCCTTCAAAACACTCTTCATTAAGACTAATACATTTATCCTACAGGTGCTTTCACGGTTGGAATCATTTTTTGAAGTCATGTTTAGAAATGGCTGACAGCTCAGTCCTCGTTTTTTTTTTTTTTTTTTTTTTTCTTGGCTTCAATATTGTCAAACCGGTGTCCTTCCATGCCGCTTTTCATGCGTGGAAATAAGAAAACGTCGCACGGAGACAGGTCAGGAGAGTAAGGTGCTTAGGGCAGCGGAGCCATGCAGCCAAAAACTAACAGAGATGGCTGTGTGTGGAGGTGCGTTGTCGTGGTGGAAGAACCAATCTCCTGTCTGGCACAAATCTTCCGTTACAATTCGCTGAACAGAATTCCAAGATAACCCACTAACCTCTGGCAGGTGATCAATTGTCTGTCGACGGTTTATAAGGACAAGCTCCCGAATTTTTCAATTTTTTTCGTCGATTCGGGCAGATGATGAAAGTCGAAAGGTGATTTGTCATAAACCACTCGTAAACTTGAGTTTTTCCCATAGCTTTATCTTAGTAAGCTGTTTTCAACATCAAAACAGTTTCAGCAGCATTTTTACAGAGTACAAACAAAATATCACAGCTGCACGTTGTTCACTTAACTTGCCATCACAAAAAATGAAACAAGAAGAAAACAGCGCTGGCAAAAATAATCACTGCAGATGAACAGAACAAGCCAGATTGACAACGCAGGCGGTACTGAGCTGAGTTGCGCTATACACGCCCAGCGGTAGAAATGCGTAATACACAAACTTTGCCCACGGCAGTGTTATTCAGGTTTGTTTTGGGTACCCCCTAGTGTACTACCAGCACTGCAACACAAACCGCCAGTTTAATTACAACCATCCCGTACGACAAACCAATTATTGTTTCACTGAACGTAATCTGAATAGTCAATCACCGTATCCTATGTGCACAAAACAATGTTTAATTCTGGCCCAAATAATCACTTGGCTTAATTGTGCGACAGCGGATAAGCCAGCAGTTTCAGTGCAATTGCATTTGTCTGGAATATGCGGAAGTAAAATCACGCTGCTTTTCCCATTAGCAAAATAAAAGTTGCGGAATGCAATACAAGTAATAATCGGACCTAGCGCGCTGCAGTACGAGTCCGAATTGCTTTGTTTTAAAACTTTTAAATATCCAGTGGGATGTGGAGCTCGATAACGAAAAACCGTCAAACTGTTTGGCTTAGTTTTAGGTCAATACTAACGAGCGAAATTAAAAGAATGTGAACAAGACTGCATTATCGATCACTGATACTATATCGTGAATAACAAAGTTCTGTCCTCTTTCTAGGATCATAAATAGCGTGGAGTTAAATTCGCGCATTTGTGTCCTGTCGAACGTCAGGAAGCTCTTTGGCTTCAGCATTACAGCTCACAAATACCACTAAAAGAGAGACTGTCTTACATATGTTTGCAGGTGGAGATACTCAGCCGCCAAATAATTATTAAAATTAATAGTGAACCGTAAGCTGTCCTTTATTTTGCTTCGCTACTAGTTTCGGTCAAATGACCACTAATGTATAACTTTCGAGTCGTTTATGTCAGCTTTACTTGATAAGGGTCATTTGACCGAAATTAGTAGCGAAGCGAATTGTGCAAAATACAGGACAGCTGAAGGGTCACCAGGAATTATGACAACAGACTGTCTTACCATTGTGCTGTTAACTATGTCATCAGAGGTTAGGTTCAAAGATGGCTCTGAGCACTATGGGACTTAACTTCTGAGGTCATCAGTCCTCTAGAAATTAGAACTACATAAACCTAACTAACCTAAGGACATCACACACACCCATGCCCGAGGCAGGATTCGAACCTGCGACCGTATCAGTCGCGCGGTTCCAGACTGTAGCGCCTATAACCGCTCGGCCACACCAGCCGGCTATCAGAGGTTAGGAGCCCTGATGACGTGTAAGGACATTATTGTGAGGGATTTAATGTTTATATTCTGCGCTCTGTAAGTTGTTCATATCTATTTCCGAAAATGTTACTACGTAACCTACCTGTTTCGGTGATCGTATCATGGCCGAAATCAAATGACCCAACTGTGTTTTGTACGCTTTTGGTACACTGTTTCATAGCTTGGGCAGGACAGGATTAACAGTGATACACAGCAGTGTCGATAGGTTTACTGATGAAGAATTGGCCGATGTGTACGGTTTTATTGAATAGGCCTACAATGGAAGTGCGGTACAACTGCTCTATGTTGAGTTGTTCTCGCAGCGTCTGAGGACTGCCACATTGCTCTATGTTTTGCACATTTTGGTGATCAACAAACAGGGTGAACTATAATTGCATTGTTACTCTATAACCAACAACCAGAGACCATGGGTTCCTTCAGCAAAATACTCTGAAAATATCCCTAAAGAACCTCCGAAATTTTGTCGGTGGAACTTGTTTTCAACCTGTATGTTTAATTTGGTGCAACGTGAGTCGTAGGGCCAGTGGAAGAAGATGGGGGGGGTGGGGGGGGGGGAGTTGACCGAGAGGGTGCAGCATGCTGAAAATACCACAAAATGGTGCATTATCTATCGTAACTACGTAATGAAAATGAAACCGTTTCCAGATTCACTAATAAGATTCCTGTTGGGAAGCGCATTAATTCATCACGTCGTTCAGTCAGCGGACGGAGACCGATGCGGGGCGAGATTAATCTTTAAAAAGCCTCGCTGCATTCATTTGGGTGCTACTAATGGGAAGCGTGGCTGGGCCCAACGGCTACTGCCGACGCGGCGAATGAGTTATCGATTATCGTTCCGCTCTTCATTAGTCACTGCATCAGATTCGTTAGCGACACTCGAAAGCCATTATCTGTCAACATCGAACACTGTATGGAGACAAAAAGAGAAACACGCACGTAAAGCACACAGAAAACAACGACGCAGCTTTAGTTTCTCGAAATGTTACGTCAGCATATTCTTCGGTGAACAGGAGTAGCTCTCAATGGATATTCGATAGAATCTGACTGTAACAATGAGACACGGCAAGAAGAAAGACGTCTGCATGGCAGATTAGATCGATGTTGTTGTTCTCCCAGTCAACACGGATTTCGATTCTCGAAAGTCGCTGCACCCGTTTTAAACTTCGTTTTTGTTTCAGACATGGCGTCGCACAATAAAAGAGGCCCGGCACCAACTTATGTACTGAGTAGCTTAAAACAGCAATCTACCAATAAATGAAAATAGCAGTGATGTGGTCGACAATTTGGAAAGCATTCGAGTTGAAGAAACAGTACGCATCTTAACACTTTGCCGTCCGCATGTCTGGTACAAATTTATTTGTTTGGCGCCGGCAGCGCTAATTCGGATTACTTGGCTTGTCGCCGGCCGCTTGTCACTTTTCCGTTGATGGCAAGCTTCAAACACATTGGCTTTTGCGCGCTTTAATTTTCCGGAAATCCTCTACTTTGCCGTATCGTACCACAAACTCGAATTTTCTTTTCAAGTAACTTCTCTGCAAGTTCTACACTGTTATAATAATTATCCATGCAGAGACGATGCCACTTTCCATCACAGGGCGTCAGTACTTCCATCATTGTTTTTGCTAAGGGCTGTCTAGCGCCGGAATATATCTTGAATGAGGAAATGTATCCCCTACTCGAATCACACAGCATCCGAATGAGTATGCCGTATTTCGTAATTTTCGACGGACTGTTAACTTTAAAATTTAACCGTCCATGCCACAGTATCATTCCTTCATCAATTGAAATGTTTTGACTTAGATTAAACGTTTCTTTAAACTTTTTGGAAAAATAATAAATTACGAATTGCACTTTGACAAGCCGGTCGGCATTATCCGGTTTATTGTTGCTGTCGAAAAAATGTAAAAATGATGATATTTGTCTGAATCGGTTGCGGGACATCGTTTTGCGAAATATCGGCGTGTCTATCAACGGATTCGTTGACGAATAATCATCGATCGTTGCTTTTTTTTTACAATTCCCATAGGGACAGCAAGCCTAAACCATTGTCCAAGTTCGGGTCCCGTAACGTCGACAAATTTGGCATTTTTTAAATCCAGTTTTCGTTTATTGCAATTTTGACTGTAGTACTTGTTGGTTTCGTTGCTAATATGTTCAGATAGATCGTTCCCAATATATAACTCCACGATATCATCGACGCTCTGTGTATCTTTGGGAAATATGTTTGGTCCCGGGGATCCTTCAAATTTATTATTGGTCCTCGGTAAATCAAAGTCTGACCTCTGTGCACTGTCTTCTTCATCTAATTCAGCTGGATCAGTTGGCAACCGTAGCGTTCGCGGAATTCTTCTTGGACGTATTTCACTATCTTGCAACGATTCTGCTCCACTATCATTTTTATGATATCCAATGTCTTCTTCCCAATCGGTCAAGTCGTCTGAAAGGTCAGACAAGACGACCGCGCTGCAGTCATGGACGGTGCGGCTGGTCCCGGCGGAGGTTCGAGTCCTTCCTCGGGCATGGGTGTGTGTGTCTGTCCTTAGGATAATTTAGGTTAAGTAGTGTGTAAGCTTAGGGAGTGATGACCTTAGCAAATAAGTCCCATAAGATTTCACACACATTTCAAGAAATCCTCGCATTCATCGTAAATAATCCTATTGTCTCTTTCGTCCGCCATGATGAAAGGGCACAAGTACTTATAAAAACAAAAACCTTGTTGACGTGCGTAACTTATTGTTACCTACACAAAACACCAACAGATGCTAAATTGCTGTCGCCGGGTACTGGGCAATACTATGCTCAGGACACCACTGTGGTGTCGCCGGTCACACAGCGATACCATTCACACGACACCACTGCGGTGTCGCCGGCCGTTGACCGCTATTTCGCGCACGACACCACTGTGGTGTCGCCGGACGGCATAGTGTTAACAAAGAAATACAGTGTCCCCTCACGTTAATGTGACCACCTGTCAAAGACCTGCGAGACGTGCAGGAAGAGAGTCGACGAGGTTCTGAAAGGCGCCGACAGGAATGTGGGACCATGTCGACTCCAGTGTCTTGGGCAGCTGCGGTAGGTTTCTCGTTTGAGGATCCATGGCTGGAACAGAGCGATTGAGGTGGTCTCACAGATTCTCAACTGGGTTTAAGTCCGGAGAGTTTCGTAGCCAGGAAAATAAGGTAATCTCATCCTGGTGCTCTTAAAACCAAGCACCTACACTGCAAGCTGTTTGACGCGTTGCATTGTTCTCCTGGTAGATGTCATCGTGCCGAGGAAAAAGAAGCTGCATGTAGTGGTGGACACGGTCTCCAAGGATAGACGTATACTTCTCTTGATCCATTGCGCCTTCGAGAATGACGGATCACCTAGGGAATGCCACGAAAACATTCCTCAGACCATAACGCTTCCTCCTGCGGCCTGGAACCTACCGACGATTGTTGCAGGGTGTTTGCTTGCAGACGTTTCACGTCGTACACACCAACGGCCATCTGTCCTATGGAGCATAAAATGTGATTCATCTGAAAAGGCCACTTGTCACCAGCCAGTGGACATCCAGTTGCGGTATTGGCGTGCAGATTCCATTCTTCGTCGCCGATGAACGGCAGTCAGCATGGGTCCACGAAGCAGGCGTCTGCTGCATCAGCCTATACTCAGCAAAGTTCGCTGAACCGACATTGAGGATACTGTGCCGGCACCCCTTTCGTTCATCAGAGCTGACAGCTGCCTTACAGTTGCACGTCTGTTCGCCCATTGACAGCTCCGCAGCCGTAGTTCACCCCTGTCATCTATCAGTTGCCTCGGCGCCGGTTTTCGATAGCACCATTTTGCCATGGGCGGAATACTTTAACCGTGGCGGCACGCGAAGAGTTTAAAGAGTTAACTGTTTCGGAAGTGCTTCAACCCTTGTCCCGAGAGACAATGACCATGACCTTCGAAACGTCAGATAAATCGCCTCGTTTTCGCATTACGACAACGTACGCACCTTCGTCCGTGAGCCCCCGATGCGCTTTATATACCCTCCATTGCTAGTGCTGCAGGCGTCTGTGAGTGTTTACTGTGCGTTAATGTCGAACATAGGCGGTGGTCAAATTACACTGACTAGACTGCTTACAAAGTCACACCCAATAACAGAACCTTATGTATTTCTTGATACAATAATTCGCCAACAGCCGTATGTATTGTAGAAATTTATTTTATGAACTTCTTATAAGCTACCAGTTTCGGCGTTACACTGATGCCATCTCTAGGCCTCACACGTCATAGTCGTAAAATCGCTATACACGGAAGGACACAAACTGTGTCGCCTGGCCACCAAGAGCTGTTGCATAGCGATTTGATTCGCGGATCCAGTTACATGGCTCCTTCCGTGTAATGCGATTTTACGACTATGACGTGCGGGGCCTGAAGATGGCATTAATGTAACGCCGAAACTGGTAGCATATAAGAAGTTCATAAAACAAATTTCTACAATACATACGGCTGTTGGTGAATTATTGCATCAAGAAATACATGCCAGCCGTTGTCCAATAGTCCATACTGGATCAACAAACAAAACCTTATGTCGTCCATGTTGGACTGCAAATGTTTGTCATATTGTACAGTCCTAAAGCATCGACTACACACCGTTCAGCACACCGCCGCTCAAATGATGTATCGGCTACTGTATGTGTGTGTGGGGGGGGGCGGGGAGGGGGGGAGGGGGGGAGGGGGGTTGCAGTACCCTCACGACACAATATCTGACGACGAGGATTACAGAACCAACGCTGCCTCCGCTCTTCACCGCTCCGCCACGGCATTTATCCGCAACGCTACCGCTATTTATGTATTTGCCTAACTTATAATTAATTTGTTGCGGCGCTCCTCTCATTACAATGGCCTCTAACCCGCCTCCTACACCACCTTCACCTACACCTCCGGTTGCTGCTGGCTTTGATCTAATGCAGTTTATCAGTTTCAGAACCATCCAATGTCGCAGTTGATGACGGCAGTACAGCAGGTCGTTAATGCACAAGCAACTGCTGCATCAATGCCGCCAGCCACGTCCACGGCACCGCCTCCATGCACTCCACCATTTGCGAGCTTTCAATGAATAACAAGAGGAGTGGAACGAGCGGCACGCTCAGTTCGACTCTCATTGTGCTACACATGAAGTGCAAGGTACAGGGAAATGTTTTTTATTCGTTGTCAACGTCCGGTATAGGGGTTTACCAAGTCACTCAGATGTTATGCCCCACCAGTAGGCCAGAGAAATTTGAGTTCTTGGAGCACCTCAAGGCATTAACAGTAACATCCAGTTTACCATGGAGGTAGAAAAAGACGATTCATTACCCTTACTCCGCCACAATCGAAATGGACGCCTTGCCCACAGCGTCTATAGAAAATCCACCCACACGGATCTGTACTTACACGCCATCAAATGGTTCATATGGCTCTGAGCACTAAGGGACTTAACATCTGAGGTCATCAGTCCCCTAGAAATTAGAACTACTTAAACATAACTAACCTAAGGACATCACACACATCCATGCCCGAGGATTCGAACCTGCGCTCGTAGCAGTCGCGCGGTTCCGGACTGAAGCGCCTAGAAACGCTCGTTCACTCCGGCCGGCTACACGCCCCAGCCACCATCACGCGGCACAGAAGCGCATTGTTTTAGAAACATTGCATAGTGCAAGAATGATACCAGACACTGATAACCTGCTCCACGAGCTGAGCCACCTAAGCAAGTCCTCAGGAACAACGGCTATAGCACCCATCAAATAAATGAAGTCATTTAAAGCAAGACTCACAACAAAACCACCGGCGAGAAACAGTAAAAGAAACTCACTTTCTTGCCGTTCTGTGGCGCTGTGTCGGGCAAGATAAGCCGGCTGCTGAAGCGGCATAAAATCAAAAAAATGTTCAAATGTGTGTGAAATCTTATGGGACTTAACCGCTAAGGTCATCAGTCCCTAAACTTACACACTACTTAACCTAAATTACCCTAAGGACAAACACACACACCCATGCCCGAGGGAGGACTCGAACCTCCGCCGGAACCAACTGCACAGTCCATGACTGCAGCGCCCTAGACCGCTCGGCTAATCCCGCGCGGCGGCATAATATCAAATCGACCTTCAGACCTCCGACAAAAATCCGTCAGTTATTGAGACCAGTTAAGTACGCAGCAGGTCTCAGTACACCTGGGATCTACAAGATACTTTGCGAGTGTCACCTGTCTTACGTAAGACAAACAGTACGCACTGAGGAACAATGCAAGAAGGAGTCTGTGAGGTTCTATCGCCTATGCTACGCCGAGAAATCTGCTTTAGCTAAGCATGCTTTAGAAAACGGACACCGGATAGAATTTGACGAAACAACCGTCGTGGCTCGCACAAACGGCTTCTGGGGTTGTGTAATTAAAGCCAGTAAAATAAAAATCAGCGGTAACACCATAAATAGAGACGGTGGCCTGCAGCTCACCAGTGCATGGTATCCGGCGATCGCGCGGTTGAAACGGTCGTATCGAACGCTGAGTCAACATATGCCCGTATATGGCGATGCCGCGAGCACCAGTGACGTCACAGTCGGCAGCTAGTGTACATAAGGCGTGTACTAGCAGCCCACTAGCATTCATACCATTTGACAACAGCCAAGGAATGCCTGGCTGAAACTTCGTGTAATTTTAATAACCTGAGCCGCTGGAAATCAGAGAACTTTTTGTTCATACTACTGTGTTGTTTTGCTGGCGATAAAGTCGGTGAACTACTGAAAATTATTGGAACAATAAAGAAGGAAGGATATTACACGATACTGATCAATAATGGAGTGCCAACTGGCAAGAGTCTTACTGGTCTTGGTTTTGTTCTGCAACAAGACAATGACCCCAAACATGCTTTTCAATTGCACAGAGGGCGTGTCAATAGACAATAGAAATGTGGGTAGCTGAAGAATATCGTTTGGCCACGCTAGTCAACTAACTTAAAAATCCTAATGAACTCTTCTGGGGTGTCAGGAAACCGAAGTCATCTATTGTTGAAGATCTATGGAATAATTTACAGACTTGTTGGACTACAGTATCTGCAAAAAGACTATGAACTCTTATCTCCAGAATGCCAAGACTGTCCAGCACGAGCCGGCCTGGGTGGCCGAGCGGTTCTAGGCGCTAAAGTCTGGAACCGAGTGACCGCGACGGTCGCAAGTTCGAATCCTGCCTCGGGCATGGAAGTGTGTGATGTCCTTCGGTTAGTTAGGTTTAAGTAGTTCTAAGTTCTAGGGGACTGAAGACCTCAGAAGTTAATTCCCATAGTACTCAGAGCCATTTGTCAAGCTCGAGGGCAAAACGTGGCTACTTTAAAGTGGCTAAAATCTAAACCATACCGTATTGTATTCGGTGACAGGGAAAGAAAATATTTATTTTGTTTCTGTATTTAGTTTGTACGATGTGTTTGTGCATTACATAAAATATATAGCTTTTATCATGGGTGATCGAAAAATTTTGACTGGCGGAATATATCGGATATGGTCTTTTCAGTTCACTTGTATTTTTCCATTATGTTTCTAATGGGTTCAACATTTGGTTCTTCTTTAATATTGATGTTTCTTTTATGGCCCAATAATGAATATCGTGCAACAAAGGAAAAGACCCTCATCTCTGATGATTCGATGTTTAGGTCCAACACCAGCTAACATAGAGCAGCAAAGGCAATGTTATTAAACTGTGAAGTTTAATGAATGTTATTTCCCGTGCGATATGTTTTAATGTAAGTTGTATGGTTCCGCGGAAATGTCTCTATCTCGCCAATTTTATACAGGGTGTTACAAAAAGGTACGGCCAAACTTTCAGGAAACATTCCTCACACACAAAGAAAGAAAATATGTTACGTGGACATGTGTCCGGAAACGCTTACTTTCCATGTTAGAGCTCATTTTATTACTTCTCTTCAAATCACATTAATCATGGAATGGAAACACACAGCAACAGAACGTACCAGCTTGACTCCAAACACTTTGTTACAGGCATTGTTCAAAATGTCCTCCGTTAGCGAGGATACATGCATCCACCCTACGTCGCATGGAATCCCTGATGCGCTGATGCAGCTCTGGAGAATGGCGTATTGTATCACAGCCGTCCACAATACGAGCACGAAGAGTCTCTACATTTGGTACCGGGGTTGCGTACACAAGAGCTTTCAAATGCCCCCATAAATGAAAGTCAAGAGGGCTGAGGTCAGGAGAGCGTGGAGGCCATGGAATTGGACCGCCCCTACCAATCCATCCGTCATCGAACCTGTTGTTGAGAAGCGTACGAACACTTCGACTGAAATGTGCAGGAGCTCCATCGTGCATGAACCACATGTTGTGTCGTACTTGTAAAGGCACATGTTCTAGCAGCACAGGTAGAGTATCCCGAATGAAATCATGATAACGTGCTCCATTGAGTGTAGGTGGAAGAACATGGGGCCCAATCAAGGCAAACGTTCACAGAAAATCTATGTTCATAGCGTGTTTGCACAATTGCGTGCGGATTCTCGTCAGCCCACACATGTTGATTGTGAAAATTTACAATTTCATCACGTTGGAATGAAGCCTCATCCGTAAAGAGAACATTTGCACTGAAATGAGGATTGACACATTGTTGGATGAACCATTCGCAGAAGTGTACCCGTGGAAGCCAATCAGCTGCTGATAGTGCCTGCACACGCTGTACATGGTACGGAAACAACTGGTTCTCCCGTAGCACTCTCCGTACAGTGACGTGGTCAACGTTACCTTGTACAGCAGCAACTTCTCTGACGCTGACATTAGGGTTATTGTCAACTGCACGAAGAATTGGCTCGTCCATTGCAGGTGTCCTCGTCGTTCTAGGTCTTCCCCAGTCGCGAGTCGTAGGCTGGAATGTTCCGTGCTCCTTAAGACGCCGATCAATTGCTTCGAACGTCTTCCTGTCGGGACACCTTCGTTTTGGAAATCTGTCTCGATATAAACGTACCGCGCCACGGCTATTGCCCCGTGCTAATCCATACATCAAAGGGCATCTGCCAACTCCGCATTTGTAAACATTGCACTGACTGCAAAACCACGTTCGTGATGAAGACTAACCTGTTGATGCTACGTACTAATGTGCTTGATGCTAGTACTGTAGAGCAATGAGTCGCATGTCAACACAAGCACCGAAGTCAACATTACCCTCCTTCAATTTGCCCAACTGTCGGTGAATCGAGGATGTACAGTACATACTGACGAAACTAAAATGAGCTCTAACATGGAAATTAAGCGTTTACGGACACATGTCCACATAACATCTTTTCTTTATTTGTGTGTGAGGAATGTTTCCTGAAAGTTTGGCCGTACCTTTTTGTAACACCCTGTATATACACGATATGACTTGGGAAATTTAAAAGTGCGCCGTAAATATTTTAACTCTTTCTTTTTTAAATTATTCGTCCATTGACAATAGGTATGGCTCTTACGTGTTCCAGTCCTTGAAATGCCATCACTTCTGTTTTATCTGTCGATATTGTCAATCCGTATTATTTTGACCACAACCATTTGAACTCAGGAATTAGCTTAACTGGAAATGATTTTTTTCCTTCTCTTTGTTTAGTAGTAGAAAAAAAATTCAAGATCGATTTCTCTTACAGGGGAATGACTATGTCGTACTTGTTTTAAAATAAAAAAACAGCTCACTTTAATCACTAGATGTAGATTTATTTTTAAAGTTCGCTCTAGAACCGAAGGAAAAGCAACTTTTTCCTGAGGGATAAGAGGGCGCA
The DNA here is from genome assembly GCF_023898315.1 of Schistocerca nitens. NCBI lineage: Eukaryota > Metazoa > Arthropoda > Insecta > Orthoptera > Acrididae > Schistocerca > Schistocerca nitens. Next base: position 371,279,449 of record NC_064620.1, on the reverse strand, counting down.
TATGTAGCTTGTGAGGAGACATGATTTCGAGCCGGCCCTGCCGACAGCCACCACATATGGTAACATCTCCCACGAGACTACCACTGATTGGATTAGAGTGTTCCTTTTCTGGAGGAAGAAGAGGTGAGAACAGGAAGCGAGTAATTAAGAGCAAGCGATGCACACGACACGAAGTCCCGTCTCGTGCGTCATTCCGTCGTTTGCTAACGGGAAGCCGAGGGAACAGTAACGGGAGGCGAGACGCTGTGACACGCTGCACCTAATGTTTTGTCATTTACTCTCACAAGGGGAGGTCGCGACATTCGCATCACTTCAGACTTCAGACTTTGTACACCTCAATAGGCCATTAAAACAACATAATATGCAGGTAGTAAGGTGCATTACTCTTGCAGTTTCGAGAAAATCGCAAGAGAAGTTTTACGCGTCTAGTATGTAACTGATGTACCTGTGCGAAGGTGGAACCTGCAAGAAGTGATTGTGAGTGTGTGGTTAGCGTTAGCCGTTAGCAAGAGTGTTGCGGATGAGGCGACTGTTCGAATCCTGCTGAAATTTTTTAATCTATATTTGCCCATCTCTGGTCACATTACTTAATTTATATGACATTTGAGAGGTAATACAATGAAGAAACAACACGTGCATTTTCATTAAGTTATAGTGCATTTCATATTTTATTTGTGTATTTACTATTTTTAATTAAATTTTCAAGTACCAGGGATAGGCTTGGAAAGCGCTTGTCAAACATTGATAAATAATGATGCGAATGACGTTATTCAGTAATATAGTAATCCGTGTCTACCTTCTTCACACGTACACTTTCCAACCAGACAGGTGCACAGTACTCGGCAGAGTACACAAGACTGATGCCAGTTAAACGCAGACAGTCAGCAGAGGTTCCCCAGGTGGTGCCACTGAGCTTATGTAGTATGTTGTTCCTTGCAGCAACTTTATGACAAAGCTTGGTGATGTGCTCTTTGTACCTCAGGGTTCTGTCTAGAGTGATTCCGAGATATTTTGGGAAAAGATTGTACCTCAACGTTTGTCCACTGAGCAGAACTCTTGGTTTGTAATTCGCAGCACGATTCGCTAGATGGAAACAAGAGGCATCCGTTTTTGATGTGCTTGGGATCAATCTCCAGGTCTTAAAGAAAGTTGACATCTTCTCCAGATCTTCCATAATGATTCGTTCATCTTCGAAATTACTGCTCTGTGCTACCAGTGCAATGTCATCAGCATAGATGAATTTAGTTGATATTGTGATTGGTTAATCGTTAATGTATAAATTGAATAGTGATGGGGCTAAAACTGATCCCTGTGGTAGTCCATTATTTAGTTTCCGTTTGTGACTTTTAGAGCTGCCTAGAAACACTTCAGATTGCCTTTCACTAAGCATGCTGGATATTAGATCCACAATTCTCGACTTGGTACAAAACTTAACGACACAATGCGCTGCATTACTGGTTCCATCAAATCAACCCCATGCCACTGGTTACCTGTACTGAGTCACATCCCTCCACCTCACTTAAGGCGGAAACAAGCTATACTGAGGGAGGCCAAGAAAATCTCTGCATCACCTTTTCTACCACTGCATCAGGAATTCTGCCATCCGCCACAGCAACGATTGCGATCAAGAAGACTAGCAAGTATTACTGCAGGACAACTCATCGCGGATGGTTTTCATCTAAATGAAAGCTGGAAGCATGAATGGTCAACAAAACATTGGGAACAAGAGCCCATCACCTTGATCCCTCAAAGAAGCCAAAAGGTTTTGACCTACCGAGGAAACTTCGGTGCCGCCTCAACAGGTTAAGGACTGGACATGGTTGTTGTAGCTACTTCAGGTACAAATAGGGCTGGATCAGTTCACCAGTGTGTGAATGTAATCAAGAAGAGCAGACAATTAAACATATAGTCCAACGCTGTCCACTTCACTCATATCCTGGTATTCCCGATGACTTGTTCATTCTCACACCCAGCTTAATTAACTGGTTGAAAAACACGGACTTTTTAGGTTTAATCTTGTCTTATATCATATGTATATTGTATAAAATCATTTGCCTTATATCAACTGTATGTTGTGTAAAAGCCGACCGTGGTGGTCTAGCGGTTCTAGGCGCTCAGTCCAGAACCGCGCGACTACTACGGTCGCAGGTTCGAATCCTGCCTCGGGCATGGATGTGTGTGATGTCCTTAGGTTAGGTTTAAGTAGTTCTAAGTTCTAGGGGCCTGATGACCACAGATGTTAAGTCCCATAGTGCTCAGGTCACAAATACTGACAACGGCCGGGAGAGCAATGTGCTGATAACACGTCACTCCACACCGCACCCAATGACACCATTGGTGGAGAAGGCGGTTTCGATGGGCCCGCCAAGGCCTGTGGACGAAGTTCCGCTTATAATATCTTTTACCTACCTCCATCGAAAACCATGCTTTGGAGGTACAATACTGGTCATTAAAATTGCTAAAACCACGCAGATGACGTGCTACAGACGCGAAATTTAACCGACAGGAAGAAGATGCTGTGATATGCAAATGATTAGCTTTTCAGAGCATTCACACGGTTGGCGCCGGTGGCGACACCTACAACGTGCTGACCTGAGGAAAGTTTCCAACCGATTTCTCATACACAAACAGCAATTGCCCGGCGTTGCCTGGTGAAACGTTGTTGTGCTGCTTCGTTTAAGGAGGAGAAATGCGTACCATCACGTTTCCGACTTTGATAAAGGTCGGATTGTAGCCTATCGCGATTGCAGTTTATCGTATCGCGACATTGCTGCTCGCGTTGGTCGAGATCCAATGACTGTTAGCAGAATATGGAATCGGTGGGTTCAGGAGGGTAATACTGAACGCCGTGCTGGATCCCAACGGCCTCGTATCACTAGCAGCCGAGATGACAGGCATCTTATCCGCAAGGCTGTAACGGATCGTGGAACCACGTCTCGAACCCTGAGTCAACAGATGGGGACGTTTGCAAGACAACAACCATCTGCACGAACAGTTCGACGACGTTTCCAGCAGCATGGACTATCAGTTAGGAGACCATGGCTGCGGTTACCCTTGACGCTGCATCACAGACACGACCGCCTGCGATGGTGTACTCAACGACGAACCTGGGTGCACGAAAGGCAAAACATGATTTTTTTCGGATGAATCCACGTTCTGTTTACAGCATCATGATGGTCGCATCCGTGTTTGGCGACATCACGGTGAACCCACATTGGAAGCGTGTATTCGTCATCGCCATACTGGCGTATCACCCAGCGTGATGGTATGGGTTGCCATTGGTTACACGTCTCGGTCTTGTTCGCATTGACGGCACTTTGAACAGTGGACATTACATTTCAGATGTGTTACCACCCGTGGCTCTACCCTTCATTCGATCCCTGCGAAACACTACATTTCAGCAGGATAATGCACGACCGCATGTTGCAGGTTCTGTACGGGCCTTTCTGGGTACAGAAAATCTTCGACTGCTGCCCTGGCCAGCACATTCTCCAGATCTCTCACCAATTGAAAACGTCTGGTCAATGGTGGGCGAGCAACTGGCTCGTCACAATACGCCAGTCACTACTCTTGATGAACTGTGGTATCGTGTTGAAGCTGCATGGGCAGCTGTACCTGTTCACGCCATCCAAGCTCTGTTTGACTCAATGCGCAGGTGTATCAAGGCCGTTATTACGGCCAGAGGTAGTTGTTCTGGGTACTCATTTCTCAGGATCTATGCACCCAAACTGCGTTAACATGTAATCACAAGTCAGTACTCGTATAATATATTTGTCCAATGAATAACCGATTATCATCTGCATTTCTTCCTGGTGTAGCAATTTTAATGGCTAGTAGTGTAGTTAATGAATAAGTTCATCTGGGGCATAAAATACAACTTGGGAACGATAACCGCAGAGCAGCGATCAGCTGGTGAATTGAACTCACCTGGGTGGCATTCGACTATGCCAATAAATTGAAAGAGGAAGGCTTATGATACATGCTTCCTACCAGTAACGACACGCGTACTCGACTCAAAAAGCAGCGCAAATCTACTCCGCGTCTATCAAAGGGCAATAGAGAAAGCAGTGCTTGGAGTGAGTCTGAGAAGCAGGATCAAGAACGAAGATATGAGCTGAAAAACGGGAGTTCATGACGTCGTCGTGCGGACAGTGACGCTGAAGTGGCATTGGAGAGGACTCGTGGCCAGGAACAACTTCAAACGGACCTAAGACGTCCTCTTGCGAGATGGAGAGACGACATCCAACGACATGCGGGGAAAAAGGATGCAGACCGTCCAAGAGAGAACAACAGAAGTGAATGTCTAAAGGCTGAGGAAGAAATCTTTTACGTATGTGACACTTTTAAAATTACGTTTAGCATCTAAGATTCATTACGTCCCTAACGGCCAATCGGTCGTTGAGGCAGAAAAAAAAGAAAAAAATGTATTACTTGTAGGTGCCTGTGCGATTGTGCTCCGTCTTGTTGGACACGAAAATTTTGTCCTGTTCCCGCAATTATGAAAGTGCGGAATCTTCAACCTATCCACGTGATTCCTGTACGCTATTCGTCTTTTCCGAAAAAACGAATGGGCCACTAAGCCTTCGTGCATATTTCGTTTCAGCTGTTCCGGCTACAGCGTTTTCATTGAAACCGTGATCGTTAGCCGCAGCCGTTCAAGAGACCGTTAGCCGCATTAAGCCTGAGTAGCCAATATGAACCGCTACAGTGATTTCGTACACTCTTTGCGTAGCAATGTACGGGAGGAGACTCCTGAAGAACACAGAGCGTGTGAGTTGGGGTAGGATTCGCTAGACTGCATGTAGAGTAAATCGCTTTCAAAACAGCAGTGCAGCGCTGAAAGCTCGGATGAAATGCAAAGAAATGCGCGGCTACCTGTTGATCTTGAAAGTAACTTCTGGTTTTGCTCACGCACGCCGCTGCTTTCAGAGGCTTTACCGACAACGGTAAAAGCAATTTAGAGGGCGATAAACGCAATCACTGAACATGCTTTTTTAAAAAGATGCAGCACAAAGCGACTTATCCGCAGTCAATACCGAGCCAGATGACCATTTGTTTGCTTCGAAGTTTAATGCGAGGGGCAGTCAAAAAGTGTTAACTATCACCCCGATAAATACATGAGGACCCAGCTGGCTTCAGCCGATGGGTTTTACGCAATCTACAACGCCTTCAAAAACCACGAGCAAAGTCTCATACTCTCTCTCCTCCTACATACAACTACTCCAACAGAAGAAAATTAACAGGATCTTTTTGTAGAATATGTGATGTAGTTAAATTTTGTACTGTGGTACGTTTTCGTTAGAGGCCATAGCTTTTCGAGGTATTCAGGAAAAATGGTTTGAAGGTCACTTTTGTACTGTTTTCCTGAGTAAATTTAAAACTGTGGCCTCCAGCGGAAACATGTACCAGTACTAAATTTAACTGCGTTAAATATTCTACAAAAATTACCTGTTCATTTTTTTCTGTAGCACTAATAGTTTGCACATAGTGAGAGAGAGAGAGAGAATGAAAATCTTGCATGTGGTGTTTGAAGGCATCGCGGGTTGCATAAAAACCACGAGAAGAGGCACCTCAAATGGTTAAAATGGCTCTGAGCACTATGGGACTCAACATCTGAGGTCATCAGTCCCCTAGAACTTAGAACTACTTAAACCTAACTAACCTAACGACATCATACACATCCATGCCGGAGGCAGGATTCGAACCTGCGACCGTACCGGTCGCGCGGTTCCAGACTGAAGCGCCTAGAACCGCTCGGCCACCTCGGCCGGCGAGGCACCTCAATCAGCCCATAAAGCTACGTAATAGAATATTCGTTTCGTTGCAGGTCGCTGCACCAACCCATGCTGATGTGTTGGAAATGTATGACAACAACGCACCATCATATGACGCACTGGTTAGGTGTCGCACTTGTTTCCAGCGTAAGAGACGAAGAAATAAGCGGGAAGTGCAACAAAAGGCCCTGGATCTCTGAGACCGCTGCATCACAAGCGAGACGGTAGAGTGAAAAGTGGAAATCACTCATGAATCAGTTTTCAACATCTTGCTCTCTGAAATCCACACTCATTCGAAAAGCCAGTTGCCTCAGCACCGGAAATATTGCGTGTGAGTTAGACATAATTTCTTCAGCCTCTTAATCACTATGGAATAGTGCTTGGTGTATTACTATGACCGCCAGACGACCAAAGCACGCAGTGTAAACATTGAAAGTTACCTATTAAATTTGTCGACTTGCAGTTTGTCAAGTTTCATGCATTATTGAACTAACGAGTAGTCTTTGCTATGATAATCTGTGCCCGCTGTTCGGCATCTCTGGTGTAGCCGCTCCAGGCTCAGCAGCAATGGTTTGTCTTCACTACGGTCTTTTGTGAGAGAAGTGTCTCGGGCAATAGAAATTTTACGCAGCCAGATTGTGCAGCATTGACCGTACTCTACGGGAGAATAAAGGTTCCATTCTTATCTTGTCTGTGCTGTGTTATGGTTGGGAGGTGTGGCTGCTCTGATATGCAGTGAGAGAAAAGTAGAATGACTGATGATTATGATCTAGGTTTGTATGTGAAAGCTTATAATGAGAATTACGACAGCATTTCTCTGTGCACAGGCAGCGGAAGACAAGGTAAGGTCTGCTGCAACGCGTAGCTTAGCGAGCCATACTGATGCAAGATGTTCCCGTCTGTAATGACCCATTGTTGGTAGTATGGTGGGACGCACAGTTTCGATTCGTGTGTGTAAGAATCCCTTTTTACTTACATTGCATTTTGTTTGTAGCCGAACTAAACAATATCCATTCTTTGTTCACCAAATGATTCGTTATATTTTTGTAGATTTCTTGAATATTTTGTAAATAAGTCTTCGCCTCGGCATGGCGAAGTCATCAATTGGTTCTCGTAACAATGGTCCGTGTATTCACATGAAACATTATTGTACTTTTGAGCTGCAGAAATTTCCAAGCTATACGAGATAGTTCTGTACCGGGTGTTCGGAAATTCCCATTACGAACTCTTAGAACTTTTAGAGGGGAGTGACTACATGCTATTTTGAATAGGAACTCATGTCCGGAAACGAACCGTTTCCGTGCTACAGCCGTTTGAAAACATGTTTGCTGGGTAGGTATGCAACAGGTCAGTCATGGTGGGCGGTGGTCACGTCGGATAGGGTGACGTTATTTGACGTCTGTCCTACCTCTCTGACCTGATTCGAGCCTCATTCACGCGCCTGTGCGTGTTAGGGCAACATGCTACACGTTTGCAAAATACACCAATATGACCCTTCTGCGTGGCGAAGCTCACGGTAATGGAAGTGATGCTCGTCGCCTTTATCACGATCGTTTTCCACAACGTCCGACTCCACACCCTTTTCGCCATAGTTAAACAACGGCTTCAAGAAAGGGCACCTTCATCGTCAGCAGGAGATCCAAGGCGACGCTGCACACCCGAACTGAAAGAGGCTGTACTGCATCATGTAGAAGTGATCGGTCAATGAGTACAAGAGTGATTTCTTTGGCTTCCCTTTATTAAACTGGGTATCTGTTCGGGAATTGATATACAGGACATAAAATCCCATCTGAGGCCTGCGATCATTTTTATGTTAATAATTGACAACCAATGCTGTACAATCGCACTTAGTCATGAGGTGTTCAATTGACTCTTTTGTTAGAATATGTTACGCGTTTTGCGATTACACCCATCTTCAGACATCATAAACTTCAACTCCTTCCTAACCAACCAGGCGTACAGCCTTGACAGCTCAAAGAAAGGCTGTGCGCCTGGTTGGTTAGGAAGGAGTTGAAGTTTGTGATGTCTGAAGATGGGTGTAATCCCGAAACGCGTAACATATTCTAACAAAAGATTCAATTGAACATCTCATGACTTTAGTGCGATTGTACAGCATTGTTGGGGAATTCCCGTTACAACCTTCTCTTAAAGGAACCACGTGGCCTAGCTCTCATCACAAGTTATTAAGTAATAGGGGTCAGCTGGGATCATTTGCCTTCAACGCGGTTACTTGGTGACTAAGAACTATTTTTCATGTGGATCAATCACAGACAACGGAAGATAACGTGCAGTATTTTTAGTAATATCCTTACAGGTTCCAGAAAGAGAGTTTTTATCGAGACCTGGCAGCAGATGCGATGTTATGTTCCAGACGATATTCTTCGACTGTTCAGTACTTTCGAGTCCTTGTAAAGACATATTCTGGATCACATTTATGAGCCAAGCATGCTCACTGCACATGTTTTGCTTGTAAGGTGTGACATATTAAACTTTTCCAAGGCTTTATGTTCGTCATGAACTTAAGTCAGATTTCATTATCATAGTACTTTTGTGAGTCATTCACAGAGATACAAAGGCCATTTCAGACACGGCAAATTTCAGTAGACATATTTGATGTCCTTCTGATTAATTACAAGCACAGTCCACTTGCAATACTGATGAAGAAGCTGAAGACGGGCAAGGTGATACTCTGTGCTTTTTTGGACTTCATTCTCTTTCTTTGGATGAATAAACCAATGGGTGGCAGAGAACACTCCACGAACATAGGTTTCTGACGTTGTCACTGGTGATGAAACGTGCCTCATCAACACTGGTATTATATCCGTTGGAGACTTTTCGTGTTTTAATAGATATATATATATATATATATGGTTTGACGACCCAAAACGAATCATAATAAGTTGCAGTATTGTGTCATAACCGTTAATACAGCTATTGAGATGAAACATGCAGTTACCAGTTCATTCCGAAAACTGTGACTAAACGGGATGGTTCCAGCCCGATAAACATCCTGAAACCGTAAGCTGAAATCAGATTAAACCCTCTGACATTTGGGCTGGAGTCTTAATGCGTCTTCAGCAGCCTTCCGTGCGATCTGTGTTTCTTCCCAAAGCCAACTTTACTGTGATAGGGAATACACGTTCTTCTACTGGTTGATAACAAGAGATGTTTACGCCTGAAGCGATCCAGAAGAGCTGTCCCCATGGACCTCCATGTTCAACAAAGGTCCCAATGCTTGAATTGCCTCACTGTTTCGCCGACCTATCAGAATACAATACATCGAATCGAAAATCTCTCTCCGAATCAATACCAACATGGCAGAGTTAATTAATATAGAAGGTACAACTTAAAGGTTAGGAAATGACATATTACATATTTAATGAAAAATCTCGAATATTGATGTTATTAAAAGATTCAGATCTCCTTTGCGCATGCCTTCAGAAACAAAATCTGCAAGTTACAGGTGTTTAAAAGTCAGCAGGAGAGAGACGATCATGTGCTGCTGCTTAAATGTTTCCAGTCCATACAATACGATACGAATAACATACATAAAAAAACATTACTTAAAGAAGACGAAAATATAATTGTGATGGGAGACTGGAGTTCCATAGCAGGAAAAGGAAGGGGAGGAAAAATTGTAGGTGGATATGGACTGGGGGAAACAAACGAAAGAGGAAGCCACCTTGTAGAATTTTGCACACAGAATAATTTAATCGTCGCTAATACGTGGTTTAACAACCTCGAAAGAAGGTTGCATAAGTGGGAGAGGGATGGAAGCACCGAAAGGTTTCACATTGATTATACAATGGTAAGCCAGAGATTTCGGAACCATATTTTTAATTGTAAGATATTTCCAGAGGCAGAGGTCCGCCCCGACAGCTGAGTGGTCAGCGCGGCGATCTGTCACGCCAAGGGGCCAGGGTTCGATTCCCGACTGGATCGGATATTTTCTGCACTCAGGGAGTGAGTGTTGTGTTGTACTCATTATCATTTCATCATCATCAGTGAAAGGCAATGAGAAACCACCACTGGAATCACTTCCCTAGACGCTTATGCGGTGGACCTCTCTAACGAGGCTTCCCACATGACAAGACCTGCCATAAGGCAGAACACAAAGCTCCAGAGGCAGATGTGGACTCCGGGAATTAAGGAGATAGGACTTAGATAGATTGAAAGAACCACAGGTTGTTGCGAGTTTCAGGGGGAGCGTTGGGTAACGACTGAGTAGAACAGGGGAAAGGAATACAGGAGAAGAAGAATGGGTAGCTTTAGGAGATGAAATAGTGAAGGCAGCAGAGGATCAAATAGATAAAAAGACAAGGCCTAGTAGAAATCCTTGGATAACACCGAGATATTAAATTTAACTGATCAAAGGAGACAATATAAAAATAAAGCAAATGAAGCGGGCGGAAGGGAATACAAACGTCTAAAAAATGAGATTGACAAGAAGTGCGAAATGACTAAGCAGGAATGGGTAGAGGACAAATGTAAGGATATAGATGCATATACGACTAGAGGAAAGATAGATACCGCCTATAAGAAAATTAAAAAGGCCTTTTGGAGAAGAGAGAAGCAGCTACATGAATATCAAGAGCTCGAATGGAAAACCAGTCCTAATCAAAGAAAGGAAAGGAAAGCTGGAACGTGGAAGGAGTATATAGAATATCTACACAAGGGAGTTGAACTTGCAGGCAGTATTATAGATATGGAAAAGAACGTGGATGAAGAGGGGATGGGAGAGATAATACTGCGGCACGAATGACAGAGCACTGAGATCTAAGTCGAAACGAGGCCCCGGGAGTAGACGACATTCCCGTCAGACTTACTGATAGCCTTGGGAGAGCCACCCATGACAAAACTCTTACAACTGGTGCGCAAGATATGAGTCAGGAGAAATGCCCCCAGACTTCAAGAAAAATGTAGTGCTGACAGATTTGAATACTATCGAATTGTTAGTTTAATAAGTCATGGTTGCAAAATACTAACATGAATCCTTTACAGAAGAATGGAAAAATTGGTACAAGCCGACCTCGGGGAAATATGGGCACACGCGAGGTAATACTGACGCTGCGACTGATCTTAGAAGATAGGTTAAGGAGAGGCAAACCTACAATTATAGCATTTGTAGACTTAGAGAAAGCTTTTGAGAATGTTGACAGGACTACTACCTTGAAATTCTGAACGTAGCTGAGGTGAGAAAGGCCATTTACAACTTGTACATAAAACTAGGCAGTTATAAGAGTAGAGAGGCATGAAAAGAAAGTAATGTGTGAGAAGGGAGTGAGACAGGGTTGTAGCCCATCTCTGATATTGTTCAATCTGTACAGAACAAGCGTTAAAGGAAATCAAAGAAAAAATTGGCGTAGGAGTTACAGTTCAGGTAGAAGAAATAAAAACTTTGATGTTTGCCGATGACATTGTAATTCTGTCAGAGACAGCAGAGGACTTGGCAGAGCATTTGAACGGAATGGACAGTTTCTTGAAAGGAGGATATAAGATGAACATCAACAAAGGTAAAAAAAAAGGTTAATGGAATTTAGTCGAATTAAATCAGGTGACCCTTAGGACATTAGAAAAGGAAACGAGACACTTAAAGTACTAGATAAGTTTTGCTGTTTGGGCAGTAAAATAACTGATGATGACCGAAGTAGAGAGAACACAAAACGTAGACTGGCAATGACAAGAAAAGTATTTCTGAAGAAGAGAAATTTGTTAACAACGAGTATAGATTTAAGTGTTGGGAAGTCTTTTCTGAAGGTATTTGTCTGGAATGTAGCTGTGTCTGGGAGTGAAACATGGACGATAAACAGTTTAGACAAGAAGGTTTTGAAATGTGGTGCTACAGAAGAATGCGATCAAGGTAAGATTGGTAGATCACATAAGTAATGAACAGTTACTGAGCGGAATTTGGGAGAAAAGAAATTTGTGGCACAACCAGACCAGAACAAGGGATCGGTTGACAACACACATTCTGAGACATTAAGGGATCAACAATTTAGTATTGTAGGGAAGTGCGAGGGGGGGGGGGTAAAAATCGTCAAGCGAGACCAAGAGATGAATACAGTAATCAGATTCATAAGGGTGTAAGTTGCAGTCGTTACTGGGAGATGAAGAGGCTTGCAGAGGATAGGAGGGCTGCATCAAACCACTTTTAGGACTGAAAACAACGACAACACGTGAGCGCGACAGTGCAATTATATTTGAAAAATACACTGAATATCAACTTTATACTAAAATGTGGATAGTACTACTTTTAGTCACGTCGTTAATGAAGAATAACGATAATTAGTGTAACAGTGAAAGCGGAGGGAATAGAACTCTAGTGTACTTGAACTGTGTGTAAGTATAGGGATGAAATCGATCCCAAAACTTCTGTATCGTTGACAACATTAGAAACTGAATTGAATGTATAACTTTCATAGCAGAGTTAAAAAATAGAAGTTTTGTTTTGCCGTATTCACCTTCTTGAGTAGACTATCCTTGCGCACAACCTAAAAGGTGAAAGTCACTTGTACTGTGAGCAAAAGTGTTTTTGAAATACATCAATGGCAGAGAAATTACGAGAGTTAGTCGTGTAAGTGCACAGTATGGATTTAAAAAGGATGAAAATATATCCTAATTTATTTTCTCACCAGTCTGTCCTTTTAAAGCTGTAAGCTACTACCTTGTATTTCTCTCATTTCTTCTATCGTCGCATAAATATGCAACGACTAGTGACAGTTACATGTTTCACACTACTACTTCTCCAAGGTTAATATCCCCTACTATTTTCTCTATTGCTACAGACGTTTAGTTCTTTCCTGGATATCTACTGAACACTGCAACGAAGTTTACTCGCACATGCCTTTTTAATGTGAGTCTCTTAATATATCACAAAATTTCAAATTTTTCCATTTCTTATTTCCTTAGAAAAATTTATGAATTACAGTGCTGATAAACCTCTTACGTCATTTGATTTTCAAACACAAACAGCTGAGCAAAGCTGAACGTACTCAGACATTTCTCTCTTTACTTATTCTGATCATCACTAAACTGACACACAATATTTTTAGCGCAACGCAGTCTGACTTTCAATAATCCCTACAAAAGAATGGCCCTGACTGACAATAACCTATACCTTTCATGAATCACTTACCTCACAAAAATCTTCGTTACTCGAACTACTGCAATACAGCGAGTGCCAATACTGCCAGCTAAATAAAGGATTCTAACTACTGAAGGCACTAACTACTGATAGGCATAGTTAGCAAATGAAAGATTTTGATAAAGAACAAACAATGTATTTACCTTAATAATATTCAAAAGTCATCATATATATATCAGTTCATGATATACAGTATTACAAATTTACTCTTTCTGATGGACACACGTCCAGATCGTCCGCTCTCAAAATTCCGCCATCTCTCTCCCCACATCCACTACTGCTGGCGGCTCACCTCCAACTGCGCAACGCTACGCGCTGTTCACATCCAACTGCCCAACACTACAATACCAAATATTCCAACAATGCAAACCAGCCACAGACTTCACACAGCACAGTCAGTGATTTTCATATAGAGCGCTACGTGGCGTTACCAACATTAAAACCAAAACAGCCTACTTACACTTGTCCTAGCCACATTTTATTTCCAAACAGCTTCAGACGCATTAAATCGTTATATTTCGTTGAAAACGCTTTGACATTTTCTAAAGTACTTTTTTCGCATCTTCTTCCTATCATAAGTGTTGTTTAATTTCCAGTCCTAAAGTACTCAACTCCTTGTCAATCCTGATACAAATTTGTCTCTTTGCTCTTAAGAACGTTCTTCTGATTAGCAGTGTAAATATATTGTCGAGAATGAAAGAGAGGGCTCCGGATTATAGCGTATAATATGGTGGTGTGTAACGTAAACATGTCGGTGCGTGAGAAACTGCGTGGTTTGATTGAGTTTCTAGCTGCAGTAGAGTTCGCATACATCTGTTTCCAAAGTTTGAAGAACACCTTCGAGGACTTCAATTTGATAGTGATGAAGCGGTGCAAACAGAGGTGAGGTTGTGGTTCCGACACCGAAGTGGAACATTCTACAGTGACAGTATCCACAAACTGGTCTCTCTTTGGGAGAATTTTGATCGACGCCAGGATGAATGCACTGAAAAATAAATATGGAGATCTGCATAATAAAGATGTAAAATGTTAATAAACTTTGTTTTTTTTTTAAATGTTTTCACATAAAAAATTGGTAGGCATTATTTTGAACACGCCTCGTAGATCAGTTTAGGAAAGAATAAATTTCCTGTTGCGCAAATCTTGCTTCACTGAAGAATGCCTTCACAGCGACTCCCAAAATTTGTGTGTTAGATTACGATGTTGTTAATATTAACACTTTAATAACCTGCACTGCACTTGAGTAAAATATCCCAGAGACTATTTTTCGTGGAATACCTAGCATACGCTTAATGTAACACAGCGCTAAGAAAATTTCATAAAGACAGAAGAAAACTAACTCGTGTTCCAATAAAAAGCACGGAATATTACAGGTATATCGACACTGTCAATGGTAAGGCTACGCGTGTTGTTTCAGGAGGAACCGTAAATATTTTAGGAGCTCGTAGGATACACTAATTCGAATACGACAGCCCATGTCAATAACGCCACGAGTCAAAGTGGTTTTCTCAGTGAACAGTGTTAATGAGATAACCCGACAATCTGAAATTGGACAACTCCAAAATTCCAATAATGTGCTTCCATTTCTTTTTCGGAGATGTTGAATCCGTTGTAAATGATGGCTAGAGGTCGGGCATATGTAACGTACGCCACATTCTTGTGTATAGAACACCGATACGTGTAGACATTCCGCTTGTGCTGCTGGGTTCTTCCAGCTGAATAATGTCTTCCAGTCTATCCACAAACTGTTCATTTGAACGTCCAGATGAGATATGACTCCTGGGTCAGTCTCTCAGCTTCTAGTGAAAACAGGAGTAACACGCTTGAATCTGGCGCTCTGTGGGTAGGAGATCTTCCATATTATCTATAAGCTGCGCCAGCGTTTATTTTACAAAACCGGTGCATAAATATCACATCTGCATACTCAGTAAATATGTGAGGTATGCGTAAATCGTACAGTGGAATTACTCAAAAAATCAAAATAATAGCCGCAACTGAAAAATTCAATTATGCAGTAATGCTTTATCATATAGATAAGAATAATACCGTCTTTCGCAACTGAATTTGTTTCTTTGTAGTAAACGCGTATCGCCTATTCATGCTAGCGACCTCTGGTAGTCTACAATATAAAGAAAATTATTTAATTATACATATTTTGATATTAGATTTGTAGTGATACTTGGCAGCTCATTTAGATCCAGGTATTTATCTTAACAGCTATATGGTTATGATATTTACTTAGTTCATTTTACGTCCTATTCAGGCATCCATTTGTTGTTCCATATGAGACAAATGCACGTAGTATAAGTTTCTTCCAGTTGATGTGTCATACTGAAACATTTCTTTCAAAATGGTTCAAATGGCTCTGAGCACTATGGGACTTAACATCTGAGGTCATCAGTCCCCTAGAACTTAGAACTGCTTAAACCTAACTAACCTAAGGACATCACACACATCCATGCCCGAGGCAGGATTCGAACCTGCGACTAGAACCGCGCCTAGAACCGCATGGCCACAACGGCCGGCAAACATTTCTTTGCACGTAACCTATACCGTAGCATACTGCACATGGTCTTCCTCGTGTACATTAGGGCTGACTACAGGATCATGGGAGCTGCAGAGGGGATAGTGGAGTTCAGTGTTGGTGTGGGTATGGAGGAAGGGTGGATAGGTTGGGCGCGGGAGGGGTGTTCTTATCGAAACTGTCAATTATTTTGAAAATTCTTGTTTTGTTATTGCTCCTTTGGTTACAGACAATATTTTCATTTTTTGTTATGGCCTTCTGTACGAGATACTCTTCCCGTAAAGTGAGCATTCACTTCATTTTTGTTGTTACGGCGTAAGATTGCCATATCTGGTTCTGTCCCAGCGTGAATGTGATTTTCTGTTATTACATCTTCGGTATATGTGCATGGGTACATTCACTATTTGTATTATGGACCGTTGAAGAAACATGCATGAATCATGAACATGAAACATGTTTGGTACAGGCAAATACATTTCCAAAACACGGAATCTTTCTTATCTATATGCTAAAGCATAAAGAAGGAGTAATGACTGCAAATGTTAATATTATCAATCATTTAGACTCAAGCACAACTTTTCATCAGTTATTAGTGGTTTCTCTGTCGTACTTCCACATCTTTAACTTTAAAAGAAAAACAGCAATCGATAAATAAACCCAAGGCGACTGGATTAGCAAGACGCGAAGTCAGAAGTTACATATGTTACAGCAGTAGCTACATCTCTGTAACCAGTAACAATCTGACACACTTGTTGTTGTTGCTGTTGTGGTCTTCAGTCCTGAGACTGGTTTGATGCAGCTCTCCATGCTACTCTATCCTGTGCAAGCTTCTTCATCTCCCAGTACCTACTGCAACCTACATCCTTCTGAATCTGCTTAGTGTATTTATCTCTTGGTCTCCCTCTACGATTTTTACCCTCCACGCTGCTCTCCATTACTAAATTGGTCATCCCTTGATGCCTCAGAAAATGTCCTACCAACCGATCCCTTCCTCTAGTCAAGTTGTGCCACAAACTTCTCTTCTCCCCATTCCTATTCAACACCTCTTCATTAGTTATGTGATCTACCCATCTAATCTTCAGCATTCTTTTGTAGCACCACATTTCGAAAGCTTCTATTCTCTTCTTGTCCAAACTATTTATCGTCCACGTTTCACTTCCATACATGGCTACACTCCATACAAATACTTTCAGAAACGACTTCAAATGTTCAAATGTGTGTGAAATCTTATGGGACAACTGCTAAGGTCATCAGTCCCTAAGCTTGCACACTACTTAACCTAAATTATCCTAAGGATAAAGACACACATCCATGCCCGAGGGAGGACTCGAACCTCCGCCGGGACCAGACGCACATTCCATGACTGCAGCGCCTCAGACCGCTCGGCTAATCCCACGCAGCTCAGAAACGACTTCCTGACACTTAAATCTATAGTCGATGTTAACAAATTTCTCTTCTTCAGAAACGCCTTCCTTGTCATTGCAAGTCTACATTTCATATCCTCTCTATTTCGACCGTCATGAGTTATTTTGCTCCCAAAATAACAAAACTCCTTAACTACGTTAAGTGTCTCATTTCCTAATCTAATTCCGTCAGCACCACCCGACTTAATTCGACTACATTCCATTATCCCCGTTTTGCTTTTGTTGATGTTCATCTTATATCCTCCATTCAAGAAACTGTCCATTGCGTTCAACTGCTCTTCCAAAGTCCTTCGCTGTCTCTGACATAATTACAGTATCATCGTCGAACCTCAAAGTTTTTATGTCTTCTCCATGGATTTTAATACCTATTCCGAATTTTTCTTTTGTTTCCTTCACTGATTGCTCAATATACAGATTGAATAACACCACACACGTTGTATGGGACGTTTTATTCTGTCTATACAACCACCTCCCAAAATATCTAATATTTCTCCGAAAACACGCTGTAGAGCAGAAGAGAAATTTCCGTCTGCAGAATGCGATCTGTGTGAGTCTTTGTTGGCCCGGAGCTCTGTGTGCGCACTAATTGCTTCTCTCAGGAACAGACGCACTAAGTGGCAGGTATTCGCAGGCGGAGCGAGCGCCCTGACGCACGGAGAGTTTGCCCAAACTGAAGTGGCAGGCAGGGCTCCGGCCGGAGGTGATGGACGCTAATGGTCCACCAGCCCCCCGGCCGCCTATCGATTCATCGCCGCTGCCACGTGCGCCCGTCCAATCGCAGGCGCCCCCACGATCGAGTGTCTGCCGTTCTCGCGGTTATCTGCGCGAAAGTGGCGGCGCTGTACCAAATGTACGAGCGGTACAAAGATAATCCTACGCTGTGTACATCACCACTCAGCTGTATTTTTATTTAAAACTAGATGAGAAATCCGGTGTCGCCCCGGTATTTATTTATACCGGGCGGTTATAATTAAAGTGCAGCAGCTTACAGAGATCCAGTGTGGGCTGTAAGAAGCGTATGGCAGCGAAACTTGGTAGATATTCGTGTTAATGCGGAACCGATTCGTGCTGACAAAACATTAGTTCCACATCTGGCCACCAGGTGCCAATCTGGCGCTATGATTGCAAGGAAGATCCATAGAAATGTTTCAACATGTAATGTTTTAGGAGCGAGACGTGAGTAGTTTTAGGGAACACGGACATAAGTGCGAATACTTCGTTTAAATGAACATTCCGTCACCAGAGCATCTATCCGAGATGTGTGTGAATTCGTAAGGGACAAAACTGCAGAGGTCATCGGTCCGTAGACTTACACACTACTTAAACTAACTTATGCTAAGAACAACTGACACACCCATGCCCGAAGGACGACTCGAGCCTACGGCGGGAGGGGCCGCGCAACCCGTGACATGGCGCCTCAAACCACGCTGCCACTACGCGCGGCACACAGCCAATTGCACTTTGCATCCGCCTCTAAAACTAAACTTTTGTGGCTACCTAACTAAAACTGATAGAAATTTGAGTTTGCTCGATTTCTACATAGTAGGTTGAAATACATCAGCTACGTGATACAAAAAAATGATGTTCTATTTCAAAACTTGTATCTCGTTGCTACCACTATAAGGAAAATAACGAAATAAACTTACGTATACATGCAGACTGAAGTGACGAATGAAAATTTGTCACAAGGCTAGAATTCGGAACCGGGTCTCCTGTTCACTAGGCAGATGCACTGACCACTATTCCACCCTGTCACAGTGGATTTGCACAACTGCTTCCCTTGCATACCTCTCTGCCCAATTCACATTGCCATTCATGCTTCGGCTCACTTACAAAGGCATTTTGCCAGGTGGAATAGTGGTTAGCACTCCTTCCTAGTGAACAGGAGACCCGGGTTCGAATCCTGGCCTTGGTAAAAATTTTCATTTGTCTCTCAAGTATGCATATATACATCACAGTATTTGAGACTTGAAAACGTCTCTCGAACCATGTAGTTTCATTTGCTAAATAAAACATGTTCATAACTCCGCAGAAGGAGTGACGATTCTTAAGGTTACCTATATAAATAAATATTTCTTTCACTTAATACTCTGTAAGTTGCAGAGGAAAACATATTACCTTAAACTGTAAATACTAACACGAATTCTTTACAGACGAATGGAAAAACTGGTAGAAGCCGACCTCGGGGAAGATCAGTTTGGATTCTGTAGAAATGTTGGAACACGTGAGGCAATATTGACCCTACGACTTATCTTAGAAGCTAGATTAACGAAGGGCAAACCTACGTTTCTAGCATTTGTAGACTTAGAGAAAGCTTTCGACAATGTTGACTGGAATACTCTCTTTCAAATTCTCAAGGTGGCAGGGGTAAAATACAGGGAGAGAAAGGCTATTTACAATTTGTACAGAAACCAGATGGCAGTTTTAAGAGTCGAGGGGCATGAAAGGGAAGCAGTGGTTGAGAAGGGGGTGAGCCAGGGTTGTAGCCTATGCCCGATGTTATTCAATCTGTATACTGAGCAAGCAGTAAAGGAAACAAAACAAAAATTAGCAGTAGGAATTAAAACCCATGGAGAAGAAATAAAAACTTTGAGGTTCGCCGATGACATTGTAATTCTGTCATAGACAGCAAAGGACCTGGAAGAGCAGCTGAACGGAATGGACAATGTCTTGAAATGAGGATATAAGATGAACATCAACAAAAGCAAAACGAGGATAATGGAATGTAGTCGAATTAAGTTGGGTGATGCTGAGGGTATTAGATTAGGAAATGAGACACGTGAAGTAGTAAAGGAGTTTTGCTATTTGGGGAGCAAAATAACTGATGATGGTCGAAGTAGAGAGGATTTAAAATGTAGACTGGCAGTGGCAAGGAAAGAATTTCCGAAGAAGAGAAATTTGCTAACATCGAGTATAGATTTCAGTGTCAGGAAGTCGTTTCTGAAAGTATTTGTATGGCATGTGGCCATGTATGGAAGTGACACATGGACGATAAATAGTTTAGACAAGAAGAGAATAGAAGCTTTCGAAATGTGGTGCTACAGAAGAATGCTGAAGATTAGATGGGTATATCACGTAACTAATGAGGAGGTATTGAAGAGGATTGGGGAGAAGAGGAGTTTGTGGCACAACTTGACTAGAAGAAAGGATCGGTTGGTAGGACATGTTCTGAGGCATCAAGGGATGACCAATTTAGTAATGGAGAGCAGCGTGGAGGGTAAAAATCGTAGAGGGAGACCAAGAGATGAATACACTAAGCAGATTCAGAAGGATGTAGGTTGCAGTAGGTACTGGGAGATGAAGAAGCTTGCACAGGATAGAGTAGCATGGAGAGCTGCATCAAACCAGTCTCTGGACTGAAGACCACAACAGCAAAACAACAACTTAAATTCTCTGTATATTCCTCTTATGTAATCAGAAACATTATTTTAAAAATCAGTAACTGCATCGTCTTTTATATAATACAAAGAGCGCACAGAGCTCGTATATTCTCCTTCTGTGGTGATACCGGGCCGCAGAGCATTTTTCCCTGCCACCAGACGCCGCTCGGCTTTAAAGGCGACGAGCCTTCAACGCGGTGAGCGCTATCTCAGTTCGTTTCACTTCACGCGCCGCGCCGCGCCGCGCCACAGCGGCTAAAGGTCAGTGGGTGACGCCACGGAACCAGGCATTCGCTTCGGGAAGCATCCCGGGACTCAACTGGGCGAGAAACGACGCATTTCTTCTGCACGACGGAACACCACGCGTATTTACCGGTCCCTCCTACGATGGGGAGGTTCCGGGGAAATGACGTGAGAATAAGCCCCCTCCTTAGCAAGGCAGGGGTGACATTTCTGGGGCTGGCCATAGAGAGCGTTGACGCCAATCTATTTTTGTTTCTACTAGTCTGGTGTATCTTGCACCGTAACTAAGCCAAATGTCACGTTTATTTCCGCAGTAGCTTTTTTATATGGCTCTTTTTAAAGTAATGGCATTGTGTCTTTTGTCATGTACGAGGTGTTGTGGTCTTCAGTCCTGAGACTGGTTTGATGCAGCTCTCCATGATAGTCTATCCTGTGCAAGCTTCTTCATCTCCAAGTACCTACTGCAGCCTACATCCTTCTGAATCATCTTAGTGTATTCATCTCTTGGTCTCCCTCTACGATTTTTACCCTCCACGCTGCCCTCAAATACTAAATTGGTGATCCCTTGATGTCTCAGAACATGTCCTACCAACCGATCCCTTCTTCTAGTCAAGTTGTGCCACAAACTTCTCTTCTCCCCAATCCTATTCAATACTTCCTCATTAGTTATGTGATCTAACCATCTAATCTACAGCATTCTTCTGTAGCACCACATTTCGAAAGCTTCTATTCTCTTCTTGTGCAAACTGTTTATCGTCCATGTTTCACTTCCATACATGGCTACACTCCATACAAATACTTTCAGAAACGACTTCCTGATGAAGGTAGACTACACCATTCCCATTTGAGTGGGATCCCAATTAATTAGGAGAGAAGTGCACATAGGACACAACACCTATTAAAACTGATGAATGTTGAACAACAGCATATATACTGTCCAGTCAAATTAACATAAGCACCTCCAAAGGTCTAAATATAAGGGTCACTCAAAAAGATATGCACACAATTTTTGTAAAAATACAGTTTTCATTGTGCATGTGTGAAAGTTTTACAGTGCGTAGATACATCCTTCCCGCTTGTTTTCAAACTTAGTTCAACCTGTTCCCGTGAGTGGCGCCGTCACAGCATGTCTTCAAGATGGCTGCTACACTTGACGTTCGTCAGAAGCAACGTGCTGTCATTGAATTTCCGTGCTGTGAAAACGAGACATTGGGAAACATCCACAAGAGGTTGAAAAAGGCGTATGGAGATGCTGCTGTCGATCGCAGTACAGTTAGTCGGTGGGCAAGCAGGTTACGTGATGAAAGCAGGCACGGCAATATTGAGGATTGTCCTTGCAGCGGCAGGCCTCGTACTGCACACACTCCAGATAATGTGCAGAGAGTTAACGAATTGGTGACTGCTGACAGCCGCATCACAGTGAACGAATTGTCACGCTACGTTGGGATAGGGGAAGGAAGTGTTTGCAGAATACTAAAAGTGTTGGCGTTAAAAAAGGTTTGTGCCAGGTGGGTTCCCAGGATTTTGACAGTGGCTCACAAAGAAACAAGAAAAACGGTATGCAGCGAACTTTTGGAACAGTACGAAAATGGTGGAGATGAATTTCTTGGAAGAATTGTGACAGGTGATGAAACATGGCTCCATCATTTTTCACCAGAGACGAAGAGGCAATCAATGGAGTGGCATCATGCAAATTCACCCAAGACAAAAAAAATTCAAAACCACACCTTCTGCTGGAAAAGTTAAGGCTACGGTGTTTTTCTATTCTGAAGGACTCTTGCTTGTGGATATCATGCCAAGTGGAACCACCATAAATTCTGATCCATATGTGACGACACTGAAGAAACTTCAAGCTCGACTGAGTCGTGTTCAACCACATCAGCAAAAGCAGGATGTTTTGCTGTTGCACGACAATGCACGGCCACATGTCAGTCAAAAAACCATGAAAGCGATCACAAAACTGGGATCGACAACACTGAAACACCCACCTTACAGTCCTGACCTGGCTCCATGTGACAATCATCTCTTTGGGAAACTGTAAGACTCTCTTCATGGAACAAGGTTTGAAGATGATGACTCTCTTGTGCACGCTGCCAAATAGTGGCTCCAACACGTTGGTCCAGAATTTTACCGTGCGGGTATACAGGCGCTGGTTCCAAGATGGCGTAAGGCAGTTGAGAGGGATGGAAATTATGTGGAGAAATGAAAATATTGTTCGTGAAAGATGTATCTACACACTGTAAAACTTTCAAACATGTTGAATAAAAGATGGTTTCAAAAAAAATAGTGTGCATTTCTTTTGGAGTGACCCTCGTAGCCATCCCTTGCAACACACTCCGCTGCAAGACAAGCAGGAAAAGATTCAGTGAGGTTCTGGAATGTACTAACAGCGATGTGGAGCCATGCCGAATCCAGTGCCGTGGACATCTGCCCTGGGTTTCTCGGGTGAGGATTCGTGGTGCGAACAGCTCAGTCGTGGTGGTCCCACAGATTTTCGATTGGGTTTAAATCCAGGGAACCTGGTGACAGTGGGAATAGGGTACACTCATCTTGGTGCTCTCTGAACCACGCACGTACACTGTGAGCTGTGTGACACGTTGCATTGTCCTGCTGGTAGATGCCAGTGCGCTGAGAATGAACGAACTGTATGTAGGGTGGACATGCTCCGTGTTGATCCACTGTGCTTTCTAGAATGACGGTATCATCCAACGAATGCTACGAGAACATT
Organism: Schistocerca nitens; assembly: GCF_023898315.1. Classification (NCBI taxonomy): domain Eukaryota; kingdom Metazoa; phylum Arthropoda; class Insecta; order Orthoptera; family Acrididae; genus Schistocerca; species Schistocerca nitens. The sequence continues at coordinate 371,256,232 of NC_064620.1, read as the reverse complement.
CCCCAAATCATGACACTCCCTTCTCCGGCCCGGGCCCTTCTGTCGATTGCTGCACATTATTTGCCGATGGAGCACGAAACGTGATTCATCTGAAGAGACCACCTGTCGCCACTCAGTGGATGTCAAGTTGCGCTGTTGGCTTACAAACTCCAGACTTCGCCGACGAAGAACTGCAGTCAGCATGTGTGCATGAACCTGGCGCCTGCTGCAGAGACCCATTCGCAGCAACGTCTCCTGAGAAGTCGGGTTATCTGGCCAGTCAGTTGCTCAACACTTGCATATCTATTTGCCCGTACACATCTCCACAGCCGTTGTTCAGTGCTGTCATCTATGGCCCATGGTACACCACAGTTGCCTTAGTGCCGCTTTTGGATTGCGCTATTTTGTCGTGCTTGGTACACTTCAACTATGGCAGCACGGGAAGGGTTTTCAAACGCAGCCGTGCCAGAAATTCTTCCACCCTTGGCCTGAAAGCTAGTGACCATGCCATTTTGACGTCAGATAAATTGCTCTGTTTCCGCATTACAACGAATGCACTGTTTTCCGCGTCCCCCAACACACTTCATGTATCTTCCACCTTAGTGCTGCCATCTGCCATCTGTGAGTGGTTACTAGAAACGCACACTGATCAGCCAGAACATTATGAGCACCGACCTATTATCGATATAAACCCGTCCACGCGATAGCAGTGTCACCTGGCTAGGAATGACTGCTAGTCAGACACATACACAGCGAGCGTCCTGTCCGTGTGTAGAATGGGGAAAGCGTGCGATCTATCTGAGTTTGACCGAGGGCACATTGTGATGGCCTGGAGAACCAGCAGGAGTATTTCCAGTCGTCATCAAATTTATTTTCGTAACTTCTACAACGTCTGCGTCTCATGAACGCGGAAAGCTATTAGCAATATTTTTCTTTTTAGCTTCTTCAGTGTCTTTTTCTCTTCTTTAGTAATTCTCTTCGGTGATATTTTGTGCCTTTTTTCCTTTTCTTTTCTTTTCTTATCCCTCTTTTTCTTTAGAGTTTCAATATTTTCAGCAGAGTCTAGCTCTTTGGCTACAGCTACTGCCTTCCTCTTAAAATTCCTGGTTGTATCAATAGTAGGAACAGATGATATTACATGCAAAAGTTTTGTCTGTGTTGGCGACTGGATCTAGTGTTTGTCTTGTTCACGATGATCACATGAACAGTGTTCGACGCTTGGTAATATGTGTAACTGCTGTGGCGAGAGAAAGATAGGCTAAAGCTTCAACAAAACCGACAATTCGTTAAAAGGCCAATATTAAATCAAAATTTATAATTAACTGATAAAATTATTTTGGACTAAAATATTTCTGTATTCAACACAACATATACCAAATAAGATATGTAATTGTAATTGACTCCGTGTATGGACACTTTCATATGGTCCTTCTCTCCTAGTTCACTGATCTAGCTTACCCATACACCTACGGATGAGATGGTCCGCTCAGGTATGTTTTCATTTTATTATATCTCTTGTATTGTAATTGGCAGTGCCTCAGTAAGATATCACACTTAAATTTATACGACACACTGCACGAGCACGCTGCCAGATGCCAAAAATATTTTGAAAAACACACAAATGTTATGCTGAAAAAAAAAAGTGGTCCGACTCTCCCACACTTACCCTAATTGAGGCATTTGAGGTGTAGAGCTATAGAACGATGTTCAGAAATAAATACGCCAATAAGGTAAGAAATAAGGAGGTTCCTCGCAAGATCGGCGGGGAAAAGAAAATCTAGAAAAACGCAGACTAAGAAGAAGGAACAAAATGACAAGTCATTTGTTACGACATAAAGGAATGACATCAATGGTATCCGAGGGTATTGTAAAGAGTGAAATTTGTAGAGGGTTACAAAGATTGGAATATATCAAATAAGTGACTGACGACGCTGGAGGCAAGTGTATTCTGATATGAAAATGTTGGCACTGAAGAGAAATTAGTGGCAGGCCGCATCAAACCTGTCAGACGACTAATGATACACCCTCGCCCCCAGAAAATAAACTGATAAGTAAACAAAAAGAAAAAAATTCGGTTACAACTATATCAAATACATGACTGTAACTTACAGGATATAGGTTCCGCATTTTATGCAAAAACACCTGTTTTTCTTTTGACCCAAACATGTTTCGGCACCTCTGCGCCGTCATCAGTGGGTTTTGTTAATTTAAAACTATAAAAAATGAACATATTTTAAGTTGTAACTGATTTAACAAAGTGAGGCCTAAAGAAAGTTCTTGTTTGTTTTTCTTTTTGTCGTGATTTTAAATTATATGGTTTTGCAGAACCAGTTGTATGGTGTCCCGCACTGACAGCTTATAATCTACAAACCAAACGAAGTAAAATGTGAACTCTGACGTAGAAGTCATTACTTGCTCGATTTAAGGGGAGGCAGCAATATTTTTGAGAAGTAAATTTTTTTTGTCTTCTTAACTGAGTGCTGTTCTAAATTTTCTTTTCTAGATTATAACTATAGGTTTATTATACAGGTAAATGACTAGCTCACATTTCTTGCATAATGTGTTAGTGCGTCAGTTTTGTACGGTAACTATGGCCTGGCTGTTGTTAAAGTTCTCAATACTCATTGTACTACCATATTTTAATAACTACAGGGAGGTGTGAAAACACAAGACGTATCCTTGCTGAAAAGCCCGACGACAGGCCCAGAGGAAGGGATGCAAGTGAGGTAATAAACGTGCAATGTACTGACGCAAGCGGCCGTTGCGCACAGTTTTATTAGTCAGTGAAAACGGCGGATAACAATCGGAACGCCGGCGTCGACATTATGTGCGCAGCCATTGACAGCTAACGACGCGGCGATGTTTACTTCCATCAGCTGTCCAACAAGCCGATCAGCTGTCGGGCACTTTCCACACACTTACGAGAGTAACGTCTGAGGTATGCCACACGTGTTTCTCGGCTCCACGATCCACTCGACGAAAAATTCTCGCCTGCGACGTATCTTATCAGCTAAATACAATAAAGTGACAAAAGTCGTGGGACAGCGATATGCACATGTACAGATGGCGGTAGTATTGCGTGCACAAGGTACACTATATGATCAAAAGTATCCGGACACATACGTTTTTCATATTAGGTGCATTGTGCTGCCACCTAGTGCCAGGTTCTCCATATCACCGACCTCACTGGTCATTATACATCGTGAGAGAGCAGAATGGGGCGCTCCGCATAACTCACGCTTCGAACGTCGTCAGTTGATTGGGTGTCACTTGTGTAATACGTCTTTACGCGAGATTTCCACACTTCTAAACATCCCTATGTCCACCGTTTCCGATGCGATAGTGAAGTGGAAACGTGAAGGTACACGTACAGCACAAAAGCGTCTATTGACAGAGAGACCGCTGCCAGTTGACGAGGGTCCTAATCTGTATTAAGCAGACATCTATCCAGACCATCACACATGAATTCCAAACTGCGTCAGGATCCACTGCAAGTACTATGACAGGCGATAGGTAAGAAAACTTAGATTTCATGGTCGAAAATGGTTCAAATGGCTCTGAGCACTATGGGACTAAACATCTGAGGTCATCAGTCCCCTAGACTTAGAACTACTTAAACCTAAATAACCTAAGGACATCACACACATCCATGACTGAGGCAGGATTCGAACCTGCGACCGTAGCAGCAGCGCGGTTCCGGACTGAAGCGCCTAGAACCGCTCGGCCACAGCGGCCGGCTGAGTGTGGGCGTCACAAGTCTGAACATTGTGCGGAAGCTAGAAAATCTGAAAGCGGAAATGCAAAAGCTCAGTCTGTAGATTGTGGGTGTCAATAAAGTGAAATGGAAAAAAAGATTACGATTTCTGGTCAGACGAATATAGGGTGATATCAACAAGAGAAGAAAATTGTGTAACTTGAGTAGGATTGTTAGGAATAGGAAAACAGGACAAAGAGCGAATTACTGCGAACAGTTCAGTGACAGGATTTTTCTCATCAGAGTCGACAGAAAACGAACGCCAACAACAATAGCTGAAGTGTAAATATAAATGCCGATATCAAAAACAGAAAGTAAACAGACGGAGAAAACCTATGGGACTATTGAACTTTTAATTGAATACTTAAATTGAAGGCCAAGAATGAAATGCTCTAATTAAAAAGGGTGGAAGGCCACTACTTTTTCATGTATACGTTTTAGAAGCAAAGGAACAGTTCAAGAATGAGATTAAAATTCAGGGTGCAATGATGTCAAAAATAAGATTCGCTGATGACACTGGTATGTTTAGTGATAATTAGAAAGAATTGTGGGATCCGATGAATGGAATGAAGTCAAATGAGTACAGAATAGTGGACTGAGAAAGGTGTAGGAATATCATAAATGAGATTAGCGATAAAGTTAGAATCAAACTTGCGACTACGAAGTGGATGAAGTTAAAGAACTGTGCTACCTTGGAAGCAAAGTAACACGTGACAGACGAAGAAAGCTGGCTATAAAAAGCACACTAGCCCAGGATGGAGGGCATTCCTACCCAAAAGAAATCTACTAGTGTTAAACAACAGTCTTTATCCTTGGAAGAAATGTCTAAGAATGTACATTTGGGCCACAACATTGTATGTTAGTGAATCATGGGCTACAGGAAAACCGGAAAGGAAAAGAATCGTAGTGTATGAGATGCACTGTAGAAGGATGTTGAACATTAAGTGGATTGATAAGATAAGGAATGAAGAGGTGCCCCAGAGAAACTGACAAGGAAGGGCATTCGAAATACACTTACAAGAGGAAGGTTCAGGGTGGTAGGACATCTATTAAGACATCAGGGAATAACTTCAATGGTACGAGAGGGAACTGTAGAGGAAGGCAGAGATTGGAGCACATCAAGTGAATAACTAAGGACGTAGGGTAGGTGAGCTACTCTGAGACGAAGAGTTGGGCACAAGAAAGGAATTCGTTGCGGATCGTATCATCTAACATTCTGCGTGGTGTCTGTTTGTTCTAAGTCGTGTCTCCCTACCACTTTCGCGCAACGACGCTCTGAGCGTGTTTTTTAGGGAATTGACTAGTTTGAACCTGGGACCTGTTGCTGGTAAGGAGACGCCAGACCACACACGACATGTAGAGTTCAGAAGAGTTCAGTGAGACTAGCGATGATATAACCAAAATACTTAATGATTTCAGCGTCAGCTCCACTGCACTCCCTGTAAAATAATCTTAATACTAACTAAATTTAGTGGAAGGGGTTCAAGGCTTTCCTATTTTTAGTTAGCTGGTAAAATAACGTCGAAAAAGCAGTTAAGTTTACCATTGGAAATTTTATTCTACTCACAAAACATTGTTTATAAATTGCACTATTGATAAAAGGAAATGTTTTAATACAGGATGATAAAAACCAACTGCGTTCAACAAATATGTGAACGAATATTCCCTGAATGGGTTTCCAAGTTCTACAATGGATCGAAGGATGACCTATGCCATATCACATCTATAATCTAGGTTTAAATTAAGTTTCACAAAAGAGAAAACTATCCACATGGTCTACAGTGACCCTCAATTATCTTTAATTACTTATCTAACTTGTCGTAAATTACAGTGGCTGATGTGGCTTCTCAATAATTATATAACAGAAAAATCATCGCGTTTCAGATTTTAACTTACGTAGCAAATGTGAATACCATGAGCTTTAATTGACGATCGACAGTAGTATTACGTAAAAAGGGGATGTAACAGATGAGACTTCTGCAGTTCTGAGTGAAGCTTTATGCGCGCTTATGCGGCATCGCGTGCGTTCATTACCTTATCGGTGGTTAGTCAGCATCAGGGACCGGCGGTCGGCACAGCTCCACGCATCTCGCCGTCTCCGAAGCAACTCTCTCCTAACTTCTCGTTACTACAATTTACCGAAGTTGGTTTAAAAAAAACTATCTGGCTGTGTTTTCATCTGACCAATCAGGGTCTCAGTGTTAACCTTAAGCTCTGCCTATAAAAATTCTGTCTATCCAATGAGAAACGTTATACTTTTCGTGGTGGGGTAATGTTTTTAACGTTTGCAACGTAACAGAGACGCGAAAAAGTCTCACGCTAAAACTTGCAGCTGGTGTGGCCCTTTTTGTGTTATCGTAAGATCTATACTGTTCTTCTGGAGGGCTCTATCTTTTAACATGGGCTGGGGGGTGGTCCTGTCGGTTACTTTTCGTGGCGGGGCAATGTTTTTAACATTTGCAACGTAACAGAGACGCGAAAAAGTCTCACGCTAAAACTTGCGGCTGATGTGGCCCTTTTTGTGTTATCGTAAGCTCTATACTGTTCTTCTGGAGGGCTCTAGCTTTTAACATGGGCTGGGGGGGGGTGGTCCTGTCGGTTAGCTGGCGACGTGGGTGTCCGTCCCTTATCGTAGGGCCTTCTAGCTTAACACGGTTCTGCTCTCGGATTCTGTTCTCGTTTCTCCCCTCGGAACTGCGTCTGTCTCACGGTGGGAAGGTATGACATGCATTTAGGCATTCTTGTGTTAGTTTGTGGTATTCCATTTGCTCACTCGTTACTCGTATTACTTTGGTTAATTTAATGTCACGATTTATTCGGAGCTATGTGACATACTACTGGATTTGCTTATCACGTCAGGGTTTTCATGGAAGGTGTTGGATTTGCCTGACACCTTACAATCAAACTAGTCAAAAGACTGATGACTATAAAAACGAAACAAAAAAAACCTATGCTCTAGCTCTGATAAGTTATTGTTACTGCGGACAGTGCACTTCAGTATCTTAGATAGAAGTCTGTTCCAAACTAGATCTAATTCTGTTCTATGGGAGGAATTTCTATGCAGTTTCACTTCACTATTGTGGGTAAAGAGCCCCCAGAGACCACGTGTTCCTTACACCAAAATAAAAATAAAAAACCCCTGAACAACTGTAAGGTGGCGTGGTCTCCTGAGCTTCATTCTTTACATATTCCGACCTCACCGTCGTATTCTGCGTATCAAGACGTTTCATTCGAGCCCAAACTCGATAGGGTAGAGTCAATTTTACATATTTCCATATAATCGATATGCAAATCCAATAAACAAATCGCAAGTGCGCACTGAGATTAAAAAGTGAAGGCTGGTGTACACAAACATTGAAGATACGATGGCCACAGGAGTTTTTGTTCGGCGGAGGCAACCAGCCCGCTGAAAAGTCCACAGGAGGGTGAGTTAGCACGCAGCTGTGCCGGCTGGCCGACCGCTCACGGACCAAAACAGTTTTTGCCAGAGAAAAGGGATAATGGCCTGCTTCTTCACCTTAAAAGCCCCAGCATATGCATTTTTTTGACGGACCTAGTGCACAGTTTCAGAGTTCTCACAAGTGGACAGTAAACGCCTATCGCAGATGCTATATATTTCTGGATTGGTTGGCTTAGCCATTCTCCTCTTTGTAAGAGTAATGCTGGTTGGTGGACTATTTCTGATGCTATGAGCTGGAGGAGTGAGGGAAAGACAGCGGATGATATACCATTTGGCTTTTTGCGTGGACCAAAGACGTCCCAGTGACACTCTTGTAGCGGGAACATGTAGTGAGAGCGAGTGTGCTCGTGCGTGTATGCAGAGAGCGAGGGACAGAGTCTCTACTCAGTACTGCACTGAGAGAGCACCTCTGTGGCCAGTGAATCGGAGTGATAATCTATACTGAGTCGCTCACAATTAAGAATTTGTTCAGTGTGGTGGTCGCGACACTTAATGTGCGGTGTGAACACAGACAGAGGATTAGTTAGCGCCTCTGAGCGAACATTGAGTGGCATTGCGGTGGACTGGTTATCTGACCAGTGTACCACGCCAATAGTTAAATTAGGGGCAGATAGGAGTCCTTGACTTCATCAAGGTGTGGTGAGATTTCGATTGGCAAAGGTCAATCCAGATAGAAAGAGATAGTTTTGTTATTTTTCAGCGGTGAACGACACAGGTAGCAGTCGTCGCAGCTCATGGTATTGTGTGCTACAGTGTAGGTGATCCCCATCTTTCCTCCATTAGAAATAATTTACTTCATTCACATCACTCCATGACATTTCTCACGTGACAGCCTGGACCATACTTAGAAAAATTCAATCGGATAATTATTCAAGTTGAGTAGACGTGACTCTCAGCCATTCTGCCGAGAAAATAACATTCTTAAAGAAAAGGGATAAAAGACCTTTCCCACACATTGTATATAAATGTCATTAACAGGAGTCCTATCCATAAGAGGTAACCACCTATTCCGAAAAGAACCCAGAAATTTGTATATCAAAGTTTCACTTGATTTTCTTAAATTTTGCAATAAATAATATTTTTCGTTCGTTTAATGTTTTTCTTACACTAACTAGCAATACTCTAATACCTAAGTATCCCACTAGTTACGTAAGAAAATAGAATATTTTTGTGTCTTTTCCTTACAGCGGTCGACTCCAGAAGATATTTATTGCTGAAAGTTTTTCAGGCATTTCTTTTTGATACGTTGGGAGCGTCTGTCTGACTTCTGTAGTAGTGTAGGGTGGAAATTGCTTCTTGCAGGAGCCAAAGGGTACTTGTCAGATCAATCCGCTGCGCAACTCGTCAACATAACACACACACACTGACACAACTTTCTGTGATGTCACCCTACATACTGTAATTAGTGGCAGCTTCAACACTCCCTTGGAGTTTCCGATGTTACTTCACACACACACACACACACACACACACACACACACAGAGGGAGAGAGAGAGAGAGAGAGAGAGACAGAGAGAACGAGAGAGCGCACGGAGGAAGGGAAGATTACTTATACGAGGCAGCTTGACAACAGAATTGGTTCTATTGTTCACTCCCCCCCGGGTCGCCAGACGTGGAATCGTTCTTGTGCCGTATTGCATGGAAGGCGCACAATGACACGGCGTTTATTCCGGTATGAATCAGACGCGCCCGCCGCCGAGGGCGTTAACTCCTGGCCTTGCAGCGGGAAGGTCAGGTCTGAACCGCCGCCAAGTGTCTCAACTGGCGACTGATAACTGGACCCCCTTCCCTTCCCTCTTCCCCACACGCTCAGTCCACTCTGACTGTTGTCGAGGCGCAAACAGCAGCGCCAACGAGATTCCTAGACCACACATAGATTTCACGCCGACTGTTTGTTTCCTAGAACAGTACATGGCTTTTTTCCACAATGGACGTAGTAACATTATAACTGCCGGCCGCGGTGGCCATGCGGTTCTAGGCGCTGTGGTCCGGAACCGCGCGACTGCTACGGTCGCAGGTTCGAATCCTGCCTCGGGCATGGATGTGTGTGATGTCCTTAGGTTAGTTAGGTTTAAGTAGTTCTAAGTTATAGGGGACTGATGACCTCAGATGTTAAGTCCCATAGTGCTCAGAGCCATTTGAACCATTTTGAACATTATAACTGTGTCTCGCACTACTGCGGAAGGAACTGCAGCAGCCTAGCACTGTTTACGTTATCAGACTGAAGAGTTGAAATAATAAAAGGCTGTAACTGCCAAAATCATGAATCTGAGTAAAAAGAGTTTTAAATATACCAAATAATTAATGGTCATAATTATACTATTAATGTATTTTGTTTGAAGGTTTAGCGTAGTATGGACCTAGGTTCATTGTATTGTAATAGTATGAAAAACTTAATGGTAGTGGAAATGAGATGAAGTACCATAGTTCAATACTCAGCAAAAAGATAGCGAAAATGCATTCTGTTTTTCTGAAACCGTATGTGATCATTATTTGTCAGGTGCTCTGTGATTTCAATCAGATGTTTCTTCTTTTCTTCACAGATGTGCCTTGTAACATCCAGAGCAGGTACGTTTTCTTGAGGTTGTGTGCTCTTACACCTTTTCTCAAAACAAGGATCCTCCCCTCCCCCCCCCCCCCTGGCCTCCTTGGTCTTAATTACACGAGACTTACGTTTATCCAACCATAGCCTCTGCACTTCGGATATGTTTAGATTTCGTTTGTTTATATTACAATCTGCTGTTGTCCTGAAACCTAAGAAGTCAAATGCACTCATGTTATTGACAATTCCCGGCCGGTGTGGCCGAGCGGTTCTAGGCGTTTCAGTCTGCAACCGCGCGACCGCTACGATCGCAGGTTCGCATCCTGCCTTGGGCATGGATGTGTGTGATGTCCTTAGGTTAGCTAGGTTTAAGTAGTTCTAAGTTCTGGGGGACTGATGACCTCAGCAGTTAAGTCGCATAGTGTTCAGAGCCATTTGAACCAATTTATTGACAGTTAATGTTTTTATTCGTCTTGACTGTTGTATCATGCCCTTTACATCTTCTGGAAAAATACATCTTTTAAGTCAAGCGTAAACACTCTGTCCAGTTATGATGTAGGTTATCGATCAGTAATGGACGCACTCCTGTGCTGGAAGAGCTTTTGCACGAATGTATTTATTACTTGAACTTATGTATTCATTCCTTCCATTTTCCAGCTTTTCTCTCATTCCTGCCACAGTACGTTTACCTTTAATTCGTCAGTTCTTTCCATTCAAACTGTTACGAACCTCTGCTGCCTCCGTCATTAGCTAACACTCAGGAGTAAGAGCGCGGAACATAGAGCGTTCGAAGTGTTAAAAGCTGTGGCTGTTGAACCACATTCTATATGTCGATCGCATTTGGTACTACATTTTCAATCGCGGAAGTTTGAGCCTTTTATACTTTACTGGATTGGCGTTTAGTTCACATTTGACACAAAACTTCAGAATTCCTTATTATGGTACTTAGATTAATTTTTATTTCAAGTCTTTAATTCATTTTATTGCCATTTACCGATTTCACGTGTTGTCACGCCCTGCTACGGAAGGTACACACAGAAAGCAGGTCTTATATTTGTTCTTAGAACTTGCATTTCTTTCTTTCCGTAGGTGTGGCTACCACTATATGAAGATAACATTAAACAGTTTCGAGCTGGTACAGAAGCCGTTCGCGACTGGAAAAGCAAAGGGGTGAAAAACAGCTAATCCTGTGGATGATCCCAGTTTCACGAAGCCTATTTAACAGCTTTCAGGCGCCACAAGGATTTAATTTTCAATATATAATTATGAACCGTGTTAAAAAAATTTAAAAGCTGTCATGATCTGCTGATAAACAGATATTGTCTTAAATTACAGGTTTAGCGCAATAAGTCAATCATTAATGTTACAAGATGTGTACAGATCATTACTTACTATATTTTGCTGTTCATGAAGTAAAGTTCCAGAATCGGACATGAAGTTTTAATTTATTACTTCTTTGCTACTAACTATATTCGCAACACATTTTCTACACAACATCCACGTATAACACTGAAAATACCTACAATATACATCACTGTATAACACATCGTAAAAGAGATATGATGTCATAAGCATTGTGATGCGTGGAAAAGCTACCTTTGCTTAAAACGAAGCGCAAGTCACCCCGACAACACCTATACTCGCGCACAATTTGATAATGATAGCACTTAGCGGCTTCAAACGAACTTTACACGTAATTTCAAACCTTTTCTAACCTTTTTCTCGTTTACATGCTTAACGTCAGATATTGAACGCACTAACTGGTTTGTAAACTAGACATAGTTTGAAGCTGTTTATACATACGATTTTTTTAAGAACAGCCCGTGGAGGGTTATTCGTACTTACTGCTAGACAACAATGAGTGACGATGGATTTTATGTTATATGACGCCCAGTTTTTTATATGGCAATGTAAGCTGTTTTAAATGTTTTAGGATACCTAATGATGGTCTGACGACTGAAAATGATCATAATAAAAAAGTATTTTTTAGCAGTTCCTGGTGAGTATTCTATGATTTTTTTCAAATGCTTAACAACCGTAGAGCACGACAAATCACAAAGTATAGAAGCATTTGAGAACTTTTTTCCCTGACAATTACATATTTTCTTCTAGCTCTGTCATATCTGTAACTTCAAAAACCAAAAAGAAGCATGGTAATCTCAGTCTCGTTGAAACGTAGGAAGGAAGATGAGGGTTTTATATCCCATGAACGATGATGTCGTTAGAGATGGAACTGAAATTCAAACTGCGGAACCATCCCGGCATTTGCTTCAAGCGATATCAGAAAACAACAGAAACCTAAATCTGGATGACGGGACTTCAACCGACAGACTCCTGAATGCAACCCACTGTCAACCCTTGTGCTACCTCCCCAGTTAAGCCCGGTTCAGGACCTTGTCTCTCCCCTCAGCGCATAGTCCTCAACAAGGCTGGTACTACTGCGCTGCAAATGAATTAGAAATTGAGCGCTTGATACGGGTAAACAGCTAATGCAATGGTGAGTGTAAATTAAAATTGTTTCAGCAGAGAGTAGCGAGACATCGGCAACAATATAAATATAGCCGTGATTATTGCATTCCACAATGTACTAAAAATGGGCGGACGGTAGCGCTATACGAGCGAGAACCCTTTGACAGGCAATGCACGAAACGTCATCCCTTATGAATCAGTCTTATATGAAGATCAAATGATTTCGAGAGTCGCTTCTGGACCATTAACATCCATGACGCCACAACCTCCAATAAAAATACGCTTTACGCTCTGATCAGTTGATTCTCTCTCCTCCAGATTAAGATTAATGGTATATGTGGCAATGAACGTTTCCAGTAAAGTCTACATTATAATTCAACAATGTCGTTTCACTCTCTTTTAGAGTGTATGTAGAAAGAGAAGATGGTAGTCAGGTGATGCTACAACACTGATATTCAGCTATCCGAACCTGTTTCGCAAGCAGCCTAGATAGTTGCTCTTGTGTGTCAGAATCTCCATACTCACTTCTTTCACTCGTTTGACTGCCTCTGTGTGTGTGTGTGTATGTGTGTAAATTGGAAGGAACACACAGAAAATGTTGTGGGGAAGGTTAACCAAAGACTGCGTTTTATTGGCAGGACACTTAGAAAACGTAACAGACCGACTAAGGAGACTGCCTACACTACGCTTGTCCGTCCTCTTTTAGAATACTGCTCCGCGTTGTAGGATCCTTACCAGCTGGAGTACATCGAAAAAGTTCAAAGAAAGGCAGCACGTTTTGTATTATAGCGAAATATGGGAGCGCGTGTCACAGAAATGATGCAGAATTTGGGCTGGAAATCATTAAAAGAAAGGCGTTTTTCGTTGCGAGGAAACCCTCTCACGAGCTCGGACAGAAAGATACAGGTGTTCATTGTTTCCGCGCGCTATACGAGATTGGAATAATAGAGAATTGTGAAGGTGGTTCAATGAACCCTCTGCCAGGCACTTAAATGTGATTTGTAGAGTATCCGTGCAGATGTAGACAGACAGAGAGAGAGAGAGAGAGAGAGAGAGAGAGAGAGAGACAGCATTTAATGTTATCGATTCGAGTCTTATCATATCACTAGTTAAGGCAATCTGTCACTTTCCGTTTAGAATGTGCCATTTGGTACTATCAGGAAGAGATTTGAAATGAGCCATTTTAAGCTACATAATGAATGCAGTTATGATTTCATAAGCGCTTAATGGGTAGTACAAGTTGTGTTGCATACTGGAACTTGTAAAAGAGATCCCAGTATTTTCTTAGCAACAGCGCTGCGAAGTTTAAACAGAAGGTTACTGAGAACCAGTACCTTTCATGTTCTCTCCTCTTACTTGGAAATAATTCACAGTGATAAACGTATTGAGCATAAAAATCCAAAAGAAATGAATTAGATGGACTGAAATGAAATGGATTAATAGGGGTGAAATCAGTGAAGGTGTAATGATGTCAGTGAAAAACCGTTGAGATATACTGAACTCGCAGGTTAATGAATAAGGAGTGACATTTGAAAATTTGTTTCAGAACTGGACTCAAAACCGATTTCCTGCTTACTGCGAGCTGTTACCTTAATCATTAGGGTGGCTCTGACCATGCCTCCAGGCCAGAACTAACTTTTCTATACCACTTACGTTTCCACCTAGGATTCCCGAACACTGCTACTAGAGATACCCCTCTGGTTTATGTGGAAACGCCACCACTGGAGAAACGGAGTTAATGGGGTACCGTTTCATTACATAGTAGGTTCAGCATATCGGAACGTGTTGTACCGAGTTAATTTCGTGGTAGCACTCCTCTGTTGCTGTCCACTTGAGATCGCACCAACTGCACTCCTATTGGCAACCACAATAATTACATAAAAATACGGTCACGAGCTTAATCTTATTCAACGATGCCTCTGAAACAGCAACCACGCACATTAATCGAATCAGATATGCTCTATATTGAAGGGTACCGATACGAACCTAGTTGCAGGATCCTGCTGTGAAAATAAATGACACTCAAGACAATCACTTCCGGTTGTCGGGCCATATGATGGCCGACAGTCAGGTAGGTGTACCACTACTGTCTGGAGATTATCCAGACACGTCTTCGGGCAAGAGTGGCATACAACTGTCTTCAGTGATGAGTCGTGCTTCTAACTGTGCCCGGTGACGTGTCTGGAGACGATCCGGACAGTGATTGTGTACCAAAATGACTGCCGGCCGCCATTAGGATCGACAACCGGGAGTAATGATCTGAGGTGTCATTTCTTTTCAAACCACGACCTCTTTGGTTTTCAGCCGTGGCACCTTTTCAGCCGAGGGGTACTTCGATGATATTCTACGCCCCGTTGTTCATGGCAAGCCATCAAGGGCTTACATTTCAGCAGGACAATCCTAAGATGAACATCAACAAAAGCAAAACGAGGATAATGCAATGTAGTAGAATTAAATCGGGTGATACTGAGGAAATTAGATTAGGAAATGAGACACCTAAAGTAGTAAAGGAGTTTTACAATTTGAGGAGCAAAATAACTGATTATGGTCGAAGTAGAGAGGATATAAAATGTAGACTGGCAATGGCAAGGAAAGCGTTTCTGAAGAAGAGTAATTTGTTAACATCGAGTATAGATTTGTCAGGAAGTCGTTTCTGAAAGTATTTGTATGGAGTGTAGCCATGTATGGAAGTGAAACATGGACAATAAATAGTTTAGATAAGAAGAGAATAGAAGCTTTCGAAATGTGGTGCTACAGAAGAATGCTGAAGATTAGATGGGTATATCACGTAACTAATGAGGAGGTATTGAATAGGATTGGGGAGAAGAGGAGTTTGTGGCACAACTTGACTAGAAGAACTGATCGGTTGGTAGGACATGTTCTGAGGCATCAAGGGATGATCAATTTGGTATTGGAGGGCAGCGTGGAGGGTAAAAATCGTAGAGGGAGACCAAGAGATGAATACACTAAGCAGATTCAGAAGGATGTAGGTTGCAGTAAGTATTGGCAGATGAAGAAGCTTGCACAGGGTAGAGTAGCATGGAGAGCTGCATCAAACCAGTTTCTGGACTGAACACCACAACAACAACTACAACAACAATCCACATCCGCACACAGCTTGAGTTTTTACTGCTTGTCTTCGTACTGGCCAAACCTGACCTTGGCCAGCAACATCGCCGGATATTTCAGCAACTGAGAAAGTCTGGAGCATTATGGGCACAGCCCTCTGACTAGATCGGGATTTTGACGATCTAAAGCGCTAATTGGACAGAATTGGCTCAAATGGCTCTGAGCACTATGGGACTTAACATCTGTGGTCATCAGTCCCCTAGAACTTAGAACTACTTAAACCTAACTAACCTAGGACATCACACACATCCATGCCCGAGGCAGGATTCGAACCGACGACCGCAGCGGTCAGGCGGTTCCAGACTGAAGCGTCTAGAACCGCACGGCTTGGACAGAATTTGGTGCGATATCCCTCCGCAGGACATACAATAACTCACCAATCATTGCAAAGTCGAATAACTGCTTGCATAAGGGGCAGAGTTGACTTGTTCAATTTTTTTGAAGCTCTTTCTCTTGAATAAATCATCCGTGTTTTTTTTTTTTTTTTTTTTTTTTTTTTTTTTTTTTTGAAACTGTAATCATCTGTTTGCCTGTACATGTACATCATATCTACCGATTTACGACCGGCCGCTGTGGTCGAGAGATTCTAGGCACTTCACTCCGGAACCGCGCTGCTGCTACGGCCGCAGCTTCGAATCCTGCGTCGGGCATGGATGTGTGTGATGTCCTTAGGTTAGTTAGGTTTAAGTAGTTCTAAGTCTAGGGGACTGGTGACCTCAGATGTTAAGTCTCATAGTGCTTAGAGCCATTTGAACCATTTTTGAACCGATTTCCGTTCCATTCAGGTAATTCCTTTGTGGTGCTTCGTTTTTTTTCTTTCCTTTTTTTCTTCTTAGGGTGTATTTTGATCGAATGTGCAAATATGTTTACCAACACTGGAACCCTGGCGAAAACCTCAGACACACTGCCTGACATAAAATTCTCTGTGAGAGGTGTAACAGCCACCAGAGTGCATTACTGTTGTTCGTGTTTATTGTTGTTACCAGGCCTGGCAGGGGCGTTGAAAGCTTCAGATGCTGAGTGTTCACTGTACAGGACACGCAGACGCCGCATACTTGTATGAGGCAGCGTTATAAAAACCTGACAGAGACTGAAATGGCCTCATTATGGACCTCCATTTCGTCGGCTGATCTAATCATTCAGTATCCAAATACGTCGGACATTCGTGTATGGCAATGCCCCAATGGTGGACTGCATAGGATAGTGAGGGCTGGCGTATTCGTTGTCAACGTTCTGGTCGACCACGCCTGACCGCCATAACGGAGGATCGCCGTGTTGTGCACCAAACGTATCACAACCCCTTCCCATCAGCGCCTAACATCCGAGAACACGTAACATTCCGTGTCATCCTGAACCTTTGGTCGGGAACTAGCAGTATCCTGACCAGAGAACTACGGACGCGAGCTTTGGTTGGCGTAAACACAGCAACACAAACCGTTACGTTTGGAG
Organism: Schistocerca nitens; assembly: GCF_023898315.1. Lineage (NCBI taxonomy): Eukaryota > Metazoa > Arthropoda > Insecta > Orthoptera > Acrididae > Schistocerca > Schistocerca nitens. The sequence continues at coordinate 371,239,449 of NC_064620.1, read as the reverse complement.
TGGCGCCATGACGGGGAAGTATAGACTGCTAATGAATGGCCTGCATTGTGTTCAGCAACGAATCGCCGATATGCACTACCGCGAAAGATCGTCGTTGTCGAGAATGGCGGAGACCAGGGCAGAGATCCCGTTCTTCCAATGTTTTGGAGAGGGGCAGCAGGGTTACGATGTGGGGGAACCACCGTGTATGACTGCAGGTTACGCCTGGTAGTGGTAGAGGGAACTCTTGACAGCACAACGATGCGTCACATGCATCCTGCGTCCTCACATGTTACTTCTTCTGTGACAGTAACGTGGGGTCATTTTCCAACAGGACAACGCTCATCCATAATTGGTAAGTGTCTCCATAACCTGTCTGCACGATGTTGAGGTATTCCATGTCCACCGAGATCCTCATCCCTCTCCGATACAATACGTGTGGGAGCAGCTCGGACGTCAATTCCAGTGCCACTGTCCAAGATATGAAGGACCATTTACAACAGCTCTGGACCGGCTTGCATCAGGCGAAGACACCAAGACTTTATGACAGCCAGCAAAGTCAGTGCATTCACCTAGGACAAAGAGGGTGTATCATACTGATAAGTGGCCTTATACTGTCGGGTCTTTGTAAATATCGCTACATTTTCCAATCACTGAAATAATACCGTATACCCTCTCATCCCGTGAAGTTTCATTTTGTTTCCTCCTCTCCTTCTGACTGCTTCACTTTTTTGTCAGGCAAAGCGTTCTTATTGCATTTCAGTGCACAAGATATAATGATAGAAATGCACAGAAATCAATGAACGTAGGAGTAAACAGGGGAAAAACTGAACCAGGATTTTGCTTTGCACAGAGGGTTTTACCTTCACACTGCAACGTGGATAGCTGCGTCGGCAGTGGCCTCAATATCGCACAGTCCCAACATCAGAAGCAAAGGACCATGTCTCGTGTCTAATATTGTTCGTCTGCGAGTGGACTCTTGTATCACTGGACTCTTGTACCACCTCGAAAACAGCTGACCATTCTTCCGCGGTTGGCTTCAGAGAACCGGCCTACTGCACTCCCCTGACTTAAGCCATCGTAAGCTCAACTCCATTTCTAAACTGAAGGAAACACTTCACGGCATTTGCTTCAGAACTGCAACAAATTCGTCGGGCAATAGACAGTGCCGCTCGAACTGTCAACACAACTGGCACTGCTAAGAGTATCCTACGACTTCCACATAGCTGGCAACGGGTTATACACAATGCTGGTGACTACTTCGAAGGTCAGTAAAACCTTGAAAAGAGCAGTAGATAAATAGTTGCCACTATTGAAGTTCCAACCCTCGTATTATGCATTGTACTATGTTGGGTTTTTGGTGTTACCGTATTTTTTGTCTACGCTCTGTGTATCCCTTGTGGCAGGGTAAACGACGGCCCACCATAGATGCTATTCCGATATAGGCCTTGGGAGAACCTGTGATAGTATTTTCTGAAATTATAAAGAAAGCATCAATAGTAATGCAATTTCAGTAAATCTTTGGACAAATGACGCATCAGTTTAGATCGATAGAAGACCATAAGAAGTGTGCGCCATTACATTTTATACCTTTCACTGAGAGAAGGAAGTAGTCTCCTAGCTTCAGTTACATTTCTTACTTCTCTACATGGCAGGATAGCCGGCCGCTGTGGCCGAGCGGTTCTAGGCGCTTCAGTCCGGAACCACGCTGCTGCTGCGGTCGCAGGTTCGAATCCTGCCTCGGGCATGGATGTGTCTCTTGTCCTCAGGTTACTTAGGTTTAAGTAGTTCTAAGTCTAGGGGACTGATGACCTCAAATGTTAAGTCCCATTGTGCTTGGAGCCATTTGAATCATGGCATGATATTATTTTTCTATCCTATCATTGCGCTGCCCGTGCACCTCGATTGATCATTCTGGCCATTTAATGTGTTTTCTCAATTTGTTATTTCTTCAAACAATCTCAGAGTATATGGTGCAAATACTTTGAATACACACCAAGCAGTAAGAGCACAAGTGTTATGACAGGTGTTCCCTTAATTACTGATAAATATCGAAGTCGTTTCATCCGTGAGTTCAGTTTTAGTGACACACATTTTACGAACATTTCATGTCTATCTTTAGCATAATCGAGCGATGTGGCCCATTTTTAAGTCGATTAAGACATAGCATGGAGAATGGACGGTTCAAACTGTTGGTTAAAGTACTGTATTAGCTTTTCTGGAATTTTGCTCTATCAGTGCAGTCAGATTCTGGTATGGTTGTTCAAAATTTCCTGTTTCTTGTCGCATCCATGTCCAGCTGACTCAGGTCTTATCAATGGTATCTAAGTCGACAACGCACTGCAGTGTGATCTAACTCTCCTGCGGTCTTAGCATAACTGTACTAATTTCCCCAAATTATCATAACAGTGTACTTCAACACACTGAATTATAAATAACACACCATTTAAACGTCAGGTTCGTCATCTTCGTGCTAATCAGGATGCAGAACATGTTTGATATAAGGAAAGCGGCGAAGACATTAGCACATTATGACTGTGTCACAGAGTAAAATACAACGAAATTATGTTTCTTTCTTCTTTCGGCTCTTATTATGGACATGGAGCTATTAAAAAACTATTATAAGTTTCCGTAAATTTAGTAAAGTCTGCATGTGTGGAAGAGTGGTGGTGCGGGCGGGGGTTGGGGGGGGGGGTTAAAATCTATGCAACATTTTATTTTGCAACTTTAAAAATGACAATTATTTCTTGCTCATACACACATGAATCCTTCCGTTTAGGCTTTATTTTACGGTGTTTTCTTTTTCGAGTAACGAAGCCTTTTCTATATAACAGCAAAGTCTTACAAAAATCGTAGTGTAACTAATGCCTTGCCTTCTCCTCTATTCCGCTGCAGCGCCGCTAATAGTCCCTTCTTCACGATTAGATAAGAGTAACATGCCGACAACAGCCATAACAACAACAATAACAAGCGGAGGTTGAATCAGTAATGGACCCGTGCCCTGTTTCCGTACGAGCAGAAATGTAGCCACATTTCTCTCGTAATTTGTACTATAATTGGTGCGTGACAGTTTACGAGCTCCTTAACCGAGTTACCTGCTGGTCCTACAGAAACTGCTTCACGTGAACCCTACGAGATAAACGGTCTTCCCGCGGAAGTCAGGCGTCTGGGATTTTTAGTTGGAATTTTCACTTGTCGCACATGAAAAGTATTTTGTTCATTTACTATCTATCGGAACTGCCTCATTTCATTACCTAAATCGTGCCTAGTGGATGAAATTCTTATGAGAATCGAAGTGCCGAATTGCGTGCTCTCTCGTGACCGTGTAAACACTCTTTTCAATTCGCAGAAAAGATGCGGAAACTTCTAGTGTACACACACACACACACACACACACAATGAACCTACCATACGCCACGTTTACAGGTTACATAATCAGCGGAAGACGAAAAACGATTTTCGGAAAACGATTTTCGTTGTAGTGTTTACGTGTTAGTCCTTTATCGATTTTGGTCATCCGATTAAGTATTTGTTGTTTTGCATAAATGGCATCTGTGAACAGCTGTTCCAGTTTCGTCAACGTGGTGAACTGAGGTTATCAGTAACATTGCAGGTTTTTAACGAAGGGAGATTGCCTTGTGGATACCAGTGAGTACCTGGCATGGAAATGAGTGAGATTGTTTCAAGACAGGATGTTTAATAAGCTTACTCATCCCAGTTAATGAGTGGGAAACTACTGTATTACACTAATCCATATCAGGCGCTTTTGCGGGAATAAGCGTGAATACTGGTGGAATATTATTGGTCTCCAACAGTCTGGTGACTCGGAATGAACAGAAACTTTCGAATGCGTGAAGGTACTTTCACATTTCTGTGTATAGAATTAGTGAATGTTGTGTTACGAATCATTGGCTGTTTACGAAACACTTTGCCACTAAAAAGAGAGAAAAGATACAGCAGTTTGCAAATTATCCAGCTGCACAGGATATTGGATTGTTACCAAGGAATTAGATTTTGCTAGGGGAGGAAATGTATCTTTTGCGTACTTCTTTACATTAATCAAGTGATGGATGTTCTTATCTTCGATTAAATAAATAAAATGAATAGGTTTCTGATAAGTCAAACACTCTCTTTTCCTTCAAACCACATACGTGAAACAGCTTCACTGCATGATGCTGTGCAGGTGATGCCCTCACAGCTCGTAAATATTTGAAAGTAATGTGTACGTATGCACAGAGCACTCCACATAAGAGCAGCGAACGTGTGAATGTACGATGCTCTACAGTTATTTAGATGTAGATTTTATCCTTGACACAGAACAAGTTTTTATGATTACACGTTTGTTAGTGACATCATGGTAGTGGTGCTCTTTAAAATCACTTTGTCCTCATTTGCTAACATTTTGAAAAGGGTAGTAACAGCTTTACAATCTAATGACGGGTCCAATGCGTTAGAGCGTTTTTTTGGAGCGAAAATCAGTTTATTTTTGGAGCTGAAACTGGCAACCAAAATCCCCATTTTGAGAATCGACATTGGAGAGTTTAAAACACCAGTCAGAAGCTGTAATTCAAAACTGGTTTACAGAAAAACTTAATTCGGGAACGCATGTAAACTTACAATATCAAAAACTGTATCGTAGGAGTTAATGTTTGGGGAGTATATTGCCAGAGCAACTAAAATCAGAGTAAAGAGTTGTAATACATATATTGGTTTCACTTATGCACAAAAAACAACTGCAACTTCTGAGTTCCGTCAGGATATATTCGTCACATCTGATCGTGTGCTTTAATTACTGGATAACCATATCAGTTTACAGTAACTAAAACAATAAAAAACTAGATTATAAACATCAAAACACTCACAATGTCCTTTCACGTCAATAGGGCCGGTACGCTCCTATGATGAACTGAACGAGACAGCGGTGTGACAGTTTTTTGTTTTTTGTGGGGGAGGGGGGTACAGATATTGAACTATCACAGCCAAAGATTCCTGTGCATGGTGCCAACTCAGTGCTATCTTAAGGGTTAAAACTACAAACTGACGTAACGAGTCACATTTATTATATTATACTTACCACACGCGTTTTGGGGTATTTATGTTAATTAATAAAGCATGGATGTATTGCAAGCACGTCTTCCGGTTATTTTGTAATCAGAGAATCCTTTTGCATGTGGGCAAGAAATAAAATACGTGTTATAAATAAGTCACTGAGAATTCACTGTAACTTGTTATTTATAATTCGTACGTTATTTCTTGCCCACCCGAAGTGTTCTGATGTTAAGTACGACTGGAAAACAAGCCTGTGACCACAGAAAGACAATGCTACAGGTAGTCCAGAAGTCGTACATACAATATACCAATGCATTACTAATTAATATAAATTCAGCTGACGATGGACCGTACCTAAACTATTTGCGATGCAGTGCTCTCACAGTCCCTTTATACAGTGTTATGAATTTACGTAAACAGCCTGAATGATGATGATGATTATGATGTGTGTTTGTGTGTGTGTGTGTGTCCTAAAGAACACAAACAGATGACTGCAGAGCAAGAGAGGCACGACAGACACATATAGTCAGCACAAGAAATACAATGTTTATTCTCACAGAACTTGCGAAGAGAAATAAAATCCTGAAACTTGTCGCGCTATGCATGACAAAAGTAACTGATCCAGTACTTATTACTTAAATTACTGTCCGAAAAGGGAAGTATTACATAATAATGTGATTACATTACCTAATAATGTGAGTCTGCCAGGGAAACCACTTTTTAAGGGAACACTGCCTTTAAGGAGGCCTTATAAGTCCAGAATATTGTCAATCAATCAATGTATCGACCGTCTGAGGACGGGTATCGAAGCACTGTCAGTACCAGAAATACTGACGAACAGTATTGATGGCTCCCAAAATATTCGCAGTATTGAGTAATGACAGTCTGCAAACATTCGCCATTCAGATGTTGACTGAACTTCATGAACGAGATATAAAACGTTAGCATGCAGTGTTTACATTTTCAGTTAGTCTAAATTCCTTTTGCTAGAAGTTTACGGTTCAATAATATGGTTTCCAAAAGGAACAAAGATTTGATGGTTGAATTTATAGAGTGCTTCAGAAAAAAGAAAGGACTGTAGACTCAATCTTCGAAGGAATATATGAACAAAATTAACCAAAATACCGCCTATGAGGAATTACTACACATGCACATCAAACAGTTTTATAAGCTTCTGCGCGGATAGTCATCGTATTTTCCAGTTTAGGATGATCATTGGAAGATTTATTGTCATTTCTTTCGTTACTGATTTGAAACGCTGCACCTCACGACCATATTTCTTCGCAAAGAATGTCATATGTGCAATTATTAATAGGAGATCTGCAAAAAGCATGTCTCAGAATTATCTCAAAATGCCAAAAAACGTTTTACGTCAGTTAACTGAATATGGCATGCCTGTCCTCAGAAATCTGAAAGATACTCCCAGTTTCTCGTCGACTGCGACTGTCTGTTTTGTTTCTCTATGTCATGTCTTATCAACATTAATAATTTGTCGTACGATGCAGCGCTCATTCAAAAGTAGTTTATGAGATCTTTCGGGTGTATTGTTCTGATTCCGTTCAGTATACTAACATGAGACAAGTCTTTTTCTTATTTACAGCCATTCCCGGATCCATTTTTTTTCTTCGTTGTGCCTTGGCAGCTATGGCTAAACTAGTATTGTCAATAAACACTGAATGTGTGCAGGCTGCTTTAGTTGTCGAAGTTTGTATTGTGGGCAGGGTGCTCTGTTTGACAGCGGGCTGCTGTTGACACGGGCAGGTGACCCGAGTTGACTCCGTCGACTTATTATTGTGCGCCGCCGCTGCGCCAACGCTTGCGGGACCGGTTCGTCGGGTGCAAGGTAGCACCACCACCACCACCAGCAGCAGAAGCAGCAGCAGGCGGCTCCAACCTGCAGCAGCCCGCGGGACCAGACACGTACTCACCTTGCGCGCAGACTATCCCGGCAGGGCGCAGCGCCGCTATCCATGGCTCATCCCACCCGATGACAGCTGACAGGTCGAGGCCGCCGCCCGCCAATCGGGCCACCACTGCCACGGCAAACAATAACAAACAACACACTGGCGTACTATTGGCACACGTCCGAGGTCGGCGCAGGACCGGGCGCGGCCGAAAGATCAATATACAAACTCCATTGAAGAAGGCGCGCTGCTCGTACGCGCACACATACACTCACACACACACACGCACAAGCGGGCGCGCGCCGATACTCTTTGATAATGCTATTCGGTCGCAGTGTCGGTTCTGCGCATGCCCGGCGACCCCCTGGCAGTGTCCCTGTATGGACGCGGCGGGGTGGTGGGAGGGGTGAGAAGGAGGCAGCAGCGTGATAACAACTAGAAGGGGCTGTGACAGTTGGCGACACTGGCAGAAGAAAGAGGAACGGGGCGAGGACGCGAGAAAAATAGGGTGCGGGAGAGCGCGACGTCACGGAGGCGAGGCGACACGACGCGACAGCACGCGACCGCGTAGTCAGCCCGCGAGGCCGTTACTGCTCGCGAGCGGCGGCGGGCGCGCACACGGCCCAGGCGAGCGGGGCTGGCCGCCGTGACGGCCAAAGAGCTCCGGCCGCGAAGACGCCACAGCGCCGGCACAAAGAGCAGCGCGGGCAGCGGCGCTGGCGGCCGCGCTTTCACAGTCGCCGAGACGGTCGCGCGCTGGAGGCGGGATTCACACAAACCGTCCTTATGACGTCAAATACGGCAGTACCCACAATTCGCTATTTCAGACATGACGATATCAAACTTCAACTGTTACGAACATCGACTTGCAGGGCTCTTTTTTTGTTCACACGCACCAAGATGTTGACGGAGCTAAACCTACATCTACATCTACATCTACATCTATACTCCGCGAGCCACCTTACGGTGTGTGGCGGAGGGTACTTATTGTACCACTATCTGATCCCCCCTTCCCTGTTCCATTCACGAATTGTGCGTGGGAAGAACGACTGCTTGTAAGTCTCCGTATTTGCTCTAATTTCTCGGATCTTTTCGTTGTGATCATTACGCAAGATATATGTGGGCGGTAGTAATATGTTGCCCATCTCTTCCCGGAATGTGCTCTCTCGTAATTTCGATAATAAACCTCTCCGTATTGCGTAACGCCTTTCTTGAAGTGTCCGCCATTGGAGCTTGTTCAGCATCTCCGTAACGCTCTCGCGCTGACTAAATGTCCCCATGACGAATCGCGCTGCTTTTCGCTGGATCATGTCTATCTCTTCTATTAATCCAACCTGGTAAGGGTCCCATACTGATGAGCAATACTCAAGAATCGGACGAACAAGCGTTTTGTAAGCTACTTCTTTCGTCGATGAGTCACATTTTCTTAGAATTCTTCCTATGAATCTCAACCTGGCGCCTGCTTTTCCCACTATTTGTTTTATGTGATCATTCCACTTCAGATCGCTCCGGATAGTAACTCCTAAGTATTTTACGGTCGTTACCGCTTCCAATGATTTACCACCTATGGCATAATCGTACTGGAATGGATTTCTGCCCCTATGTATGCGCATTATATTACATTTATCTACGTTTAGGGAAAGCTGCCAGCTGTCGCACCATTCATTAATCCTCTGCAGGTCTTCCTGGAGTACGTACGAGTCTTCTGATGTTGCTACTTTCTTGTAGACAACCGTGTCATCTGCAAATAGCCTCACGGAGCTACCGATGTTGTCAACTAAGTCATTTATGTATATTGTAAACAATAAAGGTCCTATCACGCTTCCTTGCGGTACTCCCGAAATTACCTCTACATCTGCAGATTTTGAACCGTTAAGAATGACATGTTGTGTTCTTTCTTCTAGGAAATCCTGAATCCAATCACAAACCTGGTCCGATATTCCGTAAGCTCGTATTTTTTTCACTAAACGTAAGTGCGGAACCGTATCAAATGCCTTCCTGAAGTCCAGGAATACGGCATCAATCTGCTCGCCAGTGTCTACGGCACTGTGAATTTCTTGGACAAATAGGGCGAGCTGAGTTTCACATGATCTCTGTTTGCGGAATCCATGTTGGTTATGATGAAGGAGATTTGTATTATCTAAGAACGTCATAATACGAGAACATAAAACATGTTCCATTATTCTACAACAGATTGACGTAAGCGAAATAGGCCTATAATTATTCGCATCTGATTTATGCCCCTTCTTGAAAATGGGAACGACCTGCGCTTTCTTCCAGTCGCTAGGTACTTTACGTTCTTTCAGAGATCTACGATAAATTGCTGATAGAAAGGGGGCAAGTTCTTTAGCATAATCACTGTAGAATCTTACGGGTATCTCGTCTGGTCCGGATGCTTTTCCGCTACTAAGTGATAGCAGTTGTTTTTCAATTCCGATATCGTTTATTTCAATATTTTCCATTTTGGCGTCCGTGCGACGGCTGAAGTCAGGGACCGTGTTACGATTTTCCGCAGTGAAACAGTTTCGGAACACTGAATTCAGTATTTCTGCCTTTCTTCGGTCGTCCTCTGTTTCGGTGCCATCGTGGTCAACGAGTGACTGAATAGGGGATTTAGATCCGCTTACCGATTTTACATATGACCAAAACTTTTTAGGGTTCTTGTTTAGATTGTTTGCCAATGTTTTATGTTCGAATTCGTTGAATGCTTCTCTCATTGCTCTCTTTACGCTCTTTTTCGCTTCGTTCAGCTTTTCCTTATCAGCTATGATTCGACTACTCTTAAACCTATGATGAAGCTTTCTTTGTTTCCGTAGTACCTTTCGTACATGATTGTTATACCACGGTGGATCTTTCCCCTCGCTTTGGACCTTAGTCGGTACGAACTTATCTAAGGCGTACTGGACGATGTTTCTGAATTTTTTCCATTTTTGTTCCACATCCTCTTCCTCAGAAATGAACGTTTGATGGTGGTCACTCAGATATTCTGCGATTTGTGCCCTATCACTCTTGTTAAGCAAATATATTTTCCTTCCTTTCTTGGCATTTCTTATTACACTTGTAGTCATTGATGCAACCACTGACTTATGATCACTGATACCCTCTTCTACATTCACGGAGTCGAAAAGTTCCGGTCTATTTGTTGCTATGAGGTCTAAAACGTTAGCTTCACGAGTTGGTTCTCTAACTATCTGCTCGAAGTAATTCTCGGACAAGGCAGTCAGGATAATGTCACAAGAGTCTCTGTCCCTGGCTCCAGTTCTGATTGTGTGACTATCCCATTCTATACCTGGTAGATTGAAGTCTCCCCCTATTACAATAGTATGATCACGAAACTTCTTCACGACGTTCTGCAGGTTCTCTCTGAGGCGCTCAACTACTACGGTTGCTGATGCAGGTGGTCTATAGAAGCATCCGACTATCATATCTGACCCACCTTTGATACTTAACTTAACCCAGATTATTTCACATTCGCATTCGCTAATAACTTCACTGGATATTATTGAATTCTTTACTGCTATAAATACTCCTCCACCATTGGCGTTTATCCTATCCTTGCGGTAGATATTCCATTCTGTGTCTAGGATTTCGTTACTGTTCACTTCCGGTTTTAACCAACTTTCCGTTCCTAATACTATATGCGCACTATTTCCTTCAATAAGAGATACTAATTCAGGAACCTTGCCCTGGATACTTCTGCCACTTCTTATAAACAACCTGTCAGCTTAGCAGCCTGCACACATTGACAATTGTAGTTTGTCCAGGTTTCAATATATTAAAGCGGCCCTCTCACCATAAATAACATTGTCAATACGATTTCGTAAAATTCACATGCACAATACCCTAACTGACAGGTTTCAGATAGATTATATAATGGTAAGACAGAGATTTACGAACCAGATTTTAAATTGTAAGACATTTCCAGGGGCAGATATGGACTCTGACCACAATCTACACTCCCGGAAATTGAAATAAGAACACCGTGAATTCATTGTCCCAGGAAGGGGAAACTTTATTGACACATTCCTGGGGTCAGATACATCACATGATCACACTGACAGAACCACAGGCACATAGACACAGGCAACAGAGCATGCACAATGTCGGCACTAGTACAGTGTATATCCACCTTTCGCAGCAATGCAGGCTGCTATTCTCCCATGGAGACGATCGTAGAGATGCTGGATGTAGTCCTGTGGAACGGCTTGCCATGCCATTTCCACCTGGCACCTCAGTTGGACCAGCGTTCGTGCTGGACGTGCAGACCGCATGAGACGACGCTTCATCCAGTCCCAAACATGCTCAATGGGGGACAGATCCGGAGATCTTGCTGGCCAGGGTAGTTGACTTACACCTTCTAGAGCACGTTGGGTGGCACGGGATACATGCGGACGTGCATTGTCCTGTTGGAACAGCAAGTTCCCTTGTCGGTCTAGGAATGGTAGAACGATGGGTTCGATGACGGTTTGGATGTACCGTGCACTATTCAGTGTCCCCTCGACGATCACCAGTGGTGTACGGCCAGTGTAGGAGATCGCTCCCCACACCATGATGCCGGGTGTTGGCCCTGTGTGCCTCGGTCGTATGCAGTCCTGATTGTGGCGCTCACCTGCACGGCGCCAAACACACATACGACCATCATTGGCACCAAGGCAGAAGCGACTCTCGTCGCTGAAGACGACACGTCTCCATTCGTCCCTCCATTCACGCCTGTCGCGACACCACTGGAGGCGGGCTGCACGATGTTGGGGCGTGAGCGGAAGACGGCCTAACGGTGTGCGGGACCGTAGCCCAGCTTCATGGAGACGGTTGTGAATGGTCCTCGACGATACCCCAGGAGCAACAGTGTCACTAATTTGCTGGGAAGTGGCGGTGCGGTCCCCTACGGCACTGCGTAGGATCCTACGGTCTTGGCGTGCATCCGTGCGTCGCTGCGGTCCGGTCCCAGGTCGACGGGCACGTGCACCTTCCGCCGACCACTGGCGACAACATCGATGTACTGGGGAGACCTCACGCCCCACGTGTTGAGCAATCCGGCGGTACGTCCACCCGGCCTCCAGCATGCCCACTATACGCCCTCGCTCAAAGTCCGTCAACTGCACATACGGTTCACGTCCACGCTGTCGCGGCATGCTACCAGTGTTAAAGACTGCGATGGAGCTCCGTATGCCACGGCAAACTGGCTGACACTGACGGCGGCGGTGCACAAATGCTGCGCAGCTAGCGCCATTCGACGGCCAACACCACGGTTCCTGGTGTGTCCGCTGTGCCGTGCGTGTGATCATTGCTTGTACAGCCCTCTCGCAGTGTCCGGAGCAAGTATGGTGGGTCTGACACACCGGTGTCAATGTGTTCTTTTTTCCATTTCCAGGAGTGTATTCGTTATGAACTGCAGATTAAAACTGAAGAAACTGCAAAAAGGTGGGAATTTAAGGAGATGGGACCTGGATAAACTAACTAAACCAGAGGTTGTACAGAGTTTCAGGGAGAGCATAAGGGAGCAATTGACAAGAATGGGGGAAAGAAATACAGTAGAAGAAGAATGGGTAGCTTTGAAGCATGAAGTAGTGAAGGCAGCAGAGGATCAAGTAGGTGAAAAGACGAGGGCTAGTAGAAATCCTTTGGTGACAGAAGAATTATTGAATTTAATTGACGAAAGGTGAAAATATAAAAATTCAGTAAATGAAGCAGGCAAAAATGAATACAAACGTCTCAAAAATGAGATTGACAGGAAGTGCAAAATGGCTAAGCAGGGATGGCTTATCTCACTAGGGGTAAGATAGATACTGCCTACAGGAAAATTAAAGAGACCTTTGGAGAAAAGAGAAGCACTTGCATGAACATCAAGAGTTCAGATGGAAACCCAGTTCTAAGCAAAGAAGGGAAAGCAGAAAGGTGGAAGGGGTATAAAGAGGGTCTACACAAGGGCGATGTACTTGAGGACAATATTATGGAAATGGAAGACGATGTAGATGAAGATAAAATGGGAGATATGATACTGCGTGAAGAGTTTGACAGACCACTGAAAGACCTGAGTTGAAACAAGGCTCCGGGAGTAGACAAGATTCCATTAGAACTACTGACAGCTTTGGGAGAAAAAAATGGCTCTGAGCACTATGGGACTTAACAGCTATGGTCATCAGTCCCCTAGAACTTAGAACTACTTAAACCTAATTAACCTAAGGACATCACACAACACCCAGCCATCACGAGGCAGAGAAAATCCCTGACCCCGCCGGGAATCGAACCCGGGCGTGGGAAGCGAGAACGCTACCGCACGACCACGAGATGCGGGCAGCTTTGGGAGAGCCAGCCCTGAAAAAGCTCTACCATCTGGTGAGCAAGATGTATAAGACAGGCGAAATACCCACAGACTTCAAGAAGAATATAATAATTCCAATCCCAAAGAAAGCATTCGTTGACAGATGTGAAAATTACCGAACTACTGCAAAATACTAACGCGAAATCTTTACAGACGAATGGAAAAACTGGTAGAAGCCGACCTCGTGGAAGATCCGTTTGGATTCCGTAGCAATACGAGGACACGTGAGGCAATACTGACCCTACGACTTATTTTAGAAGCTAGATTAAGAAAAGGCAAACATACGTTTCTAGCATTTGTAGACTCTTTCAAATTCTGAAGGTGGCAGGGGTAAAATACAGGGAGCGAAAGGCTATTTACAATTTGTACAGAAACCAGATGGCAGTTATAAGAGTCGAGGGACAAGAAAGGGAAGCAGTGGTTGGGAAGGGAGTGACACAGGGTTGTAGCCTCTCCCCGATGTTATTCAATCTGTATATTGAGCAAGCAGTAAAGGAATGTTGTCGTTGTGGTCTTCAGTCCTGAGACTGGTTTGATGCAGTTCTCCATGCTCATTTATCCTGTGCAAGCTCCTTCATCTCCCAGTACCTACTGCAACCTACATACTTCTGAATCTGCTTAGTGTATTCATCTCTTTGTCTCGCTCTACGATTTTTACCCTCCACACTGCCCTCCAATGCTAAATTTGTGATCCCTTGATGCCTCAAGACATGTCCTACCAACCGATCCCTTCTTCTAGTCAAGTAGTGCCACAAACTTCTCTTCTCCCCAATCCTATTCAATACCTCCTCATTAGTTACGTGATCTACCCACTTAATCTTCAACATTCTTCTGTAGCACCACGTTTCGAAAGCTTCTATTCTATTCTTGTCCAAACTATTTATCGTCCATGTTTCCCATACAAATACTTTCAGAAACGACTTCCTGACAGTTAAATCTATAATCGATGTTAACAAATTTCTCTTCCTCAGAAACGCTTTCCTTGCCATTGCCAGTCTACATTTTACCTTCTCTACTTCGACCATCATGTTATTTTGCTCCCCAAATAGCAAAACTCCTTTACTACTTCAAGTGTCTCATTTCCTAATATAATTCCCTCAGCATCACCCGACTTAATTCGACTACATTACATTGTCCTCGTTTTGCTTTTGTTGCTATTCATGTTATATCCTCCTTTCAAGACACTGTCCATTCCGTTCAACTGTTTTTCCAAGTCCTTTGCTGTCTCTGACAGAAGTACAATGTCATCGGCGAACCTCAAAGTTTTTATTTCTTCTCCCTCGATTTTAATACCTACTCCAAATTTTTCTTTTGTTCCCTTTACTGCTTGCTCAATATACAGATTGAATAACATCGGGGAGAGGCTACAACCCTGTCTCACTCCCTTCCCAACCACTGCTTCCCTTTGATGTCCCTCGACTCTTATAACTGCCATCTGGTTTCTGTAAAAATTGTAAATATCCTTTCGCTCCCTGTATTTTACCCCTGCCACCTTTAGAATTTGAAAGAGAGTATTCCAGTCAACATTGTCAAAAGCTTTCTCTAAGTCTACGAATGCTAGAAACGTAGGTTTGCCTTTTCTTAATCTTGCTCACCAGATGGTAGAGTTTTGTCAGGACTGGCTCTCCCAAGGCCGTCAGTAGTTCTAATGGAATGTTGTCTACTCCCGGGGCCTTGTTTCGACTCAGGTCTTTCAGTGCTCTGTCAAACTCTTCACGCAGTATCGTATCTCCCATCTCATCTTCATCTACATCCTCTTCCGTTTCCATAATATTGTCCTCAAGTACATCGCCCTTGTATAGACACTATGTACTCCTTCCACCTTTCTGCTTTCCCCTCTTTGCTTAGAACTGGGTTTCCATCTGAGATCTTGATATTCATACAAGTGGCTCTCTTTTCTCCAAAGGTCTCTTTAATTTTCCTGTAGGCTGTATCTATCTTACCCCTTGTGAGATAAGCCTCTACATCCTTACATTTGTTGACCGAGCGAGGTGGCGCAGTGGTTAGACACTGGACTCGCATTCGGGAGGACGACGGTTCAATCCCGCGTTCGGCCATCCTGATTTAGGTTTTCCGTGATTTCCCTAAATCGATTCAGACAAATGCCGGGATGGTTCCTTTCAAAGGGAACGGCCGACTTCCTTCCCCGTCCTTCCCTAATCCGATGAGACCGATGACCTCGCTGTCTGGTCTCCTTCCCCAAACAACCAACCAACCATTGTCCTCTAGCCATGCCTGCTTAGCCATTTTGCACTTCCTGTTGATCTCATTTTTGAGATGTTTGTATTTCTTTTTGCCTGCTTCATTTACTGCATTTTTATATTTTCTCCTTTCATCAATTAAATTCAATATTTCTTCTGTTACCCAAGGATTTCTACTAGCCCTTGTCTTTTTACCTATTTGATCCTCTGCTGCCTTCACTACTTTATCCCTCAAAGCTACCCATTCTTCTTCTACTGTATTTCTTTCCCTCATTCTTGTCAATTGTTCCCTTATGCTCTCCCTGAAACTCTGTACAACCTCTGGTTTAATCAGTTAATCCAGGTCCCATCTCCTTAAATTACCACCTTTTTGTAGTTTTTTTCAGTTTTAATCTACAGTTCATAACCAACAGATTGTGGTCAGAGTGCACATCTGCCCCTGGAAATGTCTTACACTTTAAAACCTGGTTCCTAAATCTCTGTCTTACCATTATATAATCTATCTGAAACCTGTCAGTATCTCCAGGCTTCTTCAATGTATACAACCTTCTTTTATGATTCTTGAACCAAGTGTTAGCTATGGTTAAGTTATGCTCTGTGCAAAATTCTACCAGACGGCTTCCTCTTTCATTTCTTAGCCCCAATCCACATTCACCTACTATGTTTCCTTCTCTCCCTTTTCCTAATGTCGAATTCCAGTCACCCATGACTATTAAATTTTCATCTCCATTCACTACCTGAATAATTTCTTTTATCTCATCATACATTTCTTCAATTTCTTCGTCATCTGCAGAGCTAGTTAGCATATAAACTTGTACTACTGTAGTAGGCATAATCCTGTATTCACCTGACCAGAAGTCTTGTTCCTACTGCCACCGAACTTCACTAATTCCCACTATATCTAACTTTAACCTATCCATTTCCCTTTTTAAATTTTCTAACCTACCTGCCCGATTAAGGGATCTGACATTCCACGTTCCGATCCGTAGAATGCCAGTTTTCTTTCTCCTGATAACGACGTCCTCCTGAGTAGTCCCCGCCCGGAGATCCGAAGGGGGGAGTATTTTACCTCCGGAATATTTTACCCAAGGGGACGCCATCATCATTTAACAGTACAGTAAAGCTGCATGCTCTCGGGAAAAATTACGGCTGTAGTTTCCGCTTGCTTTCAGCCGTTCGCAGTACCACAACAGGCCGTTTTGGTTAGTGTTACAAGGCCAGATCAGTCAATCATCCAGACTGTTGCCCCTGCAACTACTGAAAAGGCTGCTGCCCCTCTTCAGGAACCACACGTTTGTCTGGCCTCTCAACAGATAACCCTCCGTTGTGGTTACACCTACGGTACAGCTATCTGTATCGCTGAGACATGGAAGCCTCCCCACCAACGGCAAGGTCCATGGTTCATGGGGGGGGGGGGGGGGAGGGGGGCAGTAAAGGAAGCAAAAGAAAAATTCGGAGTAGGTATTAAAATCCATGGAGAAGAAATAAAACTTTAAGGTTCGCCGATGACATTGTAATTCTGTCAGAGACAGCAAAGGACTTGGAAGAGCAGTTGAACGGAATGGACAATGTCTTGAAAGGAGGATATAAGATGAACATCAACAAAAGCAAAACGAGGATATTGGAATGTAGTCGAATTAAATCGTGTGATACTGCGGGAATTAGATTAGGAAATGAGACGCTTAAATTAGTAAATGAGTTTAGCTATTTGGGGAGCAAAATAACTGGTCGAAATAGAGAGGATATTAAATGTAGACTGGCAATGGCAAGGAAAGCGTTTCCGAAGAAGAGAAATTTGTTAACTTCGAGTACAGATTTAAGTGTCAGGAAGTCGTCTCTGAAAGTATTTGCATGGAGTGTAACCATGTATGCAAGTGAAACGTGGTCGATAAATAGTTTGGACAAGAAGAGAATAGAAGCTTTTGAAATGTGGTGCTACAGAAGAATGCTGAAGATTAGACGGGCAGATCACATAACTAATGAGGAGGTATTGAACAGAATTGGAGAGAAGAGAAATTTGTGGCACAACTTGACTAGAAGAAGGGATCGGTTGGTAGGGCATATTCTAAGGCATCAAAGGATCACCAATTTAGCATTGGAGGGCAGCGTGGAGAGTAAAAATCGTAGAGGGAGACGAAGAGATGAATACTCTAAGCAGATTCAGAAGGATGTAGGTTGCAGTAGGCACTGGGAGATGAAGAACCTTGCACAGGATAGAGTAGCATGGAGAGCTGCATCAAACCAGTCTCTGGACTGAAGAACACAACAACAACAAGATGTACAAAGAAAGCATATGCCGCAGTTATATTAGCTATAGCAAAAAGGGAAATAGATCCGAAAATGGCCGGGAAAACGAGCAACTTACCGCATGTTAATTTACTCACTGAAATCAAAACAATTGGTGCGAAAAGAAGTCCACTGGTGCAACACTAATCTTAATCGGAGGAAGAAATTTCTGAAAATGTACGTTTGGAGCATAGCATTGTATGGTAGTGAATTATGGACTGTCGGAAAACCAGAAATTAAGAGCAACCTAAAGCGTTTGATATGTGGTGCTATAGAAGAATCATAAAATTTTCTGGGATGAGAAGATAAGACATGAGGAGGTTCCCCAGAGAATCGGCGAGGAAAGGAACGTATGGGAAACACAGGATGATAGAACCTGTGTTAAGACATCAGGGAATAAGTTGCATGCTGTTATAGGGGCTTAAGAGCGTAAAAACTGTAGGGAAAGACAGACTGAATACATCCAATAGTAAAAAAAAAAAAAAAAAAAAAAAAAAAAAAAAAAAAAAAAAAAAGACACACAAACTGTAGATAGATTCCCGGAAGATAGGTGTTACTGTATATATAAATCGTGAACGTTCCCTCCATGTCGTCTAATGGTGTGATGCAATCTAAAATTGATATATTCCGTCTTCTATCTTAATAGAAACAAATGTTTTGAAAACATACGTTACATTAACATCTGCATCTGTTAAATTTGCTACGTTCTGCATGAACCCGTTATATTCGCTCGCTCCCTCCCCCTTCCCCCCCCCCCACCCACTTTATCTATAACATCAGATATGTACATCAAAGACTTAATAATGTTTCGATTCAAATTATTTGCTGCAGAATAAAGTTGGTCATGACTAATGTCTCGTGATTCACGGCTGCCTTTGATTTACATACATAATGCAAACACATCTGACGAGGCCACACAGTAATTGCAGGTATGCGTTGTTCAGCGAATGAAACGATTCTGGTGCACTTCACTCACTCCTTAAGCACAACTTTATTGCAGTGCGTGACAGTCTGCATTGCCGTCGAGGCCTACGAGAAAGACAGGCCGCGGCGCGTACGTCACGAAGGTAGGCCTGCGCTCGCTCGCTCGTTAAAATCAGCAAACTACGTTTCTACACCTGTTAACTCGTAACTAGGCGTGTCCGCACAAACGAAAACTGGATCTTCTACTGGAATCCGCTATTATGGAATCTTACTGTTATTAGTCCTACAATGATGGGAAGTCCATGGGCCTACTTATAATTTGTTTCGGCTGTACCGGCGTACAATAAAGTAAAGTCATGCTAAAATGATTATCAGTTGCATAAGGCACCACTTCCAACATGTAATGAGTAGTGTTAAGCAGAAGAGACTAACTGCTATAAATAAGCCTTTATACTATTTATATCGAGTATTGCCGGCCGGAGTGGCCGTGCGTTTCTAGGCGCTACAGTCTGGAGCCGAGCGACCGCTGCGGTCGCAGGTTCGAATCCTGCCTCGGGCATGGATGTGTGTGATGTCCTTAGGTTAGTTAGGTTTAATTAGTTCTAAGTTCTAGGCGACTGATGACCTCAGAAGTTGAGTCCCATAGTGCTCAGAGCCATTTGAACCATATCGAGTATTGATCTTAAATTAAATTTAGCTGTAGTACTGTTAATCAGTAAGACTTCATAATAGCAGATTCCGGTGGAAGATGTAATTCTCGTTAGTACTAACACGCCCAGATGCGAGTTAACAGGTTTAGAAACGCATTTTGTCTGCTGAGCTGAGCTGAGCGAGTGAGCTAGTTCAGGAGTACCTTCGTGACGTACGCGCCGCAGCCTGTCTTTCTCGTGGGCCTCGCAGTTCCGTGGTGTGACGTAACACAACACTCATTCTGTAGACTCCCGGATCGTAGAGAAACACGATATTTAAAGAAAAATATATAGAAAAATATATAGTATTCCGAGACACTGTAAGTGTTTAGTGTTTCAGTTCATTTTCAGATGGTTCCACGACATATCGGTAAAAAATCAGTCCCTGAAAATTTTTTACATAATTTGTAAATCAATAACCGACAGTCTATCGATGATCTCCACAATTATCGTGCGTTATTAGTGTTTTACCCTGCTTATTGGTGTTAACGACTTTTGATTAGTAATTCGCAATCATGATGACCATCCAGTAATTGCCGCTCTTACGCTATGACCGGACATAACCTATCAACCAATGTGGTCCCTCATCACACGTCCGATACTGTAAAAAATAAAAAGAGTTTTTACAAATATCCACTCAGACTGCAACAGGTGTCGAACATTATACAAAGGCTGGCAAATTAGTTGTATTATAAGTGAGAGCTAGACAAATTACTCTCGTCTAAATGACCCAAAAAATCGATTTAGTCGCAGTTGCCGTTACATGAGAAACATCTTAGGGCAGCCAGTATACAGTTCCTATAAACACAATTACTAGTAAAAGATGATAAGTTCAACTCAACTACTAGTAAAAATTGAGAAGTTAAAAAAAAGTGTATTTTTCACTGAGGTGCCAAAGTCATGGGATAGCAATACGCACATACACAGATGGTGGTAGTATCGCGTACACAAAGTATAAAAGGACAGTGCATTGGCAGAGTTGTCGTTTGTACTCAGGTATTTTATGAGAAAAGGTTTCCGATGTGATTACGGCCACACGAAGGGAATTAGCAGACTTCCAACGCGGAATGGTAGGTAGATCTAGGCGCGTGGGATAATCCATTTCGGAAATCGATAGGGAATTCAATATTCTGAGATTCGCAGTCTCAGGAATGTGCAGAGAATATCAGATTTCTGGCTTTAGCTCTCACCACGGACAACGCAGTGGGCGACGGCCTTCACTTAACGACCGAGAGCCACAGCGTTTGAATAGAGTTTTCAGTGCTAACAAACAAGCAACACTGCGTAAAATAGCTGCAGAAATCAATGTTAGACGTACGACGAACGTATTCATTGGGACAGTGCCGCGAAATTTGGCGTTAAAGGGCCATGGCAGCAGACGACTGACGCCAGTGCCTCTTCTAACAGCATGACGTCGCGTGCAGCGCTTCGCATGTGCCTCTGACCATATCTGTTGAACCATAGACTGTAAGTAGGCTGTTTAGGTTTTTATGTTTGTAACGCCACGTAGCGCTCTGTATGAAAATCACTGACTGTGCTGTGTGCAGTCTCTGGCTGGTTTGCATTGTTGGAATATTTGCTACTGTAGTGTTGGGCAGTTGGATGTTAACAGCGCGTAGCGTTGCGCAGTTGGAGGTGAGCCGCCAGCAGTGGTGGATGTGGGGAGAGAGATAGCAGAATTTTGAGAGCTGACGATCTGGACGTGTGTCCATCAGAAAGAGTAAATTTGTAATACTGGATATCATGAGCTGATATATGATGACTTTTAAGGTAAATACACTCCTGGAAATGGAAAAAAGAACACATTGACACCGGTGTGTCAGACCCACCATACTTGCTCCGGACACTGCGAGAGGGCTGTACAAGCAATGATCACACGCACGGCACAGCGGACACACCAGGAACCGCGGTGTTGGCCGTCGAATGGCGCTAGCTGCGCAGCATTTGTGCACCGCCGCCGTCAGTGTCAGCCAGTTTGCCGTGGCATACGGAGCTCCATCGCAGTCTTTAACACTGGTAGCATGCCGCGACAGCGTGGACGTGAACCGTATGTGCAGTTGACGGACTTTGAGCGAGGGCGTATAGTGGGCATGCGGGAGGCCGGGTGGACGTACCGCCGAATTGCTCAACACGTGGGGCGTGAGGTCTCCACAGTACATCGATGTTGTCGCCAGTGGTCGGCGGAAGGTGCACGTGCCCGTCGACCTGGGACCGGACCGCAGCGACGCACGGATGCACGCCAAGACCGTAGGATCCTACGCAGTGCCGTAGGGGACCGCACCGCCACTTCCCAGCAAATTAGGGACACTGTTGCTCCTGGGGTATCGGCGAGGACCATTCGCAACCGTCTCCATGAAGCTGGGCTACGGTCCCGCACACCGTTAGGCCGTCTTCCGCTCACGCCCCAACATCGTGCAGCCCGCCTCCAGTGGTGTCGCGACAGGCGTGAATGGAGGGACGAATGGAGACGTGTCGTCTTCAGCGATGAGAGTCGCTTCTGCCTTGGTGCCAATGATGGTCGTATGCGTGTTTGGCGCCGTGCAGGTGAGCGCCACAATCAGGACTGCATACGACCGAGGCACACAGGGCCAACACCCGGCATCATGGTGTGGGGAGCGATCTCCTACACTGGCCGTACACCACTGGTGATCGTCGAGGGGACACTGAATAGTGCACGGTACATCCAAACCGTCATCGAACCCATCGTTCTACCATTCCTAGACCGGCAAGGGAACTTGCTGTTCCAACAGGACAATGCACGTCCGCATGTATCCCGTGCCACCCAACGTGCTCTAGAAGGTATAAGTCAACTACCCTGGCCAGCAAGATCTCCGGATCTGTCCCCCATTGAGCATGTTTGGGACTGGATGAAGCGTCGTCTCACGCGGTCTGCACGTCCAGCACGAACGCTGGTCCAACTGAGGCGCCAGGTGGAAATGGCATGGCAAGCCGTTCCACAGGACTACATCCAGCATCTCTACGATCGTCTCCATGGGAGAATAGCAGCCTGCATTGCTGCGAAAGGTGGATATACACTGTACTAGTGCCGACATTGTGCATGCTCTGTTGCCTGTGTCTATGTGCCTGTGGTTCTGTCAGTGTGATCATGTGATGTATCTGACCCCAGGAATGTGTCAATAAAGTTTCCCCTTCCTGGGACAATGAATTCACGGTGTTCTTATTTCAATTTCCAGGAGTGTACATTGTTTGTTCTTTGTCAAAATCTTTCATTTGCTAACTATGCCTATCAGTAGTTAGTGCCTTCAGTAGTTAGAATCTCTTATTTAGGTGGCAGTATTGTCGCTCGCTGTATTGCAGAAGTTCGAGTAACGAAGATTTTTGTGAGGTAAGTGATTCATGAAAGGGTTGGGTTGTTTGAGGAAGGAGACCAGACAGCGAGGTCATCGGTCTCATCGGATTAGGGAAGGACGGGGAAGGAAGTTGGCCGTGCCCTTTCAAAGGAACCATCCCGACATTTGCCTGGAGCGATTTAGGGAAATCACGGAAAATCTAAATCCGGATGGCCGGACGCGTGATTGAACCGTCGTCCTCCCGAATGCGAGTCCAGTGTGCTAGCCACTGCACCATCTCGCTCGGTTGATTCATGAAGGCCATTCTTTTGTAGGGATTATTGAAAGTCAGATTGCGTTGCGCTAAAAATATTGTGTGTCAGTTTAGCGTTGTTCAGAATAAGTGAAGAGAGAAATGTCTGAGTCCAGTTTTGCTCAGCTGTTTGAAAATCAAATAACGTAAGAGGTTTATCAGCACTGTCATGTATAAAAAATTTTCTGAGGGGATGTTTCAAGACGACTGAAAAACCTTGGCCTGGTCAGATGAGTCCCGATTTCACGTGGAAGAGCTGATGGTAGGGTTTGAGTGTGACGCAGATCCCACGAAGCCACGGGCGCAAGCTGTCGACAAGGCACTGTGCATGGTGGTGGCGGCTCCATAATGGTGTGGTCTGCGTTTACAGGGAATGCACAGGGTCCGAACATTGACTGGAAATAGTTATGGGCGGCTGTTGCAGCCATTCATGGACTTCATCTTCGGAAACGTGTCGCCGGTCCACAACTGCTCGCGATCGGTTTGAAGAACATTCTGGACAATTCGCAATTCGAGCGAGTGATTTGGCCACTCAGATCGCCCGACGTGAATCTCAGACATTTATAGGACATAATCGACAGTCAGTTCGTGAACAAAATGATCCAGTGGCAACACTTTCGCAATTATGGACAGCTATAGAAATATCACGACTCACTATTTCTACAGGGGACTTCCAACGGCTTGTTGAGTCCATGTCAAGCCGAATTGCTGCACTACACCGGGAAAAAGAAGGGCAGCATATTAGGAGGTATCCAGTGACTTTTGTCATCCCAATGTAATTTCAAAGATAATTCTCGGACAAATTTCAGACCGTTATTCAGCAAACATAGAATGTGGGAGAGGAGCTAATTTGTCACAATAATGCCCACGGCTCGTGATCTGGTCGTTAGTGTGGCTGCCTTTAGAACGTGGCGTCCTGGCTTCGGCCGGGTAGGAAATTTTCTTCGCTCAGGATCTGGGTGCCTCTACTCTCCCAATCATTTCATATCCTCATCTACGCGCAAGTAGCCGTAGTGGCGAAAAATAGATACACCTGCACTAGGTGATCGAACAACCCCAGGTGGGGGTCTTCAAATGGTTCAAATGGCTCTGAGCACTATGGGACTTAACATCTGTGGTCATCAGTCACCTAGAACTTAGAACTACTTAAACCTAATTAACCTAAGGACATCACACACATCCATGCCCGAGGCAGGATTCGAACCTGCGACCGTAGCGGTCACGCAGTTCCAGACTGAAGCGCCTAGAACCGCACGGCCACACCGGCCGGCGGATGGGGGTCTCCTGGCCAATAATGCCCTATATTCATTTCAGCGTTGTAATGAGTAATTTAGTGAAGGATTAATGAGTCACAAGCATAGCCAAGGACGTGGAACAGAACTGATAACATGGCTTTAGTCGGCAAAGTAGTAGGACCAGTGGAACACAAAAAAGGCGACTATGCTCTTGTTTATTAAAAGAGTGACTGAAAAGCTAAGTGCCAGCTGGCTCATTCTATCTTCCTCAGCATCTTTAAAAACTTCGTAAAAACTCTTCGTATGTGAACATATCCGCGTTCGTTTTAATATGCAACTCGCTCACAACCATTAGTCCATAGTTGTAAGTCCGAGGTGTGTGAAAAAAATAATGAGTGTTTTTTTATCTACCAAAGATTTTTTTTCTCAAACAATATTGTCACCTTCAAAGTAGTTCCCTTCGGCAGCTATGCACATGAGGAGTCACAGTACCGAGTCTTGATAGGAGCACTGAAACGCTTGAACTGTTAGGACCTTTATCATGTCAGTCACACTTTTTAATATTCTCCAGACTCCTAAAATGACGTCCTTTTAATAATTTTTCAATTTCAAGTAAAGAATGAAGGTGAACGTGGCGTGTGTGTGTGTGTGGGGTGGGGGGGGGGGGAGGGGGTAGAGACTGTGGAACAACAGAGATACCTTTTGAGCTAAAAAAAAATTCCGTGAGGAAGTGGCTGTGTGACCTGGGGCGCAGTCATGATGCGGCAGCCACTTGTCTGTAATGTCCTGACTCACTCGATTCACCTTTTTCCTCAGCCTTTGAAGGACGCGTTTGTAGAACACTTCGTTGGGAGTTTCTCCTGAAGGACCAAATCCTTTATTCACGGATCCGTTTGACGTATTCCTCGGTTTTTAAAGTTGAAGGTCTCCCTGAGTGAAGTTCATCTTCAACGTGTTTTTGACATTCCAGATAGGATTTGTGCCAGAGAAAAATTTGTGCTATTCATAAGGAATGATCGCCATGGGCCTGTTTCGATTTTTCAAAGTTCACACACGTGGATGTCCCAAGTTTAACACAAATATTAAAGACGTTGCTCTAAATTCCGCCGTGCATTTTCGAAAGACACAACGAAAACACAGCTTCACTGACGGCAATATGCAAAATCAGGCTGTACGGAGCTGAAACTGGACTGAACAGTTGGAAGGGATGAACACACCGGTCTATATGAGTAAACCAACTCAGCGATGCCAAATCGCTTGCAGTGTTGTCAGTTTCACTTCTCAGACACCTCATAGTTTATAATATGACGCAGCACGGAGAAATATGCTGCAAAATGTCTCCGTTATCATGATAAGGGTACTGGGAATCCCACATTGTGCACCGAACCACATGCATCCACTGTCACTTGCCCTTTCTCACTTATTCAGCCCAACTTCTTATCATTTCCTTGTGCTTGTAACTGTTATTGTCTCCTGCCTCACAGCCACAGTCTCTTTCGTCTGTCCTATTGTTTCCTCTCACCATCACTGTTTCCCCCTTCCTCTCTCTTACTGCTACTGTCTCATTCACTCCTTCCCACTGCCGCTACCTCTTCCCACTGCCAACATCTCTCTTCTCTTCCTTGTTATCACTGTCACAAGATCTGCCTCTCATTATCACTGGCTCTCATGCTCACACACTTCCATTTTCTCCTTCCTTATTCCTCTCCCACTGGTACTGTCTCCTTCACTCTTGTCCTGGTACTGTACATCAACTGTGTTCCACTGCCACTGTGTCCCTCTCTTTCTCTAGCACTATGCCTTTTTCACTCTTTCCATGGCACAACCACTGTTTACTATCTTCCAATATATACTACTCTGTATATTTTCCACTGCCACTATTTGCTCCTCTACCAGCACAAAAGTTTTGGGAAAATTTTTGAAGGTACTGAGGAAGGTATAACGAGGCAACTGGTACCCCGCATTTCAGTTGGAATCTTTTAAACAGCAGCAACTTCGCCTTTTTTGTGCTCTGAGAAGAGTATTTTCCCAGTGGTTCCCCTATTTTCCCTGCCACAAATAGAAAAACTGCTACAGTTTAGTACAGAAAGTAACTAAAAAAGCCGGCCGGTGTGGCCGTGCTGTTCTAGGCGCTTCAGTCTGGAACAGCGCGACCGCCACGGTCGCAGGTTCGAATCCTGCCTTGGGGATGGATGTGTGTGGTGTCCTTAGGTTAGTCAGGTTTAAGTAGTTTTAAGTTCTAGGGGACTGATGACCTCAGAAATTTAGTCCCATACAGCTCAGAGCCATTTGAACCATTTAACTAAAAAAAATACGCAGTGAGACGAGCATAAATGACACTTTCATTCAAATACAATAACTACACTGAAGTCACATGGTTTCTGTAGTACAACATATCAATGTGTGCCCTGGAAGTGCTCCCACGACGGCCACAAGGTTGGTAAGGAGTTCCTGTGGTAGATTGTTCTATTCCTCCAGCAGCAGAAATGCCAACCGCTGGATGGTCGTTGGTCAGCGTATCCCACACGTACTCGATGAGATTCAAGTTGGAGAAATGGGTAGGCGAGTCCATTCGCCGATATCATCTGATTTCAAGAGCTCACCACCTTCGCTGTTCGATTTGGTCGAGCATTGTCCTTCATAAAAATGAAGTCATAGTCGAATTCACCCCTGAAAAGACGGACTTGGGGAAGGAGTACAGTGTCTCGACGACGTTGACCAGTTGGTGTTCAGTGTTCAAAGAGCTGAAGGTCGGTAGACCCATGCAACACTGTACCTCACCGCTGGATCACCAAAATGATCGTGTTCGACAATGTTCCTGGAGTCATTATCTGTTTCCACCTGTAGCAAAGAAGGTATCTAGAGCACCGTCGAACATGATCATTATGGTGATACAGGCTTTACGCTATTTGGAGGCATAATGTTACATGGGGGTACTGACCTCTAAATCTTTGAAGCAAGTGACACTCACTGATCAATGATAATATGACACTACACTTCTTCACTATATGCTTTCGGCCGTCCCCCCATTTTTATGGACAAAAATGCTCAACCACTTCAAACAACGCATTTGTAGGCGACTTCGAACCTTCCTTTGTAATTATGCAAAAGCGTGGCGCTCTGCCATGACACACTTCAGACGAGTGGTGCTGCGCTGCTGCTTTAACGCCTGCTTATGGACTTGAGAGATTTGAGGCATGTCGAATTGGTTGCCTACCTGCAGGTGCCTAGGAATTGGTCAAGGCTTGTATCCATGCAAATACACATTTAAGTGCTCAGTAAACGTGGCTGGATGGCACTGAGTGTGCTGCCGAGCTGGGGAATCTTGGAATGACCAGTTTCCATTTCATTCATGCGCATGTCAGTGTCGCACCCCCACCTCCTTGATGACGCCGTGGGTGGGTGCGACACAGGAGAGCTGTAAAAGTATATGCACCTTTTTCTGCTTTGGATCACATTCAGATTTCATCGATTTGTTTTGATCAGTCGCTGGTGCTTCCAGCCCGCATACCAGAGCAAAAATTGTGGTCGTGCTATACGCTAAGGGTATCAGTCTGTTCATTGGAGTTGCACTCCCAAGATGTCCTTGGAGATTGGTTGAATAGTCCGGGGGGTGCCAGCAGTGTCTAAGGTTGTCAAAAACGTCGTTCTTTTGCGCAACGCACAGCAGACTGTCGTTTTCGGCTACTAAATGCGTATAAATGTACGTCCCTAGGGAAGGAGTGGTTTCATTATCGCCGTTTACGCCATCTCCTGAGGTCTTTTTGTGTTGGTTCTGAGAGGCAGTGTGTATGAAATGCTTTCCTGGGCTACCCATAAGAAAAGCGTGTGATTTCAATGCCCAGCCTCACGGTGCTGACCTCTATCGCAGAGGCGTCCACAGAAGGGTTGTAACGTGGGTAGGTGGGTAGGTGGGAGGGTGGGAGAGGGGGAGAGGGGGAGGGGGAATGTGGCGACCTTCCCGCCGTGTGACACGTCCACCGTGGCGTTGTGCTGAATTGTTGTGAAATTTGGTACACAAGTGATATCATTAACCCACCTCACACGGTCTTCTGAGCTCAGGAAATTCTTTTCGTATGTGTCGAATCTTGCTGTTTAAACCGTCGCCGAGCCTGAGAGTGACATTGCGCGGCGCCACGTGTTTGCACTATTACAGAGGCTGTAGACACCTCTGTGCCAGATTTTAAACTTAAGCCTTCCAATGGGGGAAACGAAGGAGTTTCTAAAAAGTGACACTCTAATTCTTTTGTATAATGCACTTACATAACGTGTGGACAGTTAAACCATATTTCATCGATAGTGCACCATCTTATATCTTTAAGCAGAAGGTCCTTTACCACAGAACAAGTGATAATTGCAAATTAACTGAGCTCTGTTAAGGTCTTAACAATTTTTCCTGTCTTGAAAATTAAAATTTGTGCTAGTTTCCAAGAACTTCAGTTTCAAACTGTATTTGACTTGTATCTGGCTTTCGATAATACTTCTGCTTAGTTTGATTTCATTTACTGTATACTGGTGTGTAGTGCAATTGACAGAGTAGTGAAGTAACAGATAAACTACTAAGCACAACATTCACAAGACTTTCTCGACTCAATCCTTTTACGGTTCTAGGTGCTACTGTCTGGAACCGCGAGACCGCTACGATCGCAGGTTCGAATCCTGCCTCGGGAATGGATGTGTGTGATGTCCTTAGGTTAGTTAGGTTTAAGTAGTTCTAACTTCTAGGGGACTGATGACCTCAGAAGTTGTGTCCCAGAGTGCTCAGAGCCATTTTTTTGTAATCCTTTTAAATTTCAGTATTGTTACTAAGTACACTCCTGGAAATTGAAATAAGAACACCGTGAATTCATTGTCCCAGGAAGGGGAAACTTTATTGACACATTCCTGGGGTCAGATACATCACATGATCACACTGACAGAACCACAGGCACATAGACACAGGCAACAGAGCATGCACAATGTCGGCACTAGTACAGTGTATATCCACCTTTCGCAGCAATGCAGGCTGCTATTCTCCCATGGAGACGATCGTAGAGATGCTGGATGTAGTCCTGTGGAACGGCTTGCCATGCCATTTCCACCTGGCGCCTCAGTTGGACCAGCGTTCGTGCTGGACGTGCAGACCGCGTGAGACGACGCTTCATCCAGTCCCAAACATGCTCAATGGGGGACAGATCCGGAGATCTTGCTGGCCAGGGTAGTTGACTTACACCTTCTAGAGCACGTTGGGTGGCACGGGATACATGCGGACGTGCATTGTCCTGTTGGAACAGCAAGTTCCCTTGCCGGTCTAGGAATGGTAGAACGATGGGTTCGATGACGGTTTGGATGTACCGTGCACTATTCAGTGTCCCCTCGACGATCACCAGTGGTGTACGGCCAGTGTAGGAGATCGCTCCCCACACCATGATGCCGGGTGTTGGCCCTGTGTGCCTCGGTCGTATGCAGTCCTGATTGTGGCGCTCACCTGCACGGCGCCAAACACGCATACGACCATCATTGGCACCAAGGCAGAAGCGACTCTCATCGCTGAAGACGACACGTCTCCATTCGTCCCTCCATTCACGCCTGTCGCGACACCACTGGAGGCGGGCTGCACGATGTTGGGGCGTGAGCGGAAGACGGCCTAACGGTGTGCGGGACCGTAGCCCAGCTTCATGGAGACGGTTGCGAATGGTCCTCGCCGATACCCCAGGAGCAACAGTGTCCCTAATTTGCTGGGAAGTGGCGGTGCGGTCCCCTACGGCACTGCGTAGGATCCTACGGTCTTGGCGTGCATCCGTGCGTCGCTGCGGTCCGGTCCCAGGTCGACGGGCACGTGCACCTTCCGCCGACCACTGGCGACAACATCGATGTACTGTGGAGACCTCACGCCCCACGTGTTGAGCAATTCGGCGGTACGTCCACCCGGCCTCCCGCATGCCCACTATATGCCCTTGCTCAAAGTCCGTCAACTGCACATACGGTTCACGTCCACGCTGTCGCGGCATGCTACCAGTGTTAAAGACTGCGATGGAGCTCCGTATGCCACGGCAAACTGGCTGACACTGACGGCGGCGGTGCACAAATGCTGCGCAGCTAGCGCCATTCGACGGCCAACACCGCGGTTCCTGGTGTGTCCGCTGTGCCGTGCGTGTGATCATTGCTTGTACAGCCCTCTCGCAGTGTCCGGAGCAAGTATGGTGGGTCTGACACACCGGTGTCAATGTGTTCTTTTTTCCATTTCCAGGAGTGTATATGACCATGGCGTACCTTAGAACGTGTTTTCACTTTTGGAAAAACCTTAATTTGCTGGAGTAATTTTTGTAATTTCAGAAAAAACTGCAGCACATAAAAAGTGAATGCTATCATTTAAAAATGAAATAAGAAACTATATTAAATATGCGATATAGGATAAAGTCAGGAAAGTGTTCCAAGGTACTACGATCTTCCCTACTAACAATTGAGCATTACAGTACAGTAGAATGTATTAACAAGCGGATATCTAGTGCGAATAATAAGTTTGATAACTAGCAAATTTTTCAAATAGAAAATACTGCGTTCCCTAAAACCTGCAACCTCCTGGTTACTGAGAAGTAATTTTACAACATTTCAGGACACAGAAAACTTACGGAAGTGATAGGGAAGAGCAGAAGTCTTTGGTCGTTGGCAATGAACGGATAAAAACAGAGTAACCAAACAGCTCTTCAAATACATGTGGTAGAAGAAGTTAACAA
Source organism: Schistocerca nitens (assembly GCF_023898315.1). NCBI lineage: Eukaryota > Metazoa > Arthropoda > Insecta > Orthoptera > Acrididae > Schistocerca > Schistocerca nitens. Next base: position 371,208,541 of record NC_064620.1, on the reverse strand, counting down.
CAAATTAGGTTCAAGAGATCGAGAACAAAATAAGAGGAAACAACGGATACAGACAATGATGGAATAAAATAATTGCAGAAGGAAGGATTACAGGGTCGAAGTAACAGACGAAAACCACAACTTCTTCTGATATTTAAAATTTCATATGAAACTACGTACAAGGTGACAATTATTGAACTATATGAAATAAAATCGTGTGCGCCTGGTCCCGGCGGAGGTTCGAGACCTCCCTCGGGCATGGGTGTGTGTGTTTGTTTTTAGGATAATTTAGGTTAAGTAGTGTGTAAGCTTAGGGACAGATGACCTTAGCAGTTAAGTCCAAAAAGATTTCACAAACATTTTTTGAAATAAAATCGTCATAAGTTCTGAACGGTTTGCGTCAGGTCGTTCAAACTGCACGGTTAGCCGCGGTGCATTATGATGCGCAAGTGACCCTGATTTCGACAAGATGTGGTTTATCCAAGATGGTGCTTGACCACATCGAAGCAGCAGAGTGTTGATGGCACTGGCATGGGCCTCGATTGGCCGCCATATTCTCCGGATTTGAACACATGCGACTCCTTATTGTGGGGCTATATTAAAGACTGAGTGTACAGCAGTAACCCCAAAACCATTGCTGAGCTGAAAACAGCCCTTCAGGAGGTCATCGACAGCACCGATGTTCCGACTCTTCAGGGGGTCGTATAGAATTTCACTATTCGTCTTGCGCCACGTGATCACCAGTAAAGGCAGGCATATGTAACATGTCATAATCTAAATCCGAATATCTGTAGTGATGTTTACATGTTGAATGAGACGTGAGCACAGCGTAGTTTTGTAACTAATTAACTTTTTTTCATATAGTTAAATAATTGTCACCTTGTACATACTCCGCAAGCCACGGCATGGTGTGTGGCGCAGAGTACCCTGTACCACTAATGGTCGTTTCCCTTCCTTCTCCACTCGCAGGTAGAACGAGGGAAGAACGACTGTCAGTATGCCACCGTACGAACCTTAATTTATCGTATCTTACCTTCGCGGTCCCTACGCGAAATGCGTGTTGGCGGCAGTAGGATCGTTCCGCAGTCAGCTTCAAATGCTGGCTCTCTAAATTTTCTCAACTGTGTTCCTCGGAAAGAGCATCACCTTACCTTCAGGGATTCTCATTTGAGTTCCCGAAGCATCTCCGTAACACCTGCGTGTTGTTAGAACCTACTAGTAACAAATTTAGCAGCCTGCCTCTAAATCGTTTCGATGTCTTCCTTTAATCTGACCTTGTGCAGATCCCGAAGACTTGAGCAGTACTCAAGAACAGGTCGCACTAGCGTCCTATGTGCAGTCTCCTTCACAGATGAACCACACTTGCCTAAAATTCTCCCAATAAACCGAAGTCGACTATTCGGCTTCTCTACCACAATCATCATGTGCTCGATCCATTTCATATCACTCTGCAACGTCACGCCCAGATATTTAAACGACTTGACTGTGTCATCTGGACACTACTAATGATATATCCGAACGTTATGGGTTTGTTTTTCCTACTGATCTGCATTAACTTACATTTTTCTAAACTTAGAGCTAACTGCCATTCATTACACCAACTATAAATTTCATCTTAGTCAGTTTGTATCATCATACAGATACCTATCTTCGACATCTCGTGCACCACAGAATTGTCAGCAAACAACCGCAGATTACTGCCTACCCAGTTCCCCAGATCATTTAAGTCATAGAAAATAATAGTGGTTCTGTCGCACTTCCCTGGTCACTCCCTTGCCTCTGATGAACGCTCGTCGCCGAGGACTACTGGGTTGTATTACTTAAGATGTCTTCGAGCTTCTGACATATATGGGAATCTGACATATAGTTACTGACTTGAATGTTTTTAGGTTCGCCTCAGTTCATGAAGAGTATGGTAAGAAAGAAAAATTCTTTCTATAGTCGTTACCAGAAGCTGTCGTGATATTGTTATATTTGCCCAGACAACCAAGGATGACATTTAATCAGGCACACAATCAAAATGTGTGAACCGCTGATTTGTGTGCTTTCAGTTGGACTTGAAGTTAATAGTTTGCCACCTTAATATACGTCAAGGTAATTAATATGTCATAGGGCGATGTTCCATCCCGATACAGATTGTAGCTCATTCAGACCTTTCGATAACCACAATACCACCAGATGATTAAAAATTCTCACAGTAGGTACAACTGAATTACTATTCTTCGCAGTCGTATCAGACCGTATGAATAATTCATTAATTAATAATTATTTTCACAAACACTATGGTTGCGTTCATTTTCATCAGCCATACAATGGTATGCTACGTAACTAAAAATATCTTCAGGTACTTAATAGAAACTGAACTGGATTCTAGTGTGAGCAAAAATGGACTGAACGCAATTTTAAAGACGTACATTACATCCATTATTCATTCAATTATTTCATTCCAAGATCGTAATCGTCGTAGGAGATATAGTACAGCTTCAGGCTTCTTTCTTGCGTTGGATGGCCGGCGACCAGATAGATACTGTTTACTTGTGCCGCGTGAAAAATAATTTGCAGTGCTCGGCAGAGGTCCGCGACGTAGACGTAGTAGTAATAATAATAACAAAGTACTCTGGAGTTTTCATTAAATACAAATATTATTATAATATTGTACTATCATTAAATTTTATACAGTACCATAAGATATGTAAGTGGTGGTTTTCTCAGCGGTACTGCACAACTTTATATCATTATAATAATGACGTGCATTTACTTCAAAAGATATGATCTGTACACGTCTTAGCTTCTAACACACCATCTTTACTTATTTTCAGTTTGTAGAAACAGTACATGCTCAAAAACGGGTCTGTGACTCCTCAATGGCATTTACATTTACATTAGTGGTTAGCTTTGCAGTCAAAGGATTCCCATAATCTTGAGTCAAGTACCAAATAATTTTCGTCCTCAGCTCACACAGTTCAACAGGTTGTCCAGAAAAAATCTTGTTTTGAAACCATCAATGACACCTTATTGTGGAGGTACAATCCTCCAAAGTGCATAGTGGGAAGGCCTGATCCAAAGACTGCTTACAGTCAATTCTGTATTTCTATTGAAACGAAAGACAATGAAAAGAAACAGGTATGTAGCAAGGAAAAGAGAGAAAACATTTTTCTGTGCATTTTTCTGGAGATCGCAACGAACTACTGGCAAAATTTTTCGAATGACTGACTGCTCGTGTTTTCTGTTACTTTTCGATTACACGGTAAAAATTGTGGCACAAACTACTGAAGTTACGCCGTTACGATAGCGAATTGGTTCTTATGTCAGTGAAAATCGTAGTTTTTTAGGCAGTAAATCTGAACGTTCAAGTCGCTCTCAGTTAATGGAAGACACTGCAACTTGCAAAGATAAGAGCGAGATAACGAAGCTAGAGCTGATAGCCCCAGACGGAACTCTCTGCGAGGTATCCCTACAACTCTGATGTTTCCGTGTTACATACTCAGCATTCTTCACGTACAGCACAACATTATCAGCTGAAATGCGTCGTATGTGAATGACACACGATGACGGTCACTCAAACACGTGCACCAGTAGACAGATATAACCACAGCGGATCTGCGTGAATGATCCAGTGGTACTAATAATAATGCAGGAGTAATCTCCAATATATCTTCTTTTATTTTTCGGCATACTTCTAACTGCTTTGATGCGATCCGTCAAAATTTTACCTCGGAACAGTACTTACAGCCAACTTAGTCAATTCGTTGAATGTATTCCGATCTTTGTATTCACCTTTAATTTTTGTCCTGTTCAGGACTCCCTAGAACCACGTAAACCTTACTACATTCCCTATAATCTTGTCCCTTGTCACAGTCTCTTACATCATTTCGTAGCTATTTCTTATTAGACCCTTTAATTTCCAGCATCCTTCTGTAGCACTACATCTCAAACTTTTTGATTCTTTTCTGTTCCAGTTTTCCGACAGTCCATGATTCACTAATGTACAATGCTGTGCGCCAGACGCACATTCTCTGAAAGGCCTGTATTTGATACTAGCAGACATGTCGCGCTCTTTATCTACACTAGTCTGTTCGTTACATCCTCTTTGCTTTATTCGGCATCTTTCCAACGTATCAGAATTCTTTCACTTCGTGACTCGTGATTTTGATATTTAAATTTATTGCTAATCTCATTTATGCTGCTCATTACTTTCATATTTCTTTGATTTATTCTTAATCCATGATCTATGCTCAGTAGATTTCCACGTTTATAGCCCGCATTGTATTGACATATAAATTATTATATACACTGACGGAAAAAATAGCAACACCAAAGCATAATTACTATAGATAATGAAATTTCGAAAATACATTTGTCTAGATAGATAGATAGATAGAGAGAGAGAGAGAGAGAGAGAGAGAGAGAGAGATAGAGAAAGATACAGGGATCACAGGCCCTGTAGACCACGCGCTGCTTCCACAAACTGCCTCCATTCCTTCCTGTTTTGTGCCCGGTTGCTCCACGTGTCTTCAATTCCCAGGGCTGACAGGTCTTTCGCCAGGTCGTCCATCCAGCGCTGCCTTGGTCGTCCAATGGAGCGTTTGGTGTTTGGTTTACCCTCTAGTGCCATCTTCGCCTGTCTTCAATCTGGCATAAGGCATTATAGACACAGAAAAAATAGAACGCAAAATTCTCAGGAAAATATTCGGACCAATACACAAAGATGGCATATGGATGGAAAGACCTACCAATGAGCTATCCCAACACACTGACAGATTCACAGACATGATCAGAAAACGCAGACTAAATTTCTGCGGACACATACAGAGAATGGAAAACGCCAGATTTACAAAGAGAATCTTTGATGTAGTAAAACATTCAAGCCTTAAAACAAATTGGTATCATGAAACTGAGGAAGACATAAGGCAGCTGGGGATCAACAAACAAATGATAAAAGGCAGGAAGGAATTCAGGAACAAAATTAGGAACCCAAAATTTATGGTAAATGAGAAGAGGAAGACGGGAGCATTTTCGACGGAACAAAGGAAACAAGAGCATAGTCAAAGAATGATTTTGGGAAGAGAAAAGGAAGAAAGGAAAGAAGTGAAAATTGTGACAGCATGAGATGAGTTCAAACAATGTCCAAAAGGGCAGAAATGAATGAATGAATGAATGAATGAATAATAATAATACTGACATACAGAATGTGGGGTCAAAAAGTATCTACACAATATATTTTTAATTTATTACAACAAAAGAACAATTTTTTTTCTACTCTGTCACTCTGTCTTACAGTGCAGTTGGTTATCGCTGGACAAGATTTCTGACACAGAAAAAAAAAAATTTCCGTTGAGCCACGTAAGCACCGTTTCCGTCACTACTTCGTCGGAATGGATCGACGGCCTCTTAAACCGTCTGTATGCGTTCCCAATAAATGGAAATGTGACGGGGCGAGAACTGTATTCAGGACGACCCAACACCTCTAAATGCATTTTCTGATGAGTCGTAACGCGTGTTCTGATGAAAAAGAAAAGAATACTGTCTGACAACAGATACTGCGTTTGTTTTGAATTGGAGGCTCCAACTCAGGGCAAAGCATGTCACTGATACTTTGAGTTTTTTCTGTCGACACCGTTTCCAAGTAATTTTCCAAAACTGGCTCTTGTCGATCCCATAGGAATTTGTTATCATGTTCAAAGTGATGAACCTGTTTCATCTCCAGATGATGATTTGTTTCAAAAAACATTTATCCTCCCCTAGCATGACGTCCAGATGTTGCTGACATTTCCACATGATTGTGCTTGTGGTCTTCACTGAACTGTTTTGAGACCCATCTTGCACAGACGTTACGCAACTTGAGACAATTGAGGATGATGTCATATTCAAAACTATAATTGATAGGCATTTGATTTGGCACTATCAAGAGTCGCTAGTCGGCTGTGCGGACCGAGGTCACGGACTTGATCCATGTTGACATCAGCGGTGGATGTGAAACAATGCCCTGCTGCTTCCCCGTCCTTCACACTTTTCCGGCCTCTTTTGAACTGTTGAGTCCACAGGTAATCCCATGGCTCTGATAAATGTTGCCCCCTTATTGTGCTGGAAGTTTTCTATTTATATCAGCTCGCAGTACATCTTTACATTAATAAAAACAGATTACAGAACGCTGTTCCTTATCGGCGCAAACTGTTGTATCCTGCCTAGTCGTCGAATACGGGGTGTCTAGGAAACTTGCTTTCTCGGATCGCTAGACAAAAATTCGAACAAATCTTATTAAGGGGAAATTTACCATCTTTTGGTTAAAAAATCGATTTTTTTTTAAATTACATTTTTGGATCCATAAAAATGTTTGGAATCCACCCCTGAAACGGCCTTTTTGAATACGGAACGGAAATGTTTGTTATTCGCGGTTGAACAAAAAAAATGCACCTGCCTGAAATCGGTCTTTTTCACGCACCAGTTTTTTTCTTTCGGAGGACTAGTTACTGTACCGATGCTTAAGAGGAAACACACAAAATTCAAATGAAAGTTTAAACGCGTGTGTTTAGAAGTTAGCCCCCAAGCATTTGAATTCTGGTGCGAAGACTGTGGAGACTGCGACTTTCCTGGCAGTGAGCAGCTTCCACGAAGGGTATTCAGCAATCCTGAAGACCATGACAACGATGGTCGTCACCCTGGGACTCTATTCGACGCAGTTCGCCAAGCATTCGCACAACCAACGGATTCAAGCGGCCGAAAACCGCTTGTCACCGGCCGTACGGGCGGCTCTGGAGCAGCGCAGGATGGTCCAGATCGAGCAGAACGCCCTCTACGAGGAAGAGGAAGGACTACTTTATGGACCCGGAATAGCACAATGAACGTACGTTGCATAATATTGCATTTATATGTAGTCAAAACTTCAAACGCGTTATTCTCGAAATGACGTTTTTTTTTCATCGCGCGGTATTGTAACTTCAAATCTACTGAACCAATTGGCATGATTCTTTTTTTTTCGACGAAGCTAACTAAATTGTCTAGGAGTTGTGCCACTTTTATTCCGATCCATCCACTGTATATATTTTTACTTGGCCGACGAAGTCGAAAAATCGATGGAGAAAAACACTATTTTTTTCAAATGGCCGCCATTTTGTTTCCTATGGTCCAAATAACTTAAGCGAGGTACAACTCCTAAAGAATCTTATATAATTCGCTAACGTCAACTCAATTTTCATTTCAGACGAGCCGGCTGACCTGTGACATACCGCGCATGGAGGTCTACATCGAAATTTTGTTTCGTTCCGAAGGCACTTCCGCCTTTGCTCTTCGACATTTCCGGTCGAAAAAATTCCAGTTTGTAGAAGAAAAATCAATAAACATTTTGACCAAATTTGACATTGATATCTATAACACATCCCGAGAAAAAAATTCTCAAAGAACATGCTTTTTTGGGGCCGAAGATAGCAAACCTCTCCTTAATGAGTTTTATTACGAAAAGAAAATGACAATCCTTAACTTTGTGTTAAACAGATGTGTCGCAAACAAAGGCCGACAAGCAAAATATAAAATCTCTTCAGTAGAACAACGCCAAATTTGAGCTACATAGAACGTTCGAGCAAAGTAACTGATAGCAGCGCCATACGTCACACTTCCTGCACACAATCAGAAGCTCGCTGGGCGCGGTAGGAAGTAGCGCGCTGATGAACCGCAATGGCGGCATAGGATGCAGATTTTTCCAGCGGATCGCGCTTAGTTAAAACTCTAGCGCGATCCGCCAGGCGCCTCGTGCAGCGGCTAAGTCCCGTTCAAGGTCACCCGCCTTACATAGCTGCAGCGGCTAAATGAAAACAGCCATGCAAGAATACCCACCCACCTCCCCAGGTGTCGGAACCCCTGCAACCCATCGATAGATTATAATCAATAAACAATTAAATAATAGATCTAAAAGATAAGACTTTTAAATAAAAGTAGCCCTACACATAAAAAAAAATCTCACGAGATAGATAAGGATGCTTCGCAACTTTAAACTGTACAATAAAATAAACAATGCCCCACAGAGCATCCAAGAGTGCCCCAGAGAGCATCCCAGAGTGCCCCAGAGAGCATCCCAGAGTGCCCCAGTGAGCTAAAACACCAAGAAGAATCGCTTCTCGGCTTTTGGCAACATCAATGTGTAGCAGTCTCTATGAGATAACCAACTGTATTCAGGTCGCTAGTCTTGAAGCTTTTCGCAGAACTGGGCCGCGGCCAGTCGGGCGTAGGCTTATATTCTCCTCGCATAGAGGCCGCTGCTATCGTATTGTCGTCCTGGAGAGCGGTCTGTCAGCGTGCAATTGGCTGACGTCTTCTCACAGCCCTCTCTGCTCTAACGTCCCCGACTGGCGTGCCGGCGGTTGACTGTACGCCTAACACAAACGGTGACGCAGCCATATTTACTTGCCAAGCTGCAAAGTAAACTGATGTGGCACCGTTTATGTATACTAATCGACCACAATATCATTGCATCTTGCAGTGAGGGCGCTGCAGTTGGCTAGTGTGTTTACCTGTGCTTCTTCAGTCAATATCAAACTGTCTATTGTTATAAATATCAGACAATTTGCTCGTGAAGCATTCCGGATTTCCACAGTGTAGCCGGCCGCGGTGGTCTAGCGGTTCTAGGCGCGCAGTCCGGAACCGCGCGACTGCTACGGTCACAGGTTCGAACCTACCTCGGGCATGGATGTGTGTGATGTCCTTAGGTTAGTTAGGTTAGTAGTTCTAAGTTCTAGGGGACTGATGACCACAGATGTTAAGTCCCATAGTGCTCAGAGCCATTTCCACAGTGTATACGACAGACGAAAAACTGGATACGGTTTTTGTTTAATGTGCTGTCATCGCGTTTCAGATAGCGGCCACGTGAGGCCAAATGCGAATAAAATCACGTAATCATCATACAACATTTGATTCACAAATCGATACAATAATAACCTGCGCTAACAACAGTTCATAAAAACAGTAATCATGCACAAAAAATAAGCTACAGTTACACACATGTTCAAGAAAATAACAATATAATTTTTGTACCACATTTGTCAAAACAATAACACATGAACCTCATCTCTCGAATAGGCCCAAATGACCCTGTCAATAATCTGATAGGTGCAACTTCCTTTAAATAGTCATTAATAACATAAACGTTTGAAAAGTTATTCATTGTGAAATATCATATTACCGCCTTCAGCTGCTGGCAAAATACTTTATCTATACAACCAGTTTTAGTCGTCTAACCATCATTAGGTTCATAAAGATATTCACAGCACGTCGTCAGGCGGAATATAAAATCGTTATTGTAAGGTGAGAAAACCATCGCTCCTACGTGATGCGAAATCTGTTCACAGCCTTAACTCCGATTACAGTTTTAGTATAAATGGCAACACTTCCTAGCAGAGTTTTTATAGATATACGACTTAATTTATATTACGATATGATGACTGCATTGTCATCAGACGATAATGATTTTATATTTCCCCTAACATGATGCTGTGAATACTTTTATAAACCTGATGATGGTCAGACGACTGAAACTGGTTGTACCGATAAAGTGTTTTACCAGCAGCTCAAGGCGGTAATATGACATTTTTCAAATATATAAGAGCTGAGTGGCACTACCTCCTGTCCCGGTGACAACACAAATGATTATGGTTTGGTATTGGCAACGATCTGGAGATCATACGTGAATTCATGAAGTGGGCTGTCTTAATTAAACATAGATCTTCAGGACTTCACCGAAGTGTCCGTGCAGAGTAATTATAGTGCCATCTGCTGCAATTATTGTTATACACATTAAATCAGGAATGATATATTTCGTCGTTCAAGCTCAAACAAAACTCTGTCAACAGCAATTAAGGGAAGACCCCCAGCTAGGAATTATACTGCCATGGGTTCTGTCTATTGTAGGATACTGAAAGGATCTCGTGCACTGAGAAATCAAAATTTTACTTCACTTAAGTGCTAGAATACGTCTTAGAAGTGTTAAAAGTCAAAATACTTACCTTGATTGCTGTTTCGCGCTGTATCCAGGCCATTCATTACTGTTGTCGGCCTTTCAGTTTTAATCATTCACGTTCTAATTACTCCTCTGCAAACGAACTGTTCGTCAGCAACGAACCACCAGGCAGCTGCACTTTAACTGCATCGGCTACTGTTTACCTAAACTAAATCAAAACTGCTACTACCTGAAGCCAGACACATACCAACGACTGCTGTTTTCTACACTCTACTATCGATCACTCCTCATTATCGATTTATCGATTCAGAGGCGTTCACGTATCGCACCGTAGCTGACGTTGTAGTACAGTTTCAAGGTTGAAGAGAACAGTTGTTGTTGTAGTTGTTGTTGTTGCTGTTGTTGTGTTCTTCAGTCAGAAGACTTGTTTGATGCAGCTCTCCACCCTCATCTATTCTGTGCAAATCTCTTCTTTGCGTAACTACTGCATCATACACCCATTTGAACGAACATTGGCCTTTCTCTACAATTATAAGAATTAATTTAATTTTAAAACTTTTACTATATACTTCATTGAGTATTGGAAACCTTGCTATCAGTTTCCAGAAATATCATAGAAGAATTCTTGTCATGACTTCTTCCTCCACTCGTACTTAAATAAAAATCGATAAGCTTGACCCTGATAGCGGACTACGTCGCTTCTGAGCTATTTGCGTGGACACCTATTACAGGATCTCTGAAAATTATTGTGTGATTGACGGTGTAATGGATGAAGCCTTCACCGTGCACATATGTGCGTGGTTGGACACAATCGTAAATCAGTTGTTCCCGGTATTACGTTTTTTAACGACATTTGGAAGAACACGTGTCGCTTTCCTTCGAACAACCTGAAAGAAACACTTGTTTCATCCTCCCTGGTTGGTTGGTTGGTTGGTTTGGGGAAGGAGACCAGACAGCGTGGTCATCGGTCTCATCGGATTAGGGAAGGATGGGGAAGGAAGTCGGCCGTGCCCTTTCAGAGGAACCATCCCGGCATTTGCCTGGAGTGATTTAGGGAAATCACGATCCTCCCTGAACATCCCCAAACACCATCTCAGTGCAACAGATTTACTTATGCTTTTTTTTTCCAAAACATGCTGTTGCGGCAGTAGCACCGACACCTCGAAGTATGAGAGCATGCCTTGTGCAAGCTTCAATACAAACTTAACTGCTGAAGCTCCTCCAGTCAACAAAAATATATGCAGACAATTGCCGGTCTTCAGTAATAAATCTACCGCTACATTTTTTTCACAGACAAATAGCTAATTTTTCAAAATATTTCCTATCGTCGGCATGTTTCCTGCAAACCAAATTCTCTGACGAACGCTGTATAGGCAATTACGTAACTCTTCCTTACAGCGCCATTCATAATCATGACTTCTATCTTTCTTAAGTAACAGCATCACTGATCGCGAATATTTCTCACAAGAAACTGAAAGACGAAGCATTATCACAAGAAATCCTGTCACTTTGCTGCAAACTCACAATGAAATAAATAAATAAGGAAATCAGTAACAAACAGAAAAATTCGTAACACACCATGTGTTCTCCACATCGAAAACAAAAGTAATCAATTCGTAGCTTCCGCCAAAACAAATTATTAAATTCAGCGACTTTTGATTGGATACTGTACACTGTCACTCGTTAGGCCACGACCAACGACAACGAACTGCCAGCACCAGAACGCAAGAAAAGAGCTGTGTAAACCGAAAGTGAGTTTTAGCCAACAGATTATTATTTTGCTGGGGGTTGGATGTTCCTGTGACGCTTTTTCCATGTGTCCGAATTAAATTTGGATGTTTAAACACCAAATGCTGCAGAACACAACGTTTTCTGAGTCATCAGTTATCTGGTTGGTTTGGTGCGGTTCGCCGCAAATTCCTCTCGTGTGCCAACATCCTCATCGGAGAGTAGCACACTCGACCTACGTCCTCAACAATTATTTGTTGGATGTACTCTGATCTCTGTCTTCCTCTACAGATTTCACCCTTTACAGCTCCCTCTGCTATCATGGAAGTTATTCTGTGAAATATTAACAGATTTCCAGTCATCCTGTCTCTTCTTCTTGTCTGTGTTTTCCATAAATACCTTTCCTCGCCGATTCTCCGGAGAACCACCTCATTCCTTACCTCATCATTTCACCTAATTTTCAACATTCTTCTATAGCACCAAATCTCAAATGCTTCAATTCTCTTCTTTTCCGGTTTTCGCACTGTCCATGTTCCACTATCGTACAAAGCTGTGCCCCGAAAGTACATTCTAAGAAATACCTACCTCAAATTAAGGTCCACATTTGATACTACTAGACTTCTTCTGACCACAAATGCCCACTGTGCTAGTGCTAGTCTGCTTTTTATGTCCGCCTTTCTTCGTCCGTCATGGGTTGTTTTGCTGCCTAGGTAGTAGAATTCCTTGGCTTTATCTACTTCATGATCACCACTCGTGATGTTGAGTCCCTTGATGTTCTCATTTCTGCTACTTTTCATTACATTGCCGGCCGGTGTGGCCGAGCGGTTCTAGGTGCTTCAGTCTGGAACCGCGCGACCGCTACGGTAGCAGGTTCAGAATCCTGCCTCGGGCATAGATGTGTGTGATGTCCTTAGGTTAGTTAGGTTTAAGTAGTTCTAAGTTGTAGGGGACTGATGACCTCATATGTTATGTCATATCGTGCTCAGAACCATTTGGACCATTTGTCATTACTTTCATCTTTCTTCTGTTAACTCTTAATTCATGTTCTGTACTCATCATTCTGTTCAGCAGATCGTTCTTCAGCAGATCTTCTTCACTTTCCTGAGGATAGCAATCTCATCAGCGGATCTTATCACTGATACCCTTCCACCTTGAATTTTAATTCCACTCTTTCCGTCATTACTTCTTCGATGTGTAGATTGAACAAGGGGCGAAAGGGTGCATCCCGGTTTTACACCGTTTTCAATCCGAGTACCACGTTCTTTGCCTTCCGTTCTTATTATTCCCTCTTGGTTCTTGTACAAATTGTATATTGCCAGTCTTTCCCTATAGCTAACCCATATTTTTTCAGAATTTCGAACATATTGAACCGTTTTACGTTGCGGAACGCTTTTTCCAGATCGATAAATGCCATGAACGTTTCTTGATTCTTCTTCAGTCTTACTTCCATTATTATCAACCGCAACGTCATAATTGCCTTTCTGTTGCCTTTCCTATAGCCAAACTAACCGTCATTTATCAGATCTTTCATTTCCTTTTCCATTCCTCTGTATACTATTCTTATCAGCAACTTGGATGCACGAGCTGTTAAGCTAACTGTGCGATAATTCTCACACTTCTCGACTCCTGCAGTCTTCGGAATTGCGTGATGTTTTTCCGAAAGTCAGATGGTATATCGCCAGACTTATATTCTACACACCAACGTGAATAATCGTTTTGTTGCCACATTCCTCAATGTTTTCAGAAATTCTGAAGGAATTTATCAATCCCTGCTGCCTTATTCTACCCTAGCTCTACCAAAGCTCTCTTAGATTCTGATTCTAATACTCGGTCCCCTACCTCTTCATTATTGACTCCTGTTTCTTCTTCTATCACATCAGACAACTCTTTCTCGTCATAAAGGCCTTCAGTGTACTGTTTCCACATATCCGCTCTCTCCTCTCCATGTACTAGTTTTGCTTTTCATTTCGTCGAAAACGTTTGACTTTTCTATACGCTGTGTTAAGCCTGCCAATCATTTCTTTTTCGATTTCTTCGCGTTTTTCAAGCATACATTTCACCTTAGCTTCCCTGCACTTCCTATTTATTTCATTCCTAAGTGACTTGTATTCCTGCATTCCATTTCCCTTAATATTTTTGTACTTTCTTCTTTCATCGATCAGCCGAAGTCTACCTTCTGTTAACTACGATTCCTTCGCAGTTGCCTTCTTTCTACCTATGTCCTTCACAATTTCTGTGATTGCCCTTTTTAGAGATGCCCATTGAACTGCCTACTGAGCTATTCCTTATCGCAGTATCTATAGCCTCAGAGAACTTCAAGCCTATCTCTTCATTCCTTAGTATCTTCGTATCCCTTCTTTGCGCATCGATTCTTTCTGACTATTGTGTTAAAAATTTCAGCCTACTCCTTTTCTATACTTATTGAAATCCGTGTGTCCTCTGCTGTGGGTTTCGATTTTTTTCGGGAAATACATTAATTGTGGATGTGGATTTGTACACGTCAGCTCGTTTTCACGCCTTTTTGTCGTTTGACAGAGTGTCAAGTTTCTGAAGAGACAGTCGGTAAGTATGGCGACCGAAATGTTTTCTCCAATCTTGTTTTTGTGCAAAATTAGTGTGAAAAGAGATGAAAATGTATTATAAAAGGTGCGAAAAGCAGTATATGTAATTACAAAATAAAAAGAAAATACACCAAGACACACACAACTGGAAGGAAAACATGACTTGATATCGAATGATAAAAAGGGATAAAAACAAGCCGATCTGTACAAATTCGCTTTCACAATTAAGGTACATTTTTTTTATTTGGCTTCTGAGCAGAAATCATACAGCCATGATAATACATATAATGCTTAACATATTGAAAAGCAACGTACATATTGGACTTAGCTATTATAAACATAATATTACAGTAGAATCATTATAGGAATTTATCTGCTCTTCCAACAGAAAGGTACATACAAGATGATATCTTGTAGAGCCTTTTAAGCATGGCAGCAGCTGGTGTGCAGCCGTTGGAGGAGGCGACATGTAGCACCGTATCTATTCGTTCAGATATGACTGACATCCTATTCTTCACCAAACATCGAGACCTGCAGTAGGTGACACGTACATGGTAAAACACGTTTGGGCAAACAGAAAAAGAAATGCATTGTGTTTTGCAAAAAACGGAGTTTAGAAACCAAAACTTTAGCCAACTCTTGGGAAATCACGTGCAGGTTGGCAGGTTTAAACTTCAATCTGTTTCCTTGAAAAAACACAAAAAGTGTTGCAGACATGTGTAAACCGAGACGACGTAGTGCTCAGCTGGGTGGTACAGAGGCCTTGACTAGCTGCTAAGATTAGCCTTGCCGGCCAGGTAACTCTGCGCATGCGCCTTTGCTACTTTCCTTACGAGTCTCTATAACCGGAAGTCGTGAAATTCCGCTGCGTCAGCCGCATACGATAGCAAGCGCAGCGCTGGCGAAAAATGTACTTGAAAAACACGGGTTGGTTTCTTGCAGGTAACGCGTCACTCTGTACACAAAATCCGAGAACCGTCCGACAGCTGGTTGCTGAGCGCACTGCGATTCCAATTTCCGTACAGCTTCTGTGAATTCAGATTTCTCTCTTATATCAATGAATTTCTTTCCACTGAACTGCACTTTTTGGTAAGAGTTAATTCATATTGTTGTTACTTTCAGAATATTGTCCTTCGAGCGCTCCTGTAACGATGTCAAACAAATCACCACTGCACAAGCGAAATCATACAGAACGGTCTTTTAAACCAGAGAACAGGAGTTGAAAATTGTATCTAACGTAGATATAAGATGTCAAGTGGAAAATGTCACAACATTTAGTTAAAAGGACGTAATATGTAACTGCTCTAATAGAACCTCGGTACATCGAAAAACATGCTACAGTGTACTATTTCTGTATTTGCTGATATATTTCAACAATCGACACACACACACACACACACACACACACACACACACACACACACACACACACACACAGCTGGCCTCTGTGCCCGAGCGGTTCTAGGCGCTTCAGTCCAGAACCGCAGTGCTGCTACGGTCGCAGGTTCGAATCCGGCTTCGTGCATGGATGTATGTGATGTCGTTAGGTAAGTTTGTTTAAGTAGTTCTAAGTCTAGGGGACTGATGACCTCAGATGTTAAGTCCCAGAGTGCTTAGAGCCATTTGAACCATTTTGAACACACACACACACACACACACACACACACACACACACACACACGCACACACAGGTCCTGCTAAGAAATTCATCACTGGAGTTAATACTGGCTTCTTACTTTTTATTTCCTGCTGGCAGTCAATCACCCGAGGATAAAAGACGCCTAGTACTGCCGAGGATTTTCAATACAGGAAGTAGCTTGCAATGAGGGAGCTTGAAACTCGTGCCAACATCATGTTTATTTGCTCCTGTATTACATTCATGTTCCGAAAAAAAAAACAGCACACCTTGAACAACTAGATGTAGGATGTTCTGCAGAAATGATTATCATTTGAACCCGCGGTTCAAGGTTAACACCGATATCGCCGCGCAACACTCTAACCGGTAAACTGTGCCTCCGGCTCTCGTTGTCGCTATAACCGGAGGTAATGGATCACTGTGACTTGGGCTGACCTGCAGGATGCCTCGCGGACTCCTGCGTGAACCGTGCCATCAAATCAGTGAGTCTGAAAGACGACGCATTATTGGCATGAGAGAATGTGATGCTTCCATCCGGGGAATTACTGCTTGCGTGGGACGAAGTGTATCGGCAGTGCAACGGGTGTGTGCAGAATGGTTCTCCACACACCGCCGAGATGATCGACACCTCACCCGAAGTGCACTGCAGGACAGAGCTGCGTCCTCCTCGGCTCTGGCGCAACAGTGGAAGAGTCTAACTCATGGTGCACTATCAGGCGTCACAGTCCGACGTCGTTTATTATGGCACGGGTTACGTACACGTCGTCCAATTCTCCGCCTATGGAGGAGGGGGGGGAGGGGGACATGCTGAAACATGCTATATGGCAATGGTGTATGGAACGACATCACTGGGGGCAGGAGTGGCATTAGATAGTGTTTTCGGACGAATCAAGGTTGCTTTTGTTTGAAAATGATGGCCGCATTTTGGTTCGCCACAGACAGGGGGAGGGGCAACATAGTGACTGCATTCGCCCAAGACATACAGTACCCACTCACGGTCTCATGGCGTGGGTTACTATTTGGTACAGCCACATATCACAGTCGGTGCGTCTCTAGGACACTATCACCAGCGTGACCTTCGTGAATGACATCCTGCGACCCATAGCCATGCACTTTCCGCACAACACCCCAGGCGCCATTATTCAACAAGACAATGCACAACCAAATATTTCAGCACGAACGCGTGCCTTCTTGGTGTCATAGGATGTCAGCCTTTCGCCTTGGCCCGCCAGATCACCAGACTTGTAGCCATTGGAAAACATGTGTGATATGGTGTGTGATTAATCACCAGTAGTCTAGGGGTAGCGTCTTTGATTAGTCCTTGGTCCCGGGTTCAAAATAGAAAAAATTTGATTAATCATTAGCATTGGCAGCCGAAGACTTCTGGCATAAGAAATCACCCTCATTTGCCAAATGCCATGTCAGAGAGGGCGGAGGAGCGGACAGAGGTTCAGAGCACTCTCTCGTGCTTGGACTGGCAACTGCTCATAAAGGCGGAAGAATCAGCAATGATCAAAGGCATGAGGACAGAGGAGCCAACTGAAACCGCATTAAAGACACAAATCATGTATCCTCTTTTTTTAAGATGTGGCCTTTAGTTGAAAAAGTGTCATGATGATCTCACCATTGGCAAAAGATTCCGGAATAGTGCCCCATTCGGATCTCCGGGAGGGGACTGTCAAGGAGGAGGTGACCATGTGAAAAAGATCGAATAATCAAGGAAGGATAAGGTTCTACGAGTCGGAGCGTGGAATGTCAGAAGCTTGAATGTGGCAGGGAAGCTAGAAAATATGAAAAGTGCAGAAGCTCAATCTAGATGTAGTGGGGGGTCGGTGAAGCCGGACCTTGTGGCCGAGCGGTTCTAGGCGCTACAGTCCGGAACCACGCGGCTGCTCCGGTCGCAGCTTCGAATCCTGCCTCGGTCATGGATGTGTGTGATGTCCTTAGGTTAGTTAGGTTTACGTAGTTCTGCGTCTAGGGGACTGATGTCCTCAGATGTTAAGTCCCATAGTGTTTAGAACCATTTGGGTCGGTGAAGTGAAACAGAAAGTAGACAAGGATTTCCGGTCAGCGGAGAATAGGTTACTATCAACGACAGCAGAAAATGATAACAGGAGTAGGGTTCGTTATGAATAGGAAGCTAGCGCAAAGTGGGAATTACTGGAAACAGTTCAGTGATAGGGTTGTTCCCGTCAGAATTGACAGCGAATCAACACCGACAACGATAGTTCAGGTATACATGCCGACGTCGCAAGCTGACGGTGAAGACATGGAGAAAGTAAATGAGGATATTGAAAGGGTAATACGGTACGTAAAGGGAGATGAAAATCTAATAGTCATGGGGGTCTGGAATGCGGTTGTAGGAGAAGGATTAGAAGAAAGGTTTATGGGACAGTATGGGTTTGCTACTAGGAATAAGAGAGAAGAAAGACTAACTGAGTTCTGCAATAAACATCCGCTGGTAATTGCGAATACTCTGTTCACGAATCGCGGAGTAGAAAGTATACTTGGAAAACGCTGGGTGATACGGGAAGATTTCAGTTAGATTAGATCATGGTCGGATAGAAATTCCGAAATCAGACTCTGGATTGTAAAGCGTACCCAGCGGCAGTTACCGATTCAGATAACAATTTAGTAGTGATGAAGAGTGGGATGAAGTTTAAGAGACTAGTCAGCAAGAATCAATGCACAAAGAAGTGAGATACAGAAATACTAAATAATGAAGAGATACACTTGAAGTTCTGAGGCTGTAGATACAGCAGTAAGGAATAGCTCAGTTGGCACTTCAGCTGAGGAAGAATGGACGTCTCTAAAACTGATGCTCACGAAAGTTGGAAACAAAAACATACGTACAAAGAAGGTAGCTGCAAAGAAGCCATGGGTAACAGAAGAAATACTTCAGTTGATCGATGAAAGAAAGAAGGTCAAAAATGTTCAGGGGAATACAGGAAAACAAGTCGCTGAGGATTGAAATAAATAGGAAGTGCAGCGAAGCTAAGACGAAATGGCTGCAGAAAAAAAAAATGAAGAAATCGAAAAAGAAACGACTCTCGGAAAGACTGACACAGCATATAGAAAAGTTAAAACAACCTTCGGTGAAATTATAAGCAACAGAGGTAAAATTAAGAGCGCAACGGGAATTCCACTGTTAAATTCAGAGGAGAGAGCGGATAGATGGAAAGAATACATCGAAGGCCTCCATGAGGGGAAATATTTGTGAGATGTGTTCGAAGATGAAACGGGAGTCGATTTAGAAGAGATAGGGTATAAAGTTTTGGAACCAGAATTTAAGGGAGCTTTGGATCACTTAAGATCAAATAACGCAGAAGGGACAGAAAACATTCCACCAGAATTTCTAAAATCATTAGGTGAAGTGGCGATAGAACGACTATTGACGTTGGTGTGTAGAATGTATGAGTCTAGCGACATACCATCCGACTTTCGGAAAAATATCATTCATGCAATTCCGAAGACTGCAAGAGCTGACAATTCCGAGAATTATCGTACAATCAGCTCAACAGTTCATCCATCCAGTTGCTGACTGTTCAGAAGAATGGAAAAGAAAATTAAGGATGCGTTATATGACGATAAGTTTGGCTTTCGGAAAGGTAAAAGCGCCAGAGAGGCACTTCTGACATTGCGGTTGATAATGGAAGCAAGACTGAAGAAAAATCAAGACACGTTCACAGGATTTGTCGACCTGCAAAAAGCGTTCCATAATGTAAAATGATTTAGGACGTTTGAAATTGTAAGAAAAGTAGGAGTAATACAACATGTACAAGGGCCACGATGGAATAATAAGAGTGGACGACCAAGAACGAAGTGTTCGGGTTAGAAAGGGTGTAAGACAGTGAAGTATTTTTGCGCCCCTACTGCTCAAGCTGACCAGACGTCTTCAATTAGATCTGGAGAATGTGCTGCCAGACAACCAGTCGAACATTTTCTGTATCCAGAAAGGCCCGTACAGGACCTGCAACATGCGGTCGTGCATCATCCTGCTGAAATGTAGGGTTTCGCAGGGATCGAATGAAGGGTAGAGCCACGGGTCGTAACACATGAAATGTATCGTCCACTGTTCAAAGTGCTGTCAATGAGAACAAGAGGTGGCCGAGACGTGTAACTAATGGCACCCCATACCATCACGCCGGGTGATATGCCAGTATGGCGATGACGAATACACGCGTCCAATGTGCGTTCACCGCGATGTCGCCGAACACGGATGCGACCATCATGATGCTGTAAACAGAGCCTGGATTCATCTGAAAAAATGACGTTTTGCCATTCGTGCACCCAGGTTTGTTGTTGTGTACACCATCGCAGGCGCTCCTGTCTGTGATGCAGCGTCGAGGGTAGCCGCAGCCATGGTCTCCGAGCTGATAGTCCAGGCTGCTGCAAACGTCGTCGAACTGTTCGTGCAGATGGTTGTTATCTTGCAAACGTCCCCATCTGTTGACTCAGGGATCGAGACGTGGCTGCACGATCCGTTACAGCCATGCGAATAAGATGTCCGTCACCTCGACTGCTAGTGATACGAGGCCGTTGGGATGTAGCACGGCGTTCCGTATTACCCTCCTGAATCCACCGGTTCCATATTCTGCTAACAGTCATTCTATCTCGACCATCGCGAGCAGCAATGTCGCGATACGATAAACCGCAATCGCGATAGGCTACAATCCGACCGTTATCATAGTGGGAAACGTGATGGTACGCATTTCTCCTCCTTAAACGAGGCATCACAACGTTTCACCAGGCAACGCCGGTCAACTGGTGTTGATGTATGAGAAATCGGTTGGAAACTTTCCTAATGTCAGCACGTTGTAGGTGTCGCTACCGGAGCCAACCTTGTCTGAATGATCTGAAAAGCTATTGAATTGCATATCACAGCATCTTCTTCCTGTCAGTTAAATTTCGCGTCTGTAGCACGTCATCTTCATAGTGTAGCAATTTTAATGGCCAGTAGTGTAAGTTTACATCAATTTTCTATTGGTAGTCCACTTGCGCTTTGTTTATTGGTAAGCAGCAAACCTATAGAGTACAAACAATCGGAAAAGAAGAATAAAGGAAACACTTGCAGCACACGTGCGGAAGTATTCATAGAAATAATAATAACAACAATAACAATATTAATAATTGACGTGTAGATGTCAGTACCCCTTTACATCTATAAAGTCAGTACAGTCCTATTACATCAGGAACATGTTGTCCCGAATAAAAGACGAACTAACGCACTACCGAATTCCCGACGGGGTGTGCACACGACGGACGCTCACTGTTATGCTTTTGCTGTGCTCCGTAGATCGTGTGGTACCTATGAGTTACCTTTCACGCACGTCCTCCTGGACGATAGCGCATAGCACGAACTATATCTGTGTTCTGAATGATCCTCTATTGATATGCAACATCTGGTACCTATATGACTGACTGACTGACTGACCGACTGACTGACATCTGTAGAATGAGATTTTCACTCTGCAGCGGAGTGTGCGCTGATATGAAACTTCCTGGCAGATTAAAACTGTGTGCCCGACCGAGACTCGAACTCGGGACCTTTGCCTTTCGCGGGCAAGTGCTCTACCATCTGAGCTACCGAAGCACGACTCACGCCCGGTCCTCACAGCTTTACTTCTGCCAGTATCTCGTCTCCTACCTTCCAAACTTTACAGAAGCTCTCCTGCGAACCTTGCAGAACTAGCACTCCTGAAAGAAAGGATACTGTGGAGATATGGCTTAGCCACAGCCTGGGGGATGTTTCCAGAATGAGATTTTCACTCTGCAGCGGAGTGTGCGCTGATATGAAACTTCCTGGCAGAGTGCTAGTACTGCAAGGATTGCAGGAGAGCTTCTGTAAAGTTTGGAAGGTAGGAGACGAGATACTGGCTGAAGTAAAGCTGTGAGGACCGGCTGTAAGTCGTGCTTCGGTAGCTCAGATGGTAGAGCACTTGCCCGCGAAAGGCAAAGGTCCCGAGTTCGAGTCTCGGTCGGGCACACAGTTTTAATCTGCCAGGAAGTTTGACATCTGTAGGTTTGGACGTTAGTAATATGGATGCGTAGTGTACGGTACCGGAAGTATCTGGTAACAAAATAGTCTGATAATGGTATAATCAGTTAATTGTACACTTCGCACATTCCTGAAAGCTCATTTCTGTGACTATTTTATGCCAGAAATGTGCGCACAAAGCAGAAGACGACGTTTGGAGATAGAACGCAATGAAGCAGAGGTAGTATGATCAAAGCGGGCACGTGCCTATCTGATACAGACACCGACGGGAGTACCATCCGAGCGATGCTATCAGTGGGGTCGTGTCTTTGCCTATCGCAGGGACTGTTCCCCGGAATGTTTCATTTCCTGGAACAGCTTCCTGTTTCTTTGAGACGGGCTGTGAAACTCGAGACGTCCAGCGAAGGAGGGGTGCAAGGAGCTAGCAGCGTTGTCCCAGCCCAGCGCCTCAGCGGCGGAGTACAAGGAGCCCTTCCTGTGCACTAAATTTTTTATGGCTGTCTGCGATGATGCAGTAAAATCAGCTTTTGTAAACTGAAACTAACGATGTGTGATGTATCCGGAAACGGCTGCGTCTTTTTTTAACGACTGGAAATGTTTGTTAGTTGGGTGTGCAGGTCTGTCGAAATATATGTGAAGATGATTTGACGTGGTCTAAAACGGGTCATTAGTAAAGACATTTATATCGTGTTTAAGACTTAAGACAGGTATCTAAGACAAACATTAGCCTTCTTGCTTTTTTGGCCGACACTGGTGTGCAAAAGGAGGAAAGTATACTTTCATATGTTGTTTCACTGTCAAGTAACATAGCTCAGTGACTTTTGGATCGTATATACGAGGGTTGGAACTTAAGTAGTGGCAACTATTTACTGACAACCGACACAAAAGAGCTACATGTTTTCACCTGTTACTGTCCTTCAAAGTAGTCACCAGCGTTGTGTAGAACCCGTTGCCAGCGATGTAGAAAACGTAGTATACCGTTAGCAGAGCCTGTTCTGATGATAGTGCGAATGGAGCGGTCTACTGCCTGTCGAATATCTGGAACAGTTCTGAAGCGAATGCCTCGAAGTGGTTCCTTCATCTTCAAATGGTTCAAATGGCTCTGAGCACTATGGGACTCAACTGCTGTGGTCATAAGTCCCCTAGAACTTAGAACTACTTAAACCTAACTAACCTAAGGACAGCACACAACACCCAGCCATCACGAGGCAGAGAAAATCCCTGACCCCGCCGGGAATCGAACCCGGGAACCCGGGCGTGGGAAGCGAGAACGCTACCGCACGATCACGAGATGCGGGCCCTTCATCTTCGGAACCAAATCAGTCACAAGGACTTAAGTCCGGGGAGTATGATGGATGGTAGAATACTTCCAAGCCCCATCGACTGAACAGAGCAGCCACAGCTTGCGCTGTACGCGCCCGCACATTGTAGTGCCAAATGATGGGTGGGTCGCGCAGAAAGTGTCGCCGCTTCTTTCGCAAAGCTGGTCACAGGTGATGCTCCAAAAACGAACAGTGATACGACTTAAGTCCTTGTGACTTTGATTTGATTCCGAAGATGATGGAACCACTTCATGGCATTCGCTTCAGAACTGTTCCAGAGAGTCGACAGGCAGTAGACCGCTCCATTCGCACCATTAACAGACCAGGCTCTGCTAACGGTATACTACGCCTTCCAAATCGCTAGCACCGGGTTCTACACAACGCTGGTGACTTCTCTGAAGGACAGTAACAAGTGCAAACATGTAACAATTTTGCATCAGTTGTGAATAAATAGTTCCAACCCTCATAGAAACAAGTGCTGCAGTATAGTACAGAAGACAATTCAAATATGCAGTGAGACGAAAGGAAATGACAGTTTTATTCAAAGAGAATAACTACACTGAAGTCTTTTAGTTTACTCGTTTTGAGTCGCAAGGAGCGATCTGTGATAATATTAGGAAGGATAAACTTCTTAGCCAAGATCGATGAAAATTACTTTTATTCTCGATAACCGGTTTCTGTAATCAGTCTTACCATTTTCAGATCTGGAAAGCATTTATACAGAGTGAATTTATACAAAATAGTTATGTACAGTGTCAGGTACAATATCCTCTTCAATAAGAAGTGTCTGGAGCTAACCGCCGTACCAAACTTTGCAAGTATTTATATTAGTTCTTCTAGAAAAGTAAGTAAAGTTAAAGACAAGTCTCAAATTATGTAGCTCAAAATGCAGCAAAGAAAGTTTTATAAATCAGTTAACTTATTGCAGGCTAAGTTAGGCAAAGTAGAAGAGTTTTCAGAAGAATATATTAACTAAGGCACAATCTGATGACATGGAGAATTTCTTTCAAGACATAACACAAAAACTGCTACAGCACGTAAATCATAGGCACAGTGTTAAGTGAAAGGCGTAACGGCAGGGGTACATAGATGTGGCATGGTGACGATGACGTACCTCTCCCATCCGGAAAGAGAATCTTAGCAATATTTGTTTTAATGAGACAGAAGTTATACCACTAGAAAGAGGCTTGCACTGTAACATGCCAAGTAGATGTACGACAAAAGATGTCGAAGAAATTATAGCCAATTCTAAAATTGCACTAGACTACTCCTATATGAAAAAAGTAAGGTTATAGGAACGGCAGTAAAAACAGATAATATCAGTAGTGAGCTTACGGGCCAACACAAGCAAATAATTAAATAAATGTTTTGACCTGTATCAACAAAAAATTACAAGAAAACCAAGCTATTGTAGCGAAAGCTGACAAAATTAATACGGCAGTCGTAATACATGATCGGGATTACATCTCGAAAACGGTAAAATTTTTTTTGAAAATATTTTTACCGACGTAAAGACCCAACGCATAAGATTAATTTACCTCTCTGTAAGAAGGTTCAACATTGCAACTTCATTCTGGACGATAGTGAAAAGCGTAATGTAGAAATTATGAATTTTTTCGTTCGAACCTTACGTTCCCAAGTAAAGATACATAAATAATTCTGAAGTATTTGGCCTATAGATGATGGAGGGTTTACATCAAATTACAAACTGAGCAAGTTTCTGAACAGGGTGCAGCCAGCTGCAGGTGGTGGCACATGTCGGCACTAATGACGTGTGTCGCTTTGGATCTGAGGAAATTATCTCTGGATTCCAGCGGCTATCTGATTTGGTGGTGGCTGCCGGTCTTGCTTACAAGATGAAGGCAGAGCTCACCATCTGCAGCATCGTTGACAGAACCGACCGCGGACCTTTGGTGCAGAGCCGGGTGGAGGGTCTGAATCAGAGGCTCAGACGGTTTTGCGACCGTGTTGGCTGCAGATTCCTTGACTTGCGCCATAGAGTGGTGGGGTTTCGGGTTCCGCTGAATAGGTCAGGAGTTCACTACACTCAGCTGGCGGCTACACGAGTAGCGGAGGCTGTGTGGCGTGGACTGGGCGTTTTTTTAGGTTAGAAGGCCTCTGGAAAGTACGGGGTGGGCTGCAATCTCAAAGGGTGCATGGCAAATACAGGACGTACTTGGATCAAGGAACAGTCGGAATTGTAGTTGTAAATTGTTGTAGTTGTGCTGGGAAAGTCCCTGAGCTTCAAGCGCTAATAGAAAGCACAGAAGCTGAAATCGTTATAGGTACAGAAAGCTGGCTAAAGCCTGAAATAAGTTCTGCAGAAATTTTTACGAAGTCTCAGACGGTGTTCAGGAAAGATAGATTAGGCAGAATTGGTGGTGGAGTGTTTGTGTCTGTCAGTAGTGGTTTATCTTGTAGTGAAGTCTAAGTAGATACTCCGTGCGAATTGGTATGGGTGGAGGTTATACTTAACAGCCGAACTAAGTTAATAATTGGCTCCTTCTACCGACCCCCAGACTCCGATGATATAGTTGCTGAACAGTTCAGAGAGAATTTGAGTCTCGTAACAAATAAATACCCCACTCATACGGTTATAGTTGGTGGGGACTTCAACCTTCCCTCGATATGTGGGCAAAAATACTTGTTCAGAACCGGTGGTAGGCAGAAAACATCTTCCAAGATTGTCCTAAATGCTTTTTCCGAAAATTATTTCTAGCAGTTAGTCCACGAACCCACGCGAATTGTAAATGGTTGCGAAAACACACTTGACCTCTTAGCCACAAACAATCCAGAGCTAATAGAATCATGACTGATACAGGGATTAGTGATCACAAGGTCGTTGTAGCTAGGCTCAATACCGTTTCTTCCAAATCCACCAGAAACAAACGCAAAATAATTTTATTTAAAAAAGCGGATAAAGTGTCACTAGAAGCTTTCCTAAGAGAGATCTGACTATGCAAATGTAGACGAGATGTGGCTCAAATTCAAAGATATAGTAGCAACAGCAATTGAGAGATTCATAACTCATAAATTGGTAAGAGATGGAACTGATCCCCCGTGGTACACAAAACAGGTCCGAACGCTGTTGCAGAGGCAACGGAAAAAGCATGCGAAGTTCAGAAGAACGCGAAATCCCGAAGATTGGCTAAAATTTACAGACGCGTGAAATTTGGCACGGACTTCAATGCAAGATGCCTTTTTTAGGTTACACAACGAAACATTGTCTCGAAATTTGGTAGAAAATCCGAAGAAATTCTGGTCGTATGTAAAGTACACAAGCGGCAAGACGCAGTCAATACCTTCGCTGCGCAGTGCCGATGGTACTGTTACCGACGATTGTGCCGCTAAAGCGGAGTTATTGAACGCAGTTTTCCGAAATTCCTTCACCAGGGAAGACGAATGGAATATTCCAGAATTTCAAACACGAACAGCTGCTAGCATTAGTTTCTTAGAAGTAGATACCTTAGGGGTTGTGAAGCAACTCAAATCGCTTGATACGGGCAAGTCTTCAGGTCCAGATTGTATACCGATTAGGTTCCTTTCAGATTACGCTGATACAATAGCTCCCTACTTAGCAATCATATACAACCGCTCGCTCACCGATAGATCTGTATCTACAGATTGGAAAATTGCGCAGGTCGCACCAGTGTTTAAGAAGGGTAGTAGGAGTAATCCATCGAACTACAGACCTGTATCATTGACGTCGGTTTGCAGCAGGGTTTTGGAGCATATACTGTATTCAAACATTATGAATCACCTCGAAGGGAACGATCTATTGATACGTAATCAGCATGGTTTCAGGAAACATCGTTCTTGTGCAACGCAGCTAGCTCTTTATTCGCACGAAGTAATGGCCGCTATCGACAGGAGATCTCAAGTTGATTCTGTATTTCTAGATTTCCGGAAAGCTTTTGACACCGTTCCTCACAAGCGACTTCTAATCAAGCTGCGGGCCTATGGGGTATCGTCTCAGTTGTGCGACTGGATTCGTGATTTCCTGTCACGAAAGTCGCAGTTCGTAGTAATAGACGCAAATCATCGAGTAAAACTGAAGTGATATCAGGTGTTCCCCAGGGAAGCGTCCTGGGACCTCTGCTATTCCTGATCTATATAAATGACCTGGGTGACAATCTGAGCAGTTCTCTTAGGTTGTTCGCAGATGATGCTGTAATTTACCGTCTAGTAAGGTCATCCGAAGACCAGTATCAGTTGCAAAGCGACTTAGAAAAGATTGCTGTATGGTGTGGCAGGTGGCAGTTGACGCTAAATAACGAGAAGTGTGAGGTGATCCACAAGAGTTCCAAAAGAAAGCCGTTGGAATTCGATTACTCGATAAATAGTACAATTCTCAAGGCTGTCAATTCAACTAAGTACCTGGGTGTTAAAATTACGAACAACTTCAGTTGGAAAGACCACATAGATAATATTGTGGGGAAGGCGAGCCAAAGGTTGCGTTTCATTGGTAGGACACTTAGAAGATGCAAGAAGTCCACTAAAGAGACGGCTTACACTACACTCGTTCGTCCTCTGTTAGAATATTGCTGCGCGGTGTGGGATCCTTACCAGGTGGGATTGACGGAGGACATCGAAAGGGTGCAAAAAAGGGCAGCTCGTTTTGTATTATCGCGTAATAGGGGAGAGAGTGTGGCAGATATGATACGCGAGTTGGGATGGAAGTCATTAAAGCAAAGACGTTTTTCGTCGCGGCGAGATCTATTTACGAAATTTCAGTCACCAACTTTCTCTTCCGAATGCGAAAATATTTTGTTGAGCCCAACCCACATAGGTAGGAATGATCATCAAAATAAAATAAGAGAAACCAGAGCTCGAACAGAAAGGTTTAGGTGTTCGTTTTTCCTGGGCGCTGTTCGGGAGTGGAATGGTAGGGAGATAATATGATTGTGGTTCGATGAACCCTCTGCCAAGCACTTAAATGTGAATTGCAGAGTAATCATGTAGATGTAGATGTAGATGTAGAAAATTAAAAGAATCCAGCCTCTATATAGATGCATTATCGGATGACAGCCACAAGAATAATTTTGTAACAATTTCAAATAATAATTACTTGGTAATAACTTTTAAAAACACACTTTTAGAGCTCTTCCACGTTATTAGCATTCACACTATAATGTAATGTCTACACTATAATGTAGTCTATGGATAGACTGCATCTCTGAAATAGGTGATCACATCGTCGAACTACTGCTAACGCGGTGAACTAAGTGTGTTCCTATTACTGCTGTAATTATTTCTTTTTTGGCTCACATGGTTCTCACCCAGATTTTTCAGAAGCATGGATATACCCAAAGAGACACGCGTAAGCCATGCTGACAACTACATATCCTAATCTTTAAAAAATTTAAATTATTTTTAATTTTCGTTTCTACTATGTCGCTGTTTGAGTACATTGTTGTTACACTGGCCGTAACCGCAACTTAAATGACATAGGAAACGCCCAGATTATCCAAATGACTTTGTGTAATCCCTGCTGATGATTATATTTCTGCATTCTGCATATTTTAAAAAAATATGTTATTAGTCGAGTACATTGTCGTTACAAGGATATGTATGTTACACTAGCGGCACCAGTTGGTCCAACTGTCAACGTCTATCCTTTACTGGTCACCGACTGTCAGTCCAGCGGCGCACTGGCTGCGAAGATGTGGTCTGTTGTGAGTGGTATGAGACAATTTATATAGTTGTTTTAGTTTTGACATAACTATGCCGTAGTCTTCTAATCTGTTACATACCAGACAATTCTTCACAAATAGTACTTTTACTGCTATTTTCAGAAATCTCCAACAACCTGTCTGTCGAGGTATGTTGCATCTCTGCCTTTTCTTTTATATTGTACTTGATACTGTATACTACAATTGTTTTGTATATAGCACTCTTTATACATGCTTTCCAGATCTGAAGATGGTAACACAGAATACCGAAACTGGTTATCGAGAATACAGGTTGTCACTAGCGATCTTGGCTAAGAAGTTTATCTTCCTTAAAACACAATGAAGTGACCACGATTCATGCTGGCCTCCTGGACATTAAAAGAGGCGGGACATGGTTCATTATATGGGCATGTTCGACAATCCTGGATGCACTCACGTCGAGGGGCGGAAACACGTAACGCATCCAGAAACATTGTCGAACATGGTCATTTTAGTTGGCCGGTGTTACGAAGTAGCTTTTGGAAAAAGAGATTATTCGGTGAATGGACTGGCCTGTCCGTTCCTCTCACTTAAATCCCATGGAGGGCGTGTGGGATGGGCGGTGGAGACGTAGGGGCTATTGAAGCATACCCACATGTGCCAATGACTGACCAGCATTTGTGAATCGCGCTGGTGCAGGAATGGAATGCCCTACCACAAGAACACCTTACCAACTATGTGGCCTGCATGGGAGCACGCTGTACAGCATGCATTGCCGTCCCTGTTGGTCACACACCGTACTAAGAAATATTACTTGGCGATGACACATCGTGCGAAGGTTATTTTCGTTCTTCCGTTCTGGATACCAGTGTAATATTAAAGGGTCTCTCCGGGGGACACCACCTTGACGAAGCACTGTCCGTGCGGGTGGAGAGGCTTGCGTATCCGCAGGAAGCTGAGGGCTATGCCAAAGGTAGAGGACCTATTGCCGGAAAGGCCTCAGTCGATGGATCAGACTGAGATTGTCCCACAACGTCCCTTCTTCCCTGTCCACTCCTAGTCATACCGTATTCCCTGACCCAACCCAAGGTGTGATGCGACCCGTGCTGAGGGGTGCGTGGCACATGGGAAGACGTGTCGGAAACGGAGCCTCAGGGATACTGGGCGATCTCCCTGAGTAATTAGCCTTACACCGCGCGGGGTATTCGTGGTGTGGACCTTCTAGATCCCCAAATCTCGTGGGACCAACACGGACACGATTACAGAAAATGAAACTGAGGGGCAAATTGAGACCTCAGATACCCAAACATCGGGGACTGAACCGATGGAAGGCACGTCCACTACTGAATCAGGGCCTAGACCTGAGACAGAAGTGGGAACTGTAACCGAGAAGCTAGACCAGATTAAGATCAAAGACTTGTCTGGGGCCCAAAGGAGGAAGGTACTCAGGGAACAGAGGGGAAAGGAAGGAAAAGAACGGCTTCCTAAGCACAAATGGAAGGAAGTAAAGGGACTAGAACCCAAGACCCGCAGGAAAATTTGTCTCAGATTGAAGGGACTTGATTCCATGTGGGGTGAATTTTCCGTTTTTGAGAATATGCGCTACTGTATTTCCACCGAGTCTCTTGGAGGACGAACAATATGTATTTAAGAAGCAGTGCGACATCTTCCTTAGAAGCAGCAGATGAGCTTCCTCCTAGCGACAGCCAAGTCCCAAAGTCCAACATTATCAAGGTGGAGAAACAGGGACTGAAATCGTTGGAGAAGGACGAAGGGTTAATGGTCTTACCGGCAGACAACAGGAATGTTACTTTTATCCCGAATGCTACAGATTATCACAAGAATGTGGGTCTGTGATTCGAAGATAGCACATACCAGAATCTCATAACAGGTCCCACATCAGTACTTAACAGGAAGTGGCACTGATTAAAAAGAATTCAGACTGAAGCAATCATTGTACAAGAATTTTATCATCTCACTTTGTAAGCCATCTGGATTTTACGGACCTTACATGAGCTTGATCCATAATGACACCACAATACAGTACGAGAGTGTCAGAAAATAATAATTACATTATATCAACGAAAGGAAACTGCAGTTAATGTCATGTGTTACAAACTAACAAAACAATATCTACCACTATATGGACAGGGGCATGAATAAACAAGTTAAAGTGAAACGCATTTTGGAGATCAGTCGAGCAGGTGGTTAATGGCATCGGAAAACCCCACTTAACAACAGAACAGCGAACTTCTGTGCAGAAAGGCGTAAGGCCAGTTCTTTCAACGTAAATACAGCAGAGACTGAGGGTAAGTGGCTGCATGGCATTAACAAGGCTAGGCTGCAACCCAGCAAGAAAAATAAAATTCACCTCTAGTGAGACAGTAATAGGCTGAAGCCATACTGGGCGACACAGACTTCACACAGTGGGGAGAGCCCCATTATATTAAAGCATTTTGAGAACAAAAATGACTAGGTCTCTCTCTTGTCTCACAGTGGATTGCACAAGTGAGTGGAAAATAGTGAGGGTGTTGAGAGCTTTGCTTCCTGTGAAGTGAGGATGATATGCTTCATATACCAAATGGTTCAAATGGCTCTGAGCACTATGGGACTTAACTTCTGAGGTCATCAGTCCCCTAGAACTTAGAACTACTTAAATCTAACTAACCTAAGGACATCACACACACCCATGCCCGAGGCAGGATTCGAACCTGCGACTGAGTGGTCGCGCGGTTCCAGACTGTAGCACCTAGAACCGCTCGGCCACCCCGGCCGGCTGCTTCATATATCATGGCAACAGATAGCAAAGACGTAGATAATCATTCCTGCAAGAATTTTAGTGGACAAAGAAATTGTGCATGTCGCTCCAACCTTTAGCGAGTGCGCAATAGCCATTATTTCGGCTTGGAAAAGATTAACGTTCTATGGAATGCAGGAAAGTTTAGACTGAGTGGACTCAGTCAAGGCCGCAGTAGGGAATTAGCGTTTCAGATCCAGCACGGAGACAACACCGTTGCAGATGCCGCTTGGTAAAGTACCATCACACATTAGACCACAGTATATGGTCCTTAGGTTAGTTAGGTCTAGAATTGCTTACTCTAACTTGTGTACACTTTGACCATTGAATATTAAAAGCTAGGATGCTAACCTACCCTCACATTGAGTACATGAGAGTTTTTTCATTGGTACAAAAAGTAAATTTATTCTCCGCCAACTCAGTGCATTGACTAGCTATGACAACACAGATGTAAATGAATTGCTGAAGGCTTTTAACCATTCTTTCCTATGAAAAAAAAAATTGTGTAGTGATAACGATTTTAATAATCGTCAATTCAATATGTCCAAGAGTTAAATATTTTGTTACTGTCAAAAGTAATTGAACATAATTGTTGCGTATCACTTGACCCCTGAAAGCACAGCTGATAAGTTATATGTAGAATAAAAAAGATAATAACTGTTTTGTCTTTCTAGAATAGACACCAAATTTTCACCTTAATTCATGCACTCTAGTTGCGTGACAGCAGCATTTCTAATGATTTTTGTTACAACCAGCACCTGATATTAGCTGACACGCAGGGCCAAGTTCATATTTATTTAGAATGTCTGTTTACACCCTGTACTTGAGAAGAGAGTTCAGATGTTTTGTCCATTTGTGCGCTAAGTGGTAAGCTAAGTTTGCACACGTTAGTACACGCACTGCGCAGATACAAAGGTCGGAAAATGGGAACCTGTACTTTTGATACTTTTACCAGTGGCATTGGAAGTACATCCCTGTTTTACGTATCTATAGCCTTTATCATGTAAGCGCTGAATGTGCTGCATTCTTATTACTTTGTGTCCTGTCATATGAGTTGAAACTCGTTTGAGGTTCTTTCCGTGCAGATGTTCCTGTTTGCAATTTTTCACAAATAAATACGCTACATTGTTAGCGTTCCCATTAAGTAATGATATAACTGTTATCTCATACAGAATGCTAATCCTATCAGAAGATGAAATATTTTTACTCTCCAGCAGTTTGTGAGATTCTTTTATGAATTGTGATGTGTAGTCTTTGGCGTCAAACGGTATCGAGCGTTATTGCAGTTCTACCGTTACATGTGTTCTTTAATTCAAGTCGAACGTCCTTCTCTTTGGAGATTATGTCGACGTTATCGGTCAATGAGAATACATTTCAACAATTTACTTAAATAAATCATATCACAATTAAGGGCATTGGAGAATACATTTATGCAACATCGACATTGCAGTTGATTAATGAAGAAAGCGGTAAGTAAATATTTTCTACGTGGCTTGAAAGTTAATTTGAAAAGCATCCAGTGTCCTCTTATTGTGCTTCATTTAGAAAGCGTTGAGAAAAAAAAGACAATCTGACTGACGAAAAGTAAATTCGAAGCCTCAGATTTAATTATAAAGAATAAACAGAGTAATTATTAACACTGGTATAATTCAGACGACCAGGGTAACTATGGCCTCTCTGACGGGCTTCTGAAGAATTTAGGGTGTAAAGCATTTATACCACTCGATTTGCCTAAAATAGACAAAGATTGCGTAGCACTGAGGCCGGTTATTAGTGCTATCGACTCTTTCATACAGACTGACAAAGTATTTTACTATAGGCAATTATTTTCGGCCACTATAGACGTCACATTAAGAACGTATAAATGTTTATTGATATCACAAAGCAAATGAGGATAGTCAGAAGTGAAATCATGGTCATTCTCTACGGGGTCTTTTTTTTATAAAGATATCAACGGAAGATGAACAAAAACTAGTGGCCGCTCATTTCTCTCGTGCAGTTGTAAAATTATTTCGCCACGCCTTTGACGAGCACTTAGGTTTGGTACAGTGAAAACTACACAGTCCAGTCATATTAATGTGGCCACCGTCTATGC
The DNA here is from genome assembly GCF_023898315.1 of Schistocerca nitens. Classification (NCBI taxonomy): domain Eukaryota; kingdom Metazoa; phylum Arthropoda; class Insecta; order Orthoptera; family Acrididae; genus Schistocerca; species Schistocerca nitens. The sequence goes on along the minus strand of NC_064620.1, from coordinate 371,174,828 downwards.
TCGACGTCAACGTGCAATAACCACTCACAGCCGGCCGGGGTGGGTGAGCGGTTCTAGGTGCTACAGTCTGGAACCGCGCGACTGCTGTGGTCGCAGGTTCGAATCCTGCCTCGGGCATGGATGTGTGCGATGCCCTTAGGTTGGTTAGGTTTAAGTAGTTCTAAGTCCTAAGGGACTGATGACCTCAGTAGTTAAGTCCCATAGTGCTCAGAGCCATTTGAACCATTTTTGAACCACTCACAGCAGCACTAGCAGTGGAGGGTACATAAAGCGTGTCGGGGTGACGCGAATAACAGCGCAGCTGTTTTAATGCCGGAAGGGTTCAAATGGTTCAAGTGGCTCTAAGCACTATGGGACTTAACATCTGAGGTCGTCAGTCCCCTAGACTTAGCACTCCTTAAACCTAACTTACCTAAGGACATCACACACACCCATGCCCGAGGTGCCGCGCGGGGTTAGCCAAGCGGTCTGAGGCGCTGCAGTCATGGACTGAGCGGCTGGTCCCGGTGGAGGTTCGAGTCCTCCCTCGGGTATGGGTGTGTGTGTTTGTCCTTAGGATAATTTAGGTTAAGTAGTGTGTAAGCTTAGGGACTGATGACCTTAGCAGTTAAGTCCTATAAGATTTCACATACATTTGACACATGCCCGAGGCAGAATTCGAACCTGCGTCCGTAGCAGCAACGCGGTTCAGGACTGAAGCGCCTAGAACCGCTCGGCCACAATGGCCGGCATGGGGAATTTTGAACAACAAGCGTCGAACAGTGCTCCCTTAGGTCCATCCTACTTCTTCAGACACGTTGACAGCATATTTTTAATTTGGCCGGAGGGCAGTGAGGCGCTGCTGCAAGTTCGTCGACCATATGACTGGCGGCGGAGGTACGGAAGGACGGAAAGATGCCTTTCTCTCATGTGTTGGTCGAACGGAAATCAGACGGACGACTCGGTTATTCTGTGTACAGAAAATCGCACACAGATCTGCATTTCAACTAGCGTAGCTGTCATCATACAGCTCATAAGAGAACTATGCTGAACACCCTAATACACAGAGCCAGGATTATTTAGCACAAGCGCCATCTGGGCTCCGAGTTTACCCATCTGACGACGGTGTTCCGAAGGACAGTGTATTCTGTCCGCGATATTAGGGCAACGCTGTGGAGGAAACGAAGACCTGACGCTGTTCAACGAAACCAGGGCAACCAACATATAGTGCGGGTTCCATTCCGCGGTGCAACAACTAGTAAGACAGGTGGAGTCCTAAAAAGTCAAGGAATCAGACCAGTCGCCTGGCTACCCAGTGAAATTAAAGAAATTTTGCAACCCATTAAAGATAATTTCGGTCTGAGAGCACCAGCGATTTATAACATGCAAGGGTGCCAAAAGCAATGTGAGCCAATCTACACAGATTTATCAATCGCTGAACTGGGCATCTGCGTCTCCTTAAATACATGAAATTCGAAAAATCAGCGACGGCCCAACACAGCCTGTTAAATCAGCACATCATCGAAGTATTGGGCCCTCATCAGTGAAGCAGCTGAAATTAGACTATCTGAAAACAATTTTAATAGAGATACCGGCTATCACCGCGTGGAAGCGTGCAATTGATGAAGAATGAGCACACAGGAAGACTTCCGTATTTTACGGCGTTGGACAGAGAGCGCAAACATCGTCTATGAACATAGAGGACGTCGTCTCACTACACGCCATGTCTGTGATACCATCATTACGTAATCTGGCTAATCAGACGTCGCCGTCTGGGCATGAAAGTCGAGCTTCGCCAGTTTCACGACAGTCAAACATGGGCCCTGACGGCGACGGCGGAGGGAATCATCGAAAGCTCGGCGTGGCAAGTAAATAGAGAATTTTTCATCCACAGGTGTCTACAGTTCGTGAACCGTCATTCAATGGATAATAATTGGGATTAAATTCAAGTCCTCCTGAAACCATTCCTCAGCTTTAAAACCATATGTTCAGTCTACGTGTGCTCGTTTATCCATTATTCACGTCGTTAGCCAATACAAGCACTGCTTACTGGGAACAAGCTACCTGCAGCAGAAGTAATAAAAACTGCCTTAAACAAGCATAATATTTTCTTCATTACAAGCAGTTTTCAGAAGTATCGACTGGTGTGTTTGACCAAGGAACACAACATACTTTGGGTGGTCTCCTTTATTTGGGTATTGGCAGAGTCACGCTGCACTCTGACCGGCTGCAGCTGTTTTGTGCTCCAAAAATTAGCACATTAATCCAGAACGTTTTGAGGCTGGATTATTAAAACATCTATACAATTTAAGATGGTGGTTCAAATGGTTCAAATGGCTCTGAGCACTATGGGACTTAACATCTATGATCATCAGTCCCCTAGAACTTAGAACTACTTAAACCTAACTAACCTAAGGACATCACACAACACCCAGTCATCACGAGGCAGAGAAAATCCCTGACCCCGCCGGGAATCGAACCCGGGAACCCGGGCGTGGGAAGCGAGAACGCTACCGCACGACCACGAGATGCGGACACAAGATGGTGGTTTTAATGTTTCTCGTATTCCACATAGCCCCCTCTCGTTTGAGTACAGCGCACAGAACTATCATACAACCAAGCAAGTCGATATCCCACCGCTGTCCGAAGCATCTCCAGACACGACATCACTGGTCAAAGGGACTCGGTTCGAAGCAGGCCTCATCACTGAAGACAACTCTACTCCAGTCAATGAGATTACAGGCCGTTAGATGTAGCTGGAGACGCGCCGCACACCAGTGGGGATAACCTCACTGTCTCCTGATGTACGGTGCAACGACCAGGAGTTAAGGTGAGGACCCCTTTGGTTATCATCCGCGGCAACCTTGCAGCACAGAGGTACGTAGAGGGTATTCTACAACCTGATCTGTTGCCCTTCAGGGCAAGCCATCCTGGAATTACATTTCAGTAAGACAATGCCCAACCGCATACAGCAACCGTTTCTACTGCTTGTGCTAGTGCTTGTCAATCTCTTCCATGGCCAGCAGGGTGGCTGGATCTCTCCCCAATTGAGATCGTTTTGAGCAATAGGGGCAGAGCCCCCACTTCCAATCAACTCGGGATTTTGACGTTCTAACGCCCCATGGGGCAGAATTTACACTACTGGCCATTAAAATTGCTACACCAAGAAAAAATGCAGATGATAAACGGGTATTCATTGGACAAATATATTATACTAGAACTGACATGTGATTACATTTTCAGGCAATTTGGGTGCATAGATCCTGAGAAATCAGTACTCATAATAACCACCTCTGGCCGTAATAACGGCCTTGATACGCATGGTCAAACAGAGCTTTAATGTCGTGTACAGGTACAGCTGCCCATGCAGCTTCAACACGATACCACAGTTCATCAAGAGAAGTAACTGGCGTATTGTGACGAGCCAGTTGTCCGGCCACCATTGACCAGACGTTTTCAATTGGTGAGAGATCTGAAGAATGTGCTGGCCAGGGCAGCACCCGAACATTTTCTGTATCCAGAAAGGCCCGTATAGGACCTGCAACATGCAGTCGTGCATAATGCTGCTGAAATGTAGACTTTCGCAGGGATCGAATGAAGGGTAGAGCCACGGGTCGGAACACATCTGAAATGTAACGTTCACTGTCCAAAGTGCCGTCAATGCGAACAAGAGGTGACCGAGACGTGTAACCAATGGCACCGCTTACTATCACGCCGGGTGATACGCCAGTATGGCGAGGACGAATACACGCGTCCAATGTGCGTTCACCGCGATGTCGCCGAACACGGATGCGACCATCATGATGCTGTAAACACAACCTGGATTCATCCGTAAAAATGACGTTTTGCCATTCGTGCACCCAGGTTCGTCGTTGAGTACACCATCGCAGGCGCTCCTGTCTGTGATGCAGCGTCAAGGGTAACTGCAACCATGGTCTCCTAGCTGATAGTCCAAGCCGCTGCAAACGTCGTCGAACTGTTCGTGCAGATGGTCGTTATCTTGCAAACGTCCCCATCTGTTGACTCAGGGATCGGGCCGTGGCTGCACGATCCGTTACAGCCGTGCGGGTAAGATGCCTGTCATCTCGACAGCTAGTGATACGAGGCCGTTCGGATCCAGCACGGCGTTCCGTATTCCCCTCCTGAACCCACCGATTCCATATTCTGCTAACAGTCATTCGATCTCGACCAACGCGAGCAGCAATGTCGCGATACGATAAACCGCAATCGCGATAGGCTACAATCCGACCTTTATCGAAGCCGGAAACGTGATGGTACGCATTCCTCCTCCTTACACGAAGCATCACAACAACGTTTCACCAGACGACGCCGGTCAACTGGTGTTTGTGTATGGGAAATCGGTTGGAAACTTTCCTCATGTGAGCACGTTGTAGGTGTCGCCACCGGCGCCAACCTTGTGTGAATGCTCTGAAAAGCTAATAATTTGCATATCACAGCATCTTCTTCCTGTCGGTTAAATTTCGCGTCTGTAGCACGCCATCTTCGTGGTGTAGTAATTTTAATGGCCAGTAGTGTAGCATGATATCTCTTAGAAGAACACCCAACAACTCTATCTATCAATGCCAAGCCGAATTGTATAAGCACCAGAGGTGGACCAGCGAATTATTGACTTGCTCGATTTGTGATCTCTTTCTCTTAAGTAACTCTTCGGAATTCCTGAAGTTGTAATCATTTATTTGTCAGTACAAGTAAATCACATCTACCTGAGCCGTGATCACCCCAAACTATGCGTTTCCTTGAACTTGGCTGTCTATCTGTGTTCGGTTTCCCGCCGTTGTTGCGGTTATGCCGTGGTTCTTCCTCCTTCTACGTGTGGCAGCAGCGATGTGTATCGATGTTGCACCGTGTACCATCTTTGGTCTTGTGCATACAGTTTCCGGTTAGGGACTCTACGAGAGTCGGTCGGCTGATGCGGACCAGGGAGGATATCTCCGTGCGGCGCAGTCGGCTGGGTCCGCTGGCGGTCCCTGCACGGTGTCGGAGTGTGTGTGGAACTGTCCGATCGCTAAGAGCTTCCTGGCTCACCGACCCAGGACGTCAAAGTTGAGTGGTGTGTTACGTACCCAAGCCATATCCGTTGATGTTGTGTCGTTCGTTTCGGTGGTTCGCTGTTGGGGAGCTTTTCCTGTGAGCAACACCGAGTGTTTGTAGTGGTGAAATCGAGCGACTATGAAGTGGAATTAACTATACTGGTTCACTACAATTCAAGTACACCAGCGTTCCGGTTACCTGCCCTGGCCACTAACGTAATTTCAGGCAGCGTCCTTTCCGCACCTGTTGTCGCTGTCCAATATGGTGTGTAGTTTTGAAGCTTAGTACATATTTCATTGTGGAAAATCACGGCTGTAACAGTTTGGTCTTTGAGTTTTTATATACCGATTGGTGGCTAGCAAGTCGTTTGGTCGGTCGGTCCGTGACTGTCTCTTGGTTGGGTTACCGACGGATCAAGTGTAGTTGGGCCCACCACCTGTCTCACCTAAGTGAACGTTAATGTTTCTTGGGCAGGCCCAATCCCCCTCCCCTCCCTTTCCTGGAGGCATCTGAGTGCCATTGCCTATACTGTCCTTTTCATGGGTATTTAATGGTCTGTTGATAATCTATTAGAGCCAACGCTTAAAAAACTTATTGTGTTTTATGTAAATCAGTTGTGGGCCTTGAGCCGCTTAAAACCTTATTCTTAAATTTATTTACTGTCGTTGTGTTGCTTTTTCATTTAGTGTGCGTTCCCCCACAGAAAACTTAAAGGTTAAGGTGTTTCGAATTTTTGGAAAATCAACTGTTGGCGTCCAGCCGCTTAAAGCCTTATTCCCAAAATTTCCACGCAAGCGAAAAGATTGCAGCCTTCTGCCTTAAAAGATAAGAGATTATGGTAACATATTTTAATTGTGGCCTTCAGCCGTTTGTATTGCACCTTGTATATGTTTGTTCTATCCACTTTTGCCTTGAGGCTTTCCGCCTAGCTGTGATTATATATATATGCAATTTTTAACTGCATGTCTTCAATCACTTGAAAATTATCTTGTTGCTTTTTAAGATATCTTGTTTGGAGGCCTTCAGCCGTGAAAGAATTGGATTTTGAAACTCGTAGTTGTAAAGGTTCGACTATGTGCCGTTTTGGTTTAAAGGCGTTATTAAATTACAATAAATTACAATTTTGAAGTGAAACTCACCGACACCTTATTTGTCCCTTTCCACAAAGCTAATCACCTGTTCTGCCCGGCGGGTTTAGTGGACGTCTCACTACCGATTACCGACCCATTCGGATAGTTCCTTAGTGGTGCGTTGCTTTTCTTCTCCTTCTCCTTCCTTGAACGTATAACCGCATCGGTGTCATGCTACGTAGCATATAGGCCTACGCTGTAGCAACGTCTTGAGTCTGAAACTTTCTGATCGCCCCTTACGTAAGTATAGAGGATATCTTATTGTATTTGTTAGGCAGTACTAACAAGGGAACCTCCCCATCGCACCCCCCTCAGATTTAGTTATAAGTTGGCACAGTGGGTAGGCCTTGAAAAACTGAACACAGAGCAATCGAGAAAACAGGAAGAAGTTGTGTGGAACTATGAAAAAATAAGCAAAATATACAAACTGAGTAGTCCATTTGTAACATAGACAACAACAAGAAAAGAGCCAGCTCAGGAGTGCCGTGGTCCCGTGGTTAGCGTCAGCAGCTGCGGAACGAGAGGTCCTTGGTTCAAACCTTACCTCGCGTGAAAAGTTTAACTTTTTATTTTCAGTTTATGTGACAAACGCTTATGTTTTCATCACTTTTTGGTTGTGATTATCACATCCACAAGAAAACCTAAATCGGGCAAGGTAGAAGAATCTTTTTACCCATCGCCGAGTGTACAAGTTAGGTGGGTCGACAACACATTCCTGTCATGTGACGCACATGCCGTCACCAGTCTCGTATGGAATATATCAGACGTGTTTTCCTGTGGAGGAATCGGTTGACCTATGACCTTGCGATCAAATGTTTTCGGTTTCCATTGGAGAGGCACGTCCTTTCGTCTACTAATCGCACGGTTTTGCGGTGCGGTCGCAGAATACAGACACTAAACTTATTACAGTGAACAGAGACGTCAATGAACGAACGGACAGATCATAACTTTCCGAAAATAAAGAAAGTAAACTCTTCACCCAAGGGAAGACTTGAACCAAGGACCTCTCGTTCCGCAGCTGCTCACGCTAACCACAAGACCATGGCGCTCCTGAGCTCACACTATCCTTGATATTGCCTATCTTGCCCATGGACTACTCAGTTTGTATATTTTGCTTATTTTTTCATAGTTCCACACAACTTCTTCCTGTTTTCTCGATTTATCTGTGTTTAGTTTTTCAAGGCCTATCCACTGTGCCAACTTATAACTAAATCTGAGGGGGGTGCGATGGGGAGGTTCCCTTGTAAGAGAAATAATTTGATGATAACATTTAAAACACAAGAGAAGCTGTAAAGAGCCGGAATCACTTGCTGCATTTTCGTGTTGTTACGAAAGACGTCCCACTTGAATGATCCGCACTGGCAGCGAGTTAATTCGTGCCTTTAGCAAGTAAGGTCAAGTAATGGTGGGGGAGATAGATCGCAGATTTCATGGGCACGTATGTTTCGTGCCACAAATCTGCGAGCAATGCAGACCAGTCACTAGACAAGAGTTTATTTGTTCTTTATTAACTGAGAAGTGTATTTATTGTATGCATAGATTATTTTCCGCGTGCGTTTATTGGTCGCCGGTTGATGCGAGCATCAAATTTTGTATTCCCTGCGAGTTTATTGTTTCAAACAACGTCAATTCAGTAGACCCGTGGTCTAGGGATGGCTTTTTTTATCAGTATTCAAAACGTCCTCTGTCCGGGGTTCAATACCCTGCCACCGCTTGAATTCTGAATAAAAATCAGTATTGACGGCTGAAGACTTCCGGCATATGAAGTCACACTCATTCTGCCAACGGCCTTGTCACGGCGGAGGAGCGTACAGACGTTCAGGGCACTCTCTTGTCCTTGGGGTGGGAAACTGCCCCTTAAGGCGGAAGAATCAGCAATGATGAACGGCAGAAGGCAATGGAAACCACTGCGTTAAAGACACAGAACGTGTATGCACAGCACAGCACATGAGGGCTGTAATTGAACAACTATAATGATGATCTATCCATTGGCGGAAGATTCCGGAATAGCCCTCCATTTAGATCTCCTGCAGGGGACTATGAAGGGGGAGGTGACCTGAAAAAAAAAAAAAAAAAAAAAAAAAAAAAAAAAAAAAAAAAAAAAAGATTTAATAAACAACGAAAAGACAAAGTTCTACGAGTTGGGACGTGAAACGTCATAAGCTTGAACGTGGAAGGAAGCTAGAAAATCTTAAAATGGAAAGCAAAGGCCCACTATATCCAGATATAGTGCGGTCAGTGAAATGAAATGGCAAGGAGACAACCATTTCTAGTCAGATGAGTACAGGGTAATATCAACAGTGGAAGAAAATGGTATAACGGGAGTTGAATTCGTTATGAATAGGAAGCTAGGATAGAGAGTGTGTTACTGTGAACAGTTCAGTGATAGGGTTGTTCTCATCAGAATCGACAGCAAACCAACACCGACAACGATAGATCAGGCATATATGCCGATGTCGCAAGTTGAAGTTTAAGAGAGAGTGAGAGAGAGAGAGAGAGAATGTTGAAAGGGTAATACAGTAAGTAAAGTGAGATGAAAATCTAATAGTCGTCAGGAACTGGAATCCAGTTGTAAGGGAAGGTTCAAATAGTTCTGAGCACTATGGGACTTAACATCTGTGGTCATCAGTCCCCTAGAACTTAGAACTACTTAAACCCAACTAACCTAAGGACATCACACACATCCATGCCCGAGGCAGGATTCGAACCTGCGACCGTAGCAGTCGCGCGGTTCCGGACTGCGCGCCTAGAACCGCTAGACCACCGCGGCCGGCGTAAGGGAAGGAGTACAAAGAAGAAAAGGTTACAGGAGAATATGGGCTTGGGACAAGGACTGAGAAAGGAGAAAGACAAACTGAGTTCTGTAATAAATTTCAGCTAGTAATAGCGTATACTCTGCTCAAGAATCACAAGAGTAGGGGTTATACTTGGAAAAGGCCCGGTGATACGGGAAGATTTCAGTTACAGTACATCATGGCCAGGCAGAAATTCCGAAATCAGATACCGGAATGTAAGGCGTATCCAGGAGTGGTTATAGACTGGCTGAAGTTTAAGACATTAGACGGGAAGAATCAATACACAAAGAAGTGGGATATGGAGGCACTAAGGAATGACGAAGTTCTCTAAGGTTATAGATATAGCAATAATAAATAGCTCATTAGGCAGTACAGTTGAAGAGGAATGGGCATCTCTAAAAATGTTTAATCACAGATGTTGGAAAGAAAAACATAGAAACAAAGAAGATGGCTGCGAAGAAACCATGGCTAACGGAAGAAATACTTCAGTTGACCGATGAAAGAAGGAAGTAGAAAAATGTTCAGGGAAATCCAGGAATACAGACACACAAGTCGCTGAGGAATGAAATAAATAGGAAGTGCAGGGAAGCTAAAACGAAATGCGTGCAGGAAAAATGTGAAGAACTCGAAAAACAAATGATTGTCTGGAGGACTGACTCACCATATAGAAAACTCAAAACAACCAACGGCGAAATTAAAAGAAAGAGTGGTAACATTAAGAGCGCAATCGAAATTCCACTGTTAAATGTGGAGAAGATAGTGGGTAGATGGAAGGGGTACACTGAAGACCTCTATGAGGGGAAGACCTGTCTGATGACGTGATAGAATAAGAAACAGGAGTCCATTTAGAATGGATAGGGGATCCAGTACCAGAACCAAAATTTAAAAGAGCATTGGAAGACTTAAGATCGAATAAGGCAGTAGGGAGAGATAACATTCCATCAGAGTTTCTAAAGTCATTGGGGGATGTGGCAACAAAACGACTATTCACGTTGGGCGATGTACCATCTGACTTTCGGAGAAATAGCATCCACTCAATTCCGAAGACTGCAAGAGCTGACTATAGCACAATCAGCTTAACAGCTCGTGCATACAAGTTCTGACAATGATATACAGAAGAATGGAAAAGAAAACTGAAAATCTGTTAGACGACGATCAGTTTGGCTTGAATGAAATGTAAAGGCACCAGAGAGACAATTGTGATATTGTGGCTGATAATGGAATCAAGACTAGCGCAAAATAAAAACATGATCACATGATTTGTCGACCTGGAAAAAGCATTCGACAATGTCAAATGGTGCAAGATGTTCGAAGTTTTGAGGAAAATAGGGTTAAGCCGTAGGAAGAGACGGGTAATATACAATATGTGCAAGAGCCAAGAGGTAATGATAAGAGTGGAAGACCACGAACGAAGCGCTCGAATTAAAAGGGGTGTAAGACAGGGATGTACTCTTTCGCTGCTACTGTTCAAATTCTCCATGAAGAGGCAATGATGGAAATAAAATAAATGTTCATTAATAGGATTAAAATTCAAGGTGAAAGAATATCAATGATACGATTCGCTGATGACATTGCTGTCCTCAGTGTAAGCGAAGAAGAATTACAGGATCTGCTGATTAGAACGAACAGTCTAATGAGTACAGAATGCTGACTGAGGGGAAATAGAAGAAAGACGAAAGTAACGAGAAGTAGAGAAACAGAGACAGCGACGAACTTAAAGTTAGTGAAGTTAAAATTTTCTGGGTTATTAGGCCGCGTTATGTTTCTTCTAAAATAAAGAAACATGACGCGGCTTAATAACCCAGAAGATTTTAACTTCAGTGACAACGGCCACGAATGCCTGCAGACTTACATAACTTAAAGTTAGAATTGGTGATCACAAAGTAGATGGAATTAAGAATTCTGCTACCTAGGCAGCAAAACAACCCATGGCAGACGGAGCAAGGAGGGCATCAAAGCAGACTAGCGCTGCCAAAAAGGGCATTCCTGGATAAGAGAAGTCTACTAGTATGAAACACAGGCCTTAATTTGAGGAAATTTCTGAGAGCTTACGTCTGGATCACAGCATTGTGTTGTAGTGAAACATGGACAGTGGGAAAACAGTAACAGAAGAGGATCGAAGCATTTGAGGTGTGGCGTTACAGATGAATGTTGAAAGTAAGGTGCACTGGTGAGGTAAGGAATGAGGAGGTTCTGCGCAGAATCGGAGAGGAAAGGAATATGTGGAAAACACTAACAAGAAGAGGAGATAGGATGATAGGACATCTGTTAAGACATCAGGGAATGACTTCCAAGGTACTGTAGGGGGCAAAAACTGTAGAGGTAGACATGGAATACATGCAGAAAATAACTGAGGACGTAGGTTAAAAGTAATACTCTGAGATGAAGAGTTTGGCACAGGAGAGAAACTTCGCAGCGGGCCGTGTCAAACCAGTCAGGAAAAAACCGTCAGTGAATAAAACAGCTGGCAATTCTTTCTACATCTTGGCTACTACGCTCAATGGTTAGCGTGAGTCTACTTCCGAATCACGTATAGTAACAGTCCGTTTCCGGCAACAGTGCCAGATGAAGATCCGACGTCTCACCTCGCGCTGGGACTCCTACTGGAAGACACCAGGTCAGGTAAAATTATCGAACTTTACGATCTTTTATGATGCGTTAAGATCCAGCTGCGACCCCCCACACGGACAGCAGTTTCACAAAGAGGGCACGCAGTCCCGTCACCACCGATTTCCTCCAAATATATAGTATATGCAGGACTTGGTCAAAAATAAAAGTGATAGAAGTGTGAGTTGCAGAGGACGAAGCGTAAGAAAAATAGCATTTTTGAATGCGGGTCGGGCTAGACATGTGCCAATTTTGTTAGCGCAGTTACCAGCCAGCGGGTGGTGTAGCGGAAACAGTGCAGAACGTTCCGTCGCTAGGCTGAAACTTCTATTTTATTTTCAATTTTTACGTTATCTACACTTCAAGTAAACTGAAATTATGCTCAGTGTATTGTATTTATTAATATTTTCACAAGAGGAGAGGCAAAGGAAAATTTGGCACTACAAATAAATTTTCAAGAAGCGATTCAAAGGCGTACACGAGAACTTCTGTATGAAATTAAATACTTCTACTGTGTTAGAGATGACGATTTATACTAGCTGCGGTGATAGTCATTGCAAAAGAAGTGGAAGCAGTAATTTTATCGGCATCCTAAACGTGTTGCAAGCTTCGCATTTTACAATTACCTGATTGTTTTAAAGTTTCTATAGGAAGGCAAACTTGGTTTACATTAACTAATGTTTCTCTGTCATGACACAGTGGCAGCAAACCACACGTAACGCATAATTTCGGCAAATATTGTAGAGGACAGATGGTAAGGTACAGTGGACATAAGCGCAGTTTTGAAGCTTTTTGGCCAAATTCTTCAGCTGACACAAAGCTGAACATCACAGGGTTGCACTAACACAGCACAGTGAACCTTGGAGGAAGGGGATGCGGAGAGAGAGAGAGAGAGAGAGAGAGAGAGAGAGAGAGAGAGAGAGAGAGACAGAGAGAGAGATCACTTTGATACTGCACGACAGGGATCCTCCTCCATTATGGAAAATCTCATCGTATAATTCTGTTCTGAGTTTTTTAGTCCTCCCCACGATTCAATTAACAGAAGGAATTCGTTCTCCTGCAGAGAGGGTTTCGTTATATCAGGTACAATATATGAAGTAATATCTCGATTTACTTTCAGTAAAAATTGGAAATAAAGTTTCCGTTCGGAGACTCGATCTCATGCCACTTGATTTACTGTTCTGCACTCTCTCCGGTGCGCCAGCCACGGCGTGGAAATCAGGTTAACATAATTGGCTCGTGCCTCGCCCGATCCACGTCTAAACTCTTGGCCTTCTGGAGCTCCCGCTTCTGCTACATTCATTTCTGGCCAAGCTCTGCATGTACCATAAATTTGGACGAAATCGGTGGTGTGTAGGAGTGGTCTCCTTGTCACTACAGATGAGGCGAACACCGTGCACACACTGGGGACATCTGTTGGGGAAAGGCTACATCACTGTAACGAAACCGCCGTAAATGATCATAGCGTATCTGCAAGGATTGGTTTCCTGATTCCAACAGGTGTCTAGCGTGGACCTTCAGTATCGCAAAGGCAATGTTTTTGCGCGAGCAACTGCCGTAAAGATTGATGACAGGTGAAGAGTGGAAATGGGAAACGATCTAAGTGCCATTTTTTTTCCCAAAACGCGTTTTCAGTGCTGTTGTCTTCTCGGTATTCTGTTGCATAACCCCAGACTTTATCCAAGTGCCAAGCTCTATTTCCCTTTCGAGTTCCGAAATAGAAAACATATGAGTAGTGGTTTTTGTTTACTTCAGTTCTATTAGTTAAAAACCTATTGCTGTTTCTCTGTGCTTGTATTATCACAAATGTAAAGAAGAGCCTCAGTATTAATGTCACTTAGAACAAAAACTTTCTTCCTGTTCTTTTGTCGAACACTGATATTTTGATACTGTGTCTGTGAACAAAAAACAATTTGATTCTTGCTGAGAAGAAAACAGCAACCAGCAACTGCTAATAATGATATTTTTTACACAAATAGTCGTTCAATTTCAGTCGAGTGTCCACGTTTGTGTTACATGTGTCGTATACATTAGCGGTTGTTGGTGTTTACATTAGTTATCAACAACTAACGTTGTTGTTGTTGTGGTCTTCAGTCCTGAGACTGGTTTGATGCAGCTCTCCATGCTACTCTATCCTGTGCAAGCTTCTTCATCTCCCAGTACCTACTGCAACCTACATCCTTCTGAATCTGCTTGGTGTATTCATCTCTTGGTCTCCCTCTACGATTTTTACCCTCCACGCTGCCCTCCAATACTAAATTGGTGATCCCTTGATGCCTCAGAACATGTCCAACCAACCGATCCCTTCTTCTAGTCAAGTTGTGCCACAAACTTCTCTTCTCCCCATTCCTATTCAACACCTCTTCATTAGTTATGTGATCTACCCATCTAATCTTCAGCATTCTTCTGTAGCACCACATTTCGAAAGCTTCTATTCTCTTCTTGTCTAAACTATTTATCGTCCATGTTTCACTTCCATACATGGCTACACTCCATACAAATACTTTCAGAAACGACTTCCTAACACTTAAATCAATACTCGATGTTAGCAAAGTTATCATATTCAGAAACGCTTTCCTTGCCATTGCCAGTCTACATTTTATATCCTCCCTACTTCGACCATCATCAGTTATTTTGTTCCCCAAATAGCAAAACTCCTTTACTGCTTTAAGTATCTCATTTCCTAATCTAATACCCTCAACATCACCCGACTTAATTCGAGTTCATTCCATTATCCTCGTTTTGCTTTTGTTGATGTTCATCTTATATCCTCCCTTCAAGACACCATCCATTCCGTTCAACTGCTCTTCCAAGTCCTTTGCTGTCTCTGACAGAATTACAATGTCATCGGCGAACCTCGAAGTTTTTATTTCTTCTCCATGAATTTTAATACCTACCGAAATTTTCTTTTGTTTCTTTCACTGCTTGCTCGATATACAGATTGAATAACATCGGGGAGAGGCTACAACCCTGTCTCACTCCCTTCCCAACCACTGCTTCCCTTTCATGCCCCTCAACTCTTATAACTGCCATTTGGTTTCTATACAAATTGTAAATAGCCTTTCGCTCCGTGTATTTAACCCTGCCACCTTCAGAATTTGAAAGAGAGTATTCCAGTCAACATTGTCAAAAGCTTTTTCGAAGTCTACAAATGCTGGAAACGTAGGTTTGCCTTTCCTTAATATAGCTTCTAAGATAAGCCGTAGGTTCAGTATTGCCTCACGTGTTCCAATATTTCTATGGAATCCAAACTGATCTTCCTCAAGGTCGGCTTCTACTAGTTTTTCCATTCGTCTGTAAAGAATTCGCGTTAGTATTTTGCAGCCGTGACTTATTAAACTGATAGTTCGGTAATTTTCACATATGTGAACACCTGCTTTCTTTGGGATTGGGATTATTATATTCTTCTTGAAGTCTGAGGGTACTAACGAACACAACAAAAAAATTTTAGTATTAACGTGGTCAGCCGTCTGAAG
Organism: Schistocerca nitens; assembly: GCF_023898315.1. NCBI lineage: Eukaryota > Metazoa > Arthropoda > Insecta > Orthoptera > Acrididae > Schistocerca > Schistocerca nitens. The sequence goes on along the minus strand of NC_064620.1, from coordinate 371,159,789 downwards.
ATAAGCCGTCGGTTCGAAACCGCCGCGCGGAGTGGCCGCGCTGTTTGAGGCACCATGTCATGGACTGCACGGCCCCTCCCGCCGGAGGTTCGAGGCCTCCCTCTGGCATGGGCGTGTGTGTCGTTCTTAGCACAGGTTGGTTTAAGTTAGTTTAAGTAGTGTGTAAGTCTAGGAGCCGAGGACCTAAGCAGTTTTGGGTTCGAAACCGGTAACAGCGCTATTTGTGTAAATAAATAGTATTATTAATAACGGCTGGCTGTTGTTTAGTTCTCATAAATCAGTTTGTAAAACCTATCTTATCCGCACTCTGTTTGCTGGCATTGTACTTATACTGACACGGTGGTTTTAGCAATATCTACACTCATGGTCATAAATTAAGGATAATTGCAGACTGTGGTGCCACACAACGTGGAACTACACAAAACTGGCGCTAATAGCATAGGCACATAGGAAATACACATGACACAGATCTGTAAGTCCACGGTATTGGTGATAAGTGGAGAAAACCGTCCCGATACACATGTGCTACAAAACGCCACTGTTTCCTGCGCATGTACCCCGATATCAATATATGATCACCATGCACACGTACACAGGCCGCACAACGGGCTGGCATACTCTGGATCAGATGGTCGAGCAGCTGCTGGGGTATAGCCTCCCATTCTTGCACCAGTATCTGTCGGAGCTCCTGAAGTGTCCTACGAGTTTGAAAAGGTGCAGCAATACGTCGACCGAGAGCATCCCAGACGTGCTCGATGGGGTTTAGGCCTGAAGAACAGGCAGGCCACACCATTTGCCTTATATCTTCTGTTTCAAGGTATTCCTCAACGATGGCAGCTCGGTGGGGCCGTGCGTTATCATCCATCAGGAGGAAGGTGGGACCCACTGCACCCCTGAGAAGGCGGACATACTGGTGCAAAATGACGTCTCGATACACCTGACCTGTTATAGTTCCTCTGTCAAAGACATGCAGGGGTGTGCGTGCACCTATCATAATCCCACCCACAACATCAAACCACGACCTCCATACAGGTCCCTTTCAAGGACATTAAGGGGTTGCTATCTGGTTCCTGTTTCATGCCAGATGAAAACGCGGCGAGAATCACTTTTCCGATTATATCTGGACTCGTCTGTGAAAATAACGTGGGACCATTGTTCCAATGACGACGTACTGTGTTGTTGACACCAGGCTTTACGGGCTCTCCTGTGACCAGGTGTCATTGGAATGCACCTTGCAGGTCTCCGGGCGAATAAACCATTCCTGTTCAGTCGTCTGTAGACTGTGTGTCTGTGGTGTTGTACACTGTGGACGTCCCGTACTGTAGCGCCTCGACACCTTTCCTGTCTGCTGGAATCGTTGCCATAATCTTGAGATCACACTTCGTGGTACACGGACGGCCCGTGCTACGACCTGCTGTGTTTGACCAGCCTCCAGTCGCCCCAGTATTCTACCCCTCATAACGTCATCTGTGGTGTCACAGCCAGACACCACACTTGCTAGGTGGTAACTTAAATCGGCCGCGGTCCTTAGTACATGTCGGACCCGCGTGTCGCCACTGTGTGATCGCAAACCTAGCGCCACCACATGGCAGGTCACAAGACACGGAATAGACCTCGCCCCAGTTGTACGGACGACATAGCTTGCGACCAGACGTACGAAGCTTTCCTCTCATTTGCCGAGAGACAGATAGAATAGCCTTCAGCTTAGTCCATAGCTACTACCTAGCAAGGCGCCATTTGTATCAGTGCTTATAGCTTACTAATATTCAAGAGAGATGTATTCCAACAAGAGAATAAAGATAAGTATTAAACGCATCTACGTACTTTTCCTCTTATTCATTAATAAGTCTCATGTTCCAGAACTTCAAGCCCGTCTGCGTTAGTTTAGCGTGCACCTAGCTACCTCATTGTGTCTATGCTGTATGAACTAGACACAACATCATCAATATGTGTTCTTTGAGCCATTTTCAACACACAGTAACCATTAGCACGTCTGAAAGCGTCTGTACACTTACTCGCTGCCCCGTACTCTGACATGCATCAACATACCTCTGCGTATGTGGACTGCTGCCAGCGCCACCGTGCGACAACCGCAGGTCCAATGCACCGCATGGTCATACCCCGAGGTGATTTAAACCCGCAAACCGCCCACCAGAGCGTTGTTGTACCATGTATCAGCATTATCCTTAATTTATGAGATGAGTGTAATAATTACGACGCTATGATGTACAGAGTGATCATATAAATACAATAGCAGACAAACAATTACACCAGAGAAAAGAAGGAGTGAAATTAGACAAGTTGTGGGCCTTAGCGCTAATGAAACAAACAACGCCAACTCTTCCTCAGTACAAGCTCCATAGTATACGTTCGCGCGACTCCGCGATCTTAGGCGGCAGTCGGGGCCGGCGAGAAATAGCTTTGCAACGAGCTCGTGACGTCACAGTGTCGGATGGGAAATCAATAGGTAGTTGAGAAGCTGTCCACTAAAAGCTATGTGCTATAGAGACCTGGAATTCGTTCTAAAGCCGCAGTCAGGAGTTACCAAATTGAGCAAATGAAACAGTTTCTCGCTCACCGCCGGAGACGGCTGCTGATGCTCTTAAGACGTTCTGTGACGTACACGCCAAGGTCTTTCTTTCTCGACGGCCTCAGCAGCATTCTGATGATGGCAGAATCGACCGTTGTGCGGATACATACAAACCGGCTTGTTGAGCTCTGTAACTACTTTACGAATCGTTAAAGCCTCTGATGATGTGCCCACCGTTGGTAGACAAAACGTTAGGAAGAGAGTTATGCCTCGGACCGCGGCCTAATGCCCATAGCACAAATATCAGCAATATCGCAGTGACACCTTTCTTTTCATTCTCTTCACAAAAATGAAATTTGGCACATAGAACGTTTATCATTTCTATTCTTCAACGAACAGGTGTCGTGTCGTTTCCGCAAAGCTATACTGGGCGATCGACAGTCTATTAACAGTCGGATAATTATCTCTCCAGAACGAGTCCTACATGTCTGACAGTCCGTGCATTGACGAGCTGCTGCATTTTTGAGGTCTCCCAGAGGAGTGACTCGATATCCAGTGCCTTTCCACAACTTTTGGGCACTTAGTTTATTACTCCCGTCGTTACATACCGGGTGATCGAAAAGTCAGTATAAATTTGAAAACTTAATAAACCACGGAATAATGTAGATAGAGAGGTAAAAATTGACACACATGCTTGGAATGAATGGGGTTTTATTAGAACAAAACAAAAAGCACCCCATATTGCTAGACGTGTGAAAGATCTCTTGCGCGCATCGTTTGGTGATGATCGTGTGCTCAGCCGCCACTTTCGTCATGCTTTGCCTCCCAGGTCCCCAGACCTCAGACCGTGCGATTATTGGCTTTGGGGTTACCTGAAGTCGCAAGCGTATCGTGATCGACCGACATCTCTAGGGATGCTGAAAGACAACATCCGACGCCAATGCTTCACCGTAACTCCGGACATGCTTTACAGTGTTGTTCACAACATTATTCCTCGACTACAGCTATTGTTGAGGAATGGTGGTGGACATATTGAGCATTTCCCGTAAAGAACATCATCTTTGCTTTGTCTTACTTTGTTATGCTAATTATTGCTATTCTGATCAGATGAAGCGCCAGCAGTCGGACATTTTTTGAACGTTTGTATTTTTTTGGTTCTAATAAAACCCCATGTCATTCCAAGCATGTGTGTCAATTTGTACCTCTCTATCTACATTTGTCCGTGATTTATGCAGTTTTCAAATTTATACTGACTTTTTGATCACTCGGTATGTCGTGAAATCATTTACACATAAAAATCACAGTAATTCGAGCTAATACGGACGCCTGCTGACAATCTCTCGTCTAGTTATCCTTTCGGGAATCGCAACTGAAGAGTTGAAAATGATGGCAGTGCCACGCATCGTAAGACGGCTCAGAGAAAATACATAGACGTGGCTGGTCTAACCTGGTGGTCATAGCTTTGTCCAGTGGGCGGTGAATGGACGCAGCAGCGGCCTCCTGGGACCGGTCTGTGCTGAGAGCCAGGGCGAAGCGCGGCCGATGCCGCCAGCGGCCTTGGAGCGCTTTTTCCGCTCGCCGTTGCGTCCGCTGGAAGTGGGACGCTTTTAAAAGACACCACGCTGCGGGGGCGGAGAAAGCCTCGGCAGCATCGGCCGGTGCTCTTCTCTGCGCTCACTGGCAGGTCCTCCGCTGCAGTTCCCGAAATGCGTGAAGTAAGCTCTCAACTACTGCCACGTCTCAGCTGGCTCGATTTGTGGACTTTTAGGCTTGTAAATATCGTTTCGCTTTCCTCAGCCTAGTTCACTACCGTATACTAGCTAAGTACCCAGCGTTGCCCGGGTATGTATTCCAGTACTATTAGTCGATCTCTCCCTTCCACCCTTCCCCCCCCCCTCCACCCCCACCCTGCCCTGTTCGTCTCCTTGTCGCCCTCTCTCAGTCCACCGTCTCCACCACCAGTTCTCTATTTCCTCCTGCCCCTCCATCTGCCGAACCTCCTACCCCTCTCTTTGTCCATCTCCTCCTCTTTCTTTCTCTGTTAATTTCCTCCTCCCTTCTCTCTGTTCATCTCCTCCTTCCCCATCTCTATCACCCCCACACACTCCCTCTCTCCATACCATCCTCTTCCCTTCTCTGTCCATCTCCACCTCCACCGCCTCACTGTCCACCTCCTTCTATCCACTCTCTTTGTCCACTTCTCCCTCGTACTCACTGTGTCTATATCCTCTTCCAACATATCTGTGTCCACCACCTCCTTCCTTGTGTCTGTCTGCCCACCTCCTCCTCGCCGTTCTCTCTCCAACCACCATAGAATATTGCTCGCTCTTACCCACACAGCATTTCTTTCCGGCTGTAAACAATGTGTGTACCAAGTTTGGATGAAACCGATCGAAGTGTTTAAGAAGAGCTTATAAAACTGCAGTTTTGCTCGCTTATACACATGCCACACATATTTAAGATATATTTATTATATTTCACACATATTTGTACGCATATATCACCTGCATCTTTAGCGAATTTCGGTCTGCAGTTTCGTTTTCACACAGCTCGATCACGAACGAAAAAAAAGTGATATCGAAATAAGTGTCCAAGGAATAGAAAAGCAACTGAAATCAGTCAACAATGGAAAGTCCACTCGATCTGACGGGATACAATTCGATTCTACACAGAGTACGCGAAAGAAATTGCCCTCCTTCTAACAGCCGTGTACCGCAAGTCTCTAGAGGAACGGAAGGTTCAAAATGATTGGAATAGAGCACAGGTAGTCCCAGTTTTCAATAAGGGTCGTCGAGCAGATGCGCAAAACTATAGGCCTATATCTCTGACATCGATCTGTTGTAGAATTTTAGAACAGGTTTTTTGCTCGGGTATCATGTCATTTCTGGAATACCAGAACCTACTCTGTAGGAATCAACAGCGATCGTGTGAGACCCAACTCGCTTTATTTGTTCATGAGACCCAGAAAATATTAGATACAGGCTCCCAGGTAGATGCCATTTTCCTTGACTTCCGGAAGGCGTTCGATATAGTTCCGCACTGTCGCCTTCTAACATTCTGCGTGGTGTCTGTTGTTCTATATCGTGTCTCCCTACCACTTTCGCGCAACGACGCTCTGAGCGTGTTTTTTTAGGGAATTGGCTAGTTTGAACCTGGGACCTGTTGCTGGTAAGGAGACGTCAGACCACACATGACATGTAGAGTTCAGAAGAGTTCAGTGAGACTAGCGATGATATAACCAAGTACTTAATGATTTCAGCGTCAGCTCCACTGCACTCCCAGTAAAAGAATCTTAATACTAACTAAATTTAGTGGAAGGGGTTCAAGGCTTTCCTGTTTTTAGTTAGCTGGTAAAATAACGTCGAAAAAGCAGTTAAGTTTACCATTGGAAATTTTATTCTACTCGCAAAACATTGTTTATAAATTGCACTATTGATAAAAGGAAATGTTTTAATACAGGATGGTAAAAACCAACTGCGTTCAACAAAAATGTGAACGAATATTCCCTGAATGGGTTTCCAAGTTCTACAATGGATCGAAGGATGACCTATGCCATATCACATCTATAATCTAGATTTAAGTTTCATAAAAGAGAAAACTATCAAATGATATACAGTGACCCTCAATTATCTTTAATTACTTATCTAACTTGTCGTAAATTACAGTGGCTGATGTGGCTTCTCAATAACTATATAACAGAAAAATCATCGCGTTTCAGATTTTTACTTCAAGTGGCAAATGTGAACACCATGAGCTTTAATTGACGATCGACACTAGTATTACGTAAAAAGGGGATGTAACAGATGAGACTTCTGCAGTTCTGAGTGAAGCCTTATGCGCTCAAAAATGCGGCATCGCGTGCGTTCATTACCTTGTCGGTGTTCGTCAGGGGGCGGCAGGCGGCACAGCTCCACGCGCCTCGCCGTCTCGGAAGCAACTCTCTCCTAACTTCTCCTTACTACAATTTACCGAAGTTGGTTTAAAAAAAACTATCTGGCTGTGTTTTCATCTGACCAATCATGGTCTCAATGTTAACCTTAAGCTCCGCCTACAAAAATTCTGTCTATCCAATGAGAAACGTTATACTTTTTGTGGTGGGGCAATGTTTTTAAAGTTTGCAACGTAACAGAGACGCGAAAAAGTCTCACGCTAAAACTTGCAGCTGGTGTGGTCCTTTTAGTGTAATCGTAAGATCTATACTGTTCTTCTGGAGGGCTCTAGCTTTTAACATGGGCTGGGGGGTGGTCCTAGCGGTTAGCTGGCGACGTAGGTGTCCGTCCCTTATCGTAGGGCCTTCTAGCTTAACACGGTTCTGCTCTCGGCTTCTGTTCTTGTTTCTCCCCTCGGAACTGCGTCTGTCTCACGGTGGGAAGGTATGACATGCATTTAGGCATTCCTGTGTTAGTCCGTGGTATTCCATTTTCTCACTCGTTACTCGTATTACTTTGGTTAATTTAATGTCACGATTTATTCGGAGCTATGTGACATACTACTGGATTTGCTTATCATGACAGGGTTTTCATGGAAGGTGTTGGATTTGCATGACACCTTACAGCCTGTTAAAGTAAGAGCCTACGGTATATCAGACCAGCTGCGTGGCTGGATTGAAGAGTTTTCAGCAAACAGAACACAGCATGTTGTTCTCAATGGAGAGAGGTGTACAGACGTTAAAGTAACCTCTGGCGTGCCACAGGGGAGTGTTATGGGACCATTGATTTTCACAATATATATAAATTACCTAGTAGATAGTGTTGGAAGTTCCATGCACCTTTTCACGGATGATGCTGTAGTATACAGAGAAATTGCAGCATTAGAAAATTGCAGCGAAATGCAGGAAGATCTGCAGCGGATAGGCACTTGGTGCAGGGAGTGGCAACTGACCCTTAATATAGACAAATGTAATGTATTGCGAATACATAGAAAGAAGGATCCTTTATTAAGATTATATGATAGCGGAACAAACACTGGTAGCAGTTACATCTGTAAATATCTGGGAGTATGCGTACAGAACGATTTGAAGGGGAATGATCATATAAAATTAATTGTTGGTAAGGCGGGTGCCAGGTTGAGATTCATTGGGAGAGTCCTTAGAAAATGTAGTCCATCAACAAAGGAGGTGGCTTACAAAACACTCGTTCGACCTATACTTGAGTATTGCTCATCAGTGTGGGATCCGTACCAGGTCGGGTTGACAGAGGAAATAGAGAAGATCCAAAGAAGAGCGGCGCGTTTCGTCACAGAGTTATTTGGTAAGCGTGATAGCGTTTCGGAGATGTTTAGCAAACTCAAGTGGCAGAATCTGCAAGAGAGGCGCTCTGCATCGCGGTGTAGCTTGCTGTCCAGGTTTCGAGAGGGTGCGTTTCTGGACGAGGTATCGAATATATTGCTTCCCCCTACTTATACCTCCAGAGGACATCACGAATGTAAAATTAGAGAGATTCGAGCGCGCACGGAGGCTTTCCGGCAGTCGTTCTTCCCGCGAACCATACGCGACTGGAACAGGAAAGGGAGGTAATGACAGTGGCACGTAAAGTGCCCTCCGCCACACACCGTTGGGTGGCTTGTGAAGTATAAATGTAGATGTAGATGTAGTACGTCATATCTCCTGAAGTATGTGTCGCACTATGATATAATTTTTTAGGTACATTCAGCAGCATATGTGGATATTCTTTGCGAAATGTGTTGCCAGTACAGTAAGTAGTAAAGAAGTAATAAATTAAAAAGTCATGTCCGGTGCTGCATGCTTACTGCATGAACAGCGAAAATGGAGTAAGAGGTAAACTTTCTCCTTTCGTTGTTTTGTGGGGGTTTTCGGGGAGGAAAAGTTTCATAAAGGCTTCAGACTGTGTGTAAAGTTTGTTGCAGGTCACTAAATGCTCTCGTCTCGAACGCTGATTGAATTAAGTCTGGTATTCTCGTGTCGTGAGCTACATTCCTTTTTCACCCCCGTCCCTGTGACACATAGATGGTTCTCACCCCTCAGTGAATCTTTCCAGATAGTAAGTGATACGTGTACCAAGTTCAGTTGATATCGGTCAGGTGGCTTAGGAGATGTGGAATACACATACACGCCGGCCGAAGTGGCCGTGCGGTTAAAGGCGCTGCAGTCTGAAACCGCAAGACCGCTATGGTCGCAGGTTCGAATCCTGCCTCGGGCATGGATGTTTGTGATGTCCTTAGGTTAGTTAGGTTTAAGTAGTTCTAAGTTCTAGGGGACTAATAACCTCAGCAGTTGAGTCCCATAGTGCTCAGAGCCAATACACATACATACATACACACATATATAAACACATCTAGTTTTACAATATGTGTTTGCGTACAAATTCAGTAATTAAGAAGTGTTGAAATTTACGATCTAACTTGTTGTCAACAGCGTGCAGGATGATTGCAACGTGGTGTCCACGTTCTTCCTAACATTACTGCGAAGAAGAAAAGATACTTCTGGTTCTGTTTGAACTATTGTAAAGTTTGTTGTTGGTTGTGTTCCGAACACTTGTGCAATTGTGGTTGTATTTAGACTGTGGTACAAAAGACCACGACAGAGGGGGAGGGTTCATGTGAAAGCATTTCTTGTTGTTGTCTTCAGTCCGAAGACTGGTTGAGGCAGTCCTGCATGCTAGTCCATCTGGTGCAACCCTCCTCAACCTCTGAATAATGCAACCTACAACCATTTTTATGTTCTTAGTGTATTCACCCCTATGTGTTTATCTCTCTCTACAATATTTACGTCCCATATACTCCTCCATTCACTATTCCTTGATGGCTCAGGATATCTCCTGTCAATATCTTCTTTTAGTCAAGTTGTGCCATAAATTCTATTTTTCCGAAATCCGATTAGTAATTCCTCATTAGTTAATGGAATTAGTTATTCAATCTCCAGCATTCTTCTATAAGACCACATTTGTAAATGTTCTTTTCTTGTCTGTTTGAGCACAGGATCACATCCCAAATCAAAATTGGTACAGTCTAAACTCGGATTACTGCAACCGGTGTTTTTTAAATGCTTTCCTCATAGATTGGCTTCTTTTTGTACTCACGGAATGAATGAATACATGTCTGCAATGATACCTGATTGAAGAAGTCTTAAGAATGCTTACATGTTTGCAGAGAAACGCGGCAAGAGTCTGTACATCTACTGCGGCTAGCCGATCGAATTGGGAGTGAAGATTTCTGCCACAGTGCAAATCGAACAACGAACAAACACAAAACATTACCGAAAATTACGTAAAGAAGTGACGGAGTCACATACTACACTGTGTTTCACAATGTTTTGAAGATGTCAGATTTGAATAACACACAAACTCATCGCGAAACGAAATTTAATATTTTACACAAGGTACCACTTTTATTCAAGTTTACTTGAGAAACACTACGGAGGACAAATGACGACCGTGCGGGGTATGCACAATACTCGAGCTGTTTCACCCAATTTTTGAACTTATCTTTTGCAACTTCTTGAGGAATTCGGGAAATTTCATCGTGAACTCGATCTTTTAACTGTTGCAAGCTTCTCGGCCTGTCGGAGTACACTCTCGCCTTAAAATAACCCCATGGGTAAAAGTCTGGCAGAGTGACATCAGGCGAGCGAGGCAACCATTCGACACAACCGGATTTCACCGGATTATGTGGTTAGTGGGCGCCTGCGAAATGTCCAGCATTTGGGCACGTTTTTCGTAACGAACGACAAGTGCTTCACTGCAAACCGCTGCCCACACGTTCGACGTTATGAGGACTTCGGACAGTTTTCCGACGGCCGGTTGACTTTCGACTCGACGCATTCACTCAATTCAATATTGTTCCACGAGCAGGAATTGGATGGCATGGCTGAATCTTGAAATACTTGCGAAAGGCGTGCTGCACGCGCACAACAGATTCACCGTAGCGGAAATAGCACTCCACCGCGAACGCACGACATTGCTTCCACCAGTATGACATGGTTACTGTCCTAGATATGGGATGAAACTTCACATTCCTCACAACTAACAGACGACGTCATCGTAGCTGTATCTTGTTCCTAGCTCGCGTTATTCGCATCTGAAATCGTCAAGACATTGTGAAACACCTTTTATCTTAGTGCAAGGGAATCGTAACTGTTGCTGTGAAGGGAAAGGGTGTATAATTCTGAATCAAAATGGGTTCCGAAAGATAATAGCTGATAATGCACAACGTTTCTGTTGACTTTCAACAAGCAGGAAAAAATTTGTTTTTCTTTTTATACTCATGTACTTTGGTCCACCGTCTGGAAGCTAAGGCGGAACAGTTATTTCTTTGTCAAGGGGCGTAATGTCTAGAGAGCGGGGTGGCCAGGGTGTTGGACGAAGACTCTGTCCTTGATATAGCCCTAGAAAAAATTCAAGGGGCATAATGTCTAGAGAGCGGGGTGGCCAGGGTGTTGGACGAAGACTCTGTCCTTGATATAGCCCTAGAAAAAATTCAAGGGGCATTATGTCTAGAGAGCGGGGTGGCCAGGGTGTTGGACGAAGACTCTGTCCTTGATATAGCCCTAGAAAAAATTCAAGGGACATAATGTCTAGAGAGCGGGGTGGCCAGGGTGTTGGACGAAGACTCTGTCCTTGATGTAGCCCTAGAAAAAATTCAAGGGACATAATGTCTAGAGAGCGGGGTTGCCAGGGTGTTGGACGAAGACTCTGTCCTTGATATAGCCCTAGAAAAAATTCAAGGGGCATAATGTCTAGAGAGCAGGGTGGCCAGGGTGTTGGACGAAGACTCTGTCCTTGATATAGCCCTAGAAAAAATTCAAGGGGCATAATGTCTAGAGAGCGGTATAGCCAGGGTGTTGGACCGTTCCTTCCAGTCCAACGATCCGGACATCACTCTCCTCTCCAGACACTACGCCCCTTGACTTTTTTTTCTAGTGCTATATCAAGGACAGAGTCTTCGTCACACCAATTGCTGACGTCGACGAACTGAAGACTAGGATACAGGCTACTGTGGGTACTGTGACAGAACACATGTTACGAAACACCTGGCGGGAACTGGAATACCGCCTCGACATTCTCCGAGCTACCAAAGGAGCACACGTTGAGGTTTACTAACGTAAGTGGTCTTAAAAAGAACTAGCAACACTAACCCATGTAACGGCATCACATGTAACTTATTATGTCAACGGTTACTCTGTTATAAATTTTTCTAATCAGGGCAAGACTTTGTGCTCACCCTGTATTTTTATAAAAATGTATTACATTAACGACTGCTTGGATATAGATCAGAATATTCACATTACCGGTCTCGGAAAATACTTCCTGTTTTCAGATATGCTTGTAACGCAGAGACTTTTTGAGTCCATACAACCAGCCAGTTCACATCACAAAGAAAGATAAAAAATTAAAATTATTTGATGATTTCAGGCAGACTCCAGCTGCCTACAAATTTCCGAACTCAGTGGTAATAACCTGAGATCTTTTTGGGTTATTAATGAACAATGCATCAAACTAAATCACTCAGTTTAAGCGGTTAGATTAATTTTCCCCAACCAACGTCACCGAGGGATTGGCTACATGGAGGACCAGCAAGTGGAGTGGTCAGAGTAATTTTCACTTTCTCTAGTTGTTTAATGTAGAAAATGCTCAAAATCGGGACTTTCCTTCACAGTTCTTGGCCGTTACATTGAATGTAAGCTGAAGCCAAGCGGCGGCGTAGGATTACCAGTTCCCCTAGTTCGGAGAATTCGAGCTCAAACAGGTGTCCCAACCTGTTATACACCCAACAGACCCTGCCGCCCGCCGGCGCGAAGCTGCACCTACGGTTCGTTCCCTCCCCGTCACGTTGGCTGCGGGGACCTACTTACTAACTGCGGAGGCACACTAAGGCTCGGTGTCCTAGTTTACAAACAGAACCGACAGCCGCGCTCTAGGGTCTTTTCAGTTGCTGATCTCTGACGTCGTCACATGGTAGACAGAAGTTTCAGCCATTTTGTGATCGAACTGATGTCTCTTATTACCTTATGAGCAGCTTTGTGTTAGGGCCGTCCGTGTGGGTTTGCGTGGTTCGCGTTTGGGAACCTTCGGCGATTACATTGGTCACTACCGTGCCATTACACAGTTTGTATCGCGAGCACCGTGAAACGCGACCTCCGGCCCCTGCGACTGTTTTCGTAATTCGGATTTCACGACTAGCATCTTCTTCTCTCGTTCAACGATTCCTCGCTCTCTCTAGGGACTGAAAATAGTATCGTTTGCTTTAAGGTGCTTTTTCATGTAACTTCTCCCATTATTCCCTGTTCTCTCAGATTAAAGAGCACATCTTAGAAAACTTTTAACAGGGCTACCTCCCATTCGTGTGTCTTCCTGCAAAATATATGCCTAATTTATCTCATTACAGCCTATCGTGTTCTGTAACTCTCCCATTGTCACAATGTTATTTGCACCGTGGCGGGGTTGCTGGCGTCGCCTTTCGAATTCCTGACGTCACTAGCTCGATCTGTCGTGTGATGTCCCTCTGGTTTGAGGCCACTAAGATACCTGTTCGAGGTGGTTGATGGGAGAAGCGGAGTATCGTGGCGCGTTGGGTAGCGGTAACGGAGCGAGGAGGACGGTGTGAGGGGTCCGCCCGGCGACTGAGGCGATCACTTGCGCAAGCGTCTTGGCCACCAAGTCCAGCGAGTGGTTACTGGGTATATTTGTAGGCAGATTTCAATCCGTGGCTGACTCCGAGTGCCATCTTCGTGCGTAGCCTGGCCAGTCAGCTCTGAGACGTGGCACACCGATGAGAGAGTTGGAGTTAGTTTCGCTGTGCTGAATTCTGGGCCCCCCTTTGGAGCCGGCAAGCTTCAACTTAGGTTAATAAACTTCAGTTAAGTTTTGAATTTTGAGGTCTTAACTGTTGTCCTCTTATTGATACCTACGGGTCTGCTGCGATTATTGCGATTTCTTAGCTCATCTATTTTACCAGTTGATTCCTTGAATGTGGCTGTTTGTTTTCCCTGATTCGATACTAGCCTTGGCCTCTTGCAATGCGGCCGGGTGCTGATATCGAGATACCTTCGGGCTGTGCAGACATCATCGCTCTGTCAATTACGAGTATATTGCCTTAGGAGGTGCCTGCCTCTCAAAATTTGCAATTTCTGGGGCTATGTAATTTAGTTTGGCAGCGTAGGTTTCTTTCGGGCGTTTCGCCGTCGTTGTAGAGGCGGTATCTTGCAGTGACGCGGGTATACCATTTTGCTAGTTATTGTTGCTTTCACGGAATTAAGCTTGCAGTGCTAATATTTTTTTGCCGGTCTGTATCCAACGAAAAGGGCCTTGGAGAGCCGGTCTTCTCGTTGTAACCTTTCTTGGCCTTCCTATCTGGTGTAGCTTTGTGCTCCTTGGGTATAAGCCTTCTGGTGTGAGGAGGCAATTCAAACTCTTGCTTACTTATTTGAAGCAAATATTGACCGCGCGGAGTGGCCGTGAGGTTTGAGGCCTCATGTCACAGACTGCGCGGCCCCTCACGCCGGAGGTTCGAGTCCTCCCCTGGGCATGGGTGTGTATGTTGTTCTTAACATAAGTTACTTTAAATAGTGTGTAAGTCTAGGGACCGATGACCTACGCAGTTTGGTCCCTTAGGAATTCACACACATCTGAACGTTTTAAAGCAAATATTCATGAAGGCCTACCTGTTTCCTGTTTGGTAGTCTTACTTAACTGAAGCTGTTATTGAAGGTGGTCTGCCTGTTTTCTATTTTGGTAATTTTACTTAAATTTAGGTGTTATCATTGGAGGCCTGCTTGTTCTCTATTTGGTAATCTTACTTAACTGAAGTTGTTATTATTGAAGGCCTACTTGTTCCCTTTAAATTAAATTAGGAGCTATTTTATAATTTGGGTTAGCCGAAACTCTTATTAATCAAAGCCTACCTGTTTTTATTGCCCTATTATTGAGATCTGATATCTTATTCCATCTGTGTTGTACTTAACTGAAATTGTGATGCCAAAGGCCTAACTGTTTCAGAAGTATTTACGTCAATAAGGTAGTAACAGGAAATGACACCTGATGATACATGGGCCCTGATTTTTCACCTTACATCCCTTTATCCGTAATTGTAGATTTCATTATTAAATGGATTTGAAGATTAGGTTTCGAAAGACCTGCAGAGTGAATAAGTCCGACACCCTTATGGTCCAGGGACTGTAGATCAGCAGGTGAGTGTAACTTTCTGTCTGACGGTGGAAGCTGATAGGCAGCAGAGCATCGTACCTCCATGTTCACTAGTCTACCCACAGACCACACAAGCTACATGCTTAATCCCCAAAAACATTCGTACAGATAAACAAACACAGTTAGACACTTTGAATATCATTAAGTCATTTAACATTTCAATGAATGTACATCATGTTGTGGTTGGCAGGACAGCCAACACCGTGTTACTAGAGGAGGCCGAAAGGCACGCGTTTTAGCTCACGCAGGCTGGCGTGAGGTCTGGAACAGGACAAGGAAATTAGAATTTAGAAAAAAACGGACGTAGCTGGTGGAATACTTAACTTTAATCCATTAATGATGAACGTCGCTCTTGACGGTACATGATTCACAATATCAATAGTAACTGAATATGGTGTCTTGCTAGGCCGTAGCAAATGACGTAGCTGAAGGCTATGCTATACTATCGTCTCGGCAAATGAGAGCGTATTTTGTCAGTGAACCATCGCTAGCAAAGTCGGCTGTACAACTGGGGCGAGTGCTATGAAGTCTCTCTAGACCTGCCGTGTGGCGGCGCTCGGTCTGCAATCACTGATAGTGGCGACATGCGGGTCCGACGTATACTAACGGACCGCGGCCGATTTAAAGGCCACCACCTAGCAAGTGTGGTGTCTGGCGGTGACACCACACATCATACTGTCAAATGATAAAAGACTGAAATTAAAATACTGTCTGTCATGTCTTATTGGAATACAGAAGAGACGGGGTAAGAGGGAGGGGGGAAGACAGGTCACGTGTATGGATAGCAGCGTACTTTACATCTGATTACGTTTTCTGTGGCCAATCGAGTAAAATTATTATCTCACAAACTTAAACATGGCTGGTAACAGCAACTGTGAGTATGTTTCAATTAGTAAAGCAAACGACCAACCAACTGCTGGACATCAACTCCTTCAAATTTGATCTAGGCTTTGCCATCACCACCATGAGTATCTTCCCCCCTCCCCTCCCCTCCCCTCCCCCCAGAAGCACATACGATTCTACTAATCTGATTGAATGAACATGATGCGACTATTACCTGGAAACTGTGTGATTTTTTTAAATTCCGATTGCAGCGTCGCCCGCGTATACTGATCCATAACAACCTTTGCTACCCTACTTTTGAATAGGGACATAACTGAGCAAATTACTTTGTACGCATGTGATACCAATTAATCTAAACTTCACCTCACTATCTGTAAATGATATTGAATATACAGAATAGTTATCCGTAATACTAAGAATGACATTCTGATGAAACAGTCACACACAGTGGCTAACTGTTACGTATTAAAATTTTACCCTGTTAGACAAACCCGTCTACAGAATCTGAAAAGGTTCGTTTGGGCCCTACAATTGTTTCTTACATTGGAACAGATGACTCTGTTCTGCTCCGTTTACACACTGCCACAATATGAAGTGCTGAACTGCATGACCTGCAATAAGTCACTCTGCAGCAAACTGCCTCAACTTCATACATTTCATATTCGACAATTATGTTTTTCTTCCTTTTCTGAAAGTACGATTCACAGTCCACGCAACAGCGTAAGGTGTGACAGTAGAGGAATTACCGAACCTATCAGTCACTTGATGCGACAGAATAACGTCATTAAATATTTATAAATGACAAAAGTAATGTGTTCTGCGACTAAGCTGAATCCTTTTAATGAGACAGAAAAGCAGCTCGAACAAGCATGAACAATAACTTTTTCTCACCATTGTCATATACCATAAAAATTACATCTACACAAAGTATTTCAAATGGTTCAAATGGCTCTGAGCACTATGGGACTTAACATCTGTGGTCATCAGTCCCCTAGAACTTAGAACTACTTAAACCTAACTAACCTAAGGACATCACACACATCCATGCCCGAGGCAGGATTCGAACCTGCGACCGCAGCAGCCGCGCGGTTCCGGACTGAGCGCCTAGAACCGCTAGACCACCGCGGCCGGCTCACAAAGTATTTAAACGATATAAAATTCAGTCTTTCCAAATGAAACACTTTTGACTAACAAAGGTAGGAGGAAACTAAACAGTATGCTGAACACATGACTGATAATACACCCTGGAATCCAACACGTAAATGTTATTAAACACAATGGAATATTTACACAACAATAATTACTAGTCTAGCGCATTCAGCAAACTAAACTAAATGCAAATTACCTTTTTCCAAATGAGCCATCTCTCTATACAGTCCTCTGAAAAACCACCCTTAATTCACAGTTAACTACAGGGAGCATTCCAAATAAAATTACATTCTCTGTGCGGTACGTCCGCCATTCAAGCTCCTCACTCTATAACACAACGCTCTCTCTTCCTCTCTGATTGACAACTGCTTCCCTCGCCCGCCAGAGCTCTACAAACAGCTAGGTGGTACTGAGTCTACTCAATACTACCACAGTCTAACATATACAGTCGCGACACTTACATCTGTGAAAATTGTTACCTTCTGACACTTAGTGCGACACTAGCGCCCCAAGCGGAGATAAAGCAGTCGTAGGATTAAAAGTCTTATTTTTAATCGTTTTTATAGTTAATTATCGAAATAATTACTAAATTCTTGCTTTTCAATGGAGAGAAGTCTTCCGAAGTAAGAATGATTTCAGGTGTGCCGCAGGGGAGTGTCATAGGACCGTTGCTATTCAAAATATACATAAATGACCTGATGGATGACATCGGAAGTTCACTGAGGCTTTTTGCAGATGATGCTGTGGTGTATCGAGAGTTTGTAACAATGGAAAATTGTACTGAAATGCAGGAGGATCTGCAGCGAATTGACGCATGGTGCAGGGAATGGCAATTGAATCTCAACGTAGACAAGTGTAACGTGCTGCGAATACACAGAAAGATAGATCCTTTATCATTTAGCTACAAAATAGCAGGTCAGCAACTGGAAGCAGTTAATACCATAAATTAGCTGGGAGTACGCATTAGGAGTGATTTAAAATGGAATTATCATATAATGTTGATCGTCGGTAAAGCAGATGCCAGACTGAGATTCATTGGAAGAATCCGAAGGAAATGCAATCCGAAAACAAAGGAAGTAGGTTACAGTACGCTTGTTCGCCCACTGCTTGAATACTGCTCAGCAGTGTGGGATCCGTACCAGATAGGGTTGATAGAAGATATAGAGAAGATCCAACGGAGAGCAGCGCGCTTCGTTACGGGATCATTTAGTAATCGCGAAAGCGTTACGGAGATGATAGATAAACTCCAGTGTAAGACTCTGCAGGAGAGACGCTCAGTAGCTCGGTACGGGCTTTTGTTAAAGTTTCGAGAACATACCTTCACCGAAGAGTCAAGCAGTATATTGCTCCCTCCTACGTATATCTCGCGAAGAGACCATGAGGATAAAATCAGAGAGATTAGAGCCCACACAGAGGCATACCGACAATCCTTCTTTCCACGAACAATACGAGGCTGGAATAGAAGGGAGAACCGATAGAGGTACTCAAGGTACCCTCCGCCACACACCGTCAGGTGGCTTGCGGAGTATGGATGTAGATGTAGATTAAATTATAAAGAGACGTGAACAATCATGAGATACATGTAAAACCAGCCGAATTTCGTTAATTCAGTGACATAAGCTACAACTTTATGATGATAAAATACATTCGGATGTGTGTGCAATTGCAGGTTTCTCCACTGAAAACAAGAAGATATAAACACACATCTCATGCACGAGAAGAATATATTTCTTTTGTTGTCTGTTCTTATTATGACAGACACTTTCCTTCACACACAACAACTTTGTAGGGAACCTAATATTTCGCATAGTCTTACACTTCATTCGACATTCTAATACATAAATATGTTTGTATACTTAATTACTTTTGTTTCAAAAGCGAATGTATTGAAGATTCTTGCAGTTTGTGGCTCAGATGCAGCATCAATTGTGGAATTGGTTTCTTCTGTATTTTGTTCTTGCATTATCCCGTCTGTGTGGTTTTTCCTTAAGTTACAATTGAGGTACCTTATATGATACGTTAAATAACGTAGGTATTGCATTCCATAACGTTTCCTATGTTCACAATCACTGATACGACTGGAAATATTCACTTTCTGAAAGACGTACGACACCTTGCTGCAAAAGGTCAGGCCTTCTGCAGTTAACTAACAATTTTTGTTCTTAAAGGTTACGACATTCTCCAGCAAATATCTTTAGGTTACAAGTAAATCGTAAATAAACTGTTCTGTAATGTAGCGTTTCACACTTCCTACAGTCGTTAGAAAACCTAAAAAACGATAAATTTGGTGTCTTCTCGTTGTTTCAGAAATTTTTCTGCGCTCTAGACACTACCGTTTGTAAAAACCATTCTGCAGACCAATGTAAACAGTTACGTTTCTCATTCGCTTTCACAAGATCTCGCCGGACTCAACAGTATAGTTTCCTGGCCGCTTGGTGCGCTGCGATCGCAGCGGGTAATCAAGGTCTATATATACACCTTGTGGGTAATAAAAAAGAGCTGTAGAGCAGCGTAGTAAGCTGCTGCCAGCCCGCCCCCTTCGGGAGGAACTGAAAATCAATAAAGAAAAAAAATAAAATAAAAAAGAGACGGTGTGTCGCGACTGTCGTCTTAGACTGCGATAGTACTACAACATCTGGTAGCTAAAGGGTACGTATCACTGAGTTCAGCGATTCGAAAATGCTCACAGAGGCAAATATTCCAAACACCCTGACAAATATACCAGACAAACTGTCATTTTTTGCGATTTCTTACAATACGTATACCTTTCAATTTTACTTGAATCACGAGCTAATCAGAAAGTCAAATGCAATAATTACAAATAAAATGTCCAGCGAGAACTGCGAGGATAAAACGGGTATGGCCGTTGAGCAAAGGAAAACGTCGAACTAAACTGCATGTGACCTGAATCGACCAGCTCGCGTCTCTTATAACATCCAGCCAATGAAATCAAGCAACCCCATATACCCCCAAAGAAGAAACCCACAGCAGTATTGATATCCAGGTCACGTCCCAATACACAAACTTTCGGCAACGGACCGGCCGTCCACTATTAACTGAAACTGACATTTTAATAAATATTGAGAAGAACGTAAATTAATCTGCCAGGAAGTTTCAACGTAAATTAAAGTTAAAACATTTTAAAATGTAATATGAAAAAGCAAAAACATGTGCACACGTCAGCGATGACATACTTTAAAACCATTCCAAATGTACTGATTTTGCGAGTCTAATTTAGTATTCTAAGCCAAATTTCGAAAATGTGAGCTCATAACAGCGCATGTGTATAACTATATGATTAACAGAATTATGATGAACTACATTTTATAAAACATGTACCATAAGGAAAACGTTTGAAATTTCTTGTAGGAATGATCTTTGCATGCTTATATTTTTTTCGTTAATGGTACATATTGTATAAAATGTAAATCATCATGGTTATGTTAATCATTTGGTTATACATCTATAAGTTTTTTTATGAGCACACATTTTAGAAACTTTGCTTTGAATGCTAAATTAGGCGTACAAAGTCTATACATTTTGTATGCTTTTAAGATATGACAGTCGGTGCACAGAAATAGATCTCCTCAGTGTATCGAAGCAGCTTAAATCACTTAACAAAGACAAATCTTCGTGTCCAGACAAAATCCAAATTAGTTCCTTTCATAGTATGCCGATACAATAGTCCCATACTTAGTAATCATATGCAATAGCTTGCGCGACCAAAGATCCGTACCGAAAGACTGGTGAGTTGCACAGGTCACACCAATACTCAAGAAAGGACATAGGAATAATCCGATGACTTACAGACCTACACTACTGTTGTCAATTTGCAGCAAGATTTTGGAATATTGTATTCGAAAATTGCGAATTACCTCGAAGTAAACGAACTATTGAGGCACAATCAGCACGGATCAAGAAAATAACTTTTTATGTGAAACACAGTTAGCTCTTTATTCTCACTCGCACTAAGTAGTGACTGCTGTAGACAGCGGACCTCAAACTGATTCCATATTTCTATATTTGCAGGTTTTTGACATCGTTTCTTACAAGAGACTTCTAATCAAATTGCGTGCCTATGGAGTAACGTTTCAATTGTGCGAATAGATTCGTGATTCTCTGTTAGAAAGGTAGTACGTAGTAATAGACGGAAAGCCATTGAGTAACACAGAATTGATATCCGGCGTACCCAAACGAAGTGTCATAGGCCATCTTTTGCCCTAATGTATACAGTGTGTTTCAAAAATGACCGGTATATTTGAAACGGCAATAAAAACTAAACGAGCAGCGATAGAAATACACCGTTTGTTGCAATATGCTTGGGACAACAGTACATTTTCAGGCGGACAAACTTTCGAAATTACAGTAGTTACAATTTTCAACAACAGATGGCGCTGCAAGTGATGTGAAAGATATAGAAGACAACGCAGTCTGTGGGTGCGCCATTCTGTACGTCGTCTTTCTGCTGTAAGCGTGTGCTGTTCACAACGTGCAACTGTGCTGTAGACAACATGGTGTATTCCTTAGAACAGAGGATTTTTCTGGTGTTGGAATTCCACCGCCTAGAACACAGTGTTGTTGCAACAAGACGAAGTTTTCAACGGAGGTTTAATGTAACCAAAGGACCGAAAAGCGATACAATAAAGGATCTGTTTGAAAATTTTCAACGGACTGGGAACGTGACGGATGAACGTGCTGGAAAGGTAGGGCGATCGCGTACGGCAACCACAGAGGGCAACGCGCAGCTAGTGCAGCAGGTGATCCAACAGCGGCCTCGGGTTTCCGATCGCCGTGTTGCAGCTGCGGTCCAAATGACGCCAACGTCCACGTATCGTCTCATGCGCCAGAGTTTACACCTCTATCCATACAAAATTCAAACGCGGCAACCCCTCAGCGCCGCTACCATTGCTGCACGAGAGACATTCGCTAACGATATAGTGCACAGGATTGATGACGGCGATATGCATGTGGGCAGCATTTGGTTTACTGACGAAGCTTATTTTTACCTGGACGGCTTCGTCAATAAACAGAACTGGCGCATATGGGGAACCGAAAAGCCCCATGTTGCAGTCCCATCGTCCCTGCATCCTCAAAAAGTACTGGTCTGGGCCGCCATTTCTTCCAAAGGAATCATTGGCCCATTTTTGAGATCCGAAACGATTACTGCATCACGCTATCTGGACATTCTTCGTGAATTTGTGGCGGTACAAACTGCCTTAGACGACACTGCGAACACCTCGTGGTTTATGCAAGATGGTGCCCGGCCACATCGCACGGCCGACGTCTTTAATTTCCTGAATGAATATTTCGATGATCGTGTGATTGCTTTGGGCTATCCGAAACATACAGGAGGCGGCGTGGATTGGCCTCCCTATTCGCCAGACGTGAACCCCTGTGACTTCTTTCTGTGGGGACACTTGAAAGACCAGGTGTACCGCCAGAATCCAGAAACCATTGAACAGCTGAAGCAGTACATCTCACCTGCATGTGAAGCCATTCCGCCAGACACGTTGTCAAAGGTTTCGGGTAATTTCATTCAGAGACTACGCCATATTATTGCTACGCATGGTGGATATATGGAAAATATCGTACTATAGAGTTTCCCAGACCGCAGCGCCATCTGTTGTTGAAAATTGTAACTACTGTAATTTCGAAAGTTTGTCTGCCTGAAAATGTACTGTTGTCCCAAGCATATTGCAACAAACGGTGTATTTCTATCGCTGCTCGTTTAGTTTTTGCAGATAATGTTGTCATTTACGGTCTGGTAAAGTCATCAGAAGATCAAAACTCTTTGCGAAATTACTTAGACACAATATCTATATGGCGCGAAAAAGTGGGAATAGACTAAATAAGGAGAAGTGTGAAATCTACGACATGAGTAATAACAGGAACCCGTTAAACTTATAATCCACAGAAGTCCAAAGGCTATCAAGTCAATTAAATACCTAGGAATTACAATTACGAACAACTTAAATTGAAACGCTCACACAGATAATGTTGTGAGGAAGGCAAGCCATAGACTTCATTTTGTTAGAAGAACACTTACAAGATGCATCAGATAAGAGCCTGCCCTGTCCACCTTCTGCTCGATTAACGCTGTGCGGTACGGGATCCTCACCAGATAGGACTGACGGAGGACGTCGAAAAAGTCCAAAAAAGGGCAGCTCGTTTTGTATTATCGCAAAACAGGGGGGGGGGGGGTCACGGATATCATAAACGAGTTGCGGTCACAGTCATTAAAACCAACGCGTTTTTCACAGCAGCGAGAATTTTTTTACAAAATTTCAAAACCAACTTTCTCCTCTGAACGCGAAAACACTTTACTGTCGCCAGCGTACACAGGGGGAAATGATGATAGTAATAACCTAAGAGAAACTGGAACTCACACGGAAAGATATGTGTTCGTTTACCCCACGCGCTGTTAGATAGTGGAACGGTAGAGAAACAGTCTGAACATGAATGCAGCGGAGTGCGCAGATTAAAACTGTGTGCCCGACCGAGACTCGAACTCGGGACCTTTGCCTTTCGCGGGCAGGTGCTCTACCAACTTTTTTTTAGCAACTTTTTTTTTTTTTTTTTTGGAGACACAGGAATCAACAGTAGTGGAAGGCGTTGTTATTTATTTATTTGCATGTGTTTTTGTAAGATTCACTAATATCATGAAATTATGGGAACACATCGGGGAAAAAGAAAAGAAATTATAAATTCTGGTTAAAGAAAAAGAAAGGAAAAAGGAAAAGCAAAAAGAAATAAAATCCGCGCAATCTGCGACGCGCTCTCCCATCCGCGGAGGTCAGAAGTAGAATAGATCGTAGGCGGTTGAAACTCAGACCCCGCCGGGGGAGGAGGGGTGGGTGCCCTCTGTGCCAGACACCCCCCAACTCAGTGGAGGTCTAACAAAGACCGCTCGAAGATAATTAGCAAATAATGTTCGGTATCGTGGCGAGTTTTCGAGAGCTGCATGGGCTGTTCGTAAATAGGTCCAAAAGTCGAGGCGGGATTTAGGTCCCTCATGAAAGAGATAAGCGACCGCCCATCCTTTGACCCACGTAATAGCATGACATTTGGCGGCGGGAAAATGTCGGTCCTCCGGGTATAGAAACATTCGAGGTTCGATTGTGTCTGGTGGCACCCGGAGATAGCAGGCAATGATTTGCTGCACGAAGCGCCATACATCTTGCGACGAGGCGCATGTCAGACGGTGTTCATCAGTGTCCAGTTGCTGGCAAAGGAGACAAAGAGGGGATTCTGACAAGCCAATGTTGTGCAGGCGCTGCTTCGTGGCAAATTTCCTGTTGACGATGTGATACCACAGTGCCCGGACGTTCGTAGGGAGGAAGGGCTGGTGGACGGTAGTCCACACTATGGGCCACTGGATGGAGGGATGTTTGGTCTCCATCACATTCCGGGGAACACAGCGCAGCAACAGGCTGTAAAAATCCTTAGTCCTAGGTGGGCGTGTATCTGGGAGCTGGTATGTATGTAACTGTAGTCGACGAAAAAGGTCGAAATATGGGACAAATAAGGCACGATATGGCCGACAGACACCGGTGGTGAGGTGGAAGCAGGTAGGAGGACTTCAAGGAGGCTGCGTGTTAGAGATGTACCCTGGCCCATCCACTGTTTTCTCATGGTACTCATGTACAAGGCTGCAGCTCGCATACGGACATTGACGAGCCCGACGCCACCATACCGTGAGGGCAGGGTAAGTGTCTCATAACGGACTTTAAACATTGAACCAGCCGTGAGATAATAGCCAAAAGCTGCCTGAAGGTTGAGCCCAATTGCAGTTGGCAGAGGGAGAACTTTTTTTTTTTTTTTTTTTTAAAAAAAAAAAAAATTCTTTATTAGCAACAACAATATTGATTATACATATTTAGCCCACCTCCTAACATGATTAGTGGGCCATAATTATTACATAAGTCTAAAAATTTGCAGCTAATTTTACAATTTGTATTAGTGAGCTACTTTTAAGTTTTTAGCTGGTGTTGAATTCCTACAGTACAATGGACACTTTAATTTACCTACAATTTGTATTAGTGACTACTACTTTTTAAGTTCCTAAGATGGTGCTAATTTCCTACGGTGCAATGGGCAGTTTAATGTTACCTACGTCTAACCTAGAAATGACTACTAACTGCAGCGTCACAGGTGTGCCAGTAAATACAAACCTACTTGGAGTGGCCAGGCTCCTCGAGCTAATCCCGAGGAGCGTGCCCCTGGCACTGGGCCGGCCAAGGTTAGTAATCGCTGCAGTTCCCTATGTTAGTATTCTAATCTAAGTCCTACTCTACTAACTTAACCTATGTCATAATTGGTGCATGTCATAATCGGTGTAAATGATCCCATCCCCCTGTTCCCACACGTGGCGGTTTCCAACTGATGAGGGTCGGCCATTCCACGCACAGGCGGTATGGGATTGGGATCAGGTCTCAATCGGGTGGTTGGTTAAGAATCTGGTATTTACTCTTGATCTCTCAAGTACTCTATTAAAACTTTTCGCGATACCTCTTCTGCCAGAGCATTCAAGGTATGGAAGGTGTCTTCTTGTCTTAGAAGGTCGTATGTCTCGTTGTGTTGAAGTCTGTCTCTATATGTTGTCGCCACGTCATTGAAGAGAGGGCACTCGAAAACCACATGTTCGGGAGTTCCTTCCGCCGCGCCACAGTCACACTCGGGGGTTGCCCTTTTCCCAAACCGACATAAGTATGTCGGATAGGGTCCATGACCAGTGAGAAAGTGGATGAGTCCTCGTGTGGGTTCGAAATATTTCATAGTCCCACGTTCTTTAACATTAGGTAAGAACTGGAATGTTCTTCTCCCCGTTTCATCTTCATCCCAATTCCTCTGCCACAGTTCCTCCCCTCTGTTTCTTATCTCCCTCTTATCCTCCACTCTCACACCCATGATCTCTGTTATTTTTTCCCCGTTCCCTCTTTTCGCCCAATACCATGCCGCTTGTTCTCTTATTTTAATATCTAGCGGGCAGAGCCCCATTATGACTAACAGAGCTCCCCCTGGTGATGTCCTGTAGGCCCCTACTGATCTTAATATCATATTTCTCTGGACTCTTCTCACTATCATGGCGGGCACGACCCGCGTGAGCCTGTGCGCCCAGACTCCCGAGCCGTAACCCACTACTGATGTCAGGATGCTATTGTGATAGAGTTTGATGAGATGAGGAGGGAGATGAAATCGTTTATGTCCGATGGAAATGAGATTATTTAGTAACTGCAATGCTTTCTGTGTTACGGTTTCTATGTGCTTTCCGAAGTTCCATCTCTCGTCAATTATGACTCCCAGATATCGCGCTTCACGTCGCCGAAGAACTGGTGAGCCATCGATTCTCACAGTGGGATTTCTAATGAGCTGACCTTTTAGTAGTAAATATGTTGATTTACTAGGGGATACTTTCATTTTCGTTTTAAGGCACCATAGGTGCAATCTTTCAATAGCCCTTTCGATTTTTGGCTCTATGTCCTCTCGGCTACGACCGCCGACCAGCAGGAGGAGGTCATCTGCGTAGGCTATCACCTCTAGCACTTCTTCACTTTGTTGCAATTCATCTAATAATGGTTCCATATGCATGTCCCAAAACAGGGGCCCCAGAACGGAGCCTTGGGGACACCCCTTAGTGATTGCTTTTCCAATTCTCCTGCTAGGGGATGATAGCCAGACCTCCCTATCTTGACAATAGCTCCTCAGACACCCATATAGCGGCCCTGGGCACTCTTTCTCCCGTAAGCAGGAGAAGAGCGAAGGCCACCACAGGTTGTCGAAGGCGCCACTGATATCCACCATGATGCCAACGACATACTTATGTGGGGTCAAGCCGCAGACCTCAGCCGCCAGAGCGATGGCATCAGATGCCGACCGCCCCGGCCTGAAGCCGAACTGCCTGCTGCTCATCCCACGCAGTATCCGGTGAGCCGTCAATCTGTCAGCTAGCAATTTTTCCAAGAGCTTCCCAAACAGGTCTAAGAGACAGATTGGCCTGTAAGATTTTACTTCAGTTGGATCCTTCTCCGGTCCTTTTTTGATTATTATTACATTCGCGGTTTTCCACTTCTTGGGAAACCTTCTTTGTCGGAGGCATTCGTTGTATAAGTGAGTTAACGGCGCGACTAACTGGGGTGCCAGAAATTGCACCACCTCAGCCACAATGCCGTCTGGTCCTGGAGCTTTCCCTCTCTTTAGGGATTTTATCTGTACAGCTACCTCCTCTTCCGAGAATGGGTAGACTGCCGTGTTGTTGTTGTAATCCATTAGATATGCATCCCGCAGTTGCTTCTGGTTTTCAGTTTCCCCATCCGCATTGTCGTCAGGCAGCAGGGACTGGAGAAGGATCTCGGCAGTTTCCTGCCAAGACTCCGTCATCCCATCCCCTCGCCTGACAGTGGATAACTCCAGGGGAGAGCGGATTTTTTCCCGTACCAATTTATAAGGGAGACCCCACGGGTCTAAGGCCAACTGGTTCAGCACATAGCTTTCCCAGCTACGCAGTCTCACTTCGCGTAATTCCTTTTGAAAATTTTGCTTTGCCTCCCTGTATCGCAACTGCCATCTTTGTCTTTCCAGCCAGACGACACTGCGCTGGTAGTTCCTCCTTAGCCTTCTAACAGACCGACGTAACTCCTCTAATTCAGGCGACCATGGTGATGGCGAGGCCGCCACGGCCTTCCTCCTGGTTGGTACGGCGGCCCTCACTGCTCTATGTACTGCGCCCACCAGTTCCTCAGCTCTTTTGTCTATGTCTAGGTCTTCGTGTATGTCACCTTCTGGTAATGCAGGGATGTCGCACTCCCTCGCTAAAAGTTCCCAATTTGCTTTATTATAATTATATTGCACCTCCCACCCCATGGCCCAGCGGCACTCTCTTTCGCTTAAGGTGAAGGTTATTAAATTGTGATCACTCGTGGTGGCATTGCTTATGACTGTCCAATTCTTAATTAGGTTGGCTGCGTTGTGTGATGTAAGGGTAACGTCAATGTTCGTGCCTTGTCCTCCTCCTGCTTTGTAGGTGGGAGGATTACCCGGCTTGTTGGCCACCACGAGCTGTGAAGCCATTAGAAAGTCCTCTACTTTATCTCCATTCGCGTCTCTGGTGCCGCTGTACCATAGGGGGGATTTTGCATTGATGTCAGCAGTTATTATTATTTTTCGTCCCCGCAACGCCGCAGTAACTCTTGCCAGATGTTCCAGGTGTAGTTCTATATCATCTCCGTATTGAAAATACGTGTTTATGAGTATAATTACTCCCATTGGTGACTGGAGCTCCACGACGTTGCAGTGACGAGTTGTAAATTGTGAGAGTGTAGTTACCCTCAGGAGTTTATTTGTTATTACTATTGCTGCTCTTGGGTCCTCATTTCTGCTGACAATTTGCCAAGTTGTGGCAGCAAAGGCTATTTTCCCAGCTTGGGAGTACGGCTCCTGTAGACAGAGCACGTCTAGTCTCCTCTCCTCCACCTCTTTACGGAGCTCCTGCATAACAAGTCGACTATTGTGCGTGTTCAGTTGTCCAATTGTTATCTCTGTCGTCATGGAAAGTATGTGTGTATATGGTCGTCTGGCCAGGTCTTACTCCAGTCAAAAGCAATTCGTCCATTTGCCAGTACGGCCTGTTCGTAGATGTCCTGAAGGTCAAACTTTTCACCGCGTCTCTCAAAAACTTTTTTCAGTAAGTCCCGCAGGGCTCCGAAATCAGTGGGGAGATTCACTGACTTGAGCTGTATTCTATCCACTGCCTCCATTACCGAGAAGGTTACCTTTCTTCCCTCTCCGTGTCCTACACGGACCACATGCCGTAAGGCAGTGGCTAGGGTAATCGGCTCTTCCAGTCTGGCCAGTTGCAACGTGAACTCGATGTTGGGGTAAACCCTTACCGGGTCCACGGGCGGCAATCTGACCGCTGGAGCGATTTGTATTGTGGGCCTCGAGCTTGTGCTTGTGACAGCACTATCTTGGATAGGTTCTTCTCTGGGTTTTGTCTGAGATATTTCTGTCCTAGGATGCTCTTGCCGCTTTGGATGGAATGTCGGCTTCGTTTCCCGTCTTCGAGGGGCAGGATCTACGTTCAATGCTGGAAGATCTGTTTGTATGTTTTTATCTATCATATAAGGATCCGTTTGGATGGCCTTGTCTATTATTTCTGTCTTAGTGGCGCTCGAAAGCGCCACTAGGAAGTTCTTGAACCTGGTTGCCCTCATAGCATCCCGCCTCCTCTTACTTGGGGACTTGCGTTTTGGCATCCTGTTCGGTGGGCTGTGATCAGCCATAATCGATTTTCGAGATTAGTCGTTGTTCCAACATTCTATATGTTGGGCAACTGCGTCCCGAGGCTCCACATGACTTTTTCCCTCGGTTTTTGCAAGGGACACAGACCGCTGCCCGCAGCTCGTGGTCGTGCGGTAGCGTTCTCGCTTCCCACGCCCGGGTTCCCGGGTTCGATTCCCGGCGGGGTCAGGGATTTTCTCTGCCTCGTGATGGCTGGGTGTTGTGTGCTGTCCTTAGGTTAGTTAGGTTTAAGTAGTTCTAAGTTCTAGGGGACTGATGACCATAGATGTTAAGTCCCATAGTGCTCAGAGCCACAGACCGCTGCTGCTTTGCAGTCTTTGCGGTTGTGTCCACTTGTGCCACACTTCGTGCAGGCCGACTCCCTGGTACACAGCCTTAGGATGTGATCCAGGTCACCACAATTGTGGCAGCGAGGTACCACGATGTAATCTCTGACGTTGATGGAATGAAATCCAACATATAATCTGCCCATTGCTGTGATTGTTTTCCACATCGGTGCCGTGACCTCAGCTACGTGATGAACCACATCACGCCCCCGAGGCCCCGTCTTAAATCTCAATTTAAAGCTCTTTCTAAATTCTTCCTCATTTATGTCATCAAAATTCTGCTCTTTTATTGTATTCGTCAGTTCGTCATCTGTCATAGTGGTTGGTACGTCATAGAGAATAACAAGGGGATTCCTTTTCTTTGGTGGTTCGCACTTAACTAGTGAATTTAATTTCTGATTGTTTAATATTTTGTTTTTGTCTTCTTCTGAGGCTACTTCAACTATTACAGAGTTTCTGCTGGGTTTAATTCGTTTTATTTTGATTTTGTCTTTGGCCGGGTTTATGGTTTTCGTGAACAGCTCTTGTATTTTCTTTACACTGGTGTCTTGCCCAGGCAGTGTCCCGAGAAAGACCGCAGTGTCTGTTCTTTTGGCTGCTTTGTCTATACTTTCTTTTGTTGTATGCGGCTTGGTCGGCGCCTGCGCAGCCACCGCCGCCCAAGTCTTGGTTGGTTGGTTTCTCAATCTGTTATTTTCTTTTTCCAGTTCTTCCACTCGACCTTCTAATTTTGCGTGGGCGATGGCCCATGCAATAAGTTCGTTTTTAATAGTTGTTAAAGCCGCTTGGCTTATTTTACCGTTCTTCACGTTCTGCTCTAAGAGCAGTGAGATTCTACCATGTCTTTGCATAACTGATTCACCTTCTGCCTGACCCGACTCGTCCTGAGGAGCAGGTTCAGGCATCGCAGAAGCTCGCGATGGCGCACTCGAATCACTCGTTATTGGTGTCTCCATATTGACGAGTGATAACAAAAGGGGGGTGGGAGCCCGTCTCTTGCCCCGGACCGGCTCCTCTGGCATGGGGGGGGACTACTGCAGCTCGCCCACCGACCTCGCCCCTAGATCAAGGGCACTCCAGAGCTGCCGGGTTCAGCGCGCCGTCGCCAGCGCACTGGTCCCCATCGACGGCCCCGTCGTCGACGATTTCACGCGACGCTCCTCGGCAACTGCACCCCGCACTCCGGCGAGGCGGATGCACCCCTCGCCCTTCGCCGCCTACTTGCCCAAGTTTCCACCAGAAGGCCAAGGACCCACTCCTACTCAGGTGGTGGGTCGGTCCCCCAGTCGTTCAGCGGTCTGGGCCCATCTAACCTAGCCCAGGCGATGTCACCACCACCTGGGTTTGGCAGAACACGCCCCGGTTACCCAGGGGCGCGGCGAAGCACCCTTGCCGACTCGCGCCGCGATCCCACGCCGACAAACGAGGTCACCGGCATGCAGAGCACCTGCTGGTCTGTGCCCTGCGAACAAAAAAAGGGACTGGTGTTCGGTCCCTCGACACAGCTCCCCCTGTGCCACGCACCCTTCGCTTTCGCATCGGGTTGGGTCGCAGCTCTCCCTTTTGTCGCAAGGCAGAATGCCAAGCTTAACATCTGGCACCACGGGAAGGCGGAAAGAGCCACTTGGGAAGGAGAGGCTATGAGAGACGCATCACTTCCCCTGTGAGGACTGCCACGGCACACCCGACTGGAAAGCGATACGCCCCAGTGCGAGCTTCCGTGCCTTACGGCGCGCCGGTAACGGGCGGGCCCGCACCGAAACGCGCCGTCAAGTGACTGACCTCACGCCAGACAGAGGGAGAACTTGCGCGATGTGAACCAATTTTGATGCCACATAAAGATTAATAAACTCAACCCGTTGAAGTGTGTCCTGGCAGCGCAAGAGGTTCTGGCGGACGTCGTTGCGGATGACGTGTAACAGGCGACGGAAATTCGTTGCCGCTGTGCGTGTTACCGTGGGGGTAAAGGTAATGCCCAAGTACCGGAAAGTCCGCACAAGCGGCAGGGGTGCAACTTCACCCTCCTGGAGGCCTCGTCCAATGTGCATTGCAGAAGATTTGGCGACATTCATGGCACTGCCAGCGACAGCCCCATAACGGGTAATCAATTCGAGGACTTCCCGAATCTCAGAGCCGGAGCGAATGAGGAGGAGGAGGTCATCAGCATATGCCCGACAGCGAAAAGTGTGTTGGCGTAGGGTGAGGCCAGAGAGCTTGGTCGTCAAGCCACCAAGAAGGGGCTCAAGGGCAATGGCATACAGGAGGGTAGAGAGGGGGCACCCCTGCCGTATCGAACGGCAGTTAGGTACCGGCCCTGCTAAACGTCCATTGACTTGGACACGTGAACTGGCACTGTCGTAAAGACGCCGGATGACGTCGAGAAACGGAAGGGGGATGCCCATTCGGGCTGCCACCGAAAACAGGAAACGATGACGCACTTTATCGAAGGCGCTGTCGAAGTCTATAGCGACGACCGCTGCCCGGAGTCTGCAGGCCACCGCTATCGCAATTAAGTCGCGGCATTCCCCTGCGGCAGTCTGTATGTTAACCTGTCCGCCAGGCGTCGTCTGCTCTGGCGAGAGGATATGAGGGAGTGTAGTTCGGAGCCGTATTGCCAGTAAGCGCGCGAAAATCTTGTAATCGGCATTGAGTAGGGTGAGCGGTCTGTAACTCGTGACCATCGAACCTCGGGCTGGTTTGTGGACCGGTATAATGATGCCCTCAGCAAAGGCGGGTGGGATTGCTTGGTCAGATGTCATCAGTTCTTGGTACATAGTCGTCCACCGTGGTGCCATGAGGTCCCGAAAGGTACGGTAAAACTCAATCGGTAAGCCGTCGAAGCCGGGCGATCTGTTAACTGCACCCTTGGCGATGGCATGGTTGACTTCGTCTAGCGTGACCGGCACTGTCAAAGCATCCGCCTCCGTGTGGGGGAGGGTGCGCGTGACGTAATGCAAAATGGAGTCGTCTGCTGCAGTTCCAGCGTCTTCATCACTATAAGTACGACGGTAGTGCTCGACGAATGTGTGGACGATGTCATTCTGAGTGGTCACCTGCGTTCCATGAGGCGTGGTCAGAGTGCTGATGATCTGCCGACGACGCCTTCGTTTGTCGGACACTATATCATGCATGGATGGAATTTCTAAATCCGCGTGATCGTGGCGCCGCGTCCGTATCACGACCCCTTGCAGTTTCCGGCGTGCCAGCGCAATTATCTTCGCCTTAGTTCTTTGCCGTTCCAACTGGTTGTCCGGGATTGGCGGTTGAGCATCCAGATCTCGGAGAATCGCGTAATAGAAGTCAACAGTGGTGCGATGCCAGTCGGCCATGTCCTTCCCGTATCTCATCAGTGTCCTCCGGATCGCCGGCTTGGTACAATCCAACTACCATGTCAATGTCGAGTGGTAGCGGGGAAGGCGTCGTTCGCAGGCTGTCCACGTTTCAGTGACTTGTTGGCGACACGCCAGGTCATGCAAGTGTGAGGTATTGAGTTTCCATGGCGCACAGCTGCGCCATACTGATTGCGGCGGAAGGAGGACCGTACAGATGTAAGCACAATGGTCGGAAAACGCCAGCGGCCATCGTTCGGCGCCCCGTATCGCAGATCTAAGAGTTTGTGAGACATATATCCTGTCTAGTCGACTTGCGGAATGACTGGTAAGAAAGGTATGGCCAGAAAGGTCGCCGTGTTGAACTTCCCAGGTATCGTGAAGCAGGAGGTCTCGCACCACTATACGTAGCTCCTGGCATGTAGTATAGTGGGGAATCTGATCTTTAGGATGCAGAACGCAGTTAAAATCACCTCCTAGTAGGCAATGGTCATACCGCCCTAAAAACAGGGGAGCGATTTCCTCGGTATAAAACTCGGCCCTTTCATGCCGTCGGTCGGTGCCTGAGGGAGCGTAGACAATGATGCGTGTCCCCATGGCAGTGAGTGCCATGCCCCGAGCTGATGGAAGAAAGACTAGCCAAGTGAACTTCCTGCAGAAGGGCGAAATCAATATCCGAAGCCCAGAACATCTCCTGCATAAGGCGGATTTTCACCCTGGAACGGATGTTGTTGGTGTTGATGGTTGCTATCCGGTAGGCCTGGTGTCGGATTGCTGGAGGCTGGTCCACTCCGCTGTCCGCGCAAGGGTGTGGGCGTCGCAGCGGAACGTTATCCCGCTGGCCCGCAGGGGAGTCTGGGGAGAGTATGATTAGTGGTGCGGCCGTGACGGTGCAGGGTCCCGTAACGGGTCCTGCTCCTTGACCTCGTCCTCGTGCCACGCCGTGGAAGCGGAAACTGGTGTATCGTCCATTTTGTCTGCAGAAGATGATGTAATTGTGCGTGGTGTAGTATCGCCTGCACTACGTTCATGATTTAGTTCAGCGTCAGCACGGGGCGCAGGCACACCGATAGATGTCTCCGCGCTCATAACGTCTTCGTCAGCTGTAGCGGGTTCTGAGGCCTCGTGCTGGTCGACGGTTACGTCCTCCTCGACTTGTAACGTCTCCTCTTGGCCGGAAACGGTGCGACGTCTTCGCTTGCGATGTTTCGGGGAACGTTGTTTCCTTGTGCGACCCTCCGTGTCAGACGACGCAAGGGAGTCGCGTCGTTCTGGCAGAAAGGCCGCTGTAGGAACGATGAGCGAGTCTATCTCCATCGTGTTTTCGAGGCCAGGGTCAGCGTCTGGTGGCGCCGGCATCTTCGGAGCGGCGTCGATGGCCGGCCGAGGCGGCGGGTCGTCCGAGGCGCTCTCCGTCGGTGTCGGGTCGGGCTCGTTGGTGGCGTCGTTTGTGGTGACCGGGCGACGTTGCAAAGCGGTAGGAGAAGCTAGAGCAGCGGCATAGGTCACCGGTAGCACCGTAGGTTGCGACGTGGGTGGTTCTTCGGCAGCTGGAAGTTGCGTAATACGCCGTTGTAGGCATTCGGATCTAAGGTGGCCCTTCTTTGCCGCACCCGGAACAGGTCCGAGGCTGGCCGTCGTATATAATTATCGCACGGCATCCGCCAATCTGTAAATAGGACGGGACGTGGCTTCGGAGATCTATGGTGACCTGTCGGACCCCGTTTAGGACAGGATACGTCCGAAACTGTGTCCACTTCTCCGCAGTGTGGCCATGGACTGTGACGTATGGGCGTAGTGCCGCGACGACTTCCTCAGCAGGAAGTTCGAATGACAGTTCGAAAATGCGTATCGTTCGCATACCTAAGCCTGCGTGGTCGACGGTTACCTCCCCCACATTGCCATCAGCGTGACAGAAGCGGAGCCCCTGTTTGGTCTCACGTAGTATGCGTTCGCACGCCGCGTCGTTAATGATTTTCACATAGACCGTGCTGCTCACGATGGACAAATGTATGCCGATAATATCGGTCGCCGGGATCTGCACTTCCTCTCGCAGAAAACGCTCCACCTCGAGTGCTTTGCGTCGGGCATAATCTTTGCAGAAAGTAAATCGGAGTGTTGATTTACGGTAACGGTTCGCCATGGATCGTACAAGGTAAGCCGGCACTTAAGCAACGGCCGTCAGAAAGTAAACAAGGCGAGCTCGCGCGCCGCACGAAGTCAACACGTACGCGTCCGCTCTGTTGCCCTGCCGAAGGCAGACTGTACGCCCGGTAGGAGACGAGATACTGGCAGAAGTAAAGCTGTGAGTACAGGGCGTGAGTCGTGCTTCGGTAGCTCTGTAAGTTCGGCGCTAGCAGCCGTGCGAAGCGGAGGTCCGATACTTCCGCCTGTGCGGCGTGTGCGAGTGTTTGTTTACTTGTGGACTTAGTCTGCACGCGGGCTAGTAACAACGATCATGGCGAACAAGTACAGGAAAACTACATTACGATTCAATTTCTGCAAAGACTACGAACGACCAAAGGCTTTAGCAGTGGAACGATTCATTCGAGAGGACGTCAAGATACCGCCAAACGATATTATCGGAATTCACCTATCCATCGTTAGTCCCACGGTGTATGTTAAGATGGTAAATGACGCGGCGTGTGAGAGAATTCTACAGGCGACAAAAGCAGGTCTCCGATTTTGCCATAGTGACGGGAATGTCGGCACGGTAACTGTAGAACATGCTGGTCTGGGTATACGGACAATACGTGTTTTTGAGCTGCCATTTGAGCTCCCGGCTGACGAAGTTATCGAGGCTTTTAAGCCATATGGCACAGTACATGGTCACACAGCAGAACGCTGGACACAATTCGCCACATACCCCGTTCTTAACGGAGTGCGGCAGATCACTATTGATCTTCAGAAGCATGTACCGTCCTATCTGACAATTGGTGGTTGTCGGGCGGTGGTGATTTACGATGGTCAACCACGTACATGTTCTGGCTGTGGCCAGGAGGGACACCTCAGGTCGAACTGTATGCAACGGCGGATTACGCAACTGCCTTCAGATGTGCGGGAGCCGTCGCCGGCGATGACAGTACTACCGATCACCTATGCCAAAGCCCTCTCTGCGTCCGCTGATGACCGAAAGGACACAGCCCCGGTGGAAGATCAAGATGGCACTCTCCGAAACCTTGTCGCAGACGTCGGGATGACAGAGCATGCTGCTCCGTCGAGCATACAATCTACGGCGACAACATCAGATGAGACCGAACTCCCACCAAGCACACCGATAGTACAAGAAGCAGTTCCAGCCACTACGGATGCTGTTCCGTCTGAAACGCACTCAGACGACATCATTAGTTTCGACCGAACTCCCGCCAAGTTCAACGATGGGACTCGAAACACTCCCAGTTCCTACGGATGCTTTTCTTTCGGGCAGCCGTGATTCCCTGCAATCTGAGGACACGGACGGAAGATCACGCAAACAGCGTTCCCCGAAAAGGAGGAAACGGCGGCGTCGCACGACATCTCCTCGGGATGACTCCCCTTGCCCTGACGACGATGTGCCTGTGGACCAAGACGACACAACAGCCTCTACGAAACAGGATGAGGCACTGGGAACTGTTCGATCCGACCCACAGCGGTCTGTCACATTGACGGTACCGGTACGTGGTGATGCTGAAGAGAAATCACAGCCAGTTGGCTCTCCAGACGCAGATGCTGTGGCTATGGACACGAATATATCACAGCCTGAAAAGATGTGGTATGAGGATATTGAGGAGGCACCGGACGTCATACAGAGGCAGCCGGCACTCACGAAGACGGACTAATAATTGCTGAAGGTGAAGGGAGAGGGGCGAGAGAACGTCTTCTAACTCAACCCCCGGCGCCGGTGCAGGGAGATGTTTTTGCGCCTCGACAGAGTGGGATTCAACGCCATGCGAACCGTATTGCGACATTAAATATCAATGACGTGCGTTCACCGGCCAAAATACACCTATTGAAGGAAACGGTTTGGGCATCTGATGTTGATATTGCTTTGCTGCAGGAAGTCCACATAGCTGCACTCCCATACATCGCAGGCTACCAATCCTATTCGTCACATGGAGATCACAATGGGAGTGGGGTGGCAGTTTACGTGCGAGATGGCTTCCCAGTGGAAAACGTGTGTTATCTTCCGTCGGCCAGGGGAATGGCTTTCACGACGTTTGGGACACGCATCATCAATCTTTATGCACCGTCGGGAAACAATCGGCGGCGGGAAAGGGCGCGATTTTATGCAGAAGACATTGCTCCACTATTCCATGGACGTTCTGAATGTGTAATAATTGGTGGAGATTTCAACTGTGTTCTCAGCCAGAAAGACCAATGGCCGCAAGCAAACATCAGCCAGGAGTTGCGAATCGTTGTCAACGACCTTGTACTTAGTGACACGTGGGAATTACGACATGGAGCTGCACCGGGATACACCTATGTGACAAGTCATTCGGCGAGCAGATTAGATCGCATTTATATCTCACGGGCTCATGCAAATGATGTCCAGGACGCGGAACGCTGGCCATTGGCATTTTCCGATCACAGCGCTTACATCTGTACGGTGCTTCTTCCCCGTAGAGAGGTGTGGAACAGTAAGGCCCCGTGGAAACTAAACATTCAACATCTACATGATCCTGAATGCCGTCAACGGATCCTTGAGACATGGACGATGTGCGAGCGAAGGGTTGGAAGGTATGCGACGAAGCTTGATTGGTGGCTGACTTGTGCTAAACCGGCACTTCGCCGTACGTTCATCTCATATAGCAGGGAAATGGCAGAATGGCGCCGCCGTACCACCGACTTTTATTTTGCAGCACTGCGCGACCTGGATGATGGCCCGCCGGGACAGGACATCTGGATCGAACGCAAAAGGATAAAAGCTAAACTAGTGGCTTTAGCTCGGAAACATCTTCAGGGAACCATGGTGCGCGCCAGATGTCACGATACGGTAAGGCACGAGATTCCTTCCAAGCACCACGTCGTGAATGAACGAAAGCACCGACGACGCGTTTTGGTACGGGAGTTAATCACCCGCGAAGACCGAAGAGTGACGCGTCAAGCGGACATTGTCTCTGCATTCGTCGACCATTACCAACACATCTATCGGGAAGAAGCAGCCTCTTTCGATGACCTCCGTATAGCCACGTCCGTCTCCCGTACACTGACGGTGGAAGCCGCGGGAACCTTACTGGAAGCCATTAGCTGTGAGGAAGTACACGATGCGATCGCACAAGGTGCGTTGAATCGGTCCCCAGGCATTGATGGGCTTCCTGCTGAATTCTATCGCGAATTTCGCAACGAAATGGCACCGCGTTGGACGGAAATGTACAACGAGATGTTAAATTCCGATGCGCCTATTCCACCGGCTTTTATGGAAGGCCTCCTGGTGCCAGTACATAAACCGAAGCCAGGAATTACGGTCACACATTATCGCCCCATCACCCTGCTTAATGCCGACTATAAGATCTTTGCACGGTTGCTAGCGTCCCGATGTCGTATGTTAATTCGTAGCGTTCTCTCTCCGGAACAGACGACACCGGGTGGATCGGTGAATGTGCAAACAGCTACTGGCGAATGCCGTGATGTGATAGCGCTGGCGGAGGAGTGCCGGCTTAAAGCGGCGATGGTGGCGGTTGATTTTGACAGTGCTTTTGATAAGGTGCGCCACAACTATCTGTATGCTGTACTGGAACAAATGGGTTTTCCAGACCGTTTTACTGGTCTCATTAGAAGGATTTACGGGGGCGCACAATCCTTGGTACAGGTTAATGGGCGTATAGCAGGGCCCATTCAAATTCGACGATCCATTCGCCAGGGCTGCCCTCTTTCGATGCTGCTGTTCGCGATAGCGTTGGAACCATTAATTGGGAGGCTCACCAATTCTCTTTCTGGGGTGGAACTACGGGGCTACACCTTCAAATGTCGTGCCTATGCGGACGACCTCCTGCTGCTCGTTCGTTCTGAGGAAGAGGTGAAGACGGTCCTTGAACTGTTGTTGGACCACAGTGTGACGGCGGGTAGTGCAGTGAACATGAACAAATCGGCGGCAATGCCGGTGGGAAGGGGCCTTACGCTGGAAGAAATCAGTCCGTTTCCTTATGTGCAACGATTCCGCTATCTCGGCATAGACTTTACCTTATCTGTAAAACATACTGCAGCAGTTAACTACCGACGTATGTTACAGACAACACGTACCATGGTCCGACAACATCTCCTACGGCGCCTTGATCCTTTGCAGCGAGTCGAGTACCTGAACACTTATGTGGTTTCTCGAATGGTGCATATTTCGCAGATCCTGCCCCTACCACTCACGCTCGGACGTCGACTTCAATCAGCACTAGGCTATTTCATGATGATTGGATCGCCCCTTAAGGTGCGATACGAAACGCTCACTCTCCCTACGGACAAGGGGGGACTCGGACTTACGAATGTTCACTGCCGTGCGACGGCGCTCCTTCTAGCCACAATGTATAAACAATGGCGTAGCGGGCGTGATTCCCTTACATCCCGCCTACTGGATCTCCTGGTTCCAGCGTCCCTCACACCTCCGGTGGCGGTGGGCAACATTACGCCACATTTTGCGCATGTCTCAACATTTATCGTGGAACTTAGTTATATCAGAGACGAGCTTCCGCGCACGAGACCGCCATGCGCGAAGGATTTTTGTGTTTGGCTGCTACGACGGATAAGTTGTAATGTAATTGAACTGAAACACCCCAGGTTGCATTGGCCGAAGATTTGGAGACATGTGCACCAAAAATTCTTTCCTACCTTCGTTCGGGCACTGTGGTTCTCTGTCGCCTGTGGCAAGTTCAACACCCACCAACGGCTCCATTCAATTGGACTAGTGGACACTCCACTATGCCCGAAATGTCACCAAGTGGATGACGACCATCATCGCTTAACTTGTATCGCGGTGGAGGACGTCTGGCTCCTAGGAAGACAGATGGTGGCTTGCTACCTCCGTGTGACCCCGCAACATATTACACCTGCTTCCTTCTTACATCCGGAGAGTGACTACTTTCCGGCGACTAAATCACAGTCGGTCATCTGGATCAAAGGTTGGACGATCGCGTACCTCTATGGGGATACTGCCACGTCGCGACTTGACTTTTGGTATTTCTTGCAGCAAGCCCACAGTGAGGTTCATAGATGGTCCCACTATCGGATAACCTTTGCCAATTATCTTCAGGCAGTCTTCCTTGACCCCCCACGCAGTTGGAATGTGCCGGGTGCAGTCGGTGTGCACATTTGACAGCTGATGATGAACCTCACGCTTCTCTCACCACTCACTATGTAATGCACATACTATACGATGAAATGGTCTATATGTTCCTTTTAACAGAGTGATCCTTCTTGAAAATAAATAAATAAATAAAAACAACATCCTGTTCCTTTCAATTTGTGATTTGTTTTAAAATCTTTTATTTTCTTTCTTTTTGGCAGAGGATGCATTTCATTTAGTGTTTGTAAAAAAAAAAAAAATGGTAGAGCACTTGCCCGCGAAAGGCAAAGGTCCCGAGTTCGAGTCTCGGTCGGGCACAAAAAAAAAAAAAA
Organism: Schistocerca nitens; assembly: GCF_023898315.1. Taxonomy (NCBI): domain Eukaryota; kingdom Metazoa; phylum Arthropoda; class Insecta; order Orthoptera; family Acrididae; genus Schistocerca; species Schistocerca nitens. The sequence goes on along the minus strand of NC_064620.1, from coordinate 371,119,576 downwards.
AAAAAAAAAAAAAAAAAAAAAAAAAAAGGTTGGTAGAGCACCTGCCCGCGAAAGGCAAAGGTCCCGAGTTCGAGTCTCGGTCGGGCACACAGTTTTAATCTGCCAGGAAGTTTCAGTCTGAACATGGTTCGAAGAACCCTCTACCAGAGACTTACGTGTGATTTTCAGTGTAGTCATGTGATGTGGATGCAGAAGTTTTTAATTTTCCGTATTTTTGAATTTTTTTATCTTTGATTTGCGTTCTTGGCAAAGTTTTCTTTTTTTTTTAAATGCCGGTTTCAATTGATAAACTGGACTGCTGGCCAGTTGCCAGAAGTTTACTTGGTATTGACCGTTTTTTACGTGCTAATACAGCCAGCTAAGAAGTGAAATGTCAGTTATGACGACATAAACGTTAAGACCAACAAAAGGCAGTCCGCGAGAAGAGGAAATCTCCATCCGGACTGGGAATCGAACCCAGGCCCATTCCGTTAGCAATCCGTCTTGCTGACTGCGCAGTTACTGAGGCAGACTTACCTTGGTTCAGGATACTGCTGTCGGCGTCTTCATCGGGGGTGTAGGGGGTTGCTTGGTTGCTTCGGGAGGAGCAAGTTATGTGAGTCGAGAGCTGGCCGGCTAAGATAACATGCAGATTAGTTCGAAGTCTGCTTTTCTTCAATAGGCACACGTATTTTGCCCGTGTAGTTTACAGTGGATATTTTAAGTCTGATTAGTGTATCCAGGTGCTTCACGTCTAATTGGCGGCGGGGGGGGGGGGGGGGAGGGGGAGGTTGTGCCGGGGGTAGTCAAAGCTGGATCAAATTTGAATGGGTAGAGGTCCAGCAACCGACAGGGCTGTTTGCTTTACTAACTGAAGCACACTTGTAGTTGCTGTTAGCGTCCATGTTCAAGACTGTGAGACATGTTTACCTGATAGGTCAAAGAAAACTTAAGTAGATATTGAGTACGCTCTTATCCTCCCACTTTTCCCACGTTTCCCCCCTCCCTCTCTTAATCCCTCTTCCATATCCTTATATACACTGGTGTCCGAAATTAAAGCAACAAATCGCTGTTTCTCTGTCCTGTCTATAATTCACGACGTAGTCATTCAAACTGTCAAGAAATGTCCGTACGATCATGTTCTGCACGGAAGATGGCATTCCGGTCAACAAACAAGCACAGCAGCGCTGATGTCAGTGCACCTATCAAACGTGGTAGTATTTGCCGTTGAGTCCCACATCCACAATCTCTGTGTACATAGTCACAGAGAATGCAGTGTGGCACAGAGAAGAAGCCTACCACACTCTCGCCGGTGGAGGGCCATAGGAAGAATGGAAGTAGGACAGTCGCAAACTCATGTGGCCCGACGGCTTGATGTGAATCATTTTGTTGTTTCTCGGATGTGGCGACAGTTTATAGAGACCGACACTGTATCCCGAACACACAGGGCCGATCACGTGTGACATCAGAAAGAGAGGACCGTTATTTGGACGTGGCGGCTCGATGGTACCGCCTTAGTATGCACGGCAACTGGCATCTGAGATCGCAGCATCCACTGGACGTGCTGTATCGAGGCAAACGATGTACAGGAGGCTTCGGCAGAGTGGCCTTTATTGTTGGAGATGGTTCAAATGGCTCTGAGCACTATGGGACTTAACATCTGATGTCATTGGTTCCCTAGAACTACTTAAACCTAACTAACCTAAGGACATCACACACATCCATGCCCGAGGCAGGATTCGAACCTGCGACCGTAGCGATCGCGTGGTTCCAGACTGAAGCGCCTAGAACCGCTTGCCCACAGCGGCCGGCTATTGCTGGAGACCTGCTGCATGTGTACCTCTGATGCATCTTCAGAGAAGGGGACGTCTAGATTGGTGTCGTCAACGTGCCATCCCCCCCCCCCCACACACACACACACACGCACACGCAACACACGCGCGCACGCACAAACAGTCTAACAGTGGACAAAGATCTTTACACAGATGAGTCCCGATTTGGTCCGGAGAGTGATTCTCGACGGATTCGCATGTGTGGGGACGTGGGACCCAAACATTGTGAAAATAGACCAATATCGTGGAGGACCCCTAATGGTGCGACAAGAATTATATTGAACAGTCGAAAACCTCTTCATGCAACTGTATGGGTGAATCTAGAAGGTTTAACTGCCATAGGATGTCGTGACGAGATCTTGGGACCTAAAGTGCGGTTATTGCGAGGTAGTGTGGACCCAGACTTCCTACTGATGGACGATAATGCTCGACCTCATAGAGCACGGGTGCTTGATGTTTTCTTGGAAACGGAAGATATTGCATACATTGCGTGGTCTACTAGTTCTCCCGATTTGAATCCCACAGAGAATATTTGAGATGCACTAGGGAGACGGTTTGCATCACGTCAGCATCCACCAACCACTGTCCAAGACTTGCGAGCAGCTCTGCAGGAAGCATGGGCGTTATGCCTCAACATGAGATCACAGCATGCCCCTTCGTTGTCTGGCCTGTGTTGCTGCCAAAGGTGCTGTCACGGCATATTGAGCAAATTAAACAGTTGTTGGAATGTGTGTGGAAATCCGTTAAGTTGAAAAAAAGGAGAACATTTTGGTATACTGTTTTGCATGTTGCAGTTGTTTATGTTCTGCATTCTTTACATTGTTTCCACTTTACTAGCATCTGTTTATACTGTATTGTGGCAAAATACACTCCTGGAAATTGAAATAAGAACACCGTGAATTCATTGTCCCAGGAAGGGGAAACTTTATTGACGCATTCCTGGGGTCAGATACATCACATGATCACACTGACAGAAACACAGGCACATAGACACAGGCAACAGAGCATGCACAATGTCGGCACTAGTACAGTGTATATCCACCTTTCGCAGCAATGCAGGCTGCTATTCTCCCATGGAGACGATCGTAGAGATGCTGGATGTAGTCCTGTGGAACGGCTTGCCATGCCATTTCCACCTGGCGCCTCAGTTGGACCAGCGTTCGTGCTGGACGTGCAGACCGCGTGAGACGACGCTTCATCCATTCCCAAACATGCTCAATGGGGGACAGATCCGGAGATCTTGCTGGCCAGGGTAGTTGACTTACACCTTCTAGAGCACGTTGGGTGGCACGGGATACATGCGGACGTGCATTGTCCTGTTGGAACAGCAAGTTCCCTTGCCGGTCTAGGAATGGTAGAACGATGGGTTCGATGACGGTTTGGATGTACCGTGCACTATTCAGTGTCCCCTCGACGATCACCAGTGGTGTACGGCCAGTGTAGGAGATCGCTCCCCACACCATGATGCCGGGTGTTGGCCCTGTGTGCCTCGGTCGTATGCAGTCCTGATTGTGGCGCTCACCTGCACGGCGCCAAACACGCATACGACCATCATTGGCACCAAGGCAGAAGCGACTCTCATCGCTGAAGACGACACGTCTCCATTCGTCCCTCCATTCACGCCTGACGCGACACCACTGGAGGCGGGCTGAACGATGTTGGGGCGTGAGCGGAAGACGGCCTAACGGTGTGCGGGACCGTAGCCCAGCTTCATGGAGACGGTTGCGAATGGTCCTCGCCGATACCCCAGGAGCAACAGTGTGCCTAATTTGCTGGGAAGTGGCGGTGCGGTCCCCTACGGCACTGCATAGGATCCTACGGTCTTGGCGTGCATCCGTGCGTCGCTGCGGTCCGGTCCCAGGTCGACGGGCACGTGCACCTTCCGCCGACCACTGGCGACAACATCGATGTACTGTGGAGACCTCACGCCCCACGTGTTGAGCAATTCGGCGGTACGTCCACCCGGCCTTCCGCATGCCCACTATACGCCCTCGCTCAAAGTCCGTCAACTGCACATACGGTTCACGTCCACGCTGTCGCGGCATGCTACCAGTGTTAAAGACTGCGATGGAGCTCCGTATGCCACGGCAAACTGGCTGACACTGACGGCGGCGGTGCACAAATGCTGCGCAGCTAGCGCCATTCGACGGCCAACACCGCGGTTCCTGGTGTGTCCGCTGTGCCGTGCGTGTGATCATTGCTTGTACAGCCCTCTCGCAGTGTCCGGAGCAAGTATGGTGGGTCTGACACACCGGTGTCAATGTGTTCTTTTTTCCATTTCCAGGAGTGTATATGCAACCTTGCAAAATTTCCGTTTATGGTTTTAATTTTGGTCATCAGTCTAACAATGCAGGACGATATTCTAATTTCAACACAGGGGATCTACCACGAAATGAACACGGTGCAACCCGTTCTGATATATATATAAGGCTCACCGACCATTTGACCATCTTCTTCTGTTCGAATGCACAGTGTCCTAACTATTACGGGAATAGAGGGTAAAGCCGCGAGTAATGAGTATGATGGGGGGGGGGGGGGGCACTATGACTATAGTGCGGGACGATAAGTTGGAAATGTGGGTCTCAGGGGAGACGTGCCAGAGATAAGTCCCTGCAGTCGCACTATCCTCTGTGTCCTCGGTGGCTCAGATGGATAAGCAGGAGATCCCGAGTTCAAGTCCCCGTAGGGACACACATTTTCAACTGTTCCCGTTGACTTATACCAATGCCTGTATGCAGCTAAAGGTATTCATTTCATTGTAATTTCTAGTACTAATGTTCGGAAACCATAGATGGAAACATACACTGGCGGAAAAAATTTCCCAAAACGAAGAAGGGGCTGTGCGAGATAACCGAAAGTTGTCAGGCCTGTTTCTACGTCTGAAAGATGAAGTCTATTCATATTTCGCGCCAGTCGCGTAATAGTGGCGATAGCAGCGCCACTATGAGGATGTAAATAAGGTTTGCTGTAACTACACGCTGAAATGGTCATGAGCGTTCGTTGCCTTTGAAATTGGAAACAGTGAGTTGACTTTCCTCAAGAATGTCTTTAGGGTGAAAAAGGCGCCATTATCAGCACCTCGCCGAATTTGAACGAGATCGTGTAATAGGAGTACGAGAAGATGGATGTTCCTTCTGCGATACTGCAGAATGACTTGGCAGAAATGCAGCCACTGTACATGATTGCTCGCAGCGGTGGTTACGACCATGTACGGCCGCAAGAAGGCCGGACTCTGGACGGCCACGTGGAACTGCCGAGAGGGAAGGCCATCGTGTTCGGCTTATGGCTCTGGTACATCGTACTGCATCTGCAGCAGCATTTCGAGCAGCACTTGGAACCACAGTGACGCATCTGAAGGTTACAAATCGGTTCCTTCAAGGACACCTCGGAGCCAGACGCCTTGTAGCGTGCATTCCACTGACCGCAAACCACTGTCATTAGCGACTTTAGTGGTGCGAAGAGAGAACTCATTAGAGGGGAAGTTGGAAGCCTGTTGTGTTTTCTGATCAAAGCTAGTTCTGCCTCGGTGCTAGTGATGGCCGTGTGCTGGTTAGGAAGCGGCCAACTGAGGACCTGCAAACCAACCTGTCTGACAAGGGGAGGCCGCCAATTGTGAAATTCAGATTCGATTCATACTGCGCATAATAAAAGCTCATGGCCAGAGGTGTAATGTGGCAAAGCACCAAGGTGCACTTCCCAGCCGTTGTCGAGAAAATCGACAGTTAATAGAAACCGTTGCGGCGAAATACTCTCTACGATGTATAGCTTCCTATAGCGTCGTGGCGTAGCGGTAAGCCGTTGGGTTCGTAATCCAAAGGTCGCCGGATCGAATCTCACACAATGCAACTTTTTTTTTAGTATTTGTTTTTTGTAATTCAAATATATATATATATATATATATATATATATATATATATATATATATATATATATGTGTGTGTGTGTGTGTGTCATGGGGTCTCTAATTCGAACGTTTGACTTACACTATACGTATTCGTTTTGGAATATCGTTTCTACGTCTTCCGTTAACTACACGTGTAAACATTATGAAGACAATTAATAACATTTGTGAAATACAACTTTGTTTGCAGAAAACATAATCATGTTCGAAGTCGCCAGTTTTTCCACGACAAACGACTTTCAACAACTTATTACAGGCATAATTGTTGCAACTGATTGCCAGGAATTTTATATATATAAAAATTACAAATACTAAAAAAAAGTTGCATGGCGCGAGATTCGATCCGGCGACCTTCGGATTACGAACCCGAGCGCTTACCGCTGCGCCACGACGCTGTAGAAAATTATTAATCGTAGAGAGTAATTCACCTCAACGGTTTCTTTTAACTGTCGATTTTCTCGACAACGGCTGAGAAGTGCATCTTGGTGTTTTGCCACATTACACCTCAGGCTATGAGCTTTTATTATGCGCAATATGAATCGAATCTGAATTTCACAATTGGCGGCCCCCCCTTGTGAGTGGTAGACACACTGGACCTGCACCTGGAGTTATGCTCTGCAGAATGTCAACAGGTTGTCTTGGCCTTCTCGATCACCGGGCTTGTCTCCTGACGACGCACCATCCACAAACATCATTAACCGTCCCTGTGTTGACCGACGAAGTGCGACAGGCATGGAACTCCATCCCACAAACTGACACCCGGCACCTGGACAACGCAATATATGCACATTTGCAAGCTTGCATTCAATAGTCTGGCGGCTACACCGTTTATTAATGCAACAGTATTTCACATTTGCAATGGCTTAGATCGTGCTTACGTTAATCTGCGATCCTTTAATGTTAATGACTTAAATATGTTACCTAGACAAATGTATTCCCGAAATTTCATTACTCTATGAGACCCCCTGGTATACCCGGAGGACAGGACAGATAGTTTAATTCGTGGAAAGTGGCCAAACTGAGTGGCTGTCAGTTGCACTCGAACATACTACTTTATTCATTTGACAAACATTACAAGAGTAAAGAAAACATTAAAAACAGAGCAAGCCAAACAATTTTAGAACTTAATTCCCGCTAAATGCGCCATTCGATCTCACGCCTCAAGGGCAAAACAAGTTTAATTTATAACCGGCTGAAGGCCAATCACTTAAGACTCAAAAAACAGGAATTTGAATTTAAAACATTTCTGTAAATTAGGCTGAAGGCCCAAACAATCTCACGCCTTGTGGGCAAAACAACTTTAATTTAAAATCGGCTAGAAGCCATACATGAACAAACAACAAGGACAAATAAGCAAAGGCAGAACATCAAACGGAGCTCAGAAGTTTCCAAGAGTCGGCCTCGAATTCAAACACTAACGCTCGCTTAGGTGAGACAGGCAGTCGGCGCAACAATTCTCAATCTGACGGCAACACAACCGATAGACAGTCAACGGATCAAACGACAGGATAACTTCCGCTCCACCCGGCCAGCTCACACAGGCAGTTCAATGGAACAACGCAGAACATATAGACGCCCACAACGAGTTACACATTCAGCTGTCAAATTACACGCCGTGCTGGACAGCCACAACACGACGAGGAAATTACACTGCCTGAATTTACGTCAATGGCAGGGCAGGAAACCGGAACGTTAACGGGCTCGAGGCAGAAGATTCCGCTCGTGAGCTTCAATTCAAAATAATCAAGTTAAGTTAAACTCCACAGGAGGGCAGCTAGAATTTCTCCAACTTGAAAACCCACGTTGTTGCTAGATGGAATGTCCCAACAGCCCACAATGAAATCCAAACGACACAGTGTGAACAGTCGTGACTTTCTGGTATATTAAGTAAATACTCAACTTTCGTGTCGGGATCAGTGAGCCACGGACCTCGTAGCAATGGGAACAGCCCCTCATACTCCGACCGCGCGTGGACGCCGCCAGCGGCCCCGGCCAGACACGCGCCGCTGCTCCACGCCAACCGACCAACTGGCCACACAAGGCACAGTTGGAAGATATAAGCGCGAGGCCAAAGATAGTACAAGGGTGCGAATATCGATACACACTGCTGCTGCCACTCGTGGAGAGTATAACAGCATAATCGCGATAACTGTGGGAGACTCCTCACAGAATAGGAGCCAAGGTTTAATGCAGAGCATAACACGGGCCAGCTAAGGCTCACTCTAAATTAATTATTTCCTGCTGATGCGATTTTTTCCATCAGTGTATATATATTTATTTATGTATAAGAAGCTCTTTATGGATTAAGCTCATCTGAAAATGGGCAATATTTTTCGAAACAGGTAATGCGAGTATTCGTTTATATAACTAAGGGATCGTTAGCGTAATAAATCGTTATACAAACCATGTCATCTGCTCGTATTTTCGCTGTCCTTCGTTCTCTTTCCTTAGATGCTCACGACAAGAGCATATCAACAGCTTATGCGCTTCTGCGTTTCCCACTTGCTCGGCCTCATGAACCCAACTGTAACAATTTTCCCTTTTTCAAAGCCGATTATGTCAGTGGATATCCCAATTGCGGTTTGGTTCAAATGGCTCTGAGCACTATGGGACTTAACATCTTCGGTCATCAGTCCCCTAGAACTTAGAACTACTTAAACCTAACTAACCTAAGGACATCACACACATCCATGCCCGAGGCAGGATTCGAACCTGCGACCGTAGCAGTTGCGCGGTTCCGGACTGCGCGCCTAGAACCGCGAGACCACCGCGGCCGGCCAATTGCGGTTTGTATTGACGCTACGATGGCTCCCCATTTGTCTGCTCCGCTTACTTCTCTTACCACGCCACGTGGCCACAACGCCAGCAGGCTGCATTCATTCACGGGGTGGGCAGTGGTCATAATGTTTTGGGTTACAAGTTTACATATTACTTTCTTTTTTCTGTTATTCGCGAGAAATCACTCCGATTCTTTTCTCCGACGTCTACTTCGGCGTTCTCAATCTCAAGATGGATGCGAACCGTGACAGAACAGTGGTGAAATAGTGTGTTCAAACGTCTCTATGTCGCTACCTCGTACAGCCCTGGCGCTCATATTGCAGCCTAAAAGATCCTTCTCAAATTGATTTTATAGACGACTTTTATAAAATCTTTGATCGTGTACTAAGACATTTTTTTTTTCATGTCAATCATAAAAGACCAGCTGAGTCCCAAAGTCGATCGAGTACATACTCGTATTTATTCCAACCCCCTATCAGTTCATCTCCTCCTCCTCCTCTCTGCTGTCAGTCTCCTCATTCTCTTCTAATTCCACATTTCCTCCCCCTCTCTTTGCCAACCTCCTTCTCCACCTCTAACTGTCCATCACCTCCCCCAATCTGCATCTCTTCGCATTTCCTCTGTGTGTTCATCTCCTCTTCCACTCTCTCTGGCTGTCTCTTCCTCCCCCTGTCTCGGTCTCTCCTCCTCTCCCCCTTTTTGTCCATATCCGCCTCCCCATCTCTGTCCATCACCTCCTCCTCTTCCTCCTCCTCCTCCTCCTCCTCCTCCTCCTCCTCTTCTTCTTCTTCTTCTTCCTCCTCCTTCCTCTTCTTCCTCCTCCTCCTCCTTGCTCTTCTTCCTCCTCCTCCTCCTTGCTCTTCTTCCTCCTCCTCTTCTTCTTCTACCTCATCTTCCTCCTGCTGCCTGCGCCTGTCTTCTCCTTCTCCCTCATTATTTCTTCATCTCCGCCTTCCCCTCTATCTCCACATTATCACACTCACCACAATAGGAGGCTGGTGGTTCTTACCTCCACATTATTACTTTCCACATCTGATATGTGTACCAAACTCGAACGATATCGTTTCAGGAGTTTTGAATGAGCTTTTTACCCATGACTTTGCCCATATACACACATGTCAATAATGTCTGACATATATTAAAAATGCTGCACACGTATTTGTAGACGTATTTTACTTTGTCTAGAGAATTTCACGTTGGAGTTTCTTTTTCACGCAGCTCAGTGTTTATGACGTCGCATCATTTAACTTTCACGGGTCTCAGTGTTCATGGTAGCATATCTCTTAAACAGAGTCATGCAATGATGCAATGTTTCTGGTACATTCAGTGGTATACGTGAATACTGTCTGCAAAATGTTAGTAGAACGAAGTAAAACGTCATGTTTCATGCTGAGGTCTTACCGCTCTAATTCTAAAATTTGGATTTGTCAAATAACTTCTTACAGTGTAATACTGACCTTATAGAACTGCAGAAAGGGCTCGATCAAACACATTGACGCACTGTTTTCCAGTCCTGTATAAACATTTGAATATTACAAGTGGCCGTTATACGTCTTCAATTCCCAAGTAGACGCACCCTCCCTTTTTTGAGCAACGGAATCACGAGAGTTATTTTCCGTCTGTCTGTGGTCAAATAAGACCAGTGATGGCTTGCTGAATCTACATTCAGTTTTACGCGACAGGCCTATTATAGTAGACTCTAAACCACCGGCCATGTAAGTGTGTGCGTCTATACTTAATCTATAGCTCCAAAGCATAAGTCCAAAAACGAAAACATTTTCTGCGCTAGCAATTGGCATTGCCCACAATAATGTGACAGAAGGGAGATACTAGCCAGTGGTCATCAAACGTTTTTACATAAGAGCCAATGATGGCAATGTAGACGACACGTCGGGCCGCATAAGAAGGCGGAGTGGGAGGGGGGGGGGGTGGGACACCCATTGAGAAATCCAGTTTTGACCAAACCATTGTTATTGGTAGAAGCTTATCAGTTACACAGCTTCAATCTACACATTGTGAGGCCATTGCCATCGTAACAGGACCCCATCCTGGTTTTTCTGATTTCTGGGCACATTTTCTTGATATCTTCACGCCCTTCTATCTGAAACAATACCAAACGCCTGCAGCAGACCGTTTTCAATCAGACTTTTGTATTATGCCAAACAGAACAGAGACGGTTTTAAATAATATAACAATATTAATTCAAAATTGTCACGAAACGATTGAATGGCGGAAGATAGCTTCGTATATAAAAGAGTTTAGCAGTCAGGTTGACCCATTGTAATGTGAATGTTTTTGGAAACAAACTAACTCTTATTGGTGTAAGCTTCTTGGCCACTGTTCCCGATACATAGTGTGCCAGCAACGAATTCTGCCTGTTTACATTTATCTGTATTTGAATACTCCTTCCTATACCAGTTTCTTTGGCGCTTCGGTGTACGTACTATTTGGAAAGAAAAACTGTGGAGCTAAGAACCACTAAACTGCTATTTGGGTTGAGGTGATAACTTGGAGAGAGAACATGGGGAAGAGGAGAGGAGATAGAGAGAGAAAAGGAAGAGGTGGACAGAGAGAGAGATAGGAGGACAAGGAGGAGAAAATGGACAGAGAAAGGAAGATGATGAGATGGATGGAGAGAGAGGGAACTAGAGATGGAGATGGACTTTGAGATGAGGGATGAAGAGACTGACACAGAGAGGGAGACGAGGCGATGGACAAAGTGAAGAAAGGGGAGACAATTGTCTTTGAGGTCGTGAGGAAATAAACTTAGAGGGCTGCCGAGGGACAGAGCATGCGGGGGGGGGGGGGGGGGGAAGGAAATTATGGACCCAGAGAGGGGAAGAAGCAGATGGACAGAGAGAGAGAGAGCGAGAAGGCAGACAGAGAGTGGGTGGAGAAAGAGACTGACAGAGGAGAAGGAGGAGATACAGCAGGGGGTAAGAGGAGATACAGCAGGGGGTAGAGGAGATACAGCAGGGGGAAGAGGAGATACAGCAGGGGGGAAGAGGAGATACAGCAGGGGGGAAGAGGAGATACAGCAGGGGGGAAGAGGAGATACAGCAGGGGGGAAGAGGAGATACAGCAGGGGGGAAGAGGAGATACAGCAGGGGGGAAGAGGAGATACAGCAGGGGGGAAGAGGAGATACAGCAGGGGGGAGAGGGGAGAGGGGAGATAGTGACAGGGAGAGGGGAGATAGTGACGGGGAGAGGGGAGATAGTGACGGGGAGAGGGGAGATAGTGACGGGGAGAGGGGAGATAGTGACGGGGAGAGGGGAGATAGTGACGGGGAGAGGGGAGATAGTGACGGGGAGAGGGGAGATAGTGACGGGGAGAGGGGAGATAGTGACGGGGAGAGGGGAGATAGTGACGGGGAGAGGGGAGATAGTGACGGGGAGAGGGGAGATAGTGACGGGGAGAGGGGAGATAGTGACGGGGAGAGGGGAGATAGTGACGGGGAGAGGGGAGATAGTGACGGGGAGAGGGGAGATAGTGACGGGGAGAGGGGAGATAGTGACGGGGAGAGGGAAGATAGTGACGGGGAGAGGGGAGATAGTGACGGGGAGAGGAGATAGTGACGGGGAGAGGAGATAGTGACGGGGAGAGGAGATAGTGACGGGGAGAGGAGATAGTGACGGGGAGAGGAGATAGTGACGGGGAGAGGAGATAGTGACGGGGAGAGGAGATAGTGACGGGGAGAGGAGATAGTGACGGGGAGAGGAGATAGTGACGGGGAGAGGAGATAGTGACGGGGAGAGGAGATAGTGACGGGGAGAGGAGATAGTGACGGGGAGAGGAGATAGTGACGGGGAGAGGAGATAGTGACGGGGAGAGGAGATAGTGACGGGGAGAGGAGATAGTGACGGGGAGAGGAGATAGTGACGGGGAGAGGAGATAGTGACGGGGAGAGGAGATAGTGACGGGGAGAGGAGATAGTGACGGGGAGAGGAGATAGTGACGGGGAGAGGAGATAGTGCAGGGGACGAGGGGATAGTGGGGGGGAGAGGAGATGTGGGGGAAGAGGAGGTAGAGGAGGATGGAGGTGATGTACACAGAAAGGGAGGCAGAGAATGACATAGGGAGGTGAATACTAGATAGACAGGGAGTGAGGAGAGAAGGATATAGACAGAGGGTAAGTTGGATATGGGCTAATAGAAGACTAGAGTAAGTACATACCCAGACCATGCCAGGTAGTTAGTAATGAAACTAAAATATGTACTGGGGCACAGAGGATATAATCATGGAGACAGGGAAGAACGACACTGTGTGTTTGCAACGATGGACTAAGGAAAAGACAAAGTGGAACAGTGGCCTGTCTACCCGTCAAGTCTAATCGCTTGTGCGATTTGAAGTGGGGCTCGCACTACCAGAGACGGCGTCGCTGCGGTGCTGCCTTTTCTCAGATGCGTCACAGCGTACGCAGGGCGGTTGCAGCTGGCCACAGCCTGCGTCTGGTGCATCCGCGAAGGACGAAAGTTGTCGCGGAACCCGTTCCGGCCGCGGAGTTCCCCCACCCACTCCGATCTGCCCCTCCTGGTCCGACCGCTCCGTCTCCTCTTTCTGGTGCGGCGCTCCTCTTTTTGGCGAGACGCCGGCGCAAGAAAAGACCAGCCGTAACCGTCGGCTGCACTCCGACCAACCAGGCACAGTCGCGCGTCCATTTAAAGCAGCAACGGCACGGCCGACATTCGAACCTCCAACGGACGTTGTGGCTGCTCTACCATTGATTGCAATGGGAAAGAGCCGCCGTGCTCCTATAGCAGCGCCGTATCAACGTGGTCTTGCATCCCTGGCATAACTGCCATAGCTGCGCCCCTCACGCCTCCGCCATTTAACACTACAATTCTGCAAATTTTCCTGTGCAGTTTTAGTTCAAATGTGTGTGAAATCTTATGGGACTTAAGTGCTAGGGTCATCAGTCTCTAAGCTTACACACTACTTAACCTATATTATCCTAAGGACAAACACACACACACACACACACACACACACACACACATGCCCGAGGGGGGACTCGAACCTCCGCCGGGACCAGCCGCACGGTCCATGACTGCAGCGCCTTAGACCGGCAATTTTAGTAAATGTTAAATTTATGTGATTTAATAAAAATTGACCACTGTTGGAAAACATTACATAAATGAACTATGTTGATGAAAAACAATGCACAAAACTAATTAAATATATCATTGTTTTATATACGATGGCTAGTCGAAAAACATGGTACGATCGGTGGCGATATTGAAACCACAGGGAATATCAAAACTGTTTTATTTGCAACAGTTAGCTACATCTTCCAGCTACTTCTCTACAAAGTCGCCGCTCCGACTTAAGACATTTGTCGTAGCGTTGTACCAACTTTTCAGTGCCCTCTTCATAGAAGGCAGCCACCTGTGCTTTCCACCACTTCTCTACGCTCCTCTGCAGTTAGATGTCTGTGCCAAAATGTTGTCTACATAGGCAGTGGTTCATGTGGTCAGAGATGAACATCAGAGGGAGACAATGCCAGCCTGTATGTTGGGTGGCCAGACACTTCCCATCGAAAATGCTGTAAGTGCGTCCTCATTGCCCTGCAGTGCGCAGTCGAGAGCTCTCATGAACAAAGAAATGGATGCCAGGTACGTTATGTGGAGTCGTACGAAATCTGTCGAAACCACGCAGCTGGCACCCATACTTGACGGTACTTGGTCTAGGCATCTTTATACAGGGTGAAAAGTATTTAAACCGACAAACTCTGGGAGGTTGTAGGGGACATCAAAACAAATATTTTTCCCTAATGTCATTTTTTCCTATGAGGATTATTTAAACCGGTGGATGCTGTATTACGCTCTTCAGTTGTTAGAGGGCGTATTACGCTTTCCAGTTGTAGGCAACTGCTGTCCACCAGTGTAGTAGTGCACTGTCTCTAATGGAGCGATACATCTGGAGTGAGTACACTGATATGGTTGGTGCGTACTACGTAACGCATCACAACGGACGAGCTGCACAGCGGGTTTATCAACAACAATATCCTAATCGCCGTATCCCTCATCATACGACCTTTGATGCTGTGTACCAACGTCTGCCTGAGACCGGGTCATTTAGCAGATTACCTGGACAGGGACGACGTCGCACGGTAGGAACGCAGCAATTTGCGGAAGCTGTCTTGCAGCATATGGAGCGGGATCCTTCAATCAGCACTCGTGCAACTGCACGTAACATGGGGACGAATCAGACGAACGTAAGATCAGTCCTTCGAGAGCAATTGCTAAATTCATTTCACTTACAGAGTGTCCACGACCTGGAACCAGTTGTTTATCCACCCAGAGCACAGTTTTCGCAGTGGTACCTGGAACAGTGTGAAATGCATCCTACATTTCTATTCTCTACGTTGTTTACAGATGAAGCAGCGTTTGGGAGTGATGGAGTCATCAACACGCACAATTCGCATGTTTGGAGTGAGGATAACCCACATGCCACAGTTACTAGCGCTCATCAAGTGCGGTTCTTCGTTAATGTGTGGGTCGGTGTTGTTGGGGACTGTTTAATTGGGCCGTATCTGCTACCTAGGCCATTAAATGGCAGGCACTATTACAATTTTCTCGCCAGAGCATTGCCAGAATTGCTGGAAGACGTCCCGCTCTCTACAAGACAACGCATGTGGTTCCAACATGACGGGGCGCCGGCACATTTCAGTCGTCGTGTGCGTCGATTCCTGGACCGACGGTTCCCAGAAACGTGGACTGGCAGAGGTGGTCCTGTACCATGGCATGCTCGATCCCCAGACATGTCCCCTCTGGACTTTTTGTGTGGGGAGAGATGCACAACCTTGTTTACGCAACTCCTGTTGCATTAGAAGAGGATCTGGTTGCCCGGATAGTAGCAGCAGCACGAACAATTCAGGATAGTCTTGGGTTTTTTGCTCGTGTCAGACAGAACATGATCCGACGGTGTAACCTTTGTTTACGTGTCAATGGAGGAATTTTTGGAAATCTACTGTAATGTGTTGTCTCTTGGTCATAAAAGAATGGAAAAGTGTTTGTTGGTTTAATTTGCCGCCAGAGAAATCTTCCTCTACCGGTTTAAATACCCCTCATAGGAAAAAATGACAGTAGGGAAAAATATTTGTTTCGATGTCCCCTACAACCTCCCAGGGTTTGTCGGTTTAAATACTTTTCACCCTGTATACTGTGTGCTCCGAACTGAAAATAGCAACGTGACGCGATCGACGGCAAACGACAGACACTGCCCAACACATTTGTGTTGATTTTCACTGTCGTTTCCACTTCACGACCTACAGGGAATTACTTTCCGGATAGCCCTCGTAAGCTGCAAGTTCCATACACTTTCTAAAGACACTGAAAGTTGTATGTTTCAGCTGTTGTATATTGATTTGAGTATGAATTATTGTATAAAACATCTTTTTCTTCTTCTCCCCCTTCTCTTCTATCTTCTTCTTCTCCATCCTCTTCTTCTCCTTGTTCTCCATCCTCTTCGTTTGCCTAACCATTAATGGATGTTGGCGGCAACACGATGCGTCTTTATTCTATGAACCGCAGTATGTAGTGCGAGGGAAATTCAGTAATTAAAGAAACAGACTGATGTAGGAAAGAAACTGTGTATTTTTACAAAATGAGACTTACTACCGCTGAACATAACCCCCACCAATATTAATTCATGTTTCTCAACGATGAACTGGTCTTTTCATACATAATGCAAAGAAGCCACTTTCCCACAAGTTTTTTGACTTCCTCGTTGTTGCTAATTTTTTTCCGCATAATGTGTCCTTTGAGTGGGCCAAATCAATAAAAATTCGAGATAGTCAAATCTGAGCTGTAGGGATAACGAGGTAGTGTCTCCAAACCCATTTTTTCAATGTTTTATTAGGTCATCTGGGCGGTGTGAGGGCGAGCATTTTTGTGTGGCAAATGGCAATATTACGCCCTTTGTTTGTGACTGCGACGTTTTTCTCTTATTGCTGGGTTTACTTTGTTCATCAGCATGTATTAGTTATTGGCACTATTAATTGCACGCCGATTTCCCTAATAATCCCAAAAGACGATATCATGGGCATCCCAAAAGACGGTCAACATAACTTTTCCCGTTGATGCTTGCAATGTGAATTTCTTGCGGACGGGTGAGCTGGTATGCTCCCATTCTACGTTTTGTCTTTAGGACTCTGAACTAGAGTGGTGAACCCAAGTTCCATCACACGTTAAACTCTTGTTTAGGAAAGGCTCGCTGTTGCTTACATTCAAATCTGTACGCTCTCGGCGTCTAGTTTCATTGTGTTATTGCATCAACTCTTTCGGGACCCGTCATGTACCTGCTTTGCTGCATCTGAGCTTGTTACTGATAATGTTACGAACTGTGTAAACACTTACGGCAACTGTTTTTGCTATATTTTCAACTGTAGCACATAGACCTGACCTGCGCAATTAATGTCGTCAATACGGGTTGCAAACGAAAGTGTTGACACCAAGCGGCGTGTCGGTGACTGAGGTCCGGCCATTTGGACTGTTCTACCCACAAGAAAATTTCCTCGGTTCATACAACTCCATATCGTAAAATCATTCGAGCATAGATTATAGACGGTTTTTCATCTTCCCAAAGCAAAAAATGGAACACTGAATGTTGTTCAACCAATGTAGAATCTTCAAGCGGACACGCCATTTTTAAATGCAATATTGAGTTTATAAACATACGTTTTTATCTGTCAGCTGTTCTCAGCTCATCGCAATGATGCCAGCCCAAAGCCATGAAACTACTCCTACAAACTCTTTCATTTCTACACTAATTTGCCGCTTTAACTGTTGAATGTCCCTCGTAGTTGATCTACTATTGGTGATCCCATCCACAGGTTTATGGTACCTAGCTATGACAATTTTTCTTCTCCCTTCTCTTCTTTTACGCACAGTATTCCCTTTCAGTATCACATGTTTGGTGTTCCGCAAGGTATGTCCCACGTACGCAGTTGATCTTTTTAAATGTTGTTAACATTTTTTGCTGTTTGTGTATTCTTCGCACAACTTTGTCGTTAGCTACTCTTGCTTTACACGGTGTTTTAAACATTCTGCGCTAAATCACATTACAAAGGCCTCGATCTTCCTTCCTGCTGTCATATTTAGTGTTCATCCTTCGGAAAGCCCTAAGGATACAGACCAGGCGTAGCATCTTACAAATCGAACTCTAAGATTCAAGTCTAGGTCTGCGCTTGTGATAATTTTCGTAAGTTTTATGAACGAGTTACCGGCGTTCTCTGTGCTACATTTTACCTTCTTGTCTGATTTCCAATCTTCACAGAGCCACGTTCCAAGTACTTGTAAACTCCTTTTATTAACGAGCCAGTAAATCGAAGATTTGCATTTGTAAAGGAGTCTGGCTGCCGCCTGAAAATCATAAAATGAACCTTTCTGGTGTTAATATTTAGACACACATTACTGCTGTAATCTCCTACTGTGTCTACGAGTTGTTGACGATCATCTAAACTTTTAGCAACCAGTACTGTATCATCAGCATAGCGAATGTTTTTACGAAGATTCCGCTAACCTTCTACAACAACAAGTACTTTCTGAAACATACTCCGAGTACAAATTGAATGAAGATTCTTCCATTGATATTAACCAAGTTGATTGGCTTCGTTGTCAAACTTAACCTATGTTGTCTAAAAACGCCCTGAGATCAGGCCGCGAAAGGCCCAACGGTATCACCGGCCGCCTTGTCACCCTCAGCCGGTCGGCGTCACTGGATGTGGAAATTCAGGAGCCATTAATTTCATTAATTAATTTCATTAATTTATTTATTACATTTATTTATTTCATTAACAGTACACAGTAACCACCGTCTTGAAATCTGAGGTGGGTCGGATGCTTCTGAATCTAACAGCAAAGACTTCTCATTGTTACAATCTTATTGGTATAGAGTTGTTAATGCTTTTTTAAAAATAATATTGATAACATTATATACAAAGATTTCTCTGAGGTTACAACGAACGCTTAACAATTGTTAAAATGGTTTCATATAATTTGTTACTAGCTATTTGATGAGAATATGCACTACTGGCCATTAAAATTGCTACACCACGAAGATGACGTGCTACAGACGCGAAACTTAACCGACAGGACGAAGATGCTGTGATATGCAAATGATTAGCTTTTCAGAGCATTCACACAAGGTTGGCGCCCGTGGAGACACATACAACATGCTGACAGGAGTAAAGTTTCCAGCCGATTTCTCATACACAAACAGCAGTTGACCGGCGTTGCCTGGTGAAACGTTTTTGTGATGCCTCTTGTAAGAAGGAGAAATGCGTACCATCACGTTTCCGACTTTGATAAAGGTCGGACTGTAGCCTATCACGATTGCGGTTTATCGTATCGCGACATTCCTGCTCGCGTTGGTCGAGAACCAGTAACTGTTAACAGAATATGGAATCGGTGGGTTCAGGAGGGTAATACGGAACGCCGTGCTGGATCCCAACGGCCTCGTATCACTAGCAGTCGAGATGACAGGCATCTTATCCGCGTGGCTGTAACACATCGTGCAGCCACGTCTCGATCCCTGAGTCAACAGATGGGGACGTTTGCAAGACAACAACCATCTGCACGAACAGTTCGACGACGTTTGCAGCAGCATGGACTATCAGCACCGAGACGAAGGCTGCCGTTAGCCTAGACGCTGCATCACAGACAGGAGCGCCTTCGATGGTGTACTCAACGACGAACCTGGGTGCACGAATGCCAAAACGTCATTTTTTCGGATGAATCCAGGTTCTGTTTACAGCATCATGATGGTCACATCCGTGTTTGGCGACATCGCGGTGATCAAACATTGGAAGCGTGTATTCGTGATCGCCATACTGGCTTTGACCCGGCGTGATGGTATGGGGTGCCATTGGTTACACGTCTCGGTCGCCTCTTGTTCGCATTGACGGCACTTTGAACAGTGGATGCTACATCTCAGATGTGTTACAAGCCTTCAATCGATCCCTGCGAAACCCTACATTTCAGCAGGATAATGCACGACCGCATGTGTCAGGTCCTGTACGGGCCTTTCTGGATACAGAAAATGTTCGACTGCTGCCCTGGCCAGCACATTCTCCATGTCTCTCACCAACTGAAAACGTCTGGTCAATGGTGGGCGAGCAACTGGCTCATCACAATACTGCAGTCACCACTCTTGCTGAACTGTGGTATCGTGTTGAAGCTGCATGGGCAGCTGTACCTGTACACGCCATCCAAGCTCTGTTTGGCTCAATGCTCAGGCGTATCAAGGCCGTTATTACGGCCAGAGGTGGTTGTTCTGGGTACTGATTTCTCAGGATCTATGCACCCAAATTGCGTGAAAATGTAATCACATGTCAGTTCTAGTATAATATATTTGTTCAATGAATACCCGTTTATCATCTGCATTTCGTCTTTGTGTAGCAATTTTAATGGCCAGTAGTGTAATTTATATAATGCAAATGTCAAAGAAAAAGAAAAAAAGAAAATGTAATCCAATGAGTGTGCTGAAAATAATTTGGAGCATGTAGAGGAACGTGATACGCTGTATTTGGATGTGTAATATAGTCTAAGTAGCATGCTGGTTGACAATGACCTATTTCTACCTATTTTAGATGAGAAGCGCTCGGTACAACTTCGAGCAATTCTCATCTGAAATGGTTTGTGCTAATGTATGTTTAAACAGGTTATAAAGATTAAATAGTGACTGAGCACTTCATACATGGAATACATGAATTTTAGCTTTACATCAGAAATACATTTATGTCTATAATTTGTTAGTGGAAATAGACTATAGTTCATTGCTACCTGAATGCATTTTCCTTAAATAACTTAACACATTACTGATATAAAAAATTCATTGATTGTAGCTTTGAATAGAGAAGAGAATATACCTCCGTCTGCACACAATGAGACGAACAATACATTACTGCTTGTGTACAGTATATTTTAAACACTATGCAGTAGCCGGCCGGTGTGGCCGTGCGGTTCTAGGCGCTTCAGTCTGGAACCGCGTGACCGCTGCGGTCGCAGGTTCAAACTCTGCCTCGGGCATGGATGTGTGTGATGTCCTTAGGTTAGTTAGGTTTAAGTAGTTCTAAGTTCTAGGGGACTGATGACCACAGATGTTAAGTCCCATAGTGCTCAGAGCCATTTGAACCACTATGCAGTATGTCATTGGGGGGGGGGGGGGGGGGAGCCTCGGAATAAAAGTTCTTCGAGCCTTCTCCTACCAAACGACATTACCTTATTACTACAGTCTCAGCATGTGGTGCTGGTGTTTATTTGTTTTATGATTGATCTGTTGTTTGTGACTGTGTTGTGGCATGCAGCGTCCTGCATTGTTGGTTTTGGTCCCTTACATGTTTATCAATCCTGACTCATATTCACTCATGTTCCTCCGTTTCGGAATCTGTGGTCGTGTTTGCGTCTTCCCATGTGGTTTGTTGAGTTGTTTGTGCTTGTCTGCGCCTCCTTCCATATGGGTTTTGGCGCTTGTATTCTTCGTGCAGAGTGTTCGATATAATATCGGCTACGCTATTTATTGTGTTCCGGTCATCGGGATTACATATTATTCTGGCGATGTCATTGTCATTCTGTATAGGTCTCATTTGTGCAAGCGTGTTGCACAGCAGTGTGACATATTCTGGTGTCCCAGTTTCTCCGCATACGCATACTTCATCGTTAGTTAGTCCCGTACGGTTTAAATGTACCGGATATGGACCGTGGTCTGTCAGGAAATGGACCATCCCCCGGCTTGGGTCGACATGTTTAAGTTGTAGTCATTTGCGTACATCAGGAAAGAAAGAGTGTACTCGGCGACCTTTGTCGGATGCGTCCCACTCTCTCTGCCATGTGTGAATCCGCCATTGTTTCATTTCTGTTTTGTTCATAATGTTGGCTCCCGTAATTTCGGTGACTTTATCGAGCCTGTTCCTCTTAAGCCACCAAAGTGCAGCTTTATAACGTATTGTTATGTCTATAGGGCAGGTCCCCATCACAACGTAAAGTGCCTCTAGTGACGTCGTGTTGAAGGCTCCGCTCATTCTCAGTAGTGCGCCACCCTGACCTCGTCTTGGAATAGTCTTGTTAGTCTGTGAGCCCAAGCACTTGCGGTGAAGCAAGCGATGGATTCAAATATCGCAGTGTGGTAGGTCCTCATCGTCTTAAAAGGTAATTTGTACTGAGTTGTGTTTAGTCTTGCTAGTTTGTGCATAATTTTGGAGGCTTTGTCAATTTTATATCGTGGTTGAAAGTCTGTTTTTCGTCAAGATGCAATCCGAGATAAAGTGTGGCTTGCTTCCTCTGTATGCTTGTATTGTCTAATTTTAGAAGTGGATTCCTCTGTAGTGTCCCATTGAGCAGCAAATACACAGTTTTGTTGGGTGCTATTTTTATTTTCCATGCACCAACTGTTAATTTTCTGAAGCAGTTGCGTACCTTTTGTCTCTAGTGCTGCTCTCGAGTTGGTTGGCACTACTACGAGCAGGTCATCCGCGTAAGCCACTGTCGTCACTGTCCAGGGTGTTCGGCAAGGGCTCGATTACGATATCCCACAATATTGGTCCACAGATCGATCCCTGTGGAGATCCCTTTGTTATTCTCTTGACAACCTTCCTTGTACCAGCCCTCCACTTCGCCGCTCTGCCTCTGCAGTAGTCGAGGAGGCTATTGTAGAGGGAAGCTGATAGCCTCATTTCCCTTAAAGTGGCGAAGAGGGACGACCACCACAAGATGTCGAAAGCCCCGGCTGTGTCGATTACTATGGCGGCCACGTATTTGTCGCTGATACTATTTGTAACTGTCAGTGCTTCGTTGACGGTGTCTTCTATTGATCTGCCTTCTCTGAAGCGGAATCCATGGGGCTTAGGCCCAGGAGGCGTTTGTGCGACAGTAAGGAGTCACACAAGAGCCTTTCCTGTACCTTGCCGAGAGTGTTTAAGAGACAGATCGGTCGGTACATTTTGGGGTCTGTTGGCTGTTTGTCCTGAGATTTCCTGATTGTTATTACAGTACATTAGCAGTTTTCCAGAGGTTTGGAATTCTGCCTGTTAGTAGTACCTCGTTTAACATGTTGTGTGTGATTTGTGTTACTGTTTGTTTTAATGTTTCTGGAAGTATTTTGTCTGGGCCGGTTGCTTTTCGGTTTTTAAGCGTGCTCATTGCAGTCACGACTTCTTGCGCAATGGCATGGTTGCCTCATGCTCTCTCTTAGGTCAGCGTGGTGTCCCTTGTCTTGTGTGGGGTCGTCATCTGGGAGGACCCTATTCAGAAGATAATCTTCTGTGCTTCTCCATCGTCTGGTCATTTTGCCGTCAGCTTGTTTTAGTGTTGACAGAATTGTCGGTGTCTTAATTCGTTCTGTTTCTATCTTGAATGGTTGTCCCCAGATGTCGTTCTGTATCTGGATTTTTACAAAATTCGTCCAGTAGTCTTGCCCTGTTGTCTTTAGTTGTTTACAGTATATCTGTTTAGCGTCAAGATACAGGTCAAGTCTTATCTGTCTTTCAGGAACTGTCTTTGCTTGTTGGTAGTACTTTCTTTTGTCCCGTGAATCCTTCCTTAGTCTTGCTAGTTTTGTCGACCACGGTTGTTTCTGTCCCCACCCAGTTTTTTCCCGTGGTATAGCTGCTTCTTGTGCTCTTTATAGGATATCTGTCAGTACATGTCTTTTGTAATCTATACTGCCTTGAACAGCATGTAATGACGACGCCTCAACAATATCTCTAACTTTTTGCCAGTCGGCTCTTCCTATGACTAAATGCTGTTGTTCATGGTCCATGTTATGTGTATTGATATACTGTATCTGTCCGTAGTTATGACGATTGCGTTGTGGTCGCTGTGTGTGACTATCTAATACCCTCCATATTCTGACTGGTGGAAGAGATTTTGCGTTCCATAGAGGAAGGTCTATGTTACTTACACCACCGACGTCGCCGCGGTAGGTAGGTAGTTGATCCTCCCTATTCAGTATGAAGAGGTTGCATTCATTTACCACGTCAAGCACTAGTTTCCCACTGTCGTCAGTTCTATCTGAGTTCTACAAAGGGGATTTTGCGTTAATATCAGTTAAAATGAGCAGCCTTTTTCTTTGAGTGTCGTGCAATGTCTTTTATTTTGTCTAAGAAAGGTTCTATATCATACGGGTACTGAGCGTAAATATACGACATGAGCCATACATTCTGTCCGTCTGTTGTTTCTGGCAATGTGTTCAGAGCAAAACTGGGTGATCTGTGTTACTATGAGTTTTTTTATTAACTACTATTATCGCGGCTTTCGCGTTTGGTGTTCCTGCTATTGTGATGTAATGTGAGGAGAGCCCTGAAATCTTCCCGCCTCGCAGAAATTCCTGAACGCAGGCGATGTCTGTTTTTGTTTCTTTTAAGAGCCTACCTAGTTCCATGTTTATTAGGGTACTGCCCTGGCAATTTAGTTGTATTACCCTCAGAAGAGATATCTAGCGAAGGAAAAACACTTGGGTGTGGTTTCTTTAAAATCCAGAAACACATGTCCATGTGCTCTCACGAAGTCCTTGTATACTTTCTCTCGGTTTAGTCTCTCCCATCTTCGCGCACATGCCTCCACTAAAAGCTTACATAGTTCTTTGGTGTTCGTTGGCAGATTTTCGACTCTTAGGATCATCCTGTCAGTTTGTTCTGTAGTTGGGAAGCAGATTTTATCTGCGTTTTCATGCTTGGTTCATATTACATAGCGAAGAGCTGTTTGAAATATATCCTTGTTTTCTAGTCTGCTAAGCCATAGGTTAACTTCTAAGTTTTCGTAGTTACGTAACTAACGGTACTCAGCTTGAGGTCCTTGGATGTGTCTGGTTGGTGTTCTTGACTGACTGTTTGTTGTTCCGATTTTGAGTAATTTCGTAGTGCAGCACGTCTTTCCTGCTTTATGGTTTCTGGTAGTATTGAGTTTGATGTGATTTCGCTGAGCATTTCCTCTGATAGTGACTTGTTTTTGATCTCTACCGGGAACTTGTTCGTAGGAGGTGACTGTTCTTTGTCCGTTTCTGGGGTGGTTGTATCTGGTGTTGTGCCGGTGCAGGCTGTGTCGTTCTGTCCATCTACATAACTGTTTTGTTTTTCGTAGTGACTGTGTGTGCTATCCCCGTAGACAAAACGAACTGGTGTAATATAGGGTCTACATTTGGTTGTATCATATTCTACTTGTGGAGCGGGTAATGTTCAACTGTCTCTGTGTTTGCCTGTGGTGTTGGATTTCTTGTGAACTCAGTGACATCTTCATTCTTAGGATGTTCAAGGACGTCGTTATATTTCTCTGTACAGTCTAGCAGTATTTCGTCTTCCAGTTCACCAATTCGTAAAAGGAGACCAGCCTGGAAGATGGCTCAATCAAACATGTGACGTTTCAGGTGCCTGACAACTTCCTATTCAATTGTACCCTGCATGCACATATCGTCTGTATAGTCGGTAATGCTGAAGTACCTACACTGTATTGTCTCCCAGAACTGAGGCATTACATTAGTATTGGTATCTGCATTTGGAGTTTGTAACATCCCCATGTGTTGCCGCCAGGCAACAGCTCGCCGCCAGCCTCTCATCCTAGTCGACAGCGATTTGTACCTTTGCCTGTTTGTGTTATGATCATCTGTTCCTGCGTGGGTGGGTTTCTGACAGTTATAGTAGCACTCCTTACTAATGAACTTTGTGCAGAACATCGTATTCGGTGCGCTCTATTTGTCTTTCGTAGAGCTGTTCTGTTTGTACGTATGGACAGTCTGCCCCCCCCCCCCCCCCCCCAGCCTTATCGCATGTTCTGTTTCTGTGTTTGCATGGTATACAGCCTACAGGATTCACCTGCGTGCATTCTGACTTTTTGTGTCCCGGTTTTGCAAATCTCCCGCATACTAGATCTTTGTCGCAACGCTTCGATGGCTGGCCGAAGCCCCAACAGTTAAAACATTTTTGTACAGCAACAAAATCGTTGATGAACAAAGATTCAAACTGAATAAAAACCCTTTCTTTTTGAAGCAGCAGTAATCGTACTCTTGGCGACACTTCTAGAATATTGTTTACTGTCCTTTTGCTCTTTGGTCTTGTTTTAAATTTTATTTTAACCACGTTATCGAACTCTCTTTTTAGTAATGTGTTCACTCAGGTTTATTTCGTAGAGCTCTTCTAAGAATTCCTGGTCAGTTAAGTATGTTGAGACATGGTGCACTGCCAGCAAGGGTCTGAACTTCTTGGGTTCTTCACACCTAATGTCCTTAAGCTGTGCTGTTATCTTTCTCTTGTCTACTTGTGATTCTGTTTCAATGATTATGGTGTTTGCTGTTGACCTGATTTATTTTTAATTTGTCTTGCTTGGGGTTAATTGTTTTAATGATGGTTTTTCTTATGGTTCTCGCGTCTTGGTTGGTTTCTGATTTAAAGAAAAGTGTGCTGTATTGTTTAGCTTTTGTTTGTTGAATGCGTTCCTGTACTTTGATTTTTGGTTTTGCAATCGGACCGGCAGCCGCAACCGCTGCAGATGAGAAAGAGAGGGGTTTATTATCTATATCTACATCCATACTCCGCAAGCCACCTGTCTGTGTGTGGCGGAGGGTAACTTGAGTACCACTATCGGTTCTCCCTTCTATTCCAGTCTCGCATTGTTCGTAGAAAGAAAGATTGTCGCTATGCCTCTGTGTGGGCTCTAATCTCTCTGATTATATCCTCATGGTCTTTTCGGGAGATATACGTAGGAGGGAGCAATATACTGCTTGACTCCTCGGTGAAGGTATGTTCTCGAAACTTTAACAAAAGCCCGCACCGAGCTACTGAGCGTCTCTCTTTCAGAGTCTTCCACTGGAGTTTATCTATCATCTCCGTAACGCTTTCGCGATTACTAAATGATCCTGTAACGAAGCACGCTGCTCTCCGTTGGATCTTCTCTCTCTCTTCTATCAACTCTATCTGGTACGGATCCCACACCTGTGAGCAGTATTCAAGCAGTGGGCGAACAAGTGTACTGTAACCTACTTCCTTTGCTTTCAGACTGAATTTCCTTAGAATTCTTCCAATGAATCTCAGTCTGGCATCTGCTTTACCGACGATCAACTTTATATGATCATTCCATAATAAATCACTCCTAATGCCTACTCCCAGATAATTTATGGAATTAACTACTTCCAGTTGCTGACGTGCTATATTGTAGCTAAATGATAAGGGATATTTCTTTCTATGTATTCGCAGCACATTACACTTGTCTACATTGAGATTCAATTGCCATTCCCTGCACCATGCGTCAATTCGCTGCAGATCCTCCTGCATTTC
Organism: Schistocerca nitens; assembly: GCF_023898315.1. Classification (NCBI taxonomy): domain Eukaryota; kingdom Metazoa; phylum Arthropoda; class Insecta; order Orthoptera; family Acrididae; genus Schistocerca; species Schistocerca nitens. The sequence continues at coordinate 371,092,823 of NC_064620.1, read as the reverse complement.
AGTACAATTTTCCATTGTTACAACCTCTCGATGTACCACAGCATCATCCGCAAAAAAGCCTCAATGAACTTCCTATGTTATCCACAAGGTCATTATACATATTGTGAATAGCAACAGTCCTACGACACTCGCCTGCGGCACACCTGAAATCACTCTTACTTCGGAAGACTTTCTCCATTGAGAATGACCCGCTGCATTCTGTTATCTTGGAACTCCTCAATCCAATCAGACAATTAGTCTGATAGTCCATATGTTCTTACTTTGTTCATTAATCGACTGTGGGGTGCTGTATCAAACGCCTTGCGGAAGTCAAGAAACACGGCATCTACCTGGGAACCCGTGTCTATGGCCCTCTGAGTCACGTGGACGAATAGCTCGAGCTGGGTTTCACACGATCATCTTTTTCAAAACCCATGCTGATTCCTACAGAGTCGACTTCTAGCCTCCAGAAAAGTCATTATACTCTAACATAATACGTGTTCCAAAATTCTACAACTGATCGACGTTAGAGATATAGGTCTATAGTTCTGCACATCTGTTCGACGTCCCTTCTTGAAAACGGGGATGACCTGTGCCTTTTTCAAATCTTTTGGAACGCTACGCTCTTCTAGAGACCTACGGTACACTGCTGCAAGAAAGGGGGCAAGTTTCTTCGCGTACTCTGTGTAAAATCGAACTGGCATACCATCAGGTCCAGCGGCCTTTCCTCCTTTGAGCGATTTTAATTGTTTTTCTATCCCTGTGTCATCTATTTTGATATCTACCATTTTGTCTCTGTGCGACAATCTAGAGAAGGAACTACAGTGCAGTCTTCCTCTGTGAAACAGCTTTGGAAAAAGACATTTACTATATCGGCCTTTAATCTGTCATCCTCCGCTATTTCTTGTTCCAGGCGCTGAATGCGTTCCTAGGCATCCGCTGCGTTTGCAACCACTAGTTCTTTACTGAGTCTAGCGTTTTCAGTTCTGAGCTCTTCATTTTGTCCATAAAGCCATGCTTGACCTAGTGCGAGTGCCCAATTTTTGTTTCTAACCTGTAGTGTAATTGTGGTTGGCGCCCTTTTTTGTTTTAGTTCATTCCAGAACCCCGCTAAGATCTCGTCTACAGCCCGTATCATTTTAAAAAAATGTGTGTGAAATCTTATGGGACTTAACTGCTAAGGGCATCAGTTCCTAAGCTTACACACTACATAACCTAAATTATCCTAAGGACAAACACACACACCCATGCCCGAGGGAGGACTCGAACCTCCGCGGGGACCAGCCGCGCAGTCCATGACTGCAGCGCCTCAGAGCTCTCGGCTAATCCCGCGCGGCTTATCATTTTAGTTTCCATTTTCTTTCTTTTGGGAATTAGCTCTTCGCTGGATACTTCTCGTCTTATTGCCCCCGCACTCCTGCGCGTCGGAGTCGCGGCACTGTTTCGACGCCCTCCAACTGAAGTGTAGCTCACACTGATTCCGGGAGCACGTTCAGCATTTTCCAAAGTAGCAGCGGCTGCCGCCAGCGTGGACAAGGTTGTATGCTCCAGTGTCCGCGTATACTCTCGGACGTGGAGCTTAACTTATTCAAAAGCCGATGCAAACGTCCCAAATGCTTCACAGAGCGAGACAAAGAGAACGCGCACCGGACGAAATTTGCTGTACGGCAGCCGGTTCCCAAATTCTGTCTCGGTTGCGCATGTAGTTAGTCTCTAAACCGAGTTCAAATGGTTCAAATGGAACTTCCTGGTAGGTTGAAACTATGTGCCGGACCGAGACTCGAACTAGGGACCTTTGTTCCACTAACTGAGCTAGCCAAGCAGGAGTCACGACCCCCCCTCACATATCTTCCTGTTGTAATTCACAAGAACAAGCATCTACACCGTAATGTATCTTTCGTATTATTTTTTTGTTTTTCTGTTGCACATGTGAAGAAAACGTTAGAAACAAATCCAGTCGTTTTCTTTTGCAGAGAATAAATATATGAGTTCCTCTGATCTTATGTGTAAAAGGTGAGAGGACTGCGTCAGATCCCTATCTCATACATATGATATCCTCGTTATCCGCTTTTACGTCGTCTTTTTTTCATAAACAAGCAGCTACTTAATTTAAGCTTCGATGTGCTGTGGTACAAGCTCTCCTATATAGTCCACTTAAGCCTCACTGCTGTTGGTGCACAAATTCCTCTCTGAATATGTTCGCTATGTGCCGCCTGATTCGAAGCTAGAGGCTGTGGCTGTGACTACAGCTCCATCTCGGTGACATGCTGGAACTCACACAGTGTACGGACTCAAACTGTGCGCAACAGGATTGAACTAATTGGCCTAACTGAATTGGCACATCTTCATTTCTGCCAGGACAGGGACTGAGGATGGGGAGTCAGGATGGGGAGTGAGGATGGGGGGTGAGTCCTGAGTTCGAGTCTCGGTCCGGCACACAGTTTTACTCTGCAGAGTGAAAATCTCATCCTGGTTCAACTGGCTCTGAGCACTACGGGACTTAACATCTGAGGTCATCAGTCGCCTACAATTAGAACTACTTAAACCTAACTAAACTAAGGACATCACAAACATCCATGCCAGAGGCAGAATTCGAATCTGAGACCGTAGCGGTCGCGTGGTTCCAGACTGAAGCGCCTAGAACCACTCGGCCACAGCGGACGGCTCTAAACCGAGTGCAACCAGTTCCGTTATGCGCAGTACGCTCTGTGATTTGTTCTACAATATGCCGCGCTGCTACTCGGTAACGCCAGGAAATAAGAGGCACACGCTAGTTGACAGTAGCTGCAGCCAGCTTTCTTTAAGACTGCGTCCGCTGAGTCGGCTGCTGCTGTCTAGGACGCCTGACGCAACGAACAGCTGTGGCTCGCGCAGTCAGCCCGCCGCAATCCGCGTTGTCAGCGCTGTCTGCGTCCGACATCACTGCAACCCGCTGCACTCCGCGCAGTCAGCAGAAAGCGCAACGCGTCGCAGCCCACAGAGAAGACAATACTATTACGGAAAAAAGACCTCTCACGGTCAAACTACGGTCTCCGAACTATTCCTTATGCGTAAGTGACAGATTACGCCTTTAGCTATCCACGCTGAAACTTGCACTGCACTCCGACCACTTTTATCCACCACAAATGCGGAGCCCTCGCCGAACACGTCCGCACGCCACGCCACTCGCCACACACAAAATTCAGGAGCATGTGGTCAGCCACGGCTCTCCCGGCCGTGGTCAGCTTTCGTGCCAGGAGCCGCAGCTTCTCAGTCAAGTAGCTCCTCAAGCGGCCTCACTGGGGCTGAGCGCACACCCATGCCAACAGAGCTCGGCAGACCAGGCCGGCCACCCATCCAAGTGCTAGCAAAGTCTGACAGTGCTTACTTTAGGATGATCTGTCGGGAACTAGCGTCACCTCTGCGGCAAGGTCATTGAGAACCAATGCCGTTTGATTCTAATATACACAGATAAGCAAAACTCCATGAGCACTGTCCACCGCAAAGTTGGATGCCGCCTGGTAGATTTGCGGTAACAAAAGTACACTACTGGCCATTAAAATTGATACACCAAGAAGAAATCCAGATGATAAACGGATATTCATTGGACAAATATACTAGAACTGACATGTGATTACATTTTCACGCAGTTTCGATGCATAGATGCTGAGAAACCAGTACCCAGAACAACTAACTCTGGCCGTAATAACGGCCTTGATACGCATCGGCATTGAGTCAAACAGAGGTTCGATGGCGTGTACAGGTACAGCTGCCCATGCAGCTTCAACACGATACCACAGTTCATCAAGAGTAGTGACTGCCGTATTGTGACGAACCAGTTGCTCGGCCACCATTGACCAGACGTTTTCAACTGGTGAGAGATCCGTAGAATGTGCTGGCCAGGGCAGCAGCCGAACATTTCCTGTATCCAGAGAGGCCCGTGCAGGACCTGCAACATGCGGTCGTGCATTATCTTGCTGAAATGTAGGGTTTCGCAGGGGTCGAATGAAGGGTAGATCCACGGGTCGTAACACGTCTTAAATGTAACGTCCACTGTTCAAAGTGCCGTCAGTGCGAACAAGAGGTGATCGAGACGTGTAACCAGTGGCACCCCATACCATCACACCGGGTGACACGCCAGTATGGCGATGACGAATACACGCTTCCAATGTGCGTTCACCGCGATGTCGCCAAACACGGATGCGACCATCAAGATGGTGTAAACAGAACCTGGATTCAACTGAAAAAATGGCGGTTTCCCGTTCGTGCACTCAGGTTCGTCGTTGAGTGCACCATCGCACGTGCTCCTGTCTGTGATGCAGCGTCAAGGGTAACCGCAGCCATGGTCTCCGAGCTAATAGGCCATGCTGCTGCAAACGTCGTCGAACAGCTCGTGCAGATGGTTGTTGTCTTGCAAACGTCCCCATCTGTTGACTCAGGGATCGAGACGTGGCTGCACGATCCGTTACAGCCGTGCGGATAAGATGCCTGTCATCTCGACTGCTAGTGATACGAGGCCGTTGGGATCCAGCACGGCGTTCCGTATTACCCTCCTCAAACCACCGATTCCATATTCTGCTAAAAGTCATTGGATCTCGATCAACGCGATACGATAAACTGCAATCGCGATATGCTACAATTCGACCTTTATCAAAGTCGGAAACGTGATGGTACGCATTTCTCCTCCTAACACGAGGCATCACAACAACGTTTCACCAGGCAATGAGAAATCGGTTGGAAACTTTCCTCATGTCAGCACGTTGTAGGTGTCGCCACCGGCGCCAGTTTGTGTGGATGCTCTGAAAAGCTAATCATTTGCATATCACAGCATCTTCTTCCTGTCGGTTGAATTTCGCGCCTGTAGCACGTCATCTTCGTGGTGTAGCAATTTTAATGGCCAGTAGTGTATCCGAGCGGAGCAGACACGGACGAGGGATCACCCTAGCGAACGTATGGGCTGCAGATAGGGAAATCCATTGCGATAAGCCACTTTGAGAAAGGGCAAATTATAGTTACGCAGAGCCTGTGAAAGAGTTTCTCGAAAACGATGAAACTGGTCGAATGTTCACGTGCTACTGTCGCGATTATCTACGGCAAGAGGTAGGAGGACTGAAACCTCGTAGTCAAGGGTAGGCAGGATTCGGCTACGATTGTGGGCGGGGCCGTAATCAGTTTGAGCCTTGGTAAAAATTGCTGTTTCGAAGAGCGCGCCGCAGCGCGAAGTGTGAAGCAGTCGCCCTCCGTTTTTGACGGTTGCGCCGCTGTGGCAATCGCAGCTTTGGTGTCTCCCTCTGGTGGGAAAGGGGAAAGGTTGCCTGTTCACGTGCATTTAAGGGGCGCTGTGAGCTCGCCAGTCGGTCAGTCTAGGTCAGTCTCTCGTCCCCAGCTTGCTTGTCTGTCTCTCGACCGCATTTGTGAGGCAGTTAGTGTGTCTGTCGTCCGGAGTGCTAGTATGTCTTTCGTTCGGAGCAACCTTTAAAGCCGGCAAAATGAGATTCTTTCCACTCCGCCAGCAAGAGAACTCAGCGAGTGGTCGCCCGGTCGGGGCTTAGTTCCTGCATCTAAGTCTGCGCGTTAGGCCGCCAGTCTGCTCGAGTTTGCTCAGGCAATGGTCATTGGCGGTTGGATCGATCGGTTGGTCGGTCGCGCACTGAGACACAACATGACTTGTCCGTCTTGAGCGTCGGCGCATATGAGGTTCCCATATGAGTCCAGTGGGCCGCGCCGTATTAGCGAGGGATATCGACACGAGAGCAACAGGAGTCAACCCACGACGTCGGTCTGGCCGGTGCGAGCTGCGACGCCGTGAGACAGGAGATCGGCGCGCCTTCCTGCGTCCGTTGAAGCGGCTGGCAGTTTATTAGAAGTTATCAGTGCTATGTGGTTTCATTTACTCTTGTTAAATTCTACTTGTTTCCTTGGTGAGGTGTTTTGGGGTCGTCCAGCCATTCTTCTCCGTTTGCCCACCCACAGGAAGGTGGTTGTTTATAAATTGGGTGGTCCGTTTTTCCCTTGTGGAGTAGGGGCGGGTTCAACCTACGGTTCAGGTTCGGTAATCTACCTATCAATCTTTAAGTGCTGGCAGAAGAGCCAACACCGTGTTGCTAGAGGAGGCCGAAATGCACGCTTTTAAGCTCACGTAGATTGGCGTGAGGTCTGGAATAAGGTCAGAGAAATAAGACTAGCAAAACAGGAGGTAACTGGTAGAATACTTAACTTTAATCCAGAAGTGGTGTACATCGGTCTGACGGTACAGGCATCAAAAGTTATATATCTATTGAATACGGCGCCTTGCTAGGTCGTAGCAAATGACGTAGCTGAAGGCTATGCTAACTATCGTCTCGGCAAATGAGAGCGTGATTGTCAGTGAACCATTCCTATGAACGTCGGCTGTACAACTGGGGCGAGTGCTAGTAAGTCTCTCTAGACCTGCCGTGTGGTGGCGCTCGGTCTGCAATCACTGACAGTGGCGACACGCGGGTCCGACGTATACTAGCGGACCGCGGCCGATTTAAAGGCTACCACCTAGCAAGTGTGGTGTCTGGCGGTGACACCACATTCCTCCCCCGCAAATCGGCGAACGGTTGTGTTATAAGGCTTCCGCCCGCCGTGGGGAGGACCCCATGTCGACGTATGCGACGAGGTGGGGAGCCTAACAATAGGCGAGGCTGTGCTACCCGCACCCGGCCATTCGGTCCGAGAGGAGCTAGGAAACGCCTGAAAACCTAGTCCAGGGTGCATGCCAACATGCGGTGTATGCGCCCATAGAGAGACAGGAGGGGCCGAAGGGTCGTCCTCCATCGCGTCAGGGTACCCGACGGGCGAAGACGACATCTAGTCCGGAGCGGGCAAGAGTTCCATGTCGGAGGACAGCTGGTCACGGGAAGCGATCGGCGGCGCGTGACCCACGGAGGGGCTGGGCGGCTGTAGCGACGCGTCCACTGCGGGCGGCGCCGGCGGGAGGACCGGCGGCGGCGGCGGTGCGTCGCCATGCGGCAAAATGGAAGGCATCGTCGGTCACACCTGGGGATGAGGCGAGCCAGTAGATGGGTCCCCAGGGCGCTGACCGGACGGCACCGTCGCTGAAAGCAGACGGGGAGCGGCAGAACCCGTGCGACGACAGAGGCGCAGCTGATTGAGATGCCGACGCACCTCACCAGAGGCCCCCAAAACCAGATACATAGCGCGGCCGAGGCAGCGAAGAATGCGCCCTGCGAGCCAACGCCGTGAACCTCGATAGTTGCGATAGTATACAACGTCGCCTGGAGCAAAAGCAGGTGGCTGCCGCTGCACAGGAACCTGATGCGGCGGATGTAGCAAAGACATCAAGGTTCGATGAGGACGACCGTGGAGCAACTCAGCTGGCGAGCGACCATCTTGGGGCTGAGAGCGATACGAGGACAAGAAGAGCAATAACGCGTCCTCCCGAGAATGCGACTCTTTCAGCTTCAACATCTGTGACTTGAAAGTCCGGACCAGTCATTCAGCGGCACCGTTTGACTGAGGCGAAAACGGCGCGGATGTCAGATGTTGAATACCATTGGCATTGCAGAATGACTGAAATTCTGCGGACATGAATTGTGGGCCATTGTCGGAAACAATAGTCTGCGGAAGACCTTCAATGCAAAAGATAGCTGATAACGCTTGGATGGTGGCAGACGACGTCGTGGAAGACATCCGTACAACAAAAGGAAAATTACTGAAGGAATCGACCACAACCAACCATCGAGCATTCCAGAATGGACCAGCAAAATCGATGTGCAAGCGTTGCCAAGGGGAAGTGGCTTTCGGCCATGCAAAGAATTTCCGCGGTGGTGCGGATTGTAGTTCGGCACACGCCATGCAAGAAGAGCACACATTCGTAATCGCAGCATCGATTCCGAACCAAGTACAGTGCTGACGAGCAAGTTGTTTCGTTCGCACTATACCCTAATGTCCTTGGTGGAGAAGCCGTAAGACAGAGGACTGTAACGAACGTGGGACCACGACCCTGGACTGATCATTATCAGAACGCAACAGCAAAACACCACGTCGAACAAAAAGTCTCTCCTTGTGAGCAAAAAATCGGCGAACCAACGGATCCTCGATCCATGACAGTGACAAGGGCCATTGCGTAGCAACAAAACGCAAAACGGGAGCAAGGACAGGGTCAGCAGCTGTGGCTGTAGCTACACGACGAAAATCAATCGGAAACGATTCGACCACGTCATTGGTTTCCGAGTCAATGAACATGCAAGCAAGTTCGGAAGAATCGAATGCTCTATCCTCAGCAACAGGCAAACGGGACAACGCATCAGCGTTTCCGTGCTTAGCAGTGGACCGATACAAAATATCGTAGCGGTACTGCGAGAGGAAAATAGACCAGCGAATGAATGTCTGTGCTGTACGTGGAGGTACAGGCTGGTTCGGATGAAAAAGCGATGTCAAAGGTTTGTGGTCTGTGATGATGGTAAAGTGACGACCATACAAGACATCATGAAACTTAGTAACACCAAACACGAGAGACAATGCTTCTTTCTGGATCTGAGAATAATTTCTTTGCGCAGACAAGAGCAATCTGGACGCAAAGGCAATAGGGCGATCATGCGATCCATCTTTGTGCGCAAGCACAGCACCGATCCCGAAATACGATGCATCTACCATCAACAAAAGGGGTTTCTGGGGATCGAATGGCGTAAGGCAAGTATTGGAAAGCAACGCCGATTTCAACTGGCGAAAGGCGCGTTCGCATTCCGTCGTCCAGACGAACGGAACACCTTTACGGCGTAAGCGATGAAGCGGAGCTGAAATGGAAGAGGCGTGGTGCACATATTTGTTGTAGTAATTTATTTTTCCCAGCACACTCTGTAGCTGCTTCAAATTCTGCGGCGAAGGCAAGTCTTGTATGGCACGGAGGTGCGCGGGACTGGGATGTATGCCTTGGGCATTGATTACATGTCCCAGGTAGGGTAAGTCACGAGCAAAAAACACACATTTGTCCTTCCGCAAGCGAAGACCATTTTGTCGCAAGACCTGAAATAATGTTCTGAGATTGGCTAAATGTTCTTCTTCTGTCTTTCCGGAGATCACAATATCGTCCAGATAGTTTGCTGCCGTAGGGACCGACGCACAAACAGTTTGCAGATATTGCTGAAACAATGCAGGGGCGGATGCACACCCGAATGGCAGTCTTTTGAATCGATACAAACCAAGATGCGTGTTAACCACCAAGACGCGCTGGGATTTGTCGTCCACTGGTATTTGCAAGTACGCATCTGCTAGGTCCAACGTCGAAAAATACTTACCCGGGCACAGTTTGTCAAAAAGATCTTCTGGGCGGGGTAAAGGATAAGTTGCAATCACTAGTTGTGGATTCACCGTTGCCTTGAAGTCTACACAAAGTCTCAATTTTCCGGAAGGTTTTGGCAAAATTACTAAGGGTGATGCCCAGAGAGAAGCCTGCACACGTTCAATCACACCTTGTGATTCCAAATCGTGTAATGTTCTTGCGACCTCATCACGCAATACGTGGGGAACATTGCGCGCTCGGAAAAATTTCGGTTGCGCGTTTACTTTCAGTTCCAAATGTGCTTCATAGTTCTTAGCGCAACCAAGGCCCGGTGCAAAAATGTCAGCAAATTCTTCACATAGACAAGAAACACTGGCTGAAGGCACAGTCTGGTTCACTGATAGGACCTGATTGACTATAGACAAGTTAAACAACCGAAATAAATCTAAACCAAACAAGTTCACTGCAGAAGAAGAACGAAGTCGTAAAATGACACAAGTTTTGTTTGTCCCTTGTGTGTTGCAAGAAGGCTGCATTGTCCTAACACAGGGATATTCTGACCGGAATAACTATTTAACTCAACATATGTGGCATGCAACGGAGGTGTGCCCAGTTGTTTGTACGTGTCTTTATGGATTAGTGAAACTGCAGCTCCGGTATCGAGCTGGAACGGTATGACCTTGCCATGAAAGTCCAAATCTACAAAAAGTTTATTGTCCTGCTGATGACAAGAGCGACTGTCTCGTGCAACGTGAACAGACACTGGTACAGGATCACTTGCTAATTGACGTGATTTCCGGCGACATCGACGCACACGTTTTGTGGGACGAACACAGTCACTGTTAGAGAGAGTGGCACTGGGCGGAGTGGAATGAACTGCATGAATTTCCATGGGCGAAGGGTCACAAGCCTGAGTAGTCTTGGTTCGATTCCGATTCCGGCGTGAAGCAAAGGGCCTGGAATGGTTGTTTGTGTCCGATCTAAGCTTTTTCTGGCAAACACTCTGAACATGTCCTTGTTTATTACAGAAAAAGCAAATAGCTGGGCGTGACCGGCAATTCTCACGCGAACGTCTAGTTGCACACCGCGGGCATGACTTTAGCGCTGCATTTGCTTGCTGGCGCGGCAAACGTAGCGGAGAGCTTGGCGGCAGCTGCGCGGACGGGCGCGAGGGCTGTTTACTGTTCCATGCAGCTCGCCCGGCGGGCTGGTTAACGTGACACACGGCTGGCGAAGTTGCAAATGATTCCTGAGCAAAGTCAAGTGTGTCCTGCCTACCCAATATGTCTATCACTTGTTGAAGGGAGAGATTGACTAGTTTCAAAATCTGTTCCCTTATACGAACATCAGAAACGTTCTGTGCAATTGCATCACGCACCATAGTATCTGAATAAGGGAGTCCACATTCACACTCAAAAGCACAATCCCTAGTAAGGCCTTGCAAAGTGGCAACCCACTCCCGATTAGTTTGACCGGCCGTACGTTTGGTACGAAACAACGTATACCGTTTGGCAACTACATTGACTGATTCTTTGAAATATGCATCTAATGCAGACAAAATTTCGTCGTAGGACAGAGTTGCTACGTCGCGTCGGGGAAATAATTTCACTATCACTCGGTACGTGTGCACCCCGACGCATGCTAACAAAAAAGGCTGCCGCTCATTACCTTGAATTCTGTAGGCGGCGAGATGGAATCCAAATTGGCGTGACCACTCCGTCCAGCTTTCCAGTGCCGCATCAAAAGGACGAAAAGGTGGTGCAAGTGCATGTTGTGGCTGCGGTAGCGGTGAAGTGGCGGCGGCCGCATCATTTTGCAGTGCACGTTGACCCTGGATGAGCTGTCCAAGGGCATCCAATAAGGCCTGCGTCTGCTGATTCTGCAAGCGATAAAATTCGGACAGTACATCTGGAGAGTGTGGCGAAGCCATGACAAGTCAATTAGGGCAATACGAACGCTAAATCCTCGTTGCCATATGAAGTGTTGGCAGAAGAGCCAACACCGTGTTGCTAGGAGGAGGCCGAAATGCACGCTTTTAAGCTCACGTAGATTGGCGTGAGGTCTGGAACAAGGTCAGAGAAATAAGACTAGCAAAACAGGAGGTAACTGGTAGAATACTTAACTTTAATCCAGAAGTGGTGTACATCGGTCTGACGGTACAGGCATCACAAGTTATATATCTATTGAATACGGCGCCTTGCTAGGTCGTAGCAAATGACGTAGCTGAAGGCTATGCTAACTATCGTCTCAGCAAATGAGAGCGTGATTGTCAGTGAACCATTCCTATGAACGTCGGCTGTACAACTGGGGCGAGTGCTAGTAAGTCTCTCTAGACCTGCCGTGTGGTGGCGCTCGGTCTGCAATCACTGACAGTGGCGACACGCGGGTCCGACGTATACTAGCGGACCGCGGCCGATTTAAAGGCTACCACCTAGCAAGTGTGGTGTCTGGCGGTGACACCACAAATCTACCGTACGTTAGTAGCTGCCTCTGTCATGTTTGTCGGATTTGGTGTGTTAACGAATTTATTTCTTGGAGTGTAATGGCGTAATTCCTGAAATACGTTTTGATCTTGCCTATCATCTTGAGAGGCGATATCTGTGTACTGTAGAGCATCTTAACTTGTTTGGCCAACCTTGTAGAATTTTATAGAAGATTGCATTTCATGGGCTTTTATTTAAATGATCATTTTAGTATATAAAGTTGCCACCCTTTCACCGTAAGACTTTTCTTAGAAGTTAAAATCAAGTTGCACCTTCGGTGGCAAAGTTAGTATTTTAAGTTTTAGTGTTTTGTACCATTTGCATCCCTCCTAACAGGGTGCATAGTTTGTGTGCTTGTGTAAGTTTAAAGTAATCTGGTGTGTTGCAGATTTGCAACAGTGTAGGTTTTCAGAGGCTGTTGTAAGCGGTCGTAACTACGGCCGTCTCAAAAGGGAGCGCCAAGGTTCTCTACCCGAAAGCTCATACAGTCAAAACTTGTTTCTTTCTGCCTCTGAATGAATTGTAACTTTGATATTTAGAGGGTGCTTTCTGAATATAATTTTAAATCTGTTTCTTTAAGAAAAAATGCTTTTAGGCACTAAAGTAAATAAAATTCCCATTTCTCGAAAGGAATTGCTTATGACTTCATCAGTTACTCCCTGGCAACTACTTCCATGTTTACATAGTGTAATTAAATGTGTTAATGTTCTTGATGAACCGCTAGTAAATAGAATAAATTCTTAAGAATATTCTTTGAAAATAAATCACGGTTCACAGTTACTATTGGTTGCCTCTTACACACAATTTATTTAAAACCAGTAATTCCCGACTCAACAATAAATAAAAAATACCACACGATATTAATGAGGGAATAAACAACTGTGTAAATAATAGTCTTTTCAGTGAGTTACCATTTAGGAAGTCACCATTAAATACACATACAGCAGATAATGTTTTAAAAGCAAGCCACTGTGATCTGGACAGAAGGCCTTACACGCTAAGAAAGGCAATAAATTAAGAATTGTTTAAGAACTCGCAGCAATTTATAACTTACAGGTACTGAAATATTGAAGGTAAGTTGGCATAAACACAGCAGAATGCATTAGACGCCAGGAATGGCAGGAAATAAGTTTTTAAGGCTAACTGCTAAAATACAAATACCTAATCAGAACTTTAAGGCAATTGACCACAATCATGGCTGAAGTCCTTACACGCCAGGAAGGGAAATATACAGATTTAGAAACCTCCTGTAAAACAGCAAATACAATAGCAAAGTTTACAAAACAAGCACCTGATCACCAAACTGGTGAAATGAGATGATGGTAAACTTTGTAACACGACCCTTAGCATCCACTAAACACTAGACTGCTAGATTTATTCCAGAAGGCGACCAGAACTATTAACTAGACATATATAACCTTCAATGTGGGCATTACAAGGTATTGTCATAAATAATACAATAATAAAACAAAAGGACCAGTACATAAGTTCCTTAAAGGGTACTGAGGCGGATTATACCCGCAGAAGGCGTGGGCTGAAGGAGCGTTACACTGAACTACTGGCCATCAGACCTCCTTTCTGAACAAACATGTCTTACAAGAACCAAGGGGCCGCAGACGGTGCTCCAGGAATCGACCTCTGAGAAGGTCTGGCTCAAAATGGTTCAAATGGCTCTGAGCACTATGCGACGTAACTTCTGAGGTCATCAGTCGCCTAGAACTTAGAACTAATTAAACCTAACTAACCTAAGGACATCACACACATCCATGCCCGAGGCAGGATTCGAACCTGCGACCGTAGCGGTCGCTCGGTTTCAGACTGTAGCGCCTAGAACCGCACGGCCACTCCAGCCGGCGAAGGTCTGGCAACAACACTTTCACGAGCAATGGGATAGGCAGCAAAGAACTGCATTCACTTCACAAGATGGTAAATAAGACGAGTGGCAGTCTAACGAATGACTAATGATAATCTTGCTGAAGCTACTTGACGTCCGATAAACAAAATGCAACGATGGAAAACACGCCAAAGCCGGAACCGGTGATCTGCACTACGTCCCCAGAATACTGTGCTTAGAGTGCCCGGAACGAGATAGGAATCACTACCACAAGAATAGAAGAATCACCAACCGGCCTACAATTAAGAAAGTTGTCAAAACTACACGCCTTACCGGACAGCAGCGGCCAGACGAGGAAACGTACACTGCCGTTACATACACTAACCACCAGGGCAGGTAACTGGGGCGTTAGCGACCACCAGGCAAGGAAAATTACCGCTGGTTGAACTTAACAAATTGTAACAAGTTGAACGCAGTAAATAGTAATAAGAAGTCGAGGAAAGCTAATCATATCTGCCTTCCCCAAGCACTTCACTCGCTATTCTTCGCCTTGGCGACACTACGAGCAAGAAGACGAATCCAAGTCACTGCAGAATCACGAGATATCACAATGGTGGAGGTTTCTCTAATTGGATTGAAAGGCACTCATCTTAACGCGGTTTACGACGAGGTCACACACCCTCGTGACCACAGCCCTTCCATCCGGCAATCCATGCGTGCCGCCAGCAGTCCCGGCGTGTTCCGGCAGTGCGCGGACCTGGCTCCTCTTGAGTCCCCAACTGAACTGGCCCACTCACACGACCCGGAAAAACAACGACGTCGCTCCAAAGATAGGGCAACAGTTACTACATATCGATAACCACTGCTGCTGCCACTAGCGGCAGGCAACGCTTGCGAAACCGACTGGCGCCAGTCAGCACGAGAAGAAGACAAACAACCGCAACCATGCCAACTAAACGATACCGTCTGGCCACCAACAGAGGGCAGAAACCTACAGACAGCACCAACGCGAGCCTCAGAACGGCTCAAGGACAGTAAAACTACCACTAGCCGCTAACCGGTTTGACCTCCACGACTCTTCACAGATTGTGGGGTTCGGAGACTGCTCTGTAAAGTAGGACAGATGGTGATCTGTGGCATCTCTGCCGACACAGCACAATATTCGTGCTCGCACAGGTGTTCCGGAGCACACCGTTCATCGTACATTGTTGAACCTGGTGCTCCGCAGCAGACCAACCCTACGTGTTGACATTTTGACCCAATAACATTGTCAATTCCGATTGCAGTTTGCACGGAGTCATCGGGATTCGACCGCCAATCAATGGAAACATGTCGGCTCTTCGGGTGAATCACATTTTTGCTACACAAGATCGATGGTCACCCCCACAAACGCCATCATCGTGCTGAACGGCGGCTCCAAATTTGCAACGCGCCACGCACGCAGACTGGTGGGACCAATAT
The DNA here is from genome assembly GCF_023898315.1 of Schistocerca nitens. Taxonomy (NCBI): domain Eukaryota; kingdom Metazoa; phylum Arthropoda; class Insecta; order Orthoptera; family Acrididae; genus Schistocerca; species Schistocerca nitens. Next base: position 371,077,819 of record NC_064620.1, on the reverse strand, counting down.
CATGCAACCCTGCGCCTGCATGGGACCTGTGGTAGGAATCGAAGACACGCTGAACGGTGCGAACTACCTGCATCCCTTCATCCTTGATGTCGTCCCCAAAGGCGATATCATCTTTCATCAATGTAGCTATCACTGAACCAGAACGGTGCTACAGTGGTTAGAGGGGCATTAAAGTGAACTCACGTCGATGTCTTGGAAACCAGATTCGTCTGATATAAATCCCATGTAACCCATCTGGGCCGCTAATGGGCGCCATCACCGCGTACACAAATCAGCGGCCCGTTATTTATATGAATTACATGACCTGTGCGTAGACATCTAATGCCAAATACCTCCACGAGGCTACCAAAAAACTGTCGGACCCCTGATACACGTAATCAGTCATGTATTTCGTTCCAAAGAGGGACAAACAAGCTATTAAGCAGGTGGCCAAAATGTTTTGGCTCATGAATGTAAATTCTCTACACTGCGGATGTCTTTCTGATCTGCATCCATTCTTTCGAGAATTCACATGGGTTTGTGATGTTGGACTCATTTGATGGCTGTTTCATAATCAATAAAAGAAGGGCCTCCATTTTTATCCCGATCATAGCACTTTTACATCAGAACTTTTAGTGATTATAGTGCTTCTCTTGTACCTAAACCATTCCTAAACTCAAACTGGGCCTCGCCAATGAATTTCTAACATTTTTTGCATAACCTTCGATCGATGACTTTCAGAAACATTCACTTCACATTTTGTCGTATTCTCCTTTTTTGGTAAGGGAATGAAAGTTGATGATAGGCATTGAACAGTGTAATGACCTGTATCGTAAATTTTGTTAAAAAGTATGTGAAAGACTCCGATACCTTAGTCATCAAGAAGTGTAATACGTTGGACTAGAACGTCATCGGGTCCTTTTGCTTCATTGGCTGTTGAGTTTCGTATGGGTTACTCGAATTCATCTTTCTCAGGTGAAGTTCCTGTTAGATTATCGTTGCTACAAATCTCAGTATTTGAGCCTATTACCTTAAATGAGTTTCTTAACATATTGATTCCATGATTCTTTCTTCTTCGTGCAATAGGAACTATTTTCTCTTTGTTGATTATGAAGTGAAGAATTTTCTTCGATACATATATCCCAGCAAATTCTTTTAGCTTTTTAGGTAAATTAAAATCATCTTGTGGAGCTTGCAAGCTTCGCATTTCTTCACATTCGCGTTGCAACTATTTTTTGCTGCTCTTATGTTAGACATTAAAGTTTCTGAGTATTATAACAATTAATTAGATCTCTCTGGGATCTATGCTTTCGGCGTTCATCCATCAACGAAAGAATTTCTTTTTTCGATCTCTTGTTTGATATCCTATAATGAAAAGTTGAACTATACCTACCGAGGAATTTTATTTTTAAATTAATTTTACTTTTCGTTTCCTTGCTTTGAGCTTTGTTTAAGTCACTGAAGGAAAATTGCTCAGTTTCACATTTCAATCGACAGTTTGGCAATTTATTTATGCACCTGCTCAACGTTAAGAAGTTCTTTATCACCCGTAATTTGCTGGAACTGCGTCCACAAGATGCTGCAATTACTGGCATTGTCATAAATATTCTCAGAGTGATTTAGACCTTTGCATGAGCCTCTCGGAACCTATACTGTGTGTTGGAATATGATAAATTTCCCTGAGACGGTAAAGCTACTGTCCACGAATCAGCAGGAATTTACAAGGCATTGCCCGTGCGAAACTCAGCTTGCCTTTTTCTCACACGATATCCTGCTAATCACGGATGAAGGGTAACAGACAGATTCCATATTCGTAGATTTCCGGAAATCGTTTGGAGCAGTGGCCCACGGCAGATTGTTAACCAATGTACGAGCACATGGATTATGTTCCCAGATATGTAAGTGGCTCTAAGACTTGTTGTCTTTGACGGCGAGTGTTCACAGACAATGGTATTGTCTGGAGTGCTGCCGAGAAGTGTGATAAGAGCGCTCTTATTCCCTATATACATATAAATGGTCTGTGGCTGTTTGCTGAAGACACTTTGGTGTAGGGGAAAGTGCCGTCGATTAGGATGGTGCATGATGACTTAGATGGAATTTGTGTGATGGAAGGCAGTGTGCTCTAAATGTAACATATAAGTTAAACCGAGTAGCAAACACAATCCCGTAATGCAGTAGGATATTGGAACAGCTACTATGATCGAACATTGTGAGTTATCTCGAAGAAAATGATTTATTAACAAGCAGCTAACACGGATTCAGAAGATATTCCTGTGAAACTCAAACAGCTCTTTATTCTCATGAATCAAGGAGTCCTACTGTCAGGGGATGTCAAATTTATCCTGTATTCTTAGGTTTCCAGAAGGCTTTCGACACCGTACTTCACAAGCGTCTTTTAAACAAATTGCGTGCCTATGGAGTATCGTCTCAGTTGTGCGACTAGATTCCTGATTTCTCGTCTGAAAGGTCACAGTTCGTAGTAATTGTTGGAAAGTTATCGAGTAAAATAGAAGTAATACCTGGTATTTCTGAAGGAAGTGTTACAGGCTCTGTGCTCTACATACACGACAATCTCAGTAGCACTCTTAGATTGCTTGCAGATGATGCTCTCATTTACCGTCTTTTAAAGTCATCAAATGGTCAAAACGATTTAGACAAGATATCTGTATGGTACGAAAAGTGGCAACTGACTCCAAGTAACGAAAAGTGTGAAGTGATCCACATAAGTACTGAAAGGAATGTTAAATTTCGGTTACATGATAAATCACAGAAATATAAAGACAGCAAATTCTACTAAATGCTGATGGATTACAGTTACGAATGACTTACGTTGAAAAGATCCGTTGGATAATTTCGTGGGTAAGGCAAACCAAAAAATATGATTAATTGTGAGAACACCGAGAAAATGCAACATGTCTACTAAAGAGACTGCCTACACTACGCTTGTATATCCTCATCGCATCCGTAGTTCTGTGCAGAGTGGAATCAGCATCACATGGGATTGATGGAGGCTTCAAATGGCCCTGAGCACTATGGGACTTAACTGCTACGGTCATCAGTCCCCTAGAGCTTAGAACTACTTAAACCTAACTAACCTAAGGACATCACACACATACATGCCCGAGGCAGGATTCGAACCAGCGACCGTAGCGGTCGCGCGATTCCAGACTGTAGCCCCTAGAACCACTCTGCCACCCCGGCCGGCCGATTAATGGAGAACATCGAAAAAGTTCAGAGAAGGGCTCCTTGTTTTGTACTATCGCGAAACATGGGAGAGAGCGCCACGGTTATGATACGTGAATTAGGGGTGGCAATCATTAAAACAAAGGCGTTTTTCGTTGTGGCAGGACTGTCTCACGTAATTTCAATAACCAACCTTTTCATAGTGTGAAAATACATTATTGGCGCCCACCTACATAGGGAGCAATGATTATCACAATAAAGTAAGAGGAATCAGAGTACGTGTTAGCTTATCCCGCACGCTGTTCGAGAGCGGAATGTTAAACAAATAGTTTGAAGGTGGTTCAATGAACCCTCTGACGGGCAATTTATTGTGAATTGCAGCGTAATCATGTAGATGTAGATGTGAATGCTCGAATACAGCATTAATAGGGTGCTGCCTGGCATCACGTCGATTAAATATCCGAGCGTAATGGTGCAACGCTACACAACCGGCCATTAAAATTGCTACACCGGGAAGATGACGTGCTACAGACGAGACAGGAAGAAGATGCTGTGATATGCAAATGATTAGCTTTTCAGAGCATTCACACAAGGTTGGCGCCCGTGGAGACACCTACAACGTGCTGACATGAGGAAAGTTTCCAACCGATTTCTCATACACAAACAGCAGTTGATCGGCGTTGCCTGGTGAAACGTTTTTGTGATGCCTCGTGTAAGGAGGAGAAATGCGTACCATCACGTTTCCGACTTTGATAAAGGTCGGATTGTAGCCTATCGCGAATGCGGTTTATCGTATCGCGACATTGCTGCTCGCGTTGGTCGACATCCAATGACTGTCAGCAGAATATGGAATCGGTGGGTTCAGGAGGGTAATACGGAACGCCGTGCTGGATCCCAACGGCCTCGTATCACTAGCAGTCGAGATGACAGGCATCTTATCCGCATGGCTGTAACGCATCATGCAGCCACGTCTCGATCCCTGAGTCAACAGATGGGGACGTGTGCAACACAACAACCATCTGCACGAACAGTTCGACGATGTATGCAGCAGCATGGCCTATTAGCTCGGAGACCATGGCTGCGGTTACCCTTGACGCTGCATCACAGACAGGAGCGCCTGCGATGGTGTACTCAACGACGAACCTGGGTGCACGAATGGCAAAACGTCATTTTTTCGCATGAATCTAGGTTCTGTTTACAGTATCATGATGGTCGCATCCGTGCTTGGCGACATTGCAGTGAACGCACATTGGAAGCGTGTGTTCGTCATCACCGTACTGGCGTATCACTCGGCGAGACGGTATGGGGTGCCATTGGTTACACGTCTCTATCACCTGTTGTTCGCATTGACGGCACTTTGAACAGTGGACGTTACATTTCATGTGTGTTACGACCCGTGGCTCTACCCTTCATTCGATCCTGTGGAACCCTGCATTTCAGCAAGATAATGTACGACCTCATGTTGCTGCCCTGGCCAGCACATTCTCCAGATCTCTCACCAACTGAAAACGTCTGGTCAATGGCGGCCGAGCAACTGGCTCGTCACAATACGCCAGTCACTACTCTTGATGAACTGTGGTATCGTGTTGAAGCTGCATGGGCAGCTGTACCTGTACACGCTATCCAAGCTCTGTTTGACTCAATGCCCAGGCGTATCAAGGCCGTTATTACGGCCAGAGGTGGTTGTTCTGGGTAATGATTTCTCAGGATCTACGCACCCAAATTGGGTGAAAATGTAATCACATGTCAGTTCTAGTATAAGATATTTGTCCAATGAATACCCGTTTATCATCTGCATTTGTTCTTGCTGTAGCAATTTTAATGGCCAGTAGTGTATATGACGTGGATCGAGCACGTAAGGACAGCAGTATGGAAGGCGAATACTTAACTTCGCTTTACTCGGATCGTTTTACCAAAGTTTAGCTCAACTATAAAGCAGACTAGTGAAACCCAATGTTGAGTACTGTAATAGGACAAGTTATAGGATAGTTAATGAATGCTTCGATACCACTAAAACACTTTCCAACACCACGCGCACTAATTGAAAGAGGCGGCCAAGATGCACGCGCTAACTCACGAAGGATGGAGTGAGGTCTGAAACAGGATACGTAATGAATGCTATAAAGAAAAGTACGTAGCTTCTGGAATACTTAACTTTAATCCATCCTTTGTATACATCGTTCTTGATGAGACATCTGGAGATTGTGGCGATACAAGAGAGACTTTTTAGATACAAGCTATCTAAGGCTAATGGCGCCTTGCTAGGTCATAGCCATGGACTTAGCTGAAGGCTATTCTAACTATCTGCTCTGCAAATGAGCGAGGCTTCGTCAGTGTAGTCGCTAGCAAAGTTGTCGTACAACTGGGGCGAGTGCTAGTCCGTCTCTCGAGACCTGCCGTGTGGTGGCGCTCGGTCTGCGATCACTGACAGTGGCGACACGCTGGACCGACATGTACTAATGGACCGCGGCCGATTTAAAGCTACCACCTAGCAAGTGTGGTGTCTGGCGGTGACACCACATTCCTCCCCCGCAAATCGGCGAACGGTCGTGTTATAAGGCTTCCGCCCGCCGTGGGCAGGACCCGATGTTGACGTATGCGATGAGGTGGGGAGCCTAACAACAGGCGAGGCTGTGCCACCCGCACCCTGCCATTCGGTCCGAGGGGAGCTAGGAAACGCCTGAAAACCTAGTCCAGGGTGCACGTCAACATGCGATGTATGCGCCTGTAGAGATACAGGAGGGGCCGGAGGGTCGACCTCCATGTGGTCGGAGCACCCGACGGGCGAAGACGACATCTGGTCCGCAGCGGGCAAGAGTTCCATGGCAGAGGACAGCTGGTCACGGGAAGCGACCGGCGGCGCGTGATCCAGGGAGGCGCCAGGCGGTTGCAGCGACGCGGCCACTGCGGGCGGCGCCGGCGGGAGAACACGCGGCGGCGGCGGCGGCGGCGGCGCGTTGCCATGAGGCAAAATGGAAGGCAGCGTCGGTAACACCTGGGGATGAGGCGAGCCAGTAGATGGGTCCCCTGGGCGCTGACCGGAGGGCACCGTCGCTGAAAGCAGACGGGGAGCGGCAGAACCCGTGCGACGACAGAGGCGCAGCTGATTGAGATGCCGACGCACCTCACCAGAAGCCCCCAAAACCAAATACATCGCACGGCCGAGGCAGGGAAGAATGCGCCCTGCGAGCCAACGCCGTGAACCTCGATAGTTGCGATAAAATACAACGTCGCCTGGAGCAAAAACAGGAGTCTGCCGCTGCACAGGAACCTGATGCGGCGGATGCAGCAAAGACATCAAGGTTCGATGAGGACGACCGTGGAGCAACTCAGCTGGCGAGCGACCATCGCGGGGCTGAGAGCTATACGAGGACAAAAAGAGCAATAACGCGTCCTCCCGAGAATGCGACTCTTTCAACTTCAACATCTGGGACTTGAAGGTCCGGACCAGTCGTTCAGCGGCACCGTTTGACTGAGGCGAAAATGGCGCGGATGTCAGATGTTGAATATCATTGGCCTTGCAGAATGACTGAAATTCTGCGGACATGAATTGTGGGCCATTGTCGGAAACAATAGACAGTGGAAGACCTTCAATGCAAAAAATAGCAGATAACGCTTGGATGGTGGCAGATGAGGTCGTGGAAGACATTCGGACAACAAAAGGAAAATTACTGAAAGAATCGACCACAACCAACCATCGAGCATTCCAGAATGGACCAGCAAAATCGATGTGCAAGCGTTGCCAAGGGGAAGTGGCGTTCGGCCATGCAAAGAATTTCCGCGGCGGGGCGGATTGTTGTTCGGCACACGCCATGCAAGAAGAGCACATATTCGTAATCACAGCATCGATTCCGAACCAAGTACAGTGCTGACGAGCAAGTTGTTTCGTTCGCACTATACCCCAATGTCCTTGGTGAAGAAGCTGTAAGACAGAGGACCGTAACGAACGTGGGACCACGACCCTGGACTGATCATTATCAGAACGCAACAACAAAACACCACGTCGTACAAAAAGTCTCTCCTTGTGAGCAAAAAATCTGCGAACCAACGGATCCGCGATCCGGGACTTTGACAGGGGCCAGTGCGTAGCAACAAAACGCAGAATGGTAGCAAGGACAGGGTCAGCAGCTGTGGCTGTAGCTACACGACGAAAATCAATCGGAAACGATTCGACCACGTCATCGGTTTCCGCATCAATGAACATGCAAGCAAGTTCGGATGAATCGGATGCTCTATCCTCAGCAACAGGCAAACGGGACAACGCATCAGCGTTTCCGTGCCTAGCAGTGGACCGATACAAGATATCGTAGCGGTTGGCGACCTCATAACGCAACGATTGGGGAACAGCGCGCGCTCTGAAAAATTGCGGTTGCGCGTTTACTTTCAGTTCCAAAGGTGCTTTAGAGTTCTTAGCGCAACCAAGGCCCGGTGCAAAAATGTCTGCAAATTCGTCACACAGACGAGAAACACTGGCGGAAGGCACAGTCTGGTTCACTGATAGGACCTGATTTACTATAGACAAGGTAAACAACTGAAATAAATCTAAACCAAACAAGTTCACTGCAGAAGAAGAACGAAGGATGTAAAACGACACAAGTTTTGTTTGTCCCTTGTACGTTGCAAGAAGAGTGCACTGTCCTAACACAGGGATCTGCTGTCCTGAATAACTAGTGAGCTGAACATTTGCAGCACGCAATGGCGGTTTGCCCAGTTGTTTGTACGTGTCGTGATTGATCAATGAAACTGCAGCTCCGGTATCGAGCTGGAATGGGATCACTTTGCCTTCAAAGTCCAAGTCGACAAAAAGTTTATTGTCCTGCTGACGACAAGAGCGACTTTCACGTGCAATTTGAACTGATACAGGTACAGAAGCACTTGCGACTTTACGGGATTTCCGGCGACGTCGACGCACACCATTTGTGGGACGAACACAGTCACTGTTAGAGAAAGTGGCACTGGACGGGGTGGAATGAACTGCATGAATGTCCATGGGCGAAGGTTCATGAGCCCGAGTATTCTGGGTTCGATTCCGGCGCGAAGCAAAGGGCCCGGAATGGTTGTGATTGTCTGATCTGAGCTTTTTCTGGCAAACACTTTGAACATGTCCTTTCTTATGACAGTAAAAGCAAATAGCTTGGCGTGACGGGCGAATGTCTAGTTGCACACCGCGGGCATGATTTCAGAACTGCAAAAATGGTTCAAATGGCTCTGAGCACTATGGGACTCAACATCTTAGGTCGTAAGTCCCCTAGAACTTAGAACTACTTAAACCTAACTAACCTAAGGACATCACACACACCCATGCCCGTGGCAGGATTCGAACCTGCGACCGTAGCAGTCCCGCGGTTCCGGACTGCAGCGCCAGAACCGCTAGACAACCGCGGCCGGCTTCAGAACTGCATTGGCATGCTTACACGGCACACGTGTTTGAGAGCTAGTGCGCAGCTGCGCGGACGTGTGCGAGGGCTGTTTAGCGTTCCGTGCAGCACGCCCGGCGGGCCGGTTAAAGTGACACACGGCTGGCGAAGTTTCAAATGATTCCTGAGCAAAGTCAAGTGTGTCTTGCCTATCTAATATGTCTATCACTTGTTGAAGGGAGGGATTAACCAGTTTCAAAATCTGTTCCCGTATGCGAACATCAGAAACGTTCTGTGCTATTGCATCACGCACCATTGTATCTGAATAAGGGAGTCCACATTCACACTCAAACGCACAATCCCTAGTAAGGCCTTACAATGTTGCAATCCACTCCCTATTAGGCTGACCGGCCGTACGTTTTGTACGAAAGCACGTATACCGTTTTGCAACGACATTGACTGTTTCCTTGAAATAGGCATCTAAAGCAGACAAAATTTCTTCATAGGATAGAGTTGGTACGTCGCGTCGGGGAAATAATTTCACTATCACACGGTACGTTTGCACCCCTACACATGATAAGTGAGGCTGCCGCTCGTTACCTTGAATTCTGTAGGCGGCGAGATGAAATCCAAATTGGCGTGACCACTCCGTCCAGGTTTCGTTGGCTGGGTCATACGGCCGAAATGGGGGTGCAACTGCATGTTGTGGCTGTGGTAGCGGTGAAGCGGTGGCGGCCGCATCGGTTTGCAGTGCACATTGACCCTGGACGAGCTGTCCAAGGGCATCCAATAACGCCTGCGTCTGCTGATTCTGCAAGCGATAAATTTAGGACAGTACATCTGGAGAAGCCATGACAAGTAAATGTAAGCAAGTAGAAAGAACAAGACCCTTTTTTGACTCGTCGCCAAAAATGTAGTGTCGGCAGACTTGCCAACTCTACGCACACTAATTGAAAGAGGCGGCCAAGATGCACGCGCTAACTCACGAAGGATGGAGTGAGGTCTGAAACAGGATACGTAATGAATGCTATAAAGAAAAGTACGTAGCTTCTGGAATACTTAACTTTAATCCATCCTTTGTATACATCGTTCTTGATGAGACATCTGGAGATTGTGGCGATACAAGTGAGACTTTTTAGATACAAGCTATCTAAGGCTAATGGCGCCTTGCTAGGTCATAGCCATGGACTTAGCTGAAGGCTATTCTAACTATCTGCTCTGCAAATGAGTGAGGCTTCGTCAGTGTAGTCGCTAGCAAAGTCGTCGTACAACTGGGGGCGAGTGCTAGTCCGTCTCTCGAGACCTGCCGTGTGGTGGCGCTCGGTCTGCCATCACTGACAGTGGCGACACGCGGGTCCGACATGTACTAATGGACCGCGGCCGATTTAAAGCTACCACCTAGCAAGTGTGGTGTCTGGCGGTGACACCACAAAAAGTTTATCAGATTGTATATTACCCGATGCACAATATGTAATGGGCAAAAGTTAGAAAGATGGTTTTTCTTAATTTCAATCAGCAAAATAAACTGTGTGGTTCACTTATATACCAAATCGACATCATTAACATTATTTCAGATAGTTTAACTGTAATTAACAGAAACTTATAATTAGTTAGAAAACCTGATGTCAATTAACATACTGTCGTAAATTTCAGCAAAATTTATAATTTCATTATCATAATTGCATTAGCTCATTCCCACAGAAATGTTAGGAGAGATATGTATGTTATAATTAAACCAATAATTAATCAGCAAAATTCGTAAATTTCAACTTACCTCAGAACAGACTTTTGGATTATTTATCAGTCATCTGATCATTTTACGTGACTAGTGCGCTTTATGTATCATGTCAATAACGAGAAACAAATTAGAACAGTTGTAATCAACTTTTTCTTTAATGATTCTCAAACATTCTGACGTAAACAGTATTGATTTTCAGTCATTTTGATGCTATGAAATTATCATACAGAGCTTTAAATTATATTCCGTTTTGGCATTTTGTACTGTACCTCAGTTAATGTCAGGAGTAAAATCCAACGTGAAGCAAAGATGTATTTAATATATTTTGATAGGTACTTTTAGTGTAACTTCTGACCAAATTTCCACACATAGGTCAAAAGAACAATATTTAGAAATGTATTCAAAATTACTCTTTTATGGTCTGTATAACTGCACTATAAATTTGTTGTAAATCATTAACTTTTCATTATAAATCAGTAAATGTAAGTGTTTTTGACAATAGGCCAAACAACATACATTGTTAAGACAGGACATATATTGGGCGTGCAAAGCACTTGAAGCCAGTTATAGTTTGGCCAAAATAAAACGCAAAGTCTGTAACTGTTTCCGTTTTGTTGGTAGAAAACATTTTGTGTGGGAACATCTTCGTAAGTGCTAACGGAAAATAAATCTGCTATTGAAAGGATTCATCAGTGTGTTGGAAAATATTTTAACATCTCAGTTTTCATTACGTCCGAAATCCAGACAAATCTGCAATATGTATCCCCTAGCAGACTTTATTGGTGGAGGAGACTCGACGATTCAAAGCCAAGTCCACTGCAAAACTACATCACTCTCATACTACGACGAATTTCTCGTAAGGAGAAATATCTTACCCAGAACTGCGGCTGGAGTAACAGAGTTCTACTCTAGTGTTTGGGATCCCCACAAGGCAGGAGTAAAGAAAGACATCGAATTAATTAAGAGGCGTGCTGACTTGTTACCGGTAGGTTTAAAGAACATGCAAGTATTACGGAGGTGCTTCGTGAATTCAAATGGGAATCCCTGGAGAGAAGACGACGCTCTTTTTACGAGGCACTACTGAGAAAATTAAGAGAAGCGGCGTTTGAAGTTTTCTGCAGAATTATTCTACTGATGCCAACGTACATTTCGCACAAGGACCACAAAGGAAAGATAAGACAAATCAGGCCTCTTACGGAGACATGTAGATAGTCGTTTTTCCCTCACTCTATTTCCGTGTAGAACACGAAAGGAAGCGACTGTTAGTAGCGTAAATTACTCTTCGCCATGACCCATACGGTGTCTCGCGGAGTATGTTTGCAGACGTAGATAAAACCGCAAAATATCCAACTGGGAAAACATGTCATTGCTCTTCATCAGCTTTTTTTTATGTAAACTTGGAAGCAGCTATTTCGTTAACTTAGTCCGCTGTATCAATAAGTCTTCTGTATTTTCCACCAAAATCAGCACATTTTTCAGGTTAAGACACAGAACTTTCATTTAAGGTGTAGATGCTTGAGCGTATGTTGGAGTTTTATTAGTTGCCGACTTTGGATAAATGTTGTAACGTATGTACACCAACTTAATTGGAGGACAAAGGGCCTCAGTAATATATTTCATAGTACCGATCCTTTTCAGAGTATTATTGTTTTTACGCTATGTTCTATCAGGTTGACATGTGAAAGTGCAGTGTAAGAAATGCAACACAGCTAAGGGCAGGTAGGCTAACAGGTCGATATGTGTGGCTGGCCTTCAAGTACACAACATCCCAAGGTACATCTGTGATGCAACTACGTCACGCACTCCTGCTAGCCACCGCTTACCATCACAAGTAGGTTGTTCGGTATTACGTTGCGGAAGAGCGTTTTTGGCTGGTTCATCCTCTTAGTGTAAGCCGATGTTTGTTTAATGCTGGAATAATTGGTCGGTGGAGTTACATATGACTGGTTTTTATTTTAATTAACGTCTAGTTTCTAAAAGTATTGATAAATAACGGAGAGGAAGTAAACCACGTTTCAAGCTCTGAGCACTATGGGACTTAACATCTGTGGTCATCAGTCCCCTAGAACTTAGAACTACTTAAACCTAACTAACCTACGGACATCACACACGTCCATGCCCGAGGCAGACTGGAATTGTAGAAAAATGTTCTTATAATACGCTGATTGCATTATAGCTCACCGAAAGGCACATATTATGTGAATAATTTTCCAGCAATTAGTCTGCGATTGAAATGGTTCAAAGCAACACAATATCATCACTTCAAATTATTGAACTAAATGCCATATCCCGATATACTACACCCAATAACTGAATGAGTTAGTAAAATCATACCACTATGTAACACATAGAGAACTGTAGAAATTAATTTTTAGGGAAAGAGAATGAGGAAATGTGTGTGCAGGAATGTGGATCTAAGATATGGCGTGAAATGCGAGACAATAAACGAATGTGATTCAAATGCAAATACAAGCAGTGTAAGGAGCCATTTCATTCAGCAGTTATCAGTAACTGGAGGTCGGAGGTAACGGCAAAGTGAGATGAATCTATAATGGAACACTGTCCCATTCCAGAGATAAAGAAGTGCAATAAATAATGCCGGAATACAACTAGTTACATGCATAACAAGTAAAAGCTTGTACCGATAATTATTGTTTATAACTTTCATTTTAAGTTTCTCAAACCTGGTCTCCTCTAAGAATCTTCACCGAATATAAATCCAGTGTGACGCTTTTTCTTACACTTGCACAATTTACTGCGCTGCACATGCTTCCGTTGCTGCAAATCATCATACAACCCCCTATAACCCTCACAATCCGCAGTCGCCAGAGGCTTTAGTCAACAGAGCGGCTCAGTATCGCAGTGGACAACAAAAATGAGCAAGAGTTTTGTGACTGATGAAGCTTGCCTACACCAAAAGCTTGGTTTGAACACCGCAGTGGCGTGGTCCTGATGGAGTTTGTATGCTCTTGGCTTCTTCCTACCTTTGAAGTAACTTACTCACCTACGTATTGCAGGTATGACCCAGTGTTCAACATGAACACCGAATCAGGGTGCAACTTAGCACTTTTCACGTACATATAGTAGTCGGTTAAGGCGACGAGAGACGTTTCTTCCTGATTCTTTTCTCGCAACTCACTTGTTTAACCATTTATCATATTGCTTCAACCTTTGCTTCCACCGACTCAGTAGATCAGTGCGTTGCCATTGCTTGCTTGCGCTACTTATGACCTACTGTCCAATGGTTGGGGATTTGATGGAGCTAAGTGTGGTGTCACCGCCAGACACCACACTTGCTAGGTGGTAGCTTAAATCGGCCGCGGTCTATTAGTACATGTCGGACCCGCGTGTCGCCACTGTGTGATCGCAGACCGAGCGCCACCACATGGCAGGTCTCTAGAGACTGACTAGCACTCGCCCCAGTTGTACGACGACGTTGCTAGCGACTACACTGACGAAGCCTTTCTCTCATTTGCCGAGAGACAGTTAGAATAGCCTTCAGCTAAGTTAATGGCTACGACCTAGCAAGGCGCCATTTGTACCATTGCATGTATCTCAAGATAGTCTCACTTGTATCATCAAGAATGCTGTATACCAAAGGACGATATAAAAGTTAAGTGTTCTAGTAGCTACGTTCTTTTCTTTATCACATTCATTACGAATCCTGTTCCAGACTTCGCGCCAGTCGGCGTGTGTGTACGTGTGCCCTTTCGGCTACCCGTCACTGTGGACTGGCTGCCTTGTCAGTCCACTACACTAAGCATCACAGATTTGTATGCAAGAGGTAGCTGCGGTCTTACTGCGTAGCTTGAGATCTCCACTTTCGAAGGATGCAGCAACTAAAGTCATTCGCCATCTGTCAGCTGTGTTACGAATTACACTGTTGCCCCCTCAGGAGGAAGTGAGTACCGGTGTCCCAATGTCATCTAATGAGATACACAGACGGCAGTTATTTGCGGCGGACGCTATATTCAACCAAGCACATGTAATGCGACATCTCAGTGCGGTGCCAGTTGCAAAGACAATCTGTTTGATCCAAGAAGAATGGAATTTCCAGCGCGCGGCTGCAGATGCCAATGACTCTCCAACTGTCATCCATAGGCTGTGGTGTTGTGTGCTGTCCTTAGATTAGTTAGGTTTAAGTAGTTCTAAGTTCTAGGGGACTGATGACCACAGCAGTTGAGTCCCATAGTGCTCAGAGCCATTTGAAACATAGGCTGTGGAGACGCTGTAGGGAGACAGGTCAGTACACAAGGCGAGTTGGGGACGGTTGCCGACGCATTACAACCCCACGTGAAGACCGATATTTTGCCATCTACGGCTACCATCGTTGCACTGCAAGACGATCTGAGAAGGGCCACTGGAGTAGCTGTGTCCAATCAGATTTTAAGGAAGAAATTACGAGAAAGGACCTTATGACCCATACGTCTCGTTCGAGTACTCCGGTTGATACGATAATATCTTGCAGCACGTCATCAGTCCTACTGTTCCCATGTCAACTGGCAACTTCGCCATTGGAGAAACGTGTCCGTCACAGACGAGTCCAGATTTCCTCAAACGCTAGGTGATTGTCGTCTTCGTTTATGAGGAGACCGTTGTGAGTGTTTCCCACCAAATATTGCCCAGGAAAGCAATATCAAGTTCTTGTGAAGTTGTGAGGAGGCATCAGTATTGACAGCTGTGTGTATTTTGTTGTCCGTGATCCACATACCGCCAGGCAGCAAATCGAACAGATTCTGTTGGACATGTGGTGGCTGCTGCACATGGTGATGGGTCTGCATTCGTTATCATGTACGATAATGCCCATGTGGAGGACATCACCAGGGATGTCTTGCGAAGTCCGGACATTGAAGTAAAAGAATGGCTGCTACTTAGTCCACACCTAAACCCCATGCATAAATTTTGATAACGGAGCTTACGGAGAGCAGCGATCTGATGTTATATTTAAGTTAAAATGAACAGTCGAGGTCGCAATAATACTTCTTTATTGTCCGGTTTCGGCTTATACACGTGAGTGTACGATCGTGATACCACAATAAATCCGAGGAGCTGTCAGCACCAGCCATAGGGGGCCAAAAAATTCTGAAGATGGCTTGTATATAAGCCGAAACGAGTCAATAAAGAAATATTATTGCGATCTCGACTATTCATTTCAATCTAAACCCCATGAGTATGTGTGGGAGCGGATACCTCCACAGGGTAACGGGATAAATGATTGTTTCCACTTTGTTTTCGACAGTTGTCGGACATTTCAGTTCTTGTTAAGTTAATGAAAGAGAAAGTAATGATGGTCTGTTGTCTGTTTAAATTGCGAAAATGGTATAATTTGGTAACGTACACAGTTCTCAATTAGAGCTCAATGGAGTATGGCAGACGCCCAACGTTATATTCGCCTAATTCTTTTGAGCAGTATATCAAACATGCACCAAGAGATTTCTAATAACATATGTCTCAAGCACAGTGTAGTAAGGGAGTGTATCATGGATTGTAGGGAGAACTCTACCTTACTGGTAGCCATGGTATGAGAGCGAGAAGTAAACTACAGCGCTATAAAATACCTGCATAATAAAAGAATTTGCCTTACTGATAATCCATGGTGGAAATCCTCTAATACGTTTGGTTTTTAGTGTTGATACACCGTTCACAACAAAACCAAAGAAGATACTGTATACCTGGACACAAAATAAGTTTCTTTTGGATGTTTCCACGTTTCAGTTTGTTGAGGATATATACTCTCCAGTAACATTATGAGGCCGCCTGTCAGAACTCTGAATAACAACTTCTTGTAGCGTGGGCCCCAACGGGACGTGCAGCAGTGGAGTCGACGACCGTCAGAAGATACTGACAGGGATGTTTTGTTTTGTTTTTAGGGAGCAAAAAAAATGGCTCTGAGCACTATGGGACTTAACATCTGAGGTCATCAGTCCCCTAGAACTTAGAACTACTTAAACTTAACTAACCTAAGGACATCACATACATCTATGCCCGAGGCAGAATTCGAACCTGCGACCGTAACGGTCGCACGGTTCCTGACTGAAGCGCCTAGAACCACTCGGCCACACCGGCCGGCTTAGGGAGCAAACACAACTGGGTCTATACGCGCCCAAGTCGAAACTATAGAACACGATGATATATGAGTTAAAAACGAGTACACGTCGATCCCAATTGACATAAGAGAAGACAGCTAAAAACAGAGCCGTGGAGAAAGAGCTACAAAAAACACCATTCAGAAACGGGGGTCCAAAAGTTAAATGGCCTTCGCCATATTGCTTTGACGGATAAAAATTAAACTTGGTCGACAGCCCGCTCGTCATTTGCTAAAACGGCCGGTAACTCAGACGGCAAACCCAAGCGGGAACGTAAGAAATGGGCATTTCGTCAAGAAGTGGCGGACAGATAAAACTTGGGCCCAATGCGTATAAAGTGGTGGGGGAGCGCCACTTATCAAATGACGGTGGCTGAAAAGGCAGTGCCCAATACTCAACCGAATTAAAATTTCTCCCGGCGGGAAGGTCGAGAGGACGTCGTCCAAGCCGCTGGGAGAGGCTTAATAATTCGGATCTTATTACCATGAAGGATGGACCAACGGCGATGCCAAAGGGACACTACCTCCTGACAGACGGCAACACAGAGATCATTGGGGGGAATATAGGAACTAGTGAGCTGAGGTGCGAGGACTGAAGCCTTGGCAGCAGCGTCAGCAGCCTCGTTTCCTGTCGCACCGACATGACCAGGAAGCCACATAAAACATCAGACTGGCTCCACCAAGAGTGAACGAGTGACAATTATCCTGGACCCGTTGCACTAAGGGATGGTCAGTGTACAGTCCAGATAGACTTTGAAGAGCGCTGAGAGAGAGTGAACAGAGGACACAATTTAAAAGTCTGTGTCGCCAGATGTACTCCGTAGTCTGATACAGGGCGAAGAGCTCGGCTGTGAATACTGAACGGTGTGCCGGAAGCCGATATCGAAAGACGTGGGCGCCGATGACGAAGGCACGCCCGACACCACTGTCAGTCCGAGAGCCATCAGTGTACACAAAGGTACTATCACGAAGTTCCATGCGAAGGTCGTGAAACAGAAGTCCATAGAGCGAGGCTGGAGTAGTGTCCTTAGGAAGCGAATGAAGGCCAGCGTTAACACAGGCCGCTTCACGAAGCCAAGGTGGTGAAGCGTTCATACCCATCGGAAAAAGTTGCAGGCAGTGTGAAGATAAACCGCCGGACAAAGTGCCGAAAGTGGGCTCCAGGAGGTGAGAGAGAAGAGGGACGCGCCCCATACTAGCGATCAAAGGAATCATCGAAGAAGGAGGCATAGAATGGGTGGCAACGCATGGCAGACAAACGGCATTCATACCTGCTGAGGGGAAAGTCACAGCGATAGAACAGTGGTAGTTCAGCAGCTTCAGCACACAGACTCTCAACCTGGCTAGTGTAAAAGATGCCAGTGGCCAAACCAACGCCACGATGGTAGATAGTGTTGAGATGGCGTAAGAGGGACGGACGTTCAGACGCATAAACAAAGCACACAGTCTAGTTTCGAACGAACAAGGGACCAGGTACAAACGGAGGAGGGTGGTTCGATCTGCACCACAGGAAGTACCATTGGGGACACGTAGAACACTGAAGGACTACGTACAGCTGCATGCCTGGTAAGACACGGGGGAGGACCACCTATTGAGGATGAGCCCCAGGAATTTCGTAGTTTCAATAAATGGAAGATGAAAAGGCCCAAGTTGTAAAGATGGTGGGAGAAACCAATTGCGCCGCCAGAAATTCTTACAGTTTTATCAGTGAAGAAACTAAAGCCATTATGGATGCTCCAGGTCTAAAGACTATCAAGACATCGCTGAAGACGCTGCTCGGTGAGACAAGTCCGTGGAGAACAGCAATAGATGGCAAAATCGTCAACAAAAAGGGAGCCAGAGATGCCCGGCGGCAGAGAGGCCATTATAGGGTTAATGGCAATAGCAATGAGGACGACGCTCAGGGAGGAACCCTGAGGCACACTGGTTTCCTGGATAAAGGTGTCCGACAAGGCAGAACCCACACACATCTTGAAGACTCGGTCTTTTATAAATTCCTGAAGGAAACAGGGCAGGTGGCCAAGGAAGCCACACGTGTAAAGAGTACGGTGGATACTAGTTCTCCAGCAGGTGTCGTACGCCTTCTCCAGATCGAAACACACGTCCACAGCCTGGGATTTCCGCAAGAAACCATTAATGACATGGGTGGACGAAGTAACGAAATGGTCAACTGCATAACGGCTCAAATGGCTCTGAGCACTATGCGACTTAACTTCTGAGGTCATCAGTCCCCTAGAACTTAGAACTGCTTAAACCTAACCAACCTAAGGACATCACACACATCCATGCCGGAGGCAGGATTCGAACCTGCTACTGTAGCGGTCGCGCGGTTCCAGACTGAAGCGCCTAGAACCGCTTGGCCAATGCGGCCGACTGGCGAATGGATCTTGGTCCCAGGGAGCCGACGGCGGTTGGTTCACACGACAGGGGAAGGGTGGAACTGTTCAAAGAACTAGTGAATGAAATCCCGAAGAACGCGACGACACTTCGCACGCATATGTTTATAATGAATTCATTTTGCCCTTGTAGGATGGCGGTTAAAAACGCAGAGAGAGCGTCTCCGCGCGCGAATTGCGTCGCGGCATGCCTCAGTCCACCAAGGGACTAGGAGACGGCGTGGTAAAGAGAAACTGTGAGTAATGGAACGTTCTGCAGCAGTAAGGATAACGTTTGTGAGATATTCTACCTGGACATCAAAACTGTTCTCCAAAGGTCGCCAGGGAGGAGTAAAGCTGCCAGTCAGCTTTAGAAAGCTGCCATATGGGTGTACACACAGGTGGGTAGGACTCATCAAACGGATAGCACATGGAAAATGGTCGCTCGAGTAGGTGTAAGAAAGAACGGACCACTCTTGACGATGGGCAAGCTGGGCATTGCACAAAGATGGGTCCAAATGAGAATACGTGTGCGAGTAGTCGGAAAGGAACATGGGTGCTCCAGTATTAAGACAGAAGAGGTTAAGTTGATTAAGGAGGTCAGCCACGAGCGCACCTCTCTGACAAGTTCTGGGAGAACCCCAAAAGGAGATGATGCGCATTAAAGCCACCGAGTAGCAGAAATGGGGGAGGTAGCTGCCCAATAAGCTGAAGAAAGTCTGCCCTGGTGGCATCGAATGACAAAGGGACATAAATCGCACAGAGGGAAAAAGTCAGGTGAGGAACGAAAAGCCGAAATGCAGCAGCTTGAGTATGCAGCTTGTGGTCTAGTGGCTAGCATTGCCGCCTCTGGATCAGGGGGTCCCAGGTTCGATTCCCGGCCGGGTTGGGGACTTTCTCTGCCTGGGGACTGGGTGTTTGTGTTGTCATCATTTCATCCTCATCACCATTCGTAGCAGTGGCTCGATTGGACTGTGCAAAAAATTGGGCTGTGAAAAAATTGGGCCTTTGTACAGGCGCTGATGACTGTGAAGTTGAGCGCCCCACAAACCAAACACCATAATGCAGCAGCTTAAGACAGGTAGTTAGGGAGATGGGTTGACTATGAATGTCATCCTGCATGAGCAGCATGACGCCCCCATGAGAGAAATACCGACCTTAGGGGGAAGGTCAAACCCAACTGGGAAGACATGGGAAAGCTCAAAGCAGTCGTGAGGACGCAGTTGTGTTTCCTGAAGGCAGAGTATAAGAGGACGCTGCGACACAAAACAGCCGTATATCCTCTTAGTGGGACCGAAGGTAGCGAATGTTCCACGGGGGGAGAGTCATGATGAGGATGAACTGAAGGGGGCGTAACCTCAGCGGATAAGATTCGCTGGTACAGGGCACAGAAGCAGGAGGATGCTGCACCATGATGTCTGCAGAAGCATCAGCTTGCTTGTGCTGTCGTCTGTGGATACCAACGCAGAAAAATGGTTTGTGGTGCACGGTAGCGACACGGAGGCCGGCCGAGATAAGATATCACGTGGCAACATCATCGAAACGTATCTTCGAGTCGGCGAAGGAGAAGACTGTTTGCCTTTGTTGGACTTCTTCGAGCCTTTCCGGTTGGTAGAGGAAGACTCAGGTGTTGTGTGACTGGAGGGACATTGGAAGTCTTCACAGGAGTACTCCTCCTGTCCTTTGTGGCCTACCAGTTGTGTACCTGGTGGCTTCAACCCTTGGGGCGATTGTTTTATGGCTTGTCGCACAGCTCGACGGGAGAATGTCGATGCTACCTTGACACTGGGCGACTTCACAACCTCAGAGCTGAATTTGAGGTCGCATGCCTGCGTTGCCATGTCCTTCATGGACCGAGAGGTAACAAGAACAGAACTAAGTGCCAAACGGGAGACTGCAGATTTTGCGACTAGCCAATAGCAGACGAGTGACTGGGTAAAGCACTTTTTTCTTTACCTGGATCTCCTAGACAGCCCGCTCGTCAAGATACACAGGACAATCCCGAGAGGAGGCGGCATGGCCGCCATTGTAGTTGATACAGCGGGGCAAAGGAGGCGGACAATTGCCCTCATGCGCATCTCTACCACAGGTTACACATTTGGCTGGATGTCGACAAGATGTTCTAGTGTGGTTGTAACGATGACACTGGTAGCAGCACATCGGGTTCGGAATGTACAGTCGGACTGCAATAATTTCATAGGCTGCTTTGATCATGAACGGAAGCGCCACTCTATCAAAGGTGAGAAAAAGAGTGCAGGTGGGCACTATCTATTTTTTTCATCACCCGATGGACGGCGATGACTCCCTGATCAGAGACGTAAGATTTAATTTCAGCCTCGGTCAGACAGTAGTATAGAATAACACCAAAGGAATAATTCACAGTTCTATGGAACTTGACACAAACAGGATAGCCATGGAGAAGCGAGGTGGCAAGCAGTTGTTGTGCTTTGGAATCAGAAGTAGTCTCCAAAAGCAAAGTGTCATTCTGTAAATGAGTGCAGGATTTGACAGGGCCAGCAGTTGCATCAACACCTTTCTGAGTAATAAACAGATTTAACGTTGCGAAGGACTGACTGTCTTCAGTACGTGAAAGCATGACAGACAGTGGTGCAGCTGGAAGGGTCTTTGAATCGTTAGCCTCATTCCGTTTACATTTCGTAGACATTGATTGTGAAGATGATTGGTTCATTGCGAGAAAATCCCCCATGATTGGCAGCATCTCTGATGGCGCGCTCCTTCCAGCTGGGGGCCACTTTCACAAGGGGGCGCACCCACCTTAGGTGTCTGTTTACACATCAGGTCACACCTCCCGAACACCTGAGAGAGGAACCAACCGGCAATTTGGGAAGGTAGCAGCTCAGGCAGTCACCCCTCCCTGGGCCTGGCCTGTACTAGTGGGTACGTGCGAACCCTACCTGTCGACCCGGGGTTGGGAATTACGCGCTACTCAGTCACCTGTTACGCGTCAGATGTGTGGGCTGGCCGTCAGGAGCGCACAGGGAGGAAGAAGAACAAGAGGAACCTCCAACTCGGAAGCGGAGAAACGAGAGGAGAAGGGAAACTAAGAAAGTAAAAGGGAACGAAAAAATGGTGAGACTCTTATGTCAGCGACAGACAATGTGGAACACCCCAGTCGTGTTCCGCAAGGGAGGGGAATAGGAATGGCAAGAGGAGAGATATGTAGCACAGAAGGGAAAAGATGCTGCAAAGGCTGGGGCCCCGTGGTAGTCAAGCACCAACCCACCGTAGAGTGGCGAGCCCCCTGGGGAGGGAAGGAAGGGGCGGGGGGGGGGGGGGGAGGATGAGGGTGACAGGGATGTGGAACCACGCCGACTCCAGTGCAGTGCCCAGCTGTGCTAGGTTTCTCGGTTGGGGATCAATGGCGCGTACGGCCCGTTCGACGTGCTCACAGATTCTCGACTGTGTTAAAATATGGGCAGTTCAGTAAGAGGGGAGTACAATAAACTCATTGTGGTGTTCATCGATCTACGCACGTATACTGCGAGCTGAGTGACACATTGGATTGTCCTCCTCGTATATGCCATCATGCCAAGGAAAACCAGATGGCAAGTAGTGGTGGACATGGCACTCAAGGATAGATGAATACACATCTTGATTCGTTCTGCCTTCCAGAAAGATGAGATCACACAGGGAATGCCACACATTGTCCGGCCCATAACGTTTCCTCTTCTGGCCTGGACCCCTCCGACGATTGTTGCAGGGTGCTTGTTTGCAGACGATTCTTGCCGTACACGCCAACAGCAACCTGTTCGGTGGATCGTAAAGCAAGATTATTCTCAAAAGGTCACTTGTAGCCACTCAGCGTTGCGTTATGGCGTGTAAATTACAGCCTTCGCCGCCGATGAACAGAAGTCAGCATGGTTGCATGAACCAGGCACCTGCTGCAATGGCCCACACACAGCCACGTTCGCTGAACGGCCGTTGAGAACACACTGTTGGTAGCCCCTTTGTTCACCTGGGACGTCATGTTGCCAAAATTGTTCCCATACCTGTGTATAAAATATCCTTAGGTTTTTCGCGTTTTAGACGATCATCTGGCGAAACCATGCAACTGTATAAAACGTTCTTGGTTTTCAAGCCGCGTCAGTTCGAATAAAATCCTGGAGCTTTCGATGACTATCTCCGCCATCGTCGTCAGGAGTTCACTGAGTGCCGGGGCTGCTACGGTTTCTTGCTTATACAGGCAGGATGACATCAGGAGCCAATCAGATAGACCCAATGTGGCGCGCGCGTAAGTCGACCCGGGCAGCTAGCGGAGCTATTGGCCGTGGCAGCACCGGTGACGTGAAGTGGCGCCAGGGGCAGGCGCCACGTTTGAAACTGCCGCTCCCGCGTCACGCATCTGTCTCTGCTTTCTTTCGATGTCCAACGCCCGTCCCCGTGCCCTGCTGAGTGTGTACCCCTGGTCTCTGTTGAAATTGTTGTTGTTTAAACGAATCTCGACCGCTTCTTTTATAACGGAATCCCAATATGCAGATTCATGAGCCAACACTTTTGTATCTTCGAACTGCCGTCCCGAAAGACTCCGAGGACACATGCAACTGTTGTGGCTGCTGCTGTCGTAGCGTTTTATAGCCCGTGGACGGTTTGTGATCAGTCGGCGTACGTCGTCATTACTTCATGTTTGCATGAGCGTCTGTGCTGATGGAACTAACACTCCCGGGGAAACATAAAAATAATTCAACGAATTTCTCTAACTGCTCAGCTGGCTTCCACGCAAGACTAAGATTATAGCATCATATTAAAATTTCTATTGCATCTATAATAATAGTCCCAGTACGTAAAACGATGGGGCAGGATTTTAGTCTCAGCAGACAAAAACCTCTTTTCTATAAGGCCACCATATTAGCCGTTGACTATAGAAATTATTTATTTCACAACTGCAGTTGCGGCCACTAGGCCATTTTCAAATGGTACTGCAGAAGATTTTGCTTCAGCACATGTCATGATTCAGAATCCTCCAACATGCAAGCCTCTACATCTCTTTCAGAGGACTTTAACGTCTGACGTGCGGAAGAAAAATCTTTTGTCGTAACACTTAAAAATGGCCCAAAAACCGAAACTGAAATCGTCGAAAATAAATGATTTCAGCAGACCTTTAAAAATTCTACGTGACTGTGAAGCCCGACCGGGAAAAGTTAAACAATAACTTACGTTTATTTGTGAGGCTGTGCTCAGTAACTGCTAATTTCTCAAATTTTCGATATTTAATGTGCCGTGGGTATCTTACACAGCGGTCGGAAATGGTACGGACAAACTGACTGACGCAGTTGCTTCGGCACTCACAAGGACTCATAAATCACAAGGACCCTGACCCGATACCGTTTTTAAGATGGCATAGCATCTTCTCTTCTTGTAGGGGCAGAAAATGTGTCTTTCGCCTAATCTTTCCAGAACCCCGCCTATTTTGCTAGATGTCCCACCGCAGGAAGGAAGGAACACAATATGTTTATCATACCATGATTGTTTAATATTTTCGCGTTTACGTTTCTATGAGAGCGCTGTAGCAGAATTTTTGTGTCAAAAGTTTTACGTCAGTAGAAAAACTCACCTCTACCGAAAACGGAATACTCTCTGAGGATGGCCGCAGTAACATTACTGCAACCGAAGGTATTTAATTTTCAAATATTTTCTGTTCTAAAGCGGCAGTGCTCCTAAAAGATTTTTAATGATGCATCCGTTCCACCCAACAAAAAGCAGTTCGTGCTTCCGTCGATACCTAGAATATCGAAAAAACATTTCATATTAATGCTCAGAATAGGGTGTACGATTTTCAGATGTAACTTGCGCTGCAGCTACATGTAGGACTTCTATTATGGGTCCCTTTATGTGACGTATTCCTTTGTGGAGTAGAATTGCACCGCCTGCAGGCCTCGTATTTTGTATCTCATTAAATTCAACTCAGAAGAACCGTCGTGTCGGCGCACGAGACAAAGTTTCCAAGTTCAAATGTTGCATATTAAAAGTTATTTTCGCAGGGGAAATGCGATTCTAATTATGAGCGGTTTTGTGGATGCTTCGATTCATTTTTTATTCAGACAGAGAAGAGAGTACGATTATTTACGACAGGTAATGAGTTTCTGCATCATTAAACATTCTATTTTGAAGTTTTATTTAGCTTTTTTCTTGCAATAATACACGTTTTGTAATCCCGCTTCGTCCTTAGAGAGAACGCAGTAGGCGAATGGATGGGGAAATGCGCTTTTGTATTCGTGATTTTAATTTTAATTTCCTGGAATTGAATTACGGCAGAATCATTACCGTGGAGGAACAGGTATATTGTTTTTTTTTTTTTCCTTTTCTGTTGCGGTGGTCGTTATTTCGAAATAAAAGTGATATCAGATGTGCCCCAAGACAAAAAAAAGTGGCTCATTAGACCTCTCCGATTTTTAAGTTACAAAGAAAATTGACTTAAAATGCAGAGTGTTTTGTGACCACTATGAGAATGCAACGGAGACAAATCATTGTTTGGTGTAAGTCTGTAAGTGTGTGTTTTCTTTTTTTATCAACTTTATTATTGTTATTTTAAGTGAAATAAAGACAATTATATGTTTTGCATCTCATAACAACACCATTTAATTAACAAAAATTGGACAGATCACTTCCATCTACAAAAAATTGGAGTGTATCTATCATTCATACCATTTACATAAATATCACTTGCCTTCAGTTACTGGTGGAACTCTTATTTTAGGAAGAACTTAAATACTGTGGCACTTTTTGCAATTCTGTTGTTTCATTTCTCCAATTTACATTTCAAAGCGGTTCAAAGAATGTGTACGATATCAAACGAAAATTGACTAAAAAAATTATGTTGTTAAAAAGGTGTCTTCCTGCGCATACAAAACACTGACTGCTATAATCGGCACCTTTGTCAGCAAATTATGTTACTATTAATTCCTTGTTTAGTTTTAATAATTTGAAGGCACTGATGTGACGAAATCCACAGGATAGCTCCTAACATCGTATCGGACCTCCTTTTGTCCGGCGCAGTGCATCTCGACGTGGCGTAGACTCAACACGTCGTTGGAAGTTCCCTGCAGAAATACTGAGCCACACTGCCTCTGCTGCCTTCCCTAACTGCGAAAGTGTTGGCGGTGCAGGATGTTGTGCACTAACTGATCTCCCGATTACGTTCCATAAATGTTCGGTGGCATTCGTGTCCAGCAATCTGGGTGGCCAAACCATTCGCTCCAACTGTTCATGTGGTGTCACCGCCAGACACCACACTTGCTAAGTGGTAGCCTTTAAATCGGCCGCGGTCCGCCGCCAGACACCACACTTGCTAAGTGGTAGCCTTTAAATCGGCCGCGGTCCGTCAGTATACGTCGGACCCGCGTGTCGCCACTATCAGTGATTGCAGGCCGAGCGCCGCCACACGGCAGGTCTAGAGAGACTTCCTAGCACTCGTCCCAGTTGTACAGCCGACTTTGCTAGCGATGGTTCACTGTCTAAAGACGCTCTCAATTGCAGAGCATAGCCTTCAGCTACGTCATTTGCTACGACCTAGCAATGAGCCATATTCAGTTACTGAAGAATGTATTCTGAACAGATAATATTGTTACTCATATACCGTCAAGAGCGACGTTCATCATTCATGGATTAAAGTTAAGTATCAAACTAATTATGTCCGCTTCTTGAATTCTCATTCTTTGTCATGTTCCAGACCTCACGTCAGTACAGTTCTTCCCTCTTCGCGCCAGCCTGCGTGAGCTAAAACGCGTGCATTTCGGCCTCCACTCGTAACACGGTGTTGGCTCTTCTGCTAACACAAAAGTTCAGAATGTTCTTCAGACTAATTCCGAACAGATGTAGTCCGGTGATATAGTGCATTGTCATCCATAATAATTCATGCCGTTTCCAGCCAATGATCGGTTCAGTTGGACCAGAAGATCCAGTCCACTCCATGTAAAACAGCCCACCCCACACCTTTATGGCGCCACTACCTGATTGCACAGTGCCTTGTTGACGACTTGGTTGCGTGTCTGAGCCCACGCATACCGTACCATCAGCTCTTACCAACTGAAATCTGGAATCACTTGACCTGCCACGGTTTGCCAGTCGTCTAACGTCCAATCAATATGATCGCGAGCCCAGAAGAGGCTCTGCAGTGATGTGCCATTAGCAAAAGCACTCGCGTCGGTCGTCTGCTGCCGTAGCCCATGAACCCCAATTTTCGCCGCACTGTCCTAACTGATACGCTCATCTTACGTCCCACATTGATTTCTGCGGTTATATCACGCAGTGTTGCTTGTCTGTTAGCACTGACAACCCTACAGAACCGGCACTGCTCTCTGTCGTTAAGTGAAGGCCGTCGGCCACTGCGTTTCCACGGTGAGAGGGAATGCCTGTAATTTAGCATCCTCGACACACTCTTGATACTTTGGTCCTCGGAATATTGAATTATCTAACGATTTACGAAATAGAATTTCCCATACGCCTAACTCCAACTACAATTCCGCTTTCAATGTCTTAATTCCCGTCGTGAGACAATAATCACGCCGGAAACCATTTCGCTTGAAACACCGGAGTACAAATGATAGCTCCTCCAATGCATTACCCTTTCATACTTTGTGTACGCGATACTGCCGCCATCTGTATACATGAGTATCACTATCCCATGAATTTTCTCACCTCCGTAAAATGTTACGTTAAAAGGTTTAACGTAATACGTGTTATAGTTAGAGACTGTGTGTACCTCTTGAGGCAGCGCAACTCACAGCGTACATGTTACCCAGACTATATTCGTGCAGTATTTGGCAATGAGAGCACTTAGCGACTTCCAACAAACTTTACACATAACTTCAAACATTTAAGAACTTTTGCTCGCTAACATCACCCATAAAATGATGAAAGGAGAAAGGAGTATTTTCGCTGTTCGTGCAGTAAAACTCTGACGTCTTTACTACCAGCACTTTTCGCAAAACGTTTTGCAGACTGTATTCACATATACAACTGAATATGCCTGCAAAATTACATCATTGTACGACTCATAATTCGGGAGATTTGAGGATTCGATTATTTTGCAAGGGTTTAGTAATCTAGGGTTAAAGCCGAGGGGGAATGAACTTCCTTCAACAGGGATGACATCTTTATTTCAAATCAAATTTTCAGCTAGCCGGATACATTCGTGTTGCTATGGAACTTCTAGAAACGTATTTGCGGAGAAGAAGACTCAACTTCCACTATCACACTATGTGAGATCTTTTCAGTTTATCAGGTGTTTTAATATACAGAGTTCAAACTTATGTGCATTGCACGAATTAAATCTATAGCGTGTCATTCAAACACACGTATGGTTGCAAGAGGTATGTTGCAAGATCTCTGTTTTCAGCTTTGTCTTGGTTTAACTCTTGTTAAAATTATTACGCTGCGCTATGAGGAAGTCCGTGGCACAACGAAATTAAAACAAAGTTAGTCACATTGTGGTTTATTCATATACAGGTCAGATTTCATACAGAGCGAGGTAATATTGCATGGTAGTAAAAACCGGGGACATAGCCTCTTATGAACTCACAGCTTAAAGTAGTGCAAGACTTACAAGCCCTCCATTATACATTTAACACTAAGATTTAAACAGTATATTTAGGAAAAATTTTGAAGGATAACGCTATTTCTATTAATTTGGTTAGTAATAGAAGTACTGGTCGTAGTCAGTAGTACCGTGTAATTAAAATATTTTCATAAATTGCTCTGGAGAATGTTGGAATTGGTGCCATCCGAGTCAAAACTGTAAGTTATGCATTTAATGTCTTATACTAAGACTGACTGAGTAAAAATGTATCAATGTTTTTAAATAAACAGCCTCGTGAAATATCAATTTCCATTGTAACAAATTTATGTAAAAATTGTAATGCTGTCAAACACTGCAACACTCGGGAATGTTACGTGTGATCTCTCGCCAAATGTACCTCTTCGCAGCAGTGCAGTGCCAGAGTTCGTACAGGGAAGAAGTTTATTCATGCAAGCGTGAAACATTCCCAGGTGCTTGATTGTTGTGGAACTGTTTCAGGAAGTGCAAACTTCGAGGACAATGTGAAGAAAAAAAACCTAAATAATTCCATTTATGATAACAAGCGCTTATGGAAAAATCTAATAAACCTCATGCAGCAAGTAAGCATTCCAGAGACAACTGAAGCACCAACAACAACGACTGAAGAAGGATGAACCAAATATTCACACAAGTGTAAACCTTTCTCAGTTATCTTGATCCAAAGATCCGTCAGCTGTTCTGACCCTTTATCCAGGGGTATTCAGGGACACTATAAATAATTGATTATATTTGCCAAACTCTTACAGGTACAAATATTATTGATGCACGAATAGAGCCGAAATTCATCAAGTTTGGTTTTTCCACTCTACAAATATTGTGTTAGTGCCCCTCTGGACAAACGACACAGAGTAGCTCCATACCCTACACAGCAACATCCTGTCAATAGTCATGCTTTTCCTGAGCTGCTCCACTGTTCTTGGCAGTTGGGGTTCGTGAACACATTCTTTAACGTACCCCCAAAGAAAATAATCAGAAGGCGTTAGGTCAGGCAACCTGGGGCCAAGAGAACAGTGCCACATCATCTTCACTACTACACCCAATGCAGTGATGTGCAAGTTCGTCGTTGCTGCAGTGGGGGTGTGATCAGTCGTCTTAGAAGATTAAATTCTCGGAATCGTTGGTCATTTGTGGAAAAACCGCACCTATAACATATCAAGGTAAGAGGTATATGTCACAGTCTTCTCATGGAAGAAAACGGCCTATACAGCTCCTTCTGTGAGTTGTGCAGAAAACAACCTTCAGCGAATCTCGTACTTGCGCCACAATTTCATGGGAATTTTCGGTGCCCCACACCCACACATTGTGGCGGTTAACCTATCCAGATAAAAGCTCGTTTCAGTTCTGAATATCAGCCTGGAGGCGAAATGCTCATTCTCAAGGGATTCCTGCAGTGTGGTGCAGGACGCTGGCCATAATCTTTATATTTTAACTGTTGCACGATCTGCAGACGGTTCGGTTTGGAATGTAACCACCATCGCAAAATCTTTCACACAGTCTACTGCGGTACTGTAACTCGTTGCTTGCGCGGACTTTTTTTTTACTGTGTACGAAGCTTTCCTTCACCCCCTCCGTTGTAGCTTATAGCGCATATCGTCGACCGGTACTTTTCTGTTTACAGAGAAAACCAGTCTTCCTCAGTTGTCGACACCAACTCACAGTACTCTGTTTAAAGGCGCGGTTCTCTTCCTTACTTCCCTCTGACTGGATGCTGCACTGTTGTAACAGAAAAACATCTCGCATATTCGAACAGCCGAAAACTTTTCTCGTTGTGTCGCCATTTTGTCAAGGCTCTGCGCTCCGAACTCCGACTGGTGGGCACAATGCAAACTTGAGTTTATGGTTCTATTCAAGCAGCAATCAGTTTTACGTGTAATTATTTGGGAAACATAGAATTTCGAAAACGATTGAAGCGCTTATAGTAGCCCTGTATGTCACATGCATATCTTCACAGTAGGATTAGTGCAATGCAAACTGATTTATCAATACTCAACAAAGAAAGAGAATGAGGGGTCAAGTATAGGACCATGGCTCTGAGTTATGGACTGATTTAGTTTTTATAACAAGATATATTAGTCAAAGTCTGTTCAAACAAAAGACTATTGAGATAAAGTTCATTTAGAATATTTTTTTTCTTTTAAAAGTCGTCGACCTTTGAATCATTTCTGGCTATGAGAAGGTACTATAATCTGATGATGACACTTCACGCGTTGGAGCTTACTCCAATTGGAGCGTTCAACGTTTCGACCGAACTGTTCACCGTTGCCAGACTGCCACAACAAACGGTCAGTTTACTACAGTTCCTTGTCTGGCCTTTTTTTTCTTTCTTCGGTGCGAGAGGATATCGCCTTCAGGCTCCGGCCCTTTTATTTCGCATTTCATCACACATGATAAACATAACCAAAACAAGATGCACAAATCGATGGCAACGAAATACAGCATGTTTCGTACACACCACTAGCCAAAGACCACTAGATTACCTCGCAAAAGACGCGATTCGATCGTTATCAAAGAGGTTAGCTTACAGCAGGTAAACTTCATGCGACACGGCGTGAAACCGAACTTTTTGAAGGCAGCAGATAGTCGTTGCAACTCGTTCTAGGCGTATATAAATATATATTCTAATGGTCGTCCGTAGCGCAGTGGTAATGTAACAATTTGAGACTCGGAGGGATGTGGGTGATATATTTTCATTTTGAAATTTTTATCAATTTTATTTTCAGTTAATTTGTTTCAATACACTTTTTTTAATTTTTAATCTTTTGTAGCATCATTTTCATCATCGTGCTGACTTTTATTTGCTCTTATTTGTCTTCCTATCATTTTTTCACGTCGAATTTGCCGTGTCGCCTACAACCTTAAATGATTTCCAACCAGGATTGCCCATCGGTCGGTATCGCGTCAGCTCACGTAGCAAAAGGGAGATGCTGCAGTTCGCTTTTAACGGTGAAACTGATTTTTTTCTGTCTCCAGTTCGCTCGTACAGGTCAGCTTTAATTGCAGTCAGCAGTACCATCGTGATTGATAGTTCTGCCACAGATTGCCGACCGCCGTTTTCTAGGACACATTGCACATAAAGAGGTTGTGTTTAGGTTAGGACACGAGTATAAATTCAGGGCTGAAAAACGCGTTGTCTGCCGCAGTTCAGTTTTTGGCCAGAGCGTCAGCTTCCAATATCGCTCTGCGTTACATGAACAGCATTTCAGCACTTGCTAAGTGATCCGCCGTGTTTGCGTGATAGCCGATGTGGCAACACTGAAGTGCCAAGTGACAGACGTCAACAATCAAGTAATATTAAACGGACTCTAGGTATGTCCCATAAGCGGCACCACAAAGTAGGCGCAGGCGCTTGGGAAGTAGCGCCAGCGACCGAGCTTCAGTGCGGGATCACAGCACGTTATCTTATCTGGGAAAACATTGCAGATAGCGGCGTGCTGGGGGAGCACAGGAATCAACAGTGTGGCAGGTCCAGTGCCACAGACATAACACTCCCCAACAAGCGTCACAACTTCCGGCAGCGCATTCCCACTGAATTTATTGTTCATAGGCAGATGCGTCGTTATTAACGAACAAAATCTTATATGATGAAGACAATGTTAAGATATTCTAAAAAACGTGAAATTTAAGAGGCATTGAAGACAACTTCGAATCCTTCAAAAATGGAAAAGTAGCCGACCAAACAAAGTGAGATCAGAGAAAGTTATAGGTAATATCGATACCCTGCTGCTGTTGTTCAACCACATTTACAACAATGGCAGAATAACCAACATTACTTCATAAACCTGCCAAAGAAATGTAATACTATATACAGTATGGACTGCAGATTAATCAGCACAATTCAGTTCTCCAAATATTTCGGGTAATTCTGCACAACCGTATGTGCAGAAAAATAAAAGGAAACATCAGGGAAACACGATTCGGATTTATATTCAGATCTTAAAAATTCAGAAACATCTCGACCAACAAGTAAACATTTTTTCTTGCATTGTAAGTTGTGAAAATGCGTCTGAAAATACGAAACATCGCATCCTTGTCGATCATGTGAAATTATAGGGCGTATTAGTGAAAACATCAGAAGAATTAAATAAGTATTCTGCTGTCATCAGGTCCACATCACAATTGCAGATTTCATATCAGACGACATCAGAATACTGTAAGGTGTCACCCAAGGATGCATAAACAGGTGATTCCGTGATGTTATAAACTATCAGGTCTGAATGAAAACGATGAATGTGTCAATTCGACGTAAGGAACCATAGGCCGGAAACCACCGAGTCGAAAGTTATAAGCGAAAATCGTTCTCACGTCAGGGAGACTGGACCTCTTCTACCGTAAGCTCTTTGCGTTTTTTATATTTTGGGAGGAGGTAGTGTGGACCAAAACTAGAAAAACTGAATCCTACACATGGACCCTAAAATGAATAGCTTAAGAACCATGAGGACTTGTTTCACAGTAGCTACGATAAACAACTGTTCATAGCTCCTAACGTATCCACTTCAGAGTCCATGTTTATTTGGACTTTTTTTTCTTCTACATCTACATCCATACTCCGCAAGCCACCTGACGGTGTGTGGCGGAGGGTACCTTGAGTACCTCTATCGGTTCTCCCTTCTATTCCAGTCTCTTATTGTTCGTGGAAAGAAAGATTGTCGGTATGCCTCTGTGTGGGCTCTAATCTCTCTGACTTTATCCTCGTGATCTCTTCGCGAGATACACGAATGAGGGAGTAATACACTGCTTGACTCCTCGGTGAAGGTATGTTCTCGAAACTTCAACAAAAGCGCGTACCGAGCTACTGAGCGTCTCTCTTGCAGAGTTTTCCACTGGAGTTTATCTATCATCTCCGTAACGTTTTCGTGATTATTAAATGATCCTGTAACGAAGCGCGCTGCTCTCCGTTGGATCTTCTCTATCTCATCTATCAACCCTATCTGGTACGGATCTCACACCGGTGAGCTGTATTCAAGCAGTGGACGAACAAGTCTACTGCAACCTACTTTCTTTGTTTTCGGATTGCATTTCCTTACGATTCTTCCGATGAATCTCAGTCTGGCATCTGCTTTACCGACGATTAATTTTATATGGCCTTTCCATTTTAAATCAGTCCTAATGCCTACTCCCAGATAATTTATAGAATTAACTGCTTCCAGTTCCTGGCCTGCTATACTGTAGCTAAATGACAAAGGATCTTTTTTTCTACGTATTCGTAGCACATTAAACTTGTCTACATTGAGATTCAATTGCCATTCCCTGCACCATGTGTCAATTTTTTGCAGATCCTCCTGCATTTCAGTACAATTTTCCATTGTTACAACCTCTTGATATACTACAGCATCATCGGCAAAAAGCCTCAATGAACTTCCTATGTTATCCACACGGTCATTTATTTATATATTGTGAATAGCAACGGTCCTACGAAACTCCCCTGAGGCACACCTGAAATCACACTTCGGAAGACTTCTCTCCATTAAGAATGACATGCTGCGTTCCGTTATCTAGGAACTCTTCAATCCAATCACACAATTGGTCTGATAGTCCATACGCTCTTACTTTGTTCATCAAACGACTGTGGGGAACTGTATCAAACACCTTGCGGAAGTCAAGAGACACGGCATCTACCTGGGAACCCGTGTCTATGGCCCTCTTGAGTCTCGTGGACGAAGAGTTCGAGCTGGGTTTCACAGGATCGTCTTTTTCGAAACCCATGCTGATTCCTACAGAGTAGATTTCTAGCCTCCAGAAAAGTCATTATACTCAAACATAATACGTGTTGCAAAATTCTACAACTGATCGACGTTAGAGATATAGGTCAATAGTTCTGCACATCTGTTCGACGTCCCTTCTTGAAAACGGGGATGACCTGTGCCATTTTCCAATCTTTTGGAACCCTACGCTCTTCTAGAGACCTACGGTACACCGCTGCAAAAAGGGGGCAAGTTCCTTCGCGTACTCTGGGTAAAATCGAACTGGTATCCCATCAGGTCCACCGGCCTTTCCTCTTTTGAGCGACTTTGTTTTTCTATCCCTCTGTCATCTATTTCGATATCCACCATTTTGTCATCTGTGTGGCAATCTATAGAAGGAACTACAGTGCAGTCTTCCTCTGTGAAACAGCTTTGGAAAAAGACATTCAGTATTTCGGACTTTAGTCTGTCATCCTCTGTTTCAGTACCATTTTGTTCACAGAGTGTCTGGACATTTTGTTTTGATCCACCTACCGCTTTGACATAAGACCAACGATTCTTAGGATTTTCTGCCAAGTCAGTACATAGAACTTTACCTTCGAATTCGTTGAACGCCTCTCGCATAGCACTCCTCACACTATATTTCGCTTCGTGTAATTTTTGTTTGTCTGCAAGGTTTTGGCGATGTTTATGTTTGCTCTGAAGTTCCCTTTGCTTCCGTAGCAGTTTTGTAACTCGGTTGTTGTACCACGGTGGCTCTTTTCCATCTCTTACGATCTTGATTGGTCCATACTCATCTAACGCATATTGTACGATGGTTTTGAACTTTGTCCACTGATCCTCAACACTATCTGTACTTGAGATAAAACTTTTGTGTTGAGCTGTCAAGTACTCTGAAATCTGCTTTTTGTCACTTTTGCTAAACAGAAAAATCTTCCTACCTTTCTTAATATTTCTATTTCCGGCTGAAATCACCGATGCTGTAACCGCTTTATGATCGCCGATTCCCTGTTCTGCGTTAACAGTTTCAAATAGTTCGGGTCTGTTTGTCACCAGAAGGTCTAACATGTTATCGGTATTCTGTTTAACTGCTCAAGGTACTTTTAAGATAATGCACTTCAAAAAATTTTCACTGGAATTTTTGTCCCTGCCACCCGTTATAAACGTTTGAGTCTCCCAGTCTATATCTGGTAAAGTAAAATCTCCTCCCAAACTATAACAAGGCCGGGAAATCTACTCGAAACGCCCGCATCTCGTGGTCGTGCGGTAGCGTTCTCGCTTCCCACGCCCGGGTTCCCGGGTTCGATTCCCGGCGGGGTCAGGGATTTTCTCTGCCTCGTGATGGCTGGGTGTTGTGTGCTGTCCTTAGGTTAGTTAGGTTTATGTAGTTCTAAGTTCTAGGGGACTTATGACCACAGCAGTTGAGTCCCATAGTGCTCAGAGCCATTTGAGCCCTTCTACTCGAAATAATTTCCAAATTTTCCTTCAGGTGTTCTGCCACAACAGCTGCGGAGCCAGGGGGCCTATAGACGCATCCAATTACCGTGTTTCAGCCTGCTTTAACCGTGATCTTCACCCAAATTATTTCACATTTCGGATCTCCGTCAATTTCCTTCGATACTATTGCACTTTTCATCGCTATAAACACGCTTCCCCTTCACTGTCCAGCCTGTCTCTGTGGTATACATTCCAATTGTAAGTAGGCTGTTTAGGTTTTCTTATTGGTAACGCCACGTAGCGCTCTGTATGAAAATCACTGGCTGTGCTGTGTGCAGTCTGTGGCTAGTTTGCATTGTTGTCTGCCATTGTAGTGTTGGGCAGCTGGATGTTAACAGCGCATAGCGTTCGGCAGTTGGAGGTGAGCCGCCAGCAGTGGTGGATGTGGGGAGAGAGATGGCGGAGTTTTGAAATTTGTAAGACTGGATGTCATGAACTGCTATATATATATATATTATGACTATTAAGGTAAATACATCATTTGTTCTCTATCAAAATCTTTCATTTGCTAACTATGCCTATAAGTAGTTAGTGCCTTCCGTAGTTTGAATCTTTTATTTAGCTGGCAGTAGTGGCGCTCGCTGTATTGCAGTAGTTCGAGTAACCAAGATTTTTGTAAGTGACTTGTGAAATGTATAGGTTAATGTTAGTCAGGGCCATTCTTTTGTAGGGATTTTTGAAACTCAGATTGCGTTGCGCTAAAAATATTGTGTGTCAGTTTAAACACAGTCATGTATAATTGTTAAAAAGGGGACGTTTCACAATCTGAGTTTAGAATTTCATTAATGTTTACATCTGGTTTCAGCCAGCTTTCCGTCCCCAGTACTATGTGGGCATTGTGACCGTTTATTAATGAGAGAAGTTCTGGGACCTTTCGATAGACGCTCCTGGAGTTTACTATTTCTACATTAATATTGTCATTCCCTGTTGCGTTTTGCCTACTGTTACCTTGTCGCGTCTCAGGAGGTGTCTTGTCGGGCCTAAGGATGGAATTCTCTAACCTAAAAAACCCGCATGTGCACTCCACACGTACTCCGCTACACTTGTAGCCGCTTCCTGCGTGTAGTGCACGCCTGACCTACTCAGGGGGACCCTACATTTCTCCACCCGATAGCGGAGGTCGAGAAATTTGCACCCCAGATCTCCGCAGAATTGTCTGAGCCTTTGGTTTAAGCCTTCCACTCGGTTCCAAACCAGAGGACCGCAATCGGTTCTGGGAAAATGGTTCAAATGGCTCTGAGCACTATGGGACTTAACATCTATGGTCATCAGTCCCCTAGAACTTAGAACTACTTAAACCTAACTAACCTAAGGACAGCACACAACACCCAGCCATCACGAGGCAGAGAAAATCCCTGACCCCGCCGGGAGGTTCTGGGAAAGACACTACAAATAGTTAGCTCAGATTCCACCCCGCGAGCGAGGCTTTCCGCCTTCATCAACTCCGCCAACCGCCTGTATGAACTGAGGATGACCTCTGAACCCAGACGGCAGGAGTCATTGGTGCAGACATGAGCAACAATTTGCATTTCTTGTTTTCGTCCGTACTACCTCCTCCCAAAACGATGAAAGTAAAGACCTTGCAGTAGAAGTGATCCACTAGCAGAGGTTTCAGAACTATTTCCACTCATGACGTTCGGCTTTGTCGTTTCTGGACCAGGTCCTCTTACCTCACACTGATACATTTACCATTCTCCAGCATCCCTGAAAGTTTGTATCATCATCATAGAATCACTCTTCAGATTATTCGAGAAGCAGTTTTTATAAATGCCCTGGGTGATACCAATAACGGACTCAATGTCAACGATAAGTAGGTAAACAATATCCACTATGCAGATGACAGTAATACTTTTAGATTACATAGAAAACTTCCAATTCCTTCTCGACAGAAATAGTGTGGGACAACACAATTTAAAGAGTTTAGACTTAATATCAGATTCCAAAACAACTTGGACATCAGTAAAAAGAGGGGGTGACAAATGGGTTCGTCACTTTTGATGGGAACAGTACAACCAAAATGAAATATATCTGACGCTGACTCACAGAAAAATGGGATTGCAGTGACGAGATAACAATTAAAATTATCATTGTACGGAGAACATTTCAATATCTACATCTACATGATTACAATAAAGTGCCTGGCAGAGGGTTCAATGAACCACCTTCAAGCTGTCTCTACCGCGGGAAAAACGCGCGGGAAAACGAGCTCTTAAATTAGGTATGTGATATGCTGTGTTCATCAGTTTAACACCGCTGTCTAATCACTCCTCCTAAAATGCTTTGTCTTATCAGTACTGCTGTATGAAGTAGAAGCCTCGACAATCAAAAACTCATCCATGGACAGAAAATTCCTTTGAAATGTGAATGTACCGCCATGAGTTAAGACTCTCATGGACAGATCACGTACTTCATCGTCATGCTATAAAAACTTGAAAACGCTGACCACTATCATCTGCAGAAAGACGAAATATTTCTGACATTTTTCGAAGCGAAAAGTATAGCTTCATGCAGCTTATCACTAAAAGATAGCTGGAGAATCACGAGTGGAGAAGTGTTTTGTGGCCGCAGAATATTCAAAAGTGGCTCATCATCGCGGACATGTCAACGTTGATCAGATAGGTTGAGAAGAGAGGAGAATACTCCGTGATGCTCGCGAAGTATCTACAAGGAGACGGCACTGAAAGAAGAATAAGTTGGCTAGAACAGTAATATCTTCTCAGCGAGATGTTTATAATTCATGATTAACTTTTCCCCTTGGTGCATGGAATAACCTATAATTCAAAAATACACATTTTCCGTCAAAAATGTAGGCTACCTTTTGGTACGCTTGTAGCTAGGTTCTCAAAGGCAGGTAGTTAGTGTCAACATACCTTACGAACGAAAAGCGTGATAGCTCCATTTGTTGTTGAGTGTTTTTGTTGACAAATCACGACTGGTTTCGGCCTCAAGAGGGGTCATTATTAAGTGGAGACATATTTTTGGTGCGGTGTAGTGAACTACGTCTAGTGGCGCAGAAAATTCGTCTCCAGGGACATCAACATAAATGGTTCCGGGCCTGGCCTGGAAAGAGTAATCGTAAAATAAGATCCAAATAACAACACTTCTGGCGAGGTAAATGAATATTGTACAATACGCTTTGGATATCTACCTACCGAGAATGACTTGAGCCTATGTGACTA